>NC_083719.1:16146268-17535037 GCF_028564815.1 Eubalaena glacialis
TTTTAGTATAAACATAGTGAAGGATTTTACATCTTTCAAACATTGTGATAAGATCTGTAAACACCTGAAGAAAAATCCTATCAACTTTGCCTTTACTTTCTCTGATTTTATGGCATGTAATAAAATTCATCTGAAACAGAAGAATAATTGTGCACAACATAAAAAACCAGGTGTGTATTAGGTGTTAAACTGATCGTAGAGGAGAATTATCATCTAAATATTAAATTTTAATAGTTTTATTATTAAAAATGTTTGACTGATGAGATAAACTTGTTTCTCATAGATACATACATCATAATATTAGTAAAACCATCACATTAGAATAACAGAATTTTGAATTAACAAACACAATAATTTAGAAAATGACCAAAATCAACTAGAAATTCAAATTCTAGATAACCAGAACAGTTATCTAAAAAAGGAAAAAGAATAATGGCTTGGAAATATGCAGAAATAAATGAATACTTGTTTATTCATTCATTAAAATAAGTATTTCTTGAGTGTTTGTTTTCCGGGAGGTACTACTCTGGATGCTAAAGTTCAGACAAAGACAGTCGCTGACCTCAGTGAGCTTACATTCTCTAGCAGAAGAAATTAACCACCCAAGTAAACCAAGACATAATTAAGTTAATTTCACATTATGAAAAATACTGAGACATAAATAAAACTGGGTATGGTAAGCGGAGCGACTTAAGAGAATTTGTGATGAAGAGTAGCCAGCCATGAGGCGATTTAAAGGCAACGTGTTGCATGCTAGGAAAATGATGGTGATAGTCACGATACATCCATACTAGGATGCCCAGTAGAATGGGTGTCATGAATGAGGGTTAGTGGTGGGAGACAAGGTCATTTAGGAAGGAGAGATCATATCCCATGTGATTGTGTAGGCAGGCTGTGGGAAAACATTTCAAACTTGTTCTAATTTTAAAAGGAGATCTTTGGCAAACTTGGTGCAGGGAACTCACCATCTGAAAAAGTCACTTTGGCTGCTCTGTGGAGAACTTGGTACTCAAGATGGGCAAAAGAAGAAGCAGGAGGCCAGGAAGAAGGATATTGTCATGGTCTCCATGTGAGATAGTGTCTTGAGCCAGCATAACAGTAGTAGAGATAGTGGAATGGAGTCAAATGCTGTCAGGCTTTGAGAAAAGAGATTTCTGATCATTTATATATGAAAAGGGAGAAGGAAACAAACACCTATGATTTTGAGCTGAGCTAAAAATACAATGCTATTATTTTACATGAGAAATAATGTGAGTAGAACAGGTTTTAGGGTGAAATCAAGATTTGGGGCTCTAATGTTTGGAACCTCTGAGACATCCAAGTGGACATATTTTTCAGGCATTTGGACATATAAGCCAGGGCAGAGTATGTCACAGACATATATATTCATATTTTTTCTTAATTTAGGAATTATTACCATATATATGTAGTTAAAGTCATGTAACTAGATGAGAGAAAGGTCACATAAATTTTTGAGGCACTGAGTTGAAAGTCTGTATTATATCTCCAAAAAAGTATTATAGTACAGTGCACTATTTTGGACAAGGTAATTACAATTCAGTGATGAGTAAACAAATATATAATGAGTTTTAAAACATATACTGAGAATGAATATAATTACAACAATTTTCTTTTTTTCCTCTCCAAATTCCAAATTACATATTTAATATAATAGCTTTAGAAATTTATCCTGTATATATATGAAACATAGATAGATAGATTGATACATAGATAGATAGATTAAAACCCTATTTAGATCAAGGTGAAAATAAATGTCTGTAATTGTCCAGAGGAAATTTTTTTTAATTATCACAAATTAAGAGATGCTACAATCTCTACATGATTACTGATGGGACATAGTCTACCCAAACTGTGCATGTGAAGCCTGATTGAAACAATAGGGGAGAACACATACAAATGTAAGTCTTATTAGCACAAATCATTAGGCTTAGAAAAGATCTAGGAATCATCCAATGAAAGCACCTCATTATAGAATTGAAGAAACTAAGATCTGGAGAAGAATTAACTTGTTAAAAAATAAATAAATAAATAAATAAATAAATAAATAGGGGCTTCCCTGGTGGTGCGGTGGTTGAGAATCTGCCTGCCAATGCAGGGGACACGGGTTCGTGCCCTGGTCCGGGAAGATCCCACATGCCGCGGAGCAAATGGGCCCGTGAGCCACAATTACTGAGCCTGCGCGTCTGGAGCCTGTGCTCTGCAACAAGAGAGGCCGCGATAGTGAGAGGCCCGCGCACTGCGATGAAGAGTGGCCCCCACTTGCCACAACTAGAGAAAGCCCTCGCACAGAAACGAAGATCCAACACAGCGATAAATAAATAAATACATAAATAAATAAAATTAAAAAAAAAAAAAAATAGGACCTTCTAGCTTCCAGTTGCATGAAGAGCATAAGTCAGTCTGATTCTCTTCAAGTTAAATATTAACTCTTAAAACTTTGAAAACTTACAAAAGTGAACTTAATCAAATAATAAAATTTTCTCAAGACTTAAAAATATATGAAAAAAAATGTACTTTCAATATGAAAAAAAAAGGCAGACTTTGGGTGCATTATTTAATGTCTCCGGGCTTGAGTGTCTGTGAAAAGAGGAAATCCGAATCCGTCTGACAGTTTGAGGTATCCTAAGAGATAATGTAGATCTACAGTAGGCATTTAATACAGAGTAACTTGATTGGTGGGCAATGATTATAATTCATACAAGTAGTTCCTATGTGTCAGTGTCATTCTGAGTGCTTCAATTGCGCTAGCTCACTTACTGGTCGTGTGAACCATATGAGATAGGCTGTCTTAGAGTCCACATTTTAAAGATGAAGAAACTGAAGCCAGAAATGTTCAGCAAATTGCCCAAAGTCACCTGGCTACTCTGAGGTAGAACTTGTAATCACTCTGTGACACTACTCCCAGAGGAGATGAGTGCCTTTCAATGGGTTTGTTTAAGTCATCAGACAACATACTTTGTGATGTTGATTACACAATGTCCACTTCTGAAAAATAAAGTCATATAAAAACATACAGTTAAACTACTGGTGATAAGTGTTTATACACATTTTGTTAAATATAAGGTAACTAAGGGTGAAAGGGATAATTTGATGTTTTAAAAAGTGTAAGAATATTACTTGTTATCTTAATACTGTTTTTAGCTTATCAAAGTTTAAGAAAACAGTGATTTCATATTAGTTGAGAAATAATCATTTAGCCTGTCCTACTTCTGATCTCACCTGAAAGGAAGGAGCATGGTTATTGGGTCACAAGCCAGGACTGAGGGGAGTAGATGTGTGCAGGACCTGGAAAGTGGAGGGAGGGACTAGCCTCCACCACGAAGCAGCCCAGGAGTGCAGGATGCGAGATGAGTGTGAGGGGACAGCAAGGTGTAGAATATAGAGATGAGTAAAGAATAAGTCTTGCCTGGGATTGCACAAATAAGAGTCAAAGGGGTTAAAAACTAGACCGCGGTGCACTCTGCAGGTGTATTTTTAGTGTTCTAACAGGTTTGCGTCACACTGCTTCCCTGCACTCCCCACAGTCTTTAGTGGGGTAGAGCCTATCCCCAGTGCCCTTTCAAGCTGCTGGGGTCCTCGTGTCAATCTGACAATCCTTGTAGTCACAACTATGAAATGGATGGCTGTAAACATGGCCAGGACTTCATCTATCCAGACGAAGTGGTGAAACTGGGATTGGAGGACTTTTATTAAGATTATTTTTATTCATTTAGATCCACAATAATAGACCATTTCCCCCAAATTCCTCAATTGACGTAGTTGCTTTCACATTTTATTTATCTTAGATGTCACCAAGAATCTGCAAATGTTCACCTACTAGAGAGAAATTTCAAACACCTCCATCAGCACGTTGGCAAAGAGTAGCTAATTGACATGCTATACCAGTATAAATTTCTTGGACTTTGATTGACAGGGCCCTTACACTTCCCACAATGCCCAAATGTCTAAGCAAGCACAGTATCTCCTATGATCGAGACTTTCCATCAAGTGTGAGCTCTGTAGGACACATTGCCTGGATAAATGTTCAGAACCATCCTTTAGAACCAGATCAAAGCATAATGGATCCTTTATACAGTGCCTGCTGTGTCTTCTTTATGGGAAATGGAATACTTAAGTCCCACTGTGGCCTCTCTTGTTCTACCTTCTGTACCACACCCATGTGAGATGTAACTTTCAGGTGAAGGAAACAGAAAAACAAAGACGCCTGTTCCATCTACACATTGTGCTAAGGGGATGCATATGTCTTTTAATTCAGAAAATTATTCCACTCCACAATTTCTCACCCAATGGATAATGGATTTTATTAAAATCTTCTACTTATAAATATATGCACTCTTTCTACTTCTTTAAGTAATATTTTAGAGCAGACATATATTAGAAATATAAAAACTAATTACACAAAATGAAGAATTTGATCCATTATGAGGCACAGGTAATTATGAAAAGAAAAGCAAAGATTTAAAGGCCAAGGAAACAGCCATCTGCTTAACAACCTGACCATCGGTGAAAAGTATTTCAAGGCCAGTTAAAAGCTCACAAGGCCTTAACTGCCACCCAGAAAGATATCTTATATGTTAGTCTGTATCTGAACTCAATGTATAAGGCACAGACTGTGTGAGCACTAGTATCATTCAATTTTTAAATCAATTTAAATTTGCCTTGTTAATTAGAAAGAGTACCTAGTTTATTTTAATTAAATTCCCGTGAAGAGGCATTAAAGTTAAGTGAAAATCATATTAATTTGCACATTCATTATGATTAAAAACAGTGCTATACTATGTCTGATATTTTTGATTAAATTGCATGTTTTCAAATGTATGCATTTTATTTCTATGTAGTACTATCTTTTAATTTTCATTATTAAAATGTATATGAGTACAAGTTATTTTAAAAAGCATTTAAAGGGAAAACTGAGTTAGTCTGCTAGTCAAATAAAAAAAAAGTAACCCTCTCATTTATTCTCTCCATTTATATAATCTTCCAGACAAAATAACTGTTTAAACTCTTAAAAAGTATAAATATGTGTGTGTGTGTGTGTGTGTGTGTGTGTGTTTGGCTGGTATTCTGAATGGCTGGATTTGAAATTAAACATGATTTTGAAACATTTTGAAAACTTTGAGATATTTTAGTAAAAATAAGATCTGTTCTTCCATTTGTACATCTCTACTATTATACCCTTTAATTGTTTAATTCTTCACATTTCCTAAGTTGATTCCCAGCGTTTATAACTTTTCTTTATCTCCTGCAAATATCATTTTTCTTTCATTGTTTAGCCCAATTATTTATAGATGAGTTATAAGGATATTTATTGTTCATTTGAGAGTGAATTGGTCTAACAAATAAGCTTAATTAATTATTTCAAAGTTGTTAGTTCCTAGCTGAATCTTAGATTTTCGAACAACAAAATCACACCTTTTGAAAGTGTCATTCAATGCCAGCAAATTTTAAGCACCAAGTGGGCATTGGATGCAGTCCTGGACCTTAGGGATTCAGGAGTGAACAGCTGAGGCTCTTGTCTGCATGGGGCTTGCGTTCTAAAGGAAACATTTAAGAAAGCAATAGAGGCTTTTAAGGATAAATAGGGAAAATCGCATTTTTTAAAATATGAAGATGTATAATCCAATAATAAACCATAAGTTTCTCTTTTCTGTCCTTTTGTATTGGTTTTTCAATTAAGTATGGCACATATATCTATCTTTTCCTTATGACTAACTTTTTTATGTCTTGTTAAAGAAATCTTTCAAATCCTTAGAGTATAAAAAATTTACCAATCAGTGTTTCCAAGGTTTTTTCGTTTGTTTGTTGTTTTGTTATTGGTGATGACTTTTGTCTTTAAGAATTTGTCTGGTCTGAAGTTAATCATTGAATATACAGTACATTGTTGTATCAAGTCCATCTTTTTTTTTTCTGTCATTTGTTTCCAGCTTCTTTTTTTTCAACTACCCCTTCTTTCCTCAATGACCTGACAAGCAATCTCTGTCATCCACCAAAGTTGCCTGTTTATGGGATCTCTATCTTACTCCATTGATTAATTCTGAGTTAATGCCACAATATCAATACTAACATTTCTTCATAAGTCCTGGTATCATGAATGAACAGTTGTCCCACTTGGCCCTTTTTCAGAAATGACCTTGCTATATCAATATTGTATAAATTTGAGAATTGTCTCATTAAGCTCCGTGAATTACTTTGCTGTGGAACCTACACACTGTATTTTTTTTTTTTTTTTAATAAATTTATTTATTTATTTATTTATGGCTGTGTTGGGTCTTCGTTTCTGTGCGAGGGCTTTCTCTAGTTGTGGCGAGCGGGGGGCACTCTTCATCGCGGTGCGCGGGCCTCTCACTATCGTGGCCTCTCTTGTTGCGGAGCACAGGCTCCAGACGCGCAGGCTCAGCAGTTGTGGCGCACGGGCCTAGTCGCTCCGCGGCATGTGGGATCTTCCCAGACCAGGGCTCGAACCCGTGTCCCCCGCATCGGCAGGCAGACTCTCAACCACTGCTCCACCAGGGAAGCCCCTACACGCTGTATTGACTACATTTAAATTGAGTGAAAATCCACAGCTTCAAATTATTTATTCTTCCTATTCATAACATGGTGTAAGTCTCTCTTAAGTTACGTCTATTATAATGTCTTTCGTTAGAGTTTTATAATTTTATCTGATAAAGTCTTACCATTTGCCTTACAGTTTAACAAGTAAAATGAAATAACAAGAAACATATGGCTCAGAAGCAGTGATTTTATTATATTTTGATTAAATATTTACTATACTGAATTTGTGGAAATCTTTGAATGCTTATGTGGCAGATGGGTAGTAATAAGTAGGCAACTTAAATTTATATTTTATTTTCACCAGTATATTTTTTTTAAGTATTGGCATAAATAGAATTATCCATTTTCTCTTCCACCTAGTTCTATGTGTTCGGAAAATCCAGAAATATTGATTTATGAACTCATTAATTTGTCTTTACATTCATTTAATCATTTATTAAATATTAATTTACTGAAAAATTCCTAAATATTTAACATCATCATAAACATGTGTAATAAATAACAACAATAAGACCTACATACTGTAATACTGGAACCTTATTTCAATTTCTTGCTCTTAAGGTACATATTTATTATACCATTATTTATTTATTTTTCTTTGATGTTGCTTTTTAAAATTGAAGTATAGTTGATGTACAATGTTTTGTTAGTTTCAGGTGTGCAGCAAAATGATTTGGCTATATATATACATATATATATATTCTTTTTCAGATGCTTTTCCCTTATAGATTGTTACAAAATATTGAGTATAGCTCCCTGTGCAGTAGGTCCTTGTTAGTTATCTATTTCATATGCAGTAGTATGTATATGTTAGTCCCAAACTCCTATGATATCCCTGCACCCCCCTTTCCCCTTTGGTAACCATAAGTTTGCTGTCTATGTCTGTGGGTCTTATTTCTGTATGTAAGTTCATTGGTATCACTTTTTTAAAATTTCTACATTTAAGTGATATTATATGATATTTGTCTTTCTCTGTCTGGCTTACTTCACTCAGTATGATAATCTCCAGATCCATCCATTTTGCTGCAAATGGCATTATTACATTCTTTTTTATGACTGAGTAAAATTTCATTTTATATATATATGTCACATATTCTTTAGCCATTCTTCTGTTGATGAACATTTAGGTTGTTTCCACGCCTTGGCTATTGTAAATAGTGATGCAAAGATCATTGGGGTGCATGCACCTTTTCGAATTATGGTTTTCTCTGGGTATATGCCCAGGAGTGGGATTGCAGGATCGTACGGTAGCTCAATTTTTAGTTTTTTTAAGAAACCTCCATACTGTTCTCCAGAGTAGATATACCAATTTACATTTCCACCAACAGTGTAGGAGCATTCCCTTTTCTCTATAACCTCTCCAGCATTTATTATCTGTAGATGTTCTGATGATGGCTATTCTGACTGGTGTGAGGTGATACCTCATTGTAGTTTTGATTGCATTTCTCTAATAATTTGTGATGTTGAGCATTTTTTCATGTGTCTTTTGGCCACCTGTATGTCTTCTTTGGAGAAATGTCTGCCCATTTTTTGATTGGGTTGTTTGCTTTTTTGATATTGAGCTGTATGAGCTTTTGCATATTTTGGAGATTAATCCCTGTTGTTTGCATTGTTCAATTTAAAAAATAGTAACTCTGGGTGTAAGCCCATTTAAATGTGTAAAGGTAAAGTTTTCTGGTAAAATATTTGTCATCTGTATTTCATGAAGACATTATATGTGTGTGTATACATCTACATATAAAATTACATATAAGAAAATAATGAGGAACAAAGTTCTTGTAAGGAAAAATTATTAGGAAAATGAAAGTCTATTGCCAGTTAAGTGTGGGAAAGTAAGGAGCTAGCCATTTGGGAGAACGCTACTTTAAGAAAAAAAAATGAGATGCATCTGGGCATGCATAGGCATGTATTTATTTATTTTTGCATTATTAAAAAATGTATGAGTTTGATGATCAAATATTAGGCATATTGTGAATGATAGTGTCAAGGCCCTTTGGAAAAAATAAATAAGAGCTGACAAAGCATGTTTATGACCTAGAAATGACACTGCCACAGGTGATTAAGACTTACAAGTAAGACCAGCTCCTGCCTATAATTTGAAATTTGCTTGAGCATCAGATACATTTTATGTGTGTAGAATAGCCTGGGAAGCAATTGGTTCTACTTTCTACTTATAGCAAAATCAGTTCAGCATATTGAGGTTTCTTTCCCCCTCACCCCTTTCCCTAACTGATGTACATTTTCTCTCTACTCAGCTGAGGCAAGCGAAAAAAAGGCAGAGATTTGACTCAGCATTTGTGCTTAGATTCATTAGTGTAATGAACTAAAATGGGGGAAAATTCAAACCTTTTCTCCTCTACTCTCTGCTTAAAATGCAAATGATATAAAATAGAAATATTTCCAAAGTATGTTAAAAAGTACACCAGAAAAAAAAAAGTAGTCTTTATTAAGCTAAATTCTTTCTGGAATTAATGCAGTGGTCCAGATCCCCTATTTCTCTTAAGATCTTGGTAATATTTGGTGAAATTTTGATTCATCTAGAGAGCATCATAGAAAATACTATTCTTAGGACATGTCCTCAGAGATTATATTTTAATTGGTCTGTTATGGGGACTGTACTTCTAAGAACTGCCAATGCGTTTCTACTGCATAGCCAAGGATGAGAATCACTGTTCTAACATATTCCCTCACTGCTCTGACTTAATTTTGGAAGTCACTAATTTCCTTAGGCCACTGGGGCATTAAAGTCATCTGTAGATTATCTAAACCCACACGCCTAATCTCTGATAATCAATAAGTAAAAGAATAAGTAAAAATATTTGTCTTTGGATTCAGAATTTAAGATTCATATTCAAACAGAGACATGATAAGGAGCCCTTGTATAAAAGCAATTATATGATTGATCTAACTTCAGTTCTGATTTAGCCCTACTGTCAGAAGTTTGAAACACACTTTGATGAGAAGAGAGAGGAAGCCATAGACCACCTATAAAAATGTTATCAGCCCTATTGAGCGTACTTGCTACCTGATGAGATCCACTTTCCTTCTCATTCTGGGTAAAATGGAGCCTGTGGGAAAAGAGTCACCATTCTACACCCTCTGCAGAAATACAATTTCCCCTCCATTTTCTATATCCTTCAGGCAAAGTCAGCTGGCTACAAGGAAAATGTTTAAAAGAACCTCAAATTCTGGGACTCCTAGAAGCAGAAATATTAATAGTATCCACTGCATTTGCTGAGAAATGACTACGAGAATATGATGAGAGAGAAGACATTTTCTTTTTTAAAATATGAGAAAGGCTTAGAAAACAAAGATGGGGGTATCTTCCTCTAAACATGATGAAAATGATTATAATGGCTGACATTTATTGAATATTTCCATGCTCATGTTGTGATGGACATGTACAGTTTGTTTTCCCAGAGCCCATCTTTAATATACAAATATAATTCAGAGAACACACAAATCTACATTGAAGGAGCTGTTACTCCCCTCTCTCCAGCCACGTTGGCTCATCACGGACTGCCAGTCATACTACTATTGTACTCTGGCCACACCGTCTAGGACCCAAACCAATGTGCTTAGAATTCTCTGTGGATTAAGAGTAAGCAGTCAGGCACACGTAGGCAGGATATTACTTTATTCCAGGCATTGCTAATCCCTAGGTACACTCTTGCCTATTTTGCAAGTTTCCTTATTAGATATAAAATGTCCACTATTTGCTAATACCAATTTGAGCTGTGATTCTACTACTTGCAACCCAAAAATTCCTGATCACTGTAGTACTAAAAATGCATGGCGCCATTTAATTCTTTATTTACATCTATGATTAAGAGGTTAAGACAGAGGATCATGGCTTTGTCACTTACCAGCTGTAAGACTTTTAAGGAAGATATTTAATTACTTCTAAGCCTGTATGACTCCATCTCTAAAACAGGAGTTATATCAGCACTTTCCTTATGGTATTATTGTGAGAGTTAGATGGAATTCTGCACATAATGCACACGGACCGGCATGTATAAAGATGTAAAAACGTTCATAATTTTATTATTCACAGATCTTTAATTCAGTAATATAGTTCTGATTTCACACACGAGAAGACAAGTTCAGAGAGGTTAAAGTAATTTGTCCAATGTTATTATAATGTATAAGTGCTTAGCAATTAGAACTTTACTTGGTTAGTACAAGTCTAAAGTCCATACTTTTTGTTTGTTTAGAATTTGAACTAAAGCATGAATGTAGAGAAACAGATGTAAACACATATAAAGTAGTAAATCCTATGTACCACTGTACACACACAAGTCTACAGTAACAATTTCTAAATGTGTATGTAACTTCTGTCCCTATAAAGAAACAGAACATTTCCAGCACTCCAAAAGTAACCTTCATGTAGCTTATCAGACATCCTCCCTTGGCATAACCACCGTGGCTGAGTTGTGCCTGCTGTCGAAATTTATATATTATAAATGAAATCACGCACTATTTATTGTTGTGCATCAGAATATTTTACAAGATTCGTCCATGTTGTAAGTAGGGTAGTTTTCTCCACTTAAAGTGCTATTCAGTATTGTGTTGTACAAATATTCCGAAATGAATTTTTTTACTCTGTTTGTGACAAGTACGTTTTTCCATCTTCTGGATCCTACAGATAGTGCTTTTTTGAGTATCCCTGTACAGATCTCTCGGTCTGCGTTTATACACATTGCTTTTCCTTCTGGAGTGGAATTTCTGAGTCATAGGGTATGCATGTGTTCATCATGGTGGAGCTGTTGAACGTCACTTTCTCCACCAATAACGAATCTGCGTTCCAGTTGCTCCATTTCCCCACCAGCACTTGGTATTTTCACCCCCCGCACGCCCCCGTACCCCACACACATCATGTGTTCATGTTCCGGTGATTGTGCAGTGATACATCATGTTAAGTTTTATTTTTCTTCTCACACGTTCATTGACATTTTAGCTATCCTTGTTTGGTGAACTGCCGTTTCAAGACTCTTGGCCATTTATTTTTGTATTTTCAATCTCTTTCTAATTTATTTGAAGACATTCTGCATAACTTTCAATACGATCTGGATATTAGTACTTTGTCAGCCATATGTATTCCAAATATTTTCTTTCACTCTGCACTGTTTTTTTTTGTTTGTTTGTTTTAAATTCCCTTAACAGTGTAATTTCATGAACAAAAGTTCTTAATTTTAATACTACTCAATTTTTATCAGTATTTTCTTTTTGGTGCCCTGTTTAAGGAATCTTTGCCATTTCTATGGTCAGAAAATATATGTTTACTTAAAATATCTATAATTTATTATTTTATATTTCACATTTTGTCCCACAGTGTACTGGGTTTAATGTTTCTTGTTTATATGTGTGCTGTGGAGTCAAGTATCTTTGCCTTCATATGGATTTATGATTAATATAGATACACTTATTGATGAGACTATTCTTTCTTACTGTTTGCAGTACCTCCTTTTTTTAATAAATCAAGGACTTACATAAATATGGGTCTATTTATGGATTAATTAGTCTGACTTTTAAAAATCTTTTTATTTATCCTTGTGCCAATATATACTCTCTTAATTACTGCTGATTTATAATGTCTTGATATATAGTAGGGTGTATTATCCAGCATGGTTCTTCTTTAGAGACTTACCTATGATATTATCCTGTGGCTCATAACCAAGCCTCTTCTACCTGTGCATGAAACCCTAGATTAAAATATGAAATAGATACATACAAAAAAATTAAATGATACATTTAATTACCAGAGCCAAAGACCTTCAGCATCATTAAATTCCTACAATAAGTCTGTAACCTCTGAAGCACAAACTGAGGGAAAAAACAAGCAATTTTTGTCTTTAATTGCACTTTTAAAAAGCCGTGTTACTAAAATTAATTTATTTTATGACACCATCGGAAATTTAATTTTTGAAAAGTGAAAGAAAGCTTTGATTTTGTTCCCCACCACCACTTTAACCTATCGGAATTTGATATTTAAAATGTAAATTCCACAAGAGTAGATGCATTCTCTAGTCCACGTTGTACCTCCTACAGCTAGAGTAGAAAATATAACAGGTGCTCTATAAATATTTGTCCAAAAATAAACATGTACTAAATTTTTTAAAAATTACATTTTTTTGGGGGGCTTCCCTTGTGGCGCAGTGGTTGAGACTCTGCCTGCCAATGCAGGGGACGCGGGTTCGAGCCCTGGTCTGGGAAGATCCCACATGCCGTGGAGCAACTAGGCCCGTGAGCCACAACTACTGAGCCTGCGCGTCTGGAGCCTGTGCTCCGCAACAAGAGAGGCCGCGAGAGTGAGAGGCCCGCGCACCGCGATGAAGAGTGCCCCCCGCTTGCCGCAACTAGAGAGAGCCCTCGCACAGGAACGAAGACCCAACACAGCCATAAATAAATAAATAAATAAAAATTAAAAAAAAAAAAAATTACATTTTTTCATTTAACTCCTTAAGTGTATAAGAACTTACCAGAACCCGGATGGCTGCCTTCGAGACCAGGTCCCCAGCTGCCTGCGCGCCTACGCCGGCCTCGTGGGCACCGCCGTCACCCCCAACTACGTGGACAACGGAAGCGCGCGCGTGGTGCCCTGGTGCGACTGCGGAGCCAGCGGAAACCGGCGCGAGGAGTGCGAAGTCTTCCGGGGGCTCTTTACAAGGAACCGCTGCTTGGGCTCTTGGTGCTCCAGCCAGGCATCAGGGCTGTGCCTCTGAGGTGGGAGAGCCAACTTCAGGACACTGGTCCACAAGAGACCTCCCAGCTCCACGTAATACCAAACGGCAAAAATCTCTCAGAGATCTCCATCTCAACATCAAGACCCAGCTTCACTCAACGACCAGCAACCTACAGTGCTGGACACCCTATGCCAAACAACTAGCAAGACAGGAACACAGCCCCATCCATTAACAGAGAGACTGCCTAAAATCATAATAAGGTCACAGACACCCCAAAACACACCACCAGACGTGGACGAGCCCACCAGAAAGACAACATCCAGCCTCATCCACCAGAACACAGGCACTAGTTCCCTCCACCAGGAAACCTACACAACCCACTGAACCAACCTTAGCCACTGGGGACAGATACCAAAAACAACGGGAACTACGAACCTGCAGCCTGTGAAAAGGAGACCCCAAACACAGTAAGATAAGCAAAATGAGAAGACAGAAAAACACACAGCAGATGAAGGAGCAAGGTCAAAACACACCAGACCTAACAAATGAAGAGGAAATAGGTAGTCTACCTGAAAAAGAATTCAGAATAATGATAGTAAGGATGATCCAAAATCTTGGAAATAGAATAGACAAAATGCAAGAAACATTGAACAAGGACGTAGAAGAACTAAAGAGGAACCAAGCAACGATGAAAAGCACAATAAATGAAATTAAAAATACTCTAGATGGGATCAATAGCAGAATAACTGAGGCAGAAGAACGGATAAGTGACCTGGAAGATAAAATGGTGGAAATAACTAATGCAGAGCAGAATAAAGAAAAAAGAATGAAAAGAATTGAGGACAGTCTCAGAGACCTCTGGGACAACATTAAACGCACCAACATTCGCATTATAGGGGTCCCAGAAGAAGAAGAGAAAAAGAAAGGGACTGAGAAAATATTTGAAGAGATTGTAGTTGAAAACTTCCCTAATATGGGAAAGGAAATAGTTAATCAAGTCCTGGAAGCACAGAGAGTCCCATACAGGATAAATCCAAGGAGAAACACACCAAGACACATATTAATCAAACTATCAAAAATTAAATATAAAGAAAACATATTAAAAGCAGCAAGGGAAAAACAACAAATAACACACAAGGGCATCCCCATAAGGTTAACAGCTGATCTTTCAGCAGAAACTCTGCAAGCCAGAAGGGAGTGGCAGGATATACTTAAAGTGATGAAGGAGAAAAACCTACAACCAAGATTACTCTACCCAGCAAGGATCTCATTCAGATTTGATGGAGAAATTAAAACCTTTACAGACAAGCAAAAGCTGAGAGAGTTCAGCACCACCAAACCAGCTTTACAACAAATGCTAAAGGAACTTCTCTAGGCAAGAAACACAAGTGAAGGAAAACACCTACAATAACAAACCCAAAACATTTAAGAAAATGGGAATAGGAACATACATATCGGTAATTACCTTAAATGTAAATGGATTAAATGCTCCCACCAAAAGACACAGACTGGCTGAATGGATACAAAAACAAGACCCATATATATGCTGTCTACAAGAGACCCACTTCAGACCTAGAGACACATACAGACTGAAAGTGAGGGGATGGAAAAAGATATTCCATGCAAATGGAAATCAAAAGAAAGCTGGAGTAGCAATTCTCATATCAGACAAAATAGACTTCAAAATAAAGACTATTACAAGAGACAAAGAAGGACACTATATAATGATCAAGGGATCGATCCAAGAGGAAGGTATAACAATTGTAAATATTTATGCACCCAACATAGGAGCACCTCAATACATAAGGCAAATACTAACAGCCATAAAAGGGGAAATCGACAGTAACACAATCATAGTAGGGGACTTTAACACCCCACTTTCACCAATGGACAGATCATCCAAAATGAAAATAAATAAGGAAACACAAGCTTTAAATGATACATTAAACAAGATGGACTTAATTGATATTTATAGGACATTCCACCCAAAAACAACAGAATACACATTTTTCTCAAGTGCTCATGGAACATTCTCCAGGATAGATCATATCTTGGGTCACAAATCAAGCCTTGGTAAATTTTAAAAAATTGAAATCGTATCAAGTATCTTTTCCGACCACAACGCTATGAGACTAGATATCAATTACAGGAAAAGATCTGTAAAAAATACAAACACATGGAGGCTACACAATACACTACTTAATAACGAAGTGATCACTGAAGAAATCAAAGGGGAAATCAAAAAATACCTAGAAACAAATGACAATGGAGACACGACGATCCAAAACCTATGGGATGCAGCAAAAGCAGTTCTAAGAGGGAAGTTTATAGCAATACAAGCCTACATCAAGAAACAGGAAACATCTCGAATAAACAACCTAACCTTGCACCTAAAGCAATTAGAGAAAGAAGAACAAAAAAACCCCAAAGCTAGCAGAAGGAAAGAAATCATAAAGATCAGATCAGAAATAAATGAAAAAGAAATGAAGGAAACAATAGCAAAAATCAATGAAACTAAAAGCTGGTTCTTTGAGAAGATAAACAAAATTGATAAACCATTAGCCAGACTCATCAAAAGAAAAAGGGAGAAGACTCAAATTAATAGAATTAGAAATGAAAAAGGAGAAGTAACCACTGACACTGCAGAAATACAAACGATCATGAGAGATTACTACAAGCAACTCTATGCCAATAAAATGTACAACCTGGAAGAAATGGACAGATTCTTAGAAATGCACAACCTGCCAAGACTGAACCAGGAAGAAATAGAAAATATGAACAGACCAATCACAAGCACTGAAATTGAAACTGTGATTAAAAATCTTCCAACAAACAAAAGCCCAGGACCAGATGGCTTCACAGGTGAATTCTATCAAACATTTAGAGAAGAGCTAACACCTATCCTTCTCAAACTCTTCCAAAATATTGCAGAGGGAGGAACACTCCCCAACTCATTCTACGAGGCCACCATCACCCTGATAACAAAACCAGACAAAGATGTCACAAAGAAAGAAAACTACAGGCCAATATCACTGATGAACATAGATGCAAAAATCCTCAACAAAATACTAGCAAACAGAATCCAACAGCACATTAAAAGGATTATACACCATGATCAAGTGGGGTTTATTCCAGGAATGCAAGGATTCTTCAATATACGCAAATCAATCAACGTGATACATCATATTAACAAATTGAAGGAGAAAAACCATATGATCATCTCAATAGATGCAGAGAAAGCTTTCGACAAAATTCAACACCCATTTATGATAAAAGTCCTGCAGAAAGTAGGCATAGAGGGAACTTTCCTCAACATAATAAAGGCCGTATATGACAAACCCACAGCCAACATTGTCCTCAATGGTGAAAAACTGAAACCATTTCCACTAAGATCAGGAACAAGACAAGGTTGCCCACTCTCACCACTATTATTCAACATAGTTTTGGAAGTGTTAGCCACAGCAATCGGAGAAGAAAAAGAAATAAAAGGAATCCAAATCGGAAAAGAAGAAGTAAAGCTGTCACTGTTTGCAGATGACATGATACTATACATAGAGAATCCAAAAGATGCTACCAGAAAACTACTAGAGCTAATCAATGAATTTGGTAAAGTAGCAGGATACAAAATTAATGCACAGAAATCTCTTGCATTCCTGTATACTAATGATGAAAAATCTGAAAGTGAAATTAAGAAAACACTCCCGTTTACCATTGCAACAAAAAGAATAAAATATCTAGGAATAAACCTACCTAAGGAGACAAAAGACCTGTATGCAGAAAATTATAGGACACTGATGAAAGAAATTAAAGATGATACAAATAGATGGAGAGATATACCATGTTCTTGGATTGGAAGAATCAACATTGTGAAAATGACTCTGCTACCCAAAGCAATCTACAGATTCAATGCAATCCCTATCAAACTACCACTGGCATTTTTCACAGAACTAGAACAAAAAATTTCACAATTTGTATGGAAACACAAAAGACCCCGAATAGCCAAAGCAATCTTGAGAACGAAAAATGGAGCTGGAGGAATCAGGCTCCCTGACTTCAGACTATATTACAAAGCTACAGTAATCAAGACAGTTTGGTACTGGCACAAAAACAGAAATATAGATCAATGGAACAGGATAGAAAGCCCAGAGATAAGCCCACGCACATATGGTCACCTTATCTTTGATAAAGGAGGCAAGCATATACAGTGGAGAAAAGACAGCCTCTTCAATAAGTGGTGCTGGGAAAATTGGACAGGTACATGTAAAAGTATGAAATTAGAACACTCCCTGACACCATACACAAAAATAAACTCAAAATGGATTAAAGACCTAAGTGTAAGGCCAGACACTATCAAACTCTTAGAGGAAAACATAGGCAGAACACTCTATGACATAAATCACAGCAAGATCCTTTTTGACCCAGCTCCTAGAGAAATGGAAATAAAAACACAAATAAACAAATGGGACCTAATGAAACTTCAAAGCTTTTGCACAGCAAAGGAAACCATAAACAAGACCAAAAGACAACCCTCAGAATGGGAGAAAATATTTGCAAATGAAGCAACTGACAAAGGATTAATCTCCAAGATTTACAAGCAGCTCATGCAGCTCAATAACAAAAAAACGAACAACCCAATCCAAAAATGGGCAGAAGACCTAAATAGACATTTCTCCAAAGAAGATATACAGATTGCCAACAGACACATGAAAGAATGCTCAACATCATTAATCATTAGAGAAATGCAAATCAAAACTACAATGAGGTATCATCTCACACCGGTCAGAATGGCCATCATCAAAAAATCTAGAAACAATAAATGCTGGAGAGGGTGTGGAGAAAAGGGAACACTCTTGCACTGTTGGTGGGAATGTAAATTGATACAGCCACTATGGAGAACAGTATGGAGGTTCCTTAAAAAACTAAAAATAGAACTACCATACGACCCAGCAATCCCACTACTGGGCATATACCCTGAGAAAACCATAATTCAGAAAGAGTCATGTACCAAAATATTCATTGCAGCTCTGTTTACAATAGCCAGGACATGGAAGCAACCTAGGTGTCCATCATCGGATGAATGGATAAAGAAGATGTGGCACATATATACAATGGAATATTACTCAGCCATAAAAAGAAATGAAATGGAGGTATTTGTAATGAGGTGGATGGAGTTAGAGTCTGTCATACAGAGTGAAGTAAGTCAGAAAGAGAAAAAGAATTACAGTATGCTAACACATATATATGGAATCTAAGGGAAAAAAAATTATAAAAAAAGGTCATGAAGAACCTAGTGGCAAGATGGGAATAAAGACACAGACCTACTAGAGAATGGACTTGAGGATATGGGGAGGGGGAGGGGTGAGATGTGACAGGGTGAGAGAGTGTCATGGACATATATACACTACCAAATGTGAAATAGATAGCTAGTGGGAAGCAGCCGCATAGCACAGGGAGATCAGCTCGGTGCTTTGTGACCACCTAGAGGGGTGGGATAGGGAGGGTGGGAGGGAGGGAGATGCAAGAGGGATGAGATATGGGAACATATGTATATGTATAACTGATTCACTTTGTTATAAAGCAGAAGCTAACACACCATTGTAAAGCAATTATACTTCAATAAAGATGTTTAAAAAAAAAAAAAAAAAAAAAAAAAAAAAAAAAAAAAAAGAGTGATAGGTTAGGACTTCCTTGGTGGCGCAGTGGCTAAGAATCTGCCTGCCAATGTAGGGAACATGGGTTCGAGCCCTGGTCCAGGAAGATCCCACATGCTGTGGAGCAACTAAGCCCGTGCGCCACAACTACTGAGCCTGTGCTCTAGAGCCCACGAGCCACAACTACTGAGCCCATGTGCCACAACTGTTGAAGCCTGTGCGCCTAGAGCCCATGGTCCGCAACAAGAGAAGCCACCGGAGTGAGAAGCCCGCGCACCGCAACGAAGAGTAGCCCCCGCTCGCAGCAACGAAGACCCAACACAGCCAAAAAAAAAAAAAAAAGTGATAGGTTAGCTTTGTGAAGTACAAATGTAGTTACAGACACTACAGATTAGTAACAGTTAAAATAAAACTAGGAGTGATTAACTCTTAAAAAAAAAAAAAAAAAAAAAAAAAAAAAAACTTACCAAATGAAAATGCAAAGATGTTGATTTATTTTATATATGCACTAGTGTCATTTAATGACAAGCATTCCCACAGTACATAACTCTTATAGTTATGCAATACAGAGTGTAGATTGAGTGAATGATTTCCCCTGAGGCATAGGCAAACATGATTCATACTCTTCAGGATGCTAACTCCTGTGTTCCTAGAGTGGATAATGAAATGTAGAAGACGTAAAATTATAATTTCAATTATATCAGCAGATAGGGAATGGGGAGGGGACACGAATTACAGAGTTATGAGAATAAATGAAGCACTCAAATTCATTGTGTTAACCTCAGACTAGGCCACTATTTCTCAGCACATTCTGGTTTTAAAAAGTTTGCATTATGGGTATAAGCATGGCAGACAGAATGGTCCTCCCAGACATGTCCACAACTTAATTTCTGGAACCAGTGACTAGATGACCTCAGGTGGCTAAAGGTACTTTGCATGGACTTAAAAGATAGGGACCATTACCCTGGATTATCCAGTTGGGACCAGTCTAATTAATTACATGATCCCTTAAAAGCAGAGAACTTTCTCCTGCTGGAGGCAAGAGTGATGAAGCAGGAAGGGAATGGCTTGTTGCTGCTGACTTAGAGGATGAAGGAGGCCATGAGCCAGGGAATCAAATGGTCTCTAAAAGCTGAAAATGACTCCCAATGGACAGCCAGCAAGGAAACTGGGACCTCAGTCCTACAACCGCTTGGAACTGAATTCTGTCAACAACCTGAATTTCCTTGGAAGCACATTCTTCTTTAGAGCTACCGGATAAAACCTAACCAGACAATTCCTTGATTTCAATCTTGAGAGACCCTGAGCAGACCCTGAACAGAGAAACCAGTTGAGCCCACCTACTTTTCTGACCTTCAGAACTGTTATAATTCATTTGTGTGGTTTTAAGCCACTAAATTGGTGTGGATTGGTTACATCAGCAATAGAAAATGAGTAAAATATTCATCCAAAGTCAAGCTGATCATAAAATCCAAGAATGTATTATGCTCCCTAATTTCCATAGTTCTAAGGTGTCCTATGGAGAAAGAGATCTATTTACTGGGGAAAACCATGTGAGTAGAAATGGAAAGTTATACCAGGTGGCTTCTTGTGCTTATTTCTCTGCCATCTCAAACTATATCACCAAGGTCAGGTTTTAGTGATGGTGGTATCCAGCTACTGTCCGTATAGTGAGGCACATTTGATAGCTTTTGGGAACCCAACAGGATACCTTTATATCATCCTCTGAGTTTTTCCAGTGTGTTGTTGAAAGACATTAGCTTCTCTTCCCATCTCCCTCACCATGCACTTCATAGAATCTCATCCTTCTACAATATAGTATGTGCTTTGACTCGCTACATAGCTCTTATTATCTAATTCCACCCTCCCATCTTCTAATGCTCCTGTTCAAAAAACTCCAGCCAGAAAATTGGCCAATCTTTGCAGAATCCCCAACAGTCTGTGGAAATACAATATACAGTATAAACTGACCCCATTTCATGGGTTTTCACATTTTATATCTTTAAAATTAAAATATGTCTTAGAATTGATTGTTTGCCAGAATGTAATTCATAGACTTACTTTAATTTCCTTCTTAACAATAAATAAAACAATAGCACAGCTTAAAGTCAACGTCATCCTAGATTTGATACAATGCAGTCTATGCATGAATGTGTGTTTTGATAGATAGTGAAGACACACATGAAAATACACATAAACACACACAAATACAAATATGTGTGTCCTTGTGAGAGAAATTTTACTGAAGGAATTTACACAAATTCATAACATAACAGAAACATTTGCTTTCAGTTTCACCCCCAGTACTACTTTACAAATGGGCTAGAATGATCAGGGCCAAGGTTTTGGTGTCGTGCGTGATAGTTGTTGTTGTTTTTGCTCCAGGAAATGTTTTCTCTAGCTGTCATTGGATTTATTCCTTTCTGAACAAGAGTTGTTCATATATAGAGCGTTGGACAATATTCCGAGATGGAAGGAAAATCTAGTCTTCTTATTACTGTAAAACATTGCGTCCACAAAGAGGTGATGGTTAAACGTTTGAGCCCAAACATAATTTCTGGATGAGGGGGGTGAGGATGCAGATAATAAAGAATATAACAGAGAACTAAATCTTTAAGGAGGAGTAAGAGAAAGTCAATCAGGAGAAGAGCTAGTTAACAGTGTTTAAAGGAGAAAGCTGTGTAGTACCAGAGAAATCGAAAGAAAGAGGGGTTTCTAATAAGGCATGTCAATCATAAGCTATATTTAACTTGACTTATTATTAATAATCTCCTTAATGAAAAATCCAATATCAATCATCAATTTTTATTTTTTTTAAGTTAGGCACAAGTGTGTGATAGAATCCTAGAAGTTATTAATGCAAGAAAACAGAACCAATGTACAAAATACATAAAAAGCTATTCTTATAGCACTGACTTCTGAACACTGTAGCTCCTGAAACTAAAATTGACAGGTTAAACAAGGAACATCAGCTTAAAGTTTCTAAAATATGTCATTTACAATAGGGAATAGAGTAACCCCAAAATGCTTTAGACAAAGATCTTTAATATAGTAAAATTGTTTAAATATGTCATTTATCCATTAGGCTGTCAGACAACACTCCCACACACAATGAAATGCCTGCTTTTTGATAGTTGGAGTTGTGTAGGAAGATTTCTGCACTACACAAGCTAAAATAAATGCCCTAAATATATTGTACAGAGGGTACTTTCAGTTAGGACAAATAATATGGGATTAATGTAAATAGACTTCTCATCTGAAATTGTGAAAAAAAAAAAAGAATAAGTGTCTACCCTTAAGCAATGTATGTGTTAGTGAAAGAAAAAAATCTAAATCAGGATTAGATAACAGCAATAGAGTAGAAACTAATACAATTGAATAAATCCATAGCAAGCAATTCAAATGAAAAGAGAAGGCTATGATTTGATTAATTTCTTGACAGAAGGATTATTAAATTTAGAAGCAAACATATAATTTATTTTGATGTACAGAAACAGACAATTTTTTTTGGTAATAAAATACACATTGCTTTTCCTATAAATCATGTGTAATTCATTCCTGGCACAATTTTACATGATAGCGATGCTGAAAAATATGGCCCACTATTAAAGAGCTAATTTATAGAAAAAATATTTGACCATTTCAAAGGATAGCCTCTTGAGCTCAAAGTAGCCATGATAAACAAAAGCAACACCACAAAACTATCACTTATATAAGATTTTAGTGACATCGCTCCATTATTTGTTACTTCCCATAGAGAGTTGATAAGTCCTGCCACAAATTTGAAAGCGAAATGCAGTTATTGTCATTTAACAGATTGAAAGAACTAGACTCAGAATGTTTAAATGATCTTCCCAAGATCTCATAGTTTAAACAATGATGGTTATGGAGTTTTGAGTCAGATTCATTTCATTTCACAGCCTATTATCTTTCCACTTAACATATATATTTTCTGTCTCTTTAATGCATTATGTAAAATAGTACAGATTTGGAACTGAGAATTTGTTTTAGGCCTATTTATGAGATAATTTGGTTATATTAAATATTTTGCCTATTTTCTCCAGGCCTAAGATTTCTCACCTATAAAATAAAGATGTTGGTATAAATTGTCTTCATTTAATTATATTCTACCCTTTTCTCTAAGCTCTAAATTTAATAAACTCTCCATTCTTTCAGGTAATCATTGTTTGACATATCATGTACTTTTTCATTGTTTTAGGTTCTAAAGATTCATGTTAAAAAAGATAATCAAAAGCCCAGAGTTTATGAGTCATTCAACTATAAATGGTATGAAATAAATAAATATACTGCATAATATATTTTTAATATTTATGTGTGTATATACACGGGCATATATGATTGCTATCATATATAGTGACATACCTATCATATATGTGAGATAAAAGAATCAGGTTGTAAAACAGATTGTGATTGATGGGGAGTATTTAAAGGTATACTAACAGGGCTCCCCTAAAGTGATATTTGAACAGACTGTTAAGAAATGAGGTGATACCGTGCAAAAGAAGTAGAGAATGTTGTCAAAGTCAAGGCAACAACAAAGGGAAAAACCCTAAGGCAAGAGTGATCTCCTTGTATTTTAGAATCTGTAAGAAAATCTGTATGGCCAGATTGGAATGAACATCTGGAAGACTACCCACTTCTCATGTATTCAACTGCAATCACCCCAGTCTTTATCAATATTTTATTTCCCTTTGATTGTGAAATAGCATCCCCCAGGTTTTCCAGCTTCCATGAGTGCTCCACTTCAGCCCATTCTCTATGGATTAGCAGCAGAGATGTGTTCAACAGTCAAATCCTTTTCATGACTTAAAAACTTCTGGTGGATTATAATCACAATCAGAGTAAAATACAGACTGCTTGAAAGGGCCTAAAAGCCTCTACATGTCTACCCGTTATAGGACTTGCTGATGAGTAGAAAATGAAGTGTAAGTAAAAGATGAGTCAGAAAAGGCTCCCAGATTTCGACCTAGCTAAGTAAATGATGAAACCATTAACTGAGATGTAGAAGATCAAGAGAAACAATGTAGAGGAGAGTATGAGACGCATAATAGCTGGACCTATTTTGTAGGAATGCCTAACTGTAATCCAGGTGTGCTGGAGTCATGATGAAAAGACAGAAAATCAAGAGAGCAAATATTTTATGAAATAGAAGAATTCCAGAAATATCGTAGATTAGTGAAGCAAGGAGAGAGAGTATGCATATAGCCTCATGTATAGTCTTAAAGAGAGTGGAATTACTGAAGATAAATAATGTTCGAGAAGAAACAATGCATTGTAAGGAATTTATACCATCTTCAGCCACATGGACAATAAAAACACATACACTCAGACACTAAGACTTCAAAGAAGGGAAGCATGGTTCTTAGGGAATGACTAGGTTTCAATTAAAGCTAAAGTTAAAGGGGGATTAATAAAAGAGATGGAGATCATTATAAGAATTTTAATTATGACAAAATTTAAGTCCAAGAAACTAAAGGGGCAGTTGTTTGTTTGTTTGTTTGTTATTGGGGAAGTGTGGCAGGGGGGATGGTGTTAGACTGGATCAAACTAAGATACATAACAGCTCTGCAGGGAGGACAGTTTGCATATCTGCTCAGAACTGTGGTAAACAAGCATAAAGGTCCTCATGGGCTGAGTGTCCAAGGACATATCACAGAATGTAGACTTCTTAGCAAGTTGGGGAGTGGGTGGGAGGAGGGAGTGATAAGCATATGAAGATTAAAGTTTATGTCTAAACATTTTTTTTCAGTTGTCCCAATTTCCCTTTCATGGTAGAACACAGAAATGTCTTTACTTCAATTATCTTTCAAGAACCAACAGTATACGGGCTTTTAAGACAAATTAACTAGAAAATGTTGAAGATGGAAATTAAAGTTGACTCCAACATGATATTAGATTTATAAATAGAATAAATACATCTTTCAGTGTGAATTGAACTTTACATTTCTGTGCTTCCTTCTTTATGTATTTTCTGTTACTATAGAAACTTCCTTTATGGAACCACATATCTATTTTAATCTTGCCAAGCCTTTCCTGAGGTAAAAATAATCAACAAGTTTTTAAAAAGAGTCAAAGAGGGCTTCCCTGGTGGCGCAGTGGTTGAGAATCTGCCTGCCAATGCAGGGGACACGGGTTCGAGCCCTGGTCTGGGAAGATCCCACATGCCGCGGAGCGACTGGGCCCGTGAGCCACAACTGCTGAGCCTGCGCGTCTGGAGCCTGTGCCCTGCAGCGGGAGGGGCCGCGATAGTGAGAGGCCCGCGCACCGCGATGAAGAGTGGCCCCCGCTTGCCGCAACTAGAGAGAGACCTCGCACGAAACGAAGACCCAACACAGCTAAAAATAAATAAATAAATAAAGTAGCTATTAATTAAAAGGGAAAAAAAAAGAGTCAAAGAAAAAAATTTCGAGAGTGACAAAGGAAGATCTAATTAAGTAGGTATTCTGTCTCTAGTCACATTGACATGTTATCCTATGCATCTGTTATGTGGAAGCAAACTGAGCGCTCAGTATTTCTGTATGAAATGAGTATAGTGGTGTTTCTTCCTTTCTCTAAATCATTTGCAACATGGAATTTTCAAAAATTAGTCTAGTGGCTGATTGTGCTGTGTGACAACACACTAAAAAAGTAAGCATATATCTTACTTTAGATAAGTCAGCACTTTAGGATCCAGCATAGTTTAACAGTGGAGGCGGAACCTGCCAGAACCGATCTCCTTGACTTGCCAATTGTGAGGTCTTGCCCTTTACTTAATCTCTTTCTGCCTCAATGTCTTCATTAGCAAAATATGTATAGCAGTAATACCTACACCCTAGGCTTAATGTGACAGTTACTAAACATAATCACTTAAAACTTTATTGTAATAATAAGAGCTCAGTAAGAATATTTGCTATTACTGCAGATATTATGACCCTGTGTTCCATAAAAAAAAAAAAAACTACTGTGATAATAGATGATACATAGGTAGGTAGATTTGTATCCCATATATATATATATATATATATATATATATATATATATATATACACATCATAAATATGTATTTGGATATTTTTAACAGTTTTTCAGAATTATAGTGAGATAAAAATCCCATACTAAGAATACAGAATAGTGCATCAAAGTCTGAAGAGAACCCAAAAATACATGGCATTGAATCATGTTCTGAATGAAGAGATAAGGAGTGTGTAGCAGACCACTTATTTTTTTCTTTTTATAAATTTATTTATTTATTTATTTTTTGGCTGTGTTGGGTCTTTGTTTCTGTGCGAGGGCTTTCTCTAGTTGTGGCAAGTGGGGGCCACTCTTCATCGCGGTGCGCGGGCCTCTCACTATCGCGGCCTCTCTTGTTGCAGAGCACAGGCTCCAGACGCGCAGGCTCAGTAGTTGTGGCGCACGGGCCCAGTTGCTCCGCGGCATGTGGGATCTTCCCAGACCAGGGCTCGAACCCGTGTCCCCTGCATCGGCAGGCAGACTCTCAACCACTGCGCCACCAGGGAAGCCCAGACCCCTTATTTTTGAATTGTCAAATGACAATAAATTGTATAGTCTTAGTAATACACTGGCAGACACATCATTACCATTAGGAAGGAATCTACAATTGATGAGCTGTCAGAGGCTGAATGAAGTTCTGAAGGAACAATTTTAAAAATAATGCATTCTGCTAGAAGTAAGTAACATAAAGAAAATGAGAGGGAGAAAAAGCAGCCTCCAAAAGCTTATAAATAACTACAAAGTGGTAGTGAATCTTCAACTAGAGTTATTCATGTGGGGCAATGTGCTTTATCCACATTTTTCAGAAATTTTCTAAAGTAAAAGAAACATTAAATGTATAGTTATCCCTTTACTTGGCAAGCCTTCACGATGCTTGAACACTTT
The DNA here is from genome assembly GCF_028564815.1 of Eubalaena glacialis. Classification (NCBI taxonomy): domain Eukaryota; kingdom Metazoa; phylum Chordata; class Mammalia; order Artiodactyla; family Balaenidae; genus Eubalaena; species Eubalaena glacialis. The sequence continues at coordinate 16,173,072 of NC_083719.1, forward strand.
ACAGTCTAAGCTTGGGGAAGAAAGGTAAGAATGGGAAGGTTCATGTGACAACAAAAAATTCTAGCAACCATATAACTCACTGGCTGATATGTTGTAAGTGTGATAGGTCCACATGGGAAATGTTTGCACTGCAAGATTGGATCTTTGATTTCTTTACCTGGGTTTTCTAAAACCATTGAATAAATACCAATATGCACTCAGTAGTAAAACAGAAAAGCTGTTTGCAATATGTTAGAAATACAAAATTAAAGGACTTATGAGAAGATGTTATTAATTTTTAATTTTCCTATTGAAGATGAGGATGAAAAGGATGAAATACTCCTTCCTCTCTGATGGAAACACAGAGTCACTGAGTTTGTTTTCTGTTGTTCACTGCTCTTTTCCCAGCACTTGGAACAGTGATGACACATAATATAAATGCTGGCTTAATAAAATTTCTTGAAAGGAAGGAATAAAATAATTAAAATTTCAAAAGAAAAAATATATAAGGGAAGGAAGGAGGGAAGGAAAGAAGGAGGGAGGGAAGAAAGAAAATGAACAGGTTTCTTCTTCACAACAGAACACACACAATTTTCTTGACTTTCATGGAGTTTGAGTACTGTGTTTAGGGTCACAGCTTTTGAATCCAACCAGAGACCTAAGCAACATATTTGTCATGAAATCCTGGACAAATAACTTTGCTACATTCAATTTCCTCATCCCTAAAATGTAAATAATATAAATACATAAATAATAATAGCAAAGCAATGTTTCTTGGATTAATTGAGATAATACCCTCAAAGAGTGAGCACATAGTCAAATTGCAGGAGGAAGCTTGTAATAAGAGCTATAATTACAATAAAATCATAGGGCAAGTAAGCAAAAATCAAATGATTATAAAAAAGGAATCGGTGAAGGAAGAATAATTCTTCCAGAGAACTTAGCCTGAGAAGAGTAACTAGAAATGAGCAGAGATCTTCCTGTGGGGTTTCTTGACAGCTAAGCTAAGTACATAAACATGATGAGGATCCTGTGAAAGGATGCTTGCCAAACCATTAGGGAAAAACAGAGTTTTTCAAAGAGCAATACAGTCTTAATAAAGTTTTTATATAGGGACCTGAAACAACAAAATTGGTAGTGTCTTCAAAAATACCGAGACGTACATAGAGAAAATAGTCACAAGGTTATTTCTCAACGTTAAGCAAAGACCATGATGCCAAAACTAGTTTGTCTATATTGTTATTATAAGTTACAGTATTGTCATTATGCAACATTCTAGTGAAAAATATGTCAAGTCTAACATCCCAAACATGGACTAGGGTAGAGAGATTTCAATAGTCTTCATATAAAGAACTAAAACTCTGTTTGCTCTCTGTATCTATGACTTGCCAGAGGGGAGAGCAGTGGGGAGATGAGTGAAATAGGTGAGGGAGATTAAGAGGTACAAATTTCCAGTTACAAGATAAGTGAGTCATAGGGTTGAAATGTACAGTGTAGGGAATATAGTCAAGAATAATGTAACATCTTTGTATGGTAACTAGAACTTATCATGGTGATCATTTTATAATGTATAAAAATATCAAATCATTATGTTCTGCAACAGGGACTAACATAGTGTTGTAGGTCAATTATACTTCAAACACCAACTAACTCATAGAAAAAGAGGTCAGATTTGTGGTTACCAAAGGTGGAGGGTATGGGAAGGGGGAATTGGATGAAAGTGGTCACAAGGCACAAAGTTACAAGGTAAATAAGTATTAGGCATGTCATGTACAACCTGATGATTACAATTAACACTGCTGATGTTATATATGGAAGTTAAGTGAGTAAATCCTAAGAGTTCTCATTGCAAGGATAAATATTTTTCTTTTTCTTTTATTTTGTATCTATATGAGATGATGGATGCTCACCAAACTTACTGTGCTAATCATTTCACGATGTATGTGAGTCAGATCCTTATGCTGTACACCTGAAACTTATACAGTCTGTGTGTCAATTATATCTCAGTAAAGATGGAAGGAAAAAGTACTAAATTTCAGTTATGTTTTTGCATTTTAAATGCTCTTTCAAAACAATAGAAATACCTATTTAACATATCTTTATATTGCCCTATACAAAACTATATGCTGCTTGTCTTTTTCATTGATTATATACTGCTGTTTTGTAATTTCTCTGTTTAATGATAGATTTTGCTTTTTCAGGTGTGATATAGAGACACAAGGGAATCAATCCAGTAGCTGCCCCATCTCTGATTTGTCCATTAATATTAATATAACTCCCAGTTTTGCCCCGACAAGCATCTATATGGGGATGTGGGGGCCGGAGGAAAGTGGCGTTCAACATTAAGTAAAGATCTGTGTCATTGCATTAATACAAATAGCGAATGTGCTGTGTTCTGGGCTTTGCATTGGACCCATAATTGCCATAAGGCAGCTCTGTGAGAATTCTATTATAATTCATTCTTTGCACATAGCAAATCCTGGAATGTTTCCATAAGCAGGAGAAGTTTTGTATTGATGACTTTGCAATTGGTGACTGTTCTTTGTCTTTAGATGGATGAGAGAGTGACAATACATGATCAGTGATGCAACCATGAGAACAAATCAGCTTAATACAACTTACAAAGGTATTTTTTATCATAAGCTTCAGGTTCCTGGCTTTCTATAATCACTCAAGTCAACTCCACTGAGCATATGAAATACTATTTCTGCAGTGTTTACATGTCTTAAAACATAAGTTTCCAGCCAGCACCCTTTATTTAAAGGATTTCTGGGATGTTAAATTTGTTCTGGTTTATCACAAAGTAAATGGGAATTATGCTTGAGCAAGGTACAGGGAAATGATAACATTCTAAGGTTTACAGAGCCCATACAGTACATGAACAAGAAAAAAAGTCTTTATTATTCAGAAAATGGAGTCTCATTGTTCTAGTTTCCAAATGAACACATCCATATAACACTTGAAATTCGCAATATTCAACTTTGAATGGTAAATAAATATGAGATGGCATTAGAAGATGATTGTTGTTTTATACTGACAAATGGACACTTTGTGAAGTATGGTCCATTCAGATTGTATTGATATAGTGAATTATATGTTCTTTTTTCCCCCATTATTTATTTCTGTAGAAATATAAATATACATATTTCTTCCTGCTAACTTCTAGGGTTTACATAGTAAGAGAAGCAAGTTTTCTGGTCATTAATGATATAGGTTTAGGGGTTGTTAAACAAACAAAAATTTTGAGATGCAAATAACCAAAAATCTAATATAAAATATCTGAAACAATCAAATATTTAATATAAGGAAAAGTTCTGGCTACTGGATTGACCAATTAACATTTAAATGTTGTAAACACTTTTTTGTAAATTTGATTAAAATATTTTTAACAACCACTTTCTTCTTTCTTTCTTTTTTTTTTTTTTTCTGTCTTATGCTTAGCACTGCTCAGTTTCTTGGATTTATCCTGTAACCTGACTTCATGATCATTAGATGACAATGGAATTTGCAGCATTATTCATAATAGCCAAGATATGAAAACAACCTAAATACCCATTAAGGGATGAATGAATAAAGAAGATGTCCCTCTCTCTCTCTCTCTCTCTCTCTCTCTCTCTCTCTCTCACACACACACACACACACACACACACACACACACAGCCATGAAAGAGAAGGAAATCTTGCCATTTGTGACAACATGGATGAAACTTGAAGGCATTATGTTAAGTGAGATAAGTCAGGCAGAGAAGGACGAATACAGTGTGATATCACTTTTATGAAGAATCCACAAAAGGCAAAGTAATAAAAACAACAGAGTAGAATGGTGGTTACCAGGTGCTGGGAGGCTGGGGGATTGGGAAGGTGTTGCAGTTAGAAGATGAATGAGCTCTGGGGATCTGATGCACAACATTGTGATTATAGTTGATTCTGTATTATGTACTTGAAAGTTACTAGGAGACTAGATCTTAAGCGTTCTCATCACAAAAAAAATGATAATTATGTGATGTGATACAGATATTGGTTAATGCTACATTTGTAATCACATGGCAATGCAGAAGTGTATCAAATCAACATGTTGTAACCTTAAGTTTCCACAATGTTGTATGCCAATTATATCTCAGTAAGAAAAAAGAATGGAAAAAAAAGTAAATAAAATATTTCAGAGCCAACTTCTGAAAGATTGTATCATGTTGATTTTGCCAATTTTCTATCCTTCTTATTAACTATGACTATCATGAAGAATATTTTAAAAAAACGATAGCAGTTGAGACATGAAGTAGAGGATTTACCACCAACATAGTAGGGAGCATATGAGGCTGAGAGCAAACAAAAGACGTTATCAAAAGAAAAAAGAATTGCAAATAATCAGGTAGAGTCCAGCATTTGACAGTCTGAGAGCCAAGTGGTGGTAGAGGCAACACTCATAAATCTCCCAAATTTTATTACAAGACCCCCTGCCAAAATTCAAAGACTAAGCTAGCTGCTCCTCCATTACTGCTTCTTTTCTGGGCATCAGTAACTCATCAACTGTATCCACAGTATTAAGCATATCTGTCCTACCATTTTTCACACAATAACCCAGGGTTACTTTATTGTCAAGTAAAAGAGATTTGTATTCTGAAAAACTAACAAACTGGTGATGGCTAATTCATACCTCCACCTGCACATGTAACTGACTTGAGACTTTCTGAACTGAGACAATGGTTGATGACACCCCCATCAGGGCTAAATATTAATTTATGCTCTATCTGTTCTGAAAGAATTCAAAGAAACTTCAAAAATAAATATAATGAGCATGATAAAATTAAACAAGAATTATGTGCAGAAATTGGAGAGAGAAGAATTAGGGCTGAAAAACAATTAAGGTGGAGCCAAGAAAGAGAAACATGCACAAAATGAATGAATATGTGAATAATAAAAAAATATTCAAAAGAACATAGGAGCTGTGGTGAGGCTAGCTTTTACAAATTATCTCTGGCTTTTTGTGTGTGTACATGTGAAGAAAGAAAATGTTAAATTATTATTAAAATCTGGGGAGTTACAGTTATACTTTTTACTCTTAACAAAGGGGTCTACTTGATTGAACATTTTTATACCCTTTTACCTTTTGAATAATGAGGGTTCAGACATAATAAAGTCACTGTGTAAAACTTGTTTCTAACAATGAATTCTCCTTTAACACATCAAGAAACAACGTCAGAAGGTGTGTTTTGCTAAGATACAAAATTATTCATCACCTACGTGGTCTCAAAACTCTGTGTGTAAAAAGAATGTGAATTTTTTACCTATTTTATTTCTAGCTCTTCTCTTGCATTTTCTTTATGAAATATTTTGCCTCCACATTTCCTGTTTTTCCAGTAAGATGTTTATCTAATTTAAATTGTTTTGTCTGAAATCAGTGTTATTTTAATAATTATTATAAAATTATATAAAACAACCACCTGCCACCTGCATGTTTTTCATCAAAAACAGCATTCAGCGTGAGGTAAGCATTTACTGCTTTAAAAGAAACCATATATAAAGTAAAATAGATAAAAATTATAATAGTGCTGGAATATAAATCTGCATTAACTTAGTTTCATTTCCAATGAGAAAACTATACACAATATATTAATTATATTATTACTTACAAAAGCTTAATTTGGAATCATTTAAATATTCATTCAAATGAATTATGGTATAGTTTTAAGGTAGAATTTTATGAAGTCATTTGTGAGACATTGTTAAGGTGGTTGTGAGTGAGAGTTCTGGAATAAAATAACATGGACTGAAATCTGGGATTTGCTACTCATATATGACCTTGCCAAACTGCATATCCCTTTTATGCCTCAGTCTCTTCGTCCTAAAATGAAAAGTACTCACTGTCACAGATGCTGGTAGAGGTAGTAGTACAGTAGTCGTACTAGCAGCAGTGGTGGTGGTAGTTAGTAGCAGTAGTAGTGGTGGTGGTGTTAATACTAGTAGTAGTACTAGCAGTAGTGGTGTAGTAGTAGTAGGAGGAGTAGTAGTGTTAGTCATAAAAATCAGGTTGTCAGAGATTACTTCATGACAAAAGAAAGTGCTCATGACATAATGTTCAATGAAAAGAACAGATCGGGATCTTGTCAAATTTCAATAAGACTTACTCCTTTAAGCCAGAATATACTTCTCTGTATATGCTTCTTTAAAACATAATATAGATATATACTATATATAAAATACAAATGTAAATATATATATATATATATTTAAAAATAATAATGGGAACATAATTCAGAAAACAGAAACCAAGACCACGTCAAGGGTTTGTGTGTATTACCCAACATGTAGACATCATAGTTCTTTCAGCCATCAGTTAATGATAGAATTTGGTCACATGTCCAAGCAATACAGTACAACAAAGTATAGCTCTTTTTTTTTTTTCCTAAAGGGTTTACTAGGGACCCATAGTCAAGCTCCTAGCTCACTAACAGGTGTTTTTTATAAATGGTGTTTCGAGACCGTTTATTATCTCCAATGTAGTAGAAGCAGTGGACCAAGTAGCCACCCCAGATCAGGACCCTATTATACCTCTTGAGGCAAGTGCAATGGGCAGATCACCTTATATTCCCCAGCGTAAATGGTAAATAATAAGAATGCAGAATTTCTGGAACAAAGTGGAATTCCACAGGTATTGTGTAAACACTTCATGATATCTACCCTTCTTAAATATGTATGTTCTTCATGTAATTTGGGTAATAGCCACAGTTTTAAAAACATGTTTTACACCCACCCACCCCCAAATTAAATACCTGTTAAGTCTCAGGGAAGCTTCAGGGAGTTTTGACTGAGGTTCCACTGGGACCTCATAGTCTATATATGTAAACAAAGAGACAGAAATACACTCAGGAATGTGGCACTTTTGTGAGAGATGCAAGCCTGAATATTTGGCTCAGTTTAAACCTTTCATATTTCAAGCCTTATCTTAATAAAGTCTGTCAGATATTTCCCTATTTCAACTTAAGTAGTGGTATCATGCAGCAGCAGTATAAAAACATTTTGCAATTTGTTGAGCCTGACAACTTCAAAATTAATTAATTTTTGACAAAATTTTAATCTGGGGATTCACATTACTTGGAATTTTATGCCTGGCGATGTGATTGATATTTTATAATATACTGATGAAAATTGGCATCAGTCAATTTCTCGTAAAATGCACCTGGCACTGACTATGAGCTTGACCAAAAGGGAAAACAGCAACCATATTTACAATGGTTGTATCTGGAAGATAGGATTAAACATGGCCTCTATTTTTCATATAGCTTTTTAATTTTCTTGGAGGGGGTTGGTATTTTCAAATTAACTATGTAAATTAAGACTTTTTATTAAATGTTGGCTGAATAGAAAGATAAAACTAATGGAATTTGAGAGTAGTCTAACTAAAATCTTCTGTATACTATAATCTGTGAAATACGCATAGATACACACACAGAAGCCAATAAATAATGATAGATAAGTCACTTCTCAATGATGATTTTTGGAAATGTTTATCACTATACAGTTAAGATATTTAGTACTTTACTGTTAAACATTATGATCGTTAACACATCTTGTCTGTCTCTGAAATAATTTTCCCTACATCCAATTCCACAAACACTGCCCAGTTTCCAAAGTAAACAAGTTATACCTATAAATAATACGTCTAGTGTGGGTGTCAATGGTAGTTACATGCTCCATCCTGAAAATTTTAGGACACTTGCTTCCTTTATTTCTTTTGCAATGATGTCATCTTCCTCATAGAGGTGTTCAAATTGTGCAAATTGCTGTGTGTTTTTACATCAGAGCATAAAAATTATATTTGGGCACACATAACTATACACTCACAGACACTCAGTCCAAGTACCCTGGGGAAACTATCAAGCACAGTGTATTACAACATTGTAATTAGTACTAATTTTTTTTGAACTTGAACAAAATTAGAGGAGCATTCCAGACACTCACAAATTCCTAGACCAAGACAAGTTTCTCCCTTCGAGTTCCTCCTATCTGAAAACCTACACACCTACCCTACTTTCTCATAGTCCTATGCTGGATCCAATATCTATTCTGGATTAAATAACTGCTATTTTCTTCTTCAGTAATCAGGAGAGCCACCTTCACTATCCATTATATATCTTTTTTTCTTTTTCTTTTTTCACTTTTCCCAGAGGAAGCTCCATCTCATGGGATCTCAGAAGTTCTACTGGGTCTGGCAAGAGAGTCCTGGGATGAGAAACGCCTGGGTGTCCTTGGTACTGGAGGTGCCTCATCCCAGACTCTAGCCCGTAGAAAGCACGGCTCACACCACCCATCACACAAATCTATCTCAGTTCTTTGGAAGCCCTGTCCCGCCCCAATCCTGCCCCAGATTCATAGTACGGTGGTGCCTCGCTCCAGAGGCTGGACCAGGTGCAGAAAGACAGGCGCTGGCTTACAGGCTGTGCACGAGAGCAACCACTTCAAGCCAGAAGGCGGGAGTAAACTGCGCATGCGTGAGCTTCCAAGCTATAATCTTCCCGGAGCCAGAAGGGCCAGGGGGCCTGAACTGGCCTTCTGGTGTTGAACCTGGGGACCCAATGTGACATCTGCCAAGGTCCAAGCCCATAGCAACCCCACGTGCTGTTCCATTCTGATATATCGCATACACAGCACTTATATGTTTCTTCATATACTTCAACCGTAACATTTTGCTACATATTGAATGCAGAAGCAGGAATGACAATGCAGCAGTATTCTGTTAAGCTAGGAATTAAAAAGAAATGCAAAAAATTTTTTGTTTGTTTTGGAAAACATACTTATTTTTCACACACACAAAAATAATCCAAGATGACACCCATTTATCATCAATTCTTTAAAAGTAGATAATCGTTACATTGAATAGGAGGTATACACCTAAGAAAACAAACAAAAAAGGCTTAATTCTCCCTGCTGAAAATAAGAGACTCCCTCTATTTTCTCAGATCATTTGATTTAGAAAGTTCTTTCTCTGTCTCTTTGAAATGTATGTAAACCTTTTAAAAAGCTAAATAAATGTCTTGCCAGATTTAGAATCCAAAAATGTCTTTTTCAGGAACCCCAGAACCATCTCTTTGAAATGTAATCTTCAAGGGAGATAGAGCCTCAGTTTCCCAGTTCCTATGGGAGGGGAGAAGACTAATTACTGTGGGAGCCTCACTCCAAGTCTCAATGCTATATTTTGTCAATTTTTTTCCACTGCATGAAGCTAATTACTCAATGCAGATAACTAACCCAGATTACCAGGTGAATCTAAGATGACCTATCGGTGACAAAATGTGCTGTCAAGTCCTTTTACTTTAAGAGGAGTTATTTCTCATCTTGGGGACGTTATATTATGAGTTGTAACCGCTTGGCAACATAAAGGGTGAGATTTCCTCCTGCCTTTCCAGTCTCTTAGTGGATTGCCTGTGATGCGCATCACATTCTAGTTTAGTGCCTATTTAATAATGAAATTATTTTCTTTCTCTTCTACCTTTGGAGAGGTTTCTGGTTTGGGAGGAGATTTTGTTTTAGTTACATTTCTCTAACAAAAGAAAATCTGTATACTCTCTAACTACAATCCTTTTCGGTTGTTTATTTGACATGAAATTAGCATGCCCAAATTTTAGAAGGAAGTATGTTGCAGCGGGGGAGGGGGGAGCAGGTAGGAAAAGACTCATTTCGCAATGCTGGAGTTTCTTCTGTTGGTTTCATCAATACTCAAAAGTATACCTTAATGGAATGTGGGAATGCTTTTCTACCACTCCCTCATTTTCATCTGGAAGTTCCATTTCCTTTGCCCTTAGAGTCCCTGCTCCTGTTGACATTATTTTATCTGTCTTTCTGACAGTATGGGATTGTCTTAAAAAGTTTGTTTGGCTGTTGAATTTACTACATCCCCAAGTTTCCTTTGTACTCACCCTTGGATTGGAGTATGCAAAACCCCTCACCCTATCAGAGGTTGACCTTAAATTGGCCACTCCCACTTTCCATTGAGTATCTCTTAGCCCTTCGGGTATTTTCCCATTCATAGGTGAATAAGTGGACCATTTGCTTAGGTCTGCTTTCTTTTGCACAGATGCTTGGTGGTTATATGCAGTCATCTGTCAATGAGTTATTTTGTTTTTTTGGAATTATTTACTGTTTTTAGCGGGGAAATCAGAGAGATCAAAAGATTAAAAATCTAGGCTGACACCACTATCATCTGCCCTGTATCCTCAAGTTCTTAGTTTTATTGGAGAACCTGGTGTTATTTTCTTCTGGAATTTAATAATTTCTCTATATTTATATCTCTCTCCTAACTTCTCTTTTACTGTTTTTTTTTTTTTTTTTGACAGTGATTTTTCTTTATTTTTGGTGAAATCTCAGACCACTCTGAATTTTTTCCACAGATTTCTAAAATAGCTTAAAGACAGTGAAAAAGAGAGATCATTCAGAATGGTACAATGTATAGAACATTCAATAAACTTTTGCTCACTTTGAAGTTTTTCACAATTTGGAAAACGTCAAGTACTTGTTAATATTTTCTGCTTCTTGAAATAATGGTTTCTCTAAACACTTTTCTTACATTTTTTTCTTGGTTATTATTCCCTCTCCTTTTTCTTCTCTTAACATATATGGTACACTCTGTGCAGATTAGCATAGGAAAATATTAAATAATGGCATCCTTCCTCCATATTTCACATTAGTTATTCAAATAGTCTACATTATTTTAACTGTTTTATAGTCATATCGCTTTACTAGGTGTCAGAGAGAGACACAGAGGAGAAGAAACACCCTTCCACTTCTCCATCTTTTAAATTGTGCTTAACTTGTTAAACAGTTGTACAATGTAAAGACAGCAGCCAATACAGGAATTTACCTTATATTTAATGTTTTTACAAAGCTCATTTTACCTCTAGCTTCTTAGATATTAGCCTTTGGAAGAATAGTCTACCTATTGAATATATGACCATGGCTCCTTTGTACCAGCAAATTTCTAGTTTTGAATCATGAAGTTTCAAAACATTTGGTTTATGTGGATTAAGAAGAATTATAAATTTAATGAAACAAAATCCCCAAAGCCACTTTTCCTACCCTATGTAAATGTTTTTCAAGATTCTTAAATATTTTGTAAAAAAAAGTGATGTTAATATAACTCCTTTTACTATGGAGGAGAACCTGCTAAATTTTTCCGGGAAGGAAGGAAGAACTCAGGGTAATTTGGGACCATGTAGTAGCAAATGAATGTCAATAAAATATCTCCTGTTTAAGATCAAATGGGAAAACTGATTCACACACTCATGCACATATACACCAAAGAATGTTTGGAAAATTCTTATATAATCCAATTGATTATTTCATAAGATGAGGATCAAAGCAGATACATATTTTCAAGCATATATCTTTACACTGTCTTTTACACATAAAAGAGTTGGAGTTAATGATCTAAAGCTATAAATAGTATCTTAAAATATTTCTATTACATTTCACTTTGATTAATCATTTGAATAAAATACATTGACATATTAACAATACATCTTGACATAGGTAAAATACTAACCATATACAAAGGTATGGATAAAGGTCAATAAAGTATACTCACATGCACACACTCTCATAATCACAGTTATCTGATCTGCGTCCTATTCTACTACACAGCAGCAACAAAAATTGAAAAGGTCGCCCATAATTGTAATGAACACTTTATAGAAATAAGCTCTTCAGAACAGCATATGGAACTTTGATTCAAATTCACTGCAGGCTAAGGAAAGTACTTCACAATGGAGTATAATGGAAAATAAAGAGGTATCTAGTTTTTTGGTTTTTTTTTTAACATCTTTATTGGAATATAATTGCTTTACAATGGTGTGTTGGTTTCTGCTGTATAACAAAGTGAATCAGCTATACATATACATATATCCCCATATCTCCTCTCTCTTGCATCTCCCTCCCACCCTCCCTATCCCATCCCTCTAGGTGGTCACAAAGCACCAAGCTGATCTCCCTGTGCTATGCGGCTGCTTCCCACTAGCTACTTATTTTACATTTGGTAGTGTATATATGTCCATGCCACTCTCTTACTTCATCCCAGTTTACACTTCCCCCTCCCCGTGGCCTCAAGTCTGTTCTCTACCTCTGTGTCTTTATTCCTGTCCTGCCCCTAGGTTCTTCAGAACCCTTTATTTTTTTTTTTTTAGATTCCATATATATGTGTTAGCATACGGTATTTGTTTTTCTCTTTCTGACTTACTTCACTCTGTATGACAGTCTCTAGGTCCATCCACCTCACTACAAATAACTCAGTTTCATTTTTTTATGGCTGAGTAATATTCCACTGTATACATGCATCTAGGGGTTTTTAAGGCTAGGAAAAGACTTTTGGGTAAGAAGATAAAGCTACACTTAAACACAGGAGGCACACTACATATCTTTTCCCCCTTGAGGAAGAAAATTCTAGGAATATTTTAGTTTCACCATTAGACATTTAGCAGTGCTTCCTTTCCTCACCATTCTTTTTTTTTTTTTTTTAACTTTTATTCTTTCTCTTTAGTTTTTGTTTTCACTGGGCATACTTCTAGGTGCTAGGGATATAGCAGCACCTACCCTCAGGAGGTGTTTATTCAGTCAACCAATAACCAAGATTTGTGTGAATTCCGTAATCTAAGACATAAAGCCACAGTAACATAAGGTGGTTTTGCTTTAACAATATATTTTTTTCTGTCATAAAAATTGTAAGTGAAGTTATAACTATGTTATTTAAAGTTTCTATAATTTGTTTTTTTATAAAGAAAATGAGGTTGGCCCCTGCTCTACCAACCTGGCAGAGTTGCTATCAGTTTGGCTTCAGAAAAACATCATTCTATACAAACATACTTTGGGTAATATTAAGTATAATACATAGGTGATGAGTTGCAATTGTAAATAGCCATACAGCTTGACATACCTCCCGAGTATTGTGATAAAACTCATCTGGAAATGCAAAATAAGGATGAATATTTTCAATCTTGTCAGGAAAAATATATAACCATAATAAGTTGAGAACTGTCGCAAAACCATATAGAAAAACATACATTAGATCTAAGTTTCTTTATGAGAAACTTTATTACCTGCATAAAAATCATCTGTTTTCCTGGTTAAAATGTAGGTTCCTAGGCAATTCTAGATTTATGAGTCAACATTTCTAACAAGATTATTAATAGCCTTAAGTATTAAGAACTACTTAGCTAAATTCTGGGAGATTCTTAACTGCCCTAGGAGCTCTCATTGTAGAAAGCAGACCTATGAACCATCTGTGAGGACTCACTCAAACTCCTTTGTGTTCAATGTCCTCAGTGTACATGCTGGCTCTCCAGGAAGTTCCTTCCCTTTCAATGGTCGCCAAGGCCTCACCTGGACTCATTGCTCCAACCAGATAGGAAAGGCCAGGCCTTGCTGGCCCTGGTGTTCTGGGGGTCGGCCTTCTCTTAGTGACTCTTATGTTCATTTCACCACCCCTTTTTCTCTCTTGCTCTAAGTGAACACCTCTTGGTTCAGTCCTTCAACCGTGCCCTTCTACATGGATTCTGGATTCAACTTTTCCCCCTCTGCTCCTTCTGTCAATTCATTGACATTTTGAAAGGAAACTTCTTCTGAATAACCACAATACAATGACCACCTTCAGGAATATAATATTTATAATACTATCTAATAAATAATATAATACTTGTTAATATATCATATTTATAGTATTTATACAATACTACAAACTAATATGCAGTCTGTACTCAGAGTTATCCAACTATCCCCATAATGAACTTTGTAGGCATGGCTTATTGTTTGATGCAGGATCCAAGCAAGGGTTGCACATTGTTTTTATTTGTCATGTCTCTTTATTCTCATTGAATAGAGATCAGTTCCTCAGCCTCTTTTCCTTTTTTCTTTTATGACACTGACATTTTTGTAAAGTCTAGGTTCACTCTTCTGCCAAACAATGTGACTGAATTGTTTGTTTAAAGTGCAGCTTGTCAGATGTGTGTAATTCCTTCAGCAGTGCCCTGAAGTGCATCGGGGCTGAGAGGATGAACGGGAGTCCTGGACAGTTAGATTTAAGCAAGACTGTGATTTTATCAACTGCATATTATTGGGAAAAAAAGGAAAGAGGAAGTTAGGGTCATTGTAGGTCTCCTTAAGATTCAGCATAGAATGTAAGCTGGTAAGGAGGAAGATGAGAACACAGGGGAGTGGTGGATAGTGCTAAATTGCTAGAAGAGTTTCCTGGCATTTTCCAGCAAATGAAAGAATTTAATATCAATTCCTTTTGTGCTTGGGGAATTCCAAAACATTTCTGGTAAACTGATACTTTACGGTTTCTTCTATATCAATCATCTATCATCTATCTATACACTTATATAATATCATATGTATATACATACTTATATAGAATCCTTACCGTTTAAATGTGGTTTTTAGATGGGTGTATATATATATATATATATATATATATATATATATATGTATATGTGTGTGTGTGTGTATATATATATATATATATATATATACACAGTGATAATTGTACTGGATACATAGCAGTAGTATTCTATTATTATTACTTGCAATGAGGATGTCTGACTATTTCAATCATTTGACGTTCCAAAGAAAGTGTTGCAGCCCTCATAGCCCCACTTGGGAACTATGTGGACTTTTTTTCCTTTCAATGGGTTAATAAAATATCAAATCTCTACAATTAAATCAGAAAAACAATAATCAGGTTGGTAAGAATATTTACACTGTAACATGTGAGCTTACATAGAAAACTGAGGTTAGAACATGCACTGTCTGGTCTTCTGGCTACGTACTCTCCGGAACATGTTTTTAATGGTACTAGTCTTAGCATTCATCCTTGATCAGGGAGCTGACCTTCAAAAGTCTTTGAGAAAAAGATAACAGTGTTTAAGGTTTTGCTAAACAAGTAGGCAGTATTGAAATATCAACCAGTGCCCAGTCTGGTAACTTCTTCAGTTGGTTTGTCTCTTTAAGATATTTGCATAAAAGGTAAATATTTCCATATCATTAGGTGTTTGAGCACCTTTTAATATTGGTTTTCAAATCAGTTGTCAGTAGTTAACTCTCTTATTGCCGAGCTTCAGAAAGCAACAATAAATGTTCTCTCTGACTTTAGTTGCTGTTGACCATGGCATTTCCAGAAATAATGTGTCAAAAAGCTTTAAAGAGCTATTAATTATGGTTTTCTTATTAACTGAAAAAGAGAGAGATGCTGGCAAGCACAGTTGAATGCAATCATCATAATTTCTGCAAACTGACTTTATCTCTACCACTGGAATTTATCCTTGGTAGCTAAAGTCATACAGATATGTTCTTAGAGAGCAGAAACTCGGGAATGTGTTGAAGCAGCCTTTCTACATGGTCATAGCCATGTAGAAGACATGGTAATTAAGTGATCTTCTTTAACCTAGTTTATGTGTTTTATACATGTGATTCCAGCAAATCAAAGAAGTACCTCATTTTTTCTCTTTTCCCCTGGACAGCACTACATCTGATTTTCTGCAAAGTTGTCTCCTAGCATCTCATGATATTCAATCCCACTTTGAATGGCTGTATGGCATTGTTTCTCATATCATGAAGACGAAGAACCAACAAGGCCAAATGCTTGATATACTCAGGAAGGGAGTGGAAGGAAGGCATGGCTAGCACTGTCCAATGTCCTTTACTTGATGTAGGTGACAAACGAGTTTGGGAGCCTTGATAAATATTCCTGTGAAAGCAGAGTAGAGGTTCTTTGGAAATTCTGAGGCCATTTTACAACAATCTCTTTCCAATATCAATCTCCGGTTTTTCTACCACCTTCACGAAGGATCATAATAGTGACCTTGGCTTTGAAGGTTTACCTGGCTTCCAGTCCACATAATCAAACCCAAGGTAGAATTTTAAAAAAAATAAAGTTATTTCAGACAGGAGTGATGCTCTTATTTGTAATGAGATTAGCTGTTCAGATATCAAGTGACTTTCTGAATTCGACTAAATTTACATCATGAGCTTTATATTGCAACTGTGACAGACTTTAGGAAGAAAGGGACAAGGGGAAGGAGGTGGGGAGGAGGAGAAGGAGGAGAAGGGGAAGTTGCTGTTTTATTTTAGGTTCACTCTTTCTCTTCTCTGCCAGAAATCCTCTTAGGTGAATACAAAAGTGATGAAAGACAGAAACCCTTGCTCTGCTGGAGACTATCTTCTAGTGGAGAGAAATTAACCAACTTAAATTCAAAAATAGGGTGTTAATAGTTTGTGATGTGTGCTACAAAGAATACAAAACAGAAACATTACAGAGAGTAACTTTTAAAGGAAAGCTTCTTAAATAGGTGGTCAGGGTAGAGAACACCTAGTTAAGAAGATGACCTCTAAGCAGGGACATGACTAATGAGAAGGGGCCAGATGGGTGAATTTGGGGGGAAGAGTCCTTTAAGCCCTCACATTTTATGTTGATCAAGAATTGAGCATGATGTGGTGGAAGATGGAAGACTAGGACAGAGAAGAAGAGGAAGATGAGGAGATGTGAGAGGTAGGCAGGGATCAGTTCACTGAGAGATGGGAAAGCCATGTAGCACAAGGAGTTTGACACACCTGAGTTATCCTAAGTACAATGGGGGCACATTTGATCATGGTTTTGTTTTCTTCTTTTATCAAAGGGCTAATAACATAGGATTTCTCTTTCAAAGAGACCAATATTACTACTCTTAAGAAGGGGAAGAATATTGTGGGACTCTTTTCACTATGTTTTTAGCAAAGTAAGAGCTGGAGCTGTGTTCTTAGCTGGTAAAAGTAGAACTGACCATAAGAAAACTATTTCAAAATATATTTTGGAGTTTTAAGTCAAAGGTATTTTTTACTGTGTTAGATATGGGTCTTAGAATGGTTGAGGAGATGGAGGAAACAAGAATGAATTTCAGGTTCTAGGTAGAAAGCAGCTGGATATAGAAACTTGCTATCAAAGAGGCAGGAAATACTGGGGGTTGTGGGAGCGATTTGGAGAAAGGAACCACACACCCGAGATCTGACATCTCAGAAGAGACATCAGAGGGAAATTAAGGAATAGTCTGGCAGATGGGTATATTAAATTAGGAGTCATTAGAATGCTTGCTCATAACATTTGAGTATAACTTTAGATTTTGTTATGCAAATTTATCTAGGAAAAGAAAATATAATACCAGTCTTGATATTATTTCTTATATTTTAAAAATATTAGCATTGATAATATTTCTAGAATATGCAACTAGTTGTATTCTTAAAATATACCACTTGCCTTCCATTATGGATTCTGGAAATGCTAATGAGACTAGTTACCAATGTGTTTGAATTTCTATGATGCAGTCTGTTTTGAACATTATTTGAGAAGAGAAAAAAGTATTTGGAGAGTACTTGGGGGGAGAAAGATGTGAACATTCATCTACTGTGATCATTTACCATGAAAAAAGATGCTGAAATATTAAAAGGTTAAAGTATTGCAAAAATAAGAATCAGATTATTTATGGTAATAAGGTATTTACTTATCTAATTTAGAAGTAATAATTTAATTATATGAAATTTAAAAACATAAAAATGATATCCAAAATAATAAAAATTATTCTACAAAATCATAGATGCCTATAATATTTATTAATAATATATTAATATTTTGGTATATTTCTAAAATGAAAGTCACACACTATATTCAGGTTTTAACAGACTTTCCCCTAGCATCACATTACAGACATTTACATATGCTTCCAGAATGTGCATTTTAATCATTGCATAATATTCCATCCCTTATATGTATCATACCTTATTTAAATTATTTATCTTGATTCTCTATACATCTGTTTCTGATGTTTTCCTCCTATTACAGAAATTACATTATAATCATAATTATAAAATATTTTGCATACTTTTTAGATTAAATCATTTGAATAAATTATTGCAGCTATTCCCAAACTGCCCCTCAGAGAAGGGAGCAGCATATAAGAAAATCTGAGAAACATCAGAGTTTCTTACAAAAACTAAATTATAAACAAAGAAAAAAAAATTAGCCAAATTTAGTTTCAGTGTATTCTCTATACACTAAATAAGTATGATTTGTTCATTTAAAGTAATTTACTTAATCGTATTTATTGAATGATATCTTAATCTGAGTTTCCCTGAAAATGAAATCTGAGGCAGAGATCTTTGCTGCCATTACCTCACTATCATATAATCCCGGAGAACATGAGGAGGGAACCTCAGGATGAAAGGAGGGTGACCCAATAAAAGAAGGCTTGATCAAAGTGGATGCCCCATAAATGAGCAATTGTCTGAACCACAGGAACGTACTGTATCAGCCATATAAAGTACATCTCAGGAACACCAATCAAGGGGAGGAAAGGGAGGAGTATTTATAGTATTTATCCACTGGTTCTGCTCCTCCATTGGTAAAAGACATATCTTTTGCTTTCAACTCCTCCAACCTCCCAGGTAGCATGAGTGGATACATAGGGGTTCCCATAATGGAATCAAGAGTGTCATCTAAGAAATCTGTTGAGAGGTGTGCTGAACTGGCAGGAAGTCAGGTGCAGTCAGGTTGTACCTGTGTCCACCAAGAGCTAATAAGTGCAGCTGGAGAAAGAGACAGGTGAAGCAAAGTAGATATGAAATGCTATATTTGAGGTGTCTGATGCAGTTTACCCCCCGAACCACTAGGTTACACTCATTTCCTTTATTACAGTAAGCTGCCATGATGCAATACGTGGACACCATTTTTGTGACCATAAGAGGTCTTCACTTATTTTACAAGAATGGAAGTAAAAGTTCAATGAACCACAGCATTCCCTTCAAGGTGATACCATATACAATAACTGAATGACACTCAACAAGCTCTGTACCCCATCATTACAGCTGACTACAGGCTATAATTAATATCCATCATCTTCCTTCTCCATCACATGTTCTAGATTACCCTCAGCTTTATTTCCTGGGCTGATTACTTCCCATTAGGTATATTTAGACCTTAATCCCCCAAAGGGCAAAAATATTCAGTTCCTTGAACTTAAATGTGCATATTTGGAACACTCCCTTGAGTGTTCAAGGGATACTTGAAGTTTAAGATTCTCAGGTTTGTCATCCATATTCCCCATTCCAGGTTTGTCTCGCTAATTTCTTTTCCAGAGCACCCTGACTTTGACACAAGAGATCCATCAAAACTTACAGGTCAGCCACCTTTATATTTTGAACCTGGACCTGATTTTAGCACAGACTTCTCTGTAGCTCTAGAAGATGAGGAACTGTTTCAAAGTTACCTTGGAGATCTTATGTCTTTCTCATTTAGTTAAATTGTGCTGGTCTTAGCCTGGCATATTTATTTTTAAGACTTTCAATCAGTTAACCAAACAAGTCTGCCATCTTTATACTTATTTCTCCCATACTGGTCAAGTGAGCAGCAAATGGACATCACAGTGGTTCACTTTCCTACTTAGGTGATCCTACTTGGGCACAGGTGAAAACCACAATAGTTCTGATGCCACTGAATGTCAGAGTTATCCCCACACACTTCCTTCTTTCACTGAGATCCTCATTGCTCTTCTGTTTGTTAGTAATTCAGGAGTAAACTCTCATCCAGAGGATTTTCAAGGGTCGTTTCTGACACCAACTGTCTTTGTATAAGTTACCGACAAAGTAGAAAAATAAAAGGAATACAAACTGGAGAATAAGAAGTAAAACTGTCACTGTTTGCAGATGACATGATACTATACATAGAAAATCCTAAAGATGTCACCAGAAAAATAGTAGAAATAGTCAATGACTTTTGTAAGGTTGCAGGATACAAAATTAGTGCACAGAAATCTCTGGCATTCCTATACACCACCAACAAAAAATCAGAAACAAAAATTAAGGAAAAATTCCCATTTACCACTGCAACAAAAAAAATAAAATACCTAGGTATAAACCTGCCTAAGGAGGAGAAAGACTTGTACTCAGAAAACTATAAAACACTGATGAAAGAAATCAAAGATGACATAAACAGATGTAGAAATATACCATGTTCTTGCATTGGAAGAATCAATATTGTGAAAATAACTATACTACACAAAGCAATCTACAGATTCAATGCAATCCCTATCAAACTACCAATGGCATTCTTCACAGAATTAGAACAAAAAATCTTACAATTTGTATAGAAACACAAAAGACCCCAAAGAGCCAAAGCAATCTTGAGAAATAAAAATGGAGTTGGAGGAATCAGGCTCCTCAGCTTCAAACTATACCACAAAGCTACAGTAATCAAAACAGCATGTTACTGGCACAAAAACAGAAATATAGACCAATGGTACAGGATAGAAAACCCAGAGATAAACCCACGCACATATGGTCACCTAATTGATGACAAAGGAGGCAAGATCATACAATGGAGAAAAGATAACTTCTTAAATAAATGGTGCTGGGAAAACTGGACAGCTACAAATAAAAGAATGAAATTAGAACACCACTTAACATCATACACAAAAATAAGATACAAATGGATTAAAGACCTAAATGTAAGACCAGACACTATAAAACTCTTAGAGGAAAACATAGGGAAAACACTCTTTGACATTAACCACAGCAAGATCTTTTTTAACCCACCTTCTAGAGTAAGGGAAGTAAAAACAAAAATAAACAAATGAGACTTGATTAAACTTAGAAGCTTTTGCACAGCAAAGGAAACCATAAACAAGACAAAAAGACAACCCTCAGAATGGGAGAAATTATTTGCAAATGAAACAACAGACAAAGGATTAATCTCCAAAATATACACACAGCTCATGGAGCTCAATATCAAAAAAGCAAACAATCAAATTAAAAAATGGGTGGAAGACCTAAATAAACATTTCACCAAAGACATACAGATGGCCAAGAGGCACATGAAAAGATGCCCAACATCACTAATTATTAGAGAAATGCAAATCAAAACTGCAGTGAGGTATCACCTCACACTGGTCACAATGACCATCATCAAAAAATCTAGAAACAATAAATGCTGGAGAGGGTGTGGAGAAAAGGGAACCCTCCTGCACTGCTGGTGGGAATGTAAATTGATACAACCACTATGGAGAACAGTATGGAGGTTCCTTAAAAAACTAAAAATAGAACTACCATATGACACAGCAATCCCACTACTGGGCATATACACTGAGAAAACCATAATTCAAAAAGAGACATGTACCACAATGTTCATTGAAGCACTATTTACAATAGCCAGGACATGGAACCAACCTAAATGTCCATTGCCAGATGAATGGATAAAGAAGATGTGGCACATATATACAATGGGATACTACTCAGCCATAAAAAGAAATGAAATTGAGTTATTTGTAGTGAGGTGAATGGACCTAGAGTCTGTCATACAGAGTGAAGTAAGTCAGAAAGAGAAAAACAAATACTGTATGCTAACACATATATATGGAATCTAAAAAAAAAAAAAAAAAAAGTACTAAGAACATAGTTGCAGGGAAGGAATAAAGATGTAGACATAGAGAATGGACTTGAGGACACGGGGTGGGACAGGGAAGCTGGGGCAAATAAGAGTAGCATTGACCTAAATAAACTACCAAATGGAAAATAGTTGGCTGGTGGGAAACAGCAGCATAGCACAGGGAGATGGGCTCTGTGTTTTGCAATGACCTAGAGGGGTGGGATAGGGAGGGTGGGAGGGAGGCTCACGAGGGAAGGGATATGGGGACATATGTATACATAAGGCTGATTCACTTTGGTGTACAACAGAAAGTAACACAGTATTGTGAAGCAATTATACTCCAATAAATATCTATTAAAAAATAAATATAAAAAAAATAAAGGGCATACGTGCTACCAATTTACTAGGGTGTATAATTCCAAGGAGGAGTAATGGCCGATGATACAATTTTGAGTAGTTCACAGAGTTACTCAGTCACAATGAAACTGCATAAAATGCACCTTGGGACTCTCAACTGGAGAAAAGATAGAGGAGGAAATTTTCCTTTGGTTCCCATTTTCCATCCTTCCAAGTTTCAACCCGCATGGCATTAAGATCTCAGGTTGTGTGTGCATGGGCAGTAAGCAGGTTCCACAGTGATGTCAAAAGTCACTCTGGAACAAGAAGCACATGACACGGGAGTGCAGTGAAGGATGTCAGTTGGTGACTTGAGAACTGTTCCCCACCCAGCTGAACAAAAGGGATGGGTGAGGAAGGGCAGGTCAGAAATCGTGCAAGAGAAGTCTCATACAAGTGACTTTTAAGTTGTGGAGTTCTATACTGTAGAACCAAGAACTGAGTTTGGCCTTTAGGAAGCTGAATATCATCAAAGTGTACCACTTTTTTTTTTTTTTAACATCTTTATTGGAGTATAATTGCTTTACAATGGTGTGTTAGTTTCTGCTTTATAACAAAGTGAATCAGCTATACATAAACATATATCCCCATATCCCCTCTCTCTTACGTCTCCCTCCCACCCTCCCTATCCCACCCCTCTAGGTGGTCACAAAGCACCAAGCTGATGTTCCTGTGCTATGCGGCTGCTTCCCACTAGCTATTTTACATTTGGTAGTGTACATACGTCCATGCCACTCTCTCACTTCTTCCCAGCTTACCCTTCCCCCTCCCTGTGTCCTCAAGTCCACTCTCTACCTCTGTGTCTTTATTCTTGTCCTGCCCCTAGGTTCTTCAGAAGCTTTTTTTTTTTTTTTTTTTTTTTTTAGATTCCATATATATGTGTTAGCATACGGTATTTGTTTTTCTCCTTCTGACTCACTTCACTCTGTATAACAGATTCTAGGTCCATCCACCTTACTACAAATAACTCAATTTCATTTCTTTTTATGGTTGAGTAATATTCCATGATATATATGTGCCACATCTTCCTTTCCATTCATGTGTTGATGGACGTTTAGGTTGCTTCCATGTCCTGGTTATTGTATACAGTGCTGCAATGAACATTGTGGTACATGACTCTTTTTGGGTTATGGTTTTCTCAGTGTATATGCCCAGTAGTGGGATTGCTGTGTCATATGGTAGTTCTATTTTTAGTTTTTTAAGGAACCTCCATACTGTTCTCCATAGTGGTTGTATCAATTTACATTCCCACCAACAGTGTAGGAGGGTTCCCTTTTCTCCACACCCTCTCCAGCATTTATTGTTTCTAGATTTTTTGATGATGGTCATTGTGACCAGTGTGAGGTGATACCTCACTGCAGGTTTGATTTGCATTTCTCTAATGATTAGTGATGTTGAGCATCCTTTCATGTATTTGTTGGCAATCTGTATATCTTCTTTGGAGAAATGTATATTTAGGTCTTCTTCCCATTTTTAGATTGGGTTGTTTGGTTTTATTTTTTGTTTTTTTTGTTATTTATGAAATACTATGTCTTTTTTCATTATTATTTTTTTAAATACTATAAGATGTCTGGTTTTTTTTATATTAAACTGCATGATCTGCTTGCATATTTTGGAGATTAATCCTTTGTCAGTTGCTTCATTTGTGAATATATTTTCCCATTCTGAGGGTTGTCTTTTCGTCTTGTTTATGGTTTCCTTTGCTGTGCAAAAGCTTTTAAGTTTCATTAGGTCCCATTTGTTTATTTTTGTTTTTATTTCCA
The DNA here is from genome assembly GCF_028564815.1 of Eubalaena glacialis. NCBI lineage: Eukaryota > Metazoa > Chordata > Mammalia > Artiodactyla > Balaenidae > Eubalaena > Eubalaena glacialis. The sequence goes on from NC_083719.1 coordinate 16,196,637, forward strand.
TTTCTCTAGGAGTTGCATCAAAAAAGATCTTGCTGAGATTTATGTCATAGAGTGTTCTGCCTATGTTTTCCTCTAAGAGTTTTATAGTGTCTGGCCTTACATTTAGGTCTTTAATCTATTCTGAGTTTATTTTTTTGTGTGGTGTTAGGGAGTGTTCTAATTTCATTCTTTAACATGTAGCTGTCTAGTTTTCCCAGTGCCACTTATTGAAGAGGTTGTCTTTTCTCCATTGCATATTCTTGCCTCCTTGATCAAAGATAAGATGATCATATGTGCATTGGTTTATCTCTGGGCTTTCTATCCTGTTCCATTGATCTATATTTCTGTTTTTGTACCAGTACAATATAGTCTTGATTACTGTAGGTTTGTAGTATAGTCTAAAGTCAAGGAGACTGATTCCTCTAGCTCTGTTTGTCTTTCTCAAGATTGCTTTGGCTATTTGGGGGTCTTTTGTGTTTCCATACAAACCGTGACATTCTTTGTTCTAGTTCTGTAAAGAATGCCATTGGTAGTTTGATAGGGATTGCATTGAATCTGTCGATTGCTTTGGGTAGTATAGTCATTTTCACAATGTTGATTCTTCCAATCCAAGAACATGGTATATCTCTCCATCTATTTGTATCATCTTTAATTTCTTTCATCAGTGTCTTATAGTTTTCTGCATACAGGTCTTTTGTCTCCTTAGGTAGGTTTATTCCTAGGTATTTTATTCTTTTTGTTGCAACGGTAAATGGGATTGTTTCTTTAATTTCTCTTTCAGATTTTTCATCACTAGTGTATAGAAATGCAAAAGATTTCTGTACATTAATTTTGTATTCTGCTACTTTACCAAATTCATTGATTAACTCTAGTAGTTTTCTGGTACCATCTGTAGGATTTTCTATGTATAGTATCATGTCATCTGCAAACAGTGACAGTTTTACTTCTTTTCTGATTTGGGTTACTTTTATTTCTTTTTCTTCTCTGATTGCTGTGGCTAAAACTTCCAAAACTATGTTGAATAATAGTGGTGAGAGTGGGCAACCTTGTCTTGTTCCTAATCTTAGTGGAAATGATTTCAGTTTTTCACCATTGAGAATGATGTTGGATGTGGGTTTGTCATATATGGCCTTTATTATGTTGAGGTAAGTTCCCTCTCTGCCTACTTTCTGGAGAGTTTTTATCATAAATGGGTGTTGAATTTTGTCAAAAGCTTTTTCTGCATCTATTGAGATTATCGTATGGCTTTTATCTTTCAATTTGTTAATATGGTGTATCACATTGATTGATTAGCATATATTGAAGAATCCTTGCATTCTGGGGATAAACCCCGCTTGATCATGGTGTATGATGCTTTTAACATGCTGTTGGATTCTGTTTGCTAGTATTTTGCTGAGGATTTTTACATCTATGTTCATCAGTGATATTGGCCTGTAGTTTTCTTTTTTCGTGGCATCTTTGTCTGGTTTTGGCATCAGGGTGATGTTGGCCTCATAGAATGAGTTTGGGAGTGTTCCTCCCTCTGCTATATTTTGGAAGAGTTTGAGAAAGATAGGTGTTGGCTCTTCTCTAAATGTTTGATAGTATTTGCCTGTGAAGCCATCTGGTGCTGGGCTTTTGTTTGTTGGAAGATTTTTAATCACAGTTTCAATTTCAGTGCTTGTGATTGGGCTGTTTTTATTTTCTATTTCTTCCTGGTTCAGTCTTGGAAGGTTGTGTTTTTCTAAGAATTTGTCCATTTCTTCCAGGTTGTCCATTTTATTGGCATAGAGTTGCTTGTAGTAATCTCTCGTGATTCTTTGTATTTTTGCAGTGTCTGTTGTTACTTCTACTTTTTCATTTCTAATTCTGTTGATTTGAGCCTTCTGCCTTTTTTTCTTGATGAGTCTGGTTAATGGTTTATCAATTTTGTTTATCTTTCCAAAGCACTGTCTTTTAGTTTTATTGATCTTTGCTATCGCTTCCTTCATTTCTTTTTCATTTATTTCTAATCTGATCTTTATGATTTCTTTCCTTCTACTAACTTTGGGGTTTCTTTGTTCTTCTTTCTCTAATTGCTTTAGGTATAAGCTTAAGTTGTTTATCTGAGATTTTTCTTGTTTCTTGACGTAGGAATTTATTGCTATAAACTTGCCTTTTAGAACTGCTCTTGCTAAATCCCATAGGTTTTGGGCCATCGTGTTTTCACTGTCATTTGTTTCTAGGTATTTTTTTGATTTCTTTTTTGATTTCTTCAGTGATCTCTTGGTTATTTAGTAGCGTAATGTATAGCCTCCACGTGTTTGTATTTTTTACAGTTTTTTTCCTGTAATTGAAATCTAGTCTCATAGAATTGTGGTTGGAAAAGATACTTGATAAGATTTCAATTTTCTTAAATTTACCAAGGCTTGATTTGTGACCCAAGATATGATCTATCCTGGAGAATGTTCCATGAGCACTTCAGAAGAAAGTGTATTCTGTTGTTTTTGGATGGAATCTCCTATAAATATCAATTAATTCCATCTTGTTTAATGTGTCATTTAAAGCTTGTGTTTCCTTATTTATTTTCATTTTGGATGATCTGTCCCTTTATTTTCATTTTGGATGATCTGTGATAGTGGGGTGGTTAATTCCCCTACTATTATTGTGTTACTGTCTACTTCCCCTTTTATGGCTTTTAGCATTTGCCTTATGTATTGAGGTGCTCCTATGTTGGGTGCATAAATATTTACAATTGTTATATCTTCCTCTTGGATTGATCCCTTGATCATTATGTAGTGTCCTTCTTTGTGTCTTGTAATAGTCTTTATTTTAAAGTCTATTTTGTCTGATATGAGAATTGCTACTCCAGCTTTCTTCTGATTTCCTTTTGCATGGAATATCTTTTTCCATCCCCTGACTTTCAGTCTGTACATGCCCCTAGGTCTGAAGTGGGTCTCTAGTAGACAGCATATACACGGGTCTTGTTTTTGTATCCATTCAGCCAGTCTATGTCTTTTGGTTGGAGCATTTAATCCATTTACATTTAAGGTAATTATTGACATGTATGTTCCTATTACCATATTCTTAATTGTTTTGGGTTTGTTTTTGTAGGTGTTTTCCTTCTCTTGTGTTTCCTGCCTAGAGAAGTTCCTTTAGCATTTGTTGTAAAGCTCGTTTGGTCGTGCTGAATTCTCTTAACTTTTGCTTGTCTGTAAAGCTTTTAATTTCTCTGTCGAATCTGAATGAGATCCTTACTGGGTAGAGTAATCTTGGTTGTAGGTTTTTCCCTTTCACCACTTTAAATATGTCCTCCACTCCTTGGAACAGTTATATAAATGCATCATTAAAGAATTCTCTTAGAGTGATATTCAAAATATTTGTAGACAAAAGTGGGGAATAATGGCTTCATTGAAGATTTTGTTTAAAAAATATGGCGTCTACAAACATGAAAATGAGTTCTACTTTAAAAAATGAGAAGTAAAATGGGAACAAAAGAAGAACCTTAGCAGGAAAATCTGGACAATGTCAAAAAGTGTTGAAGCATAAGGTATATTCTTAAATGGAGTTATTTTAAAAAGTTAGAATAGTCCAGCAAAATTACCATGTGAATTTTTATTTTGTAAGTGAATAATGTTAAACAAAAGAGTTAAACCTCTCTATACTCAGAGGACTAAAGGAAAAATTAGATCTTACAACTGGTGGAACAGGATGTGTTTAAATTTAATCAGTACAAAATCACAGGCAGAAGAGAATGCCTAGAAAAGGAGCAGCATCTCATCAGCAGCAGCACCCTTGATGCATTTGTTCCTAAACTAAAATAATCTATTTATCCTGTTTTTAAAGTAAAACATTATATGATTAAATGTTAGAAGTAATCTGTTCTCTAAAAAATTTTGTTATACCATGGTTTATAACTTACCATTAAATTTTCAAAAATTGTTTATTATTGAGAAGATTGAGACAGACCTCATTTGGTCCTTTAGTATCTAACTACTCTATATAGTTCAAACTAAGAAGAGAATGTCTCCAGCTCTGTCAGAATCATGAGAAAAATCTGCCTCAAATGTGTTTATAATGAGGGTAGAGTGGGAACCTTCTTTATTGTTCACTGTACGTCAAACACAAACATCGGTTGGAATTTGAATATTATTTGATGTAAGGTTTTCCTAATTAAATGTAAATTCCTGTGAAGGTATATGATTATCACTTTTACTCTTTTATTCCCTTTAAATACTAAGATTCCTTGCTGTAAAACCTTTCTAAGTATAGGCTCTCATGGCCATGTTTAGTCAAGAAGTCAAGTGATATTGGTGTTGGACCCAGGGCTAAGGCAGACCCTTGCCTCCCTCCTGCCTCAGTGGATCATGCCCAGTGTGGTGGCAGGGTTGGGGGGTGGTAGAGTTTCCAGGACAGTTTCAATGCAGGGATCACAACAAACACAGCAGCCGCAGAAGCACTAGGACATTTCCTCTCCCACCAGCTTAGCAGCCCCCAAGGAGACTGACTGCCTACTTACACAGAAACTAATTGAGACTGAAGCCCTTTGGAGTTTTTGAAGAGGAAGAGGAATTGCAGCACAGGATTTAAATTTTGGGAAGAAAATTAAATAACCTGGTAAAAGAGTGGAAACAAGAAATCAGTGAAAGCAAGAATCTTCCACAATCTGTAATTGAAAATGTTGGAGGAAAAATTTTTACATTTGGAACTTACAAATTAGGAGTACATAAAAAAGGTGCCGATCTTGATGTGTTGTGTGTTGCACCAAGACATGGTGACCAAAGTGACTTTTTCACCTCATTCTATGATGAATTGAAATTACAGGAAGAAATCGATTTAAGAGCTGTTGGAGAGGCATTTGTACCAGTTATCAAACTGTGTTCTGGGATAGAGATTGCTATTTTGTTTGCAGGATTAGCACTTGCAGACTATTCCAGAAGACCTGGACTTTAGAGATGATAGTCTGATTTAAAAGTTATATATAAGATGCAGGGTAACCAATGAAATTTTACATCGAGTACCAAACATTGACAACTTCAGGTTAATCCTGCAAGCTATCAAACTGTGGGCCAAACACCACAACATCTATTCTGATATATTGGTTTTCCTCCGTGGTGTTTCCTGGGCTATGCTAGTAGCAAGAACTTGCCAGTTTTATCCAAATGCAATAGCATCAACACTTGTACGTAAATTTTTCTTCATATTTTCTAAATGGTATGTGTTTAGATTATGTTAAAATAAAATTGATTGAAAAAAAAGAAGTCAAGTGACTTAACTTGTCAGCCTTCTAGCCCATAACCCACATACGTTCCATCTAGAATGTAGAGTGTAGACTGCCACCATTAATGATTCAGGTGATGTATTAATACAAAGAGCAGCAACATATTGACATTAGAAAGAGAAACATGTCATTGAGAGAAAGCACTAGTGAGGCTCTTGGCTGAGCCCATGGGAGACAGAGAAGAAAGGAAGAAAAGAAAGAAAATAGTGTAGCTGAGAAGAATAAGAAGTAACAGGAGTCAAGAGAGCAACTAAGGTAAATGAGACAGAAACACCTGGACTCTCTCCTCTGAGCATTATTATCATATATTAAAATAAACATTTTTGAACAAATGCATTTCATTTGACAATTATCATGTGATTCCAATCATTTTTGTTTCTATTTCCTCTCTCTCCTTCAAAGTATTAACAGTGTTAGATTTTTTAATCATCCACTGTTCTAAAACTCACTTCTTCTCACATTATACATTAGAAGCTTCTCAACTACTTTTCCTCAGTCTTATTTTCTTTCTCAAGAGTGGTAACATGGGCATAGAAATAGCGTAACTTTTCGCCCAGTTTGGTGTAGTTTTATATGTCAGTGCCCTCCTAGTCCCCTGACTGAGGAGGACTAAGAACTTCTTTGCATCACCCGGGCTAACATGAGTGGCTTTCCACACAGTCCACACCCCCTTGTCTCTCCATTTGAATGACCATGCACACAGCCCAGGAACATTGGGAGGAAGATGAGCACCTGTCAGGGATGGTCACCCACCCCATACTGTGGTTTCAAGGAGAAAATATTCCATTTCCTATTGTAATGCAGATCAGAGTAGGTTCCAGCTAGAAGCATTAATGCTTGAGATGCCTGAAAATGGGATACGACCTTTTTCTGTGGAGAGGGCTGGGATTTAAGAGAAGAGAAGGTAGTTGCGAAAAAGAAAAGGTAAAATACATCAGTGAAGATGGCTGGAACCCCTATGACTTTTGATACTGTGAGACTCTGGCCTGATGAGGACTATGGGACAGGCCCCCACCACAGGCATCACAAGGACCTACTGTATAGCATAGGGAACTATATTCAATATCTTGTAATAACCTACAATGGAAAAGACTATGAAAAAAGAAATATGTGTGTGTGTATAACTGAATCACTTAGCTGTACACCTGAAACATTGTAAATAAACTATACTTCAATTAACAAAAAAAGGAAAAACATTTTAGACAGGTGTGTGCAGGAGGGTCTGAATGGGTTGTCATCCACTGATGGCTTTAGGGAGAAAGTACAAGATGGAGGAAACCAGAGTGGAGGTACACAAGAAGACTATAAACAGCTTGGGAAGTCTCAGAAAAATTCTTCCTGATTAGGCTGACATGAAAACTTCCTGTTTTTAATGGTAAAGTGATTCTATGATCATTACACACCATTGCTGCAAAAGGGATCTTGGGTGAAATACATTTCTTAGGTTTTTACACCCCATATATTACCATAGCATGATGTTATATCAGATATTTGCAATAAGATGTCTAAGTGAAATTTAACTCACTTCCACTGGTTATAGAGGAATTGGATTGGTTAGAAATTTTTACAAATGACCAGGATGATTTTGAATCTATTACAATATTTTGAATCTATTCCCATTAACATATATTTTAGCCAATATAATCAAGTCCTAAACAATTGACTTAAATACATCTAGTGTTCATTCAAAATCTCAAATACCTGGATAATAGTGTGCTGCAAAGAAAAAAATTATTGGTAAAACAGTGCTCTTCTCCTTTCTAAAATTTATCAAATTGTTACAAGTATTACCCAATTTTAATTCATTGAAAGATTTATCCACATCTTAATTTTAAGTAATGCTTCATCTATTTATGAGAAAACTTTCTAATTGAATAGCATGTATTCCTACACTCTCCTTGAGCTATATTTTGATTCAAACTGTGTGCATCAATTTTTATGATATAATTATTATAACCTGCACTCCTTAAAACTTATTAAATTAGTATGTCAAAGTAGTCTGATCCATTGTTAAAGTATATGAAAAAATATATATATTTTGTGTTATCTTCTTGAATAGAAATAACTACATCGGAACAGTGACCTCTTATTCTGATATTGGATTACACAAATAAATTCCATCAAAACAAAGAGAAAATTATCCCTTCCCTTTACAGTAGGGCAGCTACTGGGAGGAGTTTTATCAGGCTGCCTAATTATGTGCGCATCCCTGAATTCGTCACAGAGGTGGGGGGATGGGGAGATGGCATTGACACCTTGATGGAGTGTTTACTAGAAGAATGTCCTACTAAATGAAGATCTCCAATAAATAGATGGTGACATTATGCCTGTAGGGATACGAGAGGTAAAGTGTTGGGCAAACAATGGCGGTTGTGTTTAGTCAAGTGACTTAATTTTTTCATCTCCAAGCCAATAATCTATCTACACACAGTTTGCCAAGGATGTAGACTGTCAACCACCACTATTAATGACTGAAACAGTGGATTACCTTAAAGAATAAATACTACATTACAAATTAGAAAAAGAAACATTTCACAGAGACAAAGCACTGCTGCCTCAGATAAGCACAGTAAATGCATATTCATCTTGAGACTATTCTCTTTAATAATAGGGAGAATTCAAATAGAACACAGAGGTGGAACCAGATAGAAATGGCAGGGAAGAGCAGTACCCAGAGCATGACTGGAATAGAATTAATTGTTCCAGAGAAACTAAGATTAAGAACTACACGACTACATGTATCTAAATGAGTATATAGTTACATATTTTATGATAGAATAACAGCTCAATTTTAACTGTAGATAGGATAATTTAAAAAGGACAGTAAAAGAGTTACATTTCCTCAGCCATTTAAAGTGCTTTCTGAGTCACCAGGCAGCACAGCACTTTGTATTTCCTAGAGGACAGCGCATATACATGAGAGAGGATCTTTCAGTCACGAAGCAATTGGCAAAGTTAATATTCTGGCTTCAGAAAGTGAATCCAGAGATAGTCTATCAAATTGGATGAGTAGATGGGGCCACCCACTCAGTAATTCATTTGCACCACCCAATTCAATGATTTTTTTTCTCTCTAGTAGATAGATGGAGATATATAGCGGAGGCCAAAAGACCTTCTTTTTTTTAACTTTTTTTTAAATTGAAGTATAGTTGATTCACAATGTTGTGTTAATTTCTGCTGTACAGCAAAGTGATTCAGTTATATGTATATATTCTTTTTTTAATTCTTTTCCATTATGGTTTATCTCAGGATATTGAATATTGTTCCCTATCCTATACAGCAGGACCTTGTTGTTTATCCACTCCATATGTAATAGTTTGCATCTGCTAACCCCAAACTCCCAGTCCATCCCTCCCCCTACCTCCCCACCCCTACCCCTCAGCAACCACAAGTCTGTTCTCTACGTCTGTGAGTCTGTTTCTGTTCTGGAGATAGGTCATTTGTGTCATACTTTATTCCACATATAAGTGATATCATATAGTATTTGTTTTTCTCTTTCTGACTTACTTCACTTAGTATGATCATCTCTAGTTGCATCCATGTTGCTGCAAATGGCATTATTTCATTCTTTTTCATGGCCAAGTAGAAATACCTTCTTTTTAACATCAAAAATATACTGTACATAAAGTGGATAATGCACATTAAATGGTACATTTCTATACCTCTTAGTTTTAAGACTAGTCTTCTTTTGCTCTATTTGACCTTACATCTCATAGTCACAGCATTGCCATAACTAGCAAATGGTCCTTCTTTATTTCTATAATCACTGAGGCTATACCATATGCTTTCTAAAGGATGAACATGAAAAAAGTAAAACTAATCATTTAAATTAGTTTCAGGGATACTGTTCTTGGCACAGAATAGACTTTATGAATCTTTTGCAGCTATTTCAACTTACAATGTGCCAGCTTCTGTAGATTTAACTCTCAACCTATCCTATATTTTCCTGACCTTGAACACTTATTAACATTTTATGATTCTAGAATAGTACTTACTCCATAATGACCATACTCTTTTATGATCTATTACAATAATAGATTACACAATTATTTTATAGGATAATATATTCAAATCCTCTGAATTTTAAAAAAGCCTTTGAGCAAAATGTGAAGAGGTCTAACAAGGTAAAAGAAATGACCTAGTTGCATTTGCTCAAACTTTTACTTGTCTCTACAAAAGGAAAACCTGACTCAGCAAAATCCATCACTAAGATCAAAGCCTCTCCTCCCCAGACTACAAATGTCTACCCTTTACCTTCAGACTGATAAGAGGAATTAGTGTCTCTGTTTCTACAAATACAGAAGTATTCATTATCTCTATTCTAATAATTAACACACAGATATAACACAAATATTACATTTTCTTTCATTTCAAATATAAAATTCCTTTCAAAATAGGCACCAAAGCCTCGTAACTATACTTAGCCACTTTATATTATATACCGCTTCTATCATTGAATTTCAGTAATCTCTTTGAAATGAGCATAAATCTTAGAAGTCAGATAAGATTCTTTTTAGCTTCATGGGTGGATTTCAAGAGAGTGAAATCAAGTAGGTTCTAAGCTCTCTCTGGAGAAAATGCAGCAATACAGCTGTTAATCATGTTTGTGGCAAGCAGAAATGCAAAGCCTCTAAAATAATCAGGAGACTTACATCTAAATGAGCATAAAGATGAAATAGATAGAGGTGCATAAATATTCCAGGGACTTTTTACTATTATATTCATTAAAGTCCCAGCTTAATGCATGCTTCATTGCCCAGAAATTCATTTCATTTGCATTTTAACTGGGTTTTAGTCAAGTTAATCCTTTTTCTTCCCTTGGTAAGAAACTATTCAGCAACTACAGCAAAATACTGAAAGAAGAGAAATAAATTGAAATAGTCTACTTATACTAAAACTTAAATTTGTCATAGTTTACTAAAGAAAAAGGATGTCTATAAGAAGTTCACTAGATCACATTATTTTAACACCAAAAAGTGTCTGTGTATTACCAAGTAAGCTCTGTTAGATAACAACAAATTTTATTCATTTATGCTAAAGATTTAATATCAAGCAACATTCAGTAAAAACAACAATTATTTTCACAGGAGTAAAAATTATAAAGTAATCACCCATTTAGAAGCAAGCAATTAATTTTCACAAGAAACTCCAATATGTAATACCATGCATCATTCAAGCAGTTGTGTAAAAAAAGAGCAGCTTAAGTTGTATTTTGAAAGTCAGTTGAGAAATATGTTAGCTTAACAGAGAAAGCTTTTTTTTTTTTTTGTAATGAAAAAAAGTAACTTCATTTCCTAAATCCTAGTGACTGTAAGGTCCACATGGAAACGATAGAGTTGGGACTTCCTTGGTGGTGCCGTGGTTAGGAATCTGCCGGCCAGTGCAGGGGACACGGGTTAGAGCCCTGGTCAGGGAAGATCCTACATGCCGTGGAGCAGCTAAGCCCGTGCGCCACAACTACTGAGCCCTCATGCCACAACTACTGAAGCCTGTGCGCCTAGAGCCCGTGCTCAGCAACAAGAGAAGCCACTGCAGTTAGAAGCCTGCGCACCACAATGAAGAGTAGTTCCTGCTTGCCGCAACTAGAGAAAGCCTGTGCGCAGCAACGAAGACCCAACACAGTCAAAAATAAATAAATAAATAAATTACAAACAAACAAACAATAGAGTTTTGTCTACGTGACAATATATTACAAGCACAAACTGCTGATAACCCCTTAGTAAAATGGTCCCTTCAGGCAAACAGACATCCTAGCAAATCTCAAAGAAAAAGATAAATGAAACTAAGGAAAGCCAAAAAAATGGGGACAAATGAAGTCTTCAGATGAAAGGAAACTTTCTTCATGATTCATTCTGAAATATTTAACATGCATATGTATAAGATAAAATATAGTATTTTGAGCATAACCATCCCATATCTATTGAGAACCATCTCTAAATATTATTTTAATAAAATTTTATTTTAAAGTTTGTGCTCTCTCAAGAAAACCTGAACACTTATTTTTGCCTCACTAACATTTGAGAGATCAAGTGCCCTTATTGCTCTAGTTTACTCACCTTACCTTAAGCCATGTTTCAAGTCTGAGATGACTTATGATGTTCGTTGACAGTGGATGGTCTGTTTGGAAGATTCCGGCTGTAAACTATTATTTTTTAAAAAGTGTTTTGAGTTGTCAATTATTTGAAGTATTCATCAATAAAGGTAGATTGAGTGAAAGCCCTACATTTGTTTCAGGTCTATCATTGTCTTAAGAAAATTGAGCAAAATGATTTGGAATAACTAACAGAAATTAAAGAGAAAGCCATGTTTTTTACCCATCTTCACTGCCACTGATTAATGCTAGACACAAATACAGGGAATTTAAAACAAAGCCCATCCACTAAGAGTTAGATGATCTTTATGATACAATTAACTTCTAGCACATTCCTGCTCAAAAGGAGAGACACAGTCCTTATTCTAGTTCTAGCTCTATTTCTACTGAGAAGCTGATTAAACACCTATGTACCAAAATGAAAGTATCTCCAGTTTAATTCATGAAAGCGTAATCTGTAGATTAATAATAAAATTTATTTTTTAAAAATCCATTTCCCTTTGCTGTTGTTTTTATGATACAGGAGTGAGTTCCATGTAAAAGCTGCATAATCGTCTTAGTCAGTAAATGTATATTATCAAGATAATTATTATAAAATTCTGATTGAACATACTTGATGTGCTTTAGTGATCAACTCAAGTTGATTACATTTTTAAATATTTTATCTATACAGTCTGTACTCCGTATACATGGGTCTCACATCTGCGATTCAACCAACTGTGAATCAAAAATATTTGGAAAAAAATTCCAGAAAGTTCCAAAAAGAAAAATTTTAATTTGCTGCACACTGATGACTATTTACATAGCATTTACATTGTATTTACAACTATTTACATAGCATTTACATTGTATTAGGTATTCTAAGTAATCTAGAGATGATTTAAAGTGTACTGGGGGATGTGTATAGGTTATATGCAAACACTATGCCATTTTATGTAAGAAACTTGAGCATCTATGGATTTTGGTATTTGTGGTGATGGCGAGGGGAGGGGTCCTGAAAAAAATACCCTGTGGATACCAAGGGACAACTGTATTTATCCGTCTGTCTTCTAAGCATCTATCTATTTATAGGGTTAACAATTTATGAGATTTGTATACATATTTTATTACCAAATTTTGCTTGACTTTAATCTTATTGTCTCAAAACTTTCTACAAAATAAAAACATGTTTGCTAATATTATCCTCATATATCTTTTTAATATAAGAAATTGAGGTAAATTTTGTAAGCTAAGCATACTTCTTATGATATCAGAGACAGAGAGAGACAGAGAATAAAGCTACACAGAATAAATCAGGAATAAAAAAGAAAATACAAACAATTCATGCCAGCACTTGACGACCTGGATGTAATAGACACATATTTATAAAAGTTAATCTTCAAAAGCATTTGAAAGAAGAAATGGAAAACATGAATATGGTACGCTTATTACAAAGAAATTGCATTAGGAATCAAAATAATCAAACACACACACATAGACACAGCTTAGATAATCTCATTGCTAAGTTTTATCAACTATTTAAGGTGCAAGCAACTCCAATATTTTATAAATCATTCTAGATAGATGCAAAAGAGAAATCATGAAGTGATTTTATAAAGCTAGCATAAACCTTTATGTCAGAGACTGAAAAGACAGTTCAAAATAAGAAAAGTACAGTATAATAACACTCAAGAGAAAATATGAAAATAAACTCAAGATATTAGCAAACCAAATCCAACAAAGTAATCTAAGTATAGTACATTATGACCCAGTTTGATTAAACATCCATAATATTTGGTTTAACAACAAAAATCTACTGATATAATTGATATAACTTGTGGAAAAACGTGTAAATTATGTTTCAGTTTTTTACCTTTGGCAAAGTTATTTACATATTTGCTCATTGATATTTGTGGTAAATATTCTGATTCTTAAAATACTTATGCTTAAATAAGCTGGTATAAAGAAATATCAGAAATGAAATATACTAAGTTAAATTTTTGATGGTTTCAAACTATTTGTATAGGGAAGTATGTGCATTAAATCCTAGTTTTTAGAATTTCATAATACTTAATAATCATTGCTTCACTTCTGTTTCAGTGAACATAACACATGCAATGTAAAATGAACCTCTAAAATTGTAAAATCCTTCTGTAAAGTCTGAGATCTGTGTGAGAAGTTTATGTTTCTTTATATCCTAAAATCTGCTGTTGGAAAAAAATCACCCTATAATCATTATCAAATACAAATTCAAAAATGTATTTGTATTTTGAAGTCAAAATACAATTCAAATAATATTTTCAAAAATGATATTACTAAAATTAATCATTAATATTAGCATATCTGACAGAAGCTTCTAAAATTCAAGCATAAATCTCAGTTTTTCAAGGAAAAGACCTTATCCAAATTTAAAATGAATAAAGATATTTCCTAAGTCCATAGCAAAGCATGACCTTTATTGCTATTTAGATTGCATTGGAGGGAGATAATTAAGTTTACTAATACTAATCTTCTGCTCCCTGTTTTAAGCAGATTTAGAAAACCACAATGGAATACTACTCAGTCATCTAAAAGAATGAAACTTTGTCAGTTGTGACAACATGGATTAACGTATAGGATATTATGCTAAGTAAAAAAAGCCAAACAGTGAAAGACAAATACTTTATAATTTCACTTACATGTGGGATCTAAAATACAAGACAAAGGAGCAAACATAACAAAATAGAAATAGATTCACAGATACAGAGAACTTGTGGTTATCAGAGGGGAGGAGGGTGGGGGGATTGATGAAATAGGTGAAGTGGATTAAGAGGTACAAATTTCCATTAAAAAATAAATAAGGGGCTTCCCTGGTGGCGCAGCGGTTGGGAATCCGCCTGCCAATGCAGAGGACACGGGTTCGTGCCCCGGTCCGGGAGGATCCCACATGCCGCGGAGCGGCTAGGCCCGTGAGCCACAACTACTGAGCCTGCGCGTCTGGAGCCTGTGCTCCGCAACAGGAGAGGCGGCGATAATGAGAGGCCCGCGCACCGCGATGAAGAGTGGCCCCCGCTTGCCACGACTAGAGAAAGCCCTTGCACAGAAACGAAGACCCAACACAGCCATAAATAGATAAATAAATAAATTTATAAAAAAAAAAAAAAAGAAAAGAAAATATGGAATAAACTTGAACCAGAATCAAGACTGGGGGGGGGGGGTGTATCTTTAAAAAAAAAAAAATAATAAGTCATGGAGAGGTAGTCTCCAGCATAGGGAATATAGTCAATAATATTGTACTTACTTTGTATGGTTACAGATGGTAACGGCTTATTGTGGTAACCATTTTGTAACATATTGAATATATAAATGTTGAGTCACTATGTTGAACACCACTAACAAATAAAATATTGTAAGTCAATTATACTTTAATAAAAACAAACTTGACTAGGAACTGTGTATGTATATCCTTATGGAGTCCATAGTTAATGTCTGAAACTGAGAATTGCAGAATTGCTGACTTTTAACAGGCTTTGTTTTGAGAGCAGGGGTGAGGAGAGGAAATATACTGCAGAGAGAAATGACAGTTGCCTCAGACAGGTTCTAAATCTTGTTCATCACTGCTTGTTCATTATATGCCTAATTCTGTCCATCTCTGGGCAATCCATTGGTGAGAAATACAGTGTAGAAATATGGGTTCTGTAGAAATGAAACAAAAGATGCCTTGATATCTATATAGTATTTAGTATAATATGTATAATCTGATGATTTTCTTATATAAATAAGTTAATTTCTCTAAACTTAGTGACTAAGAATTCAATGTATATTTCAATCAGGGAATAACCCAGACCCTAGCAGGATTGAGTCAAAATGTTTTATAATAAAAAATATACAGTAGAAATGTGATAGCAAAAATAATGATAATTTAGACAGAATCTATATCATATAACCAACAAGACCTCTTGTGGAAAACTATCGCATATTCTTGCCCAGTAGTGTTGCAGATATTTCTAGTCTTCAATTCTCTGTGCACCTGGGTGGCTTAGATTTCTGAGCCCCCTTGTAGTTAATGGGGCACTTGCGCAGTACTCACCAACAGGGTGCAAGCAAAAGTGACCTGTCTCATTTTTATGAAGAGGTATTTGAGAAGAGATGTAAGCTCTCTGTGTTCTCTCTTAGGGCTTAGTGGGGTCGCAGAGTCCATATTTTGAATGGAGAAACAACACAGTAGAAGCAGCTGAATTCATGAGGCACCGCATGGAAGACTGCTATCCAAAAACTTAGGAAACTCAGACTGTATTTGATATGAGCAAGAAATACACCTATGCTGAATTCAGTCACTGATATTTGTTTTTGCAGTAGAACCTGGTCAATCCTGACTAATCAAATGGGTCATTTCCAGAAGATTTATTTGAGTCTTACAATTTGCTGTGCACACTCGTGGGCTCCCAATTTGTTGAGCTTTAATATATGGAGTGAAGTATTAATGCTCTTACTAAAAGTATATTCTGCAAAGCACAGCTATCACAAAGACCACTCTTTATAAGGACAATGTTTATGATGGAACATGTAGAACAAATTATGGTCATGACACGTATTTGTTTTCAGGTCTGTGGCCATTTTGGTACTTACTGAGCGATGATATATTCCACAACCTTGAACAGAATATCCTTCTCTATTCTTATATTTACTAGCATGGTTTCTGATCATTAATCATAAAAGGTTTCTATGATAGCAGCAGGCTACTATGATGATTTTAGTGATCCATAGTACCCAAATGCTATGGAATGTTCAATAGAAAGGATCTGTCTGTTACAGCTTTTGCGTCTATCAATCTCCTCTCCGTGTTATTTGCTCAGCTCTTGAAATCTCCTCATCCATTACTTGAAGCACACCTGCCTTCATAGGCAGAAGCACTTCTAGTCCTAGTACCCCTTGTTTAGTCTGTTAAGCACAGGGCTCCTGAATTTTATCCATTAGTGTAAAAACACACAAATCTGACTTGACAGTAACAAGTATGCTTCTGGTAAGGCTAGTTTCAGTAAGTTTGATATAGAATTTTAAAGGTGACTAAATGGTGGAACTATTTGGTGGTGAGAACATTTCCAAATTTCCTGTGTAATATATATAGAGCTTCTACAGAAACAGACCTGTCACTGGACAAATGTGCTTCTTTTACAGGAAAGCCAAGCAGAACTTGGACCAGAACATTACAGTGAAGGTTTTATATTTTTGAAGAGTGAGTGCACACACGAGAGAGAGAGAGAAAGATTTTCAGAAAAATATTTATCATCATCTTCTTACCCTCAGCTATAAGAAAAACAAAAATAATGGCAAAAAGATGATCAGGATGAGCCCTGTAACTTGAATTCTGGGACCCCTTAACTAGAGTTTCGAGGTGAAGCATCAGTTTCACCTAAACTATTGAATGTTCCTTGCACAACTTGCATGAAAATATTGTCCCTGTTTCAAAACAGAAATGTGCATGTTTGGAATAAATTTCACGTTTGCTCATTTTTCCCATAGGAAGGGGAACAAGAAGAAGGTGACAGTGTCATAATTCTGTGGCCTTGCTGGACCGCAGTAACATGGCTCAGTGGAGATGGGAAGGTTATTGAAACAGCCCAGGTATGGGGCTAATAGCATGAATTAATGTTTAAGCAAGTCTTAATCCTAGGAGCCTGATGATCACAAGACAACCAATCATTTCGGGACAGGGCAGACAGGTAATCTAAATTCAGGACCTCTTGGAATCATGCATGTGGTAGGATGTGGTTCTTCTGTTTTGGCTAAACCATCTAACTCTGTCTAGGAGAATGGGAGATATAATCTAGTTTAGAGTGATTAGCTTGGCAAGGGTGGGTCAGATAAGGAGATAGATTCAATTTCCACAAAAATTGAATGAGTTAGGAAATCAAACTACATTTTGATAAGAAAACAGAGATAGAGTGTCAATATAACAAGGTCAGATATATTCATAGATCTTGGTAAACATAAATTTAAATCCAGACATTCCACAATTGTAGGCAAAATTTTAAAAATAATCCTCAGGATTGATTCAAGGTTAGTGCTGGGTTGGCAAGTCTTGAGTGTGTGGGGAAAAGATCTTAATAGTTGAAACAACCAATCAATCCAAGACTTTTCAAACTCTAGGTCATAGAAACTGATGGGTGAAATGGAAGTTCTATTTAGGTAAAGCAAATCCCCAAACGTGCAGCAGTGTGAAATTTTCTAACTAAAAGATACTAGAGAAGCTGACTTTTTCAATAGCAAAATGAAATTAAGGTACATTTTCTCAACTTCAAAACTATGCTAAGTAACTAATGAGACATACCCATAAAGCTAGGTTTATTTCATGACTCAATTTTACTTGTATTCATTATTTGATTATTACATATATTTTTAATTTATATCCTGCCTTATTCTAAAATAGATTTTAAATTGACTTACAAAGACATATCATATAAAATAAAATGGAAGATCCTAAGTCTAGGTGCAGGAAAAGATGAGCTAACAAGATGAGCTAAAAAGATGTCTTAAGAGTTAGGACAGTTTGAGCTAAAAAGGTGTTTTATAGATGATAGATCGATAGATAGATAGATAGACAGATCCAGGCACTTCTGTAGATGAATATCTTATATCTTAGCTCTAGGCTTTCTAGCAAATATCTCAGAAATTTTATAATTCATACACTTCACCATATTCATAAGATAAAAGTAAAATTATTTGCCCTATAGCACTATAAACTAGGCTCAAAATGAATTTCTCACAAGAGTCTTCAAGTAGATATGAAAAATGTAAGAAACAATATGCTCAACAGACATGATAAGAAACGTGTTGCTGGATTTTAAATATAAAGTACCTTTATTATATAGAGGACTAACATTAATCATGAAAGGGATACTATTCAAACAGAATTGGTATTACCCAAACAAGCAGTGTATGTTAATACTGTCCTGCTTTCCATTTTCTCTGAAGGATATGACATTTCTCCTTAGGGATAATTAATGGGGAAAAGATGATATATTTTCCTATCACACTTTTTTGAGCTCCCAATAATAAGTTTTCTATGACTGGAACACCTCACCTTTACTGCCAGTTAAAATATAGGTAACTTGAAGTATTTACTGTACAATGTAAAATTTGATGCTAAACTTACCTGGTGTTGTCTTATATTCTTGAATAATAAAAAGTATTTGGGGGCTCATCCAAGTTTGGGGGATTTGAAGGTTTTACATGCTTGGAGTCTTATTTATACTGATATATTTTTAAAAATCTCATTTTTCTATGTTAAAAAAATTGTGATCATGTGAACACATTGCTAGAATCTTACACAGGACACTGGAGATCTGTCCCCAATTATACTAAAACTCCTCTTGACATTTTTATCTTCAGAAACACTTTCTGCTGCCTTCATTGTGATGAAGTTGGGGGGAATCAGAGGAGAAGGAAATGGTTGAAAAAGTCATTTAGTTATTTTAATATTGGTGTCAAAAGTTGCAGACATTAGATAAAAACTAAAAAAAGAAAAAAGGAAAGAAAAACCTGAATAAACTATGAGCTTTAGTGAATGATAATATATCAACACTAAATTATTAATGGTTAGAAAATTACCATACTAAGGTAAGGTGTTAATAACAGAGGAAACTGCTTTCAGGAAAAGGTAAAAATAAAAATATAGGCTCAATTTTTCTGTAAATCAACAACTGTTCTAAAAATATAGCCTATTAATAAAAATATTAAACTTGTACTAGATAATAAAAAGATAAATAAAATTTAAATTTAAAATGCCAAAGTATTAGAATAGATATTTCCCTAAAGATGCACAAAAGGCTATTAAGTATGTGAAAAGGTACCCAGCATTAGTTAGGGTGATGCAGATTAAAATCACAATGATATACCTGAACTTCACATTCACCAGAATGCTCATAACAAATGAGATAATGTTATAGTGACTTTTACCTGTCTATTTGACTGTGTCAGGGATGCCCAGATATTCCACTGAACATTATTTCTGTGAAGGTGTTTCTGGGTGAGATTTACATTTGAATCAATGGACTTATTAAAGTAGGTCACACTACCAAATGTGAGTGGTCATAATCCAATCCGCTGATGTCATTCATGAACGAATCAAAAGGCAGAGGAAGTTGGAATTTGCCTCTTTTCTCCTGCCTCACTGTTGAGCTGGGACATCACATCTCATCTTCTCCCACCTTTGGACGTGGATTTACATTATGAGCTCCTCTAAAGGTGCTCATGGTCTTAGGAATTGGACTAAATTATACCACAAGCTTTCCTGGATCTCTAGCTTGAATGGGATTTTTCTACACTCATAATTATGGGAACAATTTCCTCTTAATAAATTTCCTTTTATATTCCTTGTCTGTTTCTCTAGAGAGCCCTAATACAGACAGTAACATGTGTCAACATGGATGTAGAAAAATTGGAATTCACATTCATTGCAGGTGGAAAAGTATTATAAATTGGTACAGCTACTTTGGAAAACTGTTTGGCAGTTTAAAAATAGAGCTGCCATATAATCTAGCAAGTCTAATCCTAAACTTCTAACCAAGAGGCAAGAGAACATACATCCACAAAACATGTATATAAATGTTCACAGCAGCATTATTCCTAATAGCTAAAAATTGGAAATAACTCAAATGTCCATTTACTGATAAATTGATAAATACAGTGATATATGTCTATACAGTGGAATACTATTTGACAACAGAAAGAATGCAGTATTGATACGTGCTACAGTAAGGATGAACATTATGTTACAGGAAAGAAGCTAGTCACAAAATATGATATTGTATGATTCTCTCTTTATATGAAACATCCAAAATAAGAAAATCTATCAGGAAAGAAATTAGTGGTTGCCTATGACTGATGAAGACGAAAGCGTGTGTTAGGGAAGTACTGCTAAATTATGGTGATGATTCCATCATTCTGTAAACATACTTAAAATCATTCAACTGTACACCTCAGTAGGTGAACTTTATCCTATGTAAAGTATATATCAGTGAAGATGTCACAAAAAGGTAATTGTAAACGTTTCCTTTTAGATCGAAATCTGGCTGGAACTAGTGAAGACCATAGGATCAATACATGCTTAGCAAATTGTCCCTTTCTCTATTTCCCCAAGAATTCATGAGGCCAAAGCTTTTGCAGAAATTGTGTCTGACTCTTCTGATGGTGTGTGTTGCCCTGAATCCTCTCTTAGCATATCCCTTAACTCTAATCAGGAGTATCAATGGTTTGGGGATTCCCTGGCGATCCAGTGGTTAGGACTCCATGCTTTCACTGCCGAGAGCCCAGGTTCAATCCCTGGTTGGAGAGATAAGATCCTGCAAGCCTCTTGGCCAAAAAAAAAAAAAAAAAAAAAAAGAGTATCAGTGGTTCAAGAGAGTTTCTGCAAGACTTATTTCAGAGACATAAACCTTCCCTAGAATTCATCAGAAAGTTACTTTTTTTCCCCTCTTAGAAAGAGAGAGAAACAAACAAACTAAGGCAAACAAACCCCAACAATGACTGTTAAGTATATGTTCAAGTAAATAATTAAACTACCCCCTGCCATCCATCTTCTTTAACATTATTGCAAAAGATGGAACATTAAAAACTTGCTAAATTCCCTTGAGAATCTTCTATTCAAAAATTTTGTGTGATGTAGTTACTGGAGAACAGTTGACCTGTCTGGCAGAAGGGAGTGAATCCCTGACTGTGTGCCCTTACCGTTAACTGTATCTGCTCAAAGACTAAATATAAAAGCATCCACTGCTTCCCTATAGAAAAAAACATGTACTTATAAGAAAAACACTCCGTTGCACTCCCCACACCAAAGTTGGGATAGATTCAAGGGTATAGAACATAAAGAGTCAGTTTTAAGAAAACACTACAAAATTGATTGTGCAAGCAACTATATGTTTAAAATGAGAAAAGAAAGCAAAACGTACTAAAAGTTTAAAGGGCTCACAAATTAAAAAGCTAGGAAAAAATAGCGTATTTTTATTAATTAACAGCCTGATATGCTTCTATATCTCTTTTACTATAGTAATTTTGGTTGCATATTCTGATCACCCTCTAATGTGAAAATGTTTTATGATATTTTCTTTAAGAGAAAGAGAAAATATTTCAGTCTTTTCTTTAGTATATTAGATACATTTTTTATTATTATATTACTGATCGTTTAGAAAAGTAGCTTTGGGCTTCATAGTAAATTTTTATGATGTCATACAACTTTTTAGAATTGTTGTTAAACTTGGGGAAATTCCTATCAAAATATTTTTGGTATATGAGCTGTAAGATTTCAAGGTGTTTCAAAATTTTTTCTTCAGTGACTAATCTTCAGTATTCACTCATTAACTACTTTGTCTTTAATATTTTATGGAAAAGACATTTTATTACTTTATGTTACCTCCACTGGTGTTGGTCTTATATGTCAAATGAACAATTCATTTACATTTTTGATATATTTTCTTATGATTAATTCCTTCATATGAATGGATTCACAAAACCCAAACCTTATTTGTTAATTATTTTTGGAATTTGTCTCTTATTCTTAGTGAATTATTATATTTAATATTATCAAATTTCTGTAACAATTTACTTCATAATATCAAAATGTTTTCTATTAATTACACCAATTATATTTATCATTATTGCACATTTCATTTATTTCCAATCTGAATTTTTCCTCAGTTTTTCAATAAACAAATATTAATCCAACAAAAAGGCCTCCTTTCATAAGTGTCCAAACTAGACATCTGTTATTTCTCCTGTTTTATAATAACATTCCAAAATGTCTTTTAGAATTGCAACTGAATGACATATTTAAGCCATATCAACTTTTAAAATAAACTTTAGCATTTTATTTGTGTTGGGGTTTCACTTCTCAGATTTTGAAAATATGTTTTAGAATGCTTAAAATGGTTTTATTCTCATATTGCAAAGCCTGAACAGATTTATAGTGGGCAGATAATCTTGTTACACTTAAAAAAAAGTACATATTGGCAGCTAGATGAACCTGAAATAAGAATACATAAAAAATTGCAAGGCAACAAGAGCCAACAAATTTAGATACTGTGAAGGTAGCTTTTTCTCTGATTTCATTAAGAGAATAATCGGTATAAGCACATATTATACACATCCTGGGTTTCACAACTTTGTATGAGTCAGAAATCCAGGCCATAGACGTGTTTCTGGAACATATTCTAACATTGAGAAAGTTGGCAATAACTTAAAAAGATACTGAAGTTACTCTGAACATAAATGAATCAGGCTAACTCCTAACCATGCCCCCAAATCATTTTCCCATAGTTGGATCTCCAGAATAACTATAGCCACTTCAAAAGTCACCCACAAGAGAGGAAGTGTGTAGACTGGAGACCAAAGTTGAAAGAGGCACTATTCTTAAACAATTGTGGTTAAAATCTTTACTTTTGCATATTTTGTAAAAATGTGCTTATGTAAGTCCATTGCTAGGATCACTTAGCCACAAAGTGAACAAGCTTCAGGTGGTGAAAAGTCGAGAACAATAAGACATAGAGAAAAGGGAGAAATCATATAAAAAAGACGGAAATGAATGTGATCAAAATAAGTATATTTAACTAATATTTTGAGTAGGGATTAAAGATTATTGGAGTAAACTTTGAATAGTGTCTAGGATTCTTTGTATCCTGAACATTTTCTTACTGTGTTTAGAAAATTCCACATTAGGTGAAATCTAGAGAAAGGGGTTATACCTGACATTAGCAGCCAAGAATACGCGTATTCGAATTTTATTGCTGCTCTATATTAGTTTCCTAAAGCTGCATAACAAATTACTAAAAATTTAGTGGCCTAAAACAATATATATTTATTACCTCACACTATATGTAGGTAAAGAATCCAGGCACAGCTTAGTTGGTCCTTTGCTTAGGGTCACACCTGGTTGCAATAAATTTGTCAACTGGGCTTCATTCTTATCTGGAGGCTCAAATGGAAAATAATCTGTTTCCAGGTTCACTCATGTTTTTGGGAAAATTCATTTCATTGTGGCCCTGTGACTGTGACCCTCAGCATCTAAAGGTCAACTGCAGATTCTTGCCATGTGACCCTCTCCATAGGCAGCTCATAGTATACAGGATTACTTCTTCCAGACCAGCAGGAGACTCTATTCTGCTAGCACAGACTTTTGTATGGTGTAAGTCTTAATCATGTGTGTGATGTCCCATCACCTTTGCCATATTCTATTGTTAGAAGCAGGTCACTGTTCCCAGCCGCACTCAAGAGGAGAGAATTATACAATGTGTACCGCCAGGGGAAGGAGATACCAGGGGATATCTTAGAATTCCTCATACCACAGTATGGAGATTATATCGATTCACAGTGATTTTGTGTTCTTTAAAAAATCATCTGATAATAGCAGGCACTATACAGCTAGCTGCTGATGTCAAGTAAATTCTGATTAAGTTTGAGGGGATAAAAATCAAGTTTGGGAAACATTTGACATCCATTCATCGAAACAGAAAATTTTTATGAGTACCTTGGTAGATAGAGTACCTAGGTATCTCACCGCATATATTCTTATTTTACTTTTGGCTTTAGTAAAAAGTTTATTTTTATTTATTAATGCCACTCTTATAGGACAGCAGCAAAAATGCAGTGTTCTTCTTGAATAACTTCACCAAGGCAAGTGGATATTTGGAAGAAAAGACTCTGGTTCTTCCACTAAGAGAGAGCACCTGTAAATAATATTAATTGTAAGAATCTGTCAATACTTCACTGCCATTTTTCCTTGAAGAAATCAAAATCTAAACAGAATATAGAGTTTATTTAAGAAATGCACAGTGTATTATGGAAACAAAGCTAAGTTTAACAACTAATTCTGCTCATATGTGTCCTGGCAGTTTTCAAAAAGAGGTGAAATTTAGACTGAATTGTTAGGATTGGATAAATGGAGAAAAGGGGATGGGGAGTAGCACAGAAAAAAGAATCAGCACATGCAAAGGTTAATGGATTGAAAGAAAATGGCTTACTTGAGGCATATTGAAGAGTTAGTCAGGTTTATATTTAGGAATCAGAAGAGAGGAGCAGAGTAATGTTCAACTAGATAGGGAGCAGTTCAAGAAAAAACATGCAGTTTCAGCTAAACAGTAGTACTTGATACTTTAGGCAATGGGAATTTGTTTTAAGTGGTGGCTGGATAATAATATCTATATACTCAAAAAGCAATTCACTAGCATGGGAAGAATATCTGAGAAGAGATGGATTTGCAAAATAGGGAAAAAATAAAAGTAATAAGTATTTATACTTCTGAGAAAGTTGATTATTTAAAAAATTAAAATTAAAAAGGTCATCATTGCCTGATATCTGAGGAATTCCTTAGCGATATTAGGGAAGTGATGGATTAAAGTGAACAGTTGAAAAAGCAGACTCTAAAATTATAACCGGGAAGATGGGAAGTAAAAGGAAGAACAGTTTCCTGCATGCAAGGGGTAATTTAATGTAATCAATGTATGTTCTTAGCCATGTCTAACAAATGAGTGCTGCAATTTCCATTAATTAACATTATGAATTTTAAGGCAAGGTTCCATGAATTTCTGTATTGCATCTACCAGAGATAATATATGTCAGGAATTCAGTTTCCAGATAATGAAGGAGTTTTTTTAAAAAAAGTCAGTGGCAGTTGGGATAAAGAGGAAGAATAACTATGGATAACATTTAGCTGAAGAATAATTACTTGACTGTGTAGAGTAAGTAGGAGGGACACATTGAGGATAAGCCTTATGTTTCTAGCTTAAGCGGATCAACTAAGGTTATGTCCTTAACAGACATAGTGTACAAAAGAGGACAAGAAAATGTGGTGGGCTCCTACTGCTGATACTTAGAAAAATATATCTAAAAGATTGAAATCAAAAGAGAAAACTCTCAGTTGCAAATTGGAGAAAGAATGAGATGCAGTGTTACGGTCTAAAATGAGTCTGTTAAAAATCAGTTATTTTTCTTATTTTATTCATTCAACTTTCAAAAATTAACTTTGCAAGGGTGAAAGCATCTTTTACCTGTAAAAAAATGTATATTGTTTTATATCCTTAGTGGGTTAAGTGAAGAAAAAGTGGGAGTGATTACATAGAAGTGAACGAGAGCATTGAAACCTCTATGAAAACTCAGATCTTCAAGTGACTATACACACTCCTCTACAACAAACATTTTAACAAGTGAATCCTTTAGAATGTAAATAATGTGGAGATTACATGATATAGTCTGTTTTGGCTTTCTATTGCTGTGTGACAAAACTCCCCAACATTCAGTGGCTTAAAGCAGGGGATGGCAACCTATGCCCATGGGCCAAGCCCTGCCTGGGGTTCCTTAGTGTTCAGCCCATGGGTGAAGAGTGGCTTTTACATTTTCTAAAGGATTGTAGAATTTTTTAAAAAGTTTGAAAAAGATTGCATGTGGCTCACCTTTACATAAATATTTGCTGACAACTGGCCTAAAATAATCACAAGTCTTTGTCATGATTTTGCAGTTCAGACAGGGCTGGACAGGGATGGCTTCTCACTGCTTGCAAGGCTTTGCCTGGAGTGTTCAAAATGGCCTCAGTCATGTGACCAGCAGTTGATTCTTGATCTTGGCAGGGAGCTCAGCTGGAGCTGCCAGCTGGAAAAGCTGGTGACTGGGAATTCATTTGGAGTTGTCAGTTGAGAGGGTTTGTATATCTGGAATCCTCTCTTTCCATGAGCTTTTAGGGTCTCTTCATGTTGTTGCTTGAGCTTCCTTACAGCATGGTGTTTGAGTTTTAAAATAGGAACCTTCTAAGAGAGCTGACAGCAGAAGATGCAAATCTCTAAAGATCCAACCTCAGAAGTTACAGAGCGTCCCTTTAGATCCTTTCGTTAATTGAAGGCCATCACATTACCAGCCATCTTCAGGGGAAAGGGAAAGAGAAACCACATATTGATGGAAGAAATGGCAAAAGATATCGCACTTTAATTTACCAGATAGTCCTCAGAATAAAGCTACTATTGAAAACTCTCAATAAAGTAGAACTTCACAAAATTTAATAAATAAAGATGTAATTGAGTTTTGATGAGAAGAGTCAGAATACGCAAGGATAATTTGAATTTTAGGCTGTTAAGTAAGTATTTCAAGACTCTCAAGCTTTCTCTATTTTTCTGGTTCTAAACAAAGAGTAAAAAACTAACGCAGTCCTTTGTATTTACAAAATAATTTGTTTCAACAACTTCTCCATTTATTTATTTTTTCTTATTAAATCTAATGCAGAGGTTAAATTGCAATATTTGGAATTATAATTTTATATTAACATACCAGAGAGGTAATTCTATCAAGATTTGATGTGACATTTGGGAGTTAAAGTATGTTAAGGGTGTATATTAGCTCAGGAATTGGTACAGATAAAAAAAATAGAAATTCAAAAAAAATAACATCATTTTGTAGTACAGGTTACAGAGATTATCATGTGAGAGAAAATTAATAAGGACAATTAAATGTTCTTGTAAAGATTAAGGTTTTAAAATTAAATTAATTTAACAAGTCAATTAATTTGTTAAATGTCTCTAGCAAATACATATTTGTAGTTTATAGACTTCTGCTTTTCTTTAAAATATGTAATTTCTTTATTAATAGAAGTGGTGATAAATTTGTGGAAAGAATATTTGGATATTTTCTTTGTTAAGTTCATTACCAGAAGTCATTAACAAAGTTGTTAGTAAATTATGTTTGTGCTGGACCTTAAACTAAGAAAAAAAAAGGTCATTTAATCAAATTAGTCTTTTTCTGATAACATAACCAGTTTTAGGTTTGTATGAGGTCATAATTCCTATTTTTATAGTTGTGAAGTAAAACTCATTTTTAATAATATAGTTTACTTAAAAGCATGCATTGCAAATAACACACACACACATATCCCCAGATGTAAGTGTGCCTATGCACAAAAAATAAAATGTCACATACAGAGTATTAATACATGTTTCTTATTATGATTCAATGGAGAGAAATTTACTGGTTTGCATGGTAACAAATTAGCCTGCCACAGTTTCATAAATGCTGACATAGATTCAAGACTCCTGGGTCACAGACAAAGGACTTTATTATTATATTAGAGCAGACACTCTGAGCTTCATATTTACCTTGTTTTTCATACACCAGAAATCCAATGGAGGCAGATCAGGTGGGTCTAGGTGGATGCTGAAAATATTGCGATTTGCATCACAGCTGAGGAAACCTGAGTTTAGGAAACACCAAACTTTTATAATGAGATGCCAGCAAACCTGCCCAAACTTTGCCTAGTGGGAAGACATTATCTTTATTAAACTTTAACACACCTGCCTTCTGCTCTGGAGGGAGACACTCTCTCTGTCTTAGAAGGCTAGTCCTTATGCAAACATCCTTAAAAAGATAGTCTAGAAAAAGGCTATCAGTGTCTCTAGCCACCTGATATGCAGAAATACAAAAGGCCCACAGAGAATTGTCTTCCAACAATTACAGTCCTCTTACTCTTCAGTTTAAAACATGAAGTGTGTGTGTTAGTGCAAATAAATACATCACACAGTCATTTAATTTTCTAAAAAAGCACGAGGATTTGATGAATAGCAACAGCACTATAACTCATTAATTTAAAAGCAACCCTTGATATTGAACTTTTCACATTAAATTTTTATGTTAGCCTTATTACCATAGAAATGTAATTTTGGAATATCTGTCTCTATCCTAGGTCACTATCATTTTAAAAAAAAAACTTCCTTTATTAGAAGAATACCTTAAAACTCAATGGAATTTTTGTTGTGCGTTGTGGGTTCATAAGCTGGAAGTATGTTGACTCTGAATATTTGATTTGGAAGCTCTTTATGGAAATTAGGTTGCCAACAGTAATGTACTAGATCATGATTTGCAGGCAATTAAACCTAATAGTCACATAGACCAATTGAACTGCTGATTAGTGAATAAATACATACTTTTCTTACATTTTGTTTCAATCTCTCTGTGGAATATGTGCTCAAGCAAAAAGAAAATTAACTGAGAGCTTGGAGAATGTTTATATGATTCTACATCTTTTAAGAGTAGTGTGACCATATAATTTATTATTCAAACCAAATCATTTTGAGAATGAATGAGGATGCTATTAATTTTTAACACCATGACAACATATATAAATCTGGATTTTATTGGATCGACCAGGATGTATAGCCACCATTCTCAAAATCCCCAAATTTTATCACCATCTGTAAGATTTGGTTTTTGTCTCTAAATGATCTCACAGACATTTTATATCAATGGATATTCAGTTCTTATCAGAGAAGCCTGGAAATGACAAACATTTTAAAGGATGTCATATCTTCAGTGTGTTTTGGAGCATTAGGCAGATTCAACATTTTCTTATTTCTCCCTATCCAAGTTCACTTAAATTCTTTTTTAATATTCATAGCTTACATCATGAAGTTCCATACTTACGGTTCATTTTTCTGCACCAAGCACTGTGCTGTGAACTTTCCATCAATTATTTTATTTAATCCTCACTCCATTCTGTCCTAGATGTTCCAATATTCTCACCATTTTATAGGTGAAGAAACTAAGTCTATGGAGACTGTGATATGTGCAAATTCCCACAGTCTATATGGGGTGGAGCCAGGTTTTGAACCCAGCCAATCTGACTCTACAATCTGTGTTTATAACAGCTATACCATTTGTGATTATACATGGTCTTAATATCAGCAGGTTAACTCTGTTCCTCAGCCATGTATTTGATTTGAGATGGATAATCAAGGAGAAGCACTAACAATTTCAGCATACAATTACTGGATGATGGGGAAATGGTTGGCCATTTAAATCTGTTCATTTTGCACAAAACAAGTAGTGACAAAAGATGACTTATTCGTGGATACTGATGAGCCAAAGTGAGTTGGAATAACTGAATTGTTTGATTCCTTTGCTTTAACCAACACACAGTTTCCCAGGATTCTGAAATACGGATCCCATTACTTAGGTTTACCAGTTGAACCATATTTTGCTAGTGAATGTAGATAATTTAGCCAGTGATGAATGGATAAATTCTACCCCTGGGGAAGATAAAAGTGAAATTCTCTTGAAATCACCCATAAGCTTCCTGCCCCATCTATTATGCTGATTTATACCTTAATCTGCTAGATGAGACTATAAAACGAAGATGTGAACTTACAAAACTGAGTCAGTTAAAGGAGAATGTTATGCATATACCTCCTTGTTCATTAGGAATGTGTCTAGAGAGTTAGTCTATTATTCAGCCTTCAAACAGTTGAAAAGAAATCACAACAAAGCCCAGTCCAGATGGGCTAACAGTCTATGACAAGAGTACCAACATAGGCATCAATAGAAAAAAACAAAAAAAAACACACAAAAAAAACACTGATCATGAAGACCTCCTACATGGGGCAGGTGGGTGGGGAATGAGTGGTAAAAAGAAAATTATTCTTCCTTATAGTCTCAAATTAAGGTCTGTTCAAATTAGGTCCATTAAAAATGCACTCTGCTTCACTGGGACGTATCCTTCTGAGCTCCACATCTGGACAACTATGTAGAAACCTAGACTGGAAACTAGATTAAAGTATTATGATTCTGACATAAGAGAGACTTGAAGTCACTAAGTCTAACTAAAGAGCAAGTAGATCCACTGGGACTGACCTTACTTCCTCAGAGACATCCCTATTAGTACAAACACATTTGTAGCCGGAAGAGGATCAGAACAAACAAGTTTATGGTACAGCTTTTACTCAGTCTTATTAAAGACCCTTCTATTACTATTATCCCTTAAATCAGACACTCACTTTTAACCTTTCCCTCAATAGTCCATAACCCAAAACAATCTGTACCACTCTTTTTTCCCCATGACCTTTATCAGGTATAAATGTAGCATTTAACTGTGATTCAGTGATGTCTATTATTTCAGTGAAAAGTCTCATCAGAGGCAAGGATGGAACTTGCATATATAAAGGGGGTGATGACAGAGTCTCCACACTGAAGAGGATCAGAGTCTTGGATGAAAAAGCTACTCAGCAATTACAAAGTTGCATATTAAGTGCTGCAATCATGCTCTGCATAGGATTGAGGGAACAGATGTGGAAGATTTCCCATGAGTGACAATATTTAAGCTGAATTTGGAAGGTGGTTTTGGGTGATCCATATAGAACTGGGGAAACTCATTTTCTTAAAAGGCATTAGTATATACAAGATACAAATGCATGATACTAGAATATAAGTTTTGTAACATAGTAGGGATGTCTTTTATTTACTCAAGCATAGAAAATTGTCTGACATGAAGTAGGCATTTGAGTAATATTTGTTGAATAAATGATAATATGGTGAATTTGAGCAACTGCAATTAGTTTGATACTGCTGAAGAAGAGAGATCTGGGACAAGAGCTAGCTCTGCTGTGTTTAGGTAGCAGTACAGTATTAGAAGTCAGGGGATGACAGTGTGCAGAAAAGGCCAGGTAAATATCCAGGGCTGTGTTTTGCTACTGGTTGCCTCTCTCTAAATTGACAAATAAACTTGGCTGTACAGAATAGAGGTGAAAAATTAAAGAGAAAGAAATTAAGACAAAAAACTTCCTCTGCTCTATGATTCCTCAGATCTGGGAACTTTTCTGGGTCCTCAGTGCCCAGGGAGATTGTTCAAGTTTGGAGGAATCTATTAAGAAATGGTGACAGTTTCACAATTTTAATTCTGTTATTTCCCTGCCTTATCTTTATTGGGATTACAAGGAAACAATGGAGCTGTAGGGCTCTTCATTATTTAATATGTATTTTCCCTCTAATTTAAATAATGAAGTGTCAAATGTGCCATAGCAAGCTATGTGAATTTCATTCTTAAATTGATGGTGAACCATAGAATGATTTTAGGCAGAGGTTTGGTATATTTAATTTTATGTTCAAGGACAGTGAATCTAACTACGGAGCAATGGTGAATTTGAGGAGAATCTATATAGAAGAAATAGAGGAAAGTGCATTCATGCATTTATTAGCTCATCCTTGAACACAGATGTATTGAATATTAAATGTTTGTGATTATCTGTCTAGCCACAGGGATACAGGTGAAAACCAAGCAAACTCAAGCTCTGTCCTTATGAGGTTTTATGTTCGACAAGGAAAGAGTAATACTGAACTAGTGAGATTAAGTCTGATGAATGCTAAAACAAATGGAAATAAAGTATACAATAAGAGTGAGACGGAATAACATAAAGACCCATCTGAAGATATAAAATAAGTGGACAGTAAGATGTAGATTTCAGTAGAAATTAAATAGGTGGAAGAGAAGAAGAGCATCCCAGGCAAAGGGTAGAGCACAGAAGAAGACCTTAAGAAGAAAGGTGAACAGCAATGACTTAATTAGAGTTTCAGAGGGGGGAAATAGTGAGGAATGAGGTTGGAAAAATAGGTTAGGAAGAATGTAAATTTCTTTTTCTGAAGTCAAAGAAATACTATTGAAGATAAAGAGGAAAAATGAATGAATGTAGACAAGCTGTTAAAAGCTTGGACTAGGTTAGATAATGAAGTGATGGAAAAGAAGATGGTAAAGAATTTTGAGATATTTTGGTGTTAGAACCAACAGGAATGGAAATCGGTGATTGAAATGAGAGAATATTTTTTAATTTTAACTTCTAAGTCTGCATTTGTTTGGCTCTAGAAGGTATTTCTGGGCTAGCCTTTTCACACTTCATACTTGGGGATATTGTATAGACTATTCTATAAGAAGATATATTATAGTTCATATATAATAGAGTATATTATAGGAATATTAATATATATATTTCCTTGTATTTAGGTTATTTTGCCCATGTGTATATATGTGTGTGTATGTGTGTGTATATATATATACAGAGAGACAGAGACAGAGAGAGATATTTTAAGAAATTGATTAGAGCGATTACGCAGTCAAGCAAGTTAAAATATGCATTGCAGCCAACAGGCTGGAGATTCAGGTAGGATTTGAGGTGATCTTAAATTTAAAGGCTGGAAATTCATACAGAATTTCTATTTTGCAGTCTGTACCAAAATTTCTTTTTCTTTGGGAAACCTCCTTTGGTTTGCATGATGTCCGTGTATATTATGGAGAGCAATCAACTTTACTCAGTCAACTGATTGCCAATGTTATCTACATCTACACAATACCTTTACAGCAACATCTAGACAGACGTTTGACCAAAAAATAAAAATAAAAAATACTGGGTGCCATAATCTAGCCAAGTTGACACAAAAAATTACCCATCAAAGGGCACATCATGATAGAAGAAAGAAAGAGGTTATCTTAGTTTAAAGAGGCCAAGAGTGAGTGTTTGGAGGAGAGAGTGGTCAAAAGTGTAGAATAATCCTCAATAATTCAATTCAAGTACTAAAAGGCAGCCTCTGAATTTTTTCGTGTTAGTGAGCAATACTAAGAGCTTAGAGAACCAGGATAAAAAGCCTGATATAATACACCAGCTATGCAGGTGGACAGATTTGAGAGAGTTATTTGGTAGCATCCATAGGCCTTTACAGGTTGATTGAGGCTGGTGGTGGAGACGAAAATATCCAGGATAATCCCCGGAATTAGCCTTGGTGATGGGGGTGAATGTCATTCACTAAGCATCAAATGCAGGAGGTAGACAGATGTGGGAAGATGGGCGTTCAATTATGTGTTCTGTTTGAAATATATCAAATTGTACCTACTTGTGGGATATGTAGTAGAGGACAACCAGCTTTGGGAATTAATTAGCTTAGACAGAGATTTTTTAGAGTGAAAAAGAGAAAGGGAGAAAGATATTTTCTGGGGACAAGAAGCATTAAAGATTGGGTAAGGAAAGGATGAAGGGAAGTGGAGATAAGGTGATGAAAATCCTTTTTTTTCCCTCTGTGCTGCCATACTGTGCTAGGATTTTACAGGTACTTGATATATTCAGACCCACTTTGTGGGGTAGATATACATCTATATCAGTATATAAGTTGAGCCTCTGAAAAAATAAGCAATTTGCTCAAACTGCTGGTTAAAGATAGAGATTAAAAGACAATTTTTCCTTGCACTAATTGCTAGATTCTAAAGAACTCAACAATTTCAAGAAATGGGTTGTGATAAGCAGAGTAATGGCCCTCCCTCTGTTGTCCACACTGTCATTTCTGGAACCTGTAAATGTATTACTTTAAATGACAAGATTAACTTTGCATATGGAATGACGTTTACCTTAAAATAGAAGACTATCTTGGATTATGTGGATGAGTCCAATACAAGTAATCTCATGGGCTCATAAACATGGAAGCAGAATGCAGAAGAGTTAGTAAGAGAAACACAGGATGGCAGAGATAAGAGAGATTGGAAGATGAGAATTCAACACACCATCGTGCGTTTGAAGATGAAAAAGGGGGCCACAAACTGAGGAATATGGGTGCCTTCTGAAGCTGTGAAGAGCTCTCCCTTGACAGTCAGCAAAGAAATAAAATCTGAATAGAGCCTTCAGGAAAGAATGCAGCCCTGCCATCAACTAAATTTTAGCTGGGTGATGCTGTGTCAGAACTATGAGGTCATAAATATTATACATTGTTTTAAGCTGCTAAGTGGTAATTTGTTATGGCAGCAATAGAACACTAATATATTTATATTTAGTTTATTTTTTTACATAATATGTTATGCATATGATATACTAAATGATAGAGATAGGAAAATATTAATTAAAATACAAGTGCTAGCACATTTTTGGAAATCATCCTACTCCTATATTGCTTGTACTATGTGTAATGATGAAAAATGCATGATAACACAAAAGTTTCTGAGTATAATCCATATTTTATAATAGAAATGTTATTGAATGAAAAGAATACAAAATTCTGTTTGTTCTAAAGTTTTATAAAAACCACCAAACTACAGTCTTGATAATCTGGATAGCATAATCGTTTATGATGTATAGTTTATCATGTCTTACAAATTCTCACTAAAATGAAATAGTACAGCCAATTCCATTTTCTAGAAGTAAAAAGTTTTCATTTTACCCCCCCAGGGTTCTTGAGCCAATTCAGCCAAATGTAGATTGAAATGAACTTCTGATCCTCAGATTCTTAGACCTATGATACAAAAATCATGTCCTATGTATAATTTGTTGACCTTTTTTCTTTTTTTCATTTTCTATACTTTATATTATTTATATCATACTTGTTCAAAGTAGAGAATACTGGTTACTTTTTATTAGGGAAATAAATCATTGCTGAGAAGAAGTTGGTGTACAGATATTTAGCTCATTTTAGTCCATTTGTCTGGAATTATACTGTGAAACTGAACTGTGTGAAGACAGATTAGTTGAAGTTGTTCTTCATTGTAATATTCATAGGACAAGAAATGGCACCAAATGTTAATATTTAAGGCTCAGTATGTTTTCACTTCAGGCTATGAGTCAACATGATTTAGTTTTTACTTTATTTTTAAAATCACTAACAACTTCACACCATTTAAAACATGTGTTTCACTAGTTTGTGGAGACAATGGCCCTATTATTCCTATTCTTTACAAATTCTAGTTTAGATATTTCTCTTTTTGATCTCATACTTTCAATGATTCATTCCTTCTAGGCAGAAAAACAAAAACTATCAAAATAATCCTATCTTTTGTTTCTTTTAGTTTGTACAAAGCAAGACATGAGAATTTAATTTATTTAAATATGATCTGTCTCACTCACTAACACAAAGTTAAATAAAATTCTGGCTTTCCAGAACAGGCATAAAAATTTCCTTTTTATTGCTGCCCATAATCTCTCTAACTCTACCAAACATAACCTTATTGGATCTTTTGTTCAGAGCAGATTTACAAATAATTTTGTGAATTATAATTGATGTATTCATCTGTTATGTTTTCTGAGGTTATAATAAAGATTTTAGGATATGATCTCTCTCTCAAACAATTTGCCATCAAGATAAAATGAAAAGATAAATATGTAAAATACATTTGTAATCTTGGATGATATATGGTCACAGATTTTAAATTCTATTTTATTAGAAAGATAGACCTTGTGTAGCCAAGAATTTATCATGGTTTTTAAACCCAAGCAAAATAAAATTTTAATTGTAAGTAAATGAAGAAAACCACTGGATTTTTATCAGCAAAATTACTGACTGGATCTAGTCCTAAGTTGATGTTCTGATGACATATAAGCAAACCTTTACTGCAGCATTTATCATAAGACATTGAAAGGTCCTGTGTCTGTCTCTCTGATGTGGATTCTGTAGGTCACATTTGTATTTTTCCTCTTTGGATTCCTGGTATTTAGCATAAAGCTAGTCTCATATTGTGTTCTCAATACATATTTTTGCAAAGCGTTATACTAACCTAGGCGAAGGGTTAAGGGGGAATTTGAACCACATGGTTAACAGGATCTTGGAGACGCTTCGTGAAGCTTTAGATCATGAGCAGGTTGTCGTACAACACACACACACAATGGTGTACTTTCATTGTCTGGGATTCATGGATCTCTAGGTGAAGTGCCCTTTGCGAATTGTGGAATTCTGATCATTGCACCAGGGATTTCTGACCCAGTCCCACATTCACACAGAAGAAAATAAACTCCTGCACTCACGCTTTCTGTCCAAACCCCAGAGAGTCCAAGAACTTGGATCAGCCCTCTGATTCTACCTGCTCCCAGAAGGTCCTCTTCCGGGTCAGGTATTCTGGAGTTGACTTACAGATGGAAGTTAGGAAGATGGGCAGGAGAGTGGGGCAACCATCTTTCTAGAACCACTTCTCCCTCTTCAAGTGTCAGCTCTTTCTAATTTTTGAAAATTAAATCCCGTCTGCTTCCATCCGTTTTTTGCAATTTGTAAAATCTGACCAAACACATCTTGGTCTAAAATGTGTGCTACTGTTTGCCATGGACTTTATAAACCTTAGATATCTCAGCAAAACCTTACAGTGCTTTGCCCAGTTATAACTAAGGCGGAAACTCCAAAGCCTTAAAAGTAGTATTCTGTAAACACCAACATTACAATCTAGGGTCTTAAAGGAAGTTCGGAAATAAAGAAGGAAGGGGGCTGCCGTCAGCACTGTGTTCATGAAAAAGGTGATAAACCCCTTTATCATCTTCAGAGACTCATGGGCTCCCACCACGAATTCTGAATTCCTAAAATCCTTCATTCTTCTACTACTTTTTACTTACCCAAAATCAGTTTAGAAACTCTTCCCTACTGTCTGATCACCCAACGCATCACCAGCAGCCGCTGTATGCAAAGTTCGCCTCTGTTTGAATGTCTGTTGCTAGTTAAGCTATATGACCAGCTTCATCTGAGCCTAAAGGTAGGCAAAAGAAAAATTAAGACATTTAAGAGAGCCAAGTGAGAGAGAAATTATAAATGGATCTCTCAGAATGTAATATTAGGTCCTGGTGAAGTAGAGCCAGATGGGGAAAAACAACAATATTAAATTAAAATAATAAGAGCTTTCTGAGAGATTTGGAAATCCATTTCCTAAGGATTATTTTGTTTGCATTGAAGGGGAAGAAGGTATGAGTATAAAATATAATTAGTGATTTAGATCAGGGGTAGGAAATTTCTCAGTAAAGAGCCAGATAGTAAATAATTCAGCCTTTGCTTGTCATAAGATCTCTGTCATGACTATTCAACTCTAAGGAAAACAGTAGACAATACAGAAACCATAGACAATACAAAAATGAATAAGCATTGTTATGTTCTAATTAAACTTTACACAAACAGACAGGGGGGCAGATTTGACCCTTGAGCTGTAGATTACCAACCTCTATACTAGAGGAAAAAGGAATAAACATATCAAAGCCATGAAAATCCTGAAGGAAAACAAAACATCAGAGGTTTGGAGACCAGAATTAGTAAACCTTAACAAAAAGCATTCAGGAAAGTGGAGTAAAAGCCAGCTCTATTATTAGAGTAAAATGTTTTTGTCTTGAAAATAGGCTTATTTATGTAGATTGACCTTGTTAGTTACAATGGAAATTTGAGAGGAGCAGAACATCTTTGACTAACTGGTAAGGAGGATAAAGAATTAAATGCCAAGAATCCTGTGCCCAGCTAGCAATCTTATGATTGTTTTTTGTTTTTTTTTTTAACAGAGTCTGCAACATAGATGTGTTAGTTTTCTTGTGCAGCCGTAACAAAATATCACAGACTGGTGGCTTAAACAACAGAAATTTATTTTTTCAGTTCTGAAGGCTGGGAGCCCCAGATCAAGGGCCAGCAGGGTTGGTTTCTGGTGAGGTCTCTTTTTCTGGCTTGCAGACAGACACCTTCTTTCTATGTCCTCACATGGCCTTTCCTTGGATCATGTGTTGGTGGAGAAAGAGAGAAAGAGAGCTCTCTGGAGTGTCATCTTATAAAGACACTAAACCTATCAGATCAGGGCCCCACTCTTACGACCCCATTTAACCTTAATTACTTCTTTAGAGGCCCCATCTTCAAAAACAGCCACTCTTGGGGATAGGGCTTCAACATATGAATTTGGAGAGAACACAAACATTCAATACATAACAATAGAGGTGTTGTAAATGGGCAGTGCTAGAAAGAATAGAATTGTGTGATTAGTGTTAATTAAAACATTTGAAACAGAGAAAACACATCTTAAAAGTACCTCCTAGTCAAGGCTTGCTAAATACATATAATATTTTAGTAAAGCCTTAGAGCTAGGGGATATGTGAATGGAAAAAAAGAGAAAGAAAAATTAACCTAAAAATCTCTTTGGCAAGTAAGTGTCAAAGAGAAACATTTTAAGTAACTCATTTTATGTGGTGGCTTGGGGTGTGCTGGGGAGAGTGAAAGTAAGGGAGGATATTAGTTAACTTTTTTGCCTATAATATATAGAAATATATGTTTCATTGTGACCACTGGAAAATAAGAGTACTATACAAATCAAAAGAAAGGTACAGAAGAAATCACCAATAGAGATAAAATAAGATAAATAGCAAGTTGATCCAATCAACAATAATAGGATATAATAACAGGAGAAAAACCAATGTAAGATAAATAATAAGCCTAAAGTAAGACAAAGCCAAAGCAACGTTCCATGTGATTAATTTAAGTACTTACTAAATCCCCCTAAAAACTAAAATTTGTGTCAAATAATTCTTAAAAACCTCATTTTTATGTTGTTTATAAGGAACTTTAAGATATGCGTCACATCATAGATGCATAAAACTACATAGAAACTAAATGTATCAAGGGAAATGATAAATATGTAAAACGTTAATAAATTGTAATAATAGTCAGATATTTCACTAAACTTCTTTCAGAATTGGATAGATGAAAAGATCAACAATTCCCAGTAAAAGAAAATAATCAAAAAATAAATGTATAAGTAATCGCTACAATAAAATTGAACATGCTATTTATTATAACTAAATTTAATTTCAAAGCCAAATTCATTTGTAATTGTAATAATCAGTAATCAGCATCTTTCAATTTAGTTTAGTACAATTTCTTTCCAAAAGCAAATAGTTCCCCCAAAATTTAGACTCATCCTTTAATATCAGACATGTACTTAATAAAATGCATGCATGCAAAAAAAAAAAACCAACCCAAAACTTAAAATTTTATGACTGGGTAATGGTCATTTAACTACAGAAGGACTTCTTTATGTTAAACTAGTCATCATGTACAATTATTTCCATGAAGAACGTTTGATGACCTCAAGTAGTATTTATGGTATATGTATGTCTTAGTCCTTTCAGGCTGCTATAATAAATACTATAGATTAGGTGATGTGCAAACAGCAGACATTTATTTTTTACAGTTCTAGAAACTGAAAAGACCAAGATAAGGTATCATCAGATTTGGTGTCTGGTGAGATGTCCTCATATGGCAGAAGGGGCTAAGGAACTCTGTGGGGTCTCTTTTATAAGGGCACTAATCTGATTCATGAGGGCTCTACCCTCATGACCTAATCAACTCCTGGAGGATCCACCTCCAAATACCATCTCATTGGGAATTAGGTTTCAACACATGATTTTGGGATTCAATCATTCTGTTTATATCAATGTATAAACAAGTCAAGGTGTGAAATACCATTGACAGTAGTGTCCATAAATGGTAAGAAGGACATTTATGAAGTATTTGTTTCCTAGGAATACCAAAACAAAGTATCATAAAGTAGGTGTCTTAAAAAACATAAATTTATTCTCTGATAGTTCTGGAGGCTAGAAGTCTTAAATCAAACTGTCTTCAGACCCACTCTCCCTCTGAGTCCTAGGGAGAAATCCTTTCTTTCCTCTTCCTAGCTTCCAGTGGTTGCTAGCAATCCTTGGAGCTCATTGGCTTGTAGATGCATCACTCCAATTTCTTCTTCCATCATCATAGAATGTTTTCCCTCTGTGTCTGTGTGGGGCTACTGTAATACAGTATGACCTCATGTAAGTGTTATTTCTGGGTGATGGAGATTATGGGTATTCCACATTCTTTACTTGGTCATAATCACAATTTGTAAAAGGTCTACAAGCAATAAAAATTAATATGAGAATTTAAAATGACTGTAAGACAAATTTAAAGGGGTCACAATATTACTTGAATATAATTTTTAATCATATATAACTGACATGTAAAATTACACAGATGCTTTCAATATGAATAGATGTGATAGAAATATATCAAATGTGCAGTTAACCTGCCTTAATTAGGTGAAAATCATTCAAGTCCCCCATAAAAAAAAAGAAGAAAAGAAACTACAATTCCTAAATTTAACATGGCCTCATTTATACAGGAGATAATTCTATGGCCTTGCTCATAAATTGATGAGGTGCAATGGAGATAATTTAAGGGCTATTTTCTACGAATCTCCCTTTATGAAATATAGAAGATGTTCCTGCAAGTTGCCATTTCCTAAGGCTCCCCATTTTCCTGCCTTGGACATTTTTTCAGACCTTATTGTGTGACCAAAACTTATAATTGTAAAACTGGAAACAAACACTGCTTTCCTTTTTGTGAAAATAAGTTCCATTTTTAAAGCCTCACATACAGATTTCGCAAAATTTGCCTTTTAGATATTAACTGATTTTCTTTGATGGTAAGTACTTTTAGTTGAAAGCAACTGTGTAATTTCCAAATCCAGGAGAGGCAAACTGTCTTTTTTTCTTTTTTTTTTTTTTGGTGATATGATTTCTTACTTTACTGTATTTAGAGAATTTCAGTAAAAGCGAAGCAATAAAAGAAGATAATTTAAGGGGATTAATAATTTTCATAATGCCAGAGGCCAAATTATAATCAAGTTTTCATACATTTAGTTAATTAACACTTGGAAATTTGGCTTAATTTATGTGGAACTTAGAGTACTCTTAATAGGTTAGACACATGTAATTGCCTCTAGTACCTATAATCATCTTGATGCACAATTTGCATGGATAGGATGAAGACAAATGATCTGGAAAAGCATTAGAATTCCAAAAATCTTGTTAAATGTTCATACCGATGTTCAAGTCCCTTGAAGAGCACTCCAATCTGTTATTTCATTTTTAAAAACACTGTAACTATTTATCAATAAGATAAAGTAAACTTCTTGCTATAATTGATGTCAACATTGTATTAAATAGCAGTAATCTACTTGTTATTTATAGAAAGTATCAGAGAGAGAAAAATAAATTGCTTTTCAGAAAAGTTTAACATGGTCCTTTTATGTTCAATAAACTGTGGAGAAATATAAAGCTCAATTGTTACTCTTAAAAAGTGTACATGTAGTTGGTAAGATTTGTTTAACAGAAAATAAAATGTGTGTTAAGTCAATGAGACAATGTCTAAAGAACAGATGAGCATAAAGAAATGTTAACTTTTTTATAACTACCTGGGAAAGTTATGGAGAGTTATGTACTTGTAGTGTTCACGCTGGACCCCAGTTTTAGAATCAGAAATAGCAGCGAATATATCATCTCATTCAGAGGGTACCAAGAGGAAAATTCTAACCTTCTAGAAGGTTCCATCCAAGGAATAAACCACTCCAATATATTCACTGCAGTTTCATCCTCAGGGCAGTGAGTGAAATTCTCTTCATATTCTGTCATGTTTCTAATTCTTCCTTCTCCTTGTCATTTTAATAAGAACCGAGAAAACCTTTAAGAAATATCTAGCCTGTTTCCAACTTTCTAAGTTAACTTAAAAAAAAAAACTTGTTGGTTTGGTTTTAAACACCTTTTATAGAATAACTTTAATCTATTTAAAACTTCTACACTTCCTAGTCTTTGTCAGGAAATTAATGGAGTCTTGCCCACTTTTTGTTTCTCCTCAAAATTTTACCATCTTTTTTCCTTTTTTAAACAACTGGTCTACAATTGAACTGATCTCTATTTGGACTCTTGTTTCCCAAAATATTCGACCAGTACTACTCACTCTCTCCCTTCTTGGCCAGAATTAGAGTCTGGTACTGCATTATGCTGTTGCGATAAAATCCTCAGGTTAAATTTAAAACAGTATTTTCTGTAAGTTACCGCATACCAGTGAGCAGAAAATAGGCTCTGTTGTCTTCCATTGGGATCAGAAACAGAGCTAGTCTGTCTGGCCTCTCTGCTATCCCTCTTTTACGTTAATTGTTCTATCTATATTTCTGTAAGGAGAAGCTTTGTTTTGCTTTTGTTTTGTTCCAGGCTAGATCAAGTTAATACAGGCAACTTTCCTTGCGAAAGTTGACCACTCCTGCTTAGTGCCTGACTGTTATGACGGTCCTGCTCTGTAAAATAGGTTTTTTCACAAATGGAAATATAAGAGATGGCCTTGAATTGTACGGGTTCTCCAACACGTGTATTTAGCTCTAATAAAAACACCTAATCAGGAACTAAGGGCAGGCGAGTGAGGGGTCCAGGCCTCCTCTGATCTTCCTCGTAGTCATTCAAAGTCACCCCATATTCATGAAGCGCTCTGAGGGAGAAACTCCTCTCTCAAGGTGATTTGACAAAGTTTAGATTCTTGAGGCGTTCTCAGTAAAGACCCAGAATCATGAACTCAGAATGCAGACGGTAGTATTTAATTGTCTATTAGATATGGGACACTTGAGTAAGTGGAAATATTAGCTTGACCATATGAAATAGCTGATTTATAGGTCGTATTGGCCAAATAATAACAATTTCTTACAATTTAAATTAATAGACCAAAACTGAAATCATTCTTTAGAGGACATCTAGATGGCAAAAACTTGAAAATTGAAGAATTGTTTGTATTTAGAATCCTAACCTTGCAAGAAATGTATTAGATCATAAAATCAAACATTATTTAAATGTCACTTAAAAGTTATATTTAAATTTCTAGGATTCTAAAGTACAAGAAAAAAAAAAAAAAAAAAAGAAGATTTTCAAGCTTGGTTCAAAAGCCTAGAAGGGAAACCTTATTTTATACTTCCCTGTAACAGTTTTAGTCTAGAGGAGGAAAGGGTTATTCTATGAATCCAAATCAGACTAAGTATAAACCACAGGGGCGTCTCTTCTCTAAGACCTGCTGGAGGACAGACACGCAAACATAACATCAGGGCTTATGACAGAGGCTGAGAATCCACTAAGACATAGGGGTATGTCCAGCTTCTTAAAAGTTCACTTTATAACTGCTTTGCTTTTATGAAAGACCTACATTAGTATCCTGTTTTCACCAATTGAAAGAAACCCAAGGAGGATTTTCTCTTTTATGAAAAAAGGGAAAAAGCAAAAATAGCGTTCAGCATTTGTTTTGCAGCGACTGGTTATAAAGGCAACAGCGCACCCCCAAAGTGGCCTCACCAAGCTCCTTCCCTGGACTCACACTTAACATCTCAGCGTCAAGCTACCACAGCTTTGAACTGTGTGAGCAGCTGTTTCATCTCGATTTCTTTTATTTTTTGCATCCATTAGTAAGATGTGTCTAAGGTAATTGCTGCTTTTTTTTTTTTAACATCTTTATTGGTGTATAATTGCTTTACAATAGTATGTTAGTTTCTGCTTTATAACAAAGTGAATCAGCTATACATATACATATGTCCCCATACCTCCTCCCTCTTGTGTCTCCCTCCCATCCTCCTTATCCCATCCCTCTAAGTGGTCACAAAGCACCAAGCTGATCTCCCTGTGCTATGTGGCTGTTTCCCACTAGCGATCTATTTTACATTTGGTAGTGTGTAT
This sequence comes from Eubalaena glacialis, assembly GCF_028564815.1. Taxonomy (NCBI): domain Eukaryota; kingdom Metazoa; phylum Chordata; class Mammalia; order Artiodactyla; family Balaenidae; genus Eubalaena; species Eubalaena glacialis. The sequence continues at coordinate 16,239,970 of NC_083719.1, forward strand.
ATGTCTATGCCACTCTCTCACTTCATCCCAGCTTACCCTTCCCCCTCCCTGTGTCCTCAAGTCCATTCTCTATGTGTGCGTTTTTATTCCTGTCCTGCCCCAAGGTTCTTCAGAACTTTTTTATTTTTTTTTTAGATTCCATATATATGTGTTAGCATACGGTATTTGTTTTTCTCCTTCTGACTTACTTCACTCTGTATGACAGTCTCTAGGTCCATCCACCTCACTACAAATAACTCAGTTTCATTTTTTTATGGCTGAGTAATATTCCATTGTATATATGTGCCACATCTTCTTTACCCATTCATCTGTTGATTGATACTTAGGTTGCTTTCATGTCCTGGCTATTGTAAATAGTGCTTCAGTGAACATTGTGGTACATATTCAATTCTCTTTTTGAATTATGGTTTTCTCAGGGTATATGCCCAGTAGTGGGATTGCTGGGTCATATGGTAGTTCTATTTTTAGTTTTTTAAGGAAACTCCACACTGTTCTCCATAGTGGCTGTATCAATTTACATTCCCACCAACAGTGCAAGAGGGTTCCCTTTTCTCCACACCCTCTCCAGCATTTATTATTTGTAGATTTTTTTGATGATGGCCATTCTGACCGGTGTGAGGTGATACCTCATTGTAGTTTTGATTTGCATTTCTCTAATGATTAGTGATGTTGAGCATTCTTTCATGTGTCTGTTGGCAATCTGTATCTCTTCTTTGGAGAAATGTCTATTTAGGTCTTCTGCCCATTTTTGGATTGGGTTGTTTGTTTTTTAGATATTGAGCTGCATGAGCTGCTTGTATATTTTGGAGATTAATCCTTTGTCAGTTGCTTCATTTGCAAATATTTTCTCCCATTCTGAGGGTTGTCTTCTCGTCTTGTTTATGTTTTCCTTTACTGTGCAAAAGCTTTTAAGTTTCCTTAGATCCCATTTGTTTATTTTTGTTTTTATCTCCATTTCTCTAAGAGGTGGGTCAAAAAGGATCTTGCTGTGATTTATGTCATAGAGTGTTCTGCCTATGCTTTCCTCTAAGAGTTTTATAGTGTCGGGCCTTACATTTAGGTCTTTAATCCATTTTGAGTTTACTTTTGTGTGTGGTGTTAGGGAGTGTTCTAATTTCATTCTTTTACATGTAGCTGTCCAGTTTTCCCAACACCACTTATTGAAGAGGCTGTCTTTTCTCCATTATACATTCTTGCCTCCTGTATCAAAAATAAGGTGACCATATGTGCGTGTGTTTATCTCTGTGCTTCTTTGTTTTATGTCGTTTTGGCTTACAAAAGTTTTCATAGGAACACTCTACTTTCAGAGGACAGGTGGGAACTTAGTATAGGATGTTTAGCAGCTTTAATTTTGTAATTGTCCCGGTTTAATATTGCTTTGTAGGAAGACTGTTTTTCCCCATTCCTCACGCAAACACCACCACTCCAACTGTCTCCTTTTTCGGTATGGTGGTGGATAGCTGCTATTCTCTGATTGCTAGCATATCCAGAAATCAATTATATTTTCTTTAAACCCACTGCTAATTTCTACAAGGAGCCATACCAAATGTTACAAATTGTTCCATAAATTACAAGACTCAAAAAGAGTCACAGGGTGGGGAATGATAAAGACCAAATTACTCCTACTCCATTATAAGTACCCATTTTTATTAGTGCCCATACATTTAAGTGTAGCTACCTTAATACAGAATAGTCTCGCAAAAAATAAAAACAGTCCATAGAAAGAGCCTTTGATAGCTTGCTCAAGTCACTATGTTAGTTCCCACTGTGTCAGAAAATAACCAAGCCCACACTTCCTTTGTCCCATAAAAGAATCCCAATATAAGAGAAAAATAATTCTCAGAAAATAGTCCTGAGATTTTTCTCAGTCTGTGTAAGTTAGTTGCCCACACTTTCTGAATAAAATAGATAAAAGTGTATTTGTAATAGCAAGGCATTACGACCAGCTGAGTTACTGGAGTGTGTATTTTCTTTTCACTTTATGCAGGAAAGGGACATGACCTGAATTTAAAATTTTAATATGTGCTATTTATTTTCACAACAGAAGCACAAAGTATGAATATGTGGTAAGTTATTATTTTTAAAATCATGATATAATATTCCCTTCCAAATACATAGATTTCCTCATAAAAATCTCCATAAAAGAGCATATGTAAACCCAACAATTGTGCCACGTTCAGAAGGATTGTGGTATTCTGCTTTGGAATGAAATTCAAATCCTATGAAACATTATTTTTCATATTTTCATTCTGAGACAAACCTTTGATTTGGAAAGTAGAGTTGATTGTCAGAAAGAACCCAACTTGATTTCAAGTGAATTTGTTGTGTCAGGGTGATGTAAATTAGTAATTTAAATTTTTGACAATAAAACAAGTATACTGATATTTTCATAGTTTCCATGCTGAAAGGTGGCTCGTCTTCTCTTTTCCAAATCTATACAACTTTTATTTATAATGCCAAAAATGTACTGGGTTTATATGGACTTTGTCTTTTCTTCATTCCAGGGTGGATAAAATATTGTTATTTTTCATGAACCAATAATATCAAATCCAGTTTGGGGATGGTCATTTAATCTATGTTCTATATTTCTTTGCCCAGTTATATTACGTCTATTTCTCTATAATCTTAATTGTGAAAATAATTGTCAAAAATTCTTTCTTTTATCTTAAAATTTGATGAATTTTATTATTAAAAGTTTTATCTCTAGTGTGGATAATAAATAATTTTGAGCATTTTATCTTGTTCTATTACTAATTTTAACTCTAAATAAAACCAGAATATCATGTCATATTGAAAACACGTCAGTTTTTTCTTGGCCCAAAGCAAGCAATCTTATGACCTCTACATGCAGTGTTTAATTCTAAATGCCATCTCATTATTTATATTTTTATAAACTTTTTATTTTTGAGTAGTTTTAGATTTACAGAAAAATTGCAAAGATAGTACAGAAAGTTCCCAGATACCACATATTCAGTTTCCTTTATTATTAACATCTTATGTTAGTATGGCACATGTGTCCCAATCAGTGATCCAATATGAATACATTTGTTTTAACTGAAGTCCATGTTTTATTCATGTTTCCATAATTTTAAGCTAATGTTCTTTTTCTCTTTCAGCATCCCACAACACATGGAGTCCTCATGACTCCTTAGGGGCATTTTGACTGTGACTCTGCTTATTTTTGATGGCTTTGAAAGTTTTGAAGAGAACTAGTCAGATATTTTGTAGAATATTCCTCAACTGGGATTTGTCTAATTTTTTTTCATTATTCAGCTGTGGTTGTGGAGATTTGGGGAAGAAGACCACAACTGAAAATGCCATTCTCATCACGTCATGTCAATGGTGCACACAATCAACAGGAATGATCACTGCTGATGTTAACCATTATCACTTTGCTGAGGGCATGCTTGTCAGGTTTCTCCACTGTGGACTTATGCCTTTTTTCTCCCTTTCCAGACTGTACTTTTTGTAAAGAAACCACTACACACAGCCCACACTTCCAGAGTGGGGCTTCTGCTTCACCTCCCCGAGGACGATGTGTCCATATAAATTGATTGGGATATTCTGCCTAGAGGAAGATTAATCTATTCTCATCTGCTCATTTGTTTACTTATTCGACCATTTATAAAAATAAGGACTCATGGATATTTATTTTATTCTTTGGGTTGGTCCAATAAAATTGTACCAACTTTGATGCTCAAGTTATTCCATCTTTAGCCATTGGGAGCTCTTTAAGTTGATATCTGTGTCTCTCTGACATAACCACATTAGTGTGTGTGTGTGTGTGTGTGTGTGTGTGTGTTTAAGCAATTCCTTACTTATTATTATTACAAGATATTCTAGGTTCATATTGTAAATATCCTGCCCCAGTCCTGGAATCAGCACTTTGTCAAGAAGCACTAGTTCCTTTTATTGTAAAATGGTATTACAAACCAAGATTAGGCATGAGATGTGTTTGTTGCCACTGGGGAATCATTTAGTTTTTTAAAAGCTCTCATTATATTACTAAAAACAATAGAGTGAATCATGTGATAGTTTTAACCTAAGATAGTCAGATAGATAATATTATATGAAGGAAATGAATGTTATGAATACATGCTAGGTGATACTGTGTAATGTAACTGATTTTTAATAGCTTGCTTTCCATTTTAAGTAGGCAATGAGAGGTCATTTCTCGACCTTCTGTTTGTTGTTTTATAGAATGAGACACTTCCAGCCTGAAAGACCATAAGTGTTTTTCCTTATCATGCCCCAAAGTATATTGCATAGTCCAACACAGAATTACATAAAAATATATATAAAACAACTATTGAAAATTCCCACAAAGTAATAAAAGCAATGAAGGAGTATGTTTTTCATATTAAAATTTGGGCTATTTAAAGGATTTTCAAGGACACTGGGTGTTACAGTGAATACTTTGGTAGGAGATGGCTTATCTTCTGAAATCCACTGGCTAAGAAGACGTAATGTGATAATGTGGAGGCAAGCAAAACAAAATGGAGATACATAAACTGGAGTCCTTTTTTTCATCATGATTAGTAAGACCAAAATACCTAAGAAACTTGTGGGATTATTGAATAAAAATATATATGTATTGTTTTTCACATGAGTGTTATCAATCACTTATCACTTTAAATTTTAAATTTCCCAAAAATGTGCTATAGACTAATCTATCCCTTGTTAACCTATAAACCGTAGAAAAACACTATTTTCTTGTTATTGATATTTCGTTGGTTGTTTTTAGCTAATAATGAGGGACATTCTATGACAGAAAGTTTGTCTTAACGTCTTCCAAGAACTATTCTGTACTGGATCAAATGTAGTATTTATAGTAAAAAAGGGCAAAGCTGTATCAGAGGTGACTGAATCAGTAAATGTCACTAAAACATGAAACATCTCAGGTTAAAAATAATATGCATACAATTTAGAATGTTTCCCTCAGGAATAGCAAAATTGAGAACGTATATCCACTTCTAATATCTTTGGATCAGCTCAGATACATCAGTCATGACTTAGGATGCTTAGAAAGCCATGTACTGTATATGAAAGTTAAAGAAAATAGGGTAATAAGTAGACAAATATAGTATATGTGATTATCAATCCATCACAATAGACATGTCATGGAAAGGCCATGATCAGTGTGTAGCTGGTGTTTTGTCTGTAAGCAGTGAGTTGATTACTGCAGAAAGGTGGGAAAAAATGAATCTCATGTTGTACTCATTTTCTAAGACACCGTCAAAAGTAAACTGGGTAGCTTAAGCAAAAACAGTTAACTGACTCATAGCTTTGGAGGCTGCAAATCCAATATCAAGGTGTCAGCAGGGTTAGTTCCATCTGAGAAATGGATGTCTCTCCCCTAGCTTCTGATGAGTTGCTGGCAATCTCTGGCACTCCTTGACCTGTAGATGCATTACCCCCATCTCTGCCTTCATGTTCACATGACTTTCCCCCTGTCTGAGATTCTGCATGTGTATTTGTGTCCAATTTCTCCTTTTTATAAGGACAGTAGTTATATTGGATTAGGGACCCATCCTACTCCAGTATGACCTCATTTTAACTAATTACAACTTCAATGATGCTACTGCCAAATAAGGTCACATTCTGCGGTTCTGGGGGTTAGGACTTCAACACATAAATTTGGGGGATTACAGATTAAACTATAATAAATGGCTAATTCTGAAATTAGATTGACCTTTATTCTTTTTTGAAAAGTTTTTTTAAAGTAATTTTTATTGGAATAGAGTTGATTTACAATGTGTGTTAGTTTCAGGTGTACAGCACAGTGAATCAGTTATACATATACATACATCCACTCCTTTTTAGATTCTATTCCCATATAGGTCATTACAGAGTATTGAGTAGAGTTCCCTGTGCTATACAGTAGATTCTTATTAGTTATCTATTTTATGTATACTTGTGTGTATCTGTCAATCCCAATCTCCCAATTGATCCAGTCCACTTCCCCCTTGGTAACCATAAGTTTTTTTTTCTACATCTGTGAGTCTATTTCTGTTTTGTAAATAGGTTCGTTTGTACCGTTTTTTATAGATTCCACATATAAGTGATATCATAGGATATTTGTCTTTCTCTGTCTGAGTTACTTCACTCAGTATGACAGTCTCTAGGTCCATCCATGCCACTGCAAATGGCATTATTTCGTTCTTTCTTATGGCTGAGTAATATTCCATTGTGTATATATATATATATATATATATATATATACCACATCTTCTTTACCCATTCCTCCATTGATGGACATTTCAAGTCATACAATCATTTCAACAACCTGCTTTCATAACATCATAGATTATACAAATTAATAGAATATTAAAATTACTTTGCAATACAAACTGTTTATTTAGTTAAATAAATGGGAATTTGGCTGTCTAGTACATTAGCTGAACATTGGCGTCTTTTTTATTTCTGTGCACAGGTGTTTTGTTTTTTGAGTTTTTTCCAAACAACTTGTTTTGCAAGTTAAGTTAGGAATATTCATATAAACATGAGCATGAATGAATTAATATATTTTTGTAGCCAGCTAAGGTTTTAGAGTTCTGGTTTATATCTAAAGAATTTCTTTGAGCGAAGAAAGAGGATCTTTTCCCTCTCAATAGCAAAAGTAGTCTGTAATTAGCTTATATCTTCCATAAAGGTCAGTTTTAAGTTTAATCAGTATTAATTTTGATATTTTCTTCCACACAACCAAAGAATCATATAGCCTAATATCAGGTAATCCTACATATATACAGAAGAGTGAAATCTAGAAATTGTAATATATTTTAATGTCTAAGATAGAGTGCCTTAGAATAATGTAAAATCCCTCATAAACGATTCTGATTTTTAAGAGGAAAGAGATTTGGATTTGTTGTAAAAAATGAATTTTTTCTGGTATTATAGTTTTTCTAAAAATTTTTAAATGACATTCTGTGTTTATTTCAGAATGAATTTCATTGCTTTGTGATGATGTATGATAGTTATTAATGTCAAGATAACTTAGAGTCACATTAAAATTTCTATGAAAAATTTTAAAAAGAAAAATAAATGAGAGCCCATTTGTAAAGTGGATGCAATCATATTTTATGCATGAATCAAATGTTCAACTCTAATCTTCTAAGAATCTAAGCTAAATTAGAAAACTTCATTAATTCCATAATGAATCATGCCAATTGGGTAAAGATACTATTCTTAGTTCAAAATTCAGAAATTTTATCCTAGGATCTTCATATTATCTTCAAAAATATCTTTAGAGTTGACACAGGTAACATTATATGACTATTCATTCACCAAGTCAAAAAAATTATTGCGAATCTACTATATGAGATACACTGTGCTGGGAGCTCATTACCGTAAAGAACACGATCAATAAAGGTTATTTATAGAACCTGAAATTAGTCTAGCAGGCAACGCTGAAATAAAAGAGTCAACTGTAAAACAGTCTTACTGAAGAAATATAGCAGATAGCACTTAGGAAAGGCTCATAGATTAACCTTAAGGAGTCAGGGAAACTTCCCAAAGTAAATCACCTCCATGCTGTAACCTAATGCAAACTCCATGTAAAGGAGCCTGGGAGGCTTGGAGATTATTCCTGTATCGGGAACAGCCAGAAGTTAGAGAGGAATTGCATTGTAGAGGAGATGGAGTTAGGTGATTGCTACCATACCTTACAATTTCCAAGACTGTCTCATGCAAATAAAACCATCCTTGGTAGAAGAGCTAATATCCTAGTAATTAAAGTAGATTGTGTTCAAAAGTGCTGTTCTCTTCTTGGGGCACCTGTTTTAGTGTAGAGCTCTCATTGTTACAGATGCAGTTGGAATATAAAACAACTAAGAGTTTGAGAACTAACAATCAGGAAACTGCAAGTAGGAATAAAATATAAAAATTGTATTTTAGAGAATTAATATGGGACCTGAGTTGTGATAAAAATGGTAACCATGACCCATGTTCCAGCCAAGTGAGTGTATATCTCCTCTGTCAGCCCAAAGCCCTGCAATAAATGAGCATTTTATAATAAATCCGAGCCAGAGGTCCTTTTCCTCATTTTCCTTAAGCATTGCTTAGTTTTTTATCACCAAGTTCTTCTACTGTAACGAAATATAAAATCATCTGGTTTCCAATCACAGCCACCAGTTTGTATCTGGGTTTGGAAAGTATTACTGGGATCCCAAAGGACAGTTTCTTCTTGTCTAAGTCCATGAATTGTCAGCTCAGAAGTGCCTCCCAAGCACTTAACAATTAACTGTGGTTTTGTGTCATAGAGACAACATGACTGGGTAGTTACCTACCTTAGCAGTGAACATCTGCATAGTACAACTCAGTGTGTGTGTGTGTGTGTGTGTGTGTTTATTCACCTTATTGAGATTACACATAAATATAGGATGAGGGATTAATATATGTATATTGGAAGTCCACAATACAAAGATCTGAAGAGTATTGTCATATTTATGATCTCTGCTTTTTCTCTTTAAGTAGGAAGGCAAGTCTTGTTTTGTGGGTGGCATCTTCAAGGGGAGTGGACAAGAAACAAAGACAGCTTATCCTTCTGGGAGAAGATTCATTCTCCCCAACTTTGGAGAGAAATAGCCAACATGCGGTTTACTAATGATGCACATTATTTTTTGCCTTCACACTTTCACACATTCAACCTGTTTTCAATAACGTAAAACATGAAAAGTGACAGCTGCATCTGGTGAAATATTAAGCAGTTAAAAATATAGAAATTGGTTTCCCATGGCTGACAAGTAATCTTCATCAGGTCTTGAGAATATGTTCTGAAATAGTGTGTGTGTGTGTGTGTGTGTGTGTGTGTGTGTGTGTGTGTTCACGCATGTGCACGTGTGTAGGTGGACTGAATTTGATAAAGATGTATAGTTTTAAAAACATCTAATTTTTTTTTCATGCACTGACCCTTCAACTCTGTTCGGTGGCAATACTCCTTCTCCCTTTTCCACATGAAAACACCAACAAGCTCCATAATTTCTTGAATTATTCTTAGAAAATAAGATGTTATACCGTAACTTTAGGTCACAGACACAGTAACCTAAAGAGACCAGCCCCAAGTCATCAGTTCAAAATTATGACATTTGGCACTTGCCCTCACATAACCACTCAACCGTTTTTCCTTAATCCTTAACAGTAAATACAAGTGAAAAATAAGAGTTTCACCCTGTTGAAAAAAAGGAGAGACTCCACCCCTTACTACTCCGCTTTGCTTAGGGCATTTACTTTAGGAAACTTGTAAGATTTTTCTCTGTCTCATCTAAATGTATGTAAATCTTTTAAAAACTAAATAAGCTCTCATCAGCTTTATGACCCAGGAATGTCTTTCTCAATGACTTGGCAACTATCTCTGAAATGTCATCATCAAGGAAGATGGAGCCCCAGTTCCTGTGGGAGGAGAGGAAACTAACTTCTGCAGGAGCCTCTCTTCATGCTGCAAACATACTTCCTATCATAACAGTATAAGAAGTTTATTATTTCTTTGGATAAAGCCAATTAGCTAACAGGTGATCACTCCAATCACCGTGTGAATTTAAGATAATCTGTGTGTGACAAATGGCACTATCAAGTCCTTATAACATGTATTTAAAGTGTTATATCCACTTGCCTATATAAATGGGTATGATTTTATTTGATCTTTGCAATCTGTTAGATTACGAGTGATACGTATCACATTCTGGTTTAAGCCTTATTGAATAATAAGACTATTTTTTTTCTCCTCTACTTTTGCAGGGAAGTTCTCCGAGGTGAGAGGAGATTTTGTTTCAAACTATGTTTTCCCAACAATGTACGCTGGTCCCTTGCACCACAGGGGTCAGGGGGAGGTGAGTAAATGTCCTTTTCTCTGTAACCCAGTGTTTCTCCTCCTTATTCAGCTGTTACCTGCAAGGCAAGAGCAAAAGGAACTATACACTGAATAAAAACCTATTACCTAGTGGGTCTGTCAGCAAGGATGACAGACTCTAAGCTCTCTAGTCTCAGCCTATGGTCAGTGCTGACTTTTTCTCTCAACTGGAAATGTTTAGTTATATTAGTCAGTGTCATGGGCCGGGTCTCTGGCTAGCCCTATATTCTTCAGTCCTTGTCTTCATTTATATTTAGCACTTACCCTGTTCCTCATGGAGTTCTAGGCACAAGGGATAAAACAGTGAATGAAACAGACAAAACCCTGCCTTGATGAACCTAAAATTCTAAGTTTAGATGCTAATATGGGCTTTTAAAAGATAAGCAGAAGCATACTAAAATTTTAAGAGTTTATTTGAGCAAAAATCAATTGGAATCGGGCACCATCAAACCAGAAGTGGTTAGACATGCTCCACCAGCAGGAGCTGGGAAAACACTCTTATAGAGAAAAGCCAGAGGCAAAGCAAGGAGATTATTGATTGGCTGTAGCTTAAAGCCTAGTTGGTTGCCTGTTTGTGATTGGTTGCCCATAGGGTTCAATTTGGTAACCTTGAGGCATTTACAGACTGATTTTGGCTTGCTTATGTAAGCCACCACAGCATTAGAGCCACCTCAGTATAATGGTCTCCTTGTTTTCTTGTTTTAAGAGGGCTGAGAGAAATAATAATAATAGGAGGGAAATATGGGTTAATGGGGACCATTTAACAATTGTAGGTGGCCAGATCTAACACTCCGTCTGAAGAAGTCAGTACTCCAATTCTTACATTCCATGAGGTTTCTTTTAATCAGCCACTTTTATTTAAATCTTTGTAAGTAGAATTCTAGTCTTACAAATATTCAGTTACCTAACTAAGAATTAAACCACATTGATCCTATTTAGAACAAATGCAATGGAAGAACAAGGGAGAGAGAAAACAATGCATATTTCCTCTCTCCGAGGTTGATGTTGCCCTAAAGTGACTTGCTTAATTAGGCAAGAAAGTTAATACATGAGCAATGTTTTATATGCATTAGGAAATAATCAAGAGTCTGGAAGCCTTACAAGATTATGAAGCAGGTACAAGGTGGTGAAAGTAATTGAAAAACAGGGCTGGAGGCACATGAACCTATTGTTAGAGGCTCTATATTGAAATGTACTGTTTCGACTTTGAGCTGGGTCTTGCATTGATGGTGTCCTGGCTGTGGGCAAAGGAGTAATAACTGAAGAACTGTGACGGAGAGGCAGGGGAGGGTGGGAGGCTTTGGATGATGTATCCGTTTGCTACAGCTGCCATAACAAAGCGCCACAGAACGGGTGGCTTAAACGACAGAAATTTACTTTCTCTCAGTTCTGAAAGCCAGACGTCCAAGATCAAGGTGCCAGCGAGGATGTATTCCAGGCCTCTGTCTTTGGCTCTTCTCTCTGGGTCTTCATCTGGCATGTTATGACCCGAACTCTGCCCCCTCTGCCACATTCATAGTTGAGGCCCTAAACTCCAATGTAACTATACTTGGAGATAGGGCCTTTAAGGATATAATTTTAAGGTAAAATGATGTCATAAATTGGGGCTCTTATCCAATAGCAGTGGTGGGAAGAGGACAGGACACAGGAGCTCTCTCAGAGGAAAGACCACATGAGAACCGCAAGAAGGCAACTGCCTGCCAATCAGAAAGAGGCTGCGAAACTGAAAGAGACTCGTGCCTCCATCTGGGAATTCAAGCCTCCAGAACGGCGAGGAAATAAATTTCTGTTGTTTAAGCTATCTAGTCTGTGGTATTTTGTCATGGCAACCTAAGCAAACTAAAACATGGCATTCTCCCTGTATGCATGTCTGCGTCTGGATTTCCTCTTCTTAGGAGACTCGTTATATTGGATTAGAGCCCACGCTAATGACCTCGTTTTAATCACCTTTTTAAAAAACCTGTCTGTAAATATTACATTCTGCGGTACCGGGGTTTCAGGTTTCAACATATAAAATTTTTGGAGTGGGGGACACAATTCAGCCCATATGGGATGTTGAGGAATGTTGTATTATGATTCTCAAGTCTTTTCCCTTACATCCTGCCACGCTTCCCTGTAAGAGCGTGTTGCCGATTGACTTTAACAATGAGACTTCCCTGGCCGATGGAAGGCAGGCAGAGGAAATATATTACATGGACGCCAAAGCAGAACGTCTCAATGTACTCATGTGCCTTCCGCCTTTGCCTCTTGAAATTCTGCCCTCTGCCGCATCCACAACATGTCCTAAATATGGATTTCTCGCTCAGCCTGCATTCTAGAATGAGAAGGCAGGTGAAGCCAAGTGTGCCAGGCTAACCGAGCAACATCGAATCTGCAGCCATCATTTAATATGAACAATAAAAACATGTTGGTTTGTATAAGTTCTAGAATATTAGTGTTGTTTGCTTCCACAGCAAGCACTGACTGAAAAAGAAATGTCTACAAAAGTGGCAAACAGCCACAGCAAACCTTTAAAATATGTGCATAAGCTTTGGTTCTGGGTACCAACTAGTGAGGAAAATGCTATTGAAGTTTGCAACCATATTATGTCTCAGAAAAATATTGCTTACGACTACCACCTGTAGTAACTTGGAAGGCATGAAATTTGTCAAATAAATCTGTAGCTTTGGGATATGAGGTTTTACCCAAGAGAGAATATTGGTAGCATAAATTGTTTATTAATAGCTGCATTGGATAAATATTGCAAAAATTAGGTTGGCTCAGAAAAAAAAAAGGCTTGTTTACAGTCAGCATTAAAAAAAAGAAAATGAAAGAATCCAGAATATCAGGACTACAAGGGTTTGAAGAAACAACTCCTCAATTCTAGCCAGTAAAGGAAGCTCAGGAAAAGAAAAAAACCAAGGATGTAGTCATCATATCCTTTGTCAAAATATATGATTAGACTAATAGTGCATTTAGAAATTCATTCAATTTACGTGAATGGCTCTAGGAAAGAGAGCAAGGGTATTATTCCATGGAAGCCTGAGAAATCAAGGTGGTTCTAATCAGATAGAGAGAGGCATGCTTCTATTGATGGGCATTTGGAGTTGAATGGAATCAATTAGTAAAATGTTTTTAAAAATTGAGTGCGTTGAGTTGCCTAACATCCTGCCAGTCTAGAGTAACAAATATTGTGACTATTCAAGATAACTCTTGGGATCCCAAATTACTAAGTGCAGGAAACATACTTAGAAAACTGTTTAATCACCCCAAAGTGAATAGTCTTCATTTCTCTTCAAAAACATCCAAGGAAACTGATAGAAAAACTTTCCAAAGATAGAACCAAAGCCATGGAGAACAATGTTTCAAAGAGCTCCTCCTTGTGTGAACAAGAAACTAATCAAGGAATATTTCATATGTCAAGAATTGGGGAACTTCACACCTTTTTTCTTATCTTCAGAAATGCTATTGATCAGTGACTTGTAGGTGTTTAACTCTTTCCTCCTTTCCAGATGTGATAATTTACTATATTTGTCATATCACGGTTTCGCCATTTTATACTCTGTGTGTGTGTGTGTGTGTGTGTGTGTGTGTGATGGGAAGAAGAGATATCTTATTTCAGTTCACAGATCTGGATCAAGCAAAACTGCATTCTGACCTGATGCAGACCATAAGGCTCCAAATTTTAAGTCTGAAGGAATAATTGGATGAGGCATTTGGAATCTCTTGGAGGCGATGGATTTAATTGCATTAAGGGAAAGCAAATGTTTTTCACCAAGGGGGTCAACTGTGGTAGAATGTATCCGTTGTTCACAGTTTTTGTTCTCTCCCCACCCTTGCCATGCTTCCCTAGAGGTTGACAATGTGTTGCTGACTGGTCCTTCAACTTATATTGTTTTGCCCAGGGATGTGTAAGCAGACAAAATTTTCCCCACAACTGTGCAGAAGCATGCAATGTACTGGTGTGATTTTGGCTCTGTTTCATTTTGTTCCTCACTCACCCATGAGGACAGCACATCCCAGATGTGGGCAGCTCTTTCGGCCTGGGTTCAAGAATAAGAACTGAGGTTAAAGAACAGGGTCCAGAAAAGCTATAACTCATCTGCAATCTCAAAAACAGCTGTGTTGTTTAACTGTGATTTTTGAGGTTGTTGCTTCAATAAAAAGTGATTAAAGCACATGTACCATCCAAATGACCATTCAAACACAAATACAACATTGTATGTATTATTTCAAAACCTAAGAAAGTGAGTAGCAGTGAGAGATCATAAAATCTTGTCAAATAAGAGTACTTAACTTTTGTTTTACACCGAGATGCCATAAACAAAAGGAAAAAAGAGAAGAGAGCTTTGTGTTTCGAAAGAGGCTAAAAGAATGCTATTCAAACTCACTGTGACTTGTGTTGGGTGTGGGAGAGTTGATTGCCTCCCAATTTTGGATTACAATATTTTTATATATAATGCAGGGTTCTTGGGTGATTGCAGAGTTTCTGTGGGTTCTTTATGAATCCTTATTTATACCAGTCTTTAGTCTTAAAAACAGAGCAGCAATTACACGTGAAAGAGCAGGTTTCTGACTCAGGGTCTAGAGGTCTTAAAATTTTACTGTTCAACAATTTTATGAATTCTAAAAGTGTCATTTTTGCTTAAATGCATGATCTTCTATTACCTACGACTATTCCTAATCTGGCTCCTGTTAAAACATTGTATCTATGCACCAATTTTTCACTGCTCTATAGCATAAACTCTAAGTGACCAGTACTTTTTTCCCTGGTGATGTATTAGCATAATTAAAGTAAAATAATATGCTCAGTCCGAAAAGAAAGAGAGGAAAGCACTCTCTAGCTTTGGTGTTTCACTATTTTCAAAGCATCGTGCTTCCAGTTTCACATAACTTGTTGAAAAAGTAGTTTAAACATTTAAAAAAGTTTTATTTGATAATTCATTTTATGTGAAAACCTGTAGGTAGCTGAGCCAAAAAGTAATCTTAACAAGAGCCAACTTTCACCACAGAGTTCTTTCTCTTGAAAGCTCAAGGAAATTTTATTGGATCAAGCTTTACACATAGCTTCTGCTGGAAGTACAATTTCTTATGAAGTTCTTTGGTTACGGTAACCTGGGTGGCCTCCATACCATGTGTGATCCTGGTGTGAGAACAATTACCTATAAAATACATTTTAAATCAAAAAAGGTGAACAGTAGGTAAGAAGTTATGAACAGTTAAGTGGTTGGGTAGGAAATCAGCAGGGGAAGGAATTTCCACGGAGACAAATAATTTGGCTGTATGGAAAGAATAGTAAGGAAAACTCAGGTCGATAGGGTAAATGTGGAAAAGAGAGACATTGGCTTCACTGTGTTGGTATCATCATGTTGGAGGGAAAACTCTCACCTGGGGTTAGAAAACTACAAGACCAGAAGGATGCCTTGCGCGCAGCATCCAAACTGAATGCAGCTGACAAGCGGAACTGATGTCCTTGAAATTTTAGGTAACTGACAATTAGAACTAGCTGTAGCCACAAACAATGACCTCATAGAAAATAAAAGTATCTTACAGTCTCTGCCAGAGATGAGGCTAAGATGTCTACAGCTAAAACTGAAAAGGTTTAGCCTTTGATGGACCTAGTAAGCTGTATGTGATTATGTAGACATAAACTTCAGGGATGTGATAGGAACAAAGCCTGCTTGCCATAGAAGAAAAGAGTAAAAGAATGATGACAGTATATAAAAATCTTCGAAGAGATGTGGTTGGATACAGATGCAAAAATTTCTTTCATAGACAATTATCTTTCCTTGAATTTTGTTAGTTTATTTTAACAGTTACTCCAATGAAGCAAAAGCCTACTTAGAAACTACTTTGTTATATATTAAAATACAAAAGCAAGTTTAAGTATGTTAAGAGCAAGATTTAAGTAAAATTTGAAGCTTTTACATTTTTATATCTTTCAAACTAGTCATTAGTGTTTATTTGTAGTGGTTATGTTTTAATATTCATAAGGATAGGCCCATGAAAAATATTAAACCTTGAATATTTTAGAATAAGTATGTCTAAGCAGGTGACTTACTGTTATCTTTTGAAGCTAATATTACTTTTTCATGGTATTTTTTGTTAAAATATAAAACAATTTTGCTACTTAGTATATTAAACCCCTTTAATCTTTGAGAAAAATATGTATTTAAACTGTTTTATTGAAATAATTTCATAACACAAAATTAGCCTGTTTTGAGTATACAATTCAATGTTTTTTATTATATTTATAGAGTTGTGCAACCATTAATACAAGCTCATTTAGGACATTTCCATCACTCCAAAAAGAAATCTCACATCTGTTATCAGTCACTCTCTCTCCCCTCACTAACCCTCAATCCCTGGCAACCATGGCTTTACATGCTGTCTCTATAGATTTATCTATTTTATATGAATAAAATCTGGAAATGTTAAATAAATAGAATCATACAGTATGTAGTATCCTGTGACTGGCCCATTTCACATGGCATAACTTTGTAGCATGTAGCAGTATTCCATGCCTTTTATTTGCAGGTAATATTCTATTGCATGTATATAATCACATTTTATTTATACATTCATCAATTGATGGATATTTGGGTTATTTCTATTTCTTGACAATTATGAATAGTGTTGCTGAGAACATTCATGTACAAGCTTTGTGTCGACACGTGTTCTTATTTCTCTTGAGTAGATATCTAGGAATGGAATTGCTGACTCATATGGTAACTGTTTAACATAGAGGTAGGTTTTTATGACCAAATTTCTTTCTGTAAAAATTACAGAAAAATGAAATCACTCTCCCAAAAAATCTCCAGAATATTTTTTCCAAGAAACTTTATAGAACATTTTCAATCATCCATAGCAATTATCATCTACTTTTGAAATTTTTTTTAAAAAGAAAGAAAATTAAAGAATCAATGAAGAAACTTTGAGTTTCACATCTAAGATGGTGGCTTCTGGCAAGCACACATTTTTGTCAAAATAGAATTTGTACTTGCTGCGGTTCTCTGAAAACCTAAATGACGAAAATGATCACAAAAGGTAGTAATTTTGTAATTTTGTGGCTGAGTGGCCCTGAGTCTATTGGCATCCAACAGTGAGGAAAATTATTTATAAACAGCCACCTCATATGCGAGGCCAAAGTTCTGTATTGCCTCAAACATTAAAGATGTTGCAAAAGTGTTAGTGTGACAAAGATTTTACATTGTTGATCAATGTTTACCAAACTCAATTTAAAAGTTAACTTCTTAAAATAAAATTAATGTTTTTATGTTGTGTACTATTATTTTTGTACATTATTACTGATTTCTTAGAGTCTCTTGAAATGGTATATAAAACAAAAGGGCTCAAAGACTTTTTTTTTTCAATAGCCATACATTTAAATGCATTTTAAAGTAAATCTCTTAAGATTGGAAACTTAAAAATCTTTTTACTTTTATAAGTATATGCAGCTTTATTAAATGAAGAATTATAACTGTCCTCTTAAGAGATTCCAAAGCAGGGATTGAATAACCAAAAATTGAGGCCACTGGAGAGAGATTCTGGTTACCTATTTCTGTCCATTCATTTTTGAGAAGTCAGATCTCCCTTTAAAGTCGTTTTTTAAAAAAAATTTCGGTAAACAAATTTAACACTAGCAATGGGAATAGAGGGAAAATAATGTTTTCTTATTTTCTCCATGCTTTAATCCTTATTTGTTACATTAAAATACATTATCCTGATTTTCAATAAACTACAAAGTTCCATTCACTGTTAATCTAGTTTTCCAGATGAGTAATATTTGTGAATCAGAAGATAATTTTTCTTACCTAATGTCACAGAACTGATAACTGATACAGTTAAAACTTTAATCCAGAACGATCTAATACCAAAGCATGTATGCTTTTACCACCACACCAAGAGTCTTCTCAATTGAATTCTTTCACGTAATAAGCAAATGCTTTGTCCATGGTGTGCATGGTTTTATGCTGGGTGCTAAGGTCACAAAATGGAATACCACAGTTTCTGCTCAAGAGTAGACTATAGTCAACTGGCAGAGATGGAAGTAATTGTTGAATGTAATTACAATAGAAAGTGGTAAGTGATAAAATTTAGGCATGTATACATGGGATAAAAGATGTGAATGACCTTACCTAGGCTCTGGGGAAAGAAGGTTGAGGAGAATTATTTTAGCAGAAAATGAGTCATGATATGACAATTGTGGGTAGAAGATAGACAAAGGAACTTCAGAAGAAAGCATGGGACAGAGAAATGGTATGCTATATACAGAGTAATGATAGGAAGTCAGAATCAAGGAGTCATGCATTGTAATGTGATGCGATGCAAACAATTAATCCAGAATGGCTAGCCTAAGCTAGATCACGGAGTTTCTTTTATGCTGGGCGGAAGACTTTTCATATTTCCTCAAGGCAAGTGAGTCCCTAGCGGTGATGGGAAAAAGTAATTTTATGAAAGGCTGTGTATCAAAGATGGAATTTGTTGCAAGAGTTTGAAAATAAAGCAGAATTTGTCCTAATGTTTATATGTTTGTATTTAGATGATATGTATGATTTTGTTTGAATTTCAAAAGTGATGAAAATAGGTCCGAGAATTATGTTTTTCAAATGGGAGTGAGAAATTAACAAGATTGAGGAGAAGACTCAATGTCTTTTCAAATTAAGGAACAAGTGGCTGAGAAGGCACTTAGGAGGCAGCCAGGGAGAGGCATCTCAAAGTGGAGATGTTGTTGACCGGGGTATTATTGGTCATGAACACCCTGAATGCAAAGCAGAATCAGGCCAGTATCATGGAAGCACCGTGCAGATGCCAAGGAGGAAAATTGAATTCTCTTCCTCATTAAACCTTTAAAATAGCTTTATCATAAAAACAATGCCTATTTATCTTCAAACTCATCGAGTCATATGTTGGGTTGGCCAAAAAGTTCATTTGGGTTTTTCATAAAATGTTATGGAAAAACCCAAATGAACTTTTTGGCCAACCCAATGCGTTAACTATCTATAGCTTTTGTGTATCAATTATATTTCAATAAATTGGTTTAATATTTTTAAAACCAAACCCTATTTTTTCTGATATTAATTCTTTATAAGTCATTGTTGATTATTTCCTTAAAAAAAGGCAGTGCCTACTGATTACTAAAAACTTTCTTAAATGCTTCTTTCTTTATTCCTTTCACTCATGATGTATGCACATCTTATGCTCTCTCTTCTTGATATTTACTTCAAACTTCTTTTTTTCAACATCCAGTGTTATGTTCTAACATGTCTGACAACATTTTGATTTATCCTTGAATCTAAAGAACCAAAATTTCAATGACTTTATATTTCTTTAATTTCTTTTATTTGTTTGTTTGTTTGTTTATTTATTTATTTATTTATTTATGGCTGCATTGGGTCTTTATTGCTGTGTGTGGGCTTTCTCTAGTTGCAGCAAGCGGGGGCTACTCTTCGTTGCCGTGCATAGGTTTCTCACTGCGGTGGTTTCTCGTGTTGCGGAGCACGGGCTCTAGAGCGCAGGCTCAGTAGTTGTGGCACACGGGCTTTGCTGCTCCACGGCATGTGGGATCTCCCCGGACCAGCGCTTGAACCCGTGTCCCTTGTATTGACAGGCAGATTCTTAACCACTGAACCACCAGAGAAGCCCTCAATGACTTTAAATAGAAATTTTTAAAGAGATAGTTGTAATGTCATGAAACTATACATTATGTAACATATGCCATATATATGGTTCATAACGGCTTTAATGAACATATGGCTTTTATGCTGCACATGAACAATTTCCACTTGTCTCAAGGTTTTTGGTTAATCAGTTTTCTCTACTTTTGACTTTCAATTTCAATTAGAGATTTTTAATGTGCAATGTATTAATAATAATTACAGATATTAATATGGCTATTTTTCACTTATCATTTTTTTTCTTTGTCTTGTTTCTTAACATGAACACACAAAAAAACAAATAAAACCCAAACTATCGAACAGATGTTCTAACCTTAGATACTTGAGGAGGAAATGTGAGAATAAATGGATGCCTTGAAATAATTTTCTGAATATGTATTATATTCCCCTTGGAAAAGGTTTATAGCTTTCATAAGATTTCCAAAGGGGTTTGTACCCAGGCCCTCTAATTCTACTTTGAGGAATTCTAGAATCTGTGCTGGTTTATTTATTTATTCATTCATTTATATACTTATGTATTTAAGGAATAAATACTCCATCTATGTTTAAACATCTTAAACTTATAAACTAGTTCACTGAAAAATTCTTCAATATTTTTCTTTTTGAAAAAAAATTGTCTTTTACTTTAGTGAATACTAAATTCTTCCAACTTGCTTCTTCTTTCTTTGCTCTCTGTTGGAATCTGGCAATTCTACTCGAATGTCATTGAGATTGCAGCAGTTAGCCCTCTTTTATTGCAGAACAGATGTTCAAAGTGCTGTGTTCATTTGACATGGGTTGGGATGGAGATATCACAGCTGTTGTAATTTAATTCTGATTAGGTCAAAAAACTTCATCATCATCAGTTCAAAATATTCATAAAATATAATAAAACTTACACATATTTCCAATTAAATTGAGTTTCACTTAGTCATGGTACATTGTAAACTCTGCAGTCTCCCACTGTCACATATGGTAACATGGGCGATAGTTTGACAAGTCAATATTCCTTTCCATGATTACAATCTGAGGGGTTTTATTTGTATACATAACAATCATTACTGTTTGATTTTCTTACAATACTGAGAGCATCTGATTGAAAACAGCAGAACAGATTTATTTCTGCATTACTGTCTTATTTCCAGACAATAGACACTTTGAGAACTTTCTGCATAACCAAATCATCTGAATGTTTTCCTGTTAACCACAACAAAATAATTAACATTTCTAAAAACCTATTGTGTTCACCTATCACTATTCAACTTTCTAAATCAGAGAAAAGTCAATAAGTAATTTTGGACAATACCAGCTTCCTTTCAAAAAGGCTGTTTTCAGGATGAGCTCCCACAAATGATTAATTTCCATCTCAAATAAAAATAATAGTAAGTGCTTTGAAATAGATCATTCCTAACCTAAATAAGTTAGTGCAATCCAATTTAGTGATTAGGATTGTGAAAATAATTGAATTGACTTTGAAATTTTCAGGTTATTTTAGTCTTAACCACTGAATCAGATCCATTTTGTACTGACGCAATCAATTTGTGACAAGTGGCTTATTACTATAGCTAAAGGAACAGTTCTGTGTCTTTTAAGGAAGTGTTACTTTTATCATTTGACAAAAGTTTTAGCTTTGTAGTAGTAGATCAGTATCCTTGCTTATACAGTAGAAATATAAAAGTTAAAGACTTCATGAAGATAGACGATACAACTGAGTCAAATACAACATTAGTGCATTGGAGTGCAGCATTTGAATATTGTTCATTTTGACAGTAACAATCAGGGACACTTTGTAAGAAAGTGTTGTTGCCTTCCATGAGCTAAACTACTCAAAATGAGGTAAGCTGTCCAGGATGAGAGGTGAGGCTGTAACAGAATTGCTTGGAAAGCATTCTAAAGTACTCACCCACTCTTCTACGTCTCTCCTTCCCACAGGTATTGGTTTTTCCAGGTTTAGTTTTTTAAGTTAAATTTTATTGGACTATAGTTGGTTTACAATGTTACATTAGTTTCAGGTGTACAGCAAAGTGAACAGTTATACAAATTCATATATCCACTCTTTTAGCTTCTATTCCCATATAGGTCATTACAGAATATTGAGTAGAATTCCCTGTGCTATACAGTAGGTTCTTATTAGTTAACTATTTTATATATAGTAGTGTGTATATGTCAATCCCGATCTCTGAATTTATCCCTAGCTCGCCTTACCTGCTTCTAACCATAAGTTTGATTTCTACATCTGTGACTCTATTTCTGTTTTGTAAGTAGGTTGGTTCATTTGTACCAATTTTTTAGATTCCACATGTAAGTGATAATCATGTGATGTTTGTCTTTCTCTGTCTGACTTACTTCACTCAGTATGAAAATCTTTAGGTCCACCCATGTTGCTGCAAATGGCATTATTTCATTCTTTTTTATGGCTGATAATATTCCATTTCCAGGTTTATTGTAACATTAGATATTAATTATTTTGGACATTAATTGGCTTCTATATGCCCTACATTCATTTTCTTTGCTAATATCACTGTGATAATTTATGGGAGAGATTCTCTCCTTGAATTTGTGAAGACATGATCGATGGATAATTCTGGCTTCCAACTCACTGAGCGGTGAGATGGAACACTGGTAGGTAGATTGGTAATAGATGCAACACCTTCTTCTGCAGGGCCCCTGAATAGCCAGGAAATGGGCATATTTAGCTTGAGTCATAATCTTGTTACTTATATTGACTGATTTTCACCAATATCACCCTCCTACCACCACCACCACCATTCACTATCCACTCTTCCAATGTTTGGGGTTCCTCAAAATCTTTTAGTTTTCCTTGATAATATTAATTTCTCTCAGAGATTAATTTCTAAAAAATAAAAGCTATTTGTATGTTCAGCTGTTAGCAACCTCAGGTTCCTGGAATTCATTCATTATCGATAATGACAGTAAATATGTTCTTTGAAATTTTACATTTATGTCCTCACTAATTTTCCATTTTTTTCTAATTTTGCCCCATCACCCAGTTGTTCGGTTATGTTCCCTGCAGTTGGAGGCCTGTGAGGGGTGTTCTCACTCTCATACTACAAGGGTCTCCACAATCTGAAAGCAATTCCTGCTTTTATACTGAGTTTTCTTTCTTTCTCAAGGACTTGGCTTCTTGCTACCATATATTCAATCAAGTTCTTCCTTCCTAATAATATCTTGCTTACCTCTTACCCAAGAATATACAGTCTTCCTAGGATATTATCATTAAAGTAAAATAATAATAACAATAATAAATACGATTCGCCCTCTTGACAATAAATTGATTTCCATCTTATACCTCATTTATCTAGTTCCCTTCACTGGCATACCTCTTGAGAGTATTCCTCCCACATCCTTTGAATCTGCCTTTTACTTATCTGTCCCCCACAGGCTGGATTCAGCTGCTTCCATATATTTTTCTCAGTGTCTTATTGCCAAATCATTTGGCAATTCCTCTCCTCTCACCTTATGAAATGTTACCACAGCAAGTCATGTATTCAACCACTCTTTCTTCTTGCCATACTCTCTCTTGGATTCCCAGACACCATGGGCTTCAGTTTTCCACTTACATGTGTGGTTCTTTTTACTTTGCCAGACCCTTTTCTTCATTTCCATATCTTATTGGTATGCCTCAGATCTTTGTTATCTTTTTATTCTTTCTCCTTAGGTGAAATAAGCATCATATTGTTTCAGTGAACATGCTATGCTGATGTTTTCTAAGTTTATCTCTTCCATGTAGACTTCTCCTTTGAGCCTCAGTCCCATTTATCTAAATTCCCACTTGATATCTCCATGTAGATGTCTCTTAAGTGTTGTAAACATGTACCAGGCAGAAATCCTGAATTCTCTCCCCCAAATCCATTCCTCCTTGAACTACCATGTGTTTGTGCCAGAATTTAAACAACTATCCAGGCAAGAAAAGTTGGAGTCATTTTGCACTCTTTTCTCTCCCTCGTTTATTTTACCCGAAACTTAATACTTCCTATGTATTAAAAAACATTTTTTTTAAATCTATAATATGTCCACTTTTCCTGCTCTCCTTTGTCACTGCTCTGGTTGTTCTGTCAGATGGCTTATTGCAGTAGACTCCTAGCTCATCCCCTGATGCCTGTCTTCATGCTTTCGATCCATTCTCCATAGAGTAATGGGAATAATACTTCTACATTAAAAATCAGATGTTATTCTCAACCCAAATGCTTTCCTATTGCATTTAGAATAAAATGTGGACTCTACCTTGTTCCATTTACCATTTGCACCTCATCTCAATAGCATTCTCTTCAAGTCTATTACAGTCCAAGCAAACAGCCTTACGCTACTCCCACATGCCAAACTTTTCTCACTATTTCACTTTGTCCTTCACCTTGTGCAGTCTTCCCCTACTCTGCCTAGCATGACCATGCACATGCCAAGTTTTCTAAATACAATTCTAACACAGTTGGGATTTTCTGGATACAATCTCAGCATAATTATTAAGCTTGTCCCTTCTGGTGATCCACTGAAAAGCATTCCCCAATTTACAGTCTTAGCCCTTATCTTGTTTCCTTTAAGCAGATGTTTTAATGATCATTTCTTTCACTAAATTTGTATGTGAATGGAAGACAAAATCATTTCATATACTGCTAGGAAAGCAGCAACTTTGCTAAACTATGATATATTGATTTTCTATCAGTCAGAATTTTCATTTTAAGCTACCAAAAATAACACTTTGAATCTTATTCAACATTTATCACCTTTTTACATATTAACAACGTAATTATAATCAAAATAAATTGGTGAAGGTATCCTTAAACCTTCCTTAAATTCCTTGAATTCAAAACGTTTAACTTTTCCAATTTGTATTTTGATTCACAGTTACTGCTGTTCATGTTTTCCATGCAGTATTGTACTATATGCTATTAAGAAAATTGACAAATGTGGAGAAAGAAAACAATACTTCTAAAGTAAGCAAAGATTACTTTACCATTGTTTCCTAGGTTGTAAACTAAACCACTGGCACACATTTTGCAAGTTTTGGTGTTGGCACTTGCTTAATTTCAGCAGACGTTATCAATAACCAGGACTCCTGTTCCTTCTTCAAATAGTCTTAAAATATCTTGTTCAGTGAAATATCAATGGGGGAAGCTTTCCAGATCCACCACTAGCAGTGACAACTAGACAGGCTTATACATGTACTTATTCTGTAATTGTACATACCTGGGTCAAAACCAAATCAAGCTGCCCCATTACTTTGACTTTCTATGAACTATTGGCAAATCCAATCCTTCTCTCTTCCCCTGAGCCCTGCAGACATCTTTTCTCATCATTTTTAAGTTGAAGGAAAATCCCCCTTCTTTTATGTTAACTAATTAATTAAGTAATTTATTAATTAGCAAGGCACTGTTATGTCTTTGAACTCCTTTCTCCTAAGGGTTGAGACATTTTGTTGAACAGAACACCTGACTCTACTGATACAAAGACATGTGAACATTTAGTGGACTAAATGTGCCCACAGGCCGACAATGACAATTAATTCTACTTAGACTACTCAAAGACTACTGTCTGCACCATAGCAACAGAAAGACACAATTAATCAGACAATGTTATTGTTACTGAGTCCAAGCTGTTAATGCTTGTCACAGGACAAGCCAATAAATTGAGAGACGAGGTATTGGGGCAAAGAATATTGGAAAGTCAACAGACTGAGAAGATGGCGGACTAGTGTCCCAAAGAACCATCTTAACTGAGTTAGAATTCAGGCTTCTTTTATACTAAAAAGGGAGGAGGTGTGGCTGATTGTTGCAGACTTCTTGCTGCTGGCCCGATCCTGGAGGGGTTTTGATAATCTTTTGTTCTTACAGCTGTCCATGTAAGTCTGGTCATGATGTTCCTGCAAACCTCCAACAAGACAAATGTTATTTTCTATTCTGCAGCTTTTTATCTCTATATGAATCAAAAACTGTTATAGCTTTAAAGGTCAAGCCTGGGAAGCAGAGCGTTGCAAAATGTCTATTATGTGTATTTCAGGCTATAGGCAACATTCTTTTACAAAGGAGCAGAGCCAGCATGACTGAGCACAAGCAACAGAGCACTAAGCTTTGAGCTAAAGGAATAGACCCACTAGAGAGTCAGCTTTGTTCTTCTCTCCCACGTGATCAGTTCAGGGATGTTAAAATGCGAAAAACAAACAAACAAACAAAAAACCCCTGCATTTTTGGATCAGTAAAATAGATGATATATTGTTGACATTTTTCATTGGCCAACTTCCCCTCTAGACTGAAAGCTTCATGAGGCTGTGTCTATTTTGTTCACCAGCTTTAAGATAGGCCGGGACCTAGGACCTTTTACTGGAGTGCTTGCACTTTCACCTTGACAAATATCTCTTCCAGCAACAGAACACAGAGAAACTATAAGGGACTAAAAATAAGCACATGCATGCTCAGTGGAGGCAATTATCAACAATAAATAAAATACAAAAAGGCCACAAACCAACTGCCATTTCTGAGATACCAGGGCAAAAGCAGAGAACTGTGCGTGATCCCTGCACACAGCACCACCAAGGGGGCAGGCAGACCACCTAAGCCTGCCCAGCCCACCAGCCCATCTCTACCCTCACCCCATTTAAGGAACCAGCCTGCCCGACTAGGAGAGCAAGCAAGGGCACCTGTTACTTATTTTTGCTTCCTCATGCTGCATCATGAGTGCCAAAAAGCCTTCCCTGAATTTCTCTTCTGGCCTCTTAGCAATTTCTATTGATTAAAGAATCCAAGGACCCTGGTCGGTAACACCTTGAACCAAAAGCCTAAGGTAGTGCCTGCTGCATTTTAACTGTCCACATACATTTGTTGAATGAATGTATAAATGAGGCCACATCATGGAAAACCTCTACAAATTGCTGGTTTATTTTATGTTGTGAGATTAGCAAAAAGCACTTATTAAAGTGAAACTATTTCAATGTTGGGACTTCTGATCTTCTTATATAAAAGTTAATTTTTAGTGATAAGAGTTTCATATGAAAACCAAATAGTAAAATTCCATCTCTCTCTCTCTCTATATATATATATATATATAAAATTATATTTCATAATCAAATATTACCAAATTGTCAGGTACTGTACATAATAAAATGCCAAACACATGCACACGTGCCCCTCCACACGACTATTTGACTATATTTAACTATAATATATGCTTTTATCTATGCATATTTAGATAGGTAGATTAAAATATACAAAGAAAAATAGATACATAATTCTATTAAACTTCATCATATATATTTCAATCAAAAATTAGAAATTTAATGGCTAATGTTTAATGTTATAAAATATTTTTACCTTCTCAAACTGCCAGAGACACCTCTAAATTCTGCTGTTCACCATACTGTCTTTGCAAACTGAAAGAATCTCATCCTATCATAAAGAGATCAAAAACAGTATGAAGACAATTTTTTCTGAGAAAAGGTTTGTGAATGTTTTGTGCTTGCAATATATTGCTTTCTATTTAAAACTCTGATAGTTGTAGGCTTTGTTTAAAAAATTGTCAGTTATAATTTTACAACCTATGAGGACCAGTGATTCTCCCAGAAAGATGTGTTTTGTTGTGTGCTTAATGATACATCTTCTCTCACCTCACAGAAGAGAAACGGCAGGGTTTTACCTTGACAAAGTCACAGCTGTTTCAAATTCCCTTACTTTGTTCCCAGTGTTTATAGCTTGTGCAGCTGTCAGCAGCTATGGCTTTTTCTTTGTTAGGCAAGGATATGTCTAAACTTATAATTAGACCTCAGTTATGAAAATGTAACTAGTTAATCATAGCTTTCATGAGGGCTTTTTGCATTCCAAAGGGATTTGAACAGAGCCAGAATGGTGGAACACACCAAAGCTGGCTTGAATTCTTTTAGGGTTTATTTTCCAATTCACATAAACATGTGCATCTTTGCCATATGACCCATCATAATTATCATTCTAAACTAATATTTAATATATTTAAATTATCTAAAATGTTTATATCACCCATAACATCATTGTTCAAACTTGACCCTTTTTTTTGTTAAATTATTTTAATGACATCACTGAGATATGGGTAAACAAAATGATAGTAACAATTTTACCCATATAATTTTACCCATATATCACAACATTGTCATACTAATATGCATAATCATATTAATATAAACTAAGCTACAAAAATAATGAATTTTAAATTAAAATTATAATTTAATATAATAGCTTGTGTTACTCAATTAAAAACAAATCATTCTTTAGTTTCAGATTATTTTGAGTTAATTAAGCCTTGTTTAATGTATGAGTTCTCAATTTCCACTTCTTTTCTCTAGTGAATCTTTTGTGAAACTTTTATTAGTGCAGCATGACCTTGTACCACTAGTATTTCACTCATCACAAAATCTTCATCCATGAATTAAGTCTGACTGATTTTTTTTTTTTTGCCATAGCACTGTTATTTGAAGGTGCCAACATAACTTTAAACATGGATCAAAGGATACAAAGGTAGCTTGACTGTATTTGATCAAAAGATGTTTACTTAAATCATATAAAATACACTCAAGGTAATTTTTAAATTATTCTTCAAATAAAAATGAATTAAAACTTTTGTAGATAGCTTGTGGGCCCCCAAGAATTTGTCTGTAAGCCACAGACTTCTTATTTTCTACCAGTTTTCACCACTAGTTCGGCTTTTCTACTTTATGAGTACATTAAGTCTATGGACATTCTACACTTCCTAATCAGGCAGTGTTTTCTTCTCTTCCAAGCTAGTTCAGATTCACAAATTGCAAACTCATTAACAGTATTGAAAATACTTTTACCCCCACCCTTACCCCTTCTTACCTTAAAGGGGACGGGGAGGTAAAAGTATTTTTTTTTGTTTGGTTGTTTTTTCGTTTGTTTTCACTTGACTGTCAGTGCCCTGACTGTGGCTGAACTCAACTTTCTATTTTCTCCAGGTGAGAGTTATTGGAGGAAGTTTCAACCGAGCAGGCAAAGTTCTGATGACAAATCTCAGATAGCTCCTAACACTCCCATAGATACTATTCATTTTCCCAGATCAACTCATGCTTTGAAATTACTTTTTAAAAATGTCCTAATCTCCTGTAATCACCCCTGCCAAACACACAAGATCAACAGATTATTTTGTCACCTAAATTACAGATATTATAACAACATCAGAAAAAGCCAACTCCTTGTAAAAATAAATAATAAATAAAGCCCTCAAGTAAATAGACTTGGGAGACCAGAAGGGGGAACTCTCATGCCCTGTGAAAGAAGAAAGACTACTCTTCTTTCCTGCCAAGGTCTCAGCCAATGAAAAACCAAGGATCCTTTGTTTACTATAGACTTCCCATCATCTTTTCCCTCTATAACAGTGTTCTCTTTCCCTGGCTGTGCGGGGACTTGCACATGACTCACCATGGTTGGAGACACAGAATTGCAATTTTCTCTAGATCCTGAATAAACCCATCTTTGGATGAGAAATATCTAGTAGTCTTTTTGTCTCATGTCAACACCCTCCCATCTTCAATTCACAAAAACTACTTATACAAAAGAATTCCCACAGCTTCAATATCCTCTGCTCCTGTGTTTTTCTTCCATTAAAACAATGGTTGGCAAACTGGAGCCCATGGCCTGCTGCCTATTTTGAAAAATAATCTTACTGGAGCACAGCAATGCCCATTCTTTTACCTATTGTTGCCATCCTAAAATGGCAAAGTTGAGTAGTTTTAGCAGTATCTGTTCCTCAAATTCTAAAATATTTACACTCTACAGAAAAATTCTGTCAAATATCCATTAAAGCAACCAATGATTCTCACTGGGTTCTGAACTTTTAAAGTTTGCTTTAGACTTAATCTTCTTCAGTCTTCTCAAGAATT
This sequence comes from Eubalaena glacialis, assembly GCF_028564815.1. Taxonomy (NCBI): domain Eukaryota; kingdom Metazoa; phylum Chordata; class Mammalia; order Artiodactyla; family Balaenidae; genus Eubalaena; species Eubalaena glacialis. The sequence continues at coordinate 16,269,323 of NC_083719.1, forward strand.
TTTGACTTTATAATAGTCAGACTTTTTCTCCAGACTGGATCCTTCCTTTTGCCTTTTAACTATCCTCAAATATGTCTAATTAAAAGGGCACAAAACAGGGACTTCCTTGGCAGTCCAGTGGTTAAGGCTTTGCCTTCCAAAGCAGGGGGTGTGGGTTCGATCCCTGGTCGACGAGCTAAGATCCCACATGACTCGTGGCCGAAAAACCAAAACAAAAAAAAAAGCAGTGTTGTAACAAATTCAGTAAAGACTTTGAAAATAGTCTACATCAAAAAAATCTTAAACAAGGTGGTGGGGGGACAAAAACAATCACCAATCAACTAATCCCTGGCTTTCATAATTACCTCCTCTCTTTTCAAGCCAACACTGTTCAAACTGTCTTTCCTCCTGCAGCCGTGTTATCACTTCCCATTAACTCCTCTGTTCAGTGTAACCTGGGACTAATTTCCACCTTCTTCACTGAGCACCTGCAAACTGAACCTGAAGGGGTAATTGGGAAGAGGGGCTTCCATTAACACTTTGCTTTTTTGCATATTTGGGAAAATCATTTGAATAAATTTAGGACAAAGTGCTGAGAAGAAAATAGATGGCAAGGCAATGAATGGAACCAAGGAGAGGGTGAGAAATTAGATCACTACTCCAGTCTACAGTCAGTAGAAATGTTATATTTTTATATATATTATATATATTTTTATACTATACATGATGTTTTTGTCTTATATACTAACATATAAAGAATATACGTATGTATAATATATGTTATATGTATAAATGCCTGGTAAGGATATTGTTCAAACACTTTAAATAATAGGAGTGGTTGATAGACAAATTACTTCTAACAGCCATCATCTTCCTCAACTTGTCAACAAAGTTTTGAAGTGTGTGTGTGTGTGTGTGTGTGTGTGTGTGTGTGTGTGTGGAGAGAAAGAAAGAAGAAACTTCAGTTCAGGATCAATGTAGTATGAGATGAGTATATCACCCTTGAAATCACTGCCAACCCATAATGGGTCAATTGCTGGAAAATAATCACCCCTATTTTTCAGTGATCTATAAGTTGGCTGATGGTTTGGCTAATCTGGACTGAGTCTGTCCCAGTTAGCCTTGTTATTGTTCCTGGGTGGCAGGCTTGGTGGGAGCTGGCTGTTTGTGCTTCTTCTTAGCTGATGACTCAACTCTCCTCCTTGTGTCCCTAATATCCCTCACCCGGCTGCTCTGGGCTTGCTCTCATAGTGAAGGCAGAGGGGTAAAGTAGAGAAGGAAAGTGTGCGAAGACTCTTGAGACCTAGACTCAGAAGTGTCATAGTAACTTCTGTCACATACTCTTGGTTAAAGCAAGTGAATTCTGTTAACTAGATCCCCCTCTTCATGAACGAAACTGCAAAGCTATATTTTAAAGAATGTGGAAATAATAAGATGATTTTCAATCAACTAACGCAACCTGGATTGGGAATTGTATCTACTGTTATTATTACCTTAACTTATACAAAAAATGGTGTCTTGTATTGGGCTTCCTGTTGATGGTTCAAGAAAGCTCAGCTCTGCCAGGAAGTTGATAGCCTCAAATTATCTATGGTAGAAGTATTTAATCAAATGCTACAAATCAAGGCTTTGTTTGTTTTATTTACTTATTTATTTACTTTTTATATTGGGTTGTTAAATACTTATCAACATACTGCTGGATTCATCCATCACCAAAAACCTACCATATATGGCATGGTACTTGGGAAATGTGAGACCAAAAAAAAAAAAAATGAAATTGGAGTTTGAAAAGTTAAAGATTGATGTAGTTAGGAAGTTGAAAAAATGGTAAACTGAAGCTTCTGAAACCTCTAGATACTGGTCAAGAGATTTCAAACCTGAAAATAATAGTGTGCACTGACTGCTATTGGTTATTACAAGATAGAGATGAGCACAGACAAGAGTTGGCTAGGTTTTGAACAATAACTGAAGAAAATAGTTTCCAGAGATGGAAGGTCTTAGGAGACTGGCATCACTACCTGTCTTGATCTATTAAACATGATGAGATAAAATTGAAAAATTCTTTTAGAGACAAAGATCCAGTAAAACTTCTCAATTGAAATAGGTGACTTAGCTTTGCAGTCCCCAGTTGTCCTAAGAGTAAAGTCCAATCTCTTTGTCATTAAATACTCTTCGTGTTATGCTTCCTTCTTTCTTTCTGGTGTTATTTTTTCCCTTTACCTTAACTTCAGTTCTTCCAAGCTGGTTTAAGTGGTCATTTATCAATTCTGAGACTTTGGACTCATAATCTTTCTCTTTGGAATATCACCTTTTCAATCCCTAAACTGCTAAAGCATAGTTATTCTGAGAACTGCACAATTTTTCTCCAAAATTATTTTCAGACCTTCCATGCATGGTTTAGGTAAGCTTGTAACATTAGTGTATATTGAATAGTTGTCTTGAATGTTTTTCCCACTGATTTCAGAGTTCCATAAAGGCTGGGCTTGTACCAAATTTATTGTTAACTATAGTGCAGCATATGCACTAGATATTCAGTAAATAGCTGCTGAATTAAATAATTAAAGACAATGTATATGAAAGTGTTTTCAAATATGCTATTATTTTCCCCTCATTTTAGAATAAGAAAAAAATCCAATATTGATTGTATTATGCCATCATTTTATAATATGAAAGGAAAAAAAGAAACACCAACAATTATCATTGTTATAAGCAATTGACTACAAACAGATTCAGATTTCAGAAATGTTAAAACATGAAGAAAATGGTTGTTTTAGAATCAAACTATTGTTATTTATGTCATGAGGATTTCCCCTCTCCCCTCCAAAAAAGGAAAAAAAAAGAAAAGGAATGAGCTTTATTCAACAAATGTAGAATCTAATTTTGTATGTTCCCCTTTCAAATAAAAGAAAAGCAGTTATGTTATTAGAAAGTATAAGTACTTATAGCAACATTGATATGGAATATTTCAAATCAGAAGTATATCAAAGGTAGTGATATGCTATCTTTATAATCATTTATACATATGCAAATACATGAAGTGTATGTTACATACAGTCAACTAATCTTAAGTAAATGTTCACATTTCAATGACATTTTAATGATGAACAGTTTGAATGTGTTGAATTTTGAATTCTCATATAATACACTACTTAAATTGCAATAGATAACAATTAGCAGCAGGTTTTTAAATGTGCATTATCAGGTTGTAATATTTTTTTCTCCTAAATGTATGAATTTGTTCTACTGCTTTATCATAATTGAGGTGAGGTGAGGAGAAAAGTTTTGCAGAAATACAAGTTCCCTGTGAGTAGCAGTAATTGAGTTGCCACTGTGAATCTTCCGCAGCAGACAACAAATCCATTGGAAATCTGTTTCCATAAAGTTAAGCAATGTTTGCTGTGATTTTCATATAAAATCCTTGCAATGTCCAGCTGCTACCTTTTTATTTAATTGTATAATCTGTTTCATAATGAGTTTGTGCACATTTTCCACCAAATGTCAATTCTAAAAGCAGTGCTCTGAGGTATCAACCATAGTGCAAATCCCATTAGTTTTCAGGCTTTTATTTGCCACACAAAGTTCAAGTTGAAGGAAAAAGAAGTGATGGGATGGCAGTATTCATAAAGTATCTATATTTGATATCACATTCCAAATGATTCTGCAGAGATTTTTGCCATTTGTCATTCTATGGAAATTAAAGAAAATTTCAACATAGAATACTGGTGTTATTTTGTCCATTCTGCCAAGAAATATACTACAGCCACAAAAGAGGTAAAAATTGTTAATTTGTGAATATTTTTATACAAAGGAATCTGAGAATACAAAGATTTTTTGAGCATTTTAAAATTAATGTTGAGCATTTTTTGATCTTTAAAGTTAGGTTTTTTCTTTTAGTAATAGAATATGCATATCTTTTTTCTGGAATCTATTTCAAATAATTCTAATACACACATAGACACACAAAACACACCCACCCAAACAAATACACAGACTCACATAGACACACCAACACACACAGATACACACACTGATTTAAATACATGTTATACAAACAAAATGAAATGATGCTCTAAATAATGTAAAATGTGAATTTGATTTCCAAAGGTAATTGTGAATGTACAAATAGTCTAAAAGACACTAATTGTTTGCAAAAAAAAAATCCTTCCGGAAAATTCTTACATTAATTTAATACTTAAAAATTCATGTCTTTACATTTTTCAGATTTGATGATAATTTCTGGTCCAAATTGCCTCTTTCGAATTCCTTGTTTTTTTTACATATCTAAGATTATGAGCTATGAGCAATCACTACAAATATGTTTATCTCTAAGTGTAAATGTAGCACTTTGTTAAATTTTGTATAGGTGTAAGCACAGGATAGGGTCTTTGAAGTGCAGAAGGTGTTAAAACAGTAAGGCGACAGGTCATACGGTCAGATTCCAAAATTTGTGCAGTTGCGATTACATAATACATGGGACTGTGCTTTTAAGTAAAATCACTATGTATGCAAAATAGCTTTTCAGCCCAGAGTGGAGAGGTTTAATCTGGAACGGTGTACTATGTCAGGTTCCATTTGATGCCGTGTCCACCAAACTGCCTGAAGTGATAGGTTGCCTATTTTAATTGGAATGAAGCAATACATTATCAAGTATAGAAGAATTCTTTATTAGATGTTAATTCAGGGTTTTAAGACATCTGATTAAATCATGTTTAGCGAAGAGTGGAACTATGTAGAGCAGATAACAAATTCCCTATAGCAGGGGACACTGATTATAAAGGAAATTTGTACAGACTTAGTTAAAATAAACTATAAATGAAAATTAAAAATTTAAAACAGAAAAGAGACCGCACTGGAGGTGATTAATTTTGCTTACAGAGTAGTTTTTGTTCAGGTTTATTTTTTCAAATAGACTAATAAGGCAGGATTATAATAAACTGCGAAACTCATAGTCTTTATGTTTATGGAGATATTTTTAGATAAAAGTTTGATCAAGCAAAGCATAAACAAATATAGATGATTGGGAAAAACACTTCAATTTTAGTACATAAAGCAGTCAACCATAAATATATTCTTTTCATCAGAACACATTTTCAATTTTTAGTATGATTATCTGGAATAATTTTTATTGTATCACATATGAATTAAAAAATAATCATCTGAAACCTGTGAAGAAGTATATTAATTTAAAATAGACTAAACTCAACTCACAATCTAGCTGTATGTTAGTGAAGAAATCTATATGGAATGTATATATAATCATAAAAGTTTAAGTTTGACACTTTTAAGATGTATGCAAATGAAGACATTTATTGGAAACAGAATGATTGGTACTGAAAAATGACACCTGATCTAGACGACCTAAATGTGGCCGAAATAAAGGACATTTGATTGGTGTCATCAGAACAGCGCTTTCCTCATTGGGATAATACTCCAGAATTACTTCCCCTGGGGAAGCTACATTTTGCCGAGAAGAGAAGGAATCAGAGAAAAGAAAATTTGTTTTCTTCTTTTCTTTAATACCATCCCACAAGATGCCAACTAAAAAGGAAATTTGAGTTTTTGGCATCTTGAATTTTTTTTCCTTTTTCTCTCTTAGAGGACAACTTATTAACCCTTAGTATCCAAGGAACATAGGTAATTATAATAGTTGCTAACTTAGCAATGCTATAGGTGAAAATGCTTCCCTGTAAAATGAGACCAGAAAGACAATGTCTATATTTCTTCTTTGGAAATATGCACTCACTGAATAACAGTACAGAAGTCCTCTGAAAATAATCCTATTTCCAGTCATCTAAGATTGTCTTCAGAAATATTAATAATGTAGAGAATGAACGAAATACAGTACAGTATGGAAAACAGATTTAGTTTTTGCCAAACACTATTTTCCAATATGTAAGGTGTTTTATTCTTTCCCCAAACCTTGAATATATCTAGGATAGGCTCTAAATTTGTTTGGTTATTTCTACAATTTAGCTATAAGGATGATCTAATTTTGTCCATGTCGATCTGTCTAGAAATGCTATGCCACATCCAGTTAAAAGTAGTTTCCATTCCACCAGACTCAGGGACTAGCAGAGGGATTGTGTAAATAGTAAACAAATTTAATACTGTAAATCATTATATATGTATAATGGTGCCATATGCATATATAAAGCCTCCATTTTGCCTTACTTAATTGGTCCAAAATTGTTTATACAAACTCAATAAACTTTCAAAGAAAACATTGCAAGCAAATATCATTTATCAACAAAATGATATTTGGCCAAGATGAAATTTAGCATTAACATACTGCAGACTAGCATCTCTCTCATATGTTGCCATAGAAAGAACAATGTTGTACATAGCTAAAATTCTGAGCTTTAGCTATATTATTTAGAAGATGGGACAGTTGGACTTTCTTTGTAATCTTGAAAGTTCCTTAAAAACACTTACTTTTTAAATGATATATAGTTTGTTTCCATTATAATTTATTTTATTTTTTTAGTGTTTTTTTTTTAATTTTATTAAAGTATAGTTGATTTACAACGTTGTATTAGTTTCAGGTGTACAGCAAAGTGATTCAGTTATACATATACATATATTCATGCTTTTTTAGATTCTTTTCTCATATAGGTTATCACAGAATATTGAGTAGAGTTCCCTGTGCTATACAGTAGGTCCTTGTTGGTTATCTATCTTATAAATAGTCGTGTGTGTATGTTCATCCCAAGCTCCTGATTTATCCCTCCTCCCCAAGTTTCTGCTTTGATAAGCGTAAGTTTGTTTTCAATATCTGTTAAGTCTGTTTCTGCTTTGTAAATGAGTTCATTTGTACCCTTTTTTTTAGATTCCGCATATAAGCGATATCATATGATATTTGTCTTTCTCTGTCTGACTTACTTCACTCAGTATGAGTGAAGGTCCTCACTCATGGACAATCTCTAGGTCCATCCGTGTTGCTGCAAATGGCATTATTTTGTTCTTATTTATGGCTGAGTAATATTCCATTGTATGTATGCACCACATCTTCTTTATCCATTCCTCTGTTGATGGACATTTAGGTTGCTTCCATGTTGTGGCTATTGTAAATAGCACTGCAATTAATATTGGGGTGCATGTGTCTTATTGAATTATGGCTTTCTCAGGGTATATGCCCACGAGTGGAATTGCTGGATCATATATGGTAGTTCTATTTTTAGTTTTTTAAGGAACCTCCATGTTGTTTTCCATAGTGGTTTACCAATTTACATTCCCACCAACAGTGTAGGAGTGTTCCTTTTTCTCCACACCCTCTCCAGCATTTATCGTTTGTAGACTTTTTGATGATGGCCATTCTGATTGGTGTGAGGTGATACTTCATTGTAGATTTGATTTTCATTTCTCTGATGATTAATAATGTTGAGCATCTTTTCATGTGCTTTTTGGCCATCTGTATGTCTTCTTTGAAGAAATGTCTATTTAGATTTTCTGCCATTTTTTTGATTGGATTGTTTGGGTTTTTTTGACACAGAGCTGGATGAGATGTTTTTTGTATTTTGGAGATTAATCCTTTGTCTGTTGTTTCATTTGCAAATATTTTCTCCCATTCTAAGGGTTGTCTTTTTGTCTTGTTTATGGTTTCCTTTGCTGTGCAAAAGCTTTTAAGTTTAATTAAGTTCCATTTGTTTATTTTTGTTTTTATTTCCATTACTCTAGGAGGTGGGTCAAAAAAGATCTTGCTGTGGTTTATGTCATAGAGTGTTCTGCCTATGTTTTCCTCTAAGAGTTTTATAGTGTCTGGTCTTACATTTAGGTCTTTAATCCATTTGGAGTTTATTTTTGTGTATGGTGTTAAGTGGTGTTCTAATTTCATTCTTTTATATATAGCTGTCCAATTTTCCCAGTACTGCTTATTGAAGAGACTGTCTTTTCTCCACTGTATATTCTTGCCTCCTTTGTCTTAGATTAATTGGTCCATAGGTGTGTGGGTTGAATTCTGGGCTTTCTATCCTGTTCCACTGATCTATATTCTATTTTTGCGCTAGTACCATATTGTTTTGATGACTGTAGCTTTGTAATATAGTCTGAAGTTAGGGAGTCTGATACCTCCCACTCCATTTTTGTTTCTCAGAATTGTTTTGGCTCTTCGGGGTCTTGTGTGTTTCCATATAAATTTTAAAATTTTTCATTCTAGTACTGTGAAATTTTAAAACTTTTCATTACTGCCACTGGTAATTTGCTAGGGATTGTATTGAGTCTGTAGATTGCCTTAGGTAGTACAGTTATTTTGACAATAATTGATTCTTCCAATCCAAGAGCATGATATATCTTTCCATCTATTTGTGTCATCTTTGATTTCTTTCATCATAGAAAATCCTAAAGATGCTACCAGAAAACTACTAGAGCTCATTAATGAATCTGGTAAAGTTGCAGGATACAAAATTAATACACAGAAATCTCTTGCATTCCTATACACGAACAATGAAAGAGCAGAAACGGAAATTAAGGAAACAATCCCATTTACCACGGCATCAAAAAGAATAAAATACCTAGGAATAAACCTACCTAAGGAGACAAAATACCTGTACTCTGAAAACTACAATTTATTTTAAATAATTATGTTTCTACTACATATTAACTTTACTTTTTATGTTAATATATTTCAAAACTTTCCCTGTATTTAACCCTAGCAGTTGAGAACACTGCTTACTTTTAATTGTCTCTCATTACTGTTTGCTGTTTTTCCCTGATTTTGAGTTAATGCAACTGATGAAATGACAAAAGAACCAAATGTTTTCAACACAAAGAAGTTCTTGAAATTTCTTCCAATAATCAGTATTCCCCAGGTTTCTGCTCTATTCATAGTGACATTGATAGAACATCTCCCATGACCTGACTCTACCACCTGACTCCCAGAGAGAGATTATTAGCAACACAGGTTTATTTTCCTCCAAAGGTGTTCTTGACAATGAATAATGTCAACTTCATTGAAAATGATAATGCACGTACTTAAAACTAGGAAATAAAGTGACTGACAACGATTACCCTTTAATTAAACTTTAACATCTAGTGACAAATTTGATGGGAATCAATACAATAGAAAAATCTTTCTTGATACAGTTATCCCACTTTGCTGTAATTATATTGTATTTATAACTTGCCTGTTTATATACTGTTAGGATTGTGTGGGATGGTTTTGCCTGAATTCCAATGAGGATTTTTTTTTTAGTTTCCATTTTTAAGATCTTTGCATCAGCATCTGGCTCATAGTATACTGATTCTAAGAATAAGAGTTTCACCATATGAGAAACTATCTGAGTTGATATTAAGGAATGTGCCTATAGTTACCTCTGGTAACGCATAACCAAATTAAATGAAGTGTATTATCAGAACCAAGTCAGCACACTATAATTTAAAACAGAAAATGAACAATAAATGTCTATGATTAAGATGAAACTAGAGAATAAAAAAAAAAATCATTATTCTTGGTTGATAGTTTTGTGCCTTTCTACTTTTCATTTAATGAGATCTAAAATATGAAACTACATTTAAGAATATTTGAGATAAAATGGATTTGCATAACCAGTCAGGACAAATAGGAAAACTACATGTATTCCTGATCGTTTTTTAATTCAAACAACATGAATATATTGTAATTAAAATATGCAGATTAATAGATTTTTGTATTGTAGCTACTGCAAGTAAAATAAAAGCCAAAATAAATCTAGTGGTTGCATATCCTAAATGAACCTGTACAATAAGTCCTAATTAATAGTATTCAATAGACAAGTTTTAAGTCAAAATTTGAATGCTTTCTGTGCAGTAATATAGCTAACAGGAAGTATAAGTCCTTATTTGGTGGCTATGTTATCAGAAATTAAGTCCCATTCCTTCTCTTTATAGGATTAGAATAGTGGTGCACTTGGTCAGACAAATTCTATTCAAAATCTCTATTCCAGCCATTCAGTTTAATTTACGTTAAAACAATGTTTAAGACAATCGAATTAGGAAGTCTGTGGTTCAGCTGTCTTTTGATTGTCTTCTCAATCAAGGAAACTAGAGTGACTTAATGTAAAGATAAAACTATCAAAACAAAATTAACCCTGGAATGTCAATTTATCGTCTTATGTACAAGGTCTCTATTAGGGTCTCCATTTAAGAGTTTCTTCTTTTTTTAATTTGTTTTTAATTTACTCAGATAATGTTCTTCAAATACTTTTTCTTTTAAATATTAGACATCTAAAACCACATAATATTTAGCTCTGTTAATGTACTTTTTTATGATGTGCTGGATTTGTACTATGATTTTCCAATAGATAGAAACTAAAAAATATCAACACCACATGTAATTTATTTTATATGCAATTATCATACTAGATAAAGCACAAAGAATGTTTTACACACTTATAGTTTCAGAAATAACATTTCTAAAATTTATTTGCTAATTTTTTTCCCCTCTTTTGGGTCATTATATATTTTTCTTCCTAATACAACTTTTTGGTTAGAGAGAAACACATATTTCACACCCATGCTTCTACAGTTGTGTGATTTTTCCATTCTTCTGGACTGAGACTCCAGAAGACTTTCCAGATTCTCTATGCCCCCACCCCTACCAATCTTCTCCAAGATACGAGTTTGGCAGAAGAACTTCAGCATATAATTTCAGTTCCTTAAACTTTTTTTTTGAATCATCTTTATATTCTAGTCCACTCAGAACATAAATGTTGCTCTTGTGCAGAACTAATCATAATTTGACAGATTTTAACAACTCATTTACCTGAGGATCTACAGACATATTCTTCCATTAGTTTCATCAGTATAAACATAGTATTTTGTTTTCATTGACCTGTCTCTTCTTTATTATTTCTTATAGCTTTTTAGGTTATTCTATTAGCTTCTGTCATTTAAAAATTTCCTGTCCTGCATGGTTTTGAGAGTTACCCACCTCCATATTCATTGCTATGATTTGTAAGTTTTAAGTCTTACTGATATCTGTCAATTTTTATAGCTAAAAGTATTACAAACATATTTTTTAAATTTTGCTAGTGATATAAACAGATATTCTAATAGACTGTATTAACAAAATAATTATTTGACTGTTATATACTTACATATAATTTCTTTTATTGTGTACTTGTACTATTATATAATGTTATTTTGGGATTTCTTGACTCTGGTTGTTCAACATGTTCAGCTTTTTAGCTAATCCCCAATCATTTAAATTATATTTTGTAATATTCTCTAATATACGAAAAATCCAATCTATGTTTACTTTTTTAAAATCATATTTTCAAGTGTTAAAATATTTTAACTTATTTTTCTGTATAAACTTTAAAATGGTCATTTGAATTCAATAATCTTTTTGTTTTTCTTTTTTAGTTTTCTTCCTGCTTTTTTCTTTATTTCTTTCCTTCCTGCTTTCTTTCATTTTTAAAAACACTGATTGCCTGCCTATAATATCCCACGTGCTTATGTAGGCAACTGAGATACAATGATAAAAAGATATGAAGCCCCTGCCGGGACTCCCTTGGTGGTCCAGTGGCTAAGACTCCAGTGCTCCCAACACAGGGGGGCCTGGGTTCCGTCCTCGGTCGGGGAACTATATCCTGCATGCATGCTGCAACTAAACATCCCGAGTGCCGCAACGATGATCACACATGCCGCAACTAAGACCCAGAGCAGCCAAAATAAATAAATAAATAAATAAACAATAAATAAATTAAAAAAAAATAAAAAACCTGCCTTCTAGGAGCTTTATTTCTAATAGCAAAGGAAAGTCAGTTGGGGTAGATTATGGAGGGTCTTGAAAGCCTGAAACTTGACTGCATTCAAGACGGTGAAGGTCACTGAATCACTTGTGGAGTACATCAAAACCAAGCCCATTGTATTTAAAGTCTTTGGGCATTATTAACCCTACTCCACCTGCAAGGACCTGAGCTTAAGAGTCCACCTCAGCCATCCTGATGATTCTTCCCTGCACGCATGTCACTCTCCATGCCAGTTCCAGCCACCAAGTTAAATACCCTGAGCAAAACCAGCCTTAACCAGAGCATGAGCATGTATGTACTTCTCATTTGGTTTGAGATCAGAGAACTGGAGCCTACTGGAAAGTAAATCCCATCTGTGGTTGACCGTACAACAGGCTTGCCCTGCTAAAGGGCAATTTTGCTTTACCAGGGCATCCAGCAAAAGATCATAGTGACCGTTACCTAAGAGAAGGGGCATGAGCTCCATTGGAAAGACATTCCTGAGCTGATGGCAGGCAGGATTAGAAATAAGGCTGAGGTGGATAAAGCTGCAGTTGATGCCATCCTCTCCCAAAATGTTATCTCTTCCAAGTACCTGAAGTCTTCCCACAACTCTAGCAGGTGGGGCACCCTAAAAAGTGTGTTGAGTCAGCCCTATGAAGGTTGTTACACCATCGGATTCCTTGTTCAATAATGACTCCTGTTCAGATGAAGAAACTAATTCCCTTCTCACTTCGAAAACCCCTGCCACACTGCTCTCCATAAATAAATACATATGTAATTGGGGCAGAAACATAGAGGAAGGCATACAAATATTTGAGATATTTAATCCTCACAAACCAATGAGGTGGGTATTATTATCCCCATTTAACAGTCAAGCAAACTGATCCTCAGAGATATGGAAGCTAAGAATAACTGGCCCGAGGTCAACAGCTAGTGAGAGACACAGCTGGGATGTGAACATGGCTTTCAGAGACCCAAGATTTTGCTCCAAACCGTGACACTGAAGGGGTCCCTCACTTAGCCCAACTCACCAGCTCCAGAATCATAGAAAGAGAAAAACTGTAGTGATAGGGCCAACACAACTACCAGTGAAGAGTACTGCTAAAGATGTAAGGGTCAGACAGCACCTCTGTGGTTGTCTTTTGTACACCTGCCCCGGGAATTTTCAATATAAATCTAATGAGAAGAAGGGGAAAAGGAATTTTAAAGTAGGTCAAAACATTCAGAAGCAATTGGCCGTGCTCTCTGCCTTCCAAAGCAATTTCTTTATTGTCCAACCAATCAATAAATGTTTAATAAGGTCTAGCACTGTACTAGGTACGTAGTATCAAAGATAAATACAATGATACGAGGCACAGTCTCTGCCAGTTTGAGGTGCACAATCTAAATATTTCTCAAGAATTATTCCATGGTTAAAAATCAAATCTGGACATAGTTGCAAATATCTTAATGAACATTCTTTAAAATCAATATTTTAAAGGAAAACATTATATCCCACATTTATCAGAGTATGAAATTTCTTCTTAGTAATATTAACTTTGCTGTTATAAATAAAAAGTTACTTTTGTTAAAATTCTCCTGTTCTTCCTCCTTTATTTTGAATAAAGATGTTTTGGAAAAGGAATTTTTAAACATTAGAAGGTAGAAGCTCTTAGGTACAAATTTGGCCAACAGCTGTCTGAGAAAAAGATCTCTAGACCACTGAGTGAACTTTGCTCATCTCCAGGTTATTTTGACTACTATTGGGTTGGCCAAAAATTTTGTTGTTCTATTCTCTTTCTTGAATGGGTTCATTTTGGCTATTCTGGATTATTGTGTGTTGTGTCTGAGGAGAGTTAAGTAACTTGTATTTTCACTTGTTAGCCACCTAAATTAGGAGAAGCTTCATCTGGAACTGAAGTATATTAAAAATCTCTGGACTTTGAGCCTCGTATTATGATTGGAAGAGGTTTTGGGGATTAATTCCCTGCAGAGGGGAAGAGCTATATTTCCATTTGGGAGAGAAATGAATATTTAAGACTAAGAAAGCAGACTGTGCCAAATCAGGGTTTTTTTTTCCAATCATTTTCTCCTTCCCCTGTAAGACTATTTTATGTCCTATCTTTGCCATGTCCCATTGTCGGGCTTGGCTATGTGTTTTTCTTTTCTTGGTGGATTATACATGTTTTAAGTCTTCAGTGTGCCTCTGTAGATTGATACAACCTCTTTTTCTTGTGGATTATACATATGTTTTAAGTATTCAATGTGCCTCTGTAGATTGATACAACCTCTTTTTCTTGTCTTCAGCCATCAAAAGGGGTTTGCTTCTTTCACTTGAAATTCAGAATATGAAGACATAAGGAGCAGGGCCAAATAGAGTCACTGCCAATTTGCAAATTCATGAGTGAAAGATAAGTGTGACTATAACCACAGAGTCTGTTACTACAAAAGCATCTTTCTTATAGACCACCCTGTATGATGATATTTTTTGTTTGCTTTTTGCTGTCATATTAGCTTGTAACTTTTTGTTTGTTTGTTTTAGTTGTAGTTCTCACCCAGATTTATAATTACTTTATCCATTTGTGTATTTCTTATTTTAACTGTATCACCCACTAGGCCACTTGTTCAATGAAGACATAGACTACTGTTCCCACTGTGATCCTAAAGCCTAAAACAGTTATGTAGTAGATCTGCAAAAGTATTTGTCAAAGTAATCATGATTGAAAGAATCCTCTCTTTAACGTTGTTGTTTGTCATATACAAATCCGTATGATTAATATACACAACTCAAGGAGAAATTCACACTGTATTAAAACAAACCTTGAATGTTAATGTTGCATTTTATTTCAATTTAAATGTGTTTAAATGTTATTTTCATATGTAGAGTTCAAGGTCTTTAATGGCAGTGGCCATGAATCACATATCTGATATTGTTTGTATTTCCACATCCAGATAATATTTTCACAGTTCAATTAATTTCTTTTTTACTTTGAAAATAAAGCTGGCTAGTCTCTCTGATACTGTATGCCTACAAATGTTTTTTACAGGATTTATTTTTTTTGATCATCCTCTCTGGTATGAAAGGGATACATCTCACTGAAGTGATTATCAACTGACATGAAGAAATATTACATCTATTCTCTGAAGCATTTTCTTCATTGCTTCAGTTGTTTCTTCTTTATCATTCAGTGCCATTCTGAGTCTTTGGGGCTTCCAATCACTCCATTACAGAATTCTAAATACTTCCTTCACTAGGATTTTAGCCCCTGTAGAGAAACAAGCTGGTAAAATAAGGGCTGGATATGCCTTTCTATGATATAAAACAATGATTTATGGACCACACCATGGCAGATTAAAATTTTTTATTTTATTTTATATATTTCCTAAGGGTGGAAATACAGTTTTTTTCTCCAACAGGATTCAGTTAAATATTCTCAAGTTTTCAAGTTAAACTGGTCTTATTCTTATAGATGCATATAATAATAGATACACATTATCTGAATAGTAAAATATACCACCATCCCTAAAATTTGTATATGTCTTTAGCATTTCTATCTCTGCACACATTAGTTCATGTGGTCTCAACACCTCTATAAGATAGATACAAGTAGCACCATTTCAGAAATAAGAAAACCAAGGATTATAGAATTTAAGTTGGGTTTTTAAAATCATGCAAGATAGATAGATAGATAGATAGATAGATAGATAGATAGATAGATAGATAGATGATAGATAACTAGATGGAATGTATATACAAGCTATAACCCAAATAGAGAATTACATATGAAAGTCAGTGATATTTTTAGGTCTACTTGTTGTTCTAGTCACATTCTTTACTATAGATAAATATTCATGGAAATCATTACAATAATCTTTTCTTAGTAATAGGAAAAGGAAAGCTTACATTTTAACTAAGTAGAAAGATTTTGAACAATTTCTAATTCAACTAAAAAACTATATTTCTATTCAACTAAAAAACTGCCATATGTTCCTTTTTTATTCATCTCTGTTCAGTTGACCATGTATTTTATTTTTGTCTATGAAATACGTATGGTTGTAAGATACTATACCACTTCTGGGAAGAAGCCTTATGATCCATCATGTGGAGCACTGACTGTGTCTTCTTACTTCCACCTCTGTGATCATGGAAGCCTGAATTCACATTGAGTCCCATAAGCCTTGACCCTTACGAATTTCAATACACTGCATCCCTGGATGACCTGTGATAGGCATATAGAACATAAACTTTTTTTAAGCTACTAAATTTGGAGATTTCTTTATTTGTCATAGCATAACTCAGCCAATCAAAGTTGACAGAGAACAATTTTTTTAAAGTTGAGATAAGTGTATATAAAATTTATGACCATCACAATAAATTCCCTAAATTTGAAGTGAATCCATCATTTCAAAGATGGATGTGTTAAATCTGGACAGAGCTCACATTACACAGTTCCTTCTTAAGCATGGTATTATTATGACACAATGCTGGCACATAAAATATTGAAAATTAGTTTACATTTTTATTTATTTAGATTAAATTTAATTAAGAGTGCAGCTGTAATATCTCGTATTGCCTACATTATGAGGGTAAAATTTTAGGAAAGGGCTATTGATCTCAAGAATGGTAAAAATAGATTTAAAAATACATTGATTTAGGAAATAACCAAGTCACAGCCTAAGGACACTTCCTCATGCATGCTAAATGCATTTTCATGAATGCTTTCTAATTTGTCGTTTACAAATTTAGAAGAAGTCTGCATCCAAATTTTGGCCGAATGAAATAGAAGAAGTCTCCTTGTAAAAATCACTCAATGAATTATACTTTGCCAAAACAATATATATATACACACACAAACCTATTTGAAATAAAATTTATCTAAAAATATAAAATGCTCTAAATGAGATTCTCAACAGGTCTATTTAAATGGAAGTGTTATAAACTTTAGATATATAAATTAGTTTTCAAGGCTTCAATAGCTATTAATAATTTGTTTTAAAATAAAAATAGATTAGTACCATTCAAGAAAAAATCAAAAATGTTTCCCTAAAATCACAAACGTGCTCTATAAAATATACATAACTTTTGTTCATGAAATACATCAACATGTCTTCTCCATGATAAAAGGTAATCAATCATTTTTGCCAGGCTTTATCTTTGTAAATTTTCCCAAATGAGTTTAGTCAATTGAAGAAAAATGAGTTATGTATTTACAAGTAGCTCAAATTGACAAAACCTGTGTTGCTTAACAGTTCTCAATTAAAATAGTTGCAACCAAAGATATCAGACATTGTATTCCCTGTGGTGCCTCTGATCATTAACCTGTGGATGTTAGAAACAAATCAATATGATAGATGTGGCTTTTTTGACAGGAGACTAGAGAATTCTGAAAATATAAACATTATTATTAAATCATGCTTTAGTATGAACATAGGAGAGGTAAATATTAACGAGCCTTTTGTGAATGGATGAATTTACTCTCGAACAGACTTCCCCTTCATAGTAAAAAGGCAGATTTATAGAAATAAAAAGTCTACACTATAGGCAAATACTTCTGAACTACAATTAAATCACATTAATATTGAACACAGCAATGTTAACTCCAGAGAGATTTTGAGCCATTGCATTAACATTTAGGAAATGAGAAGTGTTTTCTAGTTACTATGCTGGACTGTATTTCTCCCAGAAAGCAATGTCTCTGATAAGTGCTGTGGACATTTTAGTTTGCTCTTTTGCTTCTTTGAGACTGTCTAATATAAACCCTTTTATCAAATCCTGCTGCGTGTGATGCAGGATTCTGCTTTTTTTTCTTTTAATCACAAAGTTTGAAAGTTTGATGAAACTTTTTATCCTTTCCCAGCTAAAATGGACATACTGACAGACCATTGCACAGGTATTTTCAGGGGGTTCATGAAGTCCATCCTGGACTTTCTCATCATTAGAGAAA
This sequence comes from Eubalaena glacialis, assembly GCF_028564815.1. Classification (NCBI taxonomy): domain Eukaryota; kingdom Metazoa; phylum Chordata; class Mammalia; order Artiodactyla; family Balaenidae; genus Eubalaena; species Eubalaena glacialis. The sequence continues at coordinate 16,286,934 of NC_083719.1, forward strand.
TCCTGGATATGGTGGTTTCAACTGTTTTTCAAACCTGTTCAGGCAAATGGTTAACTGTTGGTCTGAAGTTTGCCTCCAGACCCAGGATGCTTGGAATGACTGGATTTCCATTCTTGCAGCACTGAGGTACAGATTATACAAGTTGAAAAAAGTACAAAATAATAACTGTCAGTTTTTACCTGGTTTTCAGAATTCTTCACAGGGACACTCCTGATTGAGGAGTTGCAGCTTCACTGGTAGGTATAGTCTTGGCATATGTGCCCAGGGGGGCACATGAAAAGCATGATATATACAGAAGTCTAGAAGGGAGAGGTGACTTCCCTGAGTGGAAGTAGTCTGCGCCTGCTTCAAGTTTCTCTTTTTGACAAGAGAGGAGAGCAGTAGAGTGAAGTGCCTAGGAAACTGTTCTTGACATGTTGTGGGACTTCCCAATACAACTCTTTTTTTTCTCTGAGTTGCTTTGCTTCCTTATATTGTCTAAATCTAACTAAACTGGTGTAAGGGAGATTCTCAATGAATCTTTTGGTCAATTCTAAATCTAGGTCCACTGATGTCGATTTGATGGTCCTGTAGAAACTTTTAAATACAAGAATGCATGCTCTCTCAAATATGTTTGAAGTTCCCTAGACATGTCTTGCAATTTTTAATTTTTTTAAGTCCATGCGTATAGTATTATGTGTGCTTGCTTATATTTCTAAGATAGGTAAAATTACACTGCAGTACTGCATTAGAGTTGTATCTATTTGTTTCCAGATCCACATTCCATGATAATGAAACTGTTCAGTCCAGAAATCTTGCTGAAATACTGAAAAGTGGCAGGGTTGGTTAAAGCCTGGATAAATCTGGTTCCCTTTTCCTGAAATCTGACCTACAATATAAAGGGGGCATGTCCTGGCAGTGAGAGATGGAATGGAAGAGTCTTGATAACTTGAGAGAACAAAGCAGCCTTTACAGGTTTGTGCAGAATATACTTTGGAAAAAGCACAGCCCATCAATATGAAGGGTTGGGGGGGGCATTAAGTAAAGAGAAGACAATGAAGTTGGAGTGAAGGGAGAAATCGTAATTTCAGTAGAGGAATGTCAAGACTCTCATGAAAATGGGGAGAAGGAAGGGGAGAGATAGATGGAGAACAAGGGCTCAGCTATTTCCTAGAGATGCCTTCTTTTCCCTATGACTTTCCATAGGGCAAAGATTATAAAACATCTTTTACTCAACACTGCCTGAGTCTATCTCTGTTCTTGCAACTAGGGGGAAAAAAGTCTTACCAGAAGAAAAAGAGTCATTTTAAGAAATATTTTGTGTTTTGTGTTGGGTTTTTTAGAGTCCAAAACTGAGAAGCCCGAGTGAATTAAAATGGTATCCAAGGGAAATCATTTTAATAAGGCATCACTTATTAAAATGTTTTGCAAAAGAATACATGCCTCCATGATCAACACTATGTTAACAGGTATAAACCTTTATTTTTGACTTAGGAAAGAGAACTCTGCTTTTTAATTTCTTTGCTTCCTGTTGAATCCTTGATTTCTTTCAATATATAAAAATGATTATACTTAATTGTAGTTATCTCTTTATGGATAATATTGTGATCATTTGATTATTTTCTATCTTTATAAATTGATGGTATGTTTCTCACAGACAGGATGATCTCATTTATTTTGGTGTGTGCAGAACAAATGGAAGATGCTTATTCAATATTTATTTAATAAATAAATAATTTGTTCTATTTGTAAATTTACTAACACATTTTTATATATTTTCATTTTCTAGAGGATTTATTTCAAAATATAGTAATTTTTACACTAATGGAAAAAAAATTGGTTATCATCCATAGAAACGTGGGTGTGAAGAAATGAAATGGGAAAGGAAACAAGTATCAGGAAATTATTTTTCTTTTCCATCCACTAGGAAACTTTGGCACTCATACTTACAATTCACTCTCCACAGGAGAATATATATTTTATTTCTTGTCTTTCTCCTCGTAGTTCAACAAACAATAGAGTTTGTGTCAATCACTTCTTAGTTGGAAACCTTTTTGAAAGTGTATGAGGAATATTTTCATAAATAAAAAAAAATCCGGCTAGCTTAACTACTCTATATGTTTATCTCAAGAAGTAATCTAGAAAATGCAACCTTTTTTAGTGTAATCAGTATTAATAGGTTTAACCTTTTCACTACTACAAAAGTTGAAGGAAATCAAGGAAAATGAGATCTTTTCAGATGATTATCTGGAAACAATACTTTTTTGGGGGGAGGAAGGATTGTGTTGATTGTTACACATCAGCAACTTATTTTTTAAATACTTAGTTAAAAAAGTGTTTGACCATTCAAAATAAGTCTTAATACAAATATAACTCTAATTAGCAATGTTCTACTTTATTGCTATGCTGATTTACATTATGCTAATTCTATTTTATTCTCTTCTATTCCACTATTCTATCATTATTATTTCCAAGTTTAATAAACTTGGTAATACTCTGTCTAAAAATCCAAAACAGCTAGAAGAACAAAACAAAACAAACAAAAATAGGAAACAGGTAATAAAATTGTTGAAGTTCAGGACCAATATATAATACTTTGAAATAAGATATAATTACCTTAAAATTAGTATAGAAGGTCATTAGGTACACAAGAATTGTGTGATAATTATTTAAGTTTGGAGATTTGATTCCCCAATTACTCACAAAGAATGTACTTCTAAGTAATGTGAGTGTGAGTCCAGTGGTTTTGCATTCTTAATACTTATCTTTTCTCTGTTTCTCATATTTTCTCCCCAAGAGGGAAGCCAACACTTAATAATGTCTGTTTCTCAGATATGACACACATAAGTAGTTTGCTGGTAAATTTAACTGGCTTTAGGAAAGGAAAAGCATGTGTAGAGTTGGCCAATTTTCATCTTGTAAATACTCTCACTGTTAAAGGATGAATTGTGTCCCCTCCAAAGATATGCTGCAGTCCTTACCTCCAGTACCTCAGAAAGTGAACTTTTTTGGAGATAAAGTATTTGCAGAGGTAATCAAGTAAAAATGAGGTCAGTAGGGTGAACCCTAATTCAAAAACAATAGTGATTCCCAAGAGTGAGATTACTGAGTCTAATGTTTAGTAGATATATAATTTAATGAAACAGTGCTTGATGGCTTTCCAAAATTACTTTAAAACTTGGACTCGGATACAGATATGTACTCAGGGAGAACATCATGTCATGACTGAAATTATGCTGACATGAGCCTAAGAACTACCAGAGGCTTGGAGAGAATGTCATAGGGAAAAGCAACTCTGACTCCATATTAGATCTGTTTCTTTTACTTTAACCTTTGTATTCTACTGCTTTTGCTTTGAGTTCAGGATATTACCTATAGCCTGAAATATACAGAATAGTCCATTTGCAAGGCTGTGACAGTTAAGGGTATAACACTTTCCATCAATATAGAGATAAAAAGTTGCAGAACAGACAATAACGTTTGTCTTGTTGGAGGTTTACAGGTCGTGACCTGACCTAGGTGGACAGCTGCAAGAACAAAGGATTCCTGCAGTAAGTGTGCAACAACCCACCACGATCCTCCCTCACATGGCCTTTAGAAATGTTTTGCTGAAACCCTTCAGGGAGTTCTGGGTTTTGGGGGCACAAGCCACCCATCTCCTTGCATGTCCCTGCAATAAACTTTTCTCTGTTCCAAAATCCAACATTTCCGTATTGTTTGGCTTCACTGTGCGCCATCTACATGAACTTGCGTTCAGTAACAGGAAGACTGGAAGGACTGCTTCCCCAGCACCATTGGAGGAGGATGGCCCTGGCAACTTCATCGCAGACTTCTAGCCTCTGGAACTGTGAGACCACAGATTTCTGTTGTTTAATCCTGTCAGTTTGTGCTATTTCATTACCACAGCCTTAGACAATGAATACACCCATTATGTCTGATTTCAGACTGCCAACATGGAATCTTGAAAATTTAACAATTCGCTCACTCTCACAAACCATTATGAGTCAGTTTCAGCACACTTTTAGACCATTACTATTACATGTTTTTTAATAGCAATTTTTATTTTTTTCACCTATTTCTTAAATATTGTTTTAAAATTCTCTTTTAAAAATGATGAGTCATAAAAAGAAAAAAAAAGAAACACTGGATGAAAAATCATAGACTTTCTTAAAGAAGTTATATAAGTAGAACTTAAATGGTGTGTTTATCTGGTTAGACTGAGCTGTGGAAGAAGAGATCCAGGAAAAAAATTACTATATGTTAGTAAACTATAGATTAAATGAAAAAAATGTTGCAATCTAAAGAAAATTTTAAAAAATAACAGATCATAAACACATCATTCAATAAGTAGATCTGTGTTTATTGTTTAGCTTAGATCTTCTTCCCCATCTTTTAATTTTCAACTTTTAGTTATTTACTTTGCTTTAACTGTCAATTGTTTTTGCTTTTTTCCTTCTTGGAGACAATCCCTTTTGTATCACAACATGTGTATAGATAAGCACATATGATACTTGAATATATAACATTCATGGATGCTACATATGCAAATATCACACATGCTGTGTTTTTAAAAAATCATTAATGCCCAGAGTTTTATGGATTAACTCCCCGTTTCTATGATCAACATTAAGAACCTTGTGTATACAGTTAATTCCTTTATAGGTATTCTCAACAACACTAAAAGGACATAATATAATTATTTCACAAAGTACTATAATTATTTAACAGATAAGAAGACTGAGAAACAGAGAAGTTAAGTAAATTTTCCAAGGACAAACAAATAGCCAGTATTGGAGTCTAGAATCTGCACTCTAAAAAAAAAGCACAATGTGCTGTATCTCATTTTCATTATAAACCAGTAGATTTATTTCTTAAGATTTGATTCCTTGGAGTGAGATTACTGAGTATAATGTTTGGTGGATTTTTAATTTAATGAAAGAGTGCTAGATTGCTTTCCAAAATTACTTTATTGTTTTATGTTTCTTCCTCCTTTTCCCATATTGCTTCAAGAAGTCAGTTTGTTTGTTTGTTTTCAATTTTTGCCATTTTGGTATGTAATAAAGTGTATCTCTTCATTTCATTAATTTTTTTCTCAGATTTAGGAATATGGGCAACTTTCTCTAGATCATTAGATATTTGATTGATGCTATTCTGAATTTTCTGTTTAATCATTCACCCACTTTTTATTCAGTTTGCATATCTTATTAAATTCATCTTCATACACCTCATAAATATATTTTTCAATTCATTTTCTTTTAAATAGCTTTAGATATCTTGATGTACATTAAATATGTAATCAAAAGTTTATTTCATCTTTTACAGATCCAGATTTGGTCTATTCATTAAACATGTCATGTCCACAACTCAAAATATGGAAAGGAATATTACTAATAATTTTGAAACTCTCTGTTTGCCACTATCTGATTGCATGCACCCATATTCAGTAATAACCACTCCTTTGAATTGTCTATTAATCAGGCTTTAATTTTCCTCTTTACTTTTACAAAATATGTATCGATTCTTAAGCTTTATATTGTTTAATTTTGAATGCTGTGAAAATTCATATGGTTAAGTTTGTACGTTTCCCTGGTTAACTGCTATTTTCCAATTAAAATTTTTTGTGTGTTGTTACACTCAGTATTTTATGAATATCGACAAATTTATTGGTCTATTTAAATGACAAGTGATGGGACAATGTTCTTGGTTCAAGTGCTTTGTTCTCACAAACAAAGTTGCTATGTCTATTCTAAAACCTAGCATCTGTGTGCAATGCGCATCTTCATTTTACTAGATAAGGCCAAATTGTTATCTAAAATTATTGCTTTTCCCCTTCTGTGAAATTCTTATTCATATCTTTTTCCAGCTCAAAATTCACTCTTTAGCTTTGTGTGTGTTTTTTAAACTAGGCTGTCCCACAATTTTTTTTATTTTAAAAATTTTATTAAGTTCCCAAATATCTAATTCTATGTATGTATATTAATTTATTTTGATATTTTTCAAGATATTAATTATATTTAATTTAAATTCTTGTTTCCGTTTCTTTTACTATCTTTCCTTGGGCATTGCACTATCTCTGGATTTAGTTTGAAACAGCTTTTTTTGGCATTGGTTTTACTAAACTCTTTATTATTAATTGGATGTTCCTATTTTTTATTTGCTAATAGCTCCTAGCCTCTCTGTGGTGGCTGGATCTGACTGGGGGCGTCTTTCCCTGTTGATTCTTTCAGAGCGAAGGTGAATAACTCACCTGTATATGGTGGGTCCTCATCACTCGGGAAAAAAATTCCAATCACTCCAATCCCAGAACTCATAATTCATAGAGCCTCTTTCTTTCTTGTTTTATTTTTCTAATATTTTTTGCTATCCATTCTTTAGAATTTAAGTCAAATCTCAATTTCTTCACGAAGCCTGATTATGCCAGCTAGTATACACCTCTTCCACCAAAGGTATTCAAAGTGCATAATCTCTCCCAGCTTTTAGAACATACTACCTTTTATTCCTATGAATGTTTCTACTCTCAATGTTGTATTTTTCCATTTATTAAATATTCCTCCAACACTTAAATTGTATCTCAAAAGTTTTCATTTTCAGTTATTTTGGTGTTGCTGGTGGTGGTAGTGATTTAATATGTAGACAATACATCTCCACTTTGCCCTTTGTAAAATTTTGCATCACCTCCATAGGTACAAAAAAGACAACATCTGTGGCTTCATGTTGAATTCCAACTCATGTTTTACTGATTTGGTATGTTGCTCCTCATAAATAATGAAAAATAGTGTATAATTTAGGTCAAGTCCATTGAACTAGTGTTAAAAAAACTGGAGCATATTAAAACTTTTAAGAGTTTATTTGGGAAAAATCTAGCAGTATTCATTCTAGCAGATCGAAAGGAACTCAGAGAGGTTGTACAAAATGAGAGTTTTATAAACATAAGGGAGCAGGGACAAGGAAGTTATACTAGGCAAAAGGGGGGGTTGATATGGCAAGGTTACTTTCTTTTAGAGGATGGCGTGGGTCTAATAGGCAGATTACCTAACTAGGGCTAATCAGGTGATTCCTGATTAACTGGTTTAAGATTCCATTGCTGGGAGAGCTGAAACTGTAATAAAGTCTCAATTTGTTGATGCGGGGGTTAGCATAAGCGACACCATTTGGGGCCTGTTGTTTTTAACAATAGAAAAGTTATATTTTTGGAGCACAGTTGCTGTAAGTACTTTCATATTCTTTCTAACTTCATTTTATTAAATATTTCATTTCTTTCTAACTATAAATTAAGATCGATTACCAAGGTGAAAACATTATGAATTCTAATTTTCAATGTAGGAAATTTAGAAAAGACTTTTTATAAAGAATAAAAAGTATCTAAAATTTAAAGGTAATTCAAAATACCTGGTTGAAAATGCACTTCTCCATTTTTTTCCTTTTTCAATTTTAGAGTTATTGTTTTATGCAATTAGAAAACTATGAATTTTTTGAAATAACTTTCAAATGGTGACGAATTTGCTTCTTAATCAGCCCAATGGTTTAATCCAATTTACCATTTACTGAGTTGATTTTTAACTCAATATAAAATTCCTTAAATGTCAGCATATGATTAAATAATAATTTAAGTGAGAAGTGATTGCAAAATAACTTTTAGTTATTGGGAGAGATTTCTTTTTTCAAATTAGTGTCCTGAAAATAAGGCTTAGAAAGCAGAAGTGTGGGTTTAATGTCTTCAGGTATCTTATATATTATGTTCTCTTAATCTTCTTTTGATTACGTGAAAAACAAAATACAGTTTACAAATAAACATGTGAACAATATATTATAGGAGATCTAGGCATAAAATAAACTAATCTACAGATTACCGAAAAGGAACACATTAGAACAAATTAATACTAAACAGAAATCAGAAAAGCTTGAGCTCATAGTTTTCCACATCATTAAGGATATCTCAAATAAAACAGTCGTGCTCTATCTTTCTGAGTATATGGTTGACTGACTTTTTTTTTTTAATATCTGTGTAGATGTGTTTTTTGATTATAAATCTTTGGAAGCTTTGGAGGAAGTAATAACCTGACTCCATCAGAGTCTCACTTCATTGCCCTCATTTCCTTTTGCTTGGCCTTAAGATGAGGGACTTAGACTTGGGTAGGAAATATTTTCATTTTTTTATATTATAGTTTCTCTTATCTTTAATGTCAGGAACTGATGTAATTTTTTTAAGGTGTCGTATTTGTCTGCTGGAGATGTTAGATAACATAAGTAAGGGCTCCATTCACAATTGAGAACTTAGTTTCTCTGTCTTGGAGCCTTCAGACGTTGTAAATCCACATATTTCTCCACCATTATAACAGGTGAAATTTTGTCCAGGCTGTTTTTGGCTTTCCTTACAGAATTTTCACTCATTCCTGAATATCTCCTGGAAAGACCTCTGCTGGTCTGTTATTTATACCTTCTTGCATATTAAAATATATTTTTATTATTATGAGAGGAAAGGAATTGCATCTTCAGACAAATTGAAAAGAGTGCTCCCTCTGGCATGGCCCATACAATAGAATTCAGGCCTAATGAATTGACCACTTTGACCAGACACTAAGGTGCACTTAACCACATGGACAAGTGACCCAGTCTTCTAAGTATTATTAATATTGTACTTACCTTTGAGAAAAATTCTTGCTTTAGGCTGATTTTAAACTGGCTACTCTTTGGCTGGGGAGTGCTAGAGAAGGTCAATAAGTGAGTGACAAGCTCCTTGATGGCTTTAGGAACCTGAGTAATGAGGAGTACCCGTCCCAATCACATGCTTACTGGAAAAAAAAGAAAAAAACAAACAAAACAAAAAGAAAGACAGGAAGAAAGAAAGAGAAAAACACATTTTGACATACTGATTTTGGGGAAGACTATGGCTTTTGATTTAAGGAAGATAAATTGTATTGCTTCTACCACAGCTTAGCAGATGTCGAGCTGCAAATCTCCTCCTTCTTCCATCTTTAATTCAGTAGACACTTAGAGGCCATAGTGCAGAATACCTTACATTTTACCCTCTTGGCCTACCTTACCTCCCTCCCTCCCCCTTCTTCATTCTGCTTTTTGCCCAGGGTGTCTGACCTGTATGCACTGTGTTGTCTTCTAGTTTCTGATTGTGTTTGGCCAAAGGGTAACCAAAGCAGGGAATGAAGCCAGGCTGTTTTTTCCCAGCTTGGGTTTCCTATTGCCTCCAGCTGGCTGAGGCTCAATCCAAGTTCAAATTGACTCTTACTACATGTCTCTCCCTTCCCTTCAATACCAGGGATTCTTATGTCTACAATTGTATAAATAGTGCTTGATTTGCAATATGATTCAGTAATTATTTGGAATACCATGTATACATACATGACTAAGACTCTGGTACATATTTTTGGAAATTTCACTATGTAATCTCATAATGTAATATTATAATCAAAACATTATAATATCCATTTAGGTATTGGGATATGCAATATAAAATATATTTTTTTCAATTACTAAACAGAGGAGATGGGAGGCAAACACTGAAGTGAAGTGAGAGAAATTTTTAAAGCAGTGAGAAATTCACTTTTGATTCTCTATTTGTATGATTTCCTCTTATTCAATAATGTTGTTAGGTGATATTTTAGGTTCAATAGACATGAAAATCATTTGATATTTGAATGATGAGTAAATCATTTTCTACCTTAAGAAAAAAATGAGTGCTGCTTTTTGCAATACATAAAATATTGGCTGAGATTATGTATATTGTTAATATAGTTGATAATTGGTCATCTGATATGGATCTATGACCACTGGAGGACTTTGAACCATTGGGTCTTTTAGATGTATAATAACCTTAAAATATAGTCTTATATTTAATTTATTGGAAAAAACTACAGTCATTTAGAGCTGCCTGAGTTAGGCATTAATATCAGATTTTTATGTATTATAAATTATTCCAAATTAGATATGAAATAGTACATGGCCCAGAGGTCAATTGAGTACATGGCCCAGAGGTCAATTGTATTCACTAAGTCTACATTTTACATGCATTTTATACATAGATTTTATATTTTATAAAATATAAAATTTTATTTTATATGTTTTACAGCATGGCTATATGGAAGGTACTCCCTTTAAGTTGTATGAAATTGACAGTCAACATTCTGAATTTTACTCCAAATTTTCAAGCTACACTTTTCAAATATAATTCCTGACATTCCTCACTTCTTTATAAATATATACTGTACATGATTTATAGAGGCAAGCATGTAAGCAGCAAATTTTGCACTTTCTGCTTTTAGTACTTTTTGAGACCTTTGTTCTTTAGAAAATTTAGTCTACTGGGTATGAGATGTATATCAATAAATATTTACAATAATGTCTGATCTGTGCTAAAATAGAGGTGAAAATCCTAAGGGAACATACACTAAGAAGCAATAAATTAACAGCGTTAAAAATAAAGTTTACAGAACAAAACTCCAAAAGTGAACTCAGGAACTGAAGCTTGGATTATTTGAAATTATTGGCTAATGACTCAAAATCTACCAGATGTAATACAAAATAGAAATTATACCTTATCTTTAACCTGAAATAACTAAGAGGTATTTCACTAGATTTACACCCCCAATAAGTATTGGAAAAATGGTATGGTAATCCACTTCTGCCTGAACAAAGTCTTAAAGGACGAACTGAAATTTCGTGCTGAACAGAACAGTGATGAATATTTATGTCACAGTAAACCTCATGAGCAAAAACATAGGAAGACAGAACTGCACACTCTTTTTGGATAATTTCAAGTAAAATAAATTGTACCGGTGTGTGCATTGCAAAGGGAGGAGCAAGGAGGAAGTTAGTATCAAATCAAAAAATAAGGAATGTTCTGTGTAAATTATAATATGTTACGTATATGTTATTTATTTTGATTATTTATGTCAAAGCATTACTGTAAAGATTAAATCACATAGTATAAACTATTTCCCTTTGATCTTAGTTTGCATTTGTATAGAGATTATACAATATAGACAATGTGCCCATCCAGGAAATAGGAATAATGAGTTGTAAATTATATTTTACATCCTTATGGAAATTTCTAATCATGATAATTAAAACTTTAAGACAATTCAGTATGTTTTTCACCTGACTGGAAATAGAAACAAGGTCCAACAATGTTTATATTTTATATAATGATTATGTTTTCACTCAAAATTAATCATTATTTAAATACAATTTTGTGGGCTTCCCTGGTGACGCAGTGGTTGAACATCCACCTGCCAATTCAGGGGACACGGGTTCGAACCCTGGTCAGGGAAGATCCCACATGTGGCGGAGCAGCTAAGCCCGTGCACCATAACTACTGAGCCTGCACTCTAGAGCCCGTGGGCCACAACTGCTGAAGCCCACGCGCCTAGAGCTGGTGCTCCATAACAAAAGAAGCCACCACAATGAGAAGCCTGCGCACCGCAACAAAGAGTGGCCCCCGCCCGCCACAACTAGAGAAAGCCCGCATGCAGCAACGAAGACTCAACGCGGCCAAAAATAAAATTAATTAATTTTAAAAATAAAAAATAAATAAATACAATTTTGTGTTTTTCAACATGACACAAGAAGTAGAATTTTCATATATATCAAATTTTTCTAATAAATAAACTCTCATCATTTAGTTTATAAGAGTATATGAGGTAAAGTTTTTAGCCGCAAGCAATGGAAATTTACTCAGCTTAACTTGTTTGGAAAAAAAATTGGATTGAAAAATCCCAGGTATTTTACAGAGTTGAAAGAAAGAATGGAGAGCCAGGATTAGCAAAAAGCAACACCAGGCCCTTCAAAGGGCTATGCATAAAAAATTACTCAACAATCCCACTAGGGAGCCTCAACCACAAGTAATGAACTTCTGTTTTATTTGCTTCATCATTGAATCATGTATCTCAAGAATGAAAATCCCAGGAGAATGAGTCAGATTGATCTAATGTAGTTCTCTCACCCCTTGTCTACGTAAAGGCACAAATACTCTACTCAAAGGGAAAGAGATAATTCCTTAGAAGGAAATCAGGGTACTCTTTTCAAAATATTAGGCAATGGATACTGGGTCATCAATATACAGAAAAGTTTCACTACATGGAAAAGGAACTTGAATCCTCTTCTTTAAACTAAGAACTAGCCAATTAAATATGAAATAAGAGAACTAAGAATAGTTCTTAGTTCAATAGAAAAACTAAGCTCATTAAATATGTAAACCTCAACTCTTAATGTAATAATAGCCTTGAAGATAAGGGACAAATTTAGAAGAAGGTTCTTTAGTGATAATGAATTGAGGTTAGAAGAGGAACATGATAAATATCGAAAACCTGTTCAAGACATGAGCAGGTAGGTCTGAAAAGCCATATATTCATTGCATCTATAATTCTCTTATGGTACTGAGAATTAGAATCCTAACCCTTTAGGCTGGGAAAAATGGTTGATACCATGCAATGGTATCATGATACCATGCAATAAATCATGTGTATTGCATGGAGAAAATACCCAGATTATGAAAGCCATCTACCATGGGTATAAGAGAAGAGGTTATGGGAACAAAGACGGGAAAATTAGTTCTGGGCTTTTGTTACCATTTCTGTTTTCCCTTTTATTCATGTACACAGTAAAAATATTGAACTTCTTTTTAAATTACCCAATGAAATGATTTAATTAAAACATACAGATATTCAGACAAATCTTATACCTGGTCCTCAGACAAGTTATGGTAAACTATAAAAAGGGCCACAAATTTGTTATGTTCTCGCATCCAAGCCTTTGTAATATGATGTTGCAGATTCCCTCCTCACGAGATGGAATCTGTTTCTATACCCATTGAATCTGGGTATGACTTACTTTGGCCAAAGAGATAGTAGCAGACCTGAAGCAAGCAGAGGTTTGGAAAACGCTTTCGTATTGGGTATTTTTATTTTTTGCTCATGGAACCTGTTGCCAAAATGTGAACAACACGGCTACCCTGCTGGATGATGAGAGATACACAGCCTATTTGTACCTGCCACCTCAACCAACAGTCAGCCAACCTCTGGAAACACAGCTGCTTCATTAACCATCAGCTGAACACAAATGCATGATTGAACCTAGCTAAGCCATCAACTGATTCTGGCCCTAACTGCCAACAAGGAAAATCGTTATGAAATAAATATTTGTTGTTTAAAGCAGCTAAGTGTTGGGAAGTTTGTTTTACAGCAAAAATTGACTTCGTAAATCTGTTATGGGTTGAATTATGTCCACCCAAAATTCATATGTTGAAGTCCCAACACCTAGTACCTCAGAATATGAGCTTATTTGGAAATAGGATTGTTGCAGATATAATTACTTAAGTTAAGGTGAGGTCTTAGTGAAATAAGCTGGGCTCCCAATCCAAGATATCTGGTGTCCTATGAAAAGGGGAAATTTGGACATAGAGACACACAAAGGGAGAACGACATGTGAAGATGAAGGCAGAGATCAGAGTGAAGCTTCTATAAGCCAAGGAACACAAAGGATTACTAACAAACCACCAAAGCTAGAGTAGGGTGATGGAATTGATTATTTCTTACAGCTCCCAGAAGGAATCAACCTTACCAACACTTTGTTCTCAGACTTCTAGCTTCCAGAACTATTAAACAATAAATTTCTATTATTTAAGCCACCTAGTTAGTGGTACTTTATTATGGAAGCTCTAGCAAACTAATACACAGACTAAACTCACTGTTATGGTGAAAAAAGTGAGTTTTTAGTTACTATTTCCTTTGCCTGGAGAAGAATTTTGTCACTTTCTCTTGCATTCAATTTCTAGCTCTAGATTTGCCTTAGCAGAGATTCCTTGACCACATAATACAAATTATCCTTCCTCTAGCCACCCTCTACTAGCTATTTTTATTTCCTTTATTATACTTATCTCTATCTAAAGTTACTCATAATCTTTGTTTACCTATTTTTAAATCTCCTCTACTAAAAAGTAAGCTTCATGGGAACAGACCCCTTTATTGTCTTGTTTTTATTACTGTATCCATAAGACTTAGCATATCGGGTCTTTAATAAATATTAATCACATAAGATGATATATAGATAAGCCAGAAAGCACTTAAATAGGTTACCTTATAATTAAACATTTAACCTACATAAGATATTTTCCTTCAAGTCTACTCTGGAATAATCTTATCACATGCATGTAGTATGATTATTTAATTAGAAATCCATGTAGAATTTACATATAACTTATTAGTAATGTAGCTAGAAATAATCTTTGGGATTTTCCTTTCCTCACCTCTTAGATATAATTTTCTCCTAACGATTGAGGTGCACAAATGTAGTCTCTAGAATAATTAAAATATTAATTATTGAGATATAAAGAGAGTCAACAATTGACATAATTGAATGTAGCCAAAATTTAAAGGAAATCCTGAGGGATGTTGTGAAAAGAGATTAGACCTTAACAATAGAACTAGAAAGAGTGAAGAATAAGAGAAATATAATCCTCTGTATCCCCCCCGCCTCATTAAATCTGAATAACAGACACCCCCTGAAGAAAAGTGAAGGCGAAGGGAGTTGCTGGGTGACATTGGAGAAGCATGTGATGGGAGTAAGACAGAAAAGAAACAGTCAGAATTGGCAGGCTATTAAACACCATCTGGGCATATCCAGTAGTGGGAAATAGAAGAAATACTATAAATTCACTCATTTTCACTTCTGTGAATACCACACACAGCCCACACAGATGTGCAGTTCTTCTTGACATGGACATTTGATTGTCACCTGCTTGATTCCTGTGAATCTTTCAGGAAAAAGCCACCTTCTCTATCTATGCCTAAATGGCCTTCCATCAAAATCTCCCCAACAAAATGGTTCAGGGTATTTTAAGCATCTCCCCACAAACAAGTTGAGTTTCTGGACATTCAGAAGCGTTGACCTAGAGTAAAAACTGAAGCTCCAGAATCTGTTCTCTGATATTATGGCTTAATAAGAGTGGATTAAGATAAATAGATAAAAATAAACAAACATACATCATTAGAATTCTAGGATATGAGCATTAACTACTTAGATAAATAACACGCTGAGGATGCTATTTAAAAAATATACTGATCTTCTTGGCACAAAGGAAAATCGGAGTTACTTGTATAGATCGGATCATGACCATTAGTTCCACTCTTTCAAACTACGTAGTCTTCTCTTGAAGCAGCCATGTACAGAGACCTTAACAAAAATAATTCGTTCTAATTTAGGATTTGGGGTCCCTTCAGAGATACGTGATATGACACAAAATCATAGATGTTCCCTTCATATGTCTTATCCCATTAGCTAGAAATAAAATACATTTTCATCAAAAATAATTTAGTCTGAAAAGTTGTAACCATATTTTACCTTAGCCCATAATTTACCTAAGATAATTAAAAAATTACTACCCACAATGAATGCATATCTGAATATCTCTGATATCCATACCTAGTCATATTTATACCTGAATATCTCTATTTTTAAAAGAGATATTTATATTGAAATTGCATATAATGAATCATACCTGAATACCTGAATATCTCTACTTTTAAAATTTATATTGAAATTGCATATAATGATGGCTATTTTTATTTGTTTCCCAGAACAAAGATGCCATCAAGCTAAAGGAATATTGAAACTACTTCCTCTTGAATCTATATACACTAAATGCACTTAGAGATTATGTGTGCAGGTGAGAAAGGATGTGTACACTAAAAATATAAAGTTCAATATATATATATAACATCTATGTATTTCTATGTAGGTAATATACAGATACTATGTGCATATATATATATATATATATATATACACACACACATAAAAATCAATATATCACATGCACACATATACATAATTCCATCTTGTAGGCTTCACCACAGATTTAATAATGTTATGATCCATTTTAGAGGAAGACACTATAGACTCAAATGGATTGGCCCAATTTTATAATGGTATGGTATAAACCAACTCAAGAATACATTATAAGGCATTATATAATAAATGACACACATTATGAATACCAGTGGACTCTATCTTCTTGGATACTACAGCCTTAATAATAGAAACATTGAGAGTAACCACCAGCATTTGATCATTACTTATTAAAATTTATTTCCTACTGAATAACCCACACAGAAAATTTTAAAAATAAATGTTGAAGTTCCAATATTTACTCCTCTCAACACATATACCCCTTTACATATACCCCAAAGGGGCCCTATAGAACTTGGGAAATTTTTTGAGAGGACAATTTTAATTTTAGAGAGTTGCTTAAGCCACCATGAAAATTTTAAAGCATATTTTTGGATTGTATAACAAGCAGTGTGTAATAAATCACTGTTACCCATATTTCCTGAAGGTCAGTTTCTTAATCCATTAAAAATTTAGACCTAGTTTACTTCAAACCAAATCAAATTAACAGTCGTGTGTGTGTGTGTGTGTGTGTGTGTGTGTGTGTGTGCATGCCTGCCTGTGAGAGCATTCACATGTATTTTGTTAGTCAAAATTTAAAACCTGTTGTAGGAAACAACAGTACATTTTCTCCTGGCTTTCTATGGAAAGTCTCTTCTCTACTTCAGATTCTTTATCTTTAAATACAGCCTCATTTATTTGTTTTTGTCCTTATCAAAAGTCATGAGAATTAAGGTCACAAACACACACACACACACATTCATGAGATACATGTATAGATATAGATATAACTATATAGATATAGATAAATGAAAAGATATATTTTAAAGAGCATTGTTGTGGATTGTGGCATTTTTGAAGGACAAACATCAGTATCAAATACTATAGAAGCCGTAGTTTAAATCTTGAATATGGATTTATAATGGCAAATATTGTATATGATCTCCAAACAGGTATTTCAATATCTTTAGCATAGAGCTAAAAAAAAAAAAAAAACTGTGACATATCTACTGCTTACAGAATAAACTCAGCTCAAAAATATTTGAAAAAATTCAGTCCTTCCCCACCCTTAGAGTTAATAACATTTATAAAATCCATCCTATCTTATGTCCACAAGAATAACTGTATCTGTCATCTTTATAATGATAAATAGTAGAAAAATCAGTTATGACTTATTGACACTCCATTCTGAACAGTTAGAGGGGTTGTAGGACCCATACCTGGATTCAAGCTTAACATGCTAATGCAGGTAAACAACATGTGGATCCATGAAAGCAGGTAGGCACTGGAGGGAACCACAAATCGAGACAAAAATAAACAATCTTTTATACTTTTCTAAAACTATGAGGTTTAGCTAACATTTTCTTGCTCAAAACAATTTAGTGGATATCCATTGTTTACTTACTTTGAAATACCGACATGAAGTTCATATATTGCCTTACCCTTGCAAATAACACCTTAACATAGCATTAGGCATGAAGGGAATCTGAGCTAGATAATAGCAAAGAGAATTAAAAAAGATTTTGATATAAGACAAGCTACAGAATTATGGTCTTCTGTACTTGGTCACTGTTTATACATGCATTCTCCATATATATTTTTGGAAAATATTGGTTAGCAGAGTCTAGAAAATATACAATAACAATGAAAAGAGTTATTCATCTCTACTCTCATGATATCTATGTCAAACTATCCTATGCCAAGCATCCAAAGGAATCACCTTGCATTTTTTCAATCTTCAAAATGGTTTGAGCTTTGCTCTATTCCAGCCATGAGGCTAAAAGCCAGAGGACAAGGTTGAACAATATAGACACAGTCTTTTCATGGGCCCACAGTCTCAGGAGGAGGGAAGATACTAATAAAAATAAATTTCATATATAGTTATAAGTGTGGTAAGTATTGTATAAAACACAAGCTGTAACACAATTAATTAGAGCTAACTTGGTTGACCTCTAGAAGGTTTTACAGTAGCAAATGCTCAATCTTGACGCATTTGGGGTGAAAATAGTAAATAGGAGTTCATAGACTGTATATTAGGAGGATGAATCAAAATGACATTGATTAATAGTGTCCCTGGGACTTTATTAATAATATAGGAATTTCAGCTCCCTCAGCTTGAAAAGTAGAGGTATATATACTCGAAGGGCAAGCAATGATTAAACCTGTCTAGTCAGGTTAAGTTCAGAGAAGTATTACAACCTCTTACAGCTCAACAGAGACTCTGAATAATAGACGAACTTTCTGAAACTGAGGAAAGGAATGGTGAAGGGGTAAAAAAGTCATATTAAGAACAAATATGTGGATGGAGTTTCTTATGAGTAAGTTCAACATCATGATTTTTTAATAATCGGTTTAAACCATCAGTTCTCAGTAGGAAAGAATGCTATTATTAGTGTAAAAGAGTATTGTGTTTGTTGTTTTAAATTGGGGCCCTGTAAAAAAGTGTTAGAAGTGCAGTAGCAGTGCATTATATTACACACATACACACACGCAGAGGTAAGCCAACTTAATGTAAAGGGAATACAGTAAGCCAATTTGAATAGGCAAGTGAGAGTACGAAATAGTTCCTGTTGATTTTCTTTTGAAAGAAAACACTTTTGGAAAGGAAAATGATTTAAATTTTGGTGCAATAGTGTGATGGTGTCACAGACAGGAAAGAGAAAATGCAGCAAGAAAGAAGAGAGCCATATAATTTCAGCACGGTCATTATCTTTAGTTAGAAATTTGCAAACGTGGCTTTTAAGTAAAAGGAAATTGGTTATTAAAGAATGGTGTAAATAATTGCATGTTTAAACAAATCTTTCCTAAAGAAATTTCAGAGAGATTTCAAAGGAAAAAATATTACCTTAACCAGAAAATGAGTTCATGAAAAAGATGTTTTTGCCAAATATATTTCCATTCTCCTTCATTCTTGTTCTCTCTCTCTTTCTCTGTACTCTCTCTCATACACCATACCCACACAACCAGACACACTCACACCCACAAACACACACACATTCAAAATGCATTTTTTTTTAATCAGGACATTTTAAACCCCACATTTGTTTTATTTATTTTCTTTTTTTTTTTTTTTTTTGGCTGTGTTGGGTCTTCGTTTCTGTGCGAGGGCTTTCTCTAGTTGTGGCAAGCGGGGGCCACTCTTCATCGTGGTGCGTGCGGGCCTCTCACTATTGCGGCCTCTCTTGTTGTGGGGCACAGGCTCCAGATACGCAGGCTCAGTAGTTGTGGTGCACGGGCTTCGTTGCTCTGCGGCATATGGGATCTTCCCAGACCAGGGCTCGAACCCGTGTCCCCTGCATTAGCAGGCAGATTCTCAACCACTGCGCCACCAGGGAAGCCCCAAAATGCATTTTTTGCCTCTTTTTTGTAATAGTCTAATAAAGGCCGTGTAACATTTCCTCAGTACTGTCTTGCCTTAAGAAGTATTCCTTAAAAGACTATTCCACATTTTTTAAGTCACATCATTATTAGAAAGACCTGCAGTTTTCAAGCAGTATAAATACAGTGTTGATAAATGCATATTTTCATTAAACAGGAATACGTGACTAATGCTTCCTAACTTAAAGTTATCTTGAAACCATTACGGTAAGCAGAATAATGCCCCCCCCTTCCAACATGCCCATGTCCTAATCCC
The DNA here is from genome assembly GCF_028564815.1 of Eubalaena glacialis. NCBI lineage: Eukaryota > Metazoa > Chordata > Mammalia > Artiodactyla > Balaenidae > Eubalaena > Eubalaena glacialis. Next base: position 16,306,444 of record NC_083719.1, read on the forward strand.
CAGGACCTGTGAAGATGTTAGGTTGAATGGCAATGCGGAAGTAAGTTTGTTCATCAGCTGACTTCAAAATAGGGAGATTTGGTGGTCTCAGATTTGCAGAGTTATGGCAAGAAGGGGGGGTTGGATAGGGACATTGGGGTCTCTGTGGTCCCGGTGCCTTTTCACACTCACTGTCCCCAGTCCATCAGAGGCAGAGCAGCTGGTCCAGGAGCTGGCCTGGCAAGTGGAGCAGCTGGGGCCGGGCCTCAGAATGCAGACACCCAGCCTGAAACAGAGAGAGGGTCCCTTATATGGAGTTGGGGGAAAGTGGACAGTGACAGGGCAGTGGCCGGCAGGTGCTGTCAAGGGGTGTAATGCTGCTTTTGCAGTAGGATGGATGCTAGGAGGTGAGGATAGAGGAGGTCATTAATGTAACAGAGCAGGACCCTATAGGGCTTTCCCGAAATAGACCTCTCTCCCATATCCTCTGCTCTAGTTCTTCTCTGAAGTACCTAGATAACAGTATCTGAAGCACATTTCCTGAGTTGTTTTACAGATGTGAAGACCCCCACCAAATGGAAGAGTATAACTACTTGATGACCATAAGGATGTAGCCCCAGGCCTCCTGGAGCCTAAGGATTGATAATGTTAACCCTGTGACACCACCCTGTTACCTCATCATCAACCAATCAGAGAACTGTTCGTGAACTGATCACATACCCTGTGACCCCATAGCACAGGGAACTCTGCTCAATATTCTGTAATAACCTATATGGGAAAAGAATTTGAAAAAAGTATAGATGCAGGTATATGTATAACTGAATCACTTTGCTGTACACCAGAAATTAACACAACACTGTTAATTAACTATACTCCAATATATAATAAAATTTTTTTAAATTTTAAGATTAAAAATTTAAAAAAATGCTTTCCTGAAACCTTTCCTGAAAGGCTTTTTGAGCACTAGCTGCCTGGACTCCTTGTTTGGTGCCCTGCAATAAACGCTGCACTTTCCTTCACCACAGCCGGTGTCAGGAGATCGGTTTTACTGAGCGCGGGTGAGCGGATCGAAGTTTGGTTCAGTAACTCTAATCCTTTATTTTTATCTGGGGAAGAGCAGGGTATTGGTGGAATTGGAACCCCCTTGCCCTGAAGAGGCAGCTGATGCACTCCTTGTTTGGAGACTACAGGTCTTGATGACTCTCAAGGCTGGTAAGGAGCTGGGAACCAGTTGAGTCAGGACCACCTGGTTTAATGGAGTAGGAAGGAAGCACCCAGGGAAGGAATAAAGTCCAGAGCAACAGTGCTGGTGGGAGAAAGAGATCAACTCAGGGAAGCCTGGGGGAGCAGGGAGAGAGAAAGCCTTGGCCTTTCAGAAACACAGAACCCCGGCCTGGTCCAGGGAGCCAGGGGTCAGAGCCTGGCTGTGCTGGCCTTGCTTCTAGGATGGACAAAGTTGCCTCTGTGCCTTGGCTTTGTCTGCTGGCCAGGAAGCTCCATCCCATCCCCTAGCCCTTTGCTTGCAACTCCTGGAACCAAACAACCTGGATTCACATCCTGGATCCTCATTTGACAGATTAGTGAAATCTCTCTGTGATTCTAACTGGAGGGTAATAATAATACCCATCTTGTAATTTTGAGAAGTAAACCTGTTAATTGATACAAAGGGGTTAGAGTTGTGTGGGCACAGTTACCTTGGATGTTGTTACTCACATCTGATACTGGGAGCCCCCTGCCCTGCAGCAGTCCACTCAGCCCAGGTACAGCCCATGGGTGAGGCCACCAGACAGAAAAGCCCAAGGATCTGCAGGCCACACCTACGAGGGGGAGCTAAGGCCACCCTGGTGAAGAGGTTGGGCTCCAATTCTTTTAGCCTCTCCTCCAACTTGGAACAGTCCTCCCTCCCTGGGTGATGTGGCGTCCGGGAACACTCTGTCAGGCAGATGTGGGGTTGGTCTGGCCCCAGCGGCCCAGGGGATCTGGTGCCACGGTCATGGAGCAGATGTGAGACCAGCATATTGAGGTACTTACTGTCAGCCAAGCACACGACCCCATTTGTGAAGTTAGAAGAGCTTCTATGCTAACTGAAGTGAGTGTACAGCGTGTTGTAGAAAGAAAATTTTACTCAATCGTTAGGATTAAATTAGTAGCCGTAGGTAACAAGGATTAGTGGGGAAGCTACGTAACTGTATGCCGGGGCTCACTTTTGAAAGGATGCCCTGTCAAATGGTGTAGTGCTTTATGCCATTATGTCACATTGCCCTAATAAAACTCTATTTTTTGATAAAAAGGAATGAAATAAAATACAATAGGGAGATTATCATGCATTATCCTGGTGGGCCCGAAGTAATCACAATGGTTTTTAATAGTGCAGAGGGAAGCCGAAGAGTTCGAGTCAGAAAAGATGTGAGGACAGAAGCAGAGGTCAGAGTGACACCCTGTGAGGAGGGCTGTACCCTTCCCTGTTGACTTTGAACTTGGAAGAGGAGGGCCATAGGTCTGGAATGAAGGCCAAATTTAAAAGCTAGAAAGAGCAAGGAAAGGGCTTCTCCCTTAGAGCCACCAAAATGGAACAAAGCCCTGCCAACACCTGGATTTTAGCCCAGTGAGGTTTCTTGCCCACAGAACTGTAAGATACCATGAAATTGGTGGTAATCTGTTGCAGCAACAATAGGGAACTAGTCCAAGCACCTAAGTTTTTACAATCTTACAACACTCTCTTCATCAAAATTAGTTCCACAGACATGTTAGCAGAACCTTATCATGATATCCTCCTTAACTTTGCACTTATTACCATCCACAATTAAGAATTAGCAAAAGGTAGACCAAAACATATTTAAAGGGGCATATTTAGTATTTGAGACATTAATTCACAATAGCATTTTTTAGGAAAAGTCTTTAAGGGTCATACATTTTTCTCCAAATACACCAAATTTAATGACTGATTGGGTAATCTTCCTGTATCTTTGAAATCGTTGCAATTTTAGATAAAACTCCATCTATGTAACATATGTGACGTTTGGCCTGGAAGCACAGGAGAGCTAAAATGTCATGGTAAAAATTAAAACATATAAATAAACCAAACAAAAATGACATTATGCCTGCATCTGAATAATCTTATGGAAATTTAAATCTCAGTCATTATGAGGGTGTTCTATCCCAATTGTATGTGAAGATCTTCGATTTTAACTATAATGAACAACAACATTATTGCGTCTATGGCCATTGTTCAGAGCCTCAGGCCCCACCCTCTAGGTCCAAGTTGCATTTGCTCCATCCGTGGTCACCTCACCCTCTGTCCTCTGGCCCTCATGAGAGTTTTTATACATTTCCATTCATTTATTTCCTTAAATTTACCTTTGACTTAATATTCCAACAAATCTTATTATGTATATTCTTTGTACATCCTCTGTGCTAGAAATAGAGCACTAATTAAACTCAACTAAATTCTGTCTTGGGTCTTTCATCAAAAACTACAAGTTCCTATCAAGCAGCTTCAGCTTTATGCTTTGGTTTCTTTCTGAGAATGGCAGGGGTTGTGTGACTGGGGAGTTGGTGAACAGAACTCAAGTTAATATCTAAATAAATTACTCTACCACAAGTGAAAGACATGATATCATATTAAGAAAATCAGATACTTTTAGTGATACGAGTGTGCCTTGGTGAATATCTGATATTTGTCAAGGATAATAAAATTCCCTCAGCCTTTGAGAGATCAGACCTGTTAAAAACAAAGACATGATAGGAATGATTTATGCTATAGCGTTTACTTGCTACCTGTAAAACTTTGTAATCTAAACAAAATAACAATAGTACAAATTTTGATCAGATAAGACTACAAATAATCAATTTTATTACATGTGACAATATGTGAATGGACCATAGATTTCAGAGATAAACTAATATCATTAAATACTTTAATTATTGTGGTAGGCAGTCTCTACAATGATCCCCAATGATATCTGTGTCCTAGATTCATATCCCTGGGTGTGGGCTAGACTTATTTGACTAACTTTTACAAAATAGAATACCATAGAAATGATGGGATGCATTTTCTGAAATCAGATTAAAAAAAAAAAAAAGACTGGCTTTCATCTTGGACACTCTCTCATTTATATGGGAAGGGAGAACAGAGAATGGACAAGAGGTAATATTTAAAGACATAAATGGTGGATAATTTCCCAAATTTTAATACAGAGATGAGTCTTGGGTAGCACTGAAAATATAGTTGCAGCTAGACACATTTTAAAGAAATTGCAGTTGTTGGGAAGAGAAACATAATTTTAAGTTTGAAACTAAGAAAGAAAAATTGAAGCAAAGGAAATTGTATCAACTTAAAAAAATCAAGGAAAGAGGACAAACTTTGGTGAACGTAAAATTTTAAAAAATAAAGATAATTGTAAGTAAATCAATTATTTACTCACAAATGCAATATTGTCTATTTTAAACATATTATACATTAGATGTATGTGTGTTTGTGTGTCTTTAATTTGTCTAATCTAGACAGAGAATCTCAGATTGACAAATATTTATAAGAGTACCAACTCAAAATGGTAGTCTAATGAATAATTCTCATTTACTTTAAATCATAGTTTAGAATCTTTTAAAAAAATTTAGTAGTTTAGGATGTTTTATAGATTAATAAATCTTTCTTTTTCCATATCTTTCTCTCACAATATTCTTCTTTTCTAGACACTCTTTAATATTCTTTCCCAGTCTCATTTGCTGGTGTTCTCTCTCTGACACACACACACACACACACACACACACACGCACATGCACATGCACACACACCCATGCACAAACATATTTAAAGGGACATATTTAGTATTTCAGTCATTTATTCACAATGGTATTTTTAGTAAAAGTCTATAAGGGCGATGACCTTTCAATCCTGATTTTAAAAAATAAAGATAGAGCACTACAAATTTAGAAAAATAAAAAGACAAATAAAAATAAAACTTTGGAATATATATATACAAAATCCTATAAAGAATAAAATTTGCTTTTACAGAATTCTTAAAAGAATTAAAACCCATATTGAAATGATAGTTGACCTGTATTAAGAGAACATGCTTTTCATACAGCTAATAAAAATCTCCAAAGATATTAGTTAATGCTAAACACATTGAATAAAATCCAAAATTCACAGCTATAAAAAACAAACAAGTGAATGGATCAAAAGACTAATCATATAAGCTATTTCCTTAACATGAGAATGTATAAATGCCCCAAAATAACAATAAATACTCCTCATCCTGATGACATGCTAGCAGCATTACCTTTAAAATTGAGAATAAATAAACTTGCTCACTATCATCAGTTTTCTTTTGTTAAGTTTAGCCTTTGTAAGGAGCATTACATAAAAGTAGGAACTATGGTAGTATTGTTTAAGAAACATCAGTTTTCATATATATCAGCAAATACAGTTAGAAGACATACCTGAGGGGATTATTCCTTTAAAAGTAGCAACTAAAAAAATTAAAATATTTAGATATAACCCAAAAAAGAAATGGTAAGGACTTTTCTGAAGACAATTTTAGTCCTTCAATATAAGAGTTAATGGTGTGTGTGTATGTGTGTGTGTGTGTGTGTGTGTGTGTGTAGTCAGAGAGAGAGAATACCAACGAATGAGACTGAGAAGGAAAATTAAAGAACGTACAAGGAAGAAAAAGACTGTGAGAGAAAGATATGTAAAAAGAAAAAAATGAAAGAAAAGAGAGAGAAAGAACATGAAAGAAAGAGGGAGGGAGGGGGAGAAGGGGTTTAGGCAGTATTAAACAGAAAATGGCAGGAAAAGTTCATGATTGGACAGATCATGATAATGAGAAGAACCTTCAATCGATGGGTGAAGAGTTTTACATTTTATTCTCAGTAAGATTCTGAATTTTGCAAATTTTGTAATATGTGTGCATCAATTTTTACAATTCAAAGACATGTTTTAAAACAGAAAACAAGGGAAGCTGCAAATTTTGTCAAAAGCATCAAAGAGTAGTTATATGAGATACATTTTTTTTTAAAACATGGCACAGACTGAAAGACCTGAGTAGTGAGATTTACCTTAGCACATCAACGACGGGAAATCAGAAGACTGTAGGAATTTATATGATGCGGTGTTTACTTAGACAAACATTCTCGAAACGGCTTGCAAGGTTTTATCCTTGTTACATAATTAAGTTACATGAGGAGGCGGAGGTGGAAATGAGCCTGCCCAGGTGGACGTTTTCACCCAGAGCGGAAGACATTTATTAGGCATATAAGCACATACACACAGCTTCTCATTCGGAGCATCAGTTCGAGTTAATTTGGTTTATGGCTGCGCTTTAGAGAAATGACAGTCTTCAAATAGCGATTAGATGCACCACAATAAGTTCTTGACTGTAATTTAATACTTTCTCGGAGGACTTGATTCCCCATTTGGATCATATGCAGGTTCTGTTTATGAAGTTGTGTGCAAGATTTTTGTCAACAAGTTACTCCCACCTCCACGGAATGAACTTTCAAAGCGACGTTTACGGGAATATTTAAAGGTACTTCAACGCTGTGAAGGAAAGCGCATGTCTCTTCTCTAACTTCTCATGAAACCGATCTCACACTGATATACACATTAATAAACCTACTTCTAAACTTCCTGGAATAATTCTAAACTTCAAAAATTATATACAAATCTGAGGTTATGGTTGAACGAAACTATTCAATACTGAATTTGAAGTAAGAGGGATATTATCAACTATTATATAGTTCAACATTCAGAACTCTTGATGTCCAAGAATAACATCTAAATGAGAAAGCCCTGGGAGGGGCCTACTGGGCTTGTCTCTCCGTCACCTCTCTTCGTTCGTATCCATTTATGGGCTCTATTTAGCCTGTCCTGCACATTCTTTAAAGTAGTTGTATTAATCCTAACAGGTTGATATAACCGTTTGCCTTCATGAGAAACTGATCCTTTATGAAATACTCTTAACAGCTTTTGATAAAACTAGTCAGACAATGCTGACCTCTGAATGAGTTTCAAAGATAAAGAGAAGAATGGGGAAAAGGTGGAGGAAACATGAGTAGTGGAAATCACTTTAGAAATTTTATATTTCAAATGCCCAGAAGGAATTGCTGGTGGAAATGTGCAGCCAAGGGACGTCTGTGACTCAGTAGATGAATCCGCTTGAAGTCCATGATTCAAAGTCAGCACGTATTTGTCATCATTTTCCACTTTATTTATTGGCTCCAAAATAACATATTGTGAAGTCATTATGAGGATAAGATATTTTACACCTGGCAAATTAAAGAAACTACTAATTTAAAAGGTACTGAAAATGGACCCATATATTAAAGAGATTGTTGCATTTTGAGGCGCAAGTCCTCACAAAGGGAAAATCAATGCCAAAATTCTCTATTCTATTTTTCCTATAATTTAGAAAATCATTCTTCTCTCCATTGAGGGAGGAGAGGCAATTGTTTTTTTAATAATTTAACTCCTCAGATCATGTTCAGCTTTGAATCTGTGTTTCCACCTGTACCTCTGGGCTCTGAGTTCTGTGAAATGCTGCCCTTCTGCAAATGTCCACACGCAAAATGAATCCTGTCTTCTTTTTCATTTCAGTTCCCTTAGAGCAATTACAGGGAAGAGGGAGAGAAAAAGTCACAAGAGTGCGGAGTGTAGAAGGAGCTTAATGAGGGACCACAGGGGTTGGGGAGAAGTGGTAAGCACTGAAACGGGAGACTGGGAGCAATTTCTCCCACTGCACTTGGTCTGAGGCAAAGGTCGTTCATTTTCCTTGTGACCAAGCAAATAGACAATGCGTTTGCCATGGGGACCCAGATATTTTACTATGTATATTGTTTAAAAATATACAGCCATTATTAAAAGTGATGAAGAGAAATTTGTAAACCTCTCCTTTAGGAACATTTCCTGTATATGTAATCCACCTGGAGAAACTGAAAATAGAAACCGAAAACACTGCCTCTAAATTGCAGAGTGTAAGTAAAAGTAAGCCTAGGGTAGGTCTTATGAAGATCATAAAACATATAATAACATATTGCTGTGGTAAATATAAAAAGCTGACAGAAAGTGAAACTATGCAACTCTAATTTGTACCTCCATTTTTTAAGTCAATAAGTAAGAAAAGTGATATTCCATGTATAAAAAAATAAATGGAACATGGATGATGGAACCACAGCTTATGGTAGCCTCTGGCATATTTGTGTATGTGTGTGTCTCTGTGTATGGTCTGCTTCTCTTTAGAATGGATGGTATAGAGTGTGGGTGGATGTGTAGAGAACAGGGGAGCATCTATGAATCAACTTTGTACTTAATACAGTTGTTAAACTTAATCTTTGTCCACAAGTGTCCTAATGTTTTCAAGCCCAAGTTCATGCGTCCAATGCACAGTGAGGCCAAACAAACCAAAACGTGGTGTTTGGAGCAGAGAAAGGTTTATTGCAAGGGCCAAACAGGGAGAACAGGTGGTTCATGCTCAAAAAACCCAAACTCCCCAATGGGCTTTAGGGAAGAGTGTTGAAAGGTAAATTTGGTGGGGTGGGGGCTTTTGCAGGGCCTGTGATGTTCCTCTGATTGGTTAGTGGGGAGGTAACAGTGCTGTGTTCCAGGAATCTCAGTCATCAGCCTTCTGCTTCCAACCAGTATGAGGTCTACTCTTGGCTCAGCCTAAAGTTACCATCCTCCACCTGGGGCCCAGCTCCTGTAGAACTCAGTGATATGTACCAGATTGCTATGCACATCCCCCAAGAGGAACGGGGACCCTGCCCTGTCACTGTACTGTTGTTTCCTTTTTTTATTATTAATTTTTATTGGAGTATAGTTGCTTTACAATGCTGTGTTAGTTTCTTGCTGTACAGCAAAGTGAATCAGTTGTATGTATACATATATCCACTCTTATTTTGATTTCCTTCCCATTTAGATCATCACAGAGCACTGAGTAGAGTTCCCTTTGCTATACAGTGGGTTCTCATTAGTTATCTATTTTATACATAGTTGTGTATATATGTCAATCCCAATCTCCCAATTCATCCCACTCCCCCTTCCCCTCTTGGTAACCATAAGTTTGTTATCTACAACTGTGACTCTATTTCTGTTTTGCAAATAAGTTCATCTCTACCATTTTTCTAGATTCCACATATAAGTGATATTATATGGTATTTGTTTTTTCTCTTTATGATTTACTTCAGTCTGTATGGCAGTCTCTAGGTCCATCCATGTCTCTGCAAATGGTACTATTTTGTTCCTTTTTATGGCTGAGTAATATTCCATTCTGCATATGTACCACATCTTCTTTATCCTTACCTCTGTCAATGGACATTTTGGTTGCTTCCATGTCCTGGCTGTTGCAAATAGTGCTGCAATGAACATCGGGGTGCATGCATGCTTTTGAATTATGGTTTTCTCTGGATGTATGCCTAGGAGTGAGATTTCTAGGTCATATGGTAGCTCTATTTTTAGTTTTTTTAAGGAAACTCCATACTGTTCTCCACAGTGGCTGTAGCAATTTACATTCCCACCAACAGTGTAAGAGGATTCCCTTTTCTCCACACCCTCTACAGCATTTATTGTTTGTAGAATTTTTGATGACGGCCATTCTGACAGGTGTGAGGTGATACCTCACTGTAGTTTTGATTTGCATTTCTCTAATAATTAGTGTTGTTGAGCATCTTTTCATGTGTTTGTTGGCCATCTGTATGTCTTTTCTGGAGAAGTTTCTATTTAGGTCTTCTGCCTTTTTTTTGATTGGGTGATTTCATTTTTTGATATAAGCTGCATGAGCTATTTGTGTATTTTGGAGATTAATCCCTTGTCAGTTGCTTCGTTTGCAAATATTTTCTCCCATTCTGAGGGTTGTCTTGGTAAAGGTGCAGGATACAAATCAATACACAGAAATATCTTGCATTCCTATACACTAACAGTGAAAGAGCAGAAAGAGAGATTGAGGAAACAATCCCATTTACCATCACATCAAAAAGAATAAAACACCTAGGAATAAACTTACCTAAGGAGGCAAAAGACCTGTGCTCAGATAACTATAAGATACTGATGAAGGAACTCAAAGATGACACAAGAAGATGGAGAGATATACCATGTTCGTGGATTGGAAGAATCAGCATTGTGAAAATGACTGTATTACCCAAAGCAATCAATCCCTATCAAATTACCAAGGGCATTTTTCACAGAATTAGAATAAAAAAATTTACACTTTGTATGGAAACACAAAAGACCCCAAATAGAGAAAGCAATCTTGAGAAAGAAGGATGGAGCTGGAGAAATCAGGCCCCCTGACTTCAGACTATATTACAAAACTACAGTAATCAAGACAGTATGGTACTGGCACAAAAACAGAAATATAGTTCAATGGAGTGGGATAGAAAGTCCAGAGATAAACCCACTCACCTATGGCCACCTAATCTATGACAAAGCAGGCAAGAATAAACAATGGAGAAAAGACAGCCTCTGCAATAAGTGGTGCTGGGAAAACTGGACAGCTACATGTAAAAGAATGAAATTAGAACACTCCCTAACACCATACACAAAAATAAACTCAAAATAGATTAAAGACCTAACTGTAAGGCCAAATACTATAAAACTCTTAGAGGAAAATATAGGCAGAACACTCTCTGACATAAATCACAGCAAGATCTTTTCCAATCCACCGCCTAGAGTAATGAAACTACAAACAAAAGTAAACAAATAGGACCTAATGAAACGTAAAAGCTTTTGCACAGCAAAAGATACCACAGATAAAACTATTGTTCTTGACTGCCTTTCCTTGGTTTCTGCATTCCCTCTCTTCCCTATTTAGTAGCTGTTTGAATCTGCCCTTTGGAACTCAGGGAAAGTGTAGGAGGCTGAAGCCTTATTCCTACAAACAAAAAATGGGGGACATACAAAGGTTTTTGTACCTGGGAGGGCCCCACAGGTTCCTGCTCAAATTTACTAATCTTTCATTCATAAAACATTATCTTTCTAACATCAAGGTAATTGGTATGGAAAATCCATGGGACCTCAGATCTGTTCTGACACTATATACTGATTTTTCCTTTTCACCAGAATAAATGGGACTAGTAAATCTTGATTACTGACAGTTATCTTCTGGTCCTCTGCTTTCAGCCATCTCATTTCTCCCTGGCTTCAGTAACAGGTGAAATGATTAGAACAGTGAGTTGCTAAAATAACAGTGTAACTCATAAGTATCATTTCTCAGAGCTCCATAGGGGTTCCTTCCCCATTCTTATTTCAAGAGACCATTTTAGTAATTACTGTCAATCTGTAATAACACCTTATCACTATAGTGATGAATGGTTGGGTGTATGAAACAGCCTTGTATGCAACTGTTAAAATTAATGCTAGTAAATTTTCTTCCACAAGAAAAAAAACCATATTTATTTTTGTGGTTGAAACTATTGAATACACATGAAGCTGGTGCCAAAGTCTGCTAAAAGCAAGCTGCCTTATATGTTGGTGAATATTTCTGATTTTTAAAGACAAATAGTTTCTTTTAGATCATAAGGTCTGTTTCCTTCTAATATATTGAAGTAATCTCTGAAGTCAAATGCAATTCTTATGTTTTATTGTCAATTTTACTTTACCACAGTGATGATTGTTTTTGAACAAAGTATGCCAAGCACACACTGTTCTTTCCCTATCTGTCCTAAGGGATAACATCTAGAGATCTGTTTTTCTTTAAGTTCATTTTCTAGGGATCAGCTGTGCTTGATCCTTTTAATATTTGTAGATTTGGAAATATATACATCTTTTCTTCTCAAAAGAAGTTTGTAAATGTTCATCTTATGAGCTTCAAGCTGATGCCACAGTACAAGAAATAACATGGTCTGAAATTCTCTTAAATTTTGAGAATTGCCGCCCAGTGTTCCCTAAAGGGACTTGGTTGTAGACTTGAAAGTAAACCTTTTAATACCTCCTTCCCCAGCAACATCTTGGTCAATGTTAAACGGCAGCTCTGAGCTTCAAGAACTTTCAGAAAACTAAGGAAAAAAAATTAAATTCTTCAACATCAGGCAAAAGACTGAAGCAATGCAGAAAATACCTCAATACCGTTGAGAATTACTGTTGAAAGAGAATAATGTGTTTGTGAAACGCATTGATTGGTCCCTATCTCTTGGTGTCCCAATTTCAATCCCAATAAAATCAAAGTACCTCAGCGTGTTTTGCTCCAGAAAAAAATGGACACTCCACACTCTGGGAGATTTTCTAATAAAAATTATAAGCTGGAAGAACTAATTGATGATTTCTGAATAAATACTGAAAATGGAAAAAGGAGCACAAAATAGAGAATGCAAAAACTAAGTCCCAATCTTTGGTTTAATGGAAGACAGATTGAAGAGAATGGCAAAATACTGGAAATAATTGTTTTATAAAGAGTTTCCTTACATTCTATTAGATAACAGTTAAAAATTATACTACTCCACTCTATGAATTCATACAAAATTAAACAAATATTTTAAAAGAAAGACAAAGGATGTAGGGTATATTGATTTTAGTAGCCATTTGAAAAACCTTTGTTTTGTTTTTTTTTTTAACATCTTTATTGGAGTATAATTGCTTCACAATGGTGTGTTAGTTTCTGCTTTATAACAAAGTGAATCGTCTATACATGTACATATTTCCCCATATCTCCTCCCTCTTGAGTCTCCCTCCTACCCTCCTAACCCACCCCTCTAGGTGGTCACAAAGCACTGAGCTGATCTCCCTGTGCTATGTAGCTGTTTTCCACTAGCTATCTATTTTACATTTGGTAGTGGTTGTATGTCCATGCCACTCTCTCACTTTGTCCCAGCTTACCATTTCCCCTCCCCGTGTCCTCAAGTCCATTCTCTATGTCTACATCTTTATTCCTGTCCTTGCCCCTAGGTTCTTCAGAATCATTTTTTTTTTAAGATTCCATATATGTGTGTTAGCATATGGTATTTGTTTTTCTCTTTCTGACTTACTTCACTCTGTATGACAGACTCTAGGTCCATCCACCTCACTATAAATAACTCAGTTTCATTTCTTTTAATGGCTGAGTAATATTCCATTGTATATACGTGCCATATCTCCTTTATCCATTCATCTGTCAATGGACACTTAGGTTGCTTCCATGTCCTGGCTATTGTAAATAGAGCTGCAATGAACATTGTGGTACATGACTCTTTTTGAATTGTGCTATTCTCAGGGTATATGCCCAGTAGTGAGATTGCTGGACCATATGGTAGTTCTATTTTTAGATTTTTAAGCAACCTCCACACTGTTCTCCATAGTGGCTGTATCAATTTACATTCCCACCAACAGTGCAAGAGGGTTCCCTTTTCTCCAAACCCTCTCCAGCATTTATTGTTTGTAGATTTTTTGATGATGGCCATTCTGAGTGGTGTGAGGTGATACCTCATTGTAGTTTTGATTTGCATTTCTCTAATGATTAGTGATGTTGAGCATCCATTCATGTGTTTGCTGGCAATCTGTATATCTTCTTTGGAGAAATGTCTATTTAGGTCTTCCGCCCATCTTTGGATTAGGTAGTTTGTTTTTTGATATGGAGCTGCATGAGCTGCTTGTAAATTTCAGAGATTAATCCTTTGTCAGTTGCTTCTTTTGCAAATATTTTCTCCCATTTTGAGGGTTGTCTTCTCGTCTTATTTATGGTTTCCTTTGCTGTGAAAAAGCTTTTAAGTTTCATTAGGTCCCATTTGTTTGTTTTTCTTTTTATTTCCATTTCTCTAGGAGATGAATCAAAAAGGATCTTGCTGTGATTTATGTCATAGAGTGTTCTGCCTGTATTTTCCTCTAAGAGTTTTATAGTGTCTGGCCTTATATTTAGGCCTTTAATCCATTTTGAGTTTACTTTTGTGTATAGTGTTAGGGAGTGTTGTAATTTCATTCTTTTACATGTAGCTGTCCAGTTTTCCCAGCACCACTTATTGAAGAGGCTGTCTTTTCTCCATTGTGTATTCTTGCCTCCTTTATCAAAGATAAGGTGACCAAATGTGCATGGGTTTATCTCTAGGCTTTCTATCCTGTTCCATTGATCTATATTTCTGTTTGTGTGCCAGTACCATACTGTCTTGATTACTGTAGCTTTGTAGTATAGTCTGAAGTCAGGGAGCCTGATTCCTCCAGCTCCGTTTTTCTTTCTCAATATTGCTTTAGCTATTTGGGGTCTTTTGTGTTTCCATACTAATTGTGAAATTTTTTGTTCTAGTTCTGTGAAAAATGCCATTGGTAGTTTGATAGGGATTGCATTGAATCTGTCAATTGCTTTGGGTAGTATAGTCATTTTCACAATGTCGATTATTCCAATCCAAGAACATGGTATATCTCCCCATCTGTTTGTGTCACCTTTAATGTCTTTCATCAGTGTCTTATTGTTTTCTGCCTACAGATCTTTTGTCTCCTTTGGTAGGTTTATTCCTAGGTATTTTACTATTTTTGTTGCAATGGTAAATGGGAGTGTTTCCTTAATTTCTCTTTCAGATTTTTCATCATTAGTGTATAGGAATGCAAGAGATTTCTGTGCATTAGTTTTGTATCCTGCTACTTTACCAAATTCATTGATTAGCTCTAGTAGTTTTCTGGTAGCATCTGTAGGATTTTCTATATATAGTATCATGTCATCTGGAAACACTGACAGTTTTACTTCTACTTTTCTCATTTGGATTCCTGTATTTCTTTTTCGTTTCTGATTGCTGTGGCCTCAGCTCCCAGCCTCCACCTACCCCAGCAGGTGAGCAGACAAGCCTCTCAGGCTGGTGAGTGCTGGTCGGCACTGATCCTCTGTGCGGGAATCTCTCCGCTTTGCCTTCTGCACCCCTGTTGCTGTGCTCTCCTCCGTGGCTCCGAAGCTTCACTCCTGCCCACCCCCTCACCCAGTCTCCGCTAATGAAGGGCCTTCCTACTGTGTGGAAAGTTCTCCTCCTTCACAGCTCCCTCCCAGAGGTGCAGTTCCTGTCCCTATTGTTTTGTCTCTGTTTTTTTTCTTTTTCTTTTGCCCTACCCAGGTACGTGGGGAGTTTCTTGCCTTTTGGGAGGTCTGAGATCTTCTGCCAGCATTCAGTAGGTGTTCTGTAGGAGTTGTTCCACATGTAGATGTATTTCTGATGCATTTTTGGAGAGGAAGGTGATCTCCACGTCTTACTCCTCCGCCGTCTGGAAGGTCTCCCCGGGCTCTTCGTTTTTCTTTATAGAAAAGATGGAGAAATATTTGTTGGCTGATTCTAAAGTTAAAATAAACACATAGATTTTTTAGTGTATATCCCTGGAAATTTACTGACTTCTAAAAAATTAGATAAGATAATTTTATAGTCTTGTGGAAGGAAATAATGAAGAATATTTAAAAATACTGAAAAGGTACAATAGTTAGAAAAAGTTTTGTCATTAAATATTAAACCATACTTTTAAACAACTTTAAAAATTAATGTGTTTTAATAGTAATAAAAAGTAGGTTTTCTAATAAGATGCAGAATGAAGAGTCCAATATTAGATTCTAGGATGCCTTGGAATTTAATACATAACAGGATGGTATTTTATTTCTATGGGAATAGTACTTTTGCTGAAAAAAAATGTTATGCATCTGGAAAAATATGCTTGAAATTTTGCTTCATATTGTAGAGAAATCAATGTAAATTGTATGAAGTGCAAAACACTTTAAAAAGAATCAAAAGTAAATAATAAATGTTAGTGAAATAAATGCATGCACTAGGGAAAGGGAAACAGAAATAAGAGAAGAAACCGAGAAGCAATAATATATATAATATTTGATTATACAAAATTTTACACTTTTTAATTTAAAATTATACCATTACATAGCTTCAAAGCAAGGTGATTAGTAAATTTTTAATAGAGATAAAAATTTGATATTTATATTGTCTAAACACCTGCTACTAATTAAGAAAAAAGATACAGTGTGATAAAAAATATTGGCAAAGTAATTGAATCCATGAAATGGGATATCCAAAGAGAATCCCCAAGCTTCCAATAGACCGAAGGAAAAATGTTAAGTCTTAGCGGTTGTCAAAGAAATTTAATAAAAGAAACAATGAAATAGACTCATTATAATTAGGAAAAGTTGAATAAACACCACCTGCTTTTGCAAGAATATAAGGAAAGTGACATTCTCACATACTGCTGTTAGAAATGTGCATTGGTAAAGTAGTTCTTTAAAGCAATCTGATAATAGCAATTAAAATTAAACTATAAATCCTTTACTCAAAAATCCTACTTTATACAAGAATCTATAGAGATGACAACATCACTATGCAAAAATTATACAGTGATTATTTTGGTATCTTTCGCAGCAACAGAAACCTGGGAATTTATGGAACATCTGTCAACAGGAAATGGTTAAGTAAACAATGATACTTTTTAATGGGAAATATTATCCAGCTATTAAAAATTATATATATAATTATATGTATATACGAAATTATATATATATATATTGGCAGGAGGCTTGGAAGCATTTTCATGATCTTCTGTTAAGTGAAAAATATAATGTTAAGAGAAGATACTGTAGAATGATACCATGTTTACTCCTACATCTCCATTTATATAGAGAGAAAAGTGTTGACATGGTTTACCAAAAATATAATGGCTTGAGTTGAGGGAATGTGTAAATTATCAAAGGTAAAAAAAGAAAAAGATACCATAGAATAATGGATTACCATATCATTATGAAGTTCCAATAAATGTTACATATGCAATAATTTTATGAAAATATTGTAAATATATAAATAATAAATGTGTACACGATAAAGACTAAAAATTGACATTGACAAATGAAGTGGCTGACCACACAGAATGAAACTCTACATCATTTTCAGAATGCATTTCTGCTATTTCAAAGCAGCTTTGTATCATATTATCAAAACTAAGTAATAACTGAAAAATACTAGGTGAGATATGTTTATGTCTTCAGGAAGGATGGAAATGTTCCATTGTAGCACCTAACTGCCTCTAAACACTTCAGTGCCATGAACGCAATTGTAGAAGTGAAACCGCATGTTAATTAGCCAAAGCTTGAAGAAGTAGCTGATACCTTGGTGAACTTATTAATCCATTATTTTAATAAAATACAGAAATACATGGATAAAATTTCACAAGGAAGTTTTGAATTGGTTTAATATTGGAAAGTGACATTAAAAGGTTAGAGTGTTGGGTGAACACTGTAGGGAAAGACAGAGGTAATTATAGCTGGAGGCTGTGGGTCCACAAGGAGTGGGTTTGTTCAGAATGAAGACTTGTATTACATATTTGTTAAAATCAGATCAGTTTGTGGAGGGCACATTTTCCCAAATCATATTTTTGCTGTCATTGGAAATCAACTTGGGCAGTGCCTCCAAAATGACCCATGTCAGAGCACATCTCCCATGCCAGTTGTCATCAGAATGTAAATGGAGTGAGCCCAGCAGCAAACTGCACACAGGACTCTAGCAAATGGCTTTTCCCATGTTGCGATCCTCTTGCCATCTTCTTTGGCCAGCCCTTGAACCCAAGTGCTTTGACTCAGAAGTTAAGGTTTGTGAGTTTCTGCGTTGCAAGACTTCCTTTTAATTCCCATCAAGATCTTGGTCCTCACCAGCAATAAAACCTGGTGTCTTCTTCATTTTGGCCTTCAAGAACACATTTCTCTTTGTGGAAGACACCATTCTTTGTTTGATTTCTAATGCTGATAGTACCTTCTTTCTCAAATGTTTATGATCATTTCAATAGAAATAGAGTCAGAGGCATGGGATTAAAGAGTTCATCTTCACATTTTAACCAAGAGTTATCTTCAACTGCAGAACTGTGAGTGAATAGATTTCTGCTCTTTTAAACCAGCAAGTTTGTGGTAACTGGTTACAGCATCCACCGAAAATAGAGAGCTTTGACTCAGACAGAAAAACAGGCCTGAAAGAATGGGTTCCTATGGAAGATCATCAAAACAATATTAGTTAACTAAAATAATACCAAGTTCAAGCACAAACTGGATGTTATCAGTATACAAATAGGACAAATCCCGTTTTGTAGCAATGACAAGGTGTTTCATTGCCAGAGTTGATGCTGGAATCTTGGGAAAGATAGGGACATTTTCATGTGTAGGTGCAATTTGAAGTAGTATCCATGCCTATTGCTAAGGTTTAGGCTTAAGGACAATGCTTTGGGAAGAGAGATTTATCAAGCCCTATAAAATATCAGAAGCCATTAGTGCAGATGAATTTAGAATGATTCTGCCTCCCAGGCTAATTGTCATGCAAACAAAATCACAGCAGAGGCTCTTTCGTAAACACAAAATTAGTGAATATTGACAACACAAATGCATGTTTTAAGATGCAAGATTAAGCCCAGACAAAGAATGCCACTGGCTCCTGAGTCTGAGATTATCAATTTCTATCCATACAGAAGGCTGTTGGCTGATAGCTGATAGAGCTGGGAAGGGCAGTGAGACTACAAGACTACCACTTCTCATTTTGACAAAAATTTGTTAATGCAGCCAAAATACATAGGGATTGTTCAATCCACGTCTCACCTTGCTGAACTGTCTTCAGCTGAATTTTTCACATCAGCTACTGGCAATGTGTGCCTCCCCCGTGCACTGAATTTTTGATATTCAAATGCTTGCATTTACAGTACATCATTGCACTTTTTGTCATTTGTGTTCTTCAAATATATTACTGGCTCCCCATCTTCCATGTGCATGGTCAGATTATACTTCCCTTCACTTTCGAAGTGTGGTGTGACTAGATGATTTGCTCTGACAAAGGAAAGGTCAGCAGAAATGACTGGTATATTTCCCAGATGGCACCTTCAGGAGCCACTGTTGAGTTGCCATGACTCCATTTTCCTGCCTAGGAAATCACAGATGCATGGAGTGTTAGGCACCCTGAGATGTGGTCCTTCAGGAATGAAGAGGTAAAGCAGAGCCCCACCAAGCTAATTTTGATGGAAATGTGTGAGAAAGAAATGAGATGATGAGTTTGTTCACTATAGTAAAGTTACCTAACCTATGCTTAATATTTCAAACTGTTAAAATTTTTAATTTTTGTTTTTAGGCTACAATTCTAGATTAATAAAATTACTTTTACTTATAATCTTATAATTATTCATTTTAACACTGGTAGAAAATATATACTTATTCTGTTGTCAATCATCTTCTATTAATGACATAACAGTTTATATTGAAAATATCTACTGTATATGATTATATCTTCATATTTTTATAGGGTCCTCAAAAATTAAAGAAACTTTGGGAATGCTTTCTTGAAATCAGTAGTACCTTGCCTTTTTAAATGACTCGCATCTATTCACTTCCTTTAATGAAAACAAAATCTTAACCTTGCTCCAAGTAGCTTAGAGATAAAGGTTTTGTAAAATTGCTTTTTACTTTATGTGTCATATCACACAAAAATAATATTAAAGTAAATAATCTCTGCTTTTCAAACCTTTCTCTCTCCTCTCTGTCTCTGTCTCTGTTTCTCTCTTCATACACGCAACACACACACACACACCCAGGAACATTCACACTCATATATACATCGATATAGATTGGTTCCCATATTGGATCAAAATAAAAAGGACTCATAAGGATGAGGACCATCTCCCACTTGTTCACTATTTGATGCCAATGTATTGTCCAGGGCCTAGAACAGAAGGGAAGGAAAAGAGGAGGGAGGAGGGAGAGAGGGAGGGGAAGGAAGGGAGAGATGGTAGAAGGCAGGAAGAACTAGTTTGAATTTAACCAACTAGAGTTCAGAAAAAAATTGGGTGGAAACAAGGTGGGTTGAGTGTGCCCAGGAGGATTTCATTTTATACACGCATATATATTTTTTCAAAGTGTTTTACCACTTTCTTTAAGTTATTCAACTGTAGTTAGACCCAAACTACACAGCCTCTTAAATGATTTTAAAGGCTCAGGACTGGTGTTTCTGGGAATGTGCTACAGTGTGGTAAATTGGATTTTACAAATAATTTAATCCTTTTTGATTCAGTCACATTCACACAAGCTTTGAATGAAGTGAAATTAGAGAAAGGTCATCCTATCAATTTTTACCCTTTCGTAAATTCAAGTATTGCATTCAAAGGTAACCCAATAAAGGATATAGTCCAAATATTAAAAATCCTGCACAATTTCTGGATTCTATCATCATTTTGACTTCCATCTTTTTAATTTACAAAAATACCAGTTATTTTCTGCATCTAGCTATACTAGGAAAATAATATACATTGATTAATTAAATGGTAACATAAGTAATGCACATTGAATAAATAATTACTTAAAGAAATATAGCTAAAGCAAACATCTATTGGTGTTATTTTAAAACATTGAAAAATAATCCTTTTTGTTTAAATTCAAGAAGACAAATAATTCTTCCGCTTATATGATACTGTTTTGAACTGAAAGTTAATAATAATCTGGAACAGACTTAATGTTCTTTATGTACTAAACTGCCAGTCTAGAATTACTGAGTGATAGCAATCACCATGGCCGTACAAATAGCTAAATACAAAGGAATACTAGCTTTTATAACATAATAAAAATTTTAAAGAACATGAAAGATGTTCTTTTTTGAAATATCGAAACAATATTTATGTGTAGAGGGAATTTCTGATTCTCATAAACTGAAGCTCATTTCAAATTTTGACATATTAAATGTATGTCATACATTATGTATTTCTGTTATTTCAAGTCATGCTCCAACCCAAATGAAATGATTGCATTTTAAAAATTCTATTCTTGAAAAAGAAAATAATCATGTGTAAATCTAAAATTTGGTATGCATATCTTTTAAAACAAATATTTATCACTGAATAAGAGTATGATGGTGCATTTACTAAATGTTACCTAAGATAGCCTCTTATTCATATTGTGATTCAAGATGCTTTTCATTTAAAATGATTTCTTGGAGCTACTACAAAAAGTTGCATAGAGGGCTCTCTTATTCTACTTTATAAATGCATAGTAGTTTGTTGTTTGCACTTGCTGCAAAATGTCAGTGTTACAAGTCTTCTTTGCTTTAATTAATGCTTTGTGGTTTGCATTCATATGGCTGATATGAAAATTGCTATTTCTCCTTTTTTAATATTCAGTTTTCCAATATGACTTTGTCCATATTTAATAGATCATTGCTCATGCTTTTATTTTCAAATTTTCTGCCTCATTTTGTTTTAGGTACATCCTTTATCTAGGACAAACATTTCAGATTTGTCTTGTATTCAATCTGAATTGAAATTCAATAGGTGAATTAAACACATTTATATTTATTGATATGACAATATGTATGTTTGATCTTAGTTCCTTTTGCATTTTTATGGTATGTTTTCTGTTTTTATGGTTTTTTAACTTTTGTGATGTTTTCTAGTGCTTAACTTTCCAATTATGTTTTTATAAAATAACTTTATTCATTAGGATTAAGTTCTCTATATTAGTTCCCTGATATGAGCAAATAACAAATTTTTAATCCAGCTACATTATATGTCATAATTTTCACCTTTACATTAACATAATATTTAATATTATGATAATTATTACTTGGTCTTTTCAAAATAAAACAATATCTTTTGATTTCTAGTTATTGCAGAGCCTCTAATCAATAAATTTTTATTTTCTACTTTTCCTTATATTTTTGTTAATTGCATCATTTCTATAAAGCTAATGCATATAGGTACTATTTTATTTGGATATTTGAGAATATATTTCTAAAAGTACATGTATTCAGTACTTCCACCAATATCCATCATGAAAACTAAGATGGAAATCATTTTTTAAAACTTAGCTAATTACATCCAATAACATATACAAAGGATAATATATCATGACCAAGTGTAGTTTTTCACAAGAATATAAGGTTGATATAATGGAAATTAATGAATGCAATTCATTTCAAACGACTAATTAAAATCCATACAATTAATTAAATAGATGTAGAAAAGTCATTTGATAAAATCTAGAAATCATTCCTGATTAAAAAATAAATAAAGCAAATTTCAGCAAATGAGAAATAGAAATTTCCTCAGCCTGATAAAAGACATCTAAGAAAAAAAATCTACAGATAATATCACATTTAATGATATTAAATATGAAAAAAAAAAGAGGGAATGCTTAAGGATAAGACAGATATGTCTCTCTTACCACATTTTCTTTAATAGATCTTTATTGGAGTATAATCCCTTCACAATACTTAGTTTCAGTTGTACACCAAAGTGAATCAGCCATATGCATACATATGTCCTCATATCCCCTCTCTCTTGAGCCTCCCTCCCATTCTCCCTATCCCACCCCTCTAGGTCACCTCAAAGCACCTAGCTGATCTCCCTGTGCTATGCGGCTGCTTCCCACTAGCTATTTTACATTCAGTAGTGTATATATGTCGATGCTACTCTCACTTCGCCCCAGCTTCCCCCTCCCACCCCATGTCCTCAAGTCCATTCTCTATGTCTACATCTTTATTCCTGCCCTGCAAGTAGGTTCATCAGTACCGTTTTTTTTTTTTTTTAGATTCCATATATATGCGTTAGCATATGGTATTTATTTTTCTCTTTCTGACTTACTCCAATCTGTAGGACAGACTCTAGGTCCATCCACCTCACTACAAATAACTCAATTTCGTTTCTTTTTATGGCTCAGTAATATTCCATTGTATATATGTGCCACATCTTCTTTATCCATTCATCTGTTGATGGACATTTTGGTTGCTTCCATGTCCTGGCTACTGTAAATAGTGCTGCAATAAACATTGTGGTACATGTCTCTTTTTGAATTATGGTTTTCTCAGGGTATATGCCAAGTAGTGGGACTGCTGGGTCATATGGTAGTTCTATTTTTAGTTTCTTAAGGAACCACCATACTGTTCTCCATAGTAGTTTTATCAATTGCATTCCCACCAACAGTGTAGGAGGGTTCCCTTTTCACCACACCCTTTCCAGCGTTTATTATTTCTAGATTTTTTGATAATGGCCATTCTGACTGGCATGAGGTGATACCTCATTGTAGTTCTGATTTACATTCCTCTAATAATTAGTGATGTTGAACATCTTTTCATGTGCCTCTTGGCCATCTGTATGTCTTCCTTGGTTAAATGTCTATTTAGGTCTTCTGCCCAATTTTTAATTGGATTGTTTGTTTTTTTGATATTGAGCTCCATGAGCTGTTTGTATATTCTGGAGATTAATCCTTTGTCTGTTGTTTCATTTGCAAATATTTTCTCCCATTCTGAGGGTGCTCTTTTCATCTTGTTTATGGTTTCCTTTGTTGTGCAAAAGCTTTTAAGTTTAATTAAGTCCCATTTGTTTATTTTTGTTTTCATTTCCACTACTCTAGGAGGTGGGTCAAAAAAGATCTTGCTGTTGTTTATGTCAGAGTGTTTTTCCTGTGTTTTCCTCTAAGAGTTTCATAGTGTCTGGTCTTACATTTAGGTCTTTAATCCATTTTGAGTTTATTTTTGTGTATAGTGTTAGGTAGTGTTCTAATTTTATTCTTTTACATGTAGCTGTCCAGTTTTCCCAGCACCACTTATTGAAGGGCTGTCTTTTCTCCATTTTATGTTCTTGCCTCCTTTGTCTTAAATTAGGTGACCATACGTGTGTGGGTTTATCTCTGGGCATTCTATCCTGTAAAATTGATCTATATTTCTGTTTTTGTTCCAGTACCATACTGTCTTGATTACTGTAGCTTTGTGGTATAGTTTGAAGTCAGAGAGCCTGATTCCTCCAACTCCAGTTTTCTTTCTCAAGATTGCTTTTGTTATTCACGCTTATTTGTGTTTCCATACGAATTATAAAATTTTTTGCTCTAATTCTGTGAAGAATGCCATTGGTAGTTTGATAGGGATTGCATTGTATCTGTAGATTGTTTTGGGTAGTATAGTCATTTTCACAATATTGATTCTTCCAATCCAAGAACATGGTATATTTCTCCATCTGTTTATGTCATCTTTGATTTCTTTCATCAGTGTTTTATAGTTTTCTGAGTACAAGTCTTTCACCTCCTTAGGCAGGTTTATTCCTAGGTATTTTGTTCTTTTTGTTGCAATTGCAAATGGGAGTGTTTCCTTAATTTCTCTTTCTGATTTTTCGTTGCTGGTGTATAAGAATGCCAGAGATTTCTGTGCATTAATTTTGTATACTGCAACTTTACCAAATTCATTGATTATTTCTAGTAGTTTTCTGGTGGCTTCTTTAGGATTTTCTATGTATAGTATCATGTCATCTGCAAACAATGACAGTTTTATTTCTTCTTTTCCAATTTGTATTTCTTTTATTTCTTTTTCTTCTCTGATTACCCTGGCTAGGACTTCCAAAACTATGTTGAATAAGAGTGGTGAGAGTGGACATCCTTGTCTTGTTCCTGATCTTAGTGGTAATGTGTTCAGTTTTTCACCATTGAGTATGATGCTTGCTGTGGGTTTGTCATTTATGGACTTTATTATGTTGAGGTAGGTCCCCTCTGTACCCATTTTCTGGAGAGTTTTTATCATAAATGGGTGTTGAATTTTGTCAAAAGCTTTTGCTGCATCTATTGAGATAATCATATCGTCTTTATTCCTTAATTTTTTAATGTGGTGCATCACATTGATTGATTTGTGTATATTGAAGAATCCTTGCATCACTGGGATAAATCCCACTTAATCATGGTGTATGATCCTTTTAATGTGTTGTTGGATTCTGCTTGCTAGTATTTTGTTGAGGATTTTTGCATCTATGTTCATCAATGATATTGGTCTATAATTTTCTTTTTTGTGATATCTTTTTCTGGTTTTGGTATCTGGGTGATGGTGGCTTTGTAGAATGAATTTGGGAGTGTTTCTAATCAACCTTGTACTGGAGATTCCAGCCGATGTAATAAGCCATGAAAAAGAAACAAAAGGCAATCATAATGGAAATGAAGTAGCAAAGCTGTCTTTATTCACAGATTACATAAGGATTGTTGTAGCAAATCCAATGGTATTTACAAAATAGACACTAGAACTAATGAGTGAGTGTAGCAGTGTTACTGGATAGAAATATGCGAGTACACAAATAAACTATATTATAAATACCAGCATGATACAATCAAATTAAAAATCTTAAACAACACAATTATAATAGCAGCAAAATTTTGAAATATTTAGGGGAAATTCTGGTAAAATACAGGTAAAATCTGTACACTGAAAATGACAAATTATTGATAAAAGAAATCAGTTACCTAAAATAACAGAGAGCTATATTGAGGAGACTTAATAGCACAGGGAGATCAGCTCGGTGCTTTGTGACCACCTAGAGGGGTAGGATTGGGAGGGTGGGAGGGAGGGAGATGCAAGAGGGAAGAGATATGGGGATATATGTATATGTATAACTGATTCACTTTGTTATAAAGCAGAAACTAACACACCATTGTAAAGCAATTATACTCCAATAAAGATGTTTAAGAAAAAAAATATATATATATAGTTAAAATGTCAATTCTCCTTCAACTAATCTATAGATTCAACTCAATCCCATACAGAATTCCATAATTTTATCTTTAGTTTTATTTAAATTGACTAATTCTAAAATCCATATGGGCTGTGAAGGACTTATTATAAACAAAACAACTTTGAAGAAAAACAATTGTTGAAGGACTTACATTCCATGACCTCTAGACTTATTTTTTAAATATAGTATTGGTGTAAAGATAAACAAATAGAATAAGGAAACACAATGGAAAACCCAAAAATAAGGTCCCCACATATTTAGACAACTGATAAATGTGCTAAGGCAATTCAATGAAGAAAGAATTGTCTCTTCAACAAATGGTGATGAAAAAATTGGCTATCTTTATGACAAAGTAAAAACTTTGATCCATTGATTATGCCATATAAAAATTAACTTTAGACCTGTTCTAGGCAGCTATCTTACAGATGCATGAATGTAAGAGTAGGAAGGGGTGGATGTTGGGATCACTTGGAGATCTTTGACACTTGAAGAAAAAATATACCTGGGGCGGGGGGAAAGTAACTTAAAATTAATCTCAAGGGAGGAGCAAGATGGCGGAAGAGTAAGACGCGGAGATCACCTTCCTCCCCACAGATACATGAGAGATACATCTACACGTGGAACTGCTCCTACAGAACACCCACTGAACGCTGGCAGAAGACGTCAGACCTCCCAAAAGGCAAGAAAATCCCCACGTACTTGGGTAGGGCAAAAGAAAAAAGAAATAACAGAGACAAAAGAATGGGGACGGGACCTGCACCAGTGGGAGGGAGCTGTGAAGGAGGAGGGGTTTCCACACACTAGGAGGCCCCTTCGTGGGCGGAGACTGCGGGTGGCGGAGGGGGGAAGCTTCGGAGCCACGGAGGAGAGCGCAGCCACATTGGTGCGGAGGGCAAAGCGGAGATTCCCGCGCAGAGGAGCGGTGCCGACCGGCACTCACCAGCCCGAGAGGCTTGTCTGCTCAGCCGCCGGGGCGGGCGGGGGCTGGGAGCTGGGGCTCGGGCTTCGGTGCTAGCCGGGAGGGAGTCCGGGAAAAAGACTGCGGCTGCCAAAGAGGCAAGAGAATTTTTCTTGCCTCTTTGTTTCGCGGCGCGCAAGGAGAGGGGATTCAGAGCGCCGCCTAAACGAGCTCCGGAGACGGGCGCGGGCCGCGGCTATCGGCGTGGATCCCACAGCAACAGGGACGCAGAGGGAAAAACGGAGAGATTCCCGCACAGAGGCTCGGCGCCGAGCAGCACTCACCAGCCCGAGAGGCTTGTCTGCTCACCCGCCGGGGCGGGCGGGGGCTGGGAGCTGAGGCGCGGGCTTCGGTCGGATCCCAGGGAGAGGACTGGGGTTGGCTGCGTGAACACAGCCTGAAGGGTCTAGCGCACCACAACTAGCCGGGAGGGTGCACGAGAAAAAGTCTGCAGCTGCCAAAGAGGCAGGAGACTTTTTCTTGCCTCTTTGTTTCGCGGCGTGCAAGGAGAGGGGATTCGGAGCGCCACTTAAACGAACTCCAGAGACGGGCGCGAGCCGTGGCTATCAGCGCGGACCCCAGAGACGGGCGTGAGACGCTAAGGCTGCTGCTGCCGCCACCAAACAGCCTGTGGGCGAGCACAGGTCATTCTCCACACCGCCCCTCCCGGGAGCCTGTGCAGCCCGCCACGGCCAGGCTCCCGTAATCCGGGGACAACTTCCCCGGGAGAGCGCACGGCGCGCCTCAGGCTGCTGCAACGTCACGCCGGCTTCTGCCGCCGCAGGCTCGCCCCGCCTCCTCCGTACCGCTCCCTCCCCCCGGCCTGACTGAGCCAGAGCCCCCGAATCAGCTGCTCCTTTAACCTCCTTCTGTCTGGGCGGGGAACAGACGCCCTCAGGGGACCTACATGCAGAGGCGGGTCCAAATCCAAAGCTGAACCCCGGGAGCTGTACGAACAAAGAAGAGAAAGGGAAATCTCTCCCAGCAGCCTCAGAAGCAGCGGATTAAAGCTCCACAAACAACTTGATGTGCCTGCATCTGTTGAATACCTGAATAGACAACGAATCATCCCAAATTTAGGAGATGGACTTTGGGAGCAGGATATATTAACTTTTACCCTTTTCCTTTTTTTTTTGTGAGTGTAGATGTGTATGCTTCTGGGTGAGATTTTGTCTGTATAGCTTTGCTCTCACCGTTAGTCCTAGGGTTAGGTCCGTCCTTTTTTTTTTTTTTTTTTTTTGGCTTAAAAATTTTTTTTTTTCCCTAATAAATGTTTTCTTAATAATTTTTTCCTTATTTTCTATTTTAAAAAAAATTTTTAATAAGTTTTTTCACATTTTTTATTTTAAAAAATTAAAAAATTTTTTTTTCTTAATAAATTTTTTCTAAATAATTTTTTTCTTATTTTTAGTATAAAAAATTAATAAATCTATTTTTAAAAATTAAAAAAAAATTTTTTTCTTAATAAATTTACTCTTAATAATTTTTTTTCTTATTTTTTATTATAATTGCTTTATTTTATTTTATTTTATCCTCTTTTTTTTCTTTCTTTCCATTTTTTCTCCCTTTTATTCTGAGCCGTGTGGATGAAAGGCTCTTGGTGCTCCAGCCAGGCATCAGGGCTGTGCCTCTGAGGTGGGAGAGCCAACTTCAGGACACTGGTCCACAAGAGACCTCCCAGCTCCACGTAATACTAAACGGCGAAAATCTCTCACAGATCTCCATCTCAACATCAAGACCCAGCTTCACTCAACGACCAGCAAGCTACAGTGCTGGACACCCTATGCCAAACAACTAGCAAGAGAGGAACACAGCCCCATCCATTAACAGAGAGGCTGCCTAAAATCATAATAAGGCCACAGACACCCCAAAACACACCACCAGACGTGGACGAACCCACCAGAAAGACAACATCCAGCCTCATCCACCAGAACACAGGCACTAGTTCCCTCCACCAGGAAACCTACACAACCCACTGAACCAACCTTAGCCACTGGGGACAGATACCAAAAACAACGGGAACTACGAACCTGCAGCCTGTGAAAAGGAGACCCCAAACACAGTAAGATAAGCAAAATGAGAAGACAGAAAAACACACAGCAGATGAAGGAGCAGGGTCAAAACACACCAGACCTAACAAATGAAGAGGAAATAGGTAGTCTACCTGAAAAAGAATTCAGAATAATGATAGTAAGGATGATCCAAAGTCTTGGAAATAGAATAGACAAAATGCAAGAAACATTTAACAAGGACGTAGAAGAACTAAAGAGGAACCAAGAAACGATGACAAGCACAATAAATGAAATTAAAAATACTCTAGATGGGATCAATAGCAGAATAACTGAGGCAGAAGAACGGATAAGTGACCTGGAAGATAAAATGGTGGAAATAACTACTGCAGACCAGAATAAAGAAAAAAGAATGAAAAGAACTGAGGACAGTCTCAGAGACCTCTGGGACAACATTAAACGCACCAACATTCGAATTATAGGGGTCCCAGAAGAAGAAGAGAAAAAGAAAGGGACTGAGAAAATATTTGAAGAGATTATAGTTGAAAACTTCCCTAATATGGGAAAGGAAATAGTTAATCAAGTCCTGGAAGCACAGAGAGTCCCATACAGGATAAATCCAAGGAGAAACACACCAAGACACATATTAATCAAACTCTCAAAAATTAAATATAAAGAAAACATATTAAAAGCAGCAAGGGAAAAACAACAGATAACACACAAGGGCATCCCCATAAGGTTAACAGCTGATCTTCCAGCAGAAACGCTGCAAGCCAGAAGGGAGTGGCAGGATATACTTAAAGTGATGAAGGAGAAAAACCTACAACCAAGATTACTCTACCCAGCAAGGATCTCATTCAGATTTGATGGAGAAATTAAAACCTTTACAGACAAGCAAAAGCTGAGAGAGTTCAGCACCACCAAACCAGCTTTACAACAAATGCTAAAGGAACTTCTCTAGGCAAGAAACACAAGAGAAGGAAAACACCTACAATAACAAACCCAAAACATTTAAGAAAATGGGAATAGGAACATACATATCGATAATTACCTTAAATGTAAATGGATTAAATGCTCCCACCAAAAGACACAGACTGGCTGAATGGATACAAAAACAAGACCCATATATATGCTGTCTACAAGAGACCCACTTCAGACCTAGAGACACATACAGACTGAAAGTGAGGGGATGGAAAAAGATATTCCATGCAAATGGAAATCAAAAGAAAGCTGGAGTAGCAATTCTCATATCAGACAAAATAGACTTTAAAATAAAGACAATTACAAGAGACAAAGACGGACACTATATAATGATCAAGGGATCGATCCAAGAGGAAGGTATAACAATTGTAAATATTTATGCACCCAACATAGGAGCACCTCAATACCTAAGGCAAATACTAACAGCCATAAAAGGGGAAATCGACAGTAACACAATCATAGTAGGGGACTTTAACACCCCACTTTCACCAATGGACAGATCATCCAAAATGAAAATAAATAAGGAAACACAAGCTTTAAATGATACATTAAACAAGATGGACTTAATTGATATTTATAGGACATTCCACCCAAAAACAACAGAATACACATTTTTCTCAAGTGCTCATGGAACATTCTCCAGGATAGATCATATCTTGGGTCACAAATCAAGCCTTGGTAAATTTAAGAAAATTGAAATCGTATCAAGTATCTTTTCCGACCACAACGCTATGAGACTAGATATCAATTACAGGAAAAGATCTGTAAAAAATACAAACACATGGAGGCTACACAATACACTACTTAATAAGGAAGTGATCACTGAAGAAATCAAAGGGGAAATCAAAAAATACCTAGAAACAAATGACAATGGAGACACGACGATCCAAAACCTATGGGATGCAGCAAAAGCAGTTCTAAGAGGGAAGTTTATAGCAATACAAGCCTACATCAAGAAACAGGAAACATCTCGAATAAACAACCTAACCTTGCACCTAAAGCAATTAGAGAAAGAAGAACAAAAAAACCCCAAAGCTAGCAGAAGGAAAGAAATCATAAAGATCAGATCAGAAATAAATGAAAAAGAAATGAAGGAAACAATAGCAAAAATCAATGAAACTAAAAGCTGGTTCTTTGAGAAGATAAACAAAATTGATAAACCATTAGCCAGACTCATCAAGAGAAAAAAGGAGAAGACTCAAATTAATAGAATTAGAAATGAAAAAGGAGAAGTAACCACTGACACTGCAGAAATACAAACGATCATAAGAGATTACTACAAGCAACTCTATGCTAATAAAATGGACAACCTGGAAGAAATGGACAGATTCTTAGAAATGCACAACCTGCCGAGACTGAACCAGGAAGAAATAGAAAATATGAACAGACCAATCACAAGCACTGAAATTGAAACTGTGATTAAAAATCTTCCAACACACAAAAGCCCAGGACCAGATGGCTTCACAGGCGAATTCTATCAAACATTTAGAGAAGAGCTAACACCTATCCTTCTCAAACTCTTCCAAAATATTGCAGAGGGAGGAACACTCCCCAACTCATTCTACGAGGCCACCATCACCCTGATACCAAAACCAGGCAAAGATGTCACAAAGAAAGAAAACTACAGGCCAATATCACTGATGAACATAGATGCAAAAATCCTCAACAAAATACTAGCAAACAGAATCCAACAGCACATTAAAAGGATCATACACCATGATCAAGTGGGGTTTATTCCAGGAATGCAAGGATTCTTCAATATACGCAAATCAATCAACGTGATACATCATATTAACAAATTGAAGGAGAAAAACCATATGATCATCTCAATAGATGCAGAGAAAGCCTTCGACAAAATTCAACACCCATTTATGATAAAAGTCCTGCAGAAAGTAGGCATAGAGGGAACTTTCCTCAACATAATAAAGGCCGTATATGACAAACCCACAGCCAACATTGTCCTCAATGGTGAAAAACTGAAACCATTTCCACTAAGATCAGGAACAAGACAAGGTTGCCCACTCTCACCACTATTATTCAACATAGTTTTGGAAGTGTTAGCCACAGCAATCAGAGACGAAAAAGAAATAAAAGGAATCCAAATCGGAAAAGAAGAAGTCAAGCTGTCACTGTTTGCAGATGACATGATACTATACATAGAGAATCCAAAAGATGCTACCAGAAAACTACTAGAGCTAATCAATGAATTTGGTAAAGTAGCAGGATACAAAATTAATGCACAGAAATCTCATGCATTCCTGTATACTAATGATGAAAAATCTGAAAGTGAAATTAAGAAAACACTCCCGTTTACCATTGCAACAAAAAGAATAAAATACCTAGGAATAAACCTACCTAAGGAGACAAAAGACCTGTATGCAGAAAATTATAGGACACTGATGAAAGAAATTAAAGATGATACAAATAGATGGAGAGATATACCATGTTCTTGGATTGGAAGAATAAACATTGTGAAAATGACTCTGCTACCCAAAGCAATCTACAGATTCAATGCAATCCCTATCAAACTACCACTGGCATTTTTCACAGAACTAGAACAAAAAATTTCACAATTTGTATGGAAACACAAAAGACCCCGAATAGCCAAAGCAATCTTGAGAACGAAAAATGGAGCTGGAGGAATCAGGCTCCCTGACTTCAGACTATATTACAAAGCTACAGTAATCAAGACAGTTTGGTACTGGCACAAAAACAGAAATATAGATCAATGGAACAGGATAGAAAGCCCAGAGATAAGCCCACGCACATATGGTCACCTTATCTTTGATAAAGGAGGCAAGCATATACAGTGGAGAAAAGACAGCCTCTTCAATAAGTGGTGCTGGGAAAATTGGACAGGTACATGTAAAAGTATGAAATTAGAACACTCCCTAACACCATACACAAAAATAAACTCAAAATGGATTAAAGACCTAAGTGTAAGGCCAGACACTATCAAACTCTTAGAGGAAAACATAGGCAGAACACTGTATGACATAAGTCACAGCAAGATCCTTTTTGACCCAGGTCCTAGAGAAATGGAAATAAAAACACAAATAAACAAATGGGACCTAATGAAACTTAAAAGCTTTTGCACAGCAAAGGAAACCATAAACAAGACCAAAAGACAACCCTCAGAATGGGAGAAAATATTTGCAAATGAAGCAACGGACAAAGGATTAATCTCCAAGATTTACAAGCAGCTCATGCAGCTCAATAACAAAAAAACAAACAACCCAATCCAAAAATGGGCAGAAGACCTAAATAGACATTTCTCCAAAGAAGAGATACAGATTGCCAACAGACACATGAAAGAATGCTCAACATCTTTAATCATTAGAGAAATGCAAATCAAAACTACAATGAGGTATCACCTCACACCGGTCAGAATGGCCATCATCAAAAAATCTAGAAACAATAAATGCTGGAGAGGGTGTGGAGAAAAGGGAACACTCTTGCACTGTTGGTGGGAATGTAAATTGATACAGCCACTATGGAGAACAGTATGGAGGTTCCTTAAAAAACTAAAAATAGAACTACCATATGACCCAGCAATCCCACTACTGGGCATATACCCTGAGAAAACCATAATTCAGAAAGAGTCATGTACCAAAATATTCATTGCAGCTCTGTTTACAATAGCCAGGACATGGAAGCAACCTAGGTGTCCATCATTGGATGAATGGATAAAGAAGATGTGGCACATATATACAATGGATTATTACTCAGCCATAAAAAGAAATGAAATGGAGGTGTTTGTAATGAGGTGGATGGAGTTAGAGTCTGTCATACAGAGTGAAGTAAGTCAGAAAGAGAAAAACAAATACAGTATGCTAACACATATATATGGAATCTAAGGGGAAAAAAAAAAAAAAAAAGAGGTCATGAAGAACCTAGTGGCAAGATGGGAATAAAGACACAGACCTACTAGAGAATGGACTTGAGGATATGGGGAGGGGGAGGGGTGAGATGTGACAGGGTGAGAGAGTGTCATGGACATATATACACTACCAAATGTAAAATAGATAACTAGTGGGAAGCAGCCGCATAGCACAGGGAGATCAGCTCGGTGCTTTGTGACCACCTAGAGGGGTGGGATAGGGAGGGTGGGAGGGAGGGAGATGAAAGAGGGAAGAGATATGGCAACATATGTATATGTGTAACTGATTCACTTTGTTGTAAAGCAGAAGCTAGCACACCATTGTAAAGCAATTATACTTCAATAAAGATGTTTAAAAAAAAAAAAAAATTAATCTCAGACCTACATTTAAAGCTTACGTTTATATAAAAACATATAAGAAAATCTTGATGAGCTTGGATTAGGCAAATATTCTTTAGATAAATCACCATCAGAAGTACAATCTATAAATGAATAAAGTGATATATCAGAATTTATCAACACTTAAAAAATATAGTGACTAAAGGAGAATAGTAGTTTCCTAAGTATATGGGGGTAATAAATCTGCTTATTTTTTTCTTTTGATGATAGTTTCATTGACAATAATTATGTCAAAAATTATTAAAATTTAAACTCTAAATATGTGCAATTTATTGTATATATGTCTCAATAATGATATTTATCTAAACACACATTAAATAAAGTCCTTCTCAGACAAAACAAAATTTAGAAAGTCAGAAGAATTCATTATCAGAAGGCTTGAACTGCACTACAACAAATATTACAGACAATTCTTCAGGAAGAAGAAATGTGATACCAGATGGAAATTTGAAATATGCTAAAAAGGTAGCAGTCCTGAAAATACTTTAGAAAGTTGGGTAAACATAGAATACTTATTTTCTTATTTTAAGTGTATGAAAATAATTGTCTAGAAAAAATGACAGTGTATTGTGTGGCATGTAACATATGCAGAAATAAACATAAAAAAGAGTTCAAGGACTGGAAAGGAAGAAATGGAAGCTTCCAATTGTAAGTTCCTAAAACTAAACATGAGGTGTCATATCAGTTGAAGTTAGACAGTGACAAGCAAGAGAGATCACGATACACAAAAATCAAGAACATTGAGAAAAAAATACTTGAGTAGAAGAAAAAAATCAGGGATGATATGAAATCACACACACACACACAAACACACACACATACACACACAAAAAGGAGAATAATGGTAAAGGAAGAAGCATGTCAAATGCTGCAAAGACTTTCATTAATATGAAGAATAAAAATTGACATTAATACTTAGCAATGAGGAAGTTATTGGTGACCTAGGTTAGAATTATTTCATGGAGTAGTGGAGACAATTTTCAGATTGGAGTGATCTGAAGAACGAATGTGTGGTGAGTACATGCTACCCTTTCAAGAAACTTGGCTTGAAAGGAGAGAAGAAAGACGGGGAATTATTGTGAGATGCATTGGAACCAAGTAAAATTTAATTATTTTTGTTTTGACAAGATGGAAGAGAGAAAGAATGATGATGGGATTCAAGGAAATAAGGGAATCATTCATAAGGAAGTAGAAAATATGGTATACAGAACAGAAGCTGACTAGCCTAATACCAAGATATGGCTAATTCTATACAAAGAGAAGTAGGCGAGGCTGGATGTTGATTAAAATGTAGGGGCTTTGTTTGTTTGTTTTTCTTTTTCTTCTTCTTTTTTTTTTTTTTTTTTTTTGCAAGGGTGATGAGAAGATAACAGTTTTATTGGTGAGGTGATGGATGGAAGTATACATGTGAACAGGATGCTAAAGAAGCACAGAAGAGCAAAATCCACCTTCAAAAAAAAATGAAGTGTTTCAGAGTTGATAATGCTGGGACTTGGTACATTATTAAGATAAAAGGAAGGATAGAGGAATTAGGTGTATAGAAGGAAGAATGAGTCATTTGAGACTAAGGCAGATTGAGTAAAACATCTCCTATAAAATGAACCAATGTATGAATTCAAAGCGTCATTCAAATATAAATAATATGTAACTATTTTATTCTCTACTCAAGTTACATTATCTCATTAGCTGTAACCAGCCATAAGCAGCATCATAGGTAGATTTTGAAACAGTAAATAATGTTAATTTAATTTTAACATTTCGCTGTCTCAACATTTTGCTTAACTTGTAATAATTAATATTACTTTAGCATGCCATAGTTTGTAGATGAATCCATAATTTTAAAATGAGTCTTTCACTAGGGAAAAAGCAAACAAGCTGTATCCCACAGAACTTAAGCAATGGACTTCTCTCTATGGCTACCACCACTACCTCTTTGTGGTATTCTCCTATAAACTGTAAGAAAATTAAAAGAAGCTATTGAGCTCCTAGTTTTACTCATTGTTACCCTTGTTATAAATAAATTATTCAAACACTCTTTACTCTTCTAACCTGTAAAATAATAACCATGTGGCAAAGCTACTGACAAGAAAAAAATGGAATAACTCATGTAGGACTCTGGGCAAAGAATGGATCCTAAATGAAGATTAATTTTCTTCTCATTCCTTTATAGAAATAACTTGGGTTAAATAGTTTCTCTTCTTTAGAAACTCTGTCTAGTTCCAATATTTTAGTATTGAAAATAATAACACAGAGAAGAGAGAGGGAAGATATTTGATAATAAATGGATACCTTTTATCTCCCTCTGCAATGTTCCACAACTATAATTTCTTTTTTTTTTATAATAATCTTTTATTTATTTATTTATTTTTATATTTATTTTTGGCTGTGTTGGGTCTTCGTTTCTGAGCGAGGGCTTTCTCTAGTTGCCGCAAGCGGAGGCCACTCTTCATCGCGGTGCGCGGGCCTCTCACTATCGTGGCCTCTCTTGTTGCGGGGCAACAGGCTCCAGACGCGCAGGTTCCGTAGTTGTGGCTCACGGCCCTAGTTGCTCCGCGGCATGTGGGATCTTCCCAGACCAGGGCTCGAACCCGTGTCCCCTGCATTAGCAGGCAGATTCTCAACCACTGCGCCACCAGGGAAGCCCTATAATTTCTTTAATGTAATGTAATCAAAGAAATAAAATCAGCGATTTGAAATTTTGGCAATGTTATTTTGTATATGAGAAGCTTCAGGGATAAAAACGTTAAATGAATACAGTGGTGCAGATTTTTTTTTCTTTTCTAAATAAAATAAATCAGAATCATCTCTCTGCATCAAAACAATTCCGTTGAAGACATGTATGTACAACATCTTAAAAAAATCATTTAGTGTTTAAATACCACATTCTAATACCCACTTTACTGAATTGATTACAGCAATTTAAATTGTTTACTGCTCACCAGATAAGTTCATTTCCTTAATCTTTATCCTGGGGCTCCTGCCTCAGCTTTTGTTCTTTCTAGCAATATCATTAGTGGATGTCATGCTAAGATTTCTGGCAGAGTGTGACAAGAAGCAGTGCTACAAACACTTAAAGGGAGCCAGCATTTCAAAAATCAGCAAAATGTTCAAAAGTAACATTCCTTGCATTTGGCAGTACAGAATGTAAGACCTAGACTTACCAAAACTATTACAAGGATATATCATTTTGAGCACCTTACTTAAAACAAATTTTCTCTGAAACAAGTTTCCTCCTAGTTATTCCTGGTTTATTAAAAGAAAAAATTGTCCCCTTTAATTATAGAACTGTTTTATAATTTTTATTCTAATATTATGCAATGTAACCATTTATGTATATAGACTTTAAAGTATGCAGTAGACAAAATCTGTATTTAAGTATTGGTTCTGCCGTTAAATAACTGTACAATACAGGCATCACTTCACCTCATTTCAATTAACTCAGTCATAAAATTGTAATATGTAACTAGCAATGTTATTATAATTATTAAATATGAGAAGTATTAAATAAAGCTTTGCAGACTATAAGAATATTTATAGATACAGTTAATAGCAATATTATTAAACATGCAACAATATTCTACTTGCTAAGGTACATGTAGAATAAATAAAATATGTCCATCTCTAAATCAAAAGATAGGAATTCAACCAGTCAGGTAAAGGGACATCACAGATGAACAATTAACAGCAGGTAATAAATCAAGCAAAAGACTTGGAATTCAAGGTAAATATCAAACCAAAGTAGCATATACTGGATGTAAGGTACAAGGAAGTACATGGTGTGAGGGTACAGGTTATTAGAATCAGGGACCAAAATGAGAGTGAGACCAGCAGAAAAACTGAGAATGTGAAGAACTGTCCTCCTTTGATACATTTAAGTTCTTCCATTTCTTTGAAAGGAGAGTGAACTTAATAATGAAAGAGGGATAGAAGTGCATTTCAATAGTATGGGAATGAAAAACATGTAGAGATAGATCTGTTACAGAGTCCATGTTCATACTGCTGACTGCAAGACAGGCCAACAAATTGAGAGATGTGGTGTTGGGACAAGGAATAGCAACATTATTTGGAAAGCCAACAGATCGAGAAGATGATGGACTAGTGTCCAAAAGCGCCATCTTACCAAAGTTAGAATTCAGCCTTGTTTTATACTAAAAGGAGAGGGGAAGTGGCTGGTTTTTGCAGACTTCTTGGTGCCAAATCCTATGTTTTTGCAACCATCCGCATAGGTCTGGTCACAATGTTCCTGTAAACCTCCAATAAGACAATTACTATTTTCTGTTCTGTAACTTTTGATCTCTGTGTGAATGGAAAAGTGTTATACCTTTAAAGATCAAGGCTGGGAGACAGAGCATTGAGAAAGTGCTATGGTGTATATTTCAGGCTATGGCAGCATTCTTTTACAAAGGTGTAGAGCCAGCATGACTAAGCACAGAGCACAAAGTTTAGAGCTAAAGGAATAGATCCAATAAGGAGTCAGGTTTGTTCTTCTCTGTCACAGATACTCAAGAAAATAGTGAAATTAATACAGTACATTTTCTTAATATTAAAAATGAATCTTTATTTTTTAATTAAAATATAATCTTCATTTATCAAATGCCAATTTTGGTTTTCTATCAAATAGTATCAGAGAATGACATAGGACATCCTTAATAAGAGAAGTTTGAACTTATTAGTTTGCTTGAACACCAGTAATGTGGTGAGGCCATGGTATCCTTGAGAAAGAATCTATGAATACTGATTCCCTTGTTGCTAATAAAACAGATTTTATTGAGAGCTGTGTATTCCTGTATATAGATCCTGAGTATTTTGAGTAGGAACCCAGAGATTATAAAATAGAAGACCACTGTGGTGAACAGACTCTAGGATGTCTGTCATTAATTCCTACCACCTGATATTCATTGTCTTGTTTACTCCCCTCCCCTTGAATGTGGCCTGGACTTACTATAACTAATAAAATATAGTAGAAGTGACATCATACAACTTCTGAGATTAGGCTAAAAAATCTGTTGTTTCATCTTGGTTTGTCTCTCTCATTCTCTTTTGGATTGTTTGCCTAGTAGAAGCTAATTGCCATGCTGTGTGATAGCTTGCTGCCATGTCATGAAACAGCCCCGTGCAGGCTCCCAGGTAACAAGAGACTGAAGCCAGCTAACAATCATGAGGGTGATCTTAGAAGCAGATAATTTCCCTGCAGTTAATCTTTCAGATATGTCTACACCCCCTGCCAGTAGTACAACTACAAAACCATAAGACACCTTGAGCCAGAGGGAACCAACAAAATGACACCTGGATTCCCACCCTTAGAAATTGAAGATAATAAGTGTTTGCTGTCTTAAGTTGTTAAACTGTGAGATGATTGTTTATGCAGCAATAGATAAAACATACAACCATCAATTAAAACAAAGATATTTTGATGTGTCAATTTAGGAAAAACTATGTTGATTTTGCTTCTTGCTATTCTTCTCAGTGTTCACTAGCTAGCTCTCTGATAAATAGCTAGTGACTATGGGAACTTGAACAATGTAGTATAGATCTAACATCATTATAGGACCAGGAGCTGTGCATGAAGAAAAGCAGCTATTGCAGAGACAAGCAGGAAATTGTCTTCTATAAGAGAGGTAAAAGAATTTATGCCACACCAGAGGCTATATGACAGATATTATTCTCTGAGAACACACCTTGATATGCAAGAAGCATTATATACCTCTTGGCTCATCCTTACAAATTCAAACTTCTTTTAAGATTATTAGTTTTAAATAATATTGCCCACCAAAATGTAAAACTCATTCTTAAAAATCTTTATCTTCCACAAGTTTAATTTTCTCTTGGTGACTTCTTCCAAAAATTGACTGAAATTTAACCATTTAAATGCAATCATAGTGTCTTTCAAGAGTACAGATTCAAGTTTAAAGAGTGAATTAATTTAATAATCTCTCCCCTTGGACCATACTTATGTTAATATACTCCTCCTACTAATTAGCATTATTTTCAGCTGTGTTTTGAAAAAATATTGCTTTATATTTTTCCTGTCAAAAGGAAAAAAAAATAAGAAGAAGGAAATTTTAAAATGTCAGTGCTCACAGCATTACAGAATATCCGTGTTGTATAGGAATTTCCACAGGGCCATTCTCATGGCCAACAAATCATGAGATTGTTGTTTGTGAGCAATAATTCAGTATATGTTGGATAACTCTGCCGATGGTTACTTCTAAGTAAGTAATCTATTCCATAGTTATAATGATAAGATTTCTGACCATTACAATAATCTTTGTAATTTTTAGTTGGAAACTGCTTCTGTATAACTTCCTTATTTTTCTCAAGAGAGTCTAGTCTCTTTTCCTTACTCGTGGCTTCAGATACTTTAAGGTAAGACTTTTTTGCATATTTTTTCTACAAGTAAAATTGTAATACTAGGAATTGAGAATAATATTGTTTCCAAGAGTTGGTGACCACTGGAGATTTATTAAATCTTTTATCAGCACATTATGCTTTCAACAATGATATGTCAGTTTCAATTAGACAGGCTCTGTTTCTCAACACATGTTGGCACAAATTAGTTCTGACAAATAAATGCCCCAGGTGTCTGTTTTACATGAATCACCATTGAGATAACTTATAATGTTCTTGAGCATGGGCAGTTTGTTTTAAAAATTTAAAACATATCTCTTATAGATAACATTGTTATAGATTCACATTAAAATTGAAATCTGAGATTATATAAATCCATATTCAGATTATGTTCATGATACATGTCTGAAAGCTTCAGCCATCAATATTGTCATTCAAATTATAGTTTAAAATCTTGGGTGACATTCATGCCATGGCACATTTCAGAGGCTGTTTATTCACAATGAATCCCTTTTTCTAATAATTTAAGTGTACAGCCCATTCAAGTTTGAATATGTTACCAACCTTGTTTACTTTTCAGTTTAAGACCCTGAAATCATACAAGGTCAAGCTTAGACACATACTCAGAATTGCACCCTGAAAGCATATCAGAGATTCTTTATTCAGGTAACTTTCATTGCATCTCTTTCTTCATGTGGAAACAAAACTAGAAGACAGGCAGGATAAAAATAAATGAGAATCACCAGATAGTAATCTTGAAAGCAAAATTATGAAGTTCTAACTGCATATTAACAGAAGGAAGCCAGCTTGAAAATCAGTGGGATTACTATGTAAAGAGGGTGTAAATGAAGTTCTTATACATAAAAGGGAAATGGCAAAGAGACTAAATATATTTCTCTCAATTGCCTTGCTTGAGGAAAATGTCAGGGTAATTCTTACACATAGATCATTCCTTGAAATGGGCAGTTAGCAATACTATACTGACTGGTGACATGCTTTTATCAGTAATTTATATTTTGACATGGATTAATCATTTATGTACTAAATTTGTCCAAAATGCTTTTATTAAGCCATCAACTCTTTTCTGAAAATGTGTAATTCATATTATCTAGTACTTGCTATCAGATTTTACAAGTAGAAGACATTCATTTAGATTATTTTTATTTCATCTTTGAGAGGTGAAATGTCATAGATGATGTGATTTTATTTCAAAATGA
Organism: Eubalaena glacialis; assembly: GCF_028564815.1. NCBI lineage: Eukaryota > Metazoa > Chordata > Mammalia > Artiodactyla > Balaenidae > Eubalaena > Eubalaena glacialis. The sequence goes on from NC_083719.1 coordinate 16,347,638, forward strand.
AAACATAGCTCAGGAGATGTCATTTCATTTAGAAATTACAAATAAATGTCATTCTTTGTCATGAATCATGTGATTACTTCTTGACTCTTCAATCATTTAATTCATATACAAAATCATCATAGTTATTGGTAAACAGAACTAAATGTCAAAATCTTAGTTCCCAAAATATTTCTTGTAGGATCTGTACTAATTTTTATGCTTTCCAGGAAAAGTACATGTAGATTTGCAATAAAAATAATCAGTGTTATTGTTGGGCACAAATGTGTACTGAATTCTCCTGTTGAGAGACAATTCTTAATGGATCTCTTGCATTTCTTAAAATCTCATGAAGAAGCATTGATACCTTGGGTTTCCAGATTATTTATTTCAAGGATGTTTGCATAGCAAATAGCCTTGAAAGATAGAGTATCTCCATCTGGAGCAGAAGGTATATTTTTGCTGTCTAATCAGGATAATAAAAATAATGCTTCTCTCCAGGGAAATGTTGGACAGGTTTGCTAATCGCCCCTTATAAATTGGGGATTTCCTAAATTTGGGGATCATTCATCTGTGACCCAATCCACCGTGTGTATGGCTTTCAACTGGGTTACTCTACATTGCCTTAAGGGAATTGGGGCAGAGGCAAGGGAAATTAAGGTGAACATTGAAATTCATGCTGCTCTCCGTGAGTAATAACGTTCTTTGTCTCTGACCCAGATGTCCTGTGTTTTCTTGCTACCTTTGAAACTGGAAAGCTAACTTGTTAGCATGCAAATGAGATAGAGCCTCAAATTGTTCATAGTTTTTGACAACTAACTTTAGTGAAGACAGGAGCTAAATACCATTTTCTTTACATCTCAAACTATAATTTCTGAACCACATTATATAACAAGAAGGATGGGGGTTCAGTTTTCTATTTTTAACCATGATACCAAGAGTTCAGTATTTACTAAACTATTGTATTTACTGAGACCTCAAGCTTTTCATCTTTCTGAAACATGTCACTTTGTTATATTAAAAGTTGCTGTCATACTGAGTGAAGTAAGTCAGAAAGAAAAACAAATATTGAATAGTGAATATCAATGCATATATGTAGAATCTAGAAAAATGGTAGATGAACCTATTTGCAGTGCAGGAGTAGAGATGCAGACGTAGAGAACGGACATGTGGACACAGGGTGGGAAGGGGAGGGTGGGACAAATTAGGATATTAGGATTGACATATATACACTAACATGTGAAATATAGATAGCTAGTGGGAAGCTGCTGTACAGCACAGGGAGCTCAGTTCAGTGTTCTTTGATGATCTAGATGGGTGGGATGGGGGGTGGGAGGGAGGTCCAAGAGGGAGGGTATATATGTATATATATAGCTAATTCACTTCATTGTACAGCAGAACCTAACACAATATTGTAAAGCAATTATACTCCAATCAAAAAAAAGACAAAAAAAAAAAAAAGTTGCATGGTGCTTTATAGCTGAAGAAGTAGTTTTAAATAAATAATCTAATTAATCTTTTCCTAAAGCCTGAGGAATATTATCACAAGCAAGTATCTGATAAGAAAACAATGGGACTAAAAATGTAGCAACAACGTATCCAGGGACATAGAGTTAATAATTGGTGTCTTTTGACACTCAATGGCTTGTCTTTTCTTCATATCATCTACTTTTTAAAATAACTCTGTAAATTTGGGAAATATATATGGAGAAACTGTCTAATATAAACCACCATAAAGGAATTCTTGAGAACTTCTACTACCTACAGGATGTTTCGGAATTATTTAGCACTATTATTAGCAGCATGCTATTTCTTGAAATACATGGTATTTATGACAGTGAAAGGAATTGTTAAAAGTAAAGAAAATAATGTCTGTTAAACAATAAAAAGATGAATAATACTATAATATTACTATTTTGAAGTGAATGACAATGAGAACATTACATCTTAAAACGAGTGTGATACAAATAAAGCAGCACTTGGAAATTTTTTTTATCCTTAAGTGCAAAATTTAGAAAATAAGAAAATATTGAAAGTAAAAGGTCTGAAAGTTTATAAAAGCAATAAATTAACCCTTAGAAAACAGAGGGGGGAAAAATCTATCAGAGAAGAAATAAATAAAATAGAAAAAAATAGAATATGGAGATGAAAGGAAAAGGAGAAAAGGAGGAAGAGAAGAAAGAGGAAGGGGAAACAAAATATGGTTCTTTGAAAGGATTAATAAGATTTTAAAACTTCAAGACAAATTCAAAAATAAAGTATGGCTGAAAATAAATAATTAGGGGACTATAAAATAGACAGGACTACAAGTTAAATAGATGTTAAGTAGATATACCTTTGTAAAGAAAATTTAATATAGATGAATGGGTAATTTTCAGGTATATATAATTTCTAAAACTTTCTCAATAAACATATAAAAGCTGAATTTCCTTATCAATACTTACAATTTTGAATCAACCGCTTAAGTTGTGATCATTGAAAAAACCATATACATCATCCATTTTATGAAATGATTAAGAAAAAGATAATTTCATGCTATAAAATTATTCTATTGTACATAAAAGAGGAAAAAGCTTGCCAGCTCACTTTATGACTCTAGTATTATCTTTACTTCATATTCTCTAGATGATTGCTAATGATGAGTAATTACATTCAGGGTAAAAGAAAGAAGAAGAGGATGGAATTGAAGAGGTGCTGTAAATCGTATCTATCCCCTTTGATCAGAAATTCTAAATTTCCCCACATGCTCCATAGCACATTTCCCCCAAGGACTCAGTGGCCAGAAGAACATAAAACTAATATCAGGGAGTTTACCCAATTTAGTTTGGGAATATATCTTCTTAAAGGTCCTCTATTCTATCCTTCCAGATGGAAGATGACTGGGCAAGGAGTCTGGACTCACAAAATGTTGCCAAAAATTGAATGTTTTAATTTCTTTTCCTTCTGTATCTTAATAGGAAGAGTGAACTGGAAATTCCAGAGACAGAAGTGTGATGAAAATTAGGGTTTGGTCTTTAAATATATATTCAAATTAAAGTTCATTCCTTCACATCTAAAACTTTGGACCTAGACAATAATATAATGTTGGCAGTAGGATTCACACTTTCTACTGGTTGCAGTGTTTTACAATTCTCCTGTGGCTGCATAATTCCATGAGTCTAATGGAACCGAAAAAATGAATTATCCTTTCCTATCTACTATATATCATGTAGGCTTTGCTTGCTACAGTAACAGATGATTCCTGATATTCTATCTTGATATATTTCCCATTTGCTGATTATTCAACACATGTTACAGTGGCCAGGTGTTTATTCTCAAGCCATAGACCTTTCTTATAATTTCATCTCTAAAACCTGCTCTAAGGCTTCCTGTTTCAAAGATCCATTCCCTTGGATGTTTCCATTTCTTTCGATTTAGATTAGCTACTTATACTATCCCGATCTATATATATTTTGTGTATTAAGGATGGAGTTAAAATGAAACTTTTTTTTGCTATTCATATCTGGTTATTTTATTTATTTTAAAGATTTTTTTTCTTTTTTTTAATCATAGAGAGCCATCCCTGCCCACCTGCAGGGCCACATCGGCCTCACAAGCACTGCAGCCAGCCCTGTAGGGGCTAGCCACACCTACCAGCATGCCCAAGAAGTCAGCCCAGCCACCATAGAAAGCCATATGCAGCCCACATAGGGGACGTCCCTGGAGCATGTAGCTCTGGTGGCCAGAAGGAGGCATGCTGCTGGGCCCCATGGGGTATCTCCTAAATAAGGCCACTTTCTTGAGGTTGGGAGACATAATAGACCTACCAAAAAATAGAAATAAACACAGAGAATTAGGCAAAATGAGGACACAGAGGAATATGCTCCAAATGAAGGAGTGACAACATGGATGAATCCAGAGGGTATTGTGATAAGTGAAATAAGCCAGACAGAGAAAAGCAAATACTCTATGATCTCACTTTTATATGGACTCTACACTATAAAATTAACAAACCAAACCAAACAAAAGCAGACTCATAGATACAGAAAACAAATGGGTGGTTGCCAGAGGAAAAGGGGCTTGGGGCTGTGTGAAATAGGGGAAGGGAATTAAGGGTACAAACTTCCAGTTACAAAATAAATAAGTCATGGGATGTAATATACAGCAAAAGGAATATGGTCAATAACACTCTAATAATTTCACTTTCTATGGGGACAGATGGTTACTAGACTTACCATGTGATTATTTCATAATGTACTTAAAAGTCAAATCATTCTTGAAAATAACATGAAAATAACATAATATTTTATGTCAACTATATTTCAATAAAAAATAAAAATTAAAATGTGTTTTCTCTAAGAACAAACTTTACATTTGATCTACCTCTGTATTGATATCACTTTTTATTTTTCCATGGAATAGCTAATCTGGTCTGCTCCCATATCCAATTGTAAGGCCCTTACTTCAAGCTGTAGACCCACTTAGATTAGTAACTCCAACTCTCTTGGGCCTAGATTCGAAGTATTAATATTAATGTTAATATGAAGAGTTCCATTCATTGAAGACCTTAAGACACCAAGCAGTGCATAAAGTCCCTAATAATCAGGAAAAAGCCTATAACTAAAGCATTATTTGCCTCCATTGTCCTTATAAGAAAACTGAGGCTTCAAGAAGTAAAATAATATGACCAAGTTAAATTACTCCTAAAAATAACCAGTATTTGAACTCAGATCTGCCTAATTTTAAATCATATGCTTACTTATAACAATCCTCACTAATATCTTTATTTTTATTTTTATCTATCCATAAACGGTAAGCAATTACATGTGTGTTTTATTTTTCTGTATATTTAAAGATTCTACAGTCTTGATAATTATTTTTCAAATATGTTTGGGTATTTTTCATAGTGTTTTCACATTTAAAATATCTATTAACAGACTATTGTCTCACACAAATTGAAAATACTTTTCAAATTAACACAGAAACAAGACAGTTTGATGATTTCCACTGTCAGTAAACCAATTCTTGCTCTGAACAGTTTTTGAAAGCATTAGGAACCTTTACTCAGAATCAAATAAAATACATTTCTAATATCATCATCACTATTTTAATTGAGAATCAGCTTAGATTTCAGTATGCCTAATCCAACTCAGATCATTTTAATTATTTTGTTATGACCTAAGAATCACATTAAAAATATAATATTCTTTTTAGTATGTATTGATCTTTCTTTGATCTCTGTCTGCAGGACTGGCATTAAGTTGTATACATTCAGCATAGATTTCTTATAGATGTGTCTCTAAAGTGAAATCATGAACAGAATTATCAGAAGTAGTCCCTTAAGAAATCAGAAAATTAGGTGATAACAAGTAAAACAACAGATGGGTTTTCTTTCCACTAGACATGTCCTTAAGCTTGGGCAGAGTCACAGTTAAAACTGAGCTGTCACCACTCGCCCTGATGATTTCAAGATTCTTTTCTAGCCAACAATGGCAGATCCAATTAACTACTTTCATTGCCCTCATTCTATTACAATAGTGCAACTGCAGAAACCGAACACGTGGATTGCTTTTCTGTTTTCAGGTTAGCAATTGTGCCAAAGTGGGGTGCTTTCACACTTTTCTTTTGGAATGAGATAATGACAGTTGATTTTTACATGTACCTCTTGATGATTTGCCAGACTGTGTAAGTCCAATCATTTTTGAACCTTCTGGAGAGACAGATGAATAAAAAGTCTGTCTAAAGGCTTCTTCTAAAAGATTAGAAAAAGGTACTTTCAGAGATTTTCCAGGTTTACCTTCTACTGTGGATTTTATTTCTCACTTCTCCTTCTTACATCAGGGTTCAATGATGGATATTTGGAAATACAAGCTTGAAAATAGCGTTCTTGTATTCTCTTTAATATGAGAATTTAGAGTCTTAACAATATTTTTCCTTATGGAGTTGATCCATAATTATTTGCTGAGGAAATCTTTTGGATCTGTTAAGTACTCCCTTGGTCCGCTTCTGTGATACCGTTGAATAGCAGTCTACTCAGTGAGAAGCAGTAGTTAGACCCTTCAACTCTCTTAAGAGAATTCAATCAGTCATGCAGCAAATATCTATTGAGTGTGGACCATATGCCAAACATACCATTCAGATGGCTTAGATTATATCAGTGAGCAAAACGACAAAAATATTTGCCCTTGTGAAGCCTATCAGTTGGGCTGCAGAAAGTTAAAACAAAACACAGGGTCTTGCAACACAGAGCACTCAGCTCCAGGTATATCTCAAAGCTTATATCCTCAAAAGCAGAGCAGCACAACATTTATCAAAAGCATGGTAAAGAGAAATAATGTTTGTATTAGTTTGCTAGGGCTGCCATAAGAAATTACCACAAACAACGTGGCTTACGCATTAGAAATATACTATCTCACATTTCTGAAGTCTAGAAGTACAAGATCAAGGTGTTAGCAGGGTTGGTTTTTGGGCTAGTAGAAATATCACTCCATTTGTCTTCATTGTCACATTCTGTTTCCCCTGTGTCTCCTCACATTGTCTTCCCTCTATGTGTATTTGTCTCTGTGTCCAAATTTCTCCTTTTTAGGATACCAGTCACGTTGGATTAGAGCTCACCCCAATGACATCATTTTAATTTGACTAATTATCCCTGCAATGTCTCTATTTCAAAATAAGTTTACATTCTGAGTTACTGAGGGTTAGAACTTCAACATATGAATGTTCAGGGATACATTCAACTCATCACCATGTTTATAGAAGAATATCTAGATTAAGAATTAAGTCAAACCATCAGGCTTGTGTATTTGAATTATATAAATCGACATCCTCCACACCTTTTGCTCCAACCATAAAAAAACATTTTCTGAAATATGTTTTGACTTTGTGGTATTATTCTACACTGAGGGATTTTAGACAAACATATGCAAATTCTTGTCATATTTACTGCAAGGAGTTTATGGGTTAGTTACTGATTATATAATGGTGTCTAATGATGCAGTCGTAGGGGTCTCCCTATTAAGAATATCTGTGGTCTTAAAATAAATATTTGATTGATATTTTTTGCATATGAAAAACATAATTCACATAACCAGTGGTGATTTTTGTCCTTTATTTTGGCTTTTGGAAACTACAATTATATAATTGATTTGATGCTGACTTTTTACCATAATATATTGGCCACGTATTACCATTTCTGTCTTTATTCCATTGATGTATTCTTTCATTGATCCCTATTTGTTGAACTATTTTTACCTTGATATAGTATATGCATTTTGTATAATGCTTTAACCCTATTTGGAAAAAGAGAGGGTTTGTAAATAATACAATTATTCTAAATAAAATCATAATTTAAAGTATATTAAGTTGTTTTTTTTAACATCTTTATTGGAGTATAATTGCTTTACAATGGTGTGTTAGTTTCTGCTTTATAACAAAGTTAATCGGCTATACATATACTATATGAGTAATAAATCATGTTTTAATTTAGTTAACATATGAGCAGAAACTTATTCTCCATTCATAAATTAAGTCTATTATCAAAACTTTGATAAACTTTCTTATTCTACAATTGTTTTTCTATGTTAAATGTATTTTTACTCAATGCTGAAATATGCCACTTATGTTCCAAATTTTTTTCTGGTTTTGTTTACTATTCTTTCCTTTTAATCCAAATGTGTCTTTTTTGAGGACTGTGGTAAACCATATATTTCTGCCCTTCTCAATGGAAGATATCAGAGAGGTGTTAGAAAAGTACCTCTATCACATTCAAGGAGCCATTTGTCCAATAGTTTCCACCTTCCTTTGTATCATTTCGGACCAATGAGATCAATTCCTCTACCATTCAAAGTCTTTATAGTTGTCTACATGTGTGGCTAGAAGTGTTTAAATACATCATGACATTATTTCTCAAACTATCAAGTACCAAGAAGGACATGATAGATACAAGAGTGAGCTTCCACTTGTGTCCTGCATATCATTTTAAATTATATAAACCCAAATTCAAAGGATATAATTACAGTCCCATAGATGGGCATTATTAGATAAGACTAGAACATAAACAATAAAGTCTAACAATTATAAATGTCCTAAATATCTCTTTTGTATAAATTAACTTTTTCAAATGTGAAAGTAACATGCACCTGAATGCACACTGAAAAATAAGAATAAAGCTGTGTTTAGAGCAAAAATGGTACTCCCTCTTGTCTTCCTTCTTGTATTTCTGCAAGCAGTCTAGGATATATCAATATTAAGCTTTATATTTCTTGCATTTATTTATTTATATGCATTGGTATTTAAATATCTGTGTGAATGTCTATATGTGTGAACGTCTCTATTTTTTATAATGCTTTTTTTATATTTTTATATCTTTATAATACAATAGTATAAAACTACTAATTGCCTTTTCAAGGAGTAATATGTTATCTTGGTGAATATTCCATTTCAAAATATTCAGATAAAACTACTCCTTTCTTTTTATCTGTTGCATAGTTTCACTATCTTTTTGTTTAAGATAGATTTGCTTTAAACAGCATCTATCTTGAATATGCTTTCTTAGGTTTTTGATTGTCACCTAATCAAAACTAAAACATTTTAGGACTATCTTGATCTATTCCCTCCAACCATTTCCTACTCAATATTTGTTGCATGTTTACCATATAATATGCTTTCCTTATTGTTACTATTCTTTTTTCTCTATTTTATTCTTGATCTAGCAAGTAATTTGAAAATGCCTATACCTCCTCCATTTCTAAAATGTGATAGAATTTTTATATATTTTTTATCAGAATGCCAAATTAAATAATGAACATGCCTGTCAAGAAAAGACTTTAGTAACTTTTACTTCCAACTCTCCAAAGCACTTTTTCATGTGTTAAGAAAATTAGTTATTATATTCGTAAACTAAAATTATGTTTTTAATTTATCCTCTGTAATTCTTAGATTTCAGCTTAAACTCATGCTGTATAATTTCATTAGGTTTAACTGAAAATATATCAGCTTTGTTCACTCTTATTTTGGAAATGTTTCCCCCTCTCTGTTAAGATCTTTTCTGATTTACTGTTATACTGACTAGGTTTTTTTCCCCCTCTCAATTATTTTCCTCACCCAGTAAGTTATGATTTCTTAGTCCTTCCATATCTGAAATATTTTTCTTTGCCCTTCTCATGTATGATAGAATAAAATACCACAAATGACATCTTAATGGGAGAGATTTTTTGCTGAGTGGGCAAAATTAACTGGAGGGATAGTCTGGAGAGGAAAGTTTATTGTATAGGAGAAAAGAGGTTATCTGGGTAAGATAACAGAAATAAAATAAAGATAGTGTATTCAAGAAAACTGGAAAAGTCAACAAAACCTTAACCAGAAGAATGACAAACATAAAACAATAAAACAAAACCACAAAAACACAAAGAGAAGTAGGAGGTGAAAAGACAGCCAGAACCATTGCAAGGTCTATATTTCCATCTCCCCCGACCCCAGATCCACCTTGAATTTGTTAGATAAGCCAGGGACTCAGCAGAAAGTTTTCAGTTAGGACTATACATATAGTCCCCACTCTTGATGGCCCATCAGAAAAAAAAAAAAAAAAAAGGCTCAAATGCATTATGTATATACTTACAGTAATTTCTATTGATCTGTCACTCCATATCCAGGTGAGAAAACTGAAATTCAGAATTATTTAACAACTATCCTCAGTCACACGGGTGAGTAGAACGCCAGCTATTCAAAGCAGCACTTGATCTTTGGAAAGGCAACATTTAATACAAAGATAAACATTACCTTCCACAAGGTCAGATAATATAGTTTCAAACAATTGTTAACTTTCCATACTTTCTGCGGAAAAGACAACATTTGATGGGAAATCTCTCATGTCACCCAGTGAGATCAATAGCTTTCTGAAGAGTTGGAAGTTGGGGAAAATACTGAAACTAAAGGAAAGTTAACAATATGTGATATAACATTGAATAAAATGTGAAAGCCTGCTTGAGCCAACCCATTTCAAAATAAGAGAGGTTCGCGAAACTATGACTCTGGCTTGAAGAATTGCTTGAGGAAAAGTGTGGTGTTGAAAAGCTATGTTCTCTACTCCTTCAGTTCTTTCTACAAGGAAGGCTCAACAAATCCAAAACCGAAGCAAAGCCATTCTTATTTTTTTTTTAACATCTTTATTGAAGTATAATTGCTTTACATTGTTGTGTTAGTTTCTGCTGTATAACAAAGTGAATCAGCTATATGTATACATATATCCCCATATCCCCTCCCTCTTGTGTCTCCTTCCCACCCTCCCTATCCCACCCCTCTAGGTGGTCACAAAGCACCGAGCTGATCTCCCTGTGCTATGTGGCTGCTTCCCACTAGCTCTTTTACATTTGGTAGTGTATATATGTCAATGTCACTCTCTCACTTCATCCCAGCTTACCCTTCCCCCTCCCCGTGTCCTCAAGTCCAGAATAAAGCAAAGCCATCCTTAGCAGAGGTTTCAATCAGGGAGTATGTCACAGGAATTTGGATGCAATCCCCTATTCCCACAATCCTTTCTTCAATAAAAGTCTTTTATGGATGATACAGATTTGAGGCAAGGAGGCTGGGGAACACTGTATCAAAAGGCTTCAGATGTAATACACTTGCTATTAAATCTCCAAATCTTGCCAGCTATAGATGCAACCTCAGTAGACTGCAATAAAATACATGATCCAGAAGAATAAATACTCATTTTCATGTAGGCAGGCTGCTATTACCATTTATCAGTAACTATATATATATATATATATAAAACCATTCGGATGGACATACAACTATTTACATAACTAATGAAACACACATACATACACAAAAAGGCTAAGCGGTATTGTAGTTTAACAAATGATTGCCGTGGTTAAAGATTAAAATCGTGAACTGTAGGGTGCGGGTTGTTACTTGGGGTTTGGTGGAGGGAGGGCTGTTGTATGAGAAGTAAGTTTTTATTATTATCATTATTTTTTATAAAATTATTATTTTAAAAAATTTTTGGCTGTATTGGGTCTTCATTGCTGCACGCGGGCTTTCTCTAGTTGCAGCAAGCGGAGGCTACTCTTCTTTGCGGTGCGCGGGCTTCTCATTGTGGTGGCTTCTCTTGTTGCGGAGCACGGGCTCTAGGTGTGCGGGCTTCAGTAGTTGTGGCGCGTGGGCTCAGTAGTTGTGGCTCGCGGGCTCTAGAGCGCAAGTTCAGTAGTTGTGGTGCACGGGCTTAGTTGCTCCGCGGCATGTGGGATCTTCTTGGACCGGGGCTCAGAACCCGTGTCCCTGGCATTGGCAGGCGGATTCTTAACCACTGAGCTACCAGGGAAGTCCCAAGTTTTTTATTATTTTTTAAAAAATTCTAAGTCGGGTCATGCTCAGTCAAGAAATGCATCTTTCCTACCAAAGAAGGAATTAAATTATTTCACAATTCAGCAAAGTTCAAGAATACTGAAGAAAATTAAAGAGTGAAAGAAAAGGAGTTCAGGAGAAGAGGCATAGAAAAAGTAATTTCCACCCAAAAGGAGGAACCATGCGTTTTATAGAATGTAGTTTCTTAAATGTCAGTATGCTGTGTGCTATAGAAAGTGTTAATAAAAATTCACTGCTTGAGCAAGTAAGGATGGAAAAATTTCAGTGACTGAGGTCTAAAACCTTGACATTAATTTAAAGTGGCCATTCTGATGGAGATTGCTGCTGGAGGGATAGAGGGTGGACAGAAGATCGATAGGCACAGAATGACTAAAAAGGAGGAAAACACATGTACCTAATCAGTACATAACACTTTAAAAATAATTTTTGCTAAATCTCTGTATAAGGGGCTTGGCAGTTAAAATTCAACCCACTTTATATATACCTGATATAAAATTATAGTTTTTTGTTAACAATCTCTATACAACTCCCATGATTTCTTTTCCTCATAAAGCACCTTGATTTATCTATTCTCCACAAATGTATTGAGCATTTATTATCCATTTGAAAGCCAGAATCGTTCTAAGTTCTATGGAAAATAGACTGTAATTAATTATTTTTATTAAGATTCTAATGTCCAGGATGAGAAAACCTGAGTAATGTCCTTGAGGAGGTGTTGTCTTAAAACATCTTACTTCTGTCACAGTGGATGATATATTTATAGCATTAGAAAAATCCCACTTTAAAAGGTACTGGGAGGATTTTCTCTCAATTTAGATACTCAAGAACTTAACTAAATTTCAGAAGCATGCACAAAGTAAAATCCATGAGTGACCTCTTAATATGCTTTAAATTCCAATACGTTTTAAAATCCTAAATGAATGCTTGACAAAGGATGCTGTGTAGTCATTTTAATAAGATGACTCTAACGCCTTCGGCTTTTTTCCCTCAGTGCTAAAACCCCAAATAGAAATAAAACATTGCCACAAGGATAATGGGAGAAAAACACTGCCTTCTTACCCGCTCTGTGGTTTTAAACTGAGGGAAAACATTCTTCTCTAACATGTAATTTGACATTTTTTTTCTACTTTGTGCAGCACTGAAAAGTAGCTGGGTCTAAACATACATGGTTCATTTTGCCTGTACTGCGCAGATTTGTTAAGACAAAATATTGCTTATTTGAAATGGAGGAGAAATTAAAAGTGACGACTAAGCCACCATCAGTTAAGCTATGGCTAAAAAAGGACGCCAAACTCAAAAGAGAGAAAAACTGAGGAATCACAGTGTTAGACAAGACTCATGTAAATGGATAGAGCAGAAACAAAAGGTAAGCTGATTGGAATCAAGTTATAGGTAGTAGGGTGGTATGGGAGTGGGGAAGAAATGATGAGTAACATGATGAGTAGATAAATTTTATTAGAAACTTAGGTGTAACATAGCAAAATCATGGATCTTGAACTTTCATTAACCTCATTTTTTTCTACGTGGCTTTCTGCATATTAGCTACAACAGGTCAAGTTATAAAAATAATTGACCATTACTGGGTATTTTATCAAAGGGCTTAGCTGGATGAGAAGCTATTTTACCCAAAAATAGCCTCCAGCTGAAACATCTAGGAAAAGTAATTCACCGTGGACTAGCCACTATCATTTCCGCCTAATATGCAGAAATTTGATATACTCCTAAGTGAAAGAGTGCCAGTAATGGATATGTCTGAAATACACCATTTGATTCTCTTAGAAATATGTCTGTCATCTAGGAACTACAAATCATAATTGTTTTGCTCATTTTGGAATGACAAAACCATACTGCATCTTTTGCTTTTAAATTAAGCTCCTATAATCCATGTGTGACTTGCTTTTGTCTTACTAGATCGATAGAATGGAAGTAATTCTGAAGAAAGTGCACCCTGCAGACTGAATCTATGGAATTCCAAATAGGATTATTGGAAAATTTAGTTAAATTCAATAGGTTGTTGGTGGAACAACTGGTTTGAAATTCAATTTTATGAATATGAACTATTTATGATTCTGATGAGAATTTTTTTCCCATAAAGTTCATCCGGTTGAATGGGATCAATTTCAAGAACTGTAAAACTGGCTGAGCATTACTCTGAAAGTCTTGAACATGTATTTTCTTTCCTGTTAAATTTGGCTGTGCCATTTGGAGTTTTACATTTGATATTCTGTAAAATAAAATTGAAACATCTTTAACCATCTTGTGGTTTTGTGGATAATTTATAATCCACCTGTGGCAGTTTATTTCAAAGTAGTTCCCATTAAATACTGATCTTTAAGTATTGGGACTCCATTTTCAAGTACAAATGTGTTGTAATTATGTATCTCTAGTTGTCCATAGGCTTTACTATAATTGAGGTAATTACAGTCAATAAAAAGATAATTTGAGACTCTTTATCATTATGGAACTGCTGTTGCCTTCATGGGGTGGGTAAAAAATGGTTAACCAATAGATCCTAAGCTGCTGGAAACAGGGGGATATTTGTGAGGAATACACAGAGATGGCTTTTTTTTCATGTTTTACTCAGTTTAAATTTGCTTTCTCCCTGGAAAAAAAAAACCTTGCAGCCTTTATAAATCCTCAAAGTTGGTAATTCTGACAGAGTGTGAGCCCTGAGCCTACACCCAAAGAGAGCTAGTGAGATCCTTCACAATGGGGAGACAGCAAATCCATCATGACATGTTTACTCATTTCTAGAGTAAAAACATTTAAAAGTAATGAGCAATAGAAACACGTTTGCAATATCAACTGAGGAATTTCAAGAGAATATCGTTTTTCTTTAATTAATACAGAGGGAATGATTCAAGGAAATGATCGTTACAGTGTAACACATGGGAGAGCAGAACATAAAGCACTGGGTAAGAATGACTTCAAAGAAGGTTGAAATAAAATCCTTCACGTGATATTAGGAACGGAAGAATTCCACACAGGAGCACAAACATGGATTTGGTATGAGAACCACACTGCCTATTCCTTGTAGCAAGGATAGCTATGGGAAATGTAGGGTATTAACACTCTTTACTATTAGACCAAATACTTCAACTAGGCATACTGTGAAGATATTTTGATAACTCCTTCACATTTCATTTTTAGTACCCGTACTCTATTTTTAGGATGTATTAATTTTTTTCTGCTGGATTTTATTTGATAATGATAGTACCTCTATTTAGCCACCTTTCTAAAAACATCAAGTAATAAACATGTGTATATTTTGCTTATGGTTAAATTTAATAATGAAGGAACATTAAAAATCATCCTTGTTCTAAAGGCAAGATGCTAATTTAAGTCAATTGATGTGTTTGGTAATTTCCTTTCTGAGGTCCGTCATAGAAGTTGAAAAGTTCCTCATTACAGAAAGAAAATAATTACCTGAATTTTTCAAATGTCAAGTTCGGGGAATAATTTCTGACAAATAACAGAACACAGTAAAAAGTATTTGATGAAATATATTCACTATTTTGCTATGAATACAGACTAATGGTAAAAGATGTGGTCTTAATAGGACATAGTTTTGTATTTTAATATGATCCTGAAACCCATGCTACAATCCTTGACACACAAAGACACTCATAATAAGTCTTCTTTGCAAAAAGTTTGCCTGAATTATGAATTAAGAACTGATGCATAGTTAATATTTTAATTCCAAGTTAGTAAATATTCATTATCTTGCTTTCTAAGGGAAATGCTGAGCACATGTAATCATAGCTTTCCACAGAGTCAGAAATCCAAGTCTTAAAGCTCAACTTTGCCAGGAAAAAGCAACTTTGCCAGGAAAAAGCTATGGATTTGAGCAATATTTTTCACCTAAATATTAATTCCTAACTCATCAAATCATAATGAGGATTAAATGAGGCCATCTTTCTACATCATCTAGTACTTAATTAGTTTTCCTGACTGCAGAATGCTTCAAATGTCCCATCTAACCGGTAGTATTAATATTTACAACTAAATTTTGGAATGAGAGCACCTAGACTATTTGCTGTCCTAGGAATGTGCATTCTGCCCTATTTAAAACCCTTGAAGAATGTGGCTGCCTTCAAACACTGGGAGCCGGTGTTGAGTGCTGGCATGTCTGAAACCCCCCAATTACAATGCCACGGAGCTTAGTATTCTTCACCTGGGGTCACTAGACTATGTGGCTACATTCTTAGCATCATAGTGTTATCAAGTTTAAGAAATATTCAACTAATCAGGTGAGAAAAATAAATAAAATTAATATCAAAATGTCTGAGGCATAAAACATACTATGTTTAGATATGAGAACTGTAAAACTGGCACTGCCACATATGTTAGTGATATCTACCTGGGACTAAATCGAAAATACTTAAGATACAGACTGTGAGTTATTAAATTAATGTTTTCCCAGACTTGAGAATGAAATTCAGTTGTGAAATACACGTGAACACAGTCGTGCAATCATTTATCTGACAGCTGACTGACACCTACCTAAAATTTGCACAAATTTTGGTATATATGTGAAAAACTGGAGTTTACTTCCTGCAGAAGGGAACATCTGTGCTGAAAACCGAAAACAACATATCCCCAACTGAGAAACAGTTAGCCCTTCATCAGTGCAATCAAGGTAAACTCAAGGGAAGGTTGTGTTCCACTTTCTTTGTTTTTTCCTCATTAAAATTTGTGTATTGCATTTTAATAAATAGTTCTGTTCGATGTTATCACGGAAGAATTTATCAGTTGTGTTCATTTTCCTGTTTGTTCACACACTCCTTAGATTTTTACGCACTTCCATTTTTCTAATGTGGTCATATAATTATCATGGAAAGTTTGGGAAAGACTCTTTGGAATTAAGGAATTATGAGAAAACTTAAATGGAATACTCCCATTGGCACATAAGGTTTAGTTTAATGCTCTCGTAATCCAGTCAAGATGTTGAGCCTGAAACATTGGTAAGCATCACTTACTATTTCAAAGAATTATACTTGACATTGGGTGGCACAGATGGCAATGAGCAATTAATCATTTTTTGGCCCAATCTAAAAATAGTCACAGATACAAAAGAATCAAAAACAATTTATGGCAAAATAAAGTCAAAATTTCAGAACAGATTCACAGGTTTTAGCATGTAGGAATCATAGATAAAATACCTGCATCTGACTAGGTAGTACAAACACTGAATTTTCAAGGCTTTTGTCAGAGAAATTAGTTTCAGGAAATCTGGAACTGAGCAAATTAATGAAAGAACTGAAGTTTCTGGTTGTGCATCCTTAGGAATGGAATATCCATTCTCTTCCATGATAATGATGATTAAATGTTAAAAATAAAACACCTTAAATTGAGTGAAATCACATAAGAAAAGGAAAAATAATGTAGAATTTTCTACTTTTCGAGGTGTGAACTAAGGTTAGAGATCCCATGTCTTATCTCCACTTTAAAGATGAGTAGACTTACATCCATAATATTGAGTCATGTCACAGCATACAACTTGTCATCTGGGAGATAGAACTTCATACAGTCTCCTTTCTTGTTTTCAGCTTGATACTCTTTTACTGCATCATGCCACTTTTGCATTATTGTTTGATTATTTGGCAAGATACTATCAGTCATTAGGCCTTCAGCTGTTTACAACATATGGCTGCTAGTTATATTCAGAAACTAAGTTAAATTTAAATTGAATTAACCATGTAGAGAACAGAGTCCCTGATATGAGAATGAAAAGATTTTTCTCTAGCCCAATCACTGTTATATATTGTTTTATCCCTGACTTTCAGTTTCCTCTCCTGTAAAATTGAAAAAAAATTAAAAATTTTAATCAAAGATAATTTTACAAGTTGTAAGGGGCTAGACAAGTGTTATCCTTGACAACAATGATGTTTGCTGTATAATGATTATATCACATTTCATAAGACTGGATATACCAACTTATTATAAAATAATGGAAGAAGTAGTTGGAGTATTGGAAAGACAAATGAATTATGGAATATTGCTAGAAATCTCTAACACACACATCTATTAAAACCTTCATTGGCTGAATTATATATGAGTCTACATGAAATTCCAACAGATATTAACACTTCTCACTGCACACTTCCACTGTAATTTCATAAAATAAAATCCCATTTTCCTTCAGAATGGCAATTTTCCAACACTTGTGGATTAATATTGTCACTGTTTCCTTGGGGACACATAAAATGACATCTTATATAAGTTTGACTTCTTTGAAAAGGGAGCCAAGTTTCTTATTCTATCATTATTCAAGTGTCTTGAATTCCATTCTACAAATGCTTATGTAACATAAGCTAATCATGATGGGTGACTATTTCTAAATTAAAATAGCATTGGTTGACAAGGGATTACTTTCTGTCTTCTCCATGTGCTGTGGTGATTTAGTATTTATTCTAAAGTTTAGATCTTAAAGATGACAGTGGAAATATTATTTATTGACATTATTTTCCATTGGTAGTGGAGATATTAATTACTTATTCCATGTAGAATATAAAATTGTGAAATATCTGACTTCTTTCAGTTTGTTTTTCTGTTAACTATGCAATTCAACTCTAGTAGAAAATTTTGGCATTTTGACTGTGATAATGGCTTAAAGGATATATGCATATGTCAAAACTTATCAAAATGAATATTTTAAATATATGACCTTTATTTTATGTTAATTATACCTTGATAAAATGGTATACTTAAAAAAATTCTATAGCCATTTGGAATCATGTGAATTTAAGGTTCTCATGATAGTTATTGTTAGGGGAAAACAAAACAAAGCAAACAAATAAAAACCAGAACATTTTATTTTGCTTTAACCTAAGTGATTTCTTTAATTCATAGAATATGTGGAGATGCTATAAACATAAATTAGATTACCTTGTAGGCCTATAAAAATGAATCACACATGGTATCACATTACTTATGCCTATTATGAAGAAAAGGAAGGCATGGTGTATACTTATTCATTTTTCCGAAATTTTAGTTTTGGGAGATTATCCAGATCTACATCATGGCTTGTTAAGTAGAGAGCAACACACAATGCTTGTATGCTCTAAATGAGGCCAAATAAGTTCTGCTTTTCCCATAAACAAAATTATTTTTGTCCTTAATGAGTTCATTGGCTCATTTATTTAGTGAGCCTGTGTAAGAGTACTTTGAGGATACTGTAGTCAAGCTCAATATATGTTGAGGTGGAAAGAAAATGCTTCCTTCTTTTGATCTATGAATGATGGAATTATGTCCATAATGTTCAAAACAGGACATATTTTTAAACGGTATATTGATGTTTAAACACAAAATACACTTAGAGGTAACATCTTTTTCTAATGGCAATGGTGATCTATAGCTGTGTTATTTAATATAGTTTTCCACTAGCCTTGAACATGACTATGAAAATTTAAATCAATTAAATTTAAATAAAATTAAAACTTCAATTTTTGAGTTGCACAATAGTCATATATGACTGTGGCTACCATATTGGAAAGCACAGCTTATAGAAATTTCCATTATTGTTGAGTATCATATTGATTAGTACTATGACACAATATCCAGAAACAAACTATCACAGTTTTTGGTTACTGTGATACATTGCCATAGAACATCTGAAATTGTTGATTAGAAGGAAAAACATATTAATTCATCAACCAAGTAAAGAATCCTAAGACATAGCACCTGTCTTTCCACCGAGGCAATGTCCAAAAATTGATAGCAAAAGCCCAGTAAGAACATTGCTAAGAAATAAAATGTTAAATACATTTTGTGAAAAACTGTTTAGAAGACAGACCAGAAATCTGACAGTGGATGATCTGCTGACTTCATGCTACAATGTCCCAGAAGTCATCCTTCTGCATAGTATCATATGGAATTGTCTGGCCATAAACATTGATTACTGTAATAAGTTGTTGAACGTCACATCTATGTAGAATCTAAATATAAAATGCAATTGATCCATATTTCAGGTAATAAAAGTAAGGTTTATAATTCTTGTTTTTATCTAGAATAATAACTTCTTTTATTTGTATTGCACTTAAAAACTTTATTTTTATAAAGAAAGGTACTCATTTATCCCCAATACACTTGTGTCTAGTGATACTACTAATCTCTTTGTACCATTGATAAATTGTTTCTAGATTTTCTCAAATGTTCTACTTGGACAATCACATGATCTCAAATAAAGGTATTTTTTTTTCCCTGAAATTCTTGTCATAAAAATGTCTATTTTTCTTTTCTTTCTTTTTTTCTGATCAGGTCTTCCATATATTGAATAGTAGACTCACTAATATGTCCTACTCTTGTTCCTAATAGATTTCTCAATGAAAATAGTTACATCTACCTTCATTTTCAATAAGGAGTTTTTATTGTTACTTGTCTTCTGTTCTTGTTTCTTCTGTTAAAGTTTTTTTTAATCATGAAAGACTGTTAAGTTCATCAAATTATCCTTATACCATTTTCGAGATCATCATGCTTGTACCTGTATGTGTATCTTTTCATGACTTGGCCCTAAGGGACCCAAGATATTGTCCGTGTCATGATCCCTATTACCTCTGGTCTCAAAGATGCTGAGAAAGAAAATAGGTCAGCTAAGGTGTCTCTTGTCCTAACACTGGTATAGTATGAGAAATATTGTATTCTATCCTTTGTGTTTTCAAAGAGCCAGAACTGAATAAAAGAAAAATTGTCAAATAACAACACATTAAGGTGTCCAAGTACCAGGACTGAACTGTTCAATAGATACCTATGTCTATTAAGCACCTGAAATGTGGCTCCCATGAGTGAGACTACATTTCATTTTTTTCTTTTACTGTAAATATTTTTTATTGAAGTAGAGTTGACTTACAATATCATGTTAGTTTCAGGTGTACAGCACAGTAAACAAAAAGGCTCTTGATATCATATTAAGTATAAAAATCCAGATTAAAGCATTTACAGTATGGGGGTGAGGGATAAATTAGGAGGTTGGGATTAACATATATGCACTGTTATATATAAAGTAGATTGATAACAAGGACCTACTGAATAGCACAGGGAACTATACTCGATATTTTGTAACAACCTATAAGGGAAAAGAATCTGAAAAAAAAAAAGATATATACATATGAGACTACATTTCATTTTAACTGATGAAAATTTGGTGACTGAATTAAGATGTCTGCTTAGAGTAAAACATACAGCCAGTTTAAAAAATACAACAAAAAATAAAGTATCTTATTAATATTTATATTGATTGCCTCTTACAGTGATATTTTGATATGTTTCATATTTTTATATATTGAGTTAAATATGTTATCCATATTAATTTTACATTTTCTTATTACTTGTTTTTAATGTGAAAACTAAAAATATGTGAAATTACATATTTTATATAACGTATGATAGGCTCATATTTATATATTACGCTAACTTTTTATCTCACATTATATTTCTATTGGATAACAACAGTATAAAGACAAAAGGTAGAACTAAATATGGTGCCTAAATCAACAACACAGTCACTAAAGGAAAGAGACTACATTTGCAAGTAAGTGGTGTTGACAACATTTCAGGAAATTCAACCAGAATCCGGTAAAGATCTAGATCTTAAAAGCAACAACAAATCACAACAAAAGTAGATAAATTGGAGAATGGATTGTCACCATCAATCCCTAAATTAGTAACCCCTGATACCAAATCAAAGAAATATCTAAAAACTCAAAGTGAAAATACAAAGAGAGACAAGTATGAGGAATAAGAGTTTCAATAACTTATATATTAATAAAAATATTGTTATGATAAGAAAAAGAGCAGACAGAAGAGAGAAACAGTTAAATAATGGAAGGCAATACTGACAAGTTGGAGAAATACCCATGTCTTCAGTTTGAAAGACTCGAACAGTGAAAAACAATGCAAACTTAGACATTCCCTATAAACATCTTGAATTCAACAAAATCTAAGATGTCAGAGAGACAGAATAAACTATGAAAACATAAAGAAAATAATAAACTATTTGGTATCAGAATTCTTTTCAATATAAAGCATTGCATCCCTTGAACTCAGAATAAATATTCTTGCATATCCATGTAATATTTAAAAGAATATTTATCAGACCATTCGGTTACAATATTTTAAATATTCAAAAATTAAAGTCATATTCCCAGATCATAATATAGTAAATTATAAATATAATTTATAAAATGTGACCTAAAGATATTAAATGTGACCTAAGATATTAAAAATGTGACCTAAGATATTAAATACTTAGAAGTTAAAAATACATGACTAGGTAATTCTGTGAATTATTTTAATGAATGAAAATACAAATGTATTTATTTCTATGGTTTAGCAGGGATTTGTGGTTGAAAACTGTAATTCTAATTTTATATGTGTGTATGTGCACATATATTCAACACATGAAGAAATTAAGTGGATGAAATAAGAGGGGGTTCAAAGCTGAACCTTCACCCTCCTTTTGTGAAAGCAAAATTTACATGGATTCTTAAGTAAAGAGAATACTCCCAAGAGATGTGTGAGCTATGATAAGAATTTTTCCTATGAGTGATAGCAATAAACTTCTGCAAACACAAATTGCTTCATGACCCCCGAAGATCCTCACTAAATGAACGTTCCAAAAAAAAAAACAGAAGCGAGTGATGGCAATGAATATATTCTCAAGCTAAAAATGATTGAACATGGTTCACCATATCCTTTTCACTTATTTTCTTTTATTTGAGGTTTAATACAATAACAACTGATTTGTGTGTGTGTGTGTTTTAATTTTGGGGGGTTTTTTTTTTGAGATATATCTGGCATGATTGGTTACTAGCCTTTAGAGAATTGTTCTAAAATAAGAACTTAAGAAGAGTGTAGAAATGCAAACTAATTCTCTTTCCGGCAACAAGGGCATATGATATCTTAAAAAACAAGAAAGCCTCTTTGTGGAAAACACTTCAAATGTTTGATAAAATACAAAGACATACTTTTAAAAGACATCGCTGAGCAGACAATTATATAAAGGGAATTTTCACGGGTCCCAAACAATGAAAAAGCATGAATCCAGAAAGGAAAGCAATCTCTCTAGTCAGCAGTGGTCCCATAGGCTTTCTGACCTGGAAATTATGCTTCAAAAAAACTATAGGGAGGGACTTCCCTGGTGGCGCAGTGATTAAGAGTCCGCTTGCCAACACAGGGGACGTGGGTTCGGGCCCTGGTCTGGGAAGATCCCACATGCCGCGAAGCAACTAAGCCCGTGCACCACAACTACTGAGCCCGTGCTCTGGAGCCCGCGACCCACAACTACTGAGCCCACGTGCCACAACTACTGAAGCCTGCACACCTAGAGCCCTGCTCTGCAACAAGAGAAGCCACAGCGATGAGAAACCCGCGCACTGCAAACGAAGAGTAACCCCTGCTCGCCGCAACTAGAGAAAGCCTGTGCGCAGCAACAAAGACCCAATGCAGCCAAAAGTAAATTAAAAAAAAAAAAAAAAAAGACTATAGGGAGACAGGAGAAAAAGCTCACGGGCTCATGAAAGTTGGGATTTCAGATTAGAAACCTCCTCATATGTCTAGGAGCAAGAAAAGTGAAACATCAATAAAAGTGAGAATTAAGAAAATCACACTGTAAAAGGAGACAGAAAAGAGAGCAGCCCATCACACTTTGGGGTCTGGATCTAAGGGGACGAAGTAAGATCAACGACAATTTTCCTCTAAGAATTGGTAAACACATCCTAGCCATAATATAAGGCTGAAAAAGGACTCCAAATGCAAGTGTCATCAGATTATTTAGTTTGAGATAGTTCCTAGTTGATAGTAATTCTAGTACTGGATAAGACAACAACAACAAAAATCTTCCCTTAATCTACGTATTCTAATTTTTTATTAATTCATAATGAATCACTTCAAAGTCAGTGCTTTACAATAGCAACAATCATTTATTTTACTCACAGTTCTGTAGTTTGGTCAGAATTTGTGGTGACAGTTTGTCCCTGCTCTTCAGAAATTAGCAGGGTCATATCAAAGACCGGAAGACGAAAGATTCTGGAAATAAAAAAGATACGAATGAACAGATGGAATCAATATATTCAACTAAATAAAAGGGCTTATTAAATGCGTGATAATAGAACGAATGTATTAAAAATGACCAGTCATTCTTGGTTTCAGCCTCCACATATGAAAATATTGGAAGTCACCAATCCCATCCTTACAAGAAGAAGAAGAAAAAAAAAACTCAATAAACTAAAAATCAATGAATTTTCTTGAACCTATCAGAGAAATGAGGCCTTAGGAAGAACTGCCACACAGAAATCTAGAAAGAAATGCAAATACACAGAAGAACAGCCAAGATTTGCTTGCCTAGATCAGAGGTCATTGGAGTCAAAACTGATAGGGACAGTTGAGTGGTAATTTTGACAAATTGCTAGAGGCTCATTGTTGACTAGTGTGAGCATGAAAAAATCCTGGGACCTCAAGCTCGAGGGGGTCCACAATTAAGTTCTTACTTATAAGAACTCCATCAAGTTCTTGCATCAAAGAGTCAAGAAAGATTTCCTTCTGGCTCCGGCAAGGTGAGGGGAAATCAACCACTGAGAAATAAACACAGCTTTTTCTTTGTAACAAGGGAAATGAGAAAAAGGCTTTATCAGAGCATTATTCCACCTAAGGGAAGAGACTTCACCTCTAGGCTAAGGCTTAGAGAGGGTGTAAACTGAGAAGCACTTGTGAAAAAAAAATCACAGCCCAAGGACACAGGAAAACTAAAATGCATAGATTTAATCATGAGATTATAGGGCACTTCCCTTTCCCCACTTCTCACCACCATATCAACAGGGCTACAGTGTATTATATACAACAGAAACAGTGGATTACAACCAAAAGAGCTGTGAGGCACAGACCTATTGAAGGAGGAGTTCAGGACAACAGGAAAGACAAAAACAAGGACAACAGAGGATTATGAATTCTCTGGCATGTGCAAGTAACACAAACATTAAACAGTGTTCAAATTGTAGCTAGATGATCATAAAACCTCATAACATAAGCCCCACTTACCTGACTAACCATATCTGGCTTTCAACCGAATGTTACTAGACATGTTGAAAGACAAGGACAAAACACAGCCTGAAGGGACCAAGGAAGCATCAGAATTAGACTCAAAGATGACTGTTTTTGGCATATGAAATAATTATAATTAATAGGTAAGGGCACTAATGGAAAAAGTAGACAACATGCAAGAAAAGAAGAGTGATGTAAGCTGAGCGAGATCCCATGGATATTATACAGATAATAAAGGAATATTGTAAACAACTCAACAAATTAGATGAAATGAACAGTTCCTTGAAAGATATAAACTACTGAAACTGACACAAGGAGAAAGAAACAATTTTAATAGACATGGCTATTAAGAAATTTAATCAATATTTAATAACCTTCCAAAAAAGAAAAAACCAGAACCAGATGGTTTCACTGGTGAGTTCTACTGAACACTTGGGGAATAAATGATAGCACGTCTTGACAATCTCTTTCAGAAAATAGTAGCAGAGAGAACGTTTCAGAATATACTTTTTGAGGCCTGCATTACCCTAACACTAAAACCAGATATTGCAAGAAAGGAAAACTAGACTAGCATCTCTCATAAACATAGATACAAAAAATTAGCAAATTGAATCTCACATGTTATACGTAATACTGTAATACAATTCTAGCCTTAACTAACCAGAGTCAGCACAGACTCACAGCTGAAGGTCAGAGTCCCCAACAAGACTGCTCTCAGTTCAGACACCAGCCACAAGTTCAGAGGTCCCCATAACATCTCTGCTTCTTATCAAATGGCTACAAATCCTAGGATTCCCATAACTACATCAGATTTTATCATTTAGCATTAAGACCAGCCAAATGAAGAGATATATAGGGAGAAGTCTAGGAGGATGTCAAATGTGGAGCCATCACATCATCCCCCTTTTGAATCAGAACATATCACCCTCCTGACCCATCCCTGTGTTTACCAACCAGAAAGCTCAAATAAGTTTGATGTCCAGAGTTTTTATTGGGCCTCATTATGCAGGTACGATTGATTGAATTATTGTCTAAATGACTGTACTTCATTCTAGCTCCCCTCTACGTCTCTGGGTTTGGGCTGAAATCACCTGGCTCAAAGATCCAACATTCAAATCACATAGTTGGTTTTCCTGGCATGGTCAGCTTTCACCCTTTACTCATCTTGAAACTATTGGGGATCCACCGTAAGTTATCTCATTAGCATAAACTAAAGGATGATTTCAGGAGTCCACCATGAATAACAAAGACACTCCTATCACTCAGGACATGCTAAAGGTTTAGAAGCTCCATCCCAGGAACACAAGACAAAGATTAGACAAAGTCTTTATTATACAGCAGTACAAATAATTTACACACAAAGACCAAGTGGAATTTATCATTATTTTCCAAAATTGTTTCAACATTTGGAAATCAATTAATGGAATCTTCCATATCAACAGGCTAAAGAAGAAAAGCCATGTACTCATATCAACTGATGCTGGAAAAGCCTTTGACAAAATCTGGTACCCATGGTGATGGTTAAGGTTATGTGTCAAAGTGGAGGGTGTTTTTAGATGAGATTAACATTTAAATTGGTGAACTCTGAGCAAGCAGATTTCCCTCCACAATCTAATTAGTTAAAGACCTGAGTAGAACAAAAAGACCAGCCTTCTAGAGCAAGCGGTAGTTCTTCAGCAGAATGCCTTTGGACTTCACCTGTGCCATAGGCTCTCCTGAGCCTCCGTCTTGCCATCCACACCACAGATGTTGGACTGGCTAACTTCCATAATGCTTGAGTCAATTCCTTATAATAAATACCCTTCTATATATATATATATATATATATATGTATATATGTATATATATATATATACACATCCTATTATTTCTTTTTATCTAGAGAACCCTGACTAATACTCCCATTTATGATAAATACCCTCAGCAAACTAGGAGTAGTTAGGAACTTCCTCAACTTGATAAAGAATATCTATGACAAAACCCTAAATCTAACATAGTTAATGGTGAGAAATTGGACACTTCTCCTCAAAAAACAAGGCAAGTTTGCAAAAAATAACTAGCATAGTAAACCTAAGACAGCATTCCTTACAAAGGCCTGCTTAAAATTTGGCCCTTGGCTGGCATTTGAAAACTTAGATTTTAGGACATTTCCCATTGTTTCCCAACTGATAACCATGGTTTATGATACCTAAACTGTGCAAAAAACATGGTTCATTCTGAACATCTCCTTTACTTCTGAGTATCTGAAATTTTGACATATGTAGGCAGAGGATGTTTACATAAGTTTCCAATGACCACCTTGGGCAATGAGCTCTAATGCACTGCAATAGCCAATGTTTCATACCTTTTCTTGCATCTAGGTGAGCCATGGTACCAGACCTCACCAAATAGAATGTGAGTGAATCTGTCTGTCTTCCATGAGGCAACTGGATGCGGAGGGTCCAGCATTTGTCTCCAAGACCTAGGGTATATCAGAGGTATAAAATGGAAGGTGACTGGATTTATGGATCATTGCTTTATGGATCATTGCTTAATATGGGTAGATCCAGCTACAAATCAGGAACACTTACTTAGACTTTACCAGAGTAAGAAATAAACTTCTATTCTGATAAACCAATGAGATTTGGACTGCTGTCTGTTATAGTACATAGTATTTCTCTAATAAATGTAGATAGAAAAGTGATAAGAGGGTGGGAGAGAGATTTATATCTTGAAAGGCTAATATTAGAAAATAAGAAAATCTGAATTTAAATTAGTTAAGTTGCAAACTTAAAATGTTCAGTAAAGATCAATTAATAAACCCAAAGGAATTTGAAGAGCATGAAGTTGAGAACAGAAATTAGGGAATAAAAAGGAAATGCTGTAGAAAGAAATATGAAAATTAAAAATTCATTAAAAGTTATGAAATTGACAAAATTATTTCAAGTTTGATAAAAATAAAATGGGAGAGGCAGAAAAACATTTTAGAATAAAAAGTTGATAAATGCAGATGCAGGAGATATTAAAAAGATTGTAAGATAATATGAATATAAGAAGAATATCTTCTTAAAAATGTAAAATATTTTAAAAAGGTAAATATCTAGAAAAGTGTGGTTTTATTAAAACTAACTCAAGAAGAATTAGAAAAACTGAATATTTCTATAATCATTAAACAACTGAGTCAAGAATTAAGACTTACTCTTCTCCACTCTCCCCTCCCCCGCTATAGGCACAGATAATTTTGCAGATGAGTTCCATCAGGTTTTCAAAGAACACGTTTCCCCAATCTGCTATAAAATACTCCAGAAAATAAAAATATGGTAAAGTTCCTAATTTTTATTTGGATACTGGAATATCCTTGACACCACAATTCGAAAAGGCAGTATGAGAAATTAAACCAGTAAGCGAATTTCATTTGTGAGCATAGCTACAGAAAACTCAGTCAAAATATTAGCAAACTGATTCCATCAACTTTTATAAAAAATAATGTATACAATTTGGATCTCTTTTAGAAAGTTTATTAACACTAAGAAACTGTCAATGAACAGACTAGAAGAGGAGAACTCACAGGGTAGACACTGCTGGTACCCAGTTGGATCCTCTTTACTGGTTAGTGCCCCCATCCAGGCTGCTCTGAGTGCCTTTTATGCAGAATCTCCCTTGGTTAACAAGAACCACCTTTCTGGGAGATTCCTGAGAAATTTCCCTGAGCAGCAAATCACAGATACCACAGTACAAAAGCCAGGAACACAGGAACACTTGCTTCAACTGAGGACAATTCTTTGTCATGGTTTATGTTCCAGAACATTTCCCCACACCAGGACTACTGACAGTAATTTTGGCCAATGATAAAATGTGAGCTTTCAAAAATATATATTAGGAAGGGAAACTCAGAGAAGAAATTATTATTCTATTCATATAAGGTACAAAGATACATATTGTTGAAATTTTAAGGGAAAGTAAAAATCAGGATAGTGGCTATCTCTTGGAGGGTAGAAGATAATGTGATCGAGCATATGCTCCTGGGGAGCTTTAAATAGACTATATTATTTCTTTATTTTTCTTTATTCATGCATGTATAAATAATTATTTATAAAATCTATGTATATATTTCATGAATAAAAATTGTCATGAACTATTAAATCTGACTCTCATCAATGACAGTGTTTTGTTTTGTTTTTCTTCTTAAAGGCAGTCTCTTGCTTGTTCTTTAATGATTGCATTGATAATACATTCAGTAGCACTCATGCTCTAGGGTATTGGACTATTTTGTAAGGTGAAAATACATGGATCTGGTAATCTCAGGGGGCACCATTCAAATCTGAGAGCTCTTTGGGGGAACTACAGGGACCCTATCAATATCATAACACTATGTTATTACACAATGATTAATAAACACCCAAATGTAAGAAACACTCAAATATCACCCAGTGTTTGGAAATTCTTGAATAGAATAGATATGATACAGAATATAGAAGAAAACCTGGCATCTCCTCCAAATTCTATTTTCTACCCCGTTCTACTCACAACCCAGGGACACCTGGTTGTTGATTTTTATTCATACATTATTCATTGTGATAAGGTTTCTCTGTTGCTGTTGTTCTAGTTCAAAATATATTGAATTATCTCAGGGTAGTCATAGCTCAGGGTTGAAATTTTCAACCATCTTTTCCTGGAAAATCTTAATGTTTTGTGGGATGCAGGAAAAAATGTTTCATAGCAACTTCTCATGGGATACATCCAATACTTATAAGGAACTGGTAAACTGTGTTGTTCTCTCTGTGCTTGTAAGATCTTGTGTATTGTGAGTTGTGATCTGGATATAGGAACAACTGTAAACTGTATGTACTCTGATGGTTTATGCCTCCTTTAATAATTTGATTTTGATTCCTGAAATTTCTCCCTGCGTCTTAAATTGGGATAGCTTTATTTTTCCTTCCAATTTCTATCTGAAAATGTAACCAGGGTAGGCTCTCCTAAGGAGACCCCTACACTGAGTACCTCTCCTATTACCAAGAATTTGATTTCCAAAGTCATACTAAAAGCGACTGCCATTAGCTATCTGTCCTAATTTACTAAAGTCTTTTGTTATAATAATTTCGATGATTGAGGAATTTTCATTCCTCAAATATGTTGGGGGTTTGCGCCTCTTTTTTCATTTGATTTGCCAAACTGCCCTTTGTCAGCCCCTGTACCTAGTGGTAGGCAGGTGCTTTTATTTAAAAGTTTAACTGAGCAAAATGGAATTTTCATCGTCAGGCTCTATAATGCTGCCTAAGGAGTCTTAGTTCCCCCATTGCCATATGAAAAAATCTCCAACTCCAAATATTCTAACCTCTTTCTATCTACCCCTGGCTTTAATCTTCTTGATGTGGTCACTAGCATTTTATAAAACAATCCCTTGTTTACTTCCCTTTCCCTATAGTTAGGGTCTGTTCTATTGTAAGTAATATTATCAAAACCTTCACTTTGGAGATTAAGAAATTCAGTTCCCCTCATTTAATTTTTTCTTCCAGAAATTAAGTGCAATCTGCCTAGGTTGTTGGTTGGTCCTCTTTAAGAAACCACTGGCAAAAAAGCAGTGATTAAATGTGCCAGGGAGTAACACGCTAGGGACCTGTACAATTTCACCAACACAGAAACATTTTTTTTTTTTTTTTTTGGTCCATTGCTTTTTTTTTGGAACTTCTTCAACAGTCTTTTTTGTGTAAAGGCTGAATGGAAATTTGAGAGAACAGTCCTTTAACTAACTGACAGAAAAATAAGTAGCTATGGATGTAGACTTCAAAGGGATTGATGAAGAGTCCTAGATGTCAAATTTGTCTGTTGAAACAAAATGAGATTTGGGAGAGAAAAAGGGAAAGTTGTGGAATTCTGTTATTTGGCTTATGCAGGGATTTCTACCCTGTCAGTAAACAAGGAGATTAGACTGACATTTAACAGAAGTGGGCTGGCATGTGATGGGGCTATAGAGGAAAGAAGAAATTTTCTCAAAATGTATTCCTGTTTCCAATAAAGCCTGTCTTAATATTCTTTTTTTTTTTTTTCTTTTTTTTTGGCTACGCCACGCGGCATGTGGGATCTTAGTTCCCTGACCAGGGATGGAAACTTCATGCCCTGCAGTGGAAGCACGGAGTCTTAACCACTGGACCGCCAGGGAAGTCCAAGACCTGTCTTAATATTCTTAAATTACTGTGTGTTAATAAAATTTTACTGATGTCAATTTCCTCAAAAGGAAGCTATGTTTTATGAAAACAAGTGTTTCTTTTCCTGTATGTGGAATATGAAGTTTTATTGTCTGGCAGGTGAAGGATTAGCCTCTGAAGAAATCATTTTTATTTTGTTCAATGCTTCCTAAAATAGGAACATTCTTCTTTGATTGAAATTGGAGAATAGATTCTCTTCTCTATTAGAGATATAACTCTATCACAGTAAATAATGTTTCAATTAAAATTAACACCCTGGTATTTTAAGGTTGTGGATACATTGGAGGAAAAAATGGAATTTGAAGGAAATGTCAGGTTTTCTTCTAAATCCTGCATCACGTCTATTCTATTTAAGAATTTCCAAGCACTACATGACACTTGAGTGTTTATTGTATTTTGGTGTTTATTAATTATTATATAATAATATGGTGTTATTATTCATGATAGAATCCCTGTAACACCCTGCAAAGAGCTCTCAGATATCATAGAAGTGTGTTTCCTTAATAATGAAAAATGTTCTTCATGGCTATGCTAATGAGTTTTGTTTCTCCTGAATTTTCAGAGTTTTTATGAACCTCCAAATAGCCCTGCTCTAAACATTTCAATTCTATTTCTTCCTAAAAAATCAGAAAAATTCTTTTTAAAAAATTTTTTAAATAATTATATCAACAAGAGAAACTGATTTTCATTCAAAAAAGATTCTGAAACACAGAAAAGTATTAAGTATAAGTTATAACACAATTCTAATTTATTAGTTTAATCTTATATTTAGATTTTTATGTACTAAAGTTATTAAAGGAAATCCAAGACACATAGTGAAATAGAGATAGTAATTTCCTTTGTCCTCTGCATGGTGAAAAGAAGGATCAAATGTGCTATAGTAGATAGTTCTATTCTTTGCCTGCTTGGGTGGGGAATACATCACCGTGCCTAGTCTGTGTTGAAACTTTGCAAAGCCTTCATACCTGTAATTTATAGCCCAAGTCACAATTTTCTGAAGCCAGAAGATGGGGAAGGTTGAGGAAGCAAAAAAGAAACCATAATAATAAAAATAATTTGCCAAGAACTTTACTCATTTCTGTGTTTCAAACACAAGATTACATCTGGTATTCATGTCAATTCTGTGAGGTAAATATAAAGATATTATTATTTCTACTTTAAATGGAAGGGGAATTTAAACAATGTTTAAAATGACATTTAAACTTATATAAGTAGTTGTAGTCACAGATTCCTGACATGTTCTCAATCCTGGACTCCAAGTCCTAAGGTTTTTGTTTTTTCCTTATTAATCTAAGTATAGATATATTCTGTTAATATTTTCCAGTTTCATGTTTTAATTCAAAACATTGATTAGGAATCAAGAAAGCTGAGTTCTGACCTTTTTTTTTTTAAAGTTATTTGTCCCAGTCAGGTCTTTCATTTCCCTGGATTATTCATTCTCTAAAACTGAATCTGAGACAGCTAAGGATGGGTAGGACAGCAAATATAAGACGGGGCAATGAAAGGAAATGACAAATGTCAGTAAGAGGCAGGGAAGGAATGTTAATCTTTCCATGCCTTGGAAATCATATTCTGAGGGGAATTTAGCG
Organism: Eubalaena glacialis; assembly: GCF_028564815.1. Taxonomy (NCBI): domain Eukaryota; kingdom Metazoa; phylum Chordata; class Mammalia; order Artiodactyla; family Balaenidae; genus Eubalaena; species Eubalaena glacialis. The sequence goes on from NC_083719.1 coordinate 16,379,769, forward strand.
AAATACAAATTAAAAGAAGCTTAAGCGTCGTATCACAACCTAAATGAGAAGATATGATTAAAACTAAATTTTCATGAAGTATTTTATTGATATGCTAACTTCCATTTATCATCATTGTGGAATCAATGAGAAATTATGTGTAACTGAAAAGAGAAAAATGTCACTTAGGTGATGAAATTTGGGAGCTTTGTACTTTAAACTTTTAAAACATGATACTAAAAATGCTTAAAAGGAGGAAAGCACTATTTCAACTTCATTTTTAATTTCAATGGCTTATGAAAGGGATCATCCAAGCCATCTGAAATATTTGAAACATATTTCATATGAACAAAAATGACTTCTCCCCCAACTATCTTTGGAAGGCAGAAGACAGGATGACTTCCAGGAGATTGGAAATACACAGTGCTGACCGAAAGAGCTAAAAAAAACCAAACCACATCATGGAAGGAAGCCTCAGGCTCGCAGGAAAGTGACTGTCACAGAGTACTTTTCTGAATGCAATTTTCTTTTATAACTTTTTGGTGAGGAAGGGCATGATTAGTGACAGAGGGAGAGAAAATGTGATAAAAATCTAAACCTTGAAAACAACATGATAATTGCTTTCTATTTCTGAAAAACATTTTCTTGAATTCATTCTGAAAAATGCATGAGATATAGAAATTGCTCAAATATAGCTTTTCGAGGGTTGTTTTAAAAAAAACAAGTAAATGTGAAAAAAGAAAAAGTGAGAAACAAGATTTAAAAGTAGGAATTTCTAAGTTTAAGAAATCTACCTCTATCATTGCATCTTCATGTTTACGATAGTCACTTTTTGAAAACAAATCCAAATGCACATTTTTTAATAAAATGAAGCACTAGAGTATGAGACATCTAGTGTCACAAACACTAAAGTTTGTGACATTAATTAAAAATAATTGATGCAGTTTTAATAAGGCATCAGTTTGGTCTTTGGTATTTGGTTATTATTTCTTTTTAGTCCAAAAATATTTTTATACCTAAAAAAATGATTATAGAAGATGGACACGTTTGTCCAGTTAAGAATAAATGTATATGAATAAATATTGTTCTTAAAAGTATCTCCTTTGCCCTCATTTAAATTTATTTTTATTAGGATGAATAAATTGATCAAATTAAATGACCCAACAATTAAACCCTGAAATGTAAATCACCTATGCCTTTTTGTTCATTTTTTGCCTTCTCAAAATATATTCCTAAAATGGGTATTATCTTTTGGAAATAATTAAAATAATCTAATATTCCTTCTGTAGGCACAAATGACTCTGTAATCTTTCTTTAAGATATCTTCACTGAATGATAGACATTAATGAAAGACTGAGTTTCTTAAAAAAGATGTCTGGCCATGGTCATATTTCTGTTTAGGAGAAAAATAAACTCAGTGACACTGATTAAAGGATAAGTGCCATTGAATCACCTTAAATCTAAATCTAACTTCTCCTAACATCTTATGTTATCATTATTGCCTTGCATGAGTCTTCTATCCCATGTTGAATGATGTACTTTTGGACAATTGTTGAAACGCCTCCCTCTGCTTCTCCCTCCCTCTGGACTTGTATTATTCCCCACACCCTGGGGAGTACCTCAAGCTTGCATACTACAGACACAGTTTTAATGTGACCCTTCAACCTTTTCTAGATATATCTGAGCCTATTTTAGAACATTTGCCACTTTTTGCTTTATTATATTGTCTATAGCTTTTTATATGTAGGTCTTAACTCTCAATTCATTGATGATAACACCTGTCACCAAGACACATTTTTTTTTTACAGCCTTCACAGTGCCTGGAATAGTATCTTACATATGATGCATGTTTAGAAGAGCTTACTCAGTAAATCACAATGTTAGATTGTATGAATTCCTGTTTGAAATGAAGGCATTTGAAGTGGCACTTTGAAAATGGCAATAAATGTTTTAGAATAAGAATTTGATGCATTATGACACAAGAAAAATTGTCTTGATAAAATCATTAGGGTGACACTAACTATTATGTCCCATTTCTTTATTTCTGAAGGTAATATTGCTGGGCAATAAGGTGAAACCATCAGATGAATCCACTTCCATCTGTAAATGACACATGCCTTCCTCACAGAATATCATTTCAGGAGTATTTGAATTCCTATTTTCCCATTTATTTTCACCTAAGACTTTAAAAGCAAATTATTACTAAAATAGGTTTGATGTTTCTGTAATGTTGAAGGGCAAAAATCCTTCATTTCCATAGACTCAGCAAAGTAGATAAATGTAATCATTCCTTACTAGCCTAAAAGCTTTTTCTCATCAAGCTTCAAATAAGAGCACAACTTGTTTTTTTTAATCTCTAATTAAAACAAAAACAAAACAAACAGAAAAACAAAACAAATTCCTCACTACTTCTTTCATTGGTAGAAGCCAAAGGCAGAATACATCTTTTGACATGTTAAAAACTGTTGCTATTAATATTTTCATTTTACAATGATGTATTTGGAATATTTGAAAAAAGAGTGGGTTCTGTGCTAGTGTTATCTTCAAATCATTGTGAGCTACTTTTGACTGTAGGGTTTATGAGATTTCTAATTCTATATTACAAAAAAATTTTACCTTCTGCTGATGAGGTAGAAAATAAAAGTTGAAGTGTTTTTCTTTCCTTCAGATAATATTTGATTTGCCTTTAATCCTAAAGGGTAAAAAAAAAGAGAGAATTTAAATTTGAGTCACATATCTACCAAGGACGGTTCTGAGATTTGTTCTATTCTTGAAATTGAAAGGCAAGTAAATTAATTGAATGTAACCATACCTTGAAGCTAAGTACAATTTGAGTTTGAAAAATGGGACTCTTGCCTCTTTCCAGAATGATCAGATTTAGAGTTCTGCTTTGTTGAATAGCTGATCAAACACTGCCCACACTAAAAAGCAGATGAAGCTTTTACCCCCAAATATTGGATCTATGCATGTTCCAGTGTACCTATTACCATGCTCATTTAACTGGCACTTCTTGATGGCTGCTGACATGAACGAGTCTACCTGAATTTCTGTGTGTTTTCCCTATATATTCAGCTAAACCAAAAGGACAATGAATCAAAGTTATGGATATAGGTTTGTAGGAACAAATAAAACAATGACTAATCGTTTATGTAAGCTTTCAACATTGCTGAAAATGGTGTACTTAGTACATTGCCCTTCTTTGACCCAGACTTCTGACTACATTGTAGTACACTAAGAATCTAAGTCAAATCACTTTTTAGTATTTAATAGCCACACTGTGTTCATTAAATCATCATTTCTAAAATTTTGATTTATTATTAATAGTTTTTTCTGCTCTGTGAAACCAGCTTCAATCATGGACAGCACTGAAGGTTAGGCTGAGGCTAGACACAAAATAAAAGCCAAAAAAATTGTTCGTTAACTTCTTGCTGAATCTTCCATATGCTGGGTACTTAAATTTTGTATGCATCACATATTTGGATCATATCAATATCTAAGTCACTATTTTGAATATTCTTTTACTCTCTAAATATTCTTCAAGAAGACATATGTGTGTGTATGTGTGTGTATGGGTGTGTGGTTACATGAATGCCATTTCTCAGAATATTTTCCTTCTTATACCTGGTTATGGGAAAGTCATAACTTTGCATAGAGCCTTACCTTAGGGATAATTTCCTCTTCAATTTCCCCTTCAAATCTATGTATGTACAGATTTATCATAGAAAGAATTTACGATGATAGGTCTTTAGTAATTTCTGCAAGACCTACGTCTGCACAAAGCTTATTTGGAATTTATAAATTCTATTAAGAAAGCCATTGGATAAAAAAGTTATAACTGCTTGTATTTTCTCTAATTTAGCAGCCACCACATTGTATAAGGTCTGTCTGTGGAAAATTCTTCTCTTGGAAATAAGTAAATTGATTTCAAAGTTATATTTTTCCTGTAAATATCAACCAAGGCTTACAAAATGTGCTGAGACACGTTAGCAATTCCATAGTGGAATCCATATGGAATCACACATTCCATAGCTGATTATCTGTGGCTAGAGAGGGTTCAGAGTATGTGCAAACTCTTTACCCACTAAACTCTTTGAGAATTAGCTTTTCACACTGATAAACTGAAGTTTTTAAAGCAAGGTATTGAATGTTAAATGACTTCAGTCCATTGGCAGAGCATTTGTATATCATTATTGCTTTTTTGACCCAAAGTAGCACAGTAAAAAATATGAGACCCAGTCCATACTTATAATAATGATATAATTGCCTCACTTCAGAATATATATAAAAATAATATTTGGAATGCTTTCCTTAACAAAATTCTAAAATAAATCAATATAGGAAAATATTATTTCAATACTACAGAAGCTCCATTGTGCCTCTATATGAGATTTAATATCAGGGGCTTAGAAGCAATCCATTATTATTAAAATGTGTAATTAAAATCAGATGGATCTGGGGTGTTTTTTCCACAAAATCAGGGAAATGTTTCCATACTCAAAACCATGCAGAGGACCTTGGCTTTTACGTTTAAATGGTTTATACATGTATTCTCCTCTTTCAAGCCTTTATCTGTAAAGTTGCCAGATGAATATTAAAACAAAACAAAACAAAACAAAGGTTGTGAATAGTTTATCAAAAATCTAAATCCAAAAACCTACGGGACATCCAAAACCTGGTTTTCCTGGTCCTCTTTGCATAGGAAAGTCAAAGCACCAGCATCCACAGTCGTTCTCCAAAGGTGGACCCTTCTGTCAGGGTGAATGTAGTCCAGCATTTGCATAATCAGAGTATGGGTCTCCAGAGGTTGTTCCCCAAAGCCCCTGAGTGTCTCTTTTGATTTAGCTTTATACTGGAATGCATACCATTATGATATAAAAAATGATAAAGCAGCATCTGGAAAGCTAAAATGTTGTAAAAAACTTAAATTACATTTTATTCCTCAGGCTTCAAACACAAATTGAGAAATATTCAAATTAAATGTACTTACTTCCCATACCTCAGAATTGAAAAATAATAGCACAGGGCAGTTGTGAACAGAGGCAAAATTCAAAATTTTGCACATCAGTAGAATCAGAAAATGTCGCATAACTTTTGAAGACTCTAGATTATAATATATTTAAAGAGCAAAGGCAAAACGTCCCCTTAAAATAAATCTTAATTTGAGGGTTTCAAAATTCCAATTAATCTAAAATACATAAATGTGGTCATTTTTGGAGACTAGGATCATTATGCTATGAATTTTTATTTCACGACCAATATCAACAACAACAAAATGTTATCTAAGCAATTTAGGGGGAAAACCCCAAGAAATTCTGAAAAAATTAGCCTATTTGGGAAAATATCAAAAGAATTAAACTTTCATATTATATTTCCAGTTAGCAGTTGCTTCACTGTTGAAGGTTTCATGAAATTCTCCCATGGTAATATAGTATTTTATTCAAAATGTATGTAACTCTATAATTATGACTAATGGAATTAGAAAATGATAGTGTCTGCCAGCCTTTACATAACAGAACACTTTGCAGTTGGCAAAACATTTTTACAGATGCTTATTGATCTTCACATAACACTGTAAGTTAAGCAGGGAAGTCTTTGCCATCTCTATTTTGTAGTTTGGGACTCTAAGTGACTTTAAGGGACGTGTCTGAGAATAATAAGTGGGAAACTCCTATTTTTTTGCTCCTAGCCCTACACATTTTCTGTGGGTCTCAAACATAAAGGGCTAATCAATCAGTGAGATGGGGAAAGTCTGAGCTTTTGTGAGGAATAAAGGCAAGTCAATCATAAGTCTACGAAGTTTATGTAAGTTGGAGGATAGTCTTTTCAGACTACATAGTTATCATATGAGGTTCATTATTTTTTTAATGACTGCCATGTTAAAAATAAGCAAATTAGACAAGTATAAACCAATCATCAAATATTGGACAACCAATTTTAGGTACAGGAATGATCAGAATTGCTGATGTAAATGCACTAAAACAAATGGAGAAAAAAAAGTATAGAGTTCCTCAATGTTTCGTACAGGATAAGGTTTGTAGGTTTTGTTTTTCTTTTTTTAATTAAATCTTTCCCTGACATAGATGATCTGAGTATATCTTAAAACATTCATTCTATCCACTTAAAAAAGGGGGTTCTCCTGTTAAAATAAAGGGGGACAGGCAGGACAGAGACAGTAGTCTCTGTGATTCAGAGCAGTGCACAACTGGTGCACAGAAGTTGCATACATCATAGTGCAAGCAGCAAATCCCCTGCTCCATCAATTTCATATGGAGAAAAGAAGTGGGGAGGGCAAAGGAAAATGGTACATACAAGTCCATGACAGAGTGGCCTGGTATATTGGAAATACCTCGTGTCATTTCAACACAAGACAAAGCTAATGAGATGCGTCACAAAAACAGGGTGTGGGTCTCAAGAGTCCACCCAAAATAGTGGAAAAAGAGGTCGTGATTAACTTCACCAGTTTCATTTTGCAGGGTACCACCCCTAGAAATCAGAGTCATAAGTGATTTGGAAACATTTTGTTCACTTTTGCTTTTGAAAAGAAATCACAAAATATTGAAACAAATATCATTGTTTGGCTTAATTCAGGTATTCTTCATTAAACAGTACACAGACTTTATTGAGCAATTGAAAATATACACAAGGAACAATAGCTTTCTCTCTGTTTTTTTTTTTTAATTTGACTTTCTTCTGATTAAATAACCCAGTTTCGATCATGAAAAGGGCACTTGTTTCTACAGTAGCTGTGCTCTGCTTGCTCAGTTCCTAGTACTGTTTCCAAGCTTCTTCCTTGCCATGGCTGAGGTTATATCTCCACTTGCTCAGGAAGCCAATTCTAGAAGGTTGCAAGAATGGACCCCCTAAGTTGTTCTTTCAGATTCTATTTCTCCATAGAGTTCAGCTAACTTTTTAAACTCGGGTCCCCAGTCTCCAAGGTACTGATAATCCTGGTCTGATTGTGTGGCAGCCGAATCCAGCGAGCTGATGGACCCGGCTTCCGATCTCTGACCCTCGTAGGCGTAAGTCTGCAGAGAGTCATAAGGCGGGACGCTGGGGTCCAGGTCGGCTTCAGCCAGTCTTTGCTTAATAAACTCCTGAACATCTATACTTTCCAGGGTGGAAAACGTCTGGTGCCTGGGGGTGAGTTTCACTTCCGGCCTGATATCTCTCCGGTGCTTGAGCTCCTCCGCAGCAGACGGATTCCTCAAGGCTGTGATGTCAAAGGCCTCGGTGTCTTCCTCGCCGCCACCCTCGTCATCATAGGTGACCACGTTCTCCCGCACGTCCTCCTCTGAAATGATCAGGGGCTCTTTTTTGCTGTGTCTCAGGGTGATGAAAAGTACTACAATTGCTAAGGAAAAACGGAAAGAGGATGAAGGGTTAGAAAAAGAAGAAGGACATTCTTGGAGATTGGACATCAGCAATTCCCAGCCACTATCATCAGCTACATTCCATTTAGGCTTACGTTGTAACACAGCCCTGATCTCTGCACTCTGTGAATACCACCGCAAGAGTTTTTAACATCTTGAAGAATGTAGAAAATGACTATCTCTACAAAACATTGGGAACCGCTGATCTTCTGGAAAACGCTGTGATATTCTCATTTGCCAGGCTATGGCTTAAGGATTCGTGACCGGTGATGAAGTCTAATCATTCAGCCAGGGAAACAGATGATGGAAAAGCAATATGAAATTTTGACTGGAAAAATAATTCTGTGTGGGAGTCAATCTATAGATACTTATCCTTCTTAGGAGTACACTAAAGGCAGGATATTTTAAGTTTTTGTAAAATAGGAAGAAGGAGCCCCTATCTTTAACTCTTTCCTTTTGATGCTTTGTAGAAAATCAAAGCAGGAATATTTTACATGGTACAACTCGTTTGTTCATTATCCTTTAGAATAATATTATCAGGCATTAATTATTACACTTATCTATCAAGCTGCAAAAGATGTTATTTTATTTGTACATAGTTTATGTTTCATAGGAATTTTTTTGTTTACACAATGCTCTTTACATAACTTTTTAACTTAATCCTCAAAGCAGAGCTGGGGATTTCCTCATTTTTAAAATGAGGAAACTGAGACTCAGGAGAGATTACATGAGTAAATACCATGTAACCGTAAGACCACACAAATGGCAGGTGAAAACCTTGGGCTGTAGTTTATGACTTTTCACACCAAAGATGATGATGTTTCCATTACCATATTCAACTTCATTATTTTAAAAATATAGAACAAGGAACTGAGTGACCTGTTGGCCGTGTGTCTTAGGGCAACTTAGCCAAAAGCAGTGAATAGGTTCTTATTATCAAAAATGTTGTAGCCATTGAATAAATCGATAGAAATAGGTCTTGGGTATTTTGCCTTGGTGGTTTTTCAATAGTTTCAGATTACTCTATTTGATGGTATTAAACCATTACTAAATAGAAAGCTATTTCTACTTTATGTCATTAGGCCCAATACCCTTTACTTCATCTCTACAGACTGTTTGCTTCTTGGTTAGCTGATAATCTAGGCTTTATGATAACAATTATTAGGTTCACTAGTATTTAAAACATTCCTTATAATATAATAACCAGAGAGGTATATTCAAATGGAATGTAGGGTTGTTAGATTTAGCAAATAATGCAGGACACCCAATTAAATGTAAATTTGATATGAATAACAACAGAAATATATATATGTATTATATATGTATAATACGAGATGAAACACAACAAAAATACATGTATAATATATGTATACATACATATTACATACTATATATAATATGTGTAATATACAATTAAGTATGTCTCATGCAATGTGCAAATATTTTACGAACACATTAAGTATATATATTAGATATTTGTCCCAATATTATGCATAGGACATATTTATGCTATACATATTATAGCATAAGTGTATATATATATATCTCATAAGTATATTATAGCTTATACATATATATAGCATAAGTATGTCCCATGTAATATATCTGATGGTGTATGTGTATACATACACACATGCAGAAACTCCTACAGATATATATTTTTTATACAAAACACATTTCTATACTGTATTTTGTCTATTTATCTATTTATTTATGTCTGTAAACTGTATTTTACCTGGAAATCCTGATTATATGTAAGCTTTAACAAATGGTCAGAAAGCAAGCGAACACTGGGTTACCTATCCTCTGATAAAGAACATACCTGAAACCCTCGAATCCACCCTTTTACCCTTCCCCTCTAAAAAATAACTTCTATTCTTCTTTTTTTAACTGTTTCCTTGCTTCTCTTTATAGTTTAACCCCTTTTTATGTATACCCATAAACAACACAGATAAGCTTTGCCTGTATTTGAACTAGATATCATAGTGTATATGTGATTTTAAGACTTGAAAATGTAGAGAGGAAGAGGAATAGATATTCAAGCCAGAAGTGGAAAGGATAATTATGAGAGGGAAATCTACCATATGTGGAAAGAGGTGGTCACAGTGTACTGGGAAGAAGCTAATTTTGCATACAAGAGGCAAGTGGGAACCTGTGGGAATAAAGGAAAAAGAGACAAAACATCTTTAGGGAGGGTCAGGGAATCATCGGGAAAAGTATGGAATAAGAGGATACTGCCTAAGTAATGGGGAAATGCAATGGGGAGATTATACTAGACATGGGGAATTAGTGAGTCACTGTGTTTGAAAGGGAGTGATTACAGAAAAAGCAGAAAATGAAATGTCGATGCTGCACGTGGCTCTGCTTCACAAATGCTCTGCTACAGAATACAGTAGTTTCCCGTTCACGTTGCTTATACTTTCTTTTTGGGACAAACAAACAAACAAAAAAAAACAAAGAAACATTTCACTGAATGCCATCAATATGCATTTAATACCTCACTGCTTATTTTAGTGTAAATCCAGCCTACAGCTTTCTAATTCAGTGGCCCAAGCAGTATCCTCAAGTAATGCACTCCATTCTACCCAGAGGTTTATATTTATCGTCCACTATATATTTCTGCTCATCTTTACGATTAAGTGAGGAGGCCGTTCTAGATCAAAACATCTATTTCGGGCTTCCCTGGTGGCGCAGTGGTTGAGAATCTGCCTGCCAATGCAGGGGACACGGGTTCGAGCCCTGGTCCGGGAAGATCCCACGTGCCGCGGAGCAACTAGGCCCGTGAGCCACAACTACTGAGCCTGCGCGTCTGGAGCCTGTGCTCCGCAACAAGAGAGGCCGCGATAGTGAGAGGCCCGCGCACCGCGATGAAGAGTGCCCCCCGCTTGCCGCAACTAGAGAAAGCCCTCGCACAGAAACGAAGACCCAACACAGCCAAAATAAATAAATAAATAAATTTAAAAAAAAACAAAAAACACATCTACTTCTACAGATTGCCTAATTTATTATAGTCAAATTTCTTACTTTTGTCAATAAATCAAGTTATTTTCCTGATGTTGAAATGGTTGGTAGTTGATGCCAAGGGACTTTATGTGCATGTATAACAGGAAGAATGTGATCAATACTATTATCGAAGTATGGAGGTAATTTACATCCTTCACCAATATCAGTATCATATTTGCCTAATGAAACATAGTGGATAATGCTGGGTTTATTATTATGATAGCTTCTATTCGCTTATTTCCCCGAATTTAAGAAAATATTCCTGATATATATGTGTTGAATCAAAATATAGATACTAGGTAAGTTTGAATTTAGAGTTTTACATCTATCTCTTTTCTAGACAAAGAGAGTTACTTGCCAGTGACAAATGATTCCTAGATTTGTTACATAACTATTTATTATAAAGATCAATTTATAAATAGCCGTACAATCTGGGACGCTTTTTAAGGGTGGAAGGGGATTTCCTTTATAATTACATCAGGACATCAGGACAAATATGGACATATGGTCCCTTTAGTCAAAGGCAAATTCAAATCAATTCAGAGAAGAATGTGGAAGCATGAATGAGAAGGTACACTCCTAATGAATTTCTTTACAATCATGTTTGTTCAGTAGAGGTTTCTGGACCAAATGGCACACAGCAGACACTCCGTAAACAATTTTTATGTAGATGAACAAAAGAATAATCTCTGTGAGAGTGATCATGTGGCACTGGGTTAAGTGAATCTTCATGAATAGTAATAGTCTCACTAGGAAAATAATTTTTAAATATTTTTTTAAATCAACTTACTGCTCCTAATAATATGAAACACCTAATTTTGCTTGAGAATATTTTTTAAAGTTTGAAAAACAAACTAAATGTTTTCCCCAAAATCCCAAGGCCAAATTTATTTGAAGAGAATAAGTGAAGATAATAATCATACATATAAATTTGAGAGTTAAATCCCTATTTACGAACTGGCAGGCAAATAAGTATATTCAAATGAGTCTCCCACAGTATATCAAACCATACATGTATAACAGGGCAGTACTCCTTTCAGTGGTTCATCTGGGACAATATAATATGATAGAGCCATGGTGTTGTTAATAAAAAAAAAAGAGAGAAGGGTACAGAGCTTGTCCTTTGTTCAAAATTATATTATAAATGATTTCTGGTATTTTCAAGTTTGATTACATAGTCTGGAATAAAATGAATTAATTGTAGTATTTTTGCGGTGTCTTTAGTCTAATGAATATTTTATTCTTGGTTAGTATATTTCTTTTTCTTTTCTTCTCTGTAAGTCTGGCCAGGATTTTAAACCCAAGTGATTCTTTTTATATAAGAAAATTATAATGAATTTATTGTGTCAGTAATTTATTCTATTCATAAAGGAATTCAAATTTGTGGAAACAGTTTTCTCTTTGTTTTCTCCTATATTATATTTACTTACTTATTATATTTACTTACTTACTCATTCCAGTGCTTGGAGTACTAAGGGGCTTTGAGTTTTCATAACTAAAACTGACATACAACTTGCATTTGAATACATTATGTACTGACTCCTAACATACTCCCCCAAACTACTTTTCATAGCAGATTTGTTTACCCCTAAATATCACTTGATTCTTTATACCATCATATGTGAGTACTAAACTTGGTAGAATGAGGTGGCCCAAGTCAGGGAGATGATTTTGATTAGCATCTGTAGCCATAATTGGTAATGACACTTCTCAGTGAAACTTAATTTTTCAAACTCAGGGGAGCCCACAAGGTCATTTAAAATGGCTTTCATGGCAAACAGGTTGGCAGTTATCTTCTCATCAATTCCACCTCCTCTCCTAGTTCCTCACTCTCCTCCCACCACACCCACCTTGATCCCCATTTATGATGAAATTTACATCCAAGAATAGGAGCAGACTATGTGGTGGATTCATCTAGGTCAGCAGATTATATGTGACGCATGGACTACAAAGGTAGCTGGAAGAGGTCTGATGCAGATCCTGATTCAATGTTCTCTTGCACTGGTTCACTCTGCCAACAATTCTGGTCCCTCTGACAAGTAATAGGGTGGGTTGGGAAAGAAATGTCAGATCCCTGGGAGGGAAAGAGGACTCTGACAAGCCCCTCCTCTGGCACCAAACTCTGACTGCATCATGATGGCTCACTCTAAATTCTCTCCTATCCATTCCTTGAAATGGATCTGAAAAGGTAATCCTGACAAAACATAACTCAACTCACAAGGTTTACATTTACCATTTAAAGTTAGGCCCTTTGGTTTTCAAGCCCCATCTTCTGGTAATCAATATATACATAGATGGAGTCTGACCAAACTGTAAAATATTGAATCATATTTAACCTATAATAAAACATAAATAAGCACCACAAAAGTTTACAGATGACTCTAAGGTCATTCTAGTTGAAACTTTATTTTCATAGATTCAGAAATAGAAGCAAGAGACTTCATGGGTCCTGAGATCACACAGTTAATTAGTGGCAAAACTGGGGCTGAGTTTCCACAATCACAGTCATGTTCACAAACAGCTACTAAGTAAGACATTTTTCAGTATTAAAAGATTAACTTCATGATTTATTTAGCTCTTGAGGTTGAGTGCTATTTCAGAATTACAAGTTCTAAAAGTATTGCTACCTCTGATGTTGTTGATATTTTTCTTGAAACCTATGAGCTCACACATTAACCAACATTATTTCAAAACTACAAATGACTCCATCCAAGTCTGTGGGCCAGATATTTTCTGAATAACAATATAAACCCTTAAAATGCCATGAAAAATATAAATTACATTATAAATAGTGATTGTTTAAATCTGAGCTTAAGAAATTCTGCAACCTTTGGATAAAACTGTAAAGACACATTTGAGTTTCAATAAAAATTGAGAGAGCAAACATATCAAATAGAAACTTTGTTTCATTAGCCCTGAGGTACAGCATAAAATATAGAAATGTTCTCTTATTTACCCCAAAGGGGAAGCAACATTTTCATAAAGTCAATTAAAGGGATGTATTGTTTCATGAAATAATAAAATGTTATTTTATATAGCACACCTAAATGTACCTTATATTGACATCTTTCAATCTTAAAGAATTTTAATTTTAGTATGCAAAAATAATTTTATGATGATAAATGAAAACAAAAGCCAAAGGTAACATGCCTCCACCAGTTGAAATATCTTTCAGAATAAGGCCTCTGGAGGAACTTATAGTAATGTCAGAGTGTTTTTCTGTTTTTGTTTTTGTTTTTGTTTTAATTGAAGTAAAATTAACTAACAAAAAGTCACTGAGTTCTATTCTTTTCAGTTTCAGTTAGGAACCCTAGAGGGTTCAATGTTTATAGTTGTTTATTCTTTGGGGTTTTGTTCTTGTTCTGTTTTCCTTTTTGCTTTGTGATATTTTGGTTTTCATTTTCAAAGACAAAAAAGGTAATTTGTTAATTTCTAAAGAAAATAGCAGTTAAAATATATATAAATAATCAATATATAAATTAATAAAATCAAGAAAGCCTGATTTTCCCAGCTACCATCTCTACCACACTTCTGCAAAAGACTGTACTGCAGTGAAATAGTTCTCGTTACGGTGAATCAAACCTCCACACTCCAAGTTGCTAAGTGCAATTGATACTTTTTGCGACTCAATTTATTTAACTTTTGAGCAGCTTTGAACACTGTTGAATGCTCTGTCCTCCTTGATGCACTTATTTTCTTTGTTTTAGGATATTATACCTTACTAATTTTGTTCCTTGTTCTGTGATTTTTCCTTTGCTCTCTGCTATCGCATCCTTCTTGATTTAGCGATAATACTGGAGTTTATCACAGCTCAGTCTTAGTCTATCCTCTCTCTCTTTATAGACTCTTGCTGTGGTGACATCAACAAAATGCATTTCTGGTGTCCCCCAACTCAGGGAAGATCAGGGCCCACATTCAGCAAGAGACGAAAAGTCTTCTTTGATACTGTTCTAACTCAGTCTCATATCCAGTTTATCCAAGATCACTTTTTTTTTTCTTTTTTAATTTTTGGCAATTTTACTTTTAGCCCTTGGAAACTTGTTCCAAGAAAATACACCACATCATAAACATTAAATATTTGTTCACTGACCTGAAATAATTAACACTGCAGTTTTCAAATGGAATCTCAGGTACTTCCAGTAAGCATTCAGTAAAGATTTTGGTAAATATTTCCATCCTGTGATTTGCAGCCTATTACCCAAGATCACTTTTGATTTCACCTAAAACATCTTGGTATTATCAACCTTTCTTCAGCTCCATTTGAAGTCTACTGGTCCAAATTATGCTATATCTGAGTGAGACAAATGTGTCATATTCCTAGTTGGTTTGCCTACCTGCTCTCTTTACCATCATGAGATCTGTTCTCCCCTTCATTCATAATCATCTTTCTTCAACATGCAAATTTTATGATGGAACACCCCTGCTTTCAACTTCTCCTTAAACTCCTAGAACAAAGCCCACCATTTTTGCCATTTTACCCCAACCTGCCTCGACCCTGCCTAAACATCCTTTCCACTCAGTCTTATTCCACCTTGATCTCCACTCCTCTGTACAGGTAATTTGTCTTCTAACCCAGGAACAAAGCAAGGGATATTCCTTGCAAAAATATCTGTGTCTCAAAGTATGTAGTTTGTTTGTTTTCCTTACGTATGCACAGTAGCAAGAAAAGAACAAAAGATAAGGCTCCTAAGAGAAAACTAGAGGGAGAGGACACACTGGAAAAATATACACGTACCCATTTTAAACTGTAAAGCAAAAGATTATTTACATCTGCCTTTCTTATAAAAATATCTGGATTTGCTTTCTTGTTTTGTATAGCAATTCTAAAGAGATTATAGTAATATTAGTTTCAAATGCAGTTGTGATAAGATTCCAACTATTAAAAAGATAACATAAAGTTAGAGAAAGTACTTTATTTTCTATTAAAATAAAATGTAATGCAAAAATAAACTAAAATAAGTATTAGTTTTAATTTAATAAAATTTGATATCGCTGAGGCAAAAATTATTTTATATTTAGTCTTTTAAAATTCAGCTAAGATTGATGATCAACTCACTTTAGGCTGACAGAAATTTCTACAAGAAATGTATTCCTTTTATTTGGTGGTTAGATTCATCGCAGAGTAATGCCACTTATGTTCTTTGAAATAAATTGTAAATGCCCTTTCAATAGGAAATTTAGAATATTTAATATCAACTCTTTCCAAAATAGGTCCTTTCCAAAAAGATTTCTCTTATTGCATCCCTTCTTTTACTACTTCAACTCTTTCATCACATTTGAACCAAATCATTTCCAGATTAACTACGGTATTGAGAAAGTTAAGGAAAAGAAACAGCCATGTCTTGTTATCACGTGAAGCATTACCAATTCCAAAGTTTTGTCAAAATGACTCTTTCTCTCTCTCTGTGTCTCTTTCGCTCTCTTTTCTAACGCGCCACTGTAGGGTACACTGAGGATCGCCATCACACATTAAGATGCAGAATGACTTACCTAGGAGAATGACGACACACAGTAGAATAGCGATTAAGGCTCCTGTACTCAAGCCGGCCGAGGACAGGACGGCTTCTGCACGGCAGGTCCGCACGCGCCCGTCTCTCTCGCACGCACAAACCCTGATGGTGAGGGTACTGCTGCTGCTGAGAGAGGGGATTCCACCGTCAGAGATCATAATGGGGAGGTAATACACATCCTGAATAGTTCGACTAAATCTCCTCCGCCTTGTCAGAATGCTGGCTGTGTTATCTACGGCAGACATAAGCAGAACAACATCGACTCAGTGAAGCCGCCATGGAAGATTCACAGTTCCTTGAATGGATACAATGGGCATGTGTGTGATTTCTTTTCCGTTTATGAAATGGATAGAGGAACGTGAAGGGGAGGTTATGAACCAGGGACTGAAACTCATTCTCCAATGGAGAAACCTATGCGAAACGTTAATAGGGCCTGGACTGAAGGGGAGGGGAAATAGTGGATGACAAAGGAGGAAGGAAGCGATGAGCATTTGGGGCATGGGCATCATAGCCAAAGGACTGAGAAGGATACGTGGATACCAGACTTCGGGGTGAGCCAGTGGCTCCTACCACAAACCTGGCGACTCTGAATATAAGTGATAGAAATAGACCGCTATGGTTTTAGCGAACTTCGGGTGCGGTTCATGTACACAACTGTTTAAGAATCATTGGTACAGATAATGTATTTATGGAGACACCAGATCAATTGATGAACTATTTTAAACTTGTGATTTGAAGCACTCTTGTTATCGTGGGCACACCATGGGTATGTTAATGATGAATAAAAGAGTTAATTTCATTTTTTTATGTGCTTTTAAAATGCTATGTACTATAGCAAATGATTGCATGATGTATTTTGATCAGTCCACACAACCCTATAAGGGAGAGGATGTTCAATTCCTTACATTTTAGGGAAAATCATTTTTATTAGGAATGATAATTTTAAAATAAATAACCTCAGTCCCAGAGGATAAACTGCCTCAAATCACAGAGCTAGTGAATAATCAAGCGACAACCCCAATACATTCCAGAACCCTGCTCAAAACCAGGATGTCACACTGCCTCTTCTCCACCAGTTCACTTCCAATTGGTATTGATGCCTCAGGTGCACATAGGAAATGTTTATCTT
Organism: Eubalaena glacialis; assembly: GCF_028564815.1. Lineage (NCBI taxonomy): Eukaryota > Metazoa > Chordata > Mammalia > Artiodactyla > Balaenidae > Eubalaena > Eubalaena glacialis. The sequence continues at coordinate 16,396,760 of NC_083719.1, forward strand.
AGCATCGTTAGTCCCCCCGCCGTGTCTGTTAGCTAAAAGACCCTTTTGGTGCACACTTGGATGTGCTGCTCAGAACCCCTGCATGAAGTGACTTGTTGCCCGAACTGTAGATTGCCACCTGGCCCAAGGTTACACTTTTCTGGAGCAGCACATAACCAATGACTCATTGCTGCAAGGTTATAAAGGTCAAGCCACTTCTGCTGAATGCGGAAAATACTGAAGGGCAAGTTTAGTTCCAGAGCTTTCCCATGGGGTCAGCCATGGACATATTCAAATTGCGTGGCAGCTCAATTGCTCACTCTGTCTTTCTTTCTTCCACTCCCACTGTGGTCCACAGATGTCGATCATGAGAGCACCCTCCAGTAAACATCCTGCCCCCTAAACTCCAATCCAGAGCCTGCTTCCCAGAGCATCCAACCTGTGACTACACCTATGAGCTAATTACTTTTCACTAAAAAGTCAGTAAATCATTAGACAATTACTTTTAGGGATTCTTTTTCTCCTATCAATTTCTCTTATTCTGAAAACTGGAATTTTTTAAATTATGAGTATGTTTATGATAGTCATGATACAATACCCTACAGCTATATTCTCTTGGTTGTACATTGCCAAACTAATGCAATAGAAAGACAATAAATATTTCAAATATTCAATATAATGCAGGTAATAAAACATGAATAATACACATTATATACGTAAATTAAAATTATATACACACATATATGCACATACATATGTATAAGTTGTTGAAGGTTTGTTATAGAACATAAATAAATAATCTAATAAGTTATTAATAATACTTTCTCACCTGGAAGAAGAGAAATTTAAAGAAAAGTGTGTCGACTGCCTACTCTGAAGCAGGTTTCAGAATGATGGAAAATAAAAAGAGGAGAAACTGCATCACGTGTGTTTTTAAGAGTATAGCCATCACAGGTACTCTCCTGGAAACCTGACCTTTGAGTAAGCACATCTATCAGGTGTAGGATGTCGCTTCATGATTAATATAAACTTGCATATACGCACAATTCCTTAGCCTAAGGAAAAGGTATGAACGTGTGCTCAGAGGCACAAACACGTTTGAGAATCTCACTGCCGGTCCTCTGAAGAAGAGATGTAAGACACTGGTCCCTGGTCTCAGTAAATATCATAATGTGTGGAATGACATGATAACATGCAGGGGTAGATGGGGACTCTCTTTCATGGCTCTAGCCTCGTGTCCACTTTACATTCTTAATCTGGAAGCATGTTCTTTTTCAAGATAATTATTGGAAATGCAATCAGAAACATGAAGAGAAACAAGAAGAAAGCCTGAATATGTTTCTAGTGCATTTTAAGTTCTCAAATAGAGAGCTCTCACACATGGAGACATGACAATATTCTTTCGTTTTTCCAGTTGAAGGTTTGACTTTTGAAAAGAAAAAGAGGATTCAGGAAGCAAAGAGCTTCCTACCCAGAAAGGCTTAGCACAGCAGAATAATGAACTCTTGACAAGGGATATTGTGTACCTCCCTGGAACTGCAAAAAATGTACTTGGCAGTAGGCTCACTGAACTTGAACAAGAAAACTTTGAAATAAAATGAAAGGGATAAGAAGATATATATATGTGTGTGTATATGTATATATATATATATATATATATACACACAGACACACACACACATAAATATACATATGAGAACAAACTTTGTCTTGCTGAAACTGAAATATTAGGTGACAAGAAGAACAGCAAATCTCTAAACTTGAAATACAATGTTTAAAAAATAAACCAAGTATTACAGAAAGTAACTTTAACTTTAAACTGGATAAAAAACTATCAGTTGAATGAAGGGAAACCATAGCAGGATGTAAAATCTGTGGATGAGAAGAGCTAATTATCAATGTCAAATAAAGGACAATCTCTAATAATGTGTACCCAATTTTGGTTCTTAATTCTAACTGTCAAGAGTTTGGATGAAGACAGAAGATTATAGAACACTTGGAAGCCAAGCTAATATAGCTAACGTATTGGATTAAGATTTAAGGAGATTTTGAACAGCTAGCACAAAGACCTTAAACTAACAAGAAGACAGGAACTAAAGATATGTGTTAGATAGTAAACTTTGAAAAGTATCATACGGGAGAGATCTTGAGTAACATCTATTATTTTCAAATATACTATCTGAATGCAGCAATGAGGCAATAGATCTAAAACAGTCTCAGAAGGATTCAATAACAATATGGAATTTTTATGCAGATCTTTACTGAGAAGACTTCATTGGAATACAGTGCATAAATTTGGGTCTACTATCTTAAAAGTGATACTTTAACCCAGTTTAGAAGACCTTGACTGTGATAAAAGAGTTAGAAAAGTATGTCATATGAAGAATCTTTGAAACAAACAGTGTGAACATTCTACATGTCTTATATGAATTTAGGGGCCTGAAATGACTTAGAAATTTAAAGAAAAATTCGGGAAACTCTCTTAGTAATTAATGTCTTTCTGAATATAATCAATATTTTCCTGACATTCCCAGCAACTATAACTTTGATGCAATGTGGAAATAGCCTTGAACATGGTTTAGTCTTTCAAAATAGATGACAATGTGTTATTTATTTTGTTGCATATCCCATTTTGTTCAGAAAACGATATGGACACATATAGGAGGAAGCAGGGAGACTGCCATGCAGATATACAATAGCTGAATCATGGAGATATTTATAAATATCATTGTGATGACTGTGAAAGAATTGAAATTTTGAGTCTTTTGAAAAACAATAATAATAACAAAATTTTATTTTTGCAACTATAAGAAGTCCAGGGACTTCATAATTGATAATTTTGGGGGGATCTTTCACACAAAAAATATTATAGTAAAATACAAGGTTGGGTAGACAGGTATACTTCCAACTTCTACATTTCTATAGTGACAGAAGGCTACAGAATACAACAGTATAATACAAGTAACACAGTGCTTCTAAACTTCAGATATAATTTTCTTGAACTAGTAGTAGGTGCTCTATTATTTCTTCGTTCAATAGTTTGAAAGATCTTGAAAGGTTCTAATCTCTGTGCTACTTTCATAAATTGTAGTACAGTTTAAGTTAAAATAAGGCATGCTTTTAAAATACTCCCTGGGGCAAAAACACATCCTACATTAAAGTCCAAAATTACCTTATATCTTGGAAAGTATTAAAACCTAAAAAAAAGTGGCAGGGTTGGAATAAAGACATAGACATAGAGAATGGACTTGAGGACATGGGGTGAGGAGGGGGAAGCTGGGGCGAAGTGAGAGAAGCATGGACATATATATGCTACCGAATGTAAAATAGATAGCTAGTGGGAAGCAGCCGCATAGCACAGGGGGATCAGCTCGGTGCTTTGCGACCACCTAGAGGGGTGGGATGGGGAGGGTGGGAGGGAAGCTCAAGAGGGAGGGGATATACGTATGCATATGGCTGATTCACTTTGTTGTACAACAGAAACTAACACAGCATTGTAAAGCAATTATACTCCAATAAAGATGTATAAAAAATTTCATTTACAATAGCATAAAAGAGAATAAAATGTTTAATATATTTAACAAAAGAAGCACAAGCCTTGTATACCCAAAACTACACAACTTCATGGAAAGAAATTAAATATGTAAATAAATGAGAAGATATCCCATGTCTATGGGTTGGAAGACTTAATATTGTTAAGATGACAATGTTACCAAAAGTAGATTCAATGTAATCCCTATCAAAATTCCAATGGTGTTTTTTTGCAGAAATGGAAAAAACTCATCCTAAATTCAAATGGAAATGCAATGAATCTCAAATAGTCAAAACAATCCTGAAAAAGAAGAACAAAATCAGAGGACTCGCGCTTCCAATTTCAAAACTGACTACAAAGCTATAGTAATCAAGACCTTGTAGTACTGCCATAAAGACAGACATAGAGACTGGTGGAATAGAATTGAGAAATAAACCGTTATGTTTACGGTTAATTGATTAAAAAAAAAATCATGTGTTCTTCAAAACTCTTAAATTATCAGATGCCTATACCCTCCCTGCCATTTCAACGGATTCCTTATTTGATCACGCAGACATAAAGGTAAACTTTATCTCAAGTATAGCCTAGCAGACTATTAAAGTAATATTTCCAAATCTATCACAACAGCAGAAACATTTGAGATCTTCAGCTGCAGCTCTGTAATTGGACTAAACTTTTTTTAAAAGCTGAAGAAAAAGCTAGGAGATAGAAACTTAACTTCCACCAAAGAGATACATATGCATGGCTTCATAGCATTTTCATTTTTATCTGGTCTTCCAGCAGCAATAAGATCCATTCATAATTTAACTATCATCAGAGCCCATGCAGGAAACAATGCTCTTTTGCTTTCCTGCAAAGTACCTTTCACATAACAGGTACTTGATAAATAATGATTTGAACTGCACTCAGCAGGAGCCTGTCTTCTGTTACAGTTTCCTCATTATATTGACATGTATTAAGAAATTAAAACCAAAATGAACTAATCTATCTCGATCTCCTCATGCTCTCTGCTGAAGGTTGATTCTTTTTCTCCTGCTTCCTGACTTTCCATTCTTTTAATCCTAGAATTGCCCTAATCTCAATTTTCAACTGGATTCTGCCAGTTCATTTCAGTTTGTAAACATTCTCCTGGCCTCACTTGTGTTTCTGCCAAACCACAAATGCATGATCCAATATGTCATTATGTTCCTATTTGCACCCTGGAATGTCACCCCTTTGACCACCTGCCACACTCCTTCTTGATGCTTTTTAAATCCCAGATAAATACAACCATACATTGCCTAAAGACTCTGCTTTCAGATTCATAAACAATGCTGGTAAATAGTTGTAACCATCTTAAGTGACCCCAATAAGTATATAGGGCAACTCTAAGTTCTCAAAGGAGGTTAGTAATCAATTTATTAATATCCATATTTCATCAGATGCCGTAGACTAGCTAGCTATTCTAAGCTTATTTTGCCATTTTCTCTTGAGCGCTATTCCTCCACTCACAGCAGGAAAACAGCTTTTTCTGAAAAGCTACCATCTATTATCAACATAAGAAAACCACATTTGAAAACTGCTCAACCTTCTTTGCTATTAATTATGTCTATCTATGCATACAAGACTCTGTGACATAAAAAAAGAACATGAATACGTATGAAACAAAAACATGAATCTTGAAGAATATCAGCAAATCTGCTCATGAAAAACACATACAAATTTGCATAAGAGTGTTAATTTAGATGAATAGGGTAATAAAGAAGAAAAACAGCTTTTTAAGTAGAAACCCAACCCAAAATCTAAAATAATTCATAAGCATGTCACAATAATATAATAATTGCAGAAACTGTAGAAGTACAGAGAACAGCGGTTTACCAAAAAAATAAAAAATAAAGTATATGAATTTCAACAGAAACCCTCTACCCAATATTTATCACATACCTTTAATAAATACTACATTTTTAGTAGGAAATGGATGAGTCAAGTACAATAAATTATGGAGTCATGATATTTATAAACACTGAAGGAAACTCTAAAGATAAATCCTTAGAGAGACTGAAAAAGCAAACACATATTCCTGTTCTTAAAATTATTTAAAAATCTGTTTTTAAATAAATTTTACCCCCTTAAGGCAGAGGGTGGAGTTGATGACTCCTGCAGCATTTATGTGATTCCGAGCAAGGAAGGAATTAAGGCAAAAGAGTGTAACCTACATTTTCATAATAGGAAAGCAAAACAAAGTGGCACAGAATGGCAAAATTAGTCAAATTTTTATTGCTTAGAATATGTGTCAGCTATTTGTTTTGTTGTGTTTTCCTTTTTTTTTTTTTTTTGCTGTCACTGTGAGTAGGAATATAAGAAGGTGATAAGGTGTGGGCTGACAAACCCATTAGAAAAAAATACATGAAAGTAAAAAAAAAAAAAAGTCAACAGAGGTTAAAATCACTAAGGAGAGAATAAAAGCATATTTTTCTATCTAGAGCAAAAGACTCACTAAAACAAACCACTACATTTGCAAGTCACCCTTTCCCATATTGGGGTCATGATGGCTTACAGACTGTTTGCCTTCTCACTAGTCAAGCTTTGAGTCTCTGCCTTCCCATAAAGGATAGTGTGAGTCTATCAAGTATGACTGGGTAAATGCTAGTAAGTGAAGACTGAGACTTGACCGGGAGGAGAAAGGAGATTCGTAGCTGAACAAAAACAACGTGTCTCACGTCTCAGCCTCATCACTGACAGTAGTGACTTGGGGCACAGGTGCTCCCACACCCCCTAGAGGCTGTTTGAGGCATCATTTGCAACTATATTCTCAGGACAGACCGTGTATGTGCTATTTTATTTAGGAATGGGAGAAAAAAATGCTAAATGGTCTCTTGAAGCCCTGTGGGAAAAAAACAGAATTTTAAATGGTTATAATCTACAGAGACATTAAGCACATTACAATACCAGCTGTGAGTTCTCATTTGAAGGACAAAAATAAATGATGGGAATATCAACTACTAGGGATCTGACAATGCCAAAGAAGTATAAAATAAATGTAAAATTTCTCATGATTTCCAATATGTATCAAACTAAAAAACTGCATTTCACTATCAGTGGACTATGAAATCTGAATGAAAATGCCCCAAAAGACATCTTCTTAACAGCTCATAGTCAAATTTGAAAATATCCCTTATCTTAAAATCAGTGCAACATAAACTTAGATATTCCTTCACCAAACCCAAACAGCCACAAGGAAAATCAGTATTTTCTGACAATGGTTATTAAGTATTTTGTTAAAAATGATAAAACTTACAAATAATAAGACCTTCACTTTTAAAAGTAATATTACAAGGAAATAATAAAAAGTAATAAAACCAAGGGGAAAAAAATCTTCAAAATTCTGCAACAAGGTGAAAGTGACAGTCTACAGAATCTTCCATTTAATATGATTTACAATGGTCATTTTTGATGCAGTTCACTCACTATTTTAAAAAGAATGTGCTATTTGAACCCATTCATTTTTTTCTTTTTTAAAATTAATTTTTATTGGAGTATAGTTGCTTTACAATGTTGTGTTAGTGAACCCATTCATTTTTAAAGACTGGAAATGTCTACAGAAGTGGAAAACATGTATCTAAAGAAGATAACCTAGAGACAAATATGAGTAGTAGGTGTTCTTGATAGCAAATTATCAATTAAATTACGATAAGGATTTTCAATCTGAAAGGCACATGAAATGTGATTTAGAACCCTGAAAATAAACAGAGATACAAACATATACATAGTTAAAAATAATCTCTTCTCCTACTAAAATCTGTAAGATTTACAAATGCACTTGACAGCGGAATTAAGCCTAGGAATTAGTCTGGCAAATCTCCTTGCATCAAATAAAACCTAGTCCCTCAAGAGGCAGCATAAAGATCATGAAGCAGAACAGACTTGTAGACAAATGATGATTTTATATTGGTGGATTAGGTTACACTTTTCTATCACAAAATGAATGAACAAAGGTACTGTATTCACAGACCCTCCTGGGGTAAGCCTAGACTCCCAGACTTTATGACATTATGGCTATAGTTCATTTATTATAGATATTCGGTTAAAACAATGGATTTCTTTGATGCCAAGATGAAAAGTTTACCTATCACAATTTAAAGAGAAGATGGTTGTGGAAAAAACTACATTTTAATCAGAAAACATATCATGCTTTCATTGTTGTTTTAAGGTAATATAATTTTTAAATGCTGTAACTTAAAAATTATCATCTGAACTCCAGTTTTTAATTTTAAATAAAATTGTATTATTGCCAGTATATTAGTTAATGATAAAAATAAGGTCATTATCAAAAAACGTATTTACAATATACGTTTTGCTGTATATGTTGTTAAAAAAATAGAAATCCATCACTTGGCTGTTTTCCAAATCAAAATGTTTCTTATTTAATAGGTAAGGGGTCATAACTTTCCAGATAAATATTGAAGACGGTTGCTTAGCAAAAATTTTTCTATCTGCCACAGTTTGGTACTAGAGCAACTAAAGAATTAATGGCAGAATATCTTATTTGTTTGGGGGGAGCACAAAATACAGCACAGTGCTTAATATTTAGTGTTTTTAATAGTGAATTAAAATGCTCATGTCTCTGCTCTGCCACATCTCCCTGGCTAGATTCTTAGGACTAATGTTGCATTCTGTCATCTCTATGCTGTCTCCATTCCCCACCTCATTGAAAAGTATTCTCTGATCCACTCTACCTGAGGGAATGGACTCTATCCTGTAAAGTCAAATCATGGTCCACTTCTTTTAATTATAGGACTTTCAGTGATCTCTCTAAAGTAACTCACATTTCACTGCCTTCAACTGCAAGTTACATTTCATTTCATCTTTATTTTCCCAAATAGATGGAGAGTCACTTGAAAGCAGGAGCTATGTGTTTTATTTCCTTGCATCTGGACAACTTAGATCACTGTCTCATACACAGCAGACAATGCCTTGAAGACTGAATGGTAGGAAAAAAACAATGTTAAGAGCTGACTGTAGAATTTCTTTTAGAGGAAAGCATTCTAAGAAAGGAGAATAAGAATGGTCGTGAATAGCAATACAGTGTGAGGCTGGAGAACACACTGGACAGCCCCGTGTAAAATGTCAGGGGAGGGGATAGGGCTGAGTCTGTGTGTGTGTGTGTGTGTGTGTGTGTGTGTGTATTTCAGGTGTTTTTTTTTTTCATTTTTAATTCAATACAATACATGAGTATATTCTTACTGAAAATATTCAAAGTGCATTTCATAGACATTTCTTAAGAAATATTATATATCCTATCATATTATCATTATTGCTTTTCTATGAGAATATATGCTACTCAAATCATTATTTCTGTTTGATATTTAATCATATATTGTTTGTTTTATACTGTCTTTACTTTTTCAGAAATTTATTTTTATTTTATTTTATTTTCATTTGTTTGCTATAGCTCCAAATATTTTGTCAATAGAATTTTACTATAATTGACACATGGTTTTTTTATTTTCTGAGGCATTCAGTATTTTAAAATACCCTTCCCTAATTGTCATATGAGTGTCATCTTAAATAGGCAGAGATGTATTTTATTGTAGTTGTTTCTTTGAAATGTCACTGAAAGAAGGTCCATTGACTATTAGCTTGTAATCTTGCAAATGAGTACTTCAGCACTGATTATTCTCTTTACAATTTAAATTCATTATCTGGAAATTTGTAAAATTATTTCTTATCTCCCAAGTTAGGGATACTATACATATTTTTGGATCTATAACCCATATATTCCTTCACTCAAGGTAATTCCTTCAGATATTTCATTATTATTTTTCCATCTATTTATTTATTTAATTCTTAGCTATCGTCATTGTGCCCTTTATAATTTGCAGCACTTTGTGCATGATTTCAACGTCTTTGTATTTTGATCTCTCTTCATAAAAATGAAATGGTACTAATTGCTTCCATATCTCCATTTGACAAAAGAGGAAGCTGGAACACACTGAGAGCAAGAACTTGGCTATGGCCTCACACATAGTTAGCAGAGGAACCTGGTTTCAGATTGAGGCAACTGGTTTCCTGAGTCGAACTCTGAAACATTCTTCTATGTTGCTTCCTTCTCCTTCGTTTTTCTTTTTTTTTTTTCATTTAACAAATTTGTATCTAAACTTTCCTCTGTGTCTGGCACTCTGGTAGCAGTTAGGAATATAGCTGCAAATAAGTCAGACGAAAATCCCTGTCCTCACAGAGCTTACAGTCTAAATGGGAGAGAGGTCACAGTGTGATTAGTGCTAGGATTAGGGAGGTGCAGGGTGTCAAATAACCCCATTTGTCATTTAAAGACATGGATCTGCTTTGGCAATCACTGTGGGGTATTGAGTGTTGGGTGTCTGAAGCGCTGGCCCACTTGCTTTTATGGGCATTGAATTTTTCCAGTTATGATTTCGAGTATGGATGGAGAAAGTGCTCCCAAGACTTTGGCAAAAAGGGGGGAGTGACTGGAGGGATGGTAGATGATAGGGACCAGGAGAGGCAGCTAAATGCCACAAGACTCAGAGGAGCAGGGAGGTGCCCAAGGAGAACAACTCCACCTCCCAGCTCACCTTGTGAGGCTGTGATGGAGAAAGCAATGTTCTCTTGGGCAGTGTTGCCTCCTCTTTGATCTTTCTGGTTACTAATTCAGGTTTTAGCAGTGTCCATTTGAATTTTATCACCTTACCCGAATATTTAAATTGGTAATATTTGCATGCATCAACTCAAAAAGTCTTCCTTAGATATTTAAGTATGGTTTTCTCTTTCTAATATTAAGTACACCCCACTATATGTTAACTGCCTCTGTCCTTCAACCTGCATGACCCTGCAATGTTCTCTGATCATCCACTTAGGGAGGTTCTTTGAGCTCTGAATCCCAGGGATTCCTCTTATACAGTAAGATTTAATGGGTAGATTTGGGCCAGTACCTAAATATCTTCCTGTGATTCTCAATGCCTCTGTGCTTTGGAGGTGATTTTCAGGATCCGTCCATAGGTTAAGTTTATTTAGCTGTACGTGTTATCTCAGTAAAGATTTTTTTAGAAAAGAATGAGTTTGACATCAGTTTTTAGGCTACAGTTTTCTTCATTCTGTTATCCCTTTCAGATAACTGCCAAGCTGGTCTTCTCTTTCCCTGAACTCTGTTCATTCTACTTTTGGTAATAGTTTGTGTTTTGAGCATGTGGTACTTTGAGGAGAAAGATTATAGCAGGCATGGAAGAGTAACAGAGAAAACAAAAGCCAGAGAAATAGAGAAAAAATGGTTGAATTGGTGAGTGGCATAAAGAGTGACAATGTTGTATACCCCACTCGCATAATATAATCCTCAAGAAATTTTGGAGAGGATCTTGATTTTGCTCAGTACATAGGATGGGATTCTGAACTAATTTTAATTAAAATTTAAGAACAAATATCTGTAGCATATACATGAACAACCAGACAGCCAGCATCTTAATGATAATTAGATTGTTAATGAACTGTGCCCTTTCTTCCAAGCCCAGTTTATATCCCAACTATTTAATGAAACTTGCCAAATGGTTCTTGCGGTATAAAACGTAATATGGATAAAACAGTAGTTTTTGACTAACCAATACTCTCTCTGATAACTGAGAGAAAAGCCTGAAATCTTCAAGGAAATTTCTGTTTAATGACATTAGAGAACTGCTGAAGCGAGGTAAGTAGGGGGGTAAAATTCTAGAGAGGGCAAAAATGTGGGAAGGTGAACTGTGGATTACAATGTATTTGTTTATCCTGGGAGCCAACAAGAGGCTGGAATTCCAAGCTGGGGACAGAGAAAATAGGAGAACTTTTTTTTTTTTAACCGAGTCTTTTTATTTTTTTTATTTTTTTTGGTTTCGAGCTTTAAATGATCAGCTTTTTATGCCATGTCCTAGCCCTTCAATCATTCTTTTTTTTTTTAACATTTTTATTAGCATATAATTGCTTTACAATGGTGTGTTAGTTTCTGCTTTATAACAAAGTGAATCAGTTATACCTATACATATATCCCCATATCTCTTCCCTCTTGCGTCTCCCTCCCTCCCACCCTCCTGGGCCCACAGTCATACTGGAAATTAAGGGGCCTTAAACACATGGCTGATTTTCCCTAAAGATATTTGTTAAATTGAAAGTTTAAATTGAAAGTTTAGCAGAGATCTAAAACTCTAAGTGGAAAAGAAGAGCTTTTTTTTTTTTCCATCTCTTCCTGTTGAACAGACAATGATTAAGGTAGGGGACCAGGGTGAATGGCCCTAGTGCACAAACAGGCTCTCAGTTGAAAGCCCTAGAGGGCCATGACTTAGGGACAGGGATAGTTCAGAGACAGGCTGAATCTAAAGAAAACTGCAAATTAGCATTGACTTAGCCTTGACTTAGTTCAATCCTACCCTGATTGGATTAAAGTACAGGCATACCTCCTTTTATCTTGCTTTGCTTTACTGTGCTTCGTGGATATTGTGGGGTTTTTTACAAATTGAAAGTTTGAGACAACCCTGTATCAAGCAAGTCTAATGCCACCATTTTCCCAACAGCATTTGCTCACTTTGTGTCTCTATGTCACATTTTGGTAATTTTCACAATACATCAAACGTTTTCATTATTATTAATATAACTTGTTTTGGTGACCTGTGATCAGTGATCTTTGATGTTACTATTGCAAAAACATTATGATTCACTGAAAGCCCAGAAGATGGTTAGCATTTTTTAGCAATAGAGTATTTTTTAATTAAAGTATGTACATTTTTTAGACATAATGCTATTTCACACTTAATAGACTACAGTATAGTGTAAACAAAACTTTTATATGCACTGGAAAGCATAAAAAAATTCATGTGACTCACTTTATTATGATAATTGCTTTTTTGTGGCGGTTTGGAACGGAACCCAAGATGTCTCTGAGGTTCACCTGTAATGATGCCCCTCTCTAATTGCTCATCCAAGAAAATAGCAAACACTCTCTGAGGAAATATATTACGATTTGAGACTCTTCTAGGTTTAGACACTATGGGTGACACCCAACTAAAAATTGCTAGAGATATTAAGAAACAAGACCATTATATCCCAGTCCTGTCTCCCCAGTCCCCCGATGAAAAACAAAAAGAAAATTTATCACTTTATTAAGAAAGTAGAGTTAGCTGACAGTGATTGTAAAATCATTAAGATTAATATGTTCAAGAAAATAGACGGAGAAAAAAAGATAGAAAACATAAAAGAAATTATAGAGAATTTCACAAGATCTATATCTCTATAAAAGGAAAAAAAAAAAAAAAGAAAAAAAAAAAAGCTATCAACCAAAGCAGTGAGTGGACCACATTTTCTTTGAGTGCATGTATTTGATTTGATAGGACACTTGCTTCCTTGAGCAGAATATTAGTTAAATGCTGGTGTTTTCTACCAGTATATTCCTAACCTATGTCACAGTGAATAATAAACAAAAATAGGCCCCAAATAAAGAAACTTTTATATACGTAGGATGGAACACTTAAGAAGACATTTGTTCTCTAATGTTCAGATAAATTAGCAGATTCCAAATTAATGAGGGATAAAACATAGGGCAGGAAAGATCTAAAAAAGATGGCAAAGAACTGGAACAACATGAAACATTACCTTAAATTTAAGTATTTATCAAGCAGATCTGGGCTGTGAATAGGAGAATCCCACCAGGGTATAGATGGAGGAAAATCTTCTTAGTTGATATGAGGACATTAGCTATGATTCCAGGCATAAACACTATTAAGGTATATGTCTCTGGGATTCAGCTTTTATTGTGGTCAAGGGTAGGGGCCTAGAGTTTCTCAAGCTCACTCTTTACAGATGAATTTAAAACGTAAGAACAGGAATTTAAAGTTGGGGAAGAGAAAAAAAAAAAAAAGCCCAAATGATCAGTTACTGAAATCACCCAAAAATCTCTAGAACAAAAGGGAATGGGAGAGCTGGCTTTCTATCTGCTAGTGGCTGACAATGTGTTTATTCAAGACAGCCATCTTTGAAATGGCTGCTTCTTTGAAATGGATCCCTGTCAATCAATCAAATTTTAGTCACGCAGTTACATTACAAAAAAAAAAAAAGAAAAGAAAAGCCAGCTGTCAGGGTTTACACTACCTTTATATCTTTATAATATCATCTTCATAATAATTAGAGGAAACAATTAACAGATTATTCCTTGAGCTAACATTCTGTTCAAGAAAGCAAGAGTCCTATCTATCAAAGCAAATACATCCATTCAAAGAAAAGGTACTCCAAACACTCATTGCTTTAGTTGATAGCCATTTCTTCCTTTTATAGAGATGTAAATCTTTACCATCTTTATAATATCTTGATACGTTAGGATATGCCCTCTTTTCTTCTCTTTCCTCTAACTATACACATCCTTTTTCTTCTTTTCCTACATTCTTGCTTTTCTCAACCCTTTACCATTTGCATTTTATTAACAGATTATTAAATTCAGTTTATGATAAAAATTATATTTAACTTATAGATTAATTTGGAAATTTGAGTGTTGATTTACTAATGGGGTAAAGATATTATTTTTGTGTTTTTTAATATTTTCAGTAACATTGATTCTCATAATGGTGAACTTGAACATTATTTATTGGATATTTTTTCTCTGATGATCTTAGAAGAGTTTTTTGTTAATTTGTTTGATTTGTTTTTACCATTTTAAATTTATCTGATTTGCTATTTATTCATATTTTTTACATATAGAAAATCTAGCCATTTGGGGCATTTATTTGTATTCCAAAATTTGGCAATCTATCCAATTGTTTCTTAAGATGTTTCTGTGGATCCTTTTAAATTTTCACAAAGACAATTGCATCTCATTTGTTAACAATGATAATCTTATGTTTTGTTTCTATTTATTATTCTTCTTTTGCTCTATTTTTGTTTTGTTTTATCTTTTTTGGACTGAGGAGAACATTCAGTACACTGCTGATTAATTGTAGTGATTGAAATACCCTGAGACTAGCAGAATTGTCCTGCTGAACCCATCAGAAATTGCTAATTCTTAGAAATGTGAGCTAAATAAATGAATAAATGTGCTTTATTTTAAGAAAACTAGTTTTGGAAATGTTTTCTTTTTCAGCAATAGCTGTTTTTTTTTAAGCAATAGCTAAATATTTCTAACTTTTTATGTAAAATTTCCTATCACATTTGGCATATCTCTTGTAAGCAGCATATAACAGTCTATTTTTAAAATAAAATATCTTTAAAAATGATATTTAATCTGTGACTATGGTATATTTGAACTACTTTCTACTTCAAATAAAATTGTCATTGCTTCTATTTTGCATCTTTTATTCTACTTTCTGACCTCTGTTCTACTGATGAAATAAGTTTTATTATTTAACTTTTCAAAAATCTCTCCTTGGTTTGGAAATTACAGACCCTTATTCTATTAACTCTCTATTATTCTAGTGTTAACTCTTCAAGTTTTAACATTTGAAATGAACTGTTAATTGCAAGGCTTTTTTGTCTATTATTTCTTGCAGAGATCCTGAAGGCAAAGATTAATACAATATTTGCCAAAATGTCAGTAGCTAAAAATTAAAAAGTTTCTTTTCTTATACATTGGAAAAAAGTCTTTAATAACTGTCCTCCCTTAATTCCTGATAACTTACCACTGCTAACTAAATATAGAGAATGTTGACTACAGGAAATTCTTTTCCTTTAGCAGTTTGAGCATATAACTGTTATCAACTTCTGTCATCTTTTTTTTCTTTTTTAACAGGAATCTACTTTAGATGTAATTATTATTGCTTTTTAAATATTCTGCCTTTTCTTTTTGATTAAATATTTTTTCTCTTTATCTTTGAGGTTTAACACTTTTAAATTGGCATATTCAAGTATAGACTTGATTTTCTGCTTGCCTTTGGGTGTTTTTTTTTTTTTTATAATAGCCAATTTTTAAAATTAATTAATTAATTTATTTATTTTTGGCTGCGTTGGGTCTTTGTTGCTGCACGCAGGTTTTCTCTAGTTGTGGCGAGGGGGAGCTACTCTTCATTGCAGTGCGTGGGCTTCTCATTGCAGTAGCTTCTCTTCTTGTGGAGCACGGGCTCTAGGCGCGCGGGCTTCAGCAGTTGTGGCACACAGGCTCAGTAGTTGTGGCGCACGGGCTTAGTTGCTCTGCGGCATGTGGGATCTTCCCGGACCAGGGCTCGAACCCATGTCCCCTGCATTGGCAGGCGATTCTTAACCACTGCACCACCAGGGAAGTCCCTGGTGTTCATGTTAATCATGAGGGTCCACATATTTTCAACTTTGAAAAATTGTCATGCAATTTTATCTACACATATTGCTTGTTGCTATAATTTCTTTCTAATTCTTCCAAATATTTTATATTCCATATCTGTTAAGTGTATTCACAATTTTTAAAAATTTTGACGTATCTGAACTTCGTTTGCTTGAATTAATGGATTTTATGTTTGACTTGTTAAATCTCTCTGTGTCCAGTCTAGAAGTAATGCATTTTTTTTATTGTTCTCTCTTTGTATCTGTGTGTGTGTATATACAACATATACATATATATACACATATACATATATACATCATACATGTATATATACATATATGTTTACACATAATTAAATTTTAAATGTATGGATAATTTATATCTATATAGTCTATATGTATAACTAAATCTATGTGATTTCTAGATATAGTTCTATATACATTTCTATATATTTAATACCTATATTTTAATATATATCTTATGTATACTTGACATATATACATACATATATATATAAACAAAATTTAAAATTTTAATTTCTGTATATATGTTTATATATAATTTTGTGTATAACACTAAACATCTATATATTTTCATGTCACGTTATGTACTTTTTTATCTATACAAAAACTGTATTTTATTTTAATAAGGATTTTAAAATTATTTTTATATAAATATTTTCTTTCATTGTCTCATTTCATGTAATCACTTCTCAGTCTTTTTAAAAAAATGTTCTTTTTTTTAATTTTGAAAATGCTAAACATGCTAATATTCAAGTGTTTTTCTGTTCATTTATGTATTTTGCATGATTCAGAGTAAATTCATTTTCTGATTTATTTCTTATTATTTATTGACTATCTTTTGTTTTTTTGACTTTCAGATTTATCATACACAACAATAAGCATTTCTCTCTGTCTAATTTTGGAAACAGCTTTTTGTCTCTACTCACTCTTTGCCATAAAGCAGTTTTGGAGAGGCCACTAAACCAGTGGCTTCCTGATCACTCATGCTGGCTTGGAGTCTCTGTCTGGTTTCTATTGTGCCCTGAATATTCGTGTTCATGTAAGCAGGGGGCACAGAAGAACAATGGCTTTAATTTTTTCTTCTGGATTTCTTTATGTTCTGGGGGCATGTAAATGTTTACTAACTCACAGAATGCAATGACCAAGCTGCAGGATCCAGTAGGCCTGGACTTGCTGACTCTTACTCTTTGCAGTCTGTTCTGGCTGTTGGCCAGAGAGGTGTTTATGTACCCATGAATATATGTATATATTCATTTTGGTATGACTATTCCATTTTAAATTTCATCTTTATAAATTATTATCCATAACTGCCTTCTGTTTAGAGAAAAATCCATCTTGACTCTAATATGCTTATACAGCGTCATTAATTCCCCCAATGCTACAAAGTAGATATTTCAAACCAAAACTTAATGGATGTAAAAACTGAGGTTGAGAGAAGTTTGGTGGCTTGTCTTATCTAGCATAAACAAGGCTGTTTGCTCAAGCATGTGTTTTCACCTATGTGCTAGTATCTTTTTTTCAGAAAATTGCTGCTTTTTCTATCTGAAAGAAATTATTTGTGTTATGTATAATTCCATCAATTCCCAAAAATGTTTAAAATAAATTAAATGAATTTAAAAATAAATTAAAACATCTTTACTCCCATACAACTGCCCACAGGCATCACATACTTGAGATGGCATAGCTGATTTAAAGCATTCATATATATGGTTAAAATAAATGTTAAAAAATTTACATCAGCATTATAAACACTTTCAAAAGTGTGTACATATTTGAGGGGAATTTTTTGAATGTGAGTTCCCAGCACTGGTAATATTGTCATACAACTAAAATGAGACCTTTTGAATATATTCATTAGTTAAATTGAGAAATTCCAGGCATAATCATCTTGAATGAAGGACTTTTAGTCACTAATGTGGGTTTCAACAACAGTAAAATTCTCTTGTTTTTCTAAAATACTTCGGGAGTTATTTACATTAAATAGCTAGATTACAGCACATCTTCAAATCTAAGTCAATTTTTGTAATATCATCAAATTAAAATTACTTTTAAAATGTAAATAAAATTTTTATTGGAATGGAAAAATTCAACTGAAATATAAGTATGATTTCTAAATATGTGTTTCTAAATATAGTAAATTTCAATCTACTAAAGCAGAAAGTTGAATGCTCTCCAAATTATGCAATTATTCGAATATGGGAAAATATGAATTTATTTTCAGATATTTAGCATAGTTAATTATAATATTTAAATACATTTGGGATTGTAGGGTGGGATGTTCAGATGTAAATAAATGTTCAACAGTCAATTAAATACAATTTGTCATACACAAACATGGATAAATATGTATTGCCATAAGTACAGCTGACCACAGGGATAGTTAAAATGAGAGAGACAAACAAGCTTGGTATTTTTATATGAATTTTGTTATGGCCACATGCACAATTTAGTATCCCTGTTATGATTATTTAAGGAGGCTTAGGGATAATGGAAAAAATGTTTAGCGGGTTGTCATTTAGTGATTTTATTTTTGCTTGAATTTGAAAATGCTTCTCCATGAAGGGTACAGAGAAGGAATTAACTATTTACTTCAAAATGTATGTGCTATTGTTTCTTTCATGTGATTCTGAGGCACATCTTAAATCCTAAATAACAGTATATTCAGATATATGTGATCAAAAACTAGTTTTGAGAAGAAGAAAGTTGATGCCAGTCAGAGCACTGTACATTTTGAGTGGCTTGCTGTTTCCCTTCCATACGGAAGAATGACTTTTACACAACTTTGAGGAATCTACCAAATAAGGAATCTAAATCATGGTGAATCTTCTCTAGTTATTATGTTCTTTTTTCCCTACACAATAAGAAGGTTAAACAAAAATAATTCAAAAATTTCCACAATGCTCTGTAATTATGCATATGTATCTACCCATATTTTGGAAAAATATTCATAATAACAAGGGGAAATATAATTTGTACAGCACATCTTGATAGCCTTGCTAAAGCAGGATGATTTCAAACATTGCAGTTCCTTTTCTAATGGTCCCTAGGACATATTTTTCATTTTTCCTAATTTAAATTTTTTCCACCTCCTAGCAGTTGCAGCAGCTCTCATAAACATGTTTGTCAGCTAACATTTCTCTTAAAATTTGCCCAAGAGCATATTACATGTATATTTCTTGTTTAAAGGGATGCTTCTGAATAAACTCATTGAAAGTTATTTGTACATATGGCTCAATTTTAAACACAAGCTATTCACGGATCATAACACATTAACATCAAACTGACTTTGAATGTTGATTTGCAAGCTGTTCATGAGTATATAAGAATAAAGCAAAGCTGCTCAGGCCTACTCCATATCAAGTCAAAGCAGATACCACATAGATCAAAAAATATATGTATTCATGTTCACCTTCATTGTCCTTCAGAGTGAAGTTTGGGTTTATAGACAGATGTTCATCAAGAAAGAAGTTAAACCTTTGTCCATTGGCAAAATCATCCTTATCAGTGGCACTGATGGTATGAATAACCTAAAGAAAAGACAAAATTAAGTAATAAATTTAATTTGGCTTCTTCCCTTGATTTTAATTATATTATAACATTTTCAATATCCAACTTGAGTGTTTTCAAATTCTTATTCTAGTAAAAGTATCAGCTAATTTGCTCTCCCTTGCGTTAGACTTTAAGAAATGTATTATGGCACACCATATAACCATTCACACTTTATTTTCTAGCATGGCACAAACATTTAATTTTTTTTTTCCTTTATTACCCACAGTACCTTGGGGCCAATTAGTTGTAAGGTTCTGTGCGAACACCTGTTTGGGGAGACGTGAAATATGGTTTGTACAAATACCAATATCCCAGTGTTGATGTAGAACAGCCTTTCTGTACATGTTGGTCTCAGTCAGCAAATGCAAAAGTACTAGAGTCATAATTTTTGTTTTAGGAGACCTCTGAGATCATGATCCAGCCCCTGCAGTTTAGAGACGAGGACTCTGAGTCCCAAAAGGAGCGTGATGTGCCTCAAATCTGTAAAAACGTGGCAGAGGTAAAACTAGACCGCCCAGAGCTTTATGAAATTTTTTCATCCCTAGTGGTTGAGAGAAAGTCCAAATTTGGACTTTATGCACATTAAGGAACAGAGAAAGTTAGAATATATAAAAAAAAAAATCCCAGGTAGCCTAAGAGCAGCATACACATTCCGATCGTTATAGTCATTACAATCTTTAAAAGTAATATTGAAACAAACAAGCAAGATGATATTTTCCTTTTGAAAAAAAATTAGTATCCTAAAGCTCAAGTGTCCTCTTTCCAGCTTTTCCTTAGAGAAATTGAAAACAGAGGGAAAGTAGAGCCAGAAAAATAGTATTCCCTGCATATGAAATATAGTACGTGCATTTCAAAAATTGATACGATTTCTAAGAACATTTTACTCAGCTTCACCGTATTTCAATATTTTACAGGTGAGATAATCCACCAAAATGCATCACAGTTAAAACCTAAATTCCTCTCCAGGTACTGAGACTGTTAGCTTGTGAGGGAGATAAGGAAGAATATAAAGGGACTGAGAATGAGTGATCAGGGAGAGTAGGACCAGAAGAGCATGTGTCTTCATGAAGTGAAAGTGAAGAAAGAGCTTCAGGGTATAGAAGTGATCAATTTCCTCCATATATTCCCGTGGCTCATTCGTTATACCCTTTCCCATCACCATTCAGAATTTACTTTCTCAGCAGGAGATCCTGGGTGAAGGCCCCTCCCCCTACATATTCCAAGAAGTTTCTATCATTCTTCTCTTCATTATTTCCCTCCATATTATTTATCTATGAACTGAAAATTTACAAGTTGCTTTTTTTTTTTTCATTGAAAGCACAACTAGTATCTGGACAGATATATATATTTTTTCTTGTTATCGCCTTTTGACTATAAATAGAATAAACTGATGGATAATCAGAAGCAATCTTTATGATTTTTCTCAAGCGCAGGAAAAGCTCCATAGCGTTTAGAGTGTGCAAAATCTGAAGAGCACAACTACATTTTCTACATGTTAGTTACTTAGTATCAAATTGAAATAAAATATCAAATTTTCAAGGTTGTTTTCAGGGTTAGATAAAAGAAATACTGTCAGCCCTCCATGTCCGTGGTTCTAAATCTGTGGTTTCAACCACCATGGGCCAAAAATATTTTTAAAAATTCCAGAAAGTTCCAAAAAGTAAAACTTGATGCCATGCAGTGGCAACTATTTAGATGGCATTTACATTATATTTACAACAATTTACATAGTATTCACATTGTATTAGGTATTATAAGATATTAAAAGAGATGATTTAAAGTATATGGTAGGATGTGTGTAGGTTTTATGCAAACACTACACCATTTGATATAAGGGATTTGAGCACTTGTGGATTCTGTTATCCTGAGGGGGGCGGGGTCCTGGAACCAATTCCCCACAGATTCTAAGGGACGGTGGTATAAATTTTTCTTTGGGAAAATAAATGTCTTCTCACTCTTATTCTTCATTCATTGTGATTCTCCAATTTACAATCCTATTTCCTCAATGATACCTCATAACATACTGACACTTGCAAGTTCACTTCTTATCCTAGAATGTAACGCTGGAGGGGATTGGTAAAGAACAATTAATTTAAATAAACTGAGCTATTTATGTTTTCTGTTATCAATGCTTTGGAACAATTTTCTTTTCTTCTCATTTCAAAGTTAATTTATCACTTATTTTAAATTTTCTTAAATTTTTACAAACATGAGCCTATTCAATTTGTAAAACACTGATATAATTCATATTATATTATGTTTATTATTTTTTTGTTATCTCTAAAATATAAATATCCCTTCCATTTTTCTACAGGTAATTTCAAATCTCAATTTACCAGGAAGCTCACTTATGGCAAATTTTTCTTCCTCAGAAAGGGTCTCAGTCTCATATACATAGTAAATGATAAGTTGGTTACCACATTTTAAGAGTGAACGATTCATCTTGAACTTTTGTAGAACTGTTGGACATGCATCTGTACTTAAATATTTTTCCATAATATTTCTGAGAGATGCTTCTAAAAACCTAGTATGTTGGTCTTTTTTTTTTAATCTAGAACTCCTAGATATTCTCTTGATGAGAGAAGGTATATACAATTTCTTTTTTGGTTGTTTTACTAATCACCTTTTCTCTTTCATTAGGAAATGGGATTTCTATTTGTTTCCTCAGACTTTTGATAGAAAACATACTTAATAAGTTAACATGTTTATGACTTTTAGAAGATTTAAACTTCTGGCAGATATCAGATAATTGCCATGTTTCCATTCATCAATATTTTCTACCGTTCTTTCAGACTTATTGATTTATCTACACTGTGCTACCTGTGCTCTCTGTGCAGCTAGTTGGTTATGTATGATCCATAAAAAATTTATTTTCTGACTCTCTTTCCTTCTAACTGGACTCCAATGTTTTCTATCACTTGCACATTATGCAATAAGTACACAAAGTATTTGATTATTTTGAAAGATCTGAGATTTACTCTAACAAAGGGAGAGAAAACTCAAATTGATGGATGGTATTTACAAATAATTACTAGCAGAATTTTTTGATAATGCCCATGAATAAGGATTCACTTTTGGTAGAAAATAATTAAAACCAATTTTATATTCCTTTTATTAAATAAATGTATCCCCTTGTTTAAATGTGTTTAAAACATATTTAAAATCTATCACTTCTAGAGTACTTTAATTAGGAAAAATATTGTCAGAAATTTATACAAATAACATAGTCTTCTATTTGGTAAATGAGCTAACCCTAACTAAAACAAATTAAAAAGGAAATTCTATGGAATGCATTGCATCTTCTTTTAATTAATAGAGTTTGCCTTATAATATCATCTCAAATGATCATTTCATTTGATAATAATACCAACTTTTGTTAGTTAGCTGAGGTTTATCTTTGATAAGATATAAAATCTCTACTGATCTAGTTAACTTTTTTCATACAAAGTTGTAGTGTTAATAATATCAATAATACCATGGATATCATGGGGGCAGAGGCTGGTGTTACGTAATAAAATGTTTTCTTTTATATGTTATGTTTTCTAAGTTTACTTCTAAAAAGAAAAAATACAGAGGGAAAAGTCAATATGAATAAGACAGAAAGCATTCCCTTTATTATTTCTCAAAGTTTCTAGGTATAGGCACATCTCAACTATTTTGAATTCACTCTTCTTTGGGAACTGATTTCAAATTTCATGCATGCATGATTTTCTTTTCAGTATTTTTTTATGCAAGGTACTTAAAAGATTTTTTTCAGAACAGGAAAATATATTAACTCGGAGAAATATATTGTTGAAGTTTATATTGATACCTGAATCGACCTGAACTCTGCTCTTACATGTGGTTTGAACCTCTGCTTTCAGAAAAGACCAGTCTCTTTGCTGTAGCCACATGCTGTTACATTTAAATGCACAACATCCATAACAGAAGTATCTGTAATTCTAAAAGCAATTGTCACAGAAGGAGGAACTGTCGCAATACAAATACGCTTCAGGAAAGCTATTTCACAAATCATTATTTAAATAGTTTCCTATTCCATCTCTGCATCAAAATATACAGTTTCTCCAGAAATGCTACAACCATAAGAGTAAATGAACCAAAGACCTCAAAATTAAATAATAGGAAGATTCAGACAATTTTCCACTGTAATGGGTTAATCATACAATTGACTACATGAATGGGTAATGATTTCTTTAAATGCAGGTGTAATAAGCAATACTTTTAAAATGATGTTTTTATTCCCTCAATGAAATGTCTAAATTCATTTTGGTGAAAGAGTTGGAAACAAAAGCTCAGATAACATAAAGAATCCAGTTTTCTTACAGCGACATAAAAACTCATGCAATACTCAAGACAGCAATGATGCTAAATGTGAATATAGTTTACAAAGAATAAGCAGTATTCACATAACTTAAAATATATTAGAACTTTGGAGGGCTAGGTCTAGCAATTACTTCTTGAAAATAGTAACAGTTATATGAAAAAAAGATAAATACTATATAAATGGTTAATGAGACTCACAAAAGAAATGGTTTGTCACAGATTTAGCCCTCTCTAAAAAATGGAATAACTTTTCACCTGAGGAGAACAGGACAACCCACACTTAAAGGAATTTAAGACTTATCTAGTCATATACTCAGAATCTCAGGCTTGGAAGGGCCCTGAAATTCTGACAATTTTCTTCATTTTAGAGATGAAGAGAGCACTTGTCAACATCACATTAAATTACTTCTTAGGAAGGCTACAGAGTTTAGGTGGTCAGTGTAGAGGGTAAAACAGAAGGACCCAGGCTAACAATGTGACATTAAGAGGAGAGCATGGCCAGTGAGAATGCCTGAATGGACTTCCTCATGAGCAAAAAGTGGACAACATGCAAGGTCAATGGAAAAAGTCAAGGTCACCTGCCGATATGAAGAGAGTTCAAGCCAGAAAACTGAGACTAGCATTTTCGATTACTGAGAAGATGTTTACATCCACAGGGGAAGGATCAGCTGATCCAAGAGCAAGGGCTGAGTATCATCTGCTCAGAAATCCAGTAATTTCACCTACACCTACAAAACTGGTATGTGTGAGTTGCTCCTAATACAAGATCACACTTTATCCTTGAAGTAAAAATTATTAATTAATTAATTAGTTAATTAAAACAAAATTTTTAAAAGAAATAATCTAAAAAGAAAACATCTAAAAAAAGCTGATGATTTTTGATTCTTTATGTCACATTTCAAATGATCTAAGTTTAAATTCTCTGAATAACCTAGGACCCAAAGAAACAAAGATTCAGTGAGGGAAAGGTCCTAAGTTTACTAAAAGTTGTTATTTATAGATTAGGTAATTGATACCTAAGAAAAGCAATATTTATTTCTAGATATTTTATTTTCTTAAAGTGATATTAAATGGTAGAGTGTTTTAAGTTTCATTTTCTAATTGTTTCTAATATAAAGAAAAAGAAGAAATACATTTATATTGACCTTATGTTTAGCACAAGTATCAATTTTATTCACAAATTCAATTACTGTATAGTAGTATTACCACTATTATTAGTAGTATTGTTATTATTAATGAATGTTTAACTTTATCAAAACCTTTGGCTTCACCTATCAAAATGAATTTTAATTTTTCTCCTTTTCATTTTAAAGTAATTATTTTTTCTGGATTTGCTTTGACAATATTTTATTTATGGTATTTCTATGTTCATGAAAGAGAATATCTATAATTCAAATTATATCCTTCTCAGGGTTTGATTTCAAAGTTTGTTGTCAGCATAAAATGAGTAAAACACTGATTGCCCTTTTTTCCTTTTTGATACAGTATATTTTGATTATCATTCCATTTGAATATTTTCAATTTTTATTACTTTATTGGCTCATGGCTTATTTAAAAGTGTCTTTCTTCATTTCTGATGGAGTTTTTCTAGCAATATTTTTGAATTAGTATCTTGCATTATTTTATTGTAATAAAAATGAGACCAATTCTTTGAAAATTATTAATACTTGCCTTGTGGTCCTGAATATGGTAAATTTTGGTCAATGTTTTGTGTAAATTTTGAAAGAATGCATAATCTAAAGTTGTTCATTGCAATGTTCTATATTTGTTAAACAGTAAATTTGTTAATTGTGGTATTCAATTTTTAGTTTCCTTAATAAAATTTTATGTGATTATTCTATCAGTTTCTGGCAGAAGCATACTAAAACTCTCAGCAAAATAATCTTCTCTGTAGACATTTCTTAAATATTTTGGTGATTTTATTTTAACATAAATATTGATATATACTTCTTTAAGTTTACATTATATTTGTTTGCTTTTTATTTTTCTACTTGTTCCATATTTATTATCTTATTTCTTGGTTTTTAAAAAAATTACCATGACTTCTACCTAGCTATTATAAATTTGTGTACTAAGCCTTTCTCTTTTATTTTGCTTATCTTGTGTTATAAAACAAAACTATATCTCAACAGCAAATATGAAAATTTGTCATTCTAACTTTGAATTTTAAACACGTCACAGAAATTCACAGGGTTATTTTGGAAATATTAAATTGGTTATAAACTTCATATTTTATTCTCTATATTTTAGTTTTGAAATATGCCCTTCTAGAATCCTTGAAAATAGGTCCTATATAAAACGATTTTTTCCCTTTATCTTTGTATCATAAAATATAAAAAAGCAAGATAAAATCACATGCAACAATTTTGTAAATGTGTGAATTATTTAATTGAATGAACATTTTAATAAACATAATAAAGGTCAAGAAATAAAACTGTCAACATCACTTTATTTAGGAGTATTTTAAATTCCAATTTCTATTATCTTGTTAGTTACATAGTCTTTTACTATTTTATTACTTAAACTAAAAATTACTGTATTCATTCTTGACACATAAAATCTATTATAAATTAGTAGTTACATAGTTATTATCTATTATCTTGTTAGTTATTATCTATTATCTTGTTAGTTACATAGTCTTTTACTATTTTATTACTTAAACTAAAAATTACTGTATTCATTCTTGACACATAAAATCTATTATAAATTAGTAGTTTATCAATTACCCCAAATTTAAGGAGTTTAGAATATTTTAACTTTGTCTCCTTCCTTCTGATACCTTGTTCCCATGTATACTATGTATATTTTAAACCCCAGAAAATATTCTTTTGTTTTCTATTCACTCATTAATAATTTATTGTTAACAATATATTTACTGATTGCTTTGGTCTTTAAGGATTCTTGCCACTCCAAGATGCCAATTTGATTATTTTCCTTTTTCTTTTTCCAAAAAAAGCTTTAATGTGTGTATTGGCAAGGAATTTTCACTTTTTTTTTTTTGCCTAAATACGAGTTTTTCTTGTCTTTATTTATTTATTTATTTATTTATTTATTTATTTATTTATTTATTTAAGCCCCTTCCCCGGCCGCTGGCTTCCCAGACCGCGCCTCCCCGGCGCTGCCGCGCCCGCCGCCGCGTGCCCCAGACCCTTGTCTTTATTTTTAAGGACGATTTTTGGTACACAAAAGAATTCATGGTTGTCAGATAGTATCTCTGGCTCTTTGGATTTATCTTTTCTTTTTTTTTTTTTTTTTTTTATCTTTCATTCTTCCTGATTAAATAATCAGCTTTTGAAATTGTTCTTTTAAAGGTTTTGAGTATTATTTTTATATTCTACATACTAATCTTTCATTGGATAAACGGTGTGCAAGTATCTTTTCCCACTATGTGGTTTTTCTTCTTATCCTCTTAACAGGATCTTTCAGAAAGCAAAAATATTTAGTTTTGATCAAGTCCAACTTATCAATTTTTTTCTTTTATGGATTATGCTTTTGGTGTCATCTAAGAACTCTTTGCCTGGCACTACATCCGTTTTTTACCCCTAACAGTATTATGTCTTTTTTCTCTAGATGTTTTAAATTTTAAACTTAATTTTATTTCTGAAATTTTATTTCAATTCATCTAGGTATAGTTATTTTTGTAAACAGTTGCTTAGATTTTTGTTTTTGTTTTTCTCTATGCTTCTTGAATTTTTGACTTGTTGCTTGCCAACAGTATGGAAAAATTTTCAGCCATGATCTCCTCAAATATTACTTCTGCCCAATTCTCTTTTTTAATACCCCTCTGAGAATTGTATAACTTGTGTATTAGACCTGCATGTTCCATATCTTTCATATTCTTATTAATGTTTTCTATCTTCTTGTCTTTCCATGCTTTAACATGAATATTTAATCTAACCTACTTTCCAGTTCACTATTTTCTCTTCAGCTATGTCTAATCTGTTATTACCAAAATTGAAATCCTATATTAAGTGGCTGAATTTTTTAAAATCTAAATTTTCTATTTGCATGTTTAACATTTTTCTCAATTGTACTTGTATAATATATGTTAAGAAAATAATTCCAGGATGTGTGCATCCATTTCTAACACAATTGAAGTATGATTTGGTAAGTAAATCATTATGTATCTGTACCATAAAATTCTTTACTGTTTTTGAAATGGTGATATGGAAAAATATTTAAGCACTGGAAGTGATAATCTTAATACATTGCTAAGAGTAAACCAGATAACCTGTAAATACTTTCAAATATAATTTTCAGTCATTTTGTCCTCATTCATATTTTCTAATTTTCTTGTGAGAAATGAACATGAGAAAATTTCATGTTTTTATATAAAGTGCCCTCCATTTATATATATGTAAATACCTCCCCTGGAAATATTAAAAACATATAATCAATGATAACTTTAGCAAGCCATAATTGATTGTCCCTCATATACAAATACACAAGGCAATGTTTCTCAGGACTATAATTTTGTCACAAGCTTCAAAATGATTTAAAATAATTTTGGATGATATATTTATTCTGGTTTGCCAAAGATAGTAAAAGGGGCTATCTGACTCAGCTGGACCTAGACCCTTTTGACTTTTCTCAATTCATCTGTGGCCAACAGACCTCAAGGTGTCCATCATGGAATGCATGACTCTTTGTAATCCTTTCCCCTAAAGTCATTGTGATTTGCGTCCCGCTTCTGACCAACAGAATGTGGCAAAAGTGTTGATATATTACACTGATTATATTACATTATATGAGACTGTCAGACTCACCAGAGAGACTCTCTTTACTTGTTTGATGAAGTAAGTGGCCATGTTGGGGAAGCCCATATGACACACACACACACACACACAAACTCTGGGTGGCATCTCAGAACTCTGGGGAACACTGAAGAGCCAAGGAACATCCTGAAGCTCTCAGGTCTGCAGCTGAAAGTAACTGAATGCTACCAACAACCACGTGAGCTTGGAAGAGATCCCCAAGCCTCAGGTAAGAACTCAGCTTGATTACGTCTTATGAGACTCCTCCAAAGACCTAGCTAAGCCATGAGCAGAATTCTGATCTGCAGAAACTATGAGATGATAAATATGTGTTGTTTTAAGCTGCTAAGTTTGTGTAATTTGTTACACAGCAGAGAAGACAGATGCACATTCCCTTCCCATGTCCCACTTGCTTTATGGGCGTCAAAACACTGGCTTCCCTTCGGAATTGTCATGCTCCTTTAACTGGCTGCCGTGTTACATCCAGATTCATGTCTTATGTTCAAGCTCTTCTCTCCATCCTTCACTCTCCCCACCTCCACCAATCATTCACACTCTTCATGTTAAAACCTAATCATCTTCTAGTATCAATATCACTCAATGGCCACTGTGTGTGACTCCCTCATTCCCTCCAAAATACGTAGACCAGGCCAGTCTCTCCTCCCCACTCTAGTCTCTAAGCTTCATTAGGACAGGAAAAGTTCACTGTTTCCTCCTCATTTAATACAGGGCTGTACCCAAATCATTCAATATCATTTTATTCGTATAATAAATGCATACATGAATGAGTTCATTTGTTGAATTACATTTGGGATCTGGAGAAAATGTATTTTCTATGAGTCTCAAAAAATCTATTTGGTACTTAAGATAAAGCTTTATAAAATTATTTTTACTAAGCACAAAAATAACACTGGGGGATCTTTGAGGATTATACCTAAGAATAATAGAAATAGAACTGCTTATTTTTCTTCCATTCAAATGCTAGGAAGGAAAAAATTAACTTACCTGGCCAGGCTTAGAATTTTCACAGACAACAATATCATATTCCCTGGCAAGTTCAGGTGGATTGTCATTGACATCCAGAACTCTAATAACCACTGTGACATGGCTCAGCAAATTCGGATTGTCTGCAAAACACATAGGGATGCATTTAGTATTTCCATGCACAGTTTAGAGGCTTGGTTTAAAACCAATCTCCTTAATACTGTAGCTTGTCACTAGTCCCATATGCTGCAGCAGGACTTTTGGCAAAAGACATCTTTATGATGGCACTCTTTGTTAGAACTCATTAACTTACAGAAAAATGAAAAATGAACACCAAGGCATGACATGAATGCTAAAATGATATTTTTTCATATCAAGGAAATTACATGTTATTCAGGAACTGAAATGGGAGAAAGTTGTCAGAATTCATTGTATGCTGTCAGAGTCTAAGGGATGAACAACTGGTTTCATCATTAATCTAAGAAAAACAGAGTAGTTGGAAAAAAATCACATGATCTTTAAAACATTCAAGGTTTCAAGTCTAAATCAACTTGGAGAAAATAGAAAGTAAAGTTCTTTACACCAGGGTAAAATTTTTCTTACAGGAGAATATATGCAGTTTGTGGTGTCAAGTCATACTTGGGGAAAAATAAAGAATAATTTAAATTAGAACTTAGCATGGAATTCATATATAACTCTGGTAAACATCAAAATATTACAGTTAATATTTTAAAATACTTCTTGAGTGCAGTCTTCTCATATTTCAGTAAGTTTATTAGTTCTGAGATAGATATAAGAAAAGATAAATGTTTGGTTTATTTTATGCATCAAAGCTAAAACTGAAGAATTCATAATGGAAAAATTAATGAGAAGGCAAAAACTAAACACATTAGGAAGAAGGGAATATATATACATACACAGAAGATATTAAAGATAATGGATTTTTAAATTATCCATTAAGAAAATGGATGGATTAGACATGCCATAGGTACTTTTAAAAGAAGTAGAAAATCAGAGTAGTACTACAATAACTAAAGAAACTCAATTTTTAGGTAAAAAATCAGGCCTAGATAATTTTATCTAAAGTTAAAGATACAGGTAACTTCAGTCTTATACATCTTTTCCCCAGAAGACAGAGTAAGGAGGAAATACTCTACAACTTGTTTTTTGTGGCCAGTAAAACTTTCACATCAATACCATATGTTCCCATTCATGAGAGATATTAGCTGTCATTGGACTAAACAAAATAATACCAAACCCACTCTACTGGAATGGAAATGAAAGTCTGTCATCAGTTTAGTTCTAGGAATGCTTGCATAGTTTGGCATTAAACCAAGGAAAGAAAGAAGGGAGGGAGGGAGGAAGGAAGGAAGGAAGGAAGGAAGGCAGGCGGGAGGGAGAGAAGAAACGAAGAAGGGAATTTTAAAAAGCATAAACATTATCCAAAAAGTTAATGAATTAAAGGAGGGACAAAAAAACACATAGATGCTTATCTTAATACACATAGAAAAAAACAAAAAATAAAATTTAATATCCATACATTCTAAACAAAACAAAGCAAAAAAAAAAAAAAAAAAAAACTCTTAGCAAACTAGGAACAGAATGTATCCTCTCAAGCTGATTAAGGATACGTTCAACAAACAACAACAAAAAGTACAACAAACATTATTCTTAATGGTCAAAAACTAACAATAGTTAATAAACAAAGCTATAAGGATCCTTGAAATAAATCTAACAAAGTATATGAGAGACATATGCAAAACATTTTACTGAATGTCATTAAAGTAGATCTAAAGTAATTAAGAGGTATATTGCCTATGTGGTTGGAAGACAAAATATATAAATAAAGCCAGCCTCTCCAAATTGATGTGTATTTTTGATGTAATCTAATAGACATCCAGTGAGAAATGTTCACAGTAATTGAAAGCCGATTCTAAGATTTATAAGTACTAAGATTGTCCAGACTTGTATGAAGTACAATAAAGGATAATTGCTTTACCATTTATCAAGCTTTATTATTTGGTATTAGAACCTAGGTCACTTTGATAGTGTCGAAGGGATAGACAAACAGAAACAGAAAACAGAACACAGCCACAGATCCACTATATATAGAAATTTAATATATGGTAATGATGCTATTGCAGATCAATGGGGAAAGTACAGATTGATCAAGAAATAGTTTTAGGGGCTTCCCTGGTGGCGCAGTCGTTGAGAGTCTGCCTGCCAATGCAGGGGACACGGGTTCGAGCCCGGGTCTGGGAGGATCCCACATGCCGCGGAGCAACTAGGCCCGTGAGCCACAATTACTGAGCCTGCGTGTCTGGAGCCTGTGCTCCGCAACAAGAGAGGCCGCGATAGTGAGAGGCCCGCGCACCGCGATGAAGAGTGGCCCCCGCTTGCCGCAACTGGAGAAAGCCCTCGCACAGAAACGAAGACCCAACACAGCCATAAATAAATAAATAAATAAATAAATAAATAGTTTTAGTAAAGTTTGTTACCATGTCATTATCATCATTATAAAATGGGCCATAACTACACTATACACAAAAATACATATTGAATAATTAAGGACTTAAATATATAGGGCAAAAACTATACATACTTTAGAAAAAATATTAGCATGTAGTATATTAAAGCTCATGAAAGATTTCAAAATATAAAATGCACCAATCATAAAGGAAGCATTGATAAATTTGATTACAGTGAAATGTGGCTTTTTTCATTTCCTCCAAATATGCCACAAAGAGGACAAAATGTCACAAAATGAGTGAAAATATTTGCAGCACACACAACTGACAAAGGATCTGTATCTCTAATATACAGTGCAATGTATTGAATCAATAAGAAAAAGAGATAGCTCAATATAAAAATGGGTAAAACGAAGAACAAACATTTAACAGAAGTAATATAAATGGCAAATAAACGTGAAAAAGTTTTCAACATCAATAGTATTTAAAGAAATACAGCTTAACCAAAATAAGTTATCATTTAATCCCAACAATATTGACACAATATTAAGAAGTTTGACAAGATTCTCCAAGTGCTGGATTGGATACAGACGAATGGGAATGACTGAAAATTAGTAAACCACATGTAATAATTCATACGGTTGTTTACTCTCACGTCCAAGATCCAGCCATTTCCTTGGATCATATCCAAAGGAAAATCTCTTGAAAACATACACCACCAGCACAATTAATAGGAACAACAACAGGAAATTACGAATGTCCAACAACGGCTGAATAGATGCAACATGTGATTATTTATATCATAGAGAAAATAAATGAATAGCAACATAACTACAACATTAGGGACAATTTTAGAAACAAAATGTTGACTGAAATATTTTTTCAGAAATGTCTCAGAAGATTGCATTCAAATATGGTAGAATTTTGCAAAGCTGAAAAAAAACATGCAAAACTAAATAACTGATTGCAAAATGAAATAGTATATTGTTGAGGATATGTTCCTAATAACACTAATTCTTAAGTACAGTGATATGTTAAAATTTATTTATTATTATGTTTTGCAATATCTTCTTTGTAAGTGTTGAATACTACATTAAATATACAGAAAAAAGTTACAAAAACATCTTAAAATTAATATATTGTGTAGATTGCTTAATATATAATAGCTACCAGAATTGGCATTAATGAATTTTTGTCACTATACAGTGAAAGATAATGAGATGCTTATGTATTATATTAGATAATTAATTAATATAATATTTTATATTATAAAGATAAATAGATCCATGAAATTAAAATTAGTAAAATGCTAATTTAAATATTTCCTTATTTAGAGTGACTTATTATGAAAAAGCATTGCTAAGCTTTTCTAGAAGCTAATACTTGATCTTTTTATAATTTTAAAACTGAAAGAGAATATTCAGCCTGAAATCTCATTTTGTAAATTACAAAATTGAAATTGACACTATTTAAATGACATATCTTGGCAAAGCCAAGGTTATGGTTTACTTCTCAGGCCTTACTACTGCCACTATATAAATATATCTTTTCTATTGTAACCATTGTATATTTGTTAGTGTAGTCCTATATTTCTCAACCAGGTATTTGCTTACATTTAAGAGCAGACAAAAGCAATCTGTTCCAGAAATCTGAGGCAAGAATAATATTATTAGTTTTAATCATTGGTATCAGCAGCCTTAAAATGAGTAAATAGTTCTCTGCTCCTTTTCTGAACAGAAAGGGTTAGAAGCAACCTTGGCGAAAGGGTTAGAAGCAACCTTGGCGTTTCAGAAAACTGTTTTGTAAGAGAGGATTCTGGAAAGACTGTATCTTGAGGAAGGAATAGAATAAAAAAACATCTAAGCATTTGACCGTTTTCAAGCATCACCTTCTCACTGCCCCACCTCTGCATCGCTCACGCTGTCCTTTGGAACTGGCATAGCCTGGCCACATTCCATACTTGGGTACAGGAAACTAAATCCTTCAACATGGAAAATCCATGTTGCTCCAATGTTATTGTATATCTCCAGTGTACAATTACTATTCCATCACTTAAGGATTAAAAGTACAGTGCTGAGATCAGACAGATACTGATTTGGCTGTAGGCTTACTACCATTTTGTGTTCTGTGGGGAAGTTAAACTGAATCTAACCTTACTGTAGATGCAACTAATGATCTGTAGGACATGCACTCTCAGGGGAGCCTCAGGAGATACGGATAAAGAGTTATGAAAAACAGAATGTCAGAGTAAGCTTAACGTCATTACTGATGCAAATTGAATAATTGCTGTCTATTTCCTAAAAGTAGGATGGTGTATAAAACCTGTAGCTTTAAATTCCACATAATTAGAGCTGAAACCCCACTACAGTTTTGTAACCACTTGTGGCCTACCTACACTCATTCTAGTATTTTCTGCTCAATAATGAAATTAGCTAAATCTATATTAGTAAATTGGCAAGTTCCTTTGGGTTTTTATTTCTTA
Source organism: Eubalaena glacialis (assembly GCF_028564815.1). NCBI lineage: Eukaryota > Metazoa > Chordata > Mammalia > Artiodactyla > Balaenidae > Eubalaena > Eubalaena glacialis. Next base: position 16,431,086 of record NC_083719.1, read on the forward strand.
TTTCCCACAGTCCTAGGGTTAGTATTCTACCCTTTGAATGCCAATCACTTTACCTATAAATGTGAACATATTCATGTGTGTGAGAAGCACTTTGCTAAGGCAAAAATTGGATAATGTCCCTGGAGTTCTTAATGCAACATTTCTATTATTGCTACTATTATTTTTAGGTCCATGCTTCATTTCTAAAAATCAGTTTTCAGTCCTTTTGATGGCAGAGTAAATAAAATACACCATATTCAGACAAACGTCAGTAAGAGGCCCTTTCCAGAACTCTTAAGGAACATGAACTTTGGAAAGTTATTTGTTATTTCTATACCTTAATTATTTAATCTGTAAACAGGAATAAGAATCATGTAACGTGCCAAACTGTGTTTTTGAGAAACAATTAAGGAAGCTATGTAAACTTTAAAACACTGAGACTGGGAGAGAGCAGAATACCAATTTTAATCCTTTCTGAAAATGAAGGACAAAACAGAATCAAGAACAAAATAGATGGCACACTGACAATCCTATACATGTGCTTTTCGGCACAAACTATCCTGTACTATGTACAAATCATCCAGGTTTTATGCAGTACAGGTGGAACAGGAGCTCACATCAGCAGAGCGTCCCCTATGGAGATAAGGATGCAGTGAAGGTTGTATCCCAGTGCAAATGCAAACGGCATGTTAAGATATGTAGAGGGGAATAAAGACACAGACCTACTAGAGAATGGACTTGAGGATACGGGGAGGGGTAAGGGTAAGCTGGGACAAAGTGAGAGAGTGGCATGGACATATATACACTACCAAACGTAAAATAGATAGTTAGTGGGAAGCAGCTGCATAGCACAGGGAAATCACCTTGGTGCTTTGTGACCACCTAGAGGGGTAGGATAGGGAGGGTGGGAGGGAGGGAGACGCAAGAGGGAAGAGATATGGGGACATATGTATATGTATAACTGATTCCCTTTGTTATAAAGCAGAAACTAACACACCATTGTAAAGCAATTATACTCCAATAAAGATGTTAAAAAATAAAAATAAATAAAAAAGATATGTAGAGGATTCACAATAACTTGAAGAATAATCTATTTTATCTAGTGAGTTACTTTGAAAATCTGATATGAACTTGCTACTATGTTGGGCTCTAGAGAACACAGAAACGGTGAAATATGCCCCCCTCTAGATTTCCCATTATCAATATGGATTGGAGAAAACAGATTCAATATTAGTATTTTTTCAATTTGTCTTCTTTGAAATTGTGACTTATGTATGTAACATATGTTTACTGCAAAGCCATTATTACTTAAATATGCCCTCCTAAAAACCTAAATCATATTCATTAGTATATGTAGCAAGGTTTACTGGGGAATTCAGTAGATTTCTAATTATTCATATCCTGAAGTTAGCATTAAATAGTTGGAAAATATATAAATATATTAAATTTTCTTGTTTATATCATGTAGATTATTTTTCTGAAAATGTGGTTTCATTCTTTTTCTTTATGAAAATTCACTCACAATGAAAAACCTTATATACTTCTAAAATACTAAACTGCAGTGATTACAAATTTAATTAAATGATTACATTTATAGCTGTCTAAATTTCATAAATGTCCACGCTTATAACAATGCATTAATAAATTTTATTTTTGTAGTCTGCTTCTTTGATTTCTATGAAAAGATTTCACTATAAGCAAATATCTACAAACCAAAACAGTCTGCACTCTCAAAAGTTAATATGCACAGGTGATAGAACATTTTAACATGCTTGGCTAATATTTTATTTATGAACAAACATGTTTCCACCATTTCCTTAAACAATTTATATAAAAATAAGTTTTGCAAACAAGTTAAGTGCTCAAGTGAACCTCAAATATTCCACATGATATATTCGTTTGGAAACAAAGGTAGTTTTGATATTTTTTCTTGTCTTTTTAAAATCTTGTATATGAAAGTCATTTAACATATAGGCAAAAAATAAGATAAAATAGTTAATAAGTAATAGAAACTCATTAATATGTATTTAATATATGTAAGAATTACTTTATGGATAAAATTATCACAATGTCTGGTACGTGCCTGGTGTCCCTAATATGCCCTTTTTTCTCTCCTTCTTTCCCTTCTTTATATCTTGTTTAAATATTAATTGAGAAATCAAATATTGTAATAAAAATAATTTGTCATAATGGATAAGAATATATATCTGATATCTAGTAGATTAATCCTCTAACATCTCTTTCCTGTAGTCAAACAAAATGGTTTAAAATAAAGCATTCTGTGATTACTATACAATAGAAAACTAAAGCAACCCTACATGTTTTAGATCACTTACTTATTTCATAATAGTTAAAGAAAACTAATACTTACCTAGAAGCACCTTCAAAAATTATAAGGCAATTAGAAATGCATCACTCAAAACTCATTCCATGCATTTATTTAATTTTTTGTCAGTTTACAATATAAAATCTTATTAACACCCTGGTCATCAATAAAGATCCCAGGTTGAAGTGAATTACTTAAAATAAATCTCAGCTTCCTTAAGGACATTATTTTTTTCGTAGTTACCCATAGATCCTCCAACACTTCTAATATGTCTTTAGTGTTATTGCCTGAGACTAGTATAAGTTGGAGGCTTCAAAACTTTGTCACATCTTTGATTTCAAGAATGAACACTGTCTTTGTTCTACAAATCAGAACTGTAGTCAAAATAATTCACCTCTATGTGAAAATCATTACATTGGGATGGGCAATCTAAGTATTTGCTATTGATTATAAATTAATTAAAAATATGTTTTAAAAAATCTCTATTAAAATGTCACAATTGACCCATTCAATTATATTAAAGAATCTAACAAATGTAATGTTTATTTTCTACGTTTTAAGTAATAATTCAGTTTTAACATTTATTTTCCATCTTGGTGTATTCCTCCATAATGCCTATGAACTATTATAGCTTTTATCTTTGTTAGGGTTCCCAAAATTCAGCTTGTGATCAACTATTGTTCTGTCCTTTGAACTTATATTTGCAGTCATATTTTTATGCTGCCTAAAAGTTCACTAATAAAATAAATCATTTTATATTCTTTTCCATTTTCTGGGTGAGGAATATAAGGATAATAAAAATTTTCTTATCATACACAGCCAACACCTCAAAGTGGTTTTGTTAATTATAACAAAATAGCTAACAAGAATTCATTAATAAAAATTAGATACATACATATTTTAAATATTTGTATTAAAATATTTGACTACATAATCATTCACCAATCTCAGATCTCTGGATGTAGAGATAAAGTCATATCTCTGAGAATGGATGGGCTGCTTGGGGTTACTGTCATCAATCCTGTAAAAACCACATGCACTGCCTCGTCGAAGAATCCAAAATTGATTTAATACAAGTGAAGGAAAACGTGAAGATAAATTCAAAATAATTTAAGTACAGCAACATTTTTTTATGAAATTCCCTGAAGTTTTATAATATATTTATTATATAAATTATATATATTTTATATATACATATAAATAAAACTGTTGGTATGCATGGAAGAGAGTCCAGTGTTTATGGTCAAAGTTGTCATGGTAATTAAATAGATAAATATTAGCATTTATAACAAATTGTGGGTGTGTTGTAAATTCATGTGTAAAGTAAATTAATCTTGATTCTTACCTCTCATTATATACAAAACATGGCTCAAAGTAAACCATAGACCAAAACATAAAACCTTACATTTAAATATATAATAACTAATATGGTAAAAGCTTTATTACCTTCTGTTTTAGCAAACATTTCTTAGATAATGCCAAAAAAGTCAAGAATCATAAAATAAACCAAAAATATACAATTATACTTTTTCCAAAAACTTACCCTTCCTCGAACAGCTCTGTAATATTTATTAAGAAAATGAAAAGATAAGACACAGAATATGAAAAAATATTTGAAAAGCAGATACCTGATAAAGTCATATATCCATAATATGTTAAAATCTCAAAACTAAATTCTAAAAAGCTAAACAACCTTATAAAAACATGCACAAATTTTAACAGCAATTTCACCACAGCAGATATATAGATGTAAGCACATAAAAATATTTTCAGCATCACTAGTCTGTACTGAAATGCAAATTGAAATAACAATGTTATGCCCCTACACACTAGAATGGGGGGGTGAATACACTGACAATGTCAAGGCTGAGGAGTAACTGTTGGTGGCAATGGTAATAGCCACTTTGGGAAACAATTCGGCATATTTTTATAACTTAAACATACTATTTGGCCCAACAATCCCACCTCTACCTATTGACTCAAGGTAAACTAAAACATATGTCCTCAGAAAATCTGATTGTAAATATTGATAGAAGCTTTATTCAGAATAGCTAAAAGGTAGAAACAAGTCATATTTCCATCAACAAAATTAAAAATAAACAAAGTGTGGTATACATACATATAAGAGAATAACTGGTAATTACCTATTGATAATGTCATGGACAGATATCAAAAGCATATGCTACATGAAAAAAAGCCAATCAAAAGAGTCTATATGTTTTACCTTTCATTTTTATTACATCTAGGAAAAGCAAAACTATTGACTCAGAAATCAATCACTAGTTTCTAAGATTTGGAAGTAGGGGAAGGGAAATCATTTCAAAGAGAACTTTCTGAAAGTGATAGAATTATGCTATCTCATTTTGGTGGCATTACTCATATGACTAGATGTCTCTGCAAAATTCACCAAAATTTATACTTAAAAAAAAAGTGATGTTACTATGTAAATTACTCCTTTATAAATCTGACTTTTAAACAAAACAGTGGTATATTCTGAGATTTTTGATTTGGAGCCAAGAAATAGTATCAGTTAGTTTAGATATTAATTGTATTATGAATAATGATATTAGATTTTTAAATTTAAATATTATGGAAATAAAGCTTTAATTAATAAATATTTGTTTAAAAATGTGTAAAATGGCCTAAAAAAATCACAAAATTCTCAGAGACAAATTTTACAAAAGATGCATAATACTTCCACATGAAAACTACAATACATTGCTGGGAGAAATCAAGGAATAATTAAATAAATGGAGATATATACCATATACATGATTAGAAGATTTGACACTATTAAAATGTCAATTCTCCCCAAATGATTTATAAATTTTAATCCAATACCAATCCAAATCTCAGCAGCTTTTTTTCTTTATTTGGTAGAAATTGGCACACTGTTTCTAAAACTTATAAGGAAATGCAAAAAAAAAATCCAGAATTATAAATCCATTGTGAAAATGATGATCAGAGTTGTAAACCTTTTGCTTCCTGATTTCAAAATTCTCTGTAAAGTTACAGTAATGAAGATAATGTGCCATTGGCATACAGACACATATAGTAGTATAGACAAAGAAATCAATAGAACAGGAAAGAGTATCCAAAAACAGTAACAGGCGTATATGGTAAATTGATTTTTGTCAAATTTTCCAACGTGATTCAGTCATTTTCCTATATGGGAAAATAATCTACTCCCATCCCTACATCACTCAGGCACAAACAATTCTAGATGAGGGTTGAACCTAAACTTAAGAACTAAAAATACAAAGCTATTAGAAGAAAATATTCACAGTCCTGGGTAGGCAAACATGTTATAGACAAGACAAAGGGATGACATAAAAGAAAAACTGATAATGTTAACTCATGATAATTAAAATTTTCTGTTCTTCGAAAAATACAGTTAAGTAAACAAAACAGCAAGGCTCATAATGGAAATATTCATATTATGTTATATCTCTGAGAATTTATGTTCAGAATATAAAAATAATTCTTACAATATTTAATTATAAGAAATCAACTCAAAACAAAGTGGGCAAATGCTATCACAGAGTAATATATACATATGACCAGTACAGATGTGAAAAAGTGTTTAGCATCTTTTATCATAAAAGATACAGAAATTAGTAACAGAATGTAACTCTACTACACTCCCAAATGAATGGCTAAAATTTAAAGAGATTATCCACTCCAAATGATGAGGCACAGAGCCAGAATTCTCATGTTTTTATTTTTTATTTTATTTTTTTATATTTTTTTATATACTGCAATTTTATTTCAATCGCACAAACGAAGTTAGCATGTGGGAAATTTAAATGAAACAGTATGGTAAAAGTAGCAGAGAACCAAAAACTCTAATAAGGAAGTACATCTAAAGCATGAGAATTCAACATTCATTAGTGTTCCATCTTCAGTTATGATTGACACTTGATGCTTGCAAATTTTGAAACAAACTTTGAGATCATGATGACTATCCTGAAGAGATTTCAGCACCAGCACTAAGATTTGTACATTCACTTGGTTTGCAATTGACTTGTTAGCCATTTACATAGTGTATAGTACAGATTTGTCCCAGGTCAGATCACAGTGTTGAAGGAAAGAAGTACCTTTCTGTAATTAGAAAGGATCCCCTAAACTGCACTCAGCTTAAGATATCCAATGTACAAGAGCACGAAAACCATCATAATATTGTGGCTCCAAGGAACATAGTTTTGATAAGGAAAATAACCTAAGCTTCTGTTTCCCATTTTAATTACTGAAATCTCTAACAATGACAAATGTTACAACAACATTGAAAAATAGTTTTTCATAAAGTTAAACGTGCACATATTGTGTGATGGAAACATTCAACTCATAGGTATTTATCCAGAAAAATGAAAACATAGCCATACAAATACTGGGGTACAAATATTTATAGGAGCTTTACAAATAATAGCCCCAAACAGGAAACAAATTGACCACTCATCAACAGAAAAATAGACAAATTATGTTATATTCATAAAGGAATATTATTTATAAATAACAAGAAATAAATTACTGCTACTAATATGGATTAATTTCAAAATATTATGTTGTTCAAAAGCAGCCCAAAGTATATATACTGTATGCCCCAAATCTTATACACTTGTTGATTCCATTTATATGAAATTCTATAAATTGAACGTGACAGAATAAATCACAATATTGTTACCTCTGAGGAATGAAGGGTAAGGGGATTGACTGTAAAGGAGAACCACTCTGAAGGTACAGAAATGTCCTGTATCTTGATAGGGATGTGATTACATGGAAGTGTGCCTTTGAAAATCCATTGAAGTGTAAGGAGATCTGTACATTTTAGTAAATGTCAGTATTATCCTTTTTTTTTTTTAAAAACCCTTAGTTAAGGAGAATAGAATGCTCATACATCCTAGACAGAATCCTATTCTAATTACTGGCATACAGTTGATTGTGGGCATCAACTAAGTAAGTGTTACACAAAATCAATAATAGTTAAGAGGGTTTAATTAATGTATTTTAACAGGGCTCCAATGTAAAATCATTTTCTAAATGTTGGCATAGATGCTAGAATATTTTATCATTATATATAACAACTTATAAAAATGTATTTCCAACTTTTTGATCTGTGTGCTACTTTTTAGTAGTTTCCAAAATGTAATTTTGTCCCTAAGCCCCACGAAGATGTACCAAGTAATGACTGATATTAATTTAGCATATAGTTCAGTCATATTTATAATAATGATAAGAACTGACATTTATTATGACACCATGTGCCGGATACTGGGTGAAGATACTTCATTTAATCCTTACTGTAACCCTTTGTTATAGATAAGAAAATATGTAATATTTTTGTTAAATAACTTCCCCAAGTTCCAACTACTTATAATGAATGGAAACAGAATCTAACTAGAGCCTCCCTTACTTCAGAGTTAGTATTCTTAAGTATTATGCATTACTGCCTACTAGAAAATGTAAGGACTTTATTGATAATACAATGATAATTAATTAGATATAAATCAATACCCTTCATGAATATAGAAGTAAAAGTGGAGAAGTATATATAATGAAAACAATAAAAAAGCCAGAGCAGTCTACATTTATAAAAAATATCTAAAATGTGTCCAGATTCATATACAAGATATTAAAACATCTTTTCTATAACCTTTAAATTCTTACAATTTCAAGGAACAAGAAAGGTGAGACTTAGGACAGTTAGTGTAATTTTGGAACTGAATGCAAACATTTTAGAGTGGAATTTTTCTGCATAAAATGAAATCTATTGGTTGAGATCTTTAACTCACATATTAAACATACACACTAATTTCAGAGTCAATCATTGAATATAGTTACATATTTATTAAAAACATATGTTAAACATTCTCTTTTTGAAAAACATTTGAGAATACCTCTAGAAATATATGCTCTTACTATGTGCACTCTTGGTATATACCTAGAGAAGTTTTTCACATGCAATAAGAACCATGTATAAGACAAGTAATATCAGCAATATTAATAATACCTGAAGCTATAAAAAATAGAAAACAACCCAAAGCCATTGGAAGTTGTATGCATTAGTTAAAATACATTTATTTTCTCATCACAGTGAAAATGAATAAATTTTTGCTGTACTTCTCTACATGGATGAATCTTTAAAACACAGCACCAAAAAAAAGAAAATTCACAGAAACTGCATATAATATTAGGCCACTTATATTTACAATGCCCATGAGTCAATGAATATAAAGATGTAGTTATATACATAAATATAGATAAATGGCCAAACTGTATTTGGTAAAGCTATAAAGAAAACAAAGGAACAAATAATACAGAATTCAATATTGATGAGCTCTGGGTGGAATGGAGGGGAATGTCACAGTGAGGCACATGTAAAGCTTATTTCTTCAAGGTGGATGGCTCTTAAATTAGTGTTTATTTTATTACTTAAACTGACTATATACTTAAGATATCAATATATCAATATTTGATATATCTTACAACACCAATTGAAAACTAGTTGGTCCAATTATTTTAATGTATCCATATATTAATAGAGATATGTGTGTACATACACATACATATACATATCTTCATTCATTATTTCAAATTATGTTCTAATTACCAACTAAGCACAATTTTCATAGTTTTGTTTATCAGTGTCTTCCTTTAAGGGTTTTACAATTTGTACTTTTATAAAACTTTCCATTTTCCTAAGTCATAGTCATATTATCCTACATTTCATTTAACGTTTAATTGTTTTCTTCCACAAATTGGAAGTGAATATTTTTTATGGTTGTGAGGTAGCTAAATAAGTGTACTTTTTTCTTTTTTTTTTTTTTTTTAAGTATTGTCCCCACCCCAGATCTACAGAGTCAGAGACTCTGAGGGTGAAGCCCAATAATCTTGTTGTTTTTTTTTTCTTTTTTTTAATTAATAGCTACTTTATTTATTTATTTATTTATTTATTTATTTATTTATTTATTTATTTATTTATTTATTTTTGGCTCTGTTGGGTCTTTGTTTCTGTGCGAGGGCTTTCTCCAGTTGCGGCGAGCGGGGGGCACTCTTCATCGCGGTGCGCGGGCCTCTCACTATCGCGGCCTTTCTTGTTGTGGAGCACAGGCTCCAGACGCGCAGGCTCAGTAGTTGTGGCTCAAGGGCCCAGTTGCTCCGCGGCATGTGGGATCTTCCCAGACCAGGGCTCGAACCCGTGTCCCCTGCATTAGCAGGCAGACCCTCAACCACTGCGCCACCAGGGAAGCCCAGTGGACTTTCATTTTCAGAGCCAGATGACGTACCTCTGTCTTCAACTGTTTGTTGCAGTGGCTGTCCATTCTCCCCACTGCCCTGCCAATAACACTGTCTTTTAACAATTTGCATGGTTTTCAAAGGATGCAAATTGTATTAACACATTTCTTTTTCAAAATTGCTAAGTGGTTTAATATGTCATCAATGTTAGTATATTTTGCTTTATGTGTTTGTTTGAAAATGATATGTATTCTTTAAGTTTACTGCAAAATATATATACATATATATGCAGTTAAACTCAACTGTTTTTCTTTTGTTCTTTGAAACACTTTTATCATTACTGACTTTTTGGTCTGCTTAATGTTTCTGAGAGAGATCTGTTACCATTTTCCTCCATGATTATGTTTTTTGTTTATTTTGAATGCATTTAATTAGGTGCATACAAGTAGCAAATGGTTACATCACTGGGTGACTTTCTTATCATCCTGATAGCTTTTTGTTTTAAAATATATTTTGTCTGATACTAACAGTTCTGCCAGATTTCTTTTGGTTAGTATTGTCTATTTTTTATTGTGTTCTATTATTTTAAAACTTTCTATATCTTTATATCTTATCATGTGCCTATTAGGAATAGCATAAAGATTATTTTTTCTTATTTCACTCCAGTATGGTAACATTGTTTGTTTATCTCATTTATGCCACTTTGGTTATTAATATATATTTTTACCACTTTACTGTGTGCTTCAAATTTGTCCTAATTTTTCTGTTTTTAATCCTTTGTAATATTACTTTCCAGTAGATTAAGGTTTTATTCTTATTAAATTTCCGTTCTAATTTTACATCTGCATACTAAATTTCTTTTATTTTTTTAATCTAGAAATGTTAACATGCTTGTGTAACTCTGGAAAATCTAAAAACAATTGACATCTTCACTTTCTTCCTGAACATTACAAGAACTTTTATTTTATTTATTTATTTATTTTATTTTATTTTTGGCTGTGTTGGGTCTTTGTTGCTGTGCACGGGCTTTCTCTACTTGAGGCGAGCGGAGACTACTCTTCGTTGCAGTGTGTGGGCTTCTCATTGCGGTGGCTTCTCTTGTTGCGGACCACGGGCTCTAGGCGCGCAGGCTTCAGTAGTTGTGGCTCACGGGCTCTAGTGCGCAGGCTCAGTAGTTGTGGCACATGGGCTTAGTTGCTCCGTGGCATGTGGGATCTTCCTGGACGAGGGCTCAGACCCGTGTCCCCTGCATTGGCAGGTAGATTCTTAACCTCTGTGCCACCGGGGAAGCCCTGTAAGAACTTTGAAATGCTTTAATTCCAATCAAGTCTTGCAAGTTTATGCCTATAAGCTATGGTGATGATGATGATGCTTGAGGTTTTGTTAATCCATCAAATTTGACATTTTATGTTATTACAGAGTCAGTGTCCTCATGTGTACCGTTTGCTTTGTCATCATTCCTTATTGAATCTTAAACCTTCCTTCTGAGATAATTTTCTTTCTTTCTAAGAACTTCCAAAGTAACAATGTTAACCTCCTCAACTTTAGTTGTTTGAAAACATTTCTGTTTCACACTTGTCAAAGAGTCATTGAGGCCAACGTGATGTGAAATGACATGTAAGAAGTGTCACGTACTCAGTGTTTCTAACAGGTAACATTTTCACATTTTCACTTCCTCTACCCAGAACTAAGTTGAAAACAGAAGACATGCCTTATCTTTACGCTTTGTTTGGCAGGATGTGAGTGTGAATGTGTGTGTGTGTGTGTGTGTGTGTGTGTGTATCTTGGTTCACCCTATATGACTGTCATGTTTTGCAGCCTTAATCTCGTTGGGAGTATTTTGTCATACTGAAAAAAATAACTACGTGGTATTACTTATGATTTAAAAGGAACATTACGGCAGATTAAAGGAGGCAAGGGTTAAAGACTATTTAGAGTATTTAGAAAGCTATTGCAATAATCCAGTGGGAGTGATGGTTGTTTAGACAGGGGTGGGAGTGATGGAAATAGGAAGAAGTGGTCGCCTCATGGATATTTTTTAAAGTATATCTGACAGAAGTGTCTGATGAACTAGAAGTGCAGCATGACAGAAAGAGAAGAGTCGAATATGACCCTGGGCAATTTACATAGCGATCTGAAGACTATGACCATCGTTGAGATGGATAAGGTCTCTGGAGGAGCAAATTTACAGAGAAATTGGATTTTGAGGAAAAGTTTTACTTGGATCATGCTGAGTTTGAGACCTCGGAGAAAAGACATCAGAGTGGCTAATATGGTATTCAGGGAAAAGGTGACCAAGCTGCCACAGATTTAAATTCAAGAGTTATCTCTATGTAGATGTTAACAAAAGTCCATTAGATTGAATGAGATTACTTGGGCAATAACTCAAGAAAAGTCTGAGGACTGAAAATCGGAAGGCGCCACAATTCAATGAATGAAGAGATTGGGAGGAACTAAGCAGCACGCTGAGAAAGAAGAATCGGTGAAGGAATAAGAATGTTGTTTCCTTTAGCTAAAGAAAGAACTTGTTTCTTGAAGGAGTTGTGTCAGTTGTGTCAGATTTGCAAATTCTCTGAGCAAATGGAGGCATGAGAACTATACGTTGGATTTTGCAGTATGAAGGACAAGAGTGATCTTGGTGAAGTAATAAAGATAAGACTCTTTAGAGTGAGGTTGAAAGAGCCTGAGAGAAGAGAAAAGGCAGACTGTGAATACAGGCAATTCTTTCAAGGAGTTTTTCAGTCAAGGGAATGAAATAGTAGAGGTGTATCTGGAGGGAAACAGTGCATCAAGGAAGGTTTTTGGGTTTTGTTTGCTTGAGTCGATTTTATTTTCAGATAGAAAATAAAGCCTGTTTTTGAGGACAGGGGAATTAGGCACCAGATAAGGGAAAAAAAAAAAAAAAATACAGGAAAGAGGAGAAATTATTGATGGTGCAATGGCTCAGAGTGAGCAAGGAAGGACAGGATTCAGGGCACACATAGCAGGATGGCCATAAGCATGGCGTGAAGAGTTCATTCACAGTAACCTGACAGAAGCCAGATTTATGGGGATTATTGCCCACAGTACTAGTTAGGTTGGTAGATATGATAGAAGGAAAATGTGGACACTCTTTTCTGACCGGTCTTACTTTATGTCACTAGAGAAGCAAGATTATCTGATGCATGTAAGGAAATTTGAAAAAGTATTGAAAAATTGTAGAGAGAGGAAAACGACAAAATACATATTTAGTAGGACTGTATATAATTGCTTGAGTTACTTGAGTTTCTTTTGAATAAACAAATGTGTTCTAATTCTTTTAGAATTTGATACTGAGATTGGGATAGTGCAATTAGCAATCCCTCAATGTATTGACATATTGGGTAAACAATGACAAAAATAGAATGTATTAGATATTATAATTGTCTGATCAAACTCCTCCTTGTGTATAGAATCCAAGAGTTTTGAATGGAATTGACTGCAAGTGAAGATAAAAATATGAACCTCAAAGGTCCTGAGCCAATGTGGACAATCCCATACATTTTGCTACACTAAGTAATTAAATTATGGGCACATTTCATGTATTAAATATTATTTTTAAAGACAGTGAATGGAGGTTAGTTCATAAATGACTTAATTGGAGCAATGTTTTTAATGGTTATCCAAAGTGACAATTTATCTCACCCTGGGTGTGAATGAGGTTGAGTGTATCCCACCTTAAGGTGGCATTCATCCTGTTAATATACTAAAAGTTAACATAGTACTAGTTGCTTGTTACTATAATATAGCAACATTAAAGCAAAATATGAGATAAAAAGAAATGCAGAAGTGGAAAAATCACAGAGAAATGGAGATAGATACATGATCAAAGTAAGCCTGAAGCCCGATTCACCTATGAAATTTGCAGGTAAATGAACCAATAAATTTATTTTAAATCTTAGACCAAATTGAATTATTTTTTGATATTTTGCAGTAATCTGTCATATGGCTATAGGTAACTAATACACTGACCCATGCATGTATAAATAAAAATTTCAGAAAAGTATTTTATTGTATTACTTCTGATCATTGGTTAAAGCAATGCCAGTTTCTTTGTGTGTTATTCCCTTTGTGTGCTAAGGAAAAAGGGCCCATTAGGAACTTTTGTGTGCTAGGGAAATTGCTAATATGAACACATTGTGGAAGACAAATTTTGTATATCAAAATAAGCACACTGACAATAACAAAAGAATGTGTAGAAGCCAAAGGGACTTAAAACCACCCACTCTTCAGTAACAGGGTTTTATATTGCTAGCTGCAGCTGCTAACAAAAATTAATTTCAGATTAAAAGGCAACAAGGAATGAGTTCATAAAATCTAAATTTAATTTCCATTGCCTGCAGTTAACAATTGGACTAAATTTGAAACTTGTGGATCCTAATCTTTGAATATGTTTGCATGAGAATTGAGGGGGGAAAATGAGAAAGATTCAATGAATAAAGAACATGTACACATTGGTTTCTGGACGTGAATTATGCATATAATCTGAGAGAAAAAATGAAACAGGGAGCTGAGGTAAATCTTCATATCAATGCACAAACATGCAGTTGTTGTTATTGTTGCTTAAACTGTGAACTCTGGAGACAGCAGAACCTTTTGGACTCATTAGAAGTATGAATAAACAAGCATCTCTTCGACTTTGACTCATTTGGAAGTACAACTGTCATGCAAGCAATTAATGAAAGAGAGTCCCATTTTGGTGTATTGATCAGATAGAATACATTCTCACATTCAGTGCATAGAACAAGGAGAAATCGAACATTTTAGGTAAAATGGGAAATACACAGTGATCATTGCAATGTGTAGTGAATGATGAAGTTGTTGGGTAATTAAGGTGGGTGGAGAAATGAGGGCAAAGAATATTCAAGAATTCAACAAAATTTTATTAACCCAGTTCTATATGTCAGGAAATTTATGAAGAATTTGGGAATACTCTGATAAACAAAGACAAAATAGACCTGGTTCTTAGACTTGAGATGTTCACAATGTAGTAAAGGTGAAAAATACCACAATAAAATGTGATAAGTGCTATATTCAAGACTAGTAAGTGATGAACGTTATTCTAAGGCCCACATAAAGTTAGAGTACAGAAGGGAAGGAGCTGTAAAGTTTGCCTGAGAAGTTGAGCAAAATTTCACAGATGTTGTGACATAGTTCTTGAAATAGTTCTTGAAAGAAAATAGCTGTTTGTAAAGCAGAAGAAAATGAGAAGAGGGCTTTGAGAGATGAAAGGATTATAAAACTATTGAAAGAACGTGGCCTGTTTGAAGGTCTGGGACTAAAAGCGTGATATACATTTTTCAGAGGATTAAGCTGAGAACAGAGGGCCAAATATTATAAAGAAAAACCACATATGTCATATGTGAAGTTTATTTCTCAGGCAAACAGGACATGGGTATGTGTGTGAGTGACTGTGTGTGTGTGTGTGTGTGTGTGTGTGTGTGCATGCTCATGTCTGCATGCCCATGAGAGTACAACTACATGGAACGATGACATAAATCAAATTGTTATTAAAAACAATGTTTCTTAAACTTAATTTACATTAGAATCACATAGGTCAGTGTTTTTTCAAACGTTAGAATGAATGAGAATCACTGACAGGGCCTGATAACACCCAGGACACTGGGCCACAACCAGTTTCTAATTCATGGGGGTCCCAGATATTTGGTCAAACATTATTCTGTGTGTTTTTGTGAGGCTGCCTCTAGATAAGATTAACATTTAAATTGGGAGACTGAGTAAAGCAGATTGTTCTCCATTATGTGAGTGGGCTTTATCCAGTCAGCTGAAGACCTGAATAGAACCAAAGGCTGATCCTCCTTCAAATAAGAGAGAATTCTCTTGCCTGATGGCCTTTGAGGCATTGGCTCTCCCTGGTTCTGGCCTTAAGACGTACCCTAGGACATGGGATCTGAGGATTTTAGACTTGCCAGCCTCCATAACTGCAGGAGCCAACATAAGCCAATTCCTCAAAATGAATCACCTTATTCATTCTGAACCCTATTGGTTCTGTTTCTCTGTAGCACCCTGAATAATACAGGGTACAGCTGACAGCAGAATGCAGGCTAATCTTTACTCATCTCAAGGCTGAATCCATGAACTATCCGCTCTATGAAATCTTCACTGGTCCTCTTAGAGAGATTAAGTCACCATGTTTCTCTAGTCCCTAAAAAATTTATCACTACAACTCCCTCTTGCGAGAGCATTGCAATCACAGCTAACTGCTGAACAATCATCGACAGGAAGACACTGGAACTCACCAAAAAAGATATCCAACATCCAAAGACAAAGGAGAAGCCACAATGAGACTGTAGGAGGGGCACAATCACAAATAAAATCAAATCCCATAACTGCTGCGTGTGTGACTTACAAACTGGAGAATGTTTATACCACAGAAGTCCACCCACTGGAGTGAAGGTTCTGAGCCCCACATCAGGCTTCCCAACCTGGGGGTCTGGCAACAGGAGGAGGAATTCCTAGAGAATCAGACTTTGAAGGCTAGTGGGATTTGATTACAGGACTTCAGTGGGACTGGGGGAAACAGAGACTCCACTCCTGGAGGGCACACACAAAGTACTGTGTGCATTGGACCCAGGGGAAGGAGCAGTGACCCCATAGGAGACTGAACCAGACCTACCTGCTAGTGTTGGACGGTCTCCTGCAGAGGCGGGGTGTGGCTGTGTCTCACCATGAGGAAAAGGACACTGGCAGCAGAAATTCTGGGAAGTACTCCTTGGCGAGAGCCTTCCCAGAGTCCACCATTAGCCCCATCAAAGAGCCAGGTAGGCTCCAGTGTTGGGTCGCCTCAGGCCAAACAACCAACAAGGAGGGAACTCAGCCCCACCCATCAGCAGACAAGCGGATTAAAGTTTTACTGAGCTCTGCCCACCAGAGCAACAGCCAGCTCTACTCACCACCAGTCCCTCCCATCAGGAAACTTCCACAAGCCTCTTAGATAGCCTCATCCACCAGAGGGCAGACAGCAGAAGCAAGAAGAACTACAATCCTGCAGCCTGCAGAACGAAAACCACATTCAGAGAAAGATACACAAAGTAAAAAGGCAGAGGACTAAGTACCCGATGAAGGAACAAGACAAAACCCCAGAAAAACAACTAAATGAAGTGGAGATAGGCAACCTTCCAGAAAAAGAATTCAGAATAATGATAGTGAAGATGATCCAGGACCTCGGAAAAAGAATGGAGGCAAAGAGCAAGAAGATGCAAGAAATGTTTAACAAAGACCTAGAACAATTAAAGAACAAACAAACAGAGATGAACAATAAAATAACTGAAATGAAAAATACCCTAGAAGGAATCAATAACAGAATAACTCAGGCAGAAGAACGGATAAGTGACCTGGAAGACAGAATGGTGGGATTTACTGCTGCGGAACAGAATAAAGAAAAAAGAATGAAAAGAAATGAAGACAGCCTAAGAGACCTCTGGGAAAACATTAAACACAACAACATTCACATTACAGGGGTCCCAGAAGGAGAAGAAAGAGAGAAAGGACCCGAGAAAATATTTGAAGAGATTATAGTTGAAAACTTCCTTAACATGGGAAAGGAAATAGCCACCCAAGTCCAGGAAGTGCAGAGAGTCCCATACAGGATAAACCCAAGGAGAAACAGACCGAGACACATAGTAATCAAATTGGCAAAAACTAAAGACAAAGAAAAATTATTGAAAGCAGCAAGGGAAAAACGACAAATAACATACATGGGAACTCCCACAAGGTTAACAGCTGATTATCAGCAGAAACTCTACAAGCCAGAAGGGAAGGGAATGGCATGACATATTTAAAGTGATGAAAGGGAAGAACCTACAACCAAGATTACTCTACCTGTCAATGATCTCATTCAGATTCGATGGAAAAATCAAAAGCTTTACAGACAAGCAAAAGCTAAGAGAATTCAGCACCACCAAAACAGCTCTACAACAAATGCTAAAGGAACTTCTCTAAGTGGGAAACACAAGAGAAGAAAAGGACCTACAAAAACAAACCCATAACAATTAAGAAAATGGTCATAGGAACATACATATCGATAATTACCTTAAACGTGAATGGATTAAATGCTCCAACCAAAAGACACAGGCTCGCTGAATGGATACAAAAACAAGACCTATATATATGCTGTCTACAAGAGACCCACTTCAGACCTAGGGACACATACAGACTGAAAGTGAGGGGATGGAAAAAGATATTCCATGCAAAAGGAAATCAAAAGAAAGATGGAGTAGCAATACTCGTAATAGATAAAATAGACTTTAAAATAAAGAATGTTCCAAGAGACAAGGAAGGACACTACAAAATGATCAAGGGATCAATCCAAGAAGAAGATATAACAATTATAAATATATATGCACCCAACGTAGGAGTACCTCAATACATAAGGCAACTGCTAACAGCTATAAAAGAGGAAATCGACAGTAACACAATAATAGTGGGGGACTATAACACCTCACTTACACCAAGGGACAGATCACCCAAACAGAAAATTAATTAGGAAACACAAGCTTTAATTGACACAATAGACCAGATAGATTTAATTGATATTTATAGGACATTCTATCCAAATACAGGAGATTACACTTTCTTCTCAAGTGCGCATGGAACATTCTCCAGGATAGATCACATCTTGGGTCACAAATCAAGCCTCAGTAAATTTAAGAAAATTGAAATCATATCAAGCATCTTTTCCGACCACAAAGCTATGAGATTAGAAATCAATTACAAGGAAACAAACGTAAAAAACACAAACACATGGAGGCTAAACAATACATTACTAAATAACCAAGAGATCACTGAAGAAAGCAAAGAGGAAATCAAAAAATACCTAGAAAACAAAAAAAACAAAAAAAAACCTAGAGACAAATGACAATGAAAACACGATGATCCAAAACCTATGGGATGCAGCAAAAGCAGTTTTAACAGGGAAGTTTATAGCAATACAAGCCTACCTCGAGAAACAAGAAAAATCTCAAATAAACAATCTAACCTTACACCTAAGGGAACTAGAGAAAGAACAAACAAAACCTAAAGTTAGCAGAAGGGAACAAATCATAAAGATCAGAGCAGAAATAAATGACATAGAAACAAAGAAAACAATAGCAAAGATCAATAAAACTAAAAGCTGGTTCTCTGACAAGATAAACAAAATTGATAAACGATTAGCCAGACTCATCAAGAAAAAGAGGAAGAGGACTCATATCAATAAAATTAGAAATGAAAAGAAGTTACAACAGACACCGCAGAAATACAAAGCATCCTAAGAGGCTACTAAAAGCAACTCTATGCCAATAAAATGGACAACCTGGAAGAAATGGACAAATTCTTAGAAATGCAGAAACTTCCAAGACTAAACCAGGAAGAAACAGAAAATATGAACAGACCAATCACAAGTAATGAAATTGAAACTGTGATTAAAAATCTTCCAAAAAACAAACGTCCAGGACCAGATGGCTTCACAGGTGAATTCTATCAAACATTTAGAGAAGAGCTAACACCCATTCTTCTCAAACTCTTCTAAAAAATTGCAGAGGAAGAAATAGTCCCAAACTCATTCTTTGAGGCCACCATCACCCTGATACCAAAACCGGACAAAGATACTACAAAAAAAAGAAAATTACAGACCAATATCACTGATGAATATAGATGCAAAAATCCTCAACAACATACTAGCAAACAGAATCCAACAACACATTAAAAGGATCATACACCATGATCAAATGGCATTTATCCCAGGGATGCAAGGATTCTTCAATATATGCAAATCAATCAATGTGATACACCATATTAACAAATTGAAAAATAAAAACCATATGATCATCTCAGTAGATGCAGAAAAAGCTTTTGACAAAATTCAACACCCATTTATGACAAAAACTCTCCAGAAAGTGGGCATAGAGGGAACCTACCTCAACATAATAAAGGCAATAAATGACAAACCCACAGCAAACATCATTCTCAATGGTGAAAAACTGAAACCATTTCCTCTAAGATCAGGAATAAGACAAGGATGTCCACTCTCACCACTATTATTCAACATAGTTTTGGAAGTCCTAGCCATGGCAATCAGAGAAGAAAAAGAAATAAAAGGAATACAAATTGGAAAAGAAGAAGTAAAACTGTCACTGTTTGCAGATGCATGATACTATACATAGAGAATCCTAAAAATGCCACCAGAAAACTACTAGAGCTAATCAATGAATTTGGTAAAGTTGCAGGATACAAAATTAATGCACTGAAATCTCTTGCATTCCTATACACTAATGATGAAAAATCTGAAAGAGAAATTAAGGAAACACTCCCATTTACCATTACAACAAAAAGAATAAAATACCTAGGAATAAACCTA
Source organism: Eubalaena glacialis (assembly GCF_028564815.1). Lineage (NCBI taxonomy): Eukaryota > Metazoa > Chordata > Mammalia > Artiodactyla > Balaenidae > Eubalaena > Eubalaena glacialis. Next base: position 16,450,999 of record NC_083719.1, read on the forward strand.
CCTATGGAGACAAAAGACCTGTATGCAGAAAACTCTAAGACACTGATGAAAGAAATTAAAGATGATACAAACAGATGGAGAGATATACCATGGTCTTGGATTAGAAGAATCAATATTGTGAAAATGACTATACTACCCAAAGCAATCTACAGTTTCAATGCAATCCCTATCAAATTACCAATGACATTTTTTACAGAACTAGAAGAAAAAATCTTAAAATTTGTATGGAGACACAAAAGACCCTGAATAGCCAAAGAAGTCTTGAGGGAAAAAAGCAGAGCTGGAGGAATCAGGCCTCCTGACTTCAGACTATACTACAAAGCTACAGTAATCAAGACAATATGGTACTGGCACAAAAACAGAAACATAGATCAATGGAACAAGATAGAAAGCCCAGAGATAAACCCACGCACCTATGGTCAACTAATCTATGACAAAGGAGGCAAGGATATACAATGGAGAAAAGACAGTCTCTTCAATAAGTGGTGTTGGGAAAACTGGACAGCTACATGTAAAGGAATGAAATTAGAACACTCCCTAACACCATATGCAAAAATAAACTCAAAATGGATTAGAGACCTAAATGTAAGACCAGACACTATAAAACTCTTAGAGGAAAACACAGGAAAAACACTCTTTGACATAAATCACAGCAAGATCTTTTTTGATCCACCTCCTAGAGTAATGGAAATAAATCCAAAAATAAACAAATGGGACCTAATGAAACTTAAAAGCTTTTGCAAAGCAAAGGAAACTACAAACAAGATGAAAAGACAGCCCTCAGAATGGGAGAAAATATTTGCAAAAGAAGCAACAGACAAAGGATTAATCTCCAAAATGTATAAACAGCTCATGCAGCTCAATATTAAAAAACGAACAATCCAATCCAAAAATAGGCCAAAGACCTAAATAGACACTTCTACAAAGAAGACATACAGATGGCCAAGAAGCACATGAAAAGCTGCTCAACATCACTAATTATTAGAGAAATGCAAATCAAAACTACAATGAGGTATCACCTCACACCAGTTAGAATGGGCCTCATCAGAAGATCTACAAACAACAAATGCTGGAGAGGGTGTGGAGAAAAGAGAACCCTCTTGCACTGTTGGTGGGAATGTAAATTGATACAGCCACTATGAAGAACAGTATGCAGGTTCCTTAAAAAACTAAAAATAGAATTACCATATGACCCAGCAATCCCACTCCTGGGCATATACCCTGAGAAAGCCATAATTCAAAAAGACACATGCACTCCAATGTTCATTACAGCACTATTTACAATAGCCAGGTCATGGAAGCAACCTAAATGCCCATCAAAAGACAAATGGATAAAGAAGAGTGGTACATATATACAAAGGAATATTACTCAGTCATAAAAAGTAACGAAACGGGGTCATTTGCAGAGATGTGGATGAATCTAGAAGCTGTCATACAGAGCGAAGTAAGTCAGAAAGAGAAAAACAAATATCGTATATTAACACATATATGTGGAACCTAGAAAAATGGTACAGATGAACCGGTTTGCAGGCCAGAAATTGAGACACAGATGCAGAGAACAAACATATGGACACCAAGGGGGGAAAGCGGCACGGGGGGTGGGGGAGTGGTGGTGGGATGAATTGGGAGATTGGGATTGACATATATACCCTAATATGTATAAAGTGGATAACTAATAAGAACCTGCTGTATAAAAAAATAAATAAAATTAAATTTAAGAATTAAAAAAAAGAAAACTTATCACCACAGTAATTATCCATAATGCAATTAGTTGCTTAACTTGTCTTTTGCATTAGACTCTTAAATTCCTCAAAGACAAAATAATACCCTCAATATCATTAGTGCCTAAAATACTACACTACCTAGCAAGTATCATTTATTAATATATTCTGAGTGAGTTAGTTAAGGTATACTTTAGGACCAAGATGATAAAGTATACCATACCAAAGTACTGGAATGGTAGCCAAGGAAGTAGAACATTCCAAGAGGAAAGAGGATGATTAATATAGTCAAACATCACAAAGAAATCAGGGGAGATAAGAAATGAAAAGTACTCATTGGTTTAGCTATTGGGAAGTGATGAACACATTGGCAGTTTCTGAAAAGCACTTAGAATAAAACTAATACGTTATCCTGAGCTGAGACATTAACATGGAAATTGAGGGAGATGAGAGCTAGTCACTTGAAAAATATATTAAGAACTACTTATTGAGTGCCTACTAGTGCTATTATTTTACTAAGGAGTCACATAAAAGGAAAAGTAAGTGATGACATATAAGTTTGAAAGAATATTTATTATCCTATAAAAAAATAATACCCCCAAATTTTACAGATATTTTAGGGTTATGGTAGGTAGAATTCTAAAGGTGCCAGCACATGATTTCTGTCCCTTGGTTATTCAACTAAACACTAATCTGGGTACTGTTGTGAAGGAATTTTGCAGGTGTAATTAAAGTCCCAAGTCAGGTGACCTTAAAACACAAAGATTATTTGGGTGGGCCTGACCCAGTTGGGTGAAAACCACTGAAAGCAGAGACTTTCTCCAGATGGTAGCAGAAGAGAAAATTAAATAGATTCAAGCATAAGAAGGATCTGACACACTGTTGCTTGTTTGAAGAAGGTAAAGGAATGCAGGCAGCTTCTAAGAGGAGGGAACTGCCTCAGCTAACAACCAGAAAAAGAATGGAGCCCTCACACCTACATCCTCAAGAAAGTGGATTCTGCCAACAAGGAAAATGAGCGTGAAATCAGATTCTTCCCTGAAGCCTTCAGATAAGAGCCCAGCCCAGCTGACACATGATTTCAGTCTTTCCAGATTTAAAGCAGAGAACTCAGGTGAACACTCTTGGACTTCTGACCTACAGAAATCATATGATTATTTGTTACACATTAATAGAAAAGTAATAGAAGTTACCAAATAGCTCCATTATGGATTACATTGTTACATGTAACATAAATGTTCCACAGGTATTTATTGAGAAAGTACCCTTCCTCCAGAACTGTGATATGTGATAATAAGACACCACTTTCTATTTCCCTGACCAAAGACACATATTGAATTTATCTGATTATTAGTGTATTCTTTAAAATTGTGAAAATAATCTTATGTCTCAGAATGAATTTTTAAAATAATAGAATAAACCTCAATCAGCTAAAATACCTGATCAGTACTTGGGTTCAATAGACCCAAGTCCATCCTCCAATGGGTTCAATGGACATCAGCTGCCACAGAGGGTCATATTAGAATAAGCACAGATCTAGGAAACAAAATATTTAGATTCATATTTTGTGTGAGTCTCACTTTCCTTTCTCTTATAAAATGAGAAAATATCTGTCTTCTCTATTTCACAAAAATTTTTGTTAGGATGACATGGCTATAAAGCACACCATACAAGTGCAAATAGCTGCTAGTTATGTTTAGCTGCAGCAGTAAAAGATATCACAGACCAGACCCACGTTTCCTGCCTTTCCTGCATGACTGGGAAGCTGAATAATCACTTTGACCTAGAACCACAGGATGAAAAAAGGCAGAGCCAAACATCATGTAATTAACAGCTGCATTGCATCTGAGCCCCACCTGAATGCTCAAAGGATGCCCAGTTCAGCTGTGACACCCTCAGCTTTCACACTGGTCCTCTAGCAGGAGGTCTGTTCACCTGAAGGAAGGACCAATATTTTGTTTTTGTTTTTGTTTTTGTTTTCTTTTGCAGAGAGGTGCTTTGTTCTTATTTTCTCTTAAATCCTGGTGCATTGCTTCATCTGCCCAGAGAAGGAAAATTTCTCTTCTCTTAACCCTTAGGTAGGCTAAACAAGTATTTTAAAACATTAACTTCTAATTTTAATTCCATAGAACAACAGTCACCTCAAAACTGTTACATTAAGGTTTTAGAAAATCCCATTTCTTCTCTTGAAAGACAATGTCAATAGAATGAGAAGATAAGACACATACTGGGAGAAAATATTTGCAAAAGACACATCTAATAAATTAGTTACACAAAACATGCAAAGGAGTCAAAATTAAACGTTAAGAAAACAAACAACCTGATTAAAAAATGGGCCAAAGACCTTAATATATACTTCACCAAAGAAAACATACACATGGCAAATAAGTATATGAAAACATGCTTCACATATACGTCATCAGGAAAATGCAAATTAAAGCAAGATACTACTACATATCTGAGTGGCCCAAATCCAGGGAAGACTGACAATACCAAATGCTGGTTAGGATGTGGAGCAATGGGAACTCTTATTCATTCATATCTGGTGGCTATTCAAAATGGCACAGCTGTTTCATAAGACATTTTGTCAATTTCTTATAAAACTAAACATACTCTTACCATATGATCCAAGGATTGCACATTTTGTATTTACCAAAGGAGCTGAAAATTTCTGGCCGTACAAAAACCTACACATGGATGTTTATAGCAGCTTTATTTCATCATTGCCAAAACTTGGAAACAACCAAGATGAATTCATCTTCAGACGATGAATGGATAAACCTCTGGTACACGCTGATAATGGAATATTATTGAGTACAAAAAGAAATGAGCTATCAAGACATAAAAAGACATGGAGGAACCTTCAATCCATATTACTAAGTGAAAGAAGCCAACATGAAAGGCTACATACTGTATGATTTCAACTACATGACATTCTGGAAAAGGTAAAACTATGGAGCCAATAAAAAAGATCAGTGGTTACGAGGGGCAGGGATGGGGAGACATGAACAGGTGGAGCACAGAAGATTTTTAGTGCATTCAAATTACTCTGTATGATATTATATTGATGGGTTTATGCCATTATACATTTATCCAAAGCCATAGAATAAGGAGTTAACCCCAAATTAAACTATAAACTTTGGTTGATTATGATGTGTCAATGTAGGGTCATCAGTTGTAACAAATGTGTCACTCTGGTGGGGGAATGTTGATAGCAGAGAAAGATAAGCACGTGCAGGTGCAGAGAATATATGGGAAGTCTCTGTCCATTCCTCTCCATTTTGCTATGAACCTAAAACTGCACTAAAAAAAATAAAGCCTTTAAAAAGATCCTGTTGAAAAAGTATCCAAAATAGAAAATACTTTGATGACATGGCTCATGTTAAAGTAAATGCTTACAAACAATTGTATGCAGAAGGGCGCCCAACTCTATTAATAGGCACTTAGGCCAAGCAATCAGTAAGTGAATGTGAGCTTTTCCAGACACAGTCTCCCAATATGGCTATAAAATCTTAACTAGTGCTCATTCTTTCTACATACCTGTTTATGATTAGGATTAAATTATATTTTAGAAGTGCTCATTGAGGAGTCTCTAAGGCTTCTTTATTACCATCTATAAAATTCAGGATGTTACTCTTTACTGTACTGTTTTACTTAGTAGATGTGTATTAACTCATTTCCCATATGAAATACTAGCAGATAGTAAAAAAAAAAAAAAAAAGGAAAGAAAAGAAAAAGAACGTAGTAAGTACATATTTAAGATGTTACTTTAGTAAAAATGAACGTTTCCTTTAATAATGATTACAAATAATACAATTTTCATGATATACTTGAACTCATGTATATTTATAAATGAGCTTCTACTTGATACAAATATTATTTGGGCTGAGGTGAGATTTAGAAGCGATCTAAAGTATGGCTTCTGATCAAAATACCTCTGGAGTTGAACTTGATGTTATTTTAAAATAAGTCCCTATTGTTTCTGACAAGAAAATATCATTCTCTCCAGGGATTCTTCCCTTCCTTCTTCTGTACATGGAACCTGTTCTCAAGAAGAACTACACAATATTTTTGGAAACTTTTCAATGTCTCCATCACATCTACTTCAGTATATCAATCCATTTATTCTTTTTTTTTTTAATCCATTTATTCTTTTATTGTAAAACTAATTTTAAACGAGCCTTTATCATTTGACAGTTATTTTATTGTCCTTGGGTGACTAAGACCATGCAAATCTAGACCAAGTCTGGTTATTTTGAAAATGAAAATTAACCAGAATGATAACAAATGAACCCACTCATGTATTCTTTATAACACTCATTTAAAAGTAATTTTTCAGCACAGTATTTCCCTTTGAAAATGCTTATTTTCAAAGGGAAATACTATGCTGAAAAAATATCTAAATGGAAACCACTTGAGTTGATTTTTCAGATGCGAAACATGAAAAATTCAGGTGGAATAGAAAATACTGGAGTAGTTTAATTATTGATTTGTGATAAAGGACATTATAAAAGAGCATAAACCACAATGAGCTATCAGCCCACACCCACTAGAATGGTTATAGTCAGTATGTAATAATAAATACTGGTAATAATACAGAGTAATCGGAACCCCCATATCGTGTTGTTGTGAATGTAAAATTTAGCCACTTTGGAAAACAGTCTGGCCGTTCATCAAAATTTTAAATATAGTTTCTTTATGACCCCGCAATCCCACTCCTAGGTATATACCCCAAAGAAATGAAAACTCATCCACACAGAAACATTCATATTAATGCTCTTAACAGCATTCTTCAAATGAGGCAAAAAGTGGAAGCAACCCAAACATCTATCAAGTGATGAATGGATAAATAAAATGTAGTATATCCATATAATGGAATATTTTTTAGCAATAAGAAAGAAGGAAATACTGATACATGCTACAATGAAATGGACTTTGAAAATATCATGCTAAGTGAAATAAGCCAGTCACAAAGGACCATGTGTTATTGATTATTTTATATGAAATACCAATAAAAGGCAAATCTATTGTTATAGACTGAATGTTTATGTCTCCCCAAAATTCAGAGTGGACCACTCATGAGTGAGATTAGTACCCTTATAAAAGAGACTCCGGAGAGATTCCTTGCCCTTGCTACCATGTGAGTACACCACTAGGAGACAGCCAGCTATGAACCAGGAAGTGGGTTCTCACCAGACACCAAATCTGTTGGCCCCTTGATCTCGGATTTCCAGCCTCCAGAACTGTGAGAAAAAAATGTTTGCTGTTTAAAGCACTCAGTTTATGATATTTTGTTATAGCAGCCTAAACAGACTAAGACATCTATAGAAACAAAAACTAGATTAGTCGCTTCTTGGGTTGAGGCATGGGGAAGGGGGGGTAGAGGGTGATGACTAAGGGGGACAGGATTTCTTTTTGAAGTAATGAACATATTCTAAAATCGATTGTGGTGATTGATGCACAGCTCTGAATTTACTAAAACTCATTAAACTATACACCTTAAAAAGGTGAATGGTAGGGTATGTAAATTATTTCTAAATGAAGTTTTAATATTTAAAAAATTTCTTATACTTTCTGAGGGCAAAAGAATGAGAGAGCATAATTTCATTTTATATAGCTTTATTTTCTAACATGAAGTATTCCTAAATTTTAATGTTTATAGTTCACTCATGAGTATGTTGGAATCTTTCAAAATGTATATGTAAGCTGGGTATACTATACTAAATTTTAGTATAGTATATATAATACTAAACTTGGGGCAATTTGTACCTTTCATTTATTTCTCAACATTTAAAGAAAGACTTCACTTTCTTGACAGTAGTCCATTTTCCTAAAGCTTTATTCTAATTTCATTTGAAGACAGTTATGTACATCTTTTTGAACTCAGAGATAATTGTTGATATTTATGCTTTTTAAAAAAAACTTAGGTGTTTAGCACAATGCAATGTTCTGGATGAGGATGGAACAATGGCCTTCCTCAGTTGTATATCATGTACATCTCTTGAAAAGAACTTAGACCTGCCTGTTGAAATTCCAAGAGCTATTCTTCTGCTATAAAATTTCTAAGTGTTAATTGAAGCTTGAGGAAGGTTGTTATATTGATAAAATTATTCAAGTAAAATGTTAGATTTTCGTTTCTTCTCTTTATTTTCCTAAACTGCTCCACCGTATATGAAATATTCTTCTTCTACTTAAGTAAGGCATAAGCACATGACAAAGCAAGTCTCACAATTAAGAAGAGAACCAAATATTTTGACTCAGTGATGCAGACTAAGTGTTCTGTGATGCCAATTTTCCACCACTATGTGGGGATTAAAGTAAAGAAAAAGGTATAAGCTTTATTCACTGCATCTGACAATGAGTAATTGTATCTACTTCATTCTGTGCACTCTGCTAGATCATGGCATGAAAAATAGAAATCATGAAAGCCCTGCTCCAGAGAAAGTCTCAGCATAAATCTTCATGTATAAGTGACATCTTTCCTATGGTACATAATGTAAAGAAATTTACCATTTTCTGAAGCAGCAACTGTGATGTTGTACCATGGAGTTTCTTCTCTATCAAGAACCTTGGTAGTCTTAATGGTTCCAGTGTTGGCATCAATGTTGAAAAACCTGTCATCTTCAGCACTGTAGTCGATAAAGTATCTAGAGAAAAAAAAAATTGGATACTCTTTTACTTGATGCTATAATGAAGAAAACTGAACCAAGGGAGGTATTAAATCTAATATACTCAAATATTGAAATGTGTATTTTTACTTCCCATATTTGGCCCTTAAGATTTGCCCACCTGTTTTATATTTGCATAGAAATGATATCAATTATTTTTCTGTCAGTCCTTAATTAAGGTTTAATTCAATTACTAATTCAAAAAGTTAAAAAACAAAACACTAAACTCCATGAATAGAATAGTAGGTAGTAGATAGCAAAAACACAGTAATTAATAAGGGAAGGATTAAAAAAACTGCCTCTGTGAAGACCATGGTACATTGGGAAAAAAATTAAACCTTTAATGAAACTTCTCATTGTTATATGTACAATGTTTTTAGGATAACAGATGTCAAAGATTAATTTATCTTGGAATTTCATCATAGCTGAGGTTTGAAGAGAAACACAAAATGAAAAACAAAACATTTTAATTAATGACCGTTGTGTCTCCATCACCTGGCACCTTGTTTAGTCAAAGAATGAGAAAATAAACAGGAAGTAAGTTGCATCCTTAGCCACAAATCTTCTTCCCTCACTAGTTCATGTAATTTTGTAGGGCTCTCTTCTATTAGGTTTGGCCTCCAGCTTACTCTGGCAATAGAATGAGTTGAAAGTGATGGTGTCTGGTCCACATTTGGGTCTAGATTTCATGAGACTTTAAATGTTTCCTCTTATGCTCTGCCACTACCATAAGAAGCACATTCCAGGGCTAGTCCACTGGTTCCCAGAAGAAAGATGAGCCCCAAGGGCAGAGTTGTCAGCTTCCCATCCTAGAGTAGAGCTACCTAGTAAATGAGCAAATGTAGGAATGAATGCCCTGGAGATGAGCAGACTTGGCAAAGAGAAGCCAGCCTAGTTCAGCTGACCCTCAGCTAACTCACAGACACATACACCATGGTTATACATGACTTTTTTCTATACCCTGAGTTTTGGGGTTTTACATTATTCAGCAATAGTTAATTAACATAAATGTGAATAAATAACATAGTCAACAATCATCATATGTTCTAGAAATGTCCCAAACTATTCTTAAAACAATTTAATGAGTTTTTTTTTTCTCCTCAAACCTCTAATACTTCTTCCCTCATCATTAATCTTAGCTTAAGTGACATTTCATCTACACCTGAAGAAAAAAAGATGAACTATTATGTGAAAAGTGCAAGGGGCAGAATATTTGAATATAGGGAACTAAAGTGCAAAGATCCAAATTAAAGAAAAATCTTGACTTGGTTTAAAAACAGATAGGTGTTTCAATGTAGCTGGCAGAATGAATGAAGTGGATGGCTAGGGCATAGGACGAGCAAGTCCTATAGCACATGGTAAAGAGTTTTAAATTTTTTATAAAATCATGGGAAAACATTTTTAACAAAGGAAATAACGGATCTATTTACATTCTGGAAAAATGACAGTGGCTGCTTTGAATCTTGGATTGTAGAATGTTAAAAACAATTCAGAAAAGAAATGATGTCATCATGGACAAAAGTGGAAAAATTAGAAGAAAATGAAGTGTATAAAATAGTGCTATATATTGACTACAACCTATAAAGCTTTTTGTTGTAGTGGCATTGGTAAAAAGAAGAAATTACAAATGACTCAATTTTTGTGTTGTATCTGTATATTTGATCTAGCACGTAATTAATAAGCCCATTCATGGAGCTGGATAAAAAGTTAGGGGAAAGATTCCCTTTGGGAGAAAAAGAGTTTGGGAGAAATCAATGATTTTGACATGTTATATCTTAGATGTCAATTAAATAAACGTATGGAATAAAAAGAAGAAAATTAGAAATGGGTGTGGAGTTCAAGTGTACTTTCTGAATGAACAGGAAATATAAATTTGAGATAGATCAGCCTAAATGTAAAGTAATGGGAACAATCTCATCTGGGAGAGAATTGTAAGAGAAAAGGAAGGGAAAGATTGAGCAGTACAGCACCCAATCTTTTGAGTCTAAAGCAGTCCAGCATCTGAATAGGAGAAGGTACCACAAAAGGAGAGGAACAGCCCAGGGGAGAAGGAAAACTGGGAGGGAGAGGAGGCACAGAAGTCAAGAAAGGAGTGTTCTAAGTGGACAGCTGAGGTAAATTTTATTAAGTTGAGTGAGGTTAGTAAAGGCAGAATTGGATTTGACAGGATGGACATCATTGGTTAATTTGAAAAGAGTAGTTTCAATAAAATATGAAAGGATGGAAGTTTTACTGTAGTGGATTCAAAAGTATATTGAATGTGAATATAGGAAGCCCATGAGTCCTGAGACTTTATCGGATAACAGTACCTGAAGGAAAGATGAGAAAAATGGTGCCTTATGTCATCAGAGAAGTGGGTTCAACAAATTAATTTTTTTCTGATATGGGAAATATTAGTCACTGTTTTTGCTGAAGAAAATAATAATTTTGAAAGAGGGAGGAACAAAAGGGGACTTCCCTGGCAATCCAGTGGTTAAGATTCCACACTTCCAACACAGGGGTGGGGGTTCGATCCCTGGTCGGGGAACTGAGATCCCACATGCCATGTGGTGCAGCCCAAAACAAAAACAAAAAAAAAGGGGGAATATCTAAAAAGAGAAAATTCATGAGAAGGTGAACAGACTGCATTCCAGAGCACAAATATAAGGATTTCCACTGAAAGTAACAGAGACACTTCTTCCATTTTAACATGAGGAAAATCTCAGAAGATAGGTGATTGTGGTAATGGAAATATTACAAACTTCATCATACTTTCTAGAACAGAGTATAAGCATAACTTAAATACAACCTGTGCCTTGCATAGGCATACGGTGTTAACAGGCTACCTAGAACATATTGCTCTGGTATAAACCTCATTACAACCTGTGGACACACATGCGCAAACATAGCAGAAGATATTAATAGCACCACAGAGATCCAAGTTATAGAGCATCCCAAGAAATCTAGGAGCTCATTTAGTGAAAATAACACCTGACAAAAACAGAATACATCACTTGAAACTGTGTGATCAAAACAAGGAATTGGCTATTTTGTGTACCGGTTGTTCTAATAATAAATATATGTTAATTAAAGAAAATTCAACATGCAAAATCAATTTAAATGAGAAAAGATAGGGGTACAAAGCAAATCTGATTCAAAGAGGCACATGATCCAGACACTACAGAATAGTGGTAAAGAGGTATGCCATTGGGCTTTCCCAAAGCATTAGGCCATGGTGCACTGAAACTGATTTACTTTCTTTGACTTGAGTTTATATCACAAAAAAACCTTCTCATAATATCCTTCCCCAGGGACCTGACGCTGACGAAGGCTGAATTACTAAGGAGATGTGAGAAATCTTGTCACATGAAAAGAATAACATCCTTTAAAATGTAATCAGTTGGCAATCTGGTTATTATATCATCTAAAGTAACCTGTCTTCAAGACACTTTCCATTTTTGGGTAGTTTAAGAATAATGGTTCCTGTATTCTAAAGTTGGACCTAAAATTGAAAAATATTATTCAACTTCAATGTTTCCTGCAGCAACTATCAGCAAAGCTCAGATTACATTTTTATCAATGCAACCCTGTGTAATATAGAAGAACAGGCCCCGTTTTAGAAATCTGATCACTTCACAGCTGTCAGTCTGGAAGAAAATGGGTTTTCTTCTGTTTATAAGCTAAATTAAGACTTTGAAAATGTACAGCCTCTTTATCAGAACAATCCCCTCTCTCTTAGGCACTTCACACAGAGCTTTCTAACATTAAGTGCTAGTACTTGTGGTTAAATACTTTTAGAGTACATATATTTTTTATTTCAATTTGAAAAATACATAACCTATGTTTAAATGGTAGGTATAATGTGAGGCACGTGTCCTCAGACTCAAGTTATTTACTTCTTAGTTTTCTATGTGACCTAACTCTCTTGGGAAATCTGCAACATAAGGGCTAGATATTAGGGCAATGCTTTGAGCCAAAAAGTCTTATTCATGGAATTGCAATTGAATTTCGACTCAAGTAGAACTAAATAATTCTGCTTAAGTACCCTTGGATTTCTGCCTCGCCATAGTAATAAAAACACAGGAAAAGGGAAAATAGAAATGTGAAAGAAACTATTCAAAACTATTTGGGGCGGGGGGGGTTATATGTACAATGATTCAATGCTAATTATTTAAAATTAAGAAGTTACATGGGTCCATAAAACTGTTTATCAAAAAAAATAAAAAATAGATAAAATATTCTCAGTAGGTAACTTTTCAAAATATTTTTGTAATAAAATACATTTATATCCTTCACAAACCTTCAAAAAGTAAACACAACGTCTTAATACTTCATGAACTTATATATATATATTAATGTTTTTTGCAAATGTTAATATTAATTTGACATCCTTAGATATATCCAGCAAATATAAAATAAAGTAACCATTTGCCTAGGTGATATAGGTTCTAAATCGGAATTGATTATGAAGCCTAAGGAATTAGAGTTTTGAGAATTTTTTTAAAATATCTTAGTTCATAGCTATCAAAAATGAACCAATGTAAATTGAGGCTATAGTGTATATAACTGGATAAGATGTTTAAAGATATTCTTCAAATTCTACTTTCCCCCTTAACATAAGACTATATAGAGATGATATTTGAGAATGGAAGGAAACACTTACACACATTTATAAGTTATTTACAAAAGCAAACTGATATGAGATAATAAAGGCTAACACTTATGGATCCCTTACAGTGTACTGTATTGTGCTTTAACTGTGTTCTAAACATTAGTTTATTACATACCCAGAACAACTGGATGAGATAGGTACTATTAATAGACACTTTTTTATAGAGGAGAAAACCGATGCACAGGGTGATGGAGAATTTTATTCAACATCAAAGAGCTAGTTAGTGCAAGAGATTAAAAATCAATACAGTCAATTAAGAAATATTGGGAATTCGCTGGTGGTCCAGTGGTTAGGACACCACGCTTCCACTGCAGGGGGTGCAGGTTTGATCCCTGGTCAGGAAACTAAGATCCCACATGCTGCGGGGCATGGTCAAAAATAAATAAATAAATAAATAAATAAATAAATAAATAAATAAATGCAAGCACATTAAAAAACAAAACAAAACAAAACCAAAAAAAAAACACTTGTCCCTAAAACAAGCTTAAAAATTTAAGAAATATTTATAAGATCTTTTTTTAAAGTAGACAATATTTGAAGCTTTACCCATTCATTCAAAAGATATTTATTTGAAGGAGTACAAGAAAGGAACAAGAAATATTTAAAAGAGAGGAAATAGCAAGACCTGAGAATTATTTACACATGATTTAGTTAGGGAAACAAGTAGGCAAAAAAGAAAAAGAAAGTGTTTGCAAGGTAATACTGATTGATGCTCAGAGAGTTTAAAATCAGAGGTCAGAGTAAAATTCTAAGCAATTAAAGTCTTCAGGGAAAACATGGGTGTGATCAGTCTTGAAGGATAAGTAACAGGAGAGATGTGCATTAGAGATTATCTAGAAAGTATAAAATTTAGTAATTTCAGATGAGAGAGAGACAGAGATATCTTAGCTCTGGTTTGTGAAGTGTGTTGGCATTTTTCAGACCACTATTATTTTGGTATTAGACTAGTAAGAGAGGAAGAAAGAGAGAGGCTTCATGTTGAGATTGTAGGTAGGATACAGACAGAAGTTCCCTCCTTCACTCCCACATTAATGCCCCAGTCAACATTACTACCCCTACACAGTGTTACACTAGAGTAGAAGAACTTACTTGAAAATAAAATATTCTTTGATATGGCATGAATATTGATTCAATCATATCATCAACCAAACCAATGAGAGAACACTTGAGAGAGAGATTAGAGGTGGTTGGTGGGGAAAAATTCAACCCACAGTGCACTTCTGCATAGGTTGGTTTTCGAAGATTAATAGACGAAAAGAATGCCAAGGAGGGTTTACCCAAAACAAATTTCCCAATTTTCAGATATCATAGAGGTAATAACCTCTTCAGGCCACTGAAAAACATCTCCTACATTATTTTCCTCAGTGTATAATAAACTGTAGATCCTGGCCTTGATTCATTCACTACGTAAAGATGAATTCTATGGAAATTTGTTTCTAAAATAGATCCATCATACTGTGAAAATGGCATGGATCAATAGTAAGAGAATAAACACAGGCTTGGAAACCAAGTAAACATGATGTTCATCACAGATAAAACCACTTATTAGCCCTATGACCTTAAGGAATGTATCACCTCTCTGAGCTTTCTTTGTTAGCATAATGGAGATACCACCTACATCATAATTTTATTTTGACAATAAAGTGAGGTAATATATGAAAGTATTTTATGCTTGAGTATCAAGTGATATGCCTCAGTAGACAACTGTTATTTGTCTTAATGTCTCTTAGGATGGTTTTCTCTTTTTTTCCTTTCTTGGAAAACTTGGGTCTATTTTGTTGAGACACTTCACAAATAGTAAATGCTTTTTTTTTTTTCATTTCTTTGTTTGTTTGTCTTTTTCTTCTGGCAAAGTATGTGAACACAGTGGGATCTGAATAAGGGTTACTATTGAATGAACAAGAGTCTCCATACAAATAGCATGAACTGCTGTCCATTTCTAAAAAAAAGAAATCTGTCAGAAAACTAAATTATTTTTAATTTCCTTCTCCATGCACATGAGTCAACTTTCATTGGGAAAGTTTATGAGAATAAAGCTCTTTTTCTTCCACCTGAATAGCATAGGTGTATGACTTTGCCTCATAAGCGAATGAATAAACTAACCAGGCATTCAACAAATATAAAGAAGAACCTGTTAATACCTAATGTAAAATTAAGTAAGGCATTTCATTGTAGCCTTTACTTCTTTTGTAAATATTTTGGTGGAAATAATCAGGCCAATAAGTCATTATGCTTTACTTATCAAGAGCAGTATGTTTTCATATAGATATTATGATTTTATAGATTCCTAACGTTATCCTTTATACATATTGTTAATATTGTGCTTGAAATTTGTTATAATAACTCAGGAAATAAACTTTTTTTTTACAGTGTGTACTTAGTTTGTGTTTTCCTTTCATTGAGAGATATCTAAACATTGCAAAAAGGACAAATAAATGTACACTTTTTACAGTATTTCATTTAACTTATAGTTCTCAAACTAATTTTAAGTTGTAATACAATTATCATTTTTAACGCCCATTTTTTTAAGACCTCATGTTGAATCTAAGAAAAAAAGCCACTCCATAGTACATCTAGCTGATGCTTTAGACGAATGTACAGCATATGTGACCAAAAGGGTTAGTATGAGGGTGGAAATATTGAGGCAGATTCAAGGGCTACTCTAATATGATGATTACAGCACATTATAACCCAACCACCACTACAATCTCACCGCATCCTCCATGAAGTAGGTGTCAAGACAATATCCATTGGGTTGGCCAAAAAGTTCGCTTGGGTTTTTCTGAAGGGAAAAACCCGAACGAACTTTTTGGCCAACCCAATATACTAAATGCTACTTAGGAAATTGTATGATCAATGATCAATAAGATGTTACCTATGGGGGACTGATAATCTCCTGGCTATAGACCAAGGAAGTGCAATTAAGCTTGTGCCAGCTCAGATTTGTCCACTAGTCCTTTAGAGCCCTCTAATTTGACAATTCCATATTCAAACCCTAATTTCACGCTGGCAGAGAAATGGGTCCTTTTAACACAGG
The DNA here is from genome assembly GCF_028564815.1 of Eubalaena glacialis. NCBI lineage: Eukaryota > Metazoa > Chordata > Mammalia > Artiodactyla > Balaenidae > Eubalaena > Eubalaena glacialis. Next base: position 16,467,076 of record NC_083719.1, read on the forward strand.
AGATCTTGCAAAGTTGCCACTATAGTTTATAAACCTGGGTTACAATTTTTATTCCTACAACTACTCTCTGTTCTGTCATTCACTATATGCACCATTTCATATTTCTAGTAAATATGTTTTAGTGCAATGGGCAAAGTGAAAAGAAAATGCATTACATTGAAATAAAATGAAAATTTATTGTTAAAATTAGAATTTGTGGGCAAACAAATAGGCAGACAAGTTATGATCACAGGAAGCAGTCAATCTCAATAATGATTACCTCTATTCAAGTATTTTCTTCAACAGAAGCTACTTTAAACAAATTACCCAGTTTATCATTTGACACTCAATTTCCCTTTGATTATATAGGCATAGATTCAAGATAATTATTAGTCATGTTAAAGTACATTAGAAAAGTTATTTTTCACTTCGATAACAAAATTTCAGTCCTCAGAGGCACTTATTATTTTCATTATAGTCTGTCCATATCACCATAAAAATTAATTTAAAACTTATGTAATGGAAATCTATTTTTACAGTGATTTACTTTGAGAAACATCTGTTGGCTAAAAGTGTAGAAGATGTCTTTCAGTTGTCACATTTTTTGATACTTGTACATACAGAATGTGAGTGGTTAAGCAAATATATTTGAGACTTTGCCTCCCAAACAGCTGTTTTTGTAAGTTTTACTGACTATGATCAATAGATGGGATAAAGTTTAATCAATATACACCCTTTGGGATATTACAGCAGCTTGGCCTCATCTTTAATTTAACAAAAAGTCACACACCTGCAGTATAGCTCAGATTCATTAAAAAAATTTAAGATTCCCTTAGCTCACTTTGGGGATGCAATTTATTCCACAAGTCATGCATCCAGAAAATAATCTTTCTAAAAAAAAAATAGAACATAGGGATCATTTGTCACTTGATAGTGTATTGTGCTTAATAAAATGGGCAGCACACATAGCACATAGATATTTTGGAAAGCTTTTTAACTTCCTGAACCAAAACCTCGATCCAAAGAAACAAAAGCACCTCAAGAAGTAAAATCTCTACACAAGAAAATATGTTTCTGCCTGTTATTTATGCCTCTAAGTAATTAAGATTTTTAAAATTCCAGTAATCTTGAGTCCTGGAAATGCTATGGAACCATTTTAAGCATTTTTTTAAATTTCTTTGAAAAATTTACATGAAAGCTATTTGGATGTTTCAGTCTCCAGTCAGTAGACTAACAGACGTCACTAAGCCTGGATTTAGGCATTCATTCCAGGGCTAAATGAGTTACACATGCCCACCCGGAAAATAGGTTATCCTTCTGGCGTCAGGACTCTGATTTGCGGTGGTTACCGTCACATACTAGGCTGTTAGGTAAATATGAGCCCCAAATGGAAAAATGTTCAGGGGTCTTCTGTATCTTTATCGAAGCATGGTAAAAGTGACCACATTCTATCCAATCTCTATGGTTAGTTAGCTGTGTGATTGGGAGACAGTCACTCAGGCATCTCAGTCTACGATATCTTCATCTCTGTAAGAACGGGATTGTCTTGGTCATCTTTAGGTCCCTTCACATTCTCAAATGCCATAGTCACATGACGTTTAACAGTAAAGTATTGGTCAATCTAAATGTGCTAACTTTGTTATCTGCAATGTGATAAATGACAAAACACAAGTCAAAGACAGACTTCCGGTTTTAAATGGAAGCCTGCTTTCTATCTGAACTCAGTTTGCATGAAGTATCCTTAATGAGTTATCTCCTTTGTATCAGAAGACTATGACAGTTTTGATGAGGGTATATTAAGGCTTTCTATTAAAGGTCCAATTAAGATATTTTGACTTTCACTAAGCTAAACTTTTATAAGTCAATTTGGTCTATAGAATAAAAACTCAGTTTAATATGAATATATTTTGAAACACATTTTCTGAGTATTCTTGTCTTTCTTTTCAGAAGTTTGAATCCTGTATTCAAACTTTCTTAATCAAAAATTTTTACTTTCTTTTTCAAGTTTGCCATATGACCTTGTCATTATTTTGAAATATCTATTTTTTGCTATTATAACATTCCAAATTAATGAGGTATTCCTAACTGCCATCTCATCATGAGCTATGTGAAACTTTCAGAAGTGTGTAAGAAAACAACACACTAATAAGGATGCCATGAATATACTGGAATCATTTATTCTCTGAGGCTACAATTAAACTCAAAACAGGATGAGTAATGACTTCTAATTCTCTGCAACTATTCTTTTTTTTTTAAAGATATTTTAGAAAGATTTTTTTTAATTTAGCAAATATTTCCAAACTTGATCACAATTTTATTTCTTATGTTAGCATATATATTGGCTATTGTTTCCTAAATAATGTCAAGGTAAGTATTTGAAAAAATTATGCAAGATTTTTAATATTTCTTTCTGATGGCTTTAAAGTTACTGTACAAAGAAAATATTAAAATTTTTACCAATAAGTAAATGTATAGATAAATTCAGATTATAAATCAGAGTAGAAAAGAAGTAAAGATCGGGGGATATACTTACTCATATAAATTCATACTAAGGCTCTTCGTCCTATGAGAATTATTAATTGAGGGCTTCAATAATTTTCTTTATGTTGCACTAAATCAAGTGGCATAAGTCTTTGACTTTACAATATGGAGAAACTCTAAAATAAATAACAGTTTTTTCGTGAGATGCTAGAGTTAAAAATGGAATTCTCTTCAGCATCTCTTTTTCCCAGCGTATGAAACACATCTGAACATGGGAAACATTCGTTTCCTACTTTGTGGTATCAGACTTCTGTAAATGCAGTTTATTATTATTATTAGTTGAAATATACAAGAGGCAGATTTGGGGGCTTTAAAAAAAACAGGGTTTTTGTAGTAAAGCAAAACTGGGTTTAAATTCTGGATCTGCCACTTTATCACTACGTAAATTTGGCCAAATTACCTGTCTGTACCTTAGTTTCTTCATCTATAGAATGGGACTAATATTGCAGACTATTTAGGGTTGTTACAAGGGTTTGGGGCATGCTGTTACAAACCCCTGGCCCACAGATAGCAAGCAGCAAATGGTCACTGTTTTTAATAGCCACATGATATAGGGTCACATTTTCAGAAAACTCTCCTGCTTCTCGTGTCCATCATAGGACTGCTCATCTGTCAGTAGCTACTCAGGAAATTCCTGAATTCCATTTCCAGTATGCCAGCAAGTGAGCACAGCCAGCTTAAATCAAGGTTTCTTCACTACTGGTAAATAGCCTGGTTCTGATTTTATTTTTAAGAAAGTTGATGATGATATTGCTGTAAATTGCATATCCTTGTTTTGAGTTAAAAAAGACAAAAGCTAGACATGATATGCTCTTAGAAATCTGAAGAATCTTACTAATAGTTTAGAAAATGGAAATACAAAAGACAAGTCAGGAAGCTTTTCACAAATGCCTATGAGACTCAAACTCCCTTTCATTATCAATTCTACCGACTTGGAGTTAATTGCATTTCAGGGCACATGGCAAGGTACATCTCTCAATGTGCGCCTCCTTAATTAGTACAAACATTTGGTCCCTGGGAAAGGTGGAAGTATGAGGGTTACTTTTGTATTTGTTAATGTTTTCTGCTTTATTCACTGTTTGCCCCTAGAGGCCCATGTAAATGACACACTTTTGTTAAAATCAAGAACAAATATTATGTAAGTTATGCCCCCAAACACCAGCTATGGAGTCTGATTATTTTAAGGCAGCTTTGGAAGGATTCATTTTAGTTGTCTAACCAAAACAAAGCAGAAAGAATAATGTACATGCTAATGGATTTGTGCTTCTCAGTAGTTGCATTTAAAGACAATATACCCATCACCTTTGCATAGCAACAACTGGGCGAATGTGTGTAACATAGCTGGTGTTCAATTAAATGCTCCCAATAATATAGAGCAATTACCGAGGCAATTAACAATATAATGGAACCATTATACATAAATTTTTTTTTGTAGTTTTTTACTAAATGAAATGTATGTTGAAACATTCACATGAATACACATATATGTGAAACATACATGCTGGTATGCATTTCCCAAAAATATGTTTTCAAATTTTCTTTCCATGAGTATAATTAGCACCCCCATTTTACCAATGTACTACCCAGTTTGGTTTACTCTGGGTGAGGGTTTTTCAAACTCAGCACCACTGATATTCTGAACCAGATAATTCTCTGTTGTGGGGACTCACTTGTGAGTTGTAGGATGTTCAGAACCATCCCTGACCTCTACCTACAAATGATGGTAACATTCCACACGCAGTTGTGACAGCCAAACACGTCTTCAGACATTGTCAAATGTCCCCCGGTAGGGGGGATTTTGCCCTTGGGTGACCACTGTTTTATGTGGAATAGGTTTTTTTTTTTGGTATGTTGGGATATATAGAGCAACATTGAAACAAATTTGTCCCTGACCTCAATTTTTCCTCCTTTGGTCTACCTTTTTGGAACATATATTCCACCCTTTACAGCATTCTGAAATTTCATTATTATTTATTTTGAAATGCAAATCTTCCTATCACTGTTTCTTATTAAACTGACTCATGCATCTCTGATTTATCTTTTACCCCCACTGACACTGCTGTCAGGATAAATTTCCAAGATGTCAGCTTGGAAAGCCTTTTCCAAACGCAAAGCGCAAAGCCTTTTCATGATCTCTCTAAAGCATCTTTTTACAACCTCATTATTTGCTATTCCCGCACAGGTAACCTAAGCTCCTTGTGTACACAACAAACTGCAGTTATGTTCTCTGTTCTTCACCTGTCTAATCCTTAACCTGGGTTTTGAGCTTCAATTCAATCTTCCTCAACTCATTCCCTCCAGAAGATGTCAGGCATACTTATTCCCTACATATGTATCAGACTTTTATCACCCTTATCAAAGAATGTAAATTTTTTCTCTCCACTGGACTTCAGGCTGCTCTGTGTGTGTGTGTGCATGTGTTTAATTTCTTTATCCTGAGGAATATCATAATAGTTGCATATAAAAGGTGCTTTAAATATCACTTTTAAAAATCAGGTACCTCCCACCTCCTTTAATTAAAAATATAGAATGCATCATTAATATCAAGTTTTAGTTTTTTTAAAAAAAGTCTTATCAATGTTTATCAAATATTTCCACATCAAACTCACAGCATGAAATATTTTTACTATCAAAAGCTGTTGGCTCCTTTTGGTAAATGGCCACATTTATAAATATCTTTATAACACTAACTTTCAATGTAGACACATTTTCCTTATTAAGTGTCAAAAATGCTATTAAAATATGGCATTCTATGGAATGATGAAGCATCGTGGTCTTTCCTGTGCTTGGACAAATAAGCATATCAACTTCTGCTTGCATTGCTTAATTAAAGATCAATTTTCACAACTGGGTTTATGCCTATTATATCGTATACTTTGTCTATCCTGCTTCAAGCAATGTCCAGCTCTTGCTCTCAGTGTGACAGAAGGGTTCTCAACTAACAAGGTAATGTTACTGCATTCACAGTTGAAGCAGAATTGTTTAATACATACCTCTATGCTTGGAAGATTGTTTCTCTCCATGCATGAGTGCTGTGGCCATTTTTTAAAAACTTAAGAACAATCATGCTTATATAAAAGAAAATGGAAACACTTTACAAACATTACATAGATATCAAAGAGAATACTTATATTAGTTTTTGTTAAAATGGATGAGAACTAAAGAGAGTGAGAAGACAAACTTGAGAAAAAGCAGACAGATTTGTTTCAGAGTTCAGACTTTCTAGGACCTTAGGATTATCCAAGGGTATAAATACAGGGTAACTAAAGAGTTTTATACATTATGTAATTCTTTGAATTTGTCATAATTGAGACAAAAAAAAAAAAACCAAACACCCTTCTTATTATGCAAGGAAACCTTTAATTATCTCTGCATGACATATGACAACAATAAAATATTAGTCAGTGAGCACTTACTGACTATACTAAGTACTTTCTGTCAATCTAATTTAATTCCCTCAATATATGTATGCAACATTATTATTCTTTGTTCATATATTTGATAGCAAGACTCAGCAAGGTTGAATGACTGTATAAGATGACACAGCTCGTAAATCAAGTCACCAGAATCCCCACATTGGTCTTCCTGTCTTCAGAAATGAGTCTCTAACTTGCCTTGGACAAGTTAGTATTTATTGAGTGACTATTAGGTGCAGACCACTCTGCTTAGCACTTAAAGCACATAGCTTGAAACACTCTCACAATAACTCTGAGAGATAGATATCTGTGGTGTTCTTTCACAAATAAGGATAAGTAATTTCCTAAAGGCTTATAGCCATGGTGGCAGAACAAGGAGTCAGAGTTGAATGTTTATTCCGAAACCCTCATTTTTGTGTGTGTGTATTTATACTTCCTATTGCTAAGATACCAAAGATTCTCTACTTTGTGATTAAATATTTCTCTCTAAATTTTTCCAGTCAATTATGCTCCCATCTATTAAGTCAAATGGAAAAAAACTCATCTGTGTGGTCACCAATATATTCATGGAGATAGTTACATGTATGCTAAATTTGATAGAAACCCATCTGTTATTTATTCAGTTAAAGAATCAGCTAAGATTATAGTTGAATTATACTAATAGAAAATAACATGGATGGGATGTGTGGCTGTGACAGTTTGTCTCTGTGGCTCCAGGAGAAGAGTCTCTCTGAATAAAGATGCCAAAAATGCAAAGTGACTAGATGGGAGCCAAGAGATAAAACTAGGGAATGGGAGCTTGCAAAATATTGGTTCCCAGGGTGGAGGTCTGGCCCGAGCTCCTGTGGTGGGAGCTCTGAGTCCAAACTGCTGGACTAAGAGAGAACCTCAGACCCCAGGGAATATTAATCGGAGTGAGGCATACCAGACGTCCTCATCTCAGCACCAAGACCCAGCTCTATCCAACTGCCTGCACACTCCAGTGCTGGACGTCTCAGGCCAAACAACCAGTAAGACAGGAATACAGCACCACCCATCAAAATAAAAAAAGAAACAACAAAAAAATATGTTACAGACAAAGGAACAGGCAAAAACCTACAAGACCAAATAAATGAAGACAAAATAGGCAACCTACCTGAAAAGAATTCAGAGTAATGATAGTAAAGATGATCCAAAATCTCAGAAACAGAATGGAGACAATAAAAGAAACATTTAGCAAGCATCTAGAAGAACTAAAGAGCAAACAAAGTGATGAACAACACAATTACTGAAATTAAAATGAAAAATACTCTAGAAGGAATCAATATCAGAATAACTGAGGCAGAAGAATGGATAAGTGAACAGGAAGATAAAATGGTGGAAATAACTGCCAGGGAGCAGAATAAAGAAAAAAGAATGAAAAGAATTGAGGACAGTCACAGAGACCTCTGGGACAACATTGAATGCACCAACATACAAATTATAGGGGTCCAAGAAGAAGAGAAAAAGAAAGAGTCTGAGAAAATATTTGAAGAGATTATAGTGGAAAACTTTCCTAACATGGGAAAAGAAATAGTCAATCAAGTCCAAGAAGGACAGAGAGTACCATACAGGATAAACCCAAAGAGAAACACGCCGAGACACATATTAATCAAAGTATCAACAATTAAATACAAAGAAAAAACATTAAAAGCAGCAATGCGAAAAGCAACAAATAACATACAAGGGAATCCCCATAAGGTTAACAGCTGATTTTTCAGCAGTAATTCTGCAAGCCAGAAGGGAGTGGCAGGACATATTTAAAGTGATGAAAGGGAAAAACCTAAATCAAGATTAATATACTCAGCAAGGATCTCATTCAGATTTGATGGAGAAATTAAAACCTTTACAGATAAACAAAAGTTAAGAGAATTCAGCACCACCAAACCAGCTTCACAACAAATGCTAAAGGAACTTCTCTAGGCAGGAAACACAAGAGCAGGAAAAGACCTACAATAACAAGCCCAAAACAATTAACAAAATGGTAATAGGAACATATATCTCGATAATAACCTTAAATATAAATGGACTAAATGCTCCAACCAAAAGACATAGACTGGCTGAATGGATACAAAAACAAGACCCATATATACGCTATCTACAAGAGACCCACTTCAGACCTAGAGACCCACACAGACTGAAAGTGAGGGGATGGAAAATAATATTGCATGCAAATGGAAATCAAAAGAAAGCTGGAGTAGCAATTCTCATATCAGACACAATAGACTTTAAAATAAAGACTATTATAAGAGACAAAGAAAGACACTACATAATGATCAAGGGATCAATCTAAGAAGAAGATATAACAATTGTAAATATTTATGCACCAAATATAGGAGCACCTCAATACATATGGTAAATGCTAACAGCCATAAAAGGGAAAATTGACATTAACACAATAACAGTAGGGGACTTTAACATCCCACTTTCACCAATGGACATATCAGCCAAAATGAAAATAAATAAGGAAACACAAGCTTTAAATGACACATTAAAAAAGATGGACTTAACTGCTATTTATAGGACATTCCATCCAGAAACAATTGAATACACTTTCTTCTCAAGTGCTCATAGAACATTCTCCAGGATAGATCATATCTTGGGTCACAAATCAAGCCTTGGTAAATTTACGAAAACTGAAATCTTATCAAGTATCATTTCTGACCACAACACTATGAGACTAATATCAGTTACAGGAAAAAAAACTGTAAAAAATACAACCACATGGAGGCTAAACAATATGTTAATAAATAACCAAGAGATCACTGAAGAAATCAAAGAGAAAATCAAAAAATACCTAGAAGCAAATGACAATGAAAACACGGCAGCGCTAAACCTATGAGATGCAGCAAAAGCAGTCTAAGAGGGGAGTTTATAGCAATAAAATCCTACCTCAAGAAACAAGAAAAATCTCAAACAAACAACCTAAACTTACACCTAAAGCATTTAGAGAAAGAAGAACAATAATCCCCCAAAGTTAGCAGAGGAAAGGAATCCTAAAGATCAGATCAGAAATAAATGAAAATGAAATAAAGGTAACAATAGCAAAGATCAATAAAACTAAAAGATGGTTCTTTGAGAAGATAAACAAAATTGATAAACCATTAGCCAGACTCATCAAGAAAAAAAGGGAAAAGACTCAAATCAACAGAATTAGAAATGAAAAAGGAGAAGTAACAACTGACACTGCAGAAATACAAAGGATCATGAGAGATTACTACAAGCAACTCTATGCCAATAAAATGGACAACCTGGAAGAAATGGACAAATTCTTAGAAAAGCACAACCTTCCAAGACAGAACCAGGAAGAAATAGAAAATATAAACAGACCGACCACAAGCACTGAAATTGAAACTGTGATTAAAAATCTTCCAACAAACAAAAGCCCAGGAACAGATGGCTTCACAGGCGAATTTTATTAAACATTTAGAGAAGAGCTGACACCTGTCCTTCTCAAACTCTTCCAAAATATTGCAGAGAGAGGAACACTCCCAAACTCATTCTACGAGGCAACATCACCCTTACACCAAAACCAGACAAAGATGTAACAAAAAAAGAAAACTACAGGTCAATATCTCTGATGAATATAGATGCAAAAATCCTCAACAAAATACACATCCAACAGCACATTAAAAGGATCATGCAACATGATCAAGTGGGGTTTACCCCAGGAATGCAAGGATTCTTCAAGATATGCAAATCAATCAATGTGATACACTATATTAATAAAATGAAGGATAAAAACCATATGATAATCTCAATAGATGCAGAAAAAACTTTTGACAAAATTCAACATACATTTATGATTAAAACTCTCCAGAAAGTTGGCATAGAGGGAACCTACCTCAACATAATAAAGGCCATATATGACAAACCCACAGCCAACATTGTTCTCCATGGTGAAAAACTGAAACCATTTTCTCTAAGATCAGGAACAAGACAAGGTTGCCTACTCTCACCACTATTATTCAACATAGTTTTGGAAGTTGTAGCCACAGCAATCAGAGAAGAAAAAGAAATAAAAGGAAACCAAATTGGCAAAGAAGAAGTAAAACTGTCACTGCAAATAACATGATACTATACATACAGAATCCTAAAGATGCTACCAGAAAACTACTAGAGCTAATCAATGAATTTGGTAGAGTAGCAGGATAGAAAAATAATGCACCGAAATCTCTTGCATTCCTATACACTAATGATGAAAAATCTGAAAGAGAAATTAAGGAAACACTCCCATTTACCATTGCAACAAAAATAATAAAATACCTAGGAATAAACCTACCTAGGGAGACAAAAACCTGTAGGCAGAAAACTATAAGATACTGATGAAAGAAATTAAAGATGATACAAACAGATGGAGAGATATACCATGTTCTTGGATTGGAAGAATCAACATTCTTCAACAAAATGACTCTACCACCCAAAGCAATCTACAGATTCAATGCAATGCTTATCAAACTACCAATGGCATTTTTTACAGAACTAGAAGGAAAAATTTCATAGTTTGTATGGACACACAAAAGATCCCGAATAGCCAAAGCAATCTTGAGAACGAAAAACAGAGCTGGAGGAATCAGGCTCCCTGACTTCAGACTATACTACAAAGCTACAGTAATCAAGACAGTATGGTACTGGCACAAAAACAGAAATATAGATCAATGGAACAGGATAGAAAGCCCAGAGATAAACCCACGCACATATGGTCACCTAATCTTTGATAAAGGAGGCAAGCGTATACAATGGAGAAAAGACAGCCTCTTCAATAAGTGGTGTTGGGAAAACTGGACAGCTACATGTAAAAGACAGAAATTAGAACACTCCCTAACACCATACACAATAATAAACTCAAAATGGATTAAAGACCTAAATGTAAGGCCAGACAATATAAAACTCTTAGAGGAAAACATAGGCAGAATACTCTATGATATAAATCACAGCAAGATCCTTTTTGACCCACCTCCTAGAGAAATGGAAATAAAAACAAAAATATACAATTGGGACCTAATGAAACAAAAGCTTTTGCACAGCAAAGGAAACCATAAACAAGATCAAAAGACAACCCTCAGAATGGGAGAAAATATTTGCAAATGAATTAACTGACAAAGGATTAATCTCCAAAATATGCAAGCAGCTCATGCAGCTCAATAACGAAAAAACAAACAACCCAATCCAAAAATGGGCAAAAGACCTAAATAGACATTTCTCCAAAGAAGATATACAAATTGCCAACAAACACATGAAAAGATGCCCAACACCACTAATTATTAGAGAAATGCAAATCAAATCTACAATGAGATATCACCTCACACCAGTCAGAATGGCCATCATCAAAATATCTAGAAACAATAAATGCTGGAGAGGATGTGGAGAAAAGGGAACCCTCTTGCATTGTTGGTGGGAATGTAAATTGATACAACCACTAGGGAGAACAGTATGGAGGTTCCTTAAAAAACTAAAAATAGAAGGCGGGGCAAGATGGCCGAAGAGTAAGACGCGGAGATCACCTTCCTCCCCACAGATACATGAGAAATACATCTACACGTGGAACTGCTCCTACAGAACACCCACTGAACGCTGGCAGAAGACGTCAGACCTCCCAAAAGGCAAGAAAATCCCCACGTACTTGGGTAGGGCAAAAGAAAAAAGAAATAACAGAGACAAAAGAATAGGGACGGGACCTGCACCAGTGGGAGGGAGCTGTGAAGGAGGAAAGGTTTCCACACACTAGGAAGCCCCTTCGTGGGCAGAGACTGCGGGTAGCAGAGGGGGGAAGCTTCGGAGCCACGGAGGAGAGCGCAGCCACATTGGTGCAGAGGGCAAAGCGGAGAGATTCCCGCACAGAGGAGCCCGACCAGCACTCACCAGCCCGAGAGGCTTGTCTGCTCAGCCGCCGGGGCGGGCGGGGGCTGGGAGCTGGGGCTCGGGCTTCGGTGCTAGCCGGGAGGGAGTACGGGAAAAAGACTGCAGCTGCCGAAGAGGCAAGAGACTTTTTCTTGCCTCTGTTTCGCGGCGCGCAAGGAGAGGGGATTCAGAGCGCCGCCTAAACGAGCTCCAGAGACGGGCGCGAGCCGCGGCTATCAGCGCGGATCCCACAGCAACAGGGACGCAGAGGGAAAAACGGAGAGATTCCCGCACAGAGGCTCGGCGCCGAGCAGCACTCACCAGCCCGAGAGGCTTGTCTGCTCACCCGCCGGGGCGGGCGGGGGCTGGGAGCTGAGGCGCGGGCTTCGGTCGGATCCCAGGGAGAGGACTGGGGTTGGCTGCGTGAACACAGCCTGAAGGGGCTAGCGCACCACAGCTAGCCGGGAGGGAGCCCGGGAAAAAGTCTGCAGCTGCCGAAGAGGCAAGAGACTTTTTCTTGCCTCTTTGTTTCGCGGCGCGCAAGGAGAGGGGATTCAGAGCGCCGCTTAAACAAACTCCAGAGACGGGCGCGAGCCGTGGCTATCAGCGCGGACCCCAGAGATGGGCATGAGACGCTAAGGCTGCTGCTGCCGCCAGCAAAAAGCCTGTGGGCGAGCACAGGTCATTCTCCACACCGCCCCTCCCGGGAGCCTGTGCAGCCCGCCACGGCCAGGCTCCCGCAATCTGGGAACAACTTCCCCGGGAGAGCGCACGGCGCGCCTCAGGCTGCTGCAACGTCATGCCGGCTTCTGCCGCCGCAGGCTCGCCCCGCCTCCTCCGTACCGCTCCCTCCCCCCGGCCTGACTGAGCCAGAGCCCCCGAATCAGCTGCTCCTTTAACCCCGTTCTGTCTGGGCGGGGAACAGACGCCCTCAGGGGACCTACATGCAGAGGCGGGTCCAAATCCAAAGCTGAACCCCGGGAGCTGTACGAACAAAGAAGAGAAAGGGAAATCTCTCCCAGCAGCCTCAGAAGCAGCGGATTAAAGCTCCACAAACAACTTGATGTGCCTGCATCTGTTGAATACCTGAATAGACAACGAATCATCCCAAATTTAGGAGGTGGACTTTGGGAGCAGGATATATTAACTTTTCCCCTTTTCCTTTTTTTGTGAGTGTATATGTGTATGCTTCTGGGTGAGATTTTGTCTGTATAGCTTTGCTCTCACCGTTAGTCCTAGGGTTAGGTCTGTCCGTTTTTTTTCTTTTTTTTTTTTTTACTGAAAAAAATTTTTTTTTCCCTAATAAATGTTTTTCTTAATAATTTTTTCCTTATTTTCTATTTTTAAAAAATTAAAAAAAATTTTTTAATAAGTTTTTTCATATTTTTTATTTTAAAAAAATTAATTTTTTTCTTAATATTTTTCTTAATAATTTTTTTCTTATTTTTAGCATAAAAAATTAATAAATCTATTTTTTTAAATTAAAAAAAATTTTTTTCTTAATAAATTTATTCTTAATAATTTTTTTTCTTATTTTTTATTATAATTGCTTTATTTTATTTTATTTTATCCTCTTTCTTTCTTTCTTTCCATTTTTTCTCCCTTTTATTCTGAGCCGTGTGGATGAAAGGCTCTTGGTGCTCCAGCCAGGCATCAGGGCTGTGCCTCTGAGGTGGGAGAGCCAACTTCAGGACACTGGTCCACAAGAGACCTCCCAGCTCCACGTAATACCAAACGGCAAAAATCTCTCAGAGATCTCCATCTCAACATCAAGACCCAGCTTCACTCAACGACCAGCAAGCTACGGTGCTGGACACCCTATGCCAAACAACTAGCAAGACAGGAACACAGCCCCATCCATTAACAGAAAGGCTGCCTAAAATCATAATAAGGCCACAGACACCCCAAAACACACCACCAGACATGGACGAGCCACCAGAAAGACAACATCCAGCTTCATCCACCAGAACACAGGCACTAGTTCCCTCCACCAGGAAACCTACACAACCCACTGAACCAACCTTAGCCACTGGGGACAGATACCAAAAACAACGGGAACTACGAACCTGCAGCCTGTGAAAAGGAGACCCCAAACACAGTAAGATAAGCAAAATGAGAAGACAGAAAAACACACAGCAGATGAAGGAGCAGGGTCAAAACACACCAGACCTAACAAATGAAGAGGAAATAGGTAGTCTACCTGAAAAAGAATTCAGAATAATGATAGTAAGGATGATCCAAAGTCTTGGAAATAGAATAGACAAAATGCAAGAAACATTTAACAAGGACGTAGAAGAACTAAAGAGGAACCAAGAAACGATGACAAGCACAATAAATGAAATTAAAAATACTCTAGATGGGATCAATAGCAGAATAACTGAGGCAGAAGAACGGATAAGTGACCTGGAAGATAAAATGGTGGAAATAACTACTGCAGAGCAGAATAAAGAAAAAAGAATGAAAAGAACTGAGGACAGTCTCAGAGACCTCTGGGACAACATTAAACGCACCAACATTCGAATTATAGGGGTCCCAGAAGAAGAAGAGAAAAAGAAAGGGACTGAGAAAATATTTGAAGAGATTATAGTTGAAAACTTCCCTAATATGGGAAAGGAAATAGTTAATCAAGTCCTGGAAGCACAGAGAGTCCCATACAGGATAAATCCAAGGAGAAACACACCAAGACACATATTAATCAAACTCTCAAAAATTAAATATAAAGAAAACATATTAAAAGCAGCAAGGGAAAAACAACAGATAACACACAAGGGCATCCCCATAAGGTTAACAGCTGATCTTTCAGCAGAAACGCTGCAAGCCAGAAGGGAGTGGCAGGATATACTTAAAGTGATGAAGGAGAAAAACCTACAACCAAGATTACTCTACCCAGCAAGGATCTCATTCAGATTTGATGGAGAAATTAAAACCTTTACAGACAAGCAAAAGCTGAGAGAGTTCAGCACCACCAAACCAGCTTTACAACAAATGCTAAAGGAACTTCTCTAGGCAAGAAACACAAGAGAAGGAAAACACCTACAATAACAAACCCAAAACATTTAAGAAAATGGGAATAGGAACATACATATCGATAATTACCTTAAATGTAAATGGATTAAATGCTCCCACCAAAAGACACAGACTGGCTGAATGGATACAAAAACAAGACCCATATATATGCTGTCTACAAGAAACCCACTTCAGACCTAGAGACACATACAGACTGAAAGTGAGGGGATGGAAAAAGATATTCCATGCAAATGGAAATCAAAAGAAAGCTGGAGTAGCAATTCTCATATCAGACAAAATAGACTTTAAAATAAAGACTATTACAAGAGACAAAGAAGGACACTATATAATGATCAAGGGATCGATCCAAGAGGAAGGTATAACAATTGTAAATATTTATGCACCCAACATAGGAGCACCTCAATACATAAGGCAAATACTAACAGCCATAAAAGGGGAAATCGACAGCAACACAATCATAGTAGGGGACTTTAACACCCCACTTTCACCAATGGACAGATCATCCAAAATGAAAATAAATAAGGAAACACAAGCTTTAAATGATACATTAAACAAGATGGACTTAATTGATATTTATAGGACATTCCACCCAAAAACAACAGAATACACATTTTTCTCAAGTGCTCATGGAACATTCTCCAGGATAGATCATATCTTGGGTCACAAATCAAGCCTTGGTAAATTTAAAAAAATTGAAATCGTATCAAGTATCTTTTCCGACCACAACGCTATGAGACTAGATATCGATTACAGGAAAAGATCTGTAAAAAATACAAACACATGGAGGCTACACAATACACTACTTAATAACGAAGTGATCACTGAAGAAATCAAAGGGGAAATCAAAAAATACCTAGAAACAAATGACAATGGAGATACGACGACCCAAAACCTATGGGATGCAGCAAAAGCAGTTCTAAGAGGGAAGTTTATAGCAATACAAGCCCGCATCAAGAAACAGGAAACATCTCGAATAAACAACCTAACCTTGCACCTAAAGCAATTAGAGAAAGAAGAACAAAAAAACCCCAAAGCTAGCAGAAGGAAAGAAATCATAAAGATCAGATCAGAAATAAATGAAAAAGAAATGAAGGAAACAATAGCAAAAATCAATGAAACTAAAAGCTGGTTCTTTGAGAAGATAAACAAAATTGATAACCCATTAGCCAGACTCATCAAGAGAAAAAAGGAGAAGACTCAAATTAATAGAATTAGAAATGAAAAAGGAGAAGTAACCACTGACACTGCAGAAATACAAACGATCATAAGAGATTACTACAAGCAACTCTATGCTAATAAAATGGACAACCTGGAAGAAATGGACAGATTCTTAGAAATGCACAACCTGCCAAGACTGAACCAGGAAGAAATAGAAAATATGAACAGACCAATCACAAGCACTGAAATTGAAACTGTGATTAAAAATCTTCCAACACACAAAAGCCCAGGACCAGATGGCTTCACAGGCGAATTCTATCAAACATTTAGAGAAGAGCTAACACCTATCCTTCTCAAACTCTTCCAAAATATTGCAGAGGGAGGAACACTCCCAAACTCATTCTACGAGGCCACCATCACCCTGATACCAAAACCAGACAAAGATGTCACAAAGAAAGAAAACTACAGGCCAATATCACTGATGAACATAGATGCAAAAATCCTCAACAAAATACTAGCAAACAGAATCCAACAGCACATTAAAAGGATCATACACCATGATCAAGTGGGGTTTATTCCAGGAATGCAAGGATTCTTCAATATACGCAAATCAATCAACGTGATACATCATATTAACAAATTGAAGGAGAAAAACCATATGATCATCTCAATAGATGCAGAGAAAGCTTTCGACAAAATTCAACACCCATTTATGATAAAAGTCCTGCAGAAAGTAGGCATAGAGGGAACTTTCCTCAACATAATACAGGCCATATATGACAAACCCACAGCCAACATTGTCCTCAATGGTGAAAAACTGAAACCATTTCCACTAAGATCAGGAACAAGACAAGGTTGCCCACTCTCACCACTATTATTCAACATAGTTTTGGAAGTGTTAGCCAACTGACTATTTTCAGTTTTTAATTTTAATAATTAAGTCTATGATTTAGGTCTGACACACCTACTAAGGATCTAATATCTACTTAACTACAAAGTTTTTACTTCTATGGTGGAAGTCAGACACAACTTTAAGCAAAACTTTTTCTGTACCTTCAAAGGATCCTAGAAAAGTTAATAGACTTAGTATGCTAATCAATGAATTTGGTAAAGTAGCAGGATACAAAATTAATGCACAGAAATCTCTTGCATTCCTGTATACTAATGATGAAAAATCTGAAAGTGAAATTAAGAAAACACTCCCATTTACCATTACAACAAAAAGAATAAAATATCTAGGAATAAACCTACCTAAGGAGACAAAAGACCTGTATGCAGAAAATTATAGGACACTGATGAAAGAAATTAAAGATGATACAAATAGATGGAGAGATATACCATGTTCTTGGATTGGAAGAATCAACATTGTGAAAATGACTCTGCTACCCAAAGCAATCTATAGATTCAATGCAATCCCTATCAAACTACCACTGGCATTTTTCACAGAACTAGAACAAAAAATTTCACAATTTGTATGGAAACACAAAAGACCCCGAATAGCCAAAGCAATCTTGAGAACGAAAAATGGAGCTGGAGGAATCAGGCTCCCTGACTTCAGACTATATTACAAAGCTACAGTAATCAAGACAGTTTGGTACTGGCACAAAAACAGAAATATAGATCAATGGAACAGGATAGAAAGCCCAGAGATAAGCCCACGCACATATGGTCACCTTATCTTTGATAAAGGAGGCAAGCATATACAGTGGAGAAAAGACAGCCTCTTCAATAAGTGGTGCTGGGAAAATTGGACAGGTACATGTAAAAGTATGAAATTAGAACACTCCCTGACACCATACACAAAAATAAACTCAAAATGGATTAAAGACCTAAGTGTAAGGCCAGACACTATCAAACTCTTAGAGGAAAACATAGGCAGAACACTCTATGACATACATCACAGCAAGATCCTTTTTGACCCAGGTCCTAGAGAAATGGAAATAAAAACACAAATAAACAAATGGGACCTAATGAAACTTAAAAGCTTTTGCACAGCAAAGGAAACCATAAACAAGACCAAAAGACAACCCTCAGAATGGGAGAAAATATTTGCAAATGAAGCAACTGACAAAGGATTAATCTCCAAGATTTACAAGCAGCTCATGCAGCTCAATAACAAAAAAACAAACAACCAATCCAAAAATGGGCAGAAGACCTAAATAGACATTTCTCCAAAGAAGATATACAGATTGCCAACAGACACATGAAAGAATGCTCAACATCATTAATCATTAGAGAAATGCAAATCAAAACTACAATGAGGTATCATCTCACACCGGTCAGAATGGCCATCATCAAAAAATCTAGAAACAATAAATGCTGGAGAGGGTGTGGAGAAAAGGGAACACTCTTGCACTGTTGGTGGGAATGTAAATTGATACAGCCACTATGGAGAACAGTATGGAGGTTCCTTAAAAAACTAAAAATAGAACTACCATACGACCCAGCAATCCCACTACTGGGCATATACCCTGAGAAAACCATAATTCAGAAAGAGTCATGTACCAAAATATTCATTGCAGCTCTGTTTACAATAGCCAGGACATGGAAGCAACCTAGGTGTCCATCATCGGATGAATGGATAAAGACGATGTGGCACATATATACAATGGAATATTACTCAGCCATAAAAAGAAATGAAATGGAGGTGTTTGTAATGAGGTGGATGGAGTTAGAGTCTGTCATACAGAGTGAAGTAAGTCAGAAAGAGAAAAAGAAATACAGTATGCTAACACATATATATGGAATCTAAGGGAAAAAAAAAAAAGGTCATGAAGAACCTAGTGGCAAGATGGGAATAAAGACACAGACCTACTAGAGAATGGACTTGAGGATATGGGGAGGGGGAGGGGTGAGATGTGACAGGGTGAGGGAGTGTCATGGACATATATACACTACCAAACGTAAAATAGATAGCTAGTGGGAAGCAGCCGCATAGCACAGGGAGATCAGCTCGGTGCTTTGTGACCACCTAGAGGGGTGGGATAGGGAGGGTGGGAGGGAGGGAGATGCAAGAGGGAAGAGATATGGGAACATATGTATATGTATAACTGATTCACTTTGTATAAAGCAGAAGCTAACACACCATTGTAAAGCAATTATACTTCAATAAAGATGTTTAAAGAAAAAAAAAAAAAAACTAAAAATAGAACTACCATATGACCCAGCAATCCCACTACTGGACGTATACCCTGAGAAAACCATAATTCAAAAAGAGTCATGTACCACAATGTTCATTGCAGCTCTATTTACAATAGCCAGGACATGGAAGCAACCTAAGTGTCCATCAACAGATGACCGGATAAAGAAGATGTGGCACATATATACAATGGAATATTACTCAGCCATAAAAAGAAACGAAATTGAGTTATTTGTAGCGAGGTGAATGGACCTATATTCTGTCATACAGAGTGAAGTAAGTCAGAAAGAGTAAAACAATTACTGTATGCTAACACATATATATGGAATCTAAAAAATAAAAAAGGTTCTGATGAACCTAGGGGTAGGACAGGAATAAAGACGCAGACGTAGAGAATGGACTTGATGACACGGGGAGGGGGAAGGGTAAGCTGAGACGAAGTGAGAGAGTGGCATTGACATATATACAGTACCAAATGTAAAATAGATAGCTAGTGGGAAGCAGCTGCATAGCACAGGGAGATCAGCTCGGTGTTTTGCCACCACCTAGAGGGGTGGGATAAGGAGGGTGGGAGGGAGATGCAAGAGGGAGGGGATATGGGGATATACGTATGCATATAGCCAATTCACTTTTTTATATAGCAGAAACTAACACACCATTGTAAAGCAATTATACTCCAATAAAGATGTTTAAAAAATAAAGAATACAATGGTATATATGCAAAAAAAAAAGAAAATAACATAGAAAAGAAATATTTTAAATATTATTTAATTCATTTTAAATTACTGTGAGAGTCAATAAAATCTTTATATGTCTAAAAGGTGGAAGTGTACCATACCTTACTAAGCTGTTTGCACTGTCGGGATCTTGTGCCAAAACTGTGCCAACAACAGTCCCAATCTTGGCATTTTCATAGACTTCCATGACATAGGAAGGCATGGAAAATAGTGGTGGTTCATCTACATCCCCCACAATGATCTTCAGCATGGTAGCATCTTTAAAAGGACCCAAGTGAGAAAAGCGAAAATCAAGATGTGTATTGGCTCCTTCTATGTTGAGGGTATATGACTTCTTTTTCTCATAGTTCAGTGGCTGTGGGGAAAAAATAAGATTTCCAATATTATGACTACCATCTGTTGTCAAACACATTTTCTTTTCCATTTTTTGAAACAAACAAACAAACATGAATAGGTTTAGGTCAATCTACTTCCATTTATAAACAAACTATGAAGTTTGTCTTAACAGTAACACGTAAAGCAGAAATCATGGAAACTCAAGTCTGAATCAACTGTGATTTTTCAGAGCCATAAATATGATGATAACTAGCAACAAAAGGAAATTTCCCACAGTCAAACAAATATTGATTTTTGCAGACTCATTCTTAGTCTCTTCTGGTAAGAGAAGAGACTACTATACCTACTATAAGACATAGTAGGTATTAAAATAATAAGGATACAAACGTAGATACAGAAGTGTGTGAGCAGGTAGGTAATATTTGCAAGAGGAAGTACCTTTTTAGGTAAGAACTGAAGGTTTTGAAAGTGTTAAACATGACACACATAGGCTCTGTGACCTAAAATGAGCTTAGATTTAGGATTAGCTATATCAAAAGTCTCCATGTTGATGCTAATGCAGGTGATAAAGATATCAGCCTTTATTTTGAGCCTTGTGAATTACCTATAGATTAACATCTATGAAAAGAAACAATAGATATTTTTTTCATCCCTATTTCTGCCACTGATTTTTCAGTAGCCTGCTTCAATCTTGCAGCCTTCTTTCTTGGCAGGATCAGAGTATGATCATTCCCTATGGAGGAACTCAGATATTTTCCTTTACCCTAAGAGCCAAGGAGAATTTGTAGAGTATCCTTAACGGGATCTTATAAACAGAAGATCAGTCCTACTGATGATTATTTCCCTTATTTTTTCTGAATTGCCTTAGAAAAGTGGCCTTCCCAGAGACTGGAGATTGCATAGAAGGAAAAAAAAAACCATTCAGATTATAAGAACCTAGAATACTTCTCAGGGACATGGATGAGACTGGGTCATTACAATATTTTACAAGTGTTTATAAGACAAAATAAAATTTTAAATAATGTTAAAACTAAAATTCTTAAATGTGAACCATATATAGAATACATATACATTTATATATGGTGCAGATATTATGTATTTTAGATTTATTTACTTTAAAGAACGGTTAATTGATCTGAAGTTTATAACCCACCAAGTGGGATTCATTTCCTTCTCAGGGAATTAAAACTAAAAATGAATTGACAAAGTAACTCACATTCATCTTGTTTGGCAGATTGCATTACTTTCAGTTGGACCCACGGATTTATTGTACTCCTTTCCTTGACTCCTCTCTCCTTAACATTAGTAAATAAGAATGTCTTAGGCTAATTCAAGAAGTCTCATCCAAATTTAAATCACCTGTTCTAGAAATGGTACACAGTTGCTGCCTATCAAGAATTAGGTGCACGGGTGTGGTCCCCTTGGCGCAGAGGAGCGTGGACTGTCCAGAATCCAGGCATTTTGCTCATGGAAAGCAACACCCTTGGCAGGTTTACTACTTGTTTAGATCAATGTAGTTTTTTAGACTCAATCTGCTGTATCTGGTAGACTTTATAATGACTAAGGTTCATTGAGAGTCAGAAAGACACTCAATGAAATTTGTGGAGATATTTTTGGCCACCTCTACCCCATCAGATATTATTATCAAGCTGTGCATCCAATATGACAGGCATTTCTTTCTCCATTTTTAGCAGGCCCCCTGGCAAGTTAGATGTCATTTTTCTTAACACTAACCTACCTACTGCAAAGGTACAGGCTGTTTATGTGAACACATGGTTTCACGTTTATGATTATCTCATGTATATTTAGCTACCCCAAGAGAATGATAATCATTTTGGAGGACTTGTTTTTCAGGCAGATGGATGGATAGGACCCATCTCGAGTCACTAAGGAAAGAGAGGATTATTTCAGGTTGGGACAGGAATTTATAAGCAGATGAATTAATGTAGATGGAAATATTTTTAACAACCTCATTTATGAAGAAAACATGGCAGTGCTAAATTGCAAGTATAGAAAAACTGGGAAGAAATTACACTATTTATTCTTGGAGACTGCAGGATTTTGTATACAATATAAAGCATGTTAATTCTTTGTTTCGTATTAAAACTACAATAGTATATAGAGATTAGATTAGGATTATAATTGTTATTTTTCCTCTTACTGTAAATCCTGGTAAAGCTTTCCAAATACTTACCATTCATACATTGTAAAGAGATATTCCAGTAATTTCTTAGTAAGCTTTTCCTCCTGGGAAACTAGTTAGAACTCTGTCTGTGGGTTTCACCTTCCATAGTTACCAGCAGATTTTTTTATTACCTAAAATAGTCTATCAAAAACAGTATACCAAGACCAGTGAGACCTATTCATCTAAAACCTGGTTTTGATGAAAAGGTGGAGGAAAAAAATTAAAAGAAAAAAAAAGAAAATGTACTCAGGTTATCAGAGTACCAAAGAAAGCAAAAACATGAAATGTCTGGCTGCGAGTTTACCTAACACAAAACATACCCTTCTCCTGTCTTAAAACAAAACAAAACAAAACAAAAATGGATACAGAATAACTCCATAAATATGAGGCACAGTAGGAACTTGATAAGGGCGATTATAGAGCCAGAGATGGTTTATGAGCATAATAAATAGTTTTTTCCAGCTATACTATATTAAAATTTCAACTGCCCACGCTTGTAGGTTTTTTGGGCCGGATTCTGACAATAATCATTTGGATTGAACAGATGATTAAAACAATCAAGCTGAAAAAAAGAACTGGGGAAAGAGTTCTTCCCTTTTGAGCTACTTGAAGACTCTTGGAAAAAATAGCCTCCAGTCTTTGATAATGTTCACCATTATTTACTCCATAGATCTGGCCTCACCAAGATATTTGGTGGGGGGGGTGTGAGTGTTTACAATTTGAACGTAGTTCAAATCTCATTTAACAAAATTTCAGAACTGTGCCAAGTTTCCTTTTTTTTTTTTTTGAAAACTGCAAATTTGGATTACCAGTTCAGTGTTTAAGACGAGAAGTAGGTGAGCCTAAGGCAAAGGTGTTCTCCTGGAGATTACTAACATAATATTAATGTTTAGAGAGAAATATTCCAGGAACACCATCAGATTCTTTATTCATTTTTATAGAATTTGTTTTGGGTTTAATCCCCTGGACAAGTCTCACTTGTGGTCCAAGTTCTGAGAGTCAGAAAACAAAGCTACCACCTCACTGATGCTCGTAGTTAACAAATGCTATGATTATTGTTGTCAAATTTAGTAAATTAAAATTATTTTTAATAACATATGTGTCAGTTATCACATAGGATATACTTATACTAGGAAACTATCATTTATCTGAAATGAGAAATTAACTCGTTAACTTCAATTTTAATTTTTTTTAATGTGTTTATTCTGGTGTAATTTTAACTTCCCCAGGCAGTGGGGCTCCTCTTACTTTTCTTTAGTTACTGTTTAATGTCCTAATGCAGTTCACTGTCACTGAGTTGACTCCAATTTTCATCTTACGTTTTAGTCTCTTAATTTTATCCTATTAGTCCTAGTAATTACTTTCACATAATATTGCTCTTTCTAACTTTTAAAATCATGATTTTCCCTCTTTCATATGAACACATTTCATATTCCTGTAGATAAGTTATCATCTTTCTAGCCAGCTTTACATATTTGGAACATTTTAATTGTTTCTCATTAATCACTTCTACTGTTCATTAAATCACACTAATATATTCCTCCTCTGGAACTATATAACCATCATAAATAGATGGATACTGAAAACAGCATTTAGCCAAGTTGCTCTATGACTCAATTCTTCTTGGAGTTTAAGAAAGTCCTAAAATTCTGTTTTCCTAAATAATAAGAGAAGAGACTCCATAGAACCTCTCCTTGGTCCAGTTTCTATATTGCATCATCATCTAGGTTTTCCATTGCAAGAATGGGAGGATAATAATAGGACAGATACCAACATTTTAATACATGAAAAAATGTCACTTCAATTATGCAAAAAATGGCCAAATCCTGGAATAGTGACTGAAATTATTATTATTGTTTTCTGAAAAAAGGTATATTTTAAATGATAGTAGTTTGCCAAAAGCATAAGAAAAATTGCATGAATTTGAATGTTTCATCAGCTAGGCTTTCTTATTATGCCATGATTCGTGGTCCTTGTCAAAGTCCTCTCCTGGATGGTGGACATTCTGTGAAGACTGGAACACATGTATAAGCCATATTATAAATTTCTCTATGCAGAAGAGTGTCATGATCATTTAATGTGTATAATTCCAAGGTTACTGATACAAATAAATCTTACATATTTGCTCACTGTCATTTGAAGACTGGGGAAATGAATGAAAATATTTTAAATATTTTAAAATATTTTAAATAACAAATACACATACATAATATATACAAAGTATATTTATATATTCTATATTATATTATTTATATATATTTACATACTAACACATATATATGTGTGTTACATGTGTGGATATTTCAATAGCCCCACACATACGAAAACTTACCAATAACTCATGGGTGTGGATAGCTTAACTCAACAGGCTGTTTCAACTAGTACACTAAATTATATTGTAGGAATATGTGTTAAAAACTGTTAATTAATGTTCAAAATAGTTTCAGTGGATCTATCACTCCATGGCCATGCCTATAGATGAAGAGTCAGAACAAAAGTTTGCCCAAAGCAGTCCTCTGTCAAAAGGTATTATAAATATAGTGATAGATTTCACTGAATTGAAAGTTGGACTTTCCTCTTCAGCTTCTGGCTGAGCAGGAGAACCACTTTCCAGATATTAGAATCGTATAAGAATAAAAAGAGTAGCTTGGCTGATTTTTTAAATAATAAAATCTCTAATGAATGTTTAGTTTTTGTAAATAGTTCATTAGCATTAGAAACCTACTTCTTCTTATATACAAAGTGTGCACATGTGTTTGCCTGTGTGTGCATTTATAATAAGTTGGGATGCCTTATTTTTTATTACACATTGTGGTTCACAGTACCAAAACTTTACAACCCAATGGCAAAGAAAGTCTTGATTCTTATTCTGTCACTCAACGCAAGTCAAAGAAATGATAACGAAGAATTCAATAAATGCAATCCACTAGAAAATTTAAAATGTGGCTATTTGGAATGGACCTAGTATGGTTATAGCTGGAAACATTTCCTATATTTTCTCTCAGGATTAATTTAAACTTAAAAAACACTGTTATAACTTGTTATGTTTACTCTCACCATCCATCTCTGATCCTTTGTTAAATAAAGTGGTATAAAGATCTTTTACACACTACAGTATAAAAATTTTAAAAAATACAAGGTACCCAGTTGTAAAAATGTTTAACAACTACTGTGGACAGAGATACACTTGTAGCACACACAGATACACATTCATGGAAATTATCAGTACATTCATAATGAATAATTAGAATAAGTTCTTTCTACTCTATTAGATCTAGCAGATTTAAGAGGGATATGGAATTGCTGTGTTTTCTACAGTGAAAAATTAGTGAAATGCCTACCTTGATACATAAAACAGAGAAGATAATTCAAAGAAAGTATTTGTGACTGAAACATCCCTGGAAATGTTGCACTGCAAAGACAACATTAAACTTGAACTTTGATAAAAATCTTTTACAGAAGACAGAGGGGGAAGTGGATCACCAGGAGCCATGAGTGACAGCATGTGCATGTGATACCAAAGGGGAAGGGGGGTGGGGAGGGATAAATTAGGAGGATGGAATTAACATATACACACTACTATATATAACAGATAACCAACAAGGACCTACTTTATAGCACAGGGAACTATACTCAATATTTTGTAATAACCTATAAGCAAAAAAAATCTGAAAAAGGAGATAGATAGATATAGATATAGATATATAAGAATCACTGTGCTGTACACCTGAAACTAACACAACATTGTAAATCAACTATGCTTCAATAAGAAAATATTGACATCATTCAAAAAAATATACACAGGATGTGTCATTCTTTGTGTGATTATAGGTGATTTGGATAACATGAGATAAAGGAGGGCAGTAAAATAACCAAATGGAGAGGTCTGGAAAGTGTAATTAAAATTTGGTGCAAATAGAAAAAGAAAGGAAGACAAGAAATGTCGATATTGAGGTATTATTGTACTTTTTTATGGTAACTTTTGCTTTTATTTTTAAAAATTAATTTTTATTGGAGTATAGTTGCTTTACAATATTGTGTTAGTTTCTACTATACAGCATGAATCAGCTATACATATACATATATTCCCTCTTTTTTGGATTTCCAAAAGATATTGAAGTACTATTGTACTTATTGGCCAGACACAGCTTAGAGTACTATTTTACCTTGTTTAATCTCTTTGTAATTATCACTTCGTAAAACGTTAAAATAAGAAAACTGAAGATTAAAAGACTTGAGATAATTCATAGATCTTTTAAATGGCATGACGAAAATTTATATTTCGTCTGACAGTAAGGATTGTATTTTCCCCCACCCTTCATTGACTTGAAAACCAAGTTTAAGATTTTTGGCTTAAAATATTAGGCATTGTATTTGCAGTTAAATACACTTGAAGAAGAAAAGTGATACTACAGACAGTATTTGAGAGAGTCAGGAAAGCAAATAGGATTGGAGCCTTGAATTAAAAAGAAAAATGGAACAACTGCTTATTATAAAGAAAGCAAATTGGCATATGGACCACAAGAAGAGAATCTGAGAGAGACTGCTATGAAGCCCATCCTCAGCTACAGGGTTTATGTCAGAGGAAAGAGCACATCAAGTTGCATTCATCCATATCTTTTTTTTCCCCTCTTTCCACCCAGTCAGGCTCCATTAAACAATAAATGAAAGTTATCAAAGTGTATTTACAACGTACCACACCATGGACCGGTGATTCAACTTGGCAATTTTCTGATGAAGGCATGATATGGATAGGAATGTGCAGATGCTCCTGCAAGCTGGATTATAGAGCAGTGCTGATTTTGATCTTTGGGAAGATTAGCTGTTCTGCCTTGCTGGCTAAAGTGAGCTGCCTTAGAGATTAAATAAGGAACAGGTTTGAAAGGACTGTTTTATCTGTTCCCTGCCATCTGAATGAGTGCCTCTTAAAGGTTAAAATCCACAGAGTTATACAGTTTAGTTTTCAAATTGTAATTATTTATAACATAAAATATATAGCAATGGAATAACTCTAAAACTGATAATCCTAATCTGAAGGATTAAGAAAATAGGTCAATGGAAACATTAATGCATTTTAGAGGAAGTGTAGACTACATTAGAAAATAAATTCAGGAAAAAAAGAGAAAGATAATTTGGACTCATTATCAAGGTTATTTTCAGTGCATAGTCATTACCATTGATGCAATTGAAACATTTATCTTGAAAATATCTATTGAGTATGTGTATATGTGTATGCAATATAGAATAGAGAATGTTAACTACATATATGTGCACACATATGCACATATACCATTTTGCCTTCATTTTTCACAAACAGCATCAAATTAATTGAGGCCATGCAGGGTGGTAAGATCCCCATTGTCCTTGACCCCACAATATATACTTGTATTTTGGATTATGTGTGTATTCACATCATCCACCACTACCCTCACTTTTTGCAAACATGATCTAACTTCCTACTTTATAATGACAATAGTTCTCAATAGGCAAGGATCCCCCTGCTACCCACACCCCACACGTATTCCAGCTAGATCATTGCAAACTTATCTGCAAACACTTATTTCTCCCTCCTGTTTGATTTTGTCAAAGAAGGAGGAATATTATCATAGGTTCTTTCTTTCCACCTGGGATCAAGATCCTAAACAGGGTCATTTCTACCTCAGAGCATCTTTTAAATTCAATTACCCTCTCTTTAGTATCCTCAGTTTCTTGTCTCTATTGACCTTTTATCCATCTGCTATAAACACACTTTCAGTCTCCCAACTTACAATTAAAATCTCCAGGGCTTCCCTGGTGGCACAGTGGTTGAGAATCTGCCTGCCAATGCAGGGGACACGGGTTCGAGCCCTGGTCTGGGAAGATCCCACATGCCGCGGAGCAACTAGGCCCGTGAGCCACAATTGCTGAGCCTGAGCGTCTGGAGCCTGTGCTCCGCAACAAGAGAGGCCGTGATAGTGAGAGGCCCGCGCACCGCGATGAAGAGTGGCCCCCACTTGCCACAACTAGAGAAAGCCCTCGCACAGAAACGAAGACCCAACACAGCCATAAATAAATAATATAAATAAATAAATAAAATTTAAAAAAAAAAAGATGGGTAATCAGAATGTATCCTCATTTAAAAAGAAAAAAATCTCCATTTTATGATCTCATTTATTTGCTTTTTAAAGTTTCTCCCTGGCTTTACTACAAAGCTTCTCAAAGGGGATAGTGTTGTTTGTTTTTTTTCCTTTTAATTTTTTCTCCCATTTCCTTGCCTCCAATTTTCTCTCCACCACACCAAATTTGTTCTTCTCTTCATTGTAGCAAATAATAAATATATATATTTCATTCAAGTATGTAAAATGGGTAACTTTTCAGACTCTGAAGAGACAGATTCCTGAGTTCAATTTTCTGTCAATCAGTTTCTACATGGATACAATTCTTTATCTCTGTGATTCAGTTTGTTTTATCAGTGAGAATAATAAGATTCCCTATATCATAATGTTCCAGTTAGATTGAAAGGAATGATAACAGGTGTACCAGCTCAATAAAGATTTGGGAAAAGTTCTTAAAACTCATCCTGACACAGAGGAAACACTTAACAAATGTTATCTGCTGTTACTATCTATTGTGATGATAATGATGATGTGGGTGCTGATGGAGAGCTGAAAGCTGCTCCTGAGAATCACCCCGCCCCCTTTTGCCAAATCGAATGAATCTTTATAATCCTAAATTGTGTTTCAGTTCTAGAATCCTTCACATTTTTAATGACTGTCTTCCTCCTGTTCAGCATCCCTTGGGAATTTTCAATGATAAAATTCACCTCTGTTTTTTGATATTTTCTTCAAAGACTCTACTTCTTTCCTGCCTTCTGCTTGTTTCTTAAATACTGGTGTTCCCTAGGGTTCAAGACTCATCTTTCAGAAAGAGTTATTCATCTGCTTACCTGGATTTACCTGAGTGAAGAAGCCATCCAAGGAATGAAAAGCAGACAATCCTCACTTCATTTTTTAATCCATAGTATATCCATTAATTAGTCTAATGCTTATTGAATGCCTACGCAATGTCAGAAAACATGCTAGACATTGGGAATGCAGCGATGAGTTAAAAAATAGTCTTGTCCTTGTGTAGTTTATATTAACAATTAATTAGAAATACTGACATCAAATGAGACCTTGTCACTTCCTGCTTAGATAGCTTCAATGGCTCTCCATTGGGTAAAATTTAACAAGGCCCTGTGTGCTCACCTATGCACTAACTCCCTCACTCTCTCCAGGATCAATTATGTTTTTTAGGTCCTTACTGTACCATGCTTCTACTCCATTCAGGTTCTTGTTGTGTTTTCTTTCCTCTTCCTGTAATGCTCTTTACCTAACTACCTCCTAAGTTTCTTTCAGTTCTCTGTTCAATTACTGCTGACTATCAGACAGCCCCAAACACCCTAGATTTTGTTTTCCCAACAGCACTGTATAACTCTCCTTCATAGAACAGTTTTATTACCTATCTAAGAATGCATGTGGTATTTGATTGGTATCGCTCCACTTCCATAGATTGGAAGCTCTATGCAAGAAGACAGTCACTTTGGTTCTGCTCAGGATCTCATGACTCTTGTAGAGCACAGTTACTGGCACATAAGAGACACTCAAAGCTCACATATTTGTTAAATAAAGACATGGAAGTTGACTATTTTTATTAACACATTTTTGATCCAAGTTTGACAATCTCAGAAAGATTAAAATGAGATACTTTAGGTGAAGAATCAATATTTTATATAGACCAGTGATGACTACTTCTTAAGTATTTACACATTTAAGCTCTACTTTGCAGGCCCCTTTTGTAACATACAAAAGGCATATTCATCCTCAATTTTAAATCAATATAAAATTGTGATTATTAGAAGAATAAATGAGAATTTACACAGTGTGAAAAGTATATACAAAATGCACAAATAGATGATTAGATAGATAGCTAGATGATAGATGAAAGATAGCTAGATTCAAATAGATAAATAGATGATTGATAGATTGAAAGATAGATTGATTGGTTCACTTCGATATTACAGTAGCACATCAGAATAAAATTTCTCAGCCTGTGCTCTGAACATATTACACAGTAGAATCATCTGGAGTACTTGTTAAAAAGGCCAATTCTTTACCCCCACTCCATCCTTTCTGAATCAAAATATGGAGGGAAGGGCCTAGGGACCTAAATGTTACTAGATTTACAAGCTGAAGTTGTTAAACATTTAAAGACTGAGACATACTGCATTAGGAATTACATTTAAATCCTTCTTTGCTAATTGCCTGTGTTCTACTTCATTTTTACAAGGACATGAGCATTATGTTCTCTTAAAAGCAAAAAGCAATAGATTTAGTCCAATGACAAATTCTTAGGAATAAAAAAGAATGGGGAAGAAGGTTAATGGCTTCACTAAAAGATCCATGACTGTCAAGCAAACTCGTCTCCTAAATATTGTTAGCCAACATGATGAAGTTTTTTACATTAGTTAGAAGGTCTCTTAATGCTACTTTGATTAGTGCAGCATAGAGTAATGACATTAATAGAACAGGTATTCATGATAAATCTGTTATCTGAAAACAAAGATGGGGCAACACATTCATAGTGTATTCTATATCCAATCTTCCCACCCTATTAAAATACATTTCTTAAGAGAGGATTTAAACAGACATAATCATAATTAAAATGTAATTCATATTAAAGAGGAAATATTTGATCATTTTAATGACATGACAATATACATTATTCATACCTCTGCCAAATTTCCATTCATGGAAAAATTAGTGAATTGCCTAAATCACTAACGGTATATATACATATTTTTTTACCTTCTTTAAGGAAAGGATCCCTTCTCTGGTCTCTTTGTCAGTGGAGATGGAGAATATCCCAACACCGTCACCATTAATGATGGAGTATGTCATGTCCGCATTTGAACCAGTGTCCGCATCATTTGCCTTGATTTTCCCAACAGCTGAACCAACTTGAGCTGACTCGGGAACATACAGCTGATAGTGTTCTGAAAAATATTTCATATTAAACTTATTTAATGATAATAATGTTCATAAAATAATCTTATAAGAAAGGGACATTAAAATATTTAGACCATACATCTATTTATGCTTATGCCTCTTTCACAAATGTTCACATTCCCCTATAGACACTTATGAATTAGACATTAAGCATAATGGACATGTTGTTACCAATTGTTTTATTGTCAAGTTACAATCATATCTATTACAGCAAGTTATTTAATATAGCAAATCTCAAATAGCTATATAAATAACAGAAAGCTTTAATTAAAATGTAATTTTATAAAGAGTTTCAACCATGATTAAATTAATGGTGATTTAACATTATACATAAATACAATTAGGCCACATGGATACGTGAATATAAAACATCTATAAAAATAATTTCTCTGAGGTAATAATTTTTTAGTTGTGGTATGATAATAAGTTTTTTTAGGTTAGTGCATCTGGTAAGTGTGTGGAGTATTCTAATTTGCTTCTAAAGGTACAATTGTATGTTTTAAAGTGCTATATGTTGCTACTGAACATCGACGTGTGTGTGTGTGTGTGTGTGTGTGTGTCTGTGTCTGTGTTTATTCGTTATTCAACAGAGATATTTCCCAGTTCTCTTCTATAAATATATTTACACTACTTGACTTCAAATGTTATTTTTTAGTTCAACAGCCCTCACCAACATAACATTTCATGGGTAGAGCACCTTCTTCTGTGAAACACATGACCCCCTGAGCTGAATCATGTGCTTTTATCAGGATCTGTCATATTGCTAAAGGCTCTATCCCTCCTGATAAAGCTAATTGACCTGGGAAGAGCATGAGACCCACGTTTTTACAGGACTCCACCTTTCCTTCACAGTTGAAGGGTAAAAGGATAGGCAGCTGATTCACAATGATTCACAAAAGGAGTATGTTCCCCGAAATGTTCAAACTGGAACTAGGAAAGAACTTCAGTCCCTCTTTGACGGCAAGGCTGTGAAACATTGAAAGGGGCTTCTGACAATGGCCATATTTCCAAAATTCATGTTGAAATAACTAATCTAAGGGCCATAATAATTTTTAGAATCCTTAAAAATATTATGATGTTCCTAGGCAGTTACATACAAAATAGAACACTGTTCTGATGAAAAAATATATAGAAATGTTGCAAAATAAATTAGAACATATCTCCTAAAACTTTTTGAGGTAGTCTTGGAAGTCAAGTTCCTGGTTTCTAAAGTCTATAAGTTCCAGCTAAACTATAACTTCCCATAATTCAATAAGCCTCACAAAGGACTTTCAACTAGCTAAAACTAGGATGAAGACACTTGTAAAAAAACAAAAAAAAAGTCAGCACACAGAGATAAATAAGTAAATCACAGAACTATTATGATAGTAGTATTACAAAGCACATTGTTTTCACAAAGAAAGTTGCAAAAATCTGTACCAGTGGGTCATAAAAGATTCATGGCCCAGAAAACATTTAGGTAGAGTCTTATAAGAGGAAGCATATCCCTGGAAGAAGAAGATCAAGTGCAAAGAAAGAACTGATACTTGTTGATACACCAAGTATTACAAGTATAGTAACTTTTCCCCATGCCCCGTTAGACAAAATGGAGTATATTAAGATTAGTACTTTAACATTTTATACACTTTCCGTATAGTTGAGAAGTTATGAATTGTAAACTGTGAAACAACCTTTAGTATGCAGTCTCTAAGGTGGCCCCTGATGTTTCCTACTTTTTGATATTCATGCCCTTAAGTAATTCCTTTTCCTCAAATGTTGGCTAGGCATAGTGACTCACTTCTAATAAATTGAGCATAGCAAAATTAATGAGGTGTCACTTTCAAGATTAGGTTATGAAAGGACCATGGCTTCTATCATGGGTACTCTTTCTCACTTTCCCTTAGATTGTTCCCCTGGGGGAATCCAGCTACCAGGTTGTATTGAAGCCCTACCTAGTGGACCATATGACAAATGACTGAAAACTGACAACAATCATGTTAGTAAGCTGGAAGCAAAAACCATCCCTGCCTCCCCCTAGGCAAGCCTTTGAATAAGACCATAACCTCTGCTGCTGGCTACACTGGGATCTCATGAACCTGAACCCGAGGCACCCAGCTAAGTCAAACCTAGATTCCTGATCTCCAGAAATAGTGAGATAATAAATATTCGTTGTTTTAAGCTGCTAAATTGGATTGATTTGCAATACAGCAATAGATAATCCATATACAACTGCACTGTAGTTGTCAGTGATTTGCAAAATACACAGGACACATTTTAGTTCTTGTCGTCCTGTGTCACTTCGCATAATGTTTGGGGAAATTAAAACCAAAACCATAACAAAACAAAAATCCAAACAAACAAACAAAAATCATGATAAACATTTATTCTTAGAATAATGTATTTAAATGTCTTTTAATCTCCACATCTTATTTTATAAAGAAATAAATTATTGCTGTTACGGCCAATGCTCAAGGTGAACCACTTGTCATATTCAAATTCTCAGCTCATCCTCCTAGAGGATACCATACCATCCAGTAATCACGCTCCTTGGTTTTTACCCAAAGGAGCTGAAAATTTCTTTTGACATAAACACCTACACAAGACTGTTTATAGCAGCTTTATTTATCACGGCCAAAACTCGGAAGCCACCAAGATGTTCTTCAGTTGGTGAATAGATAAATAAACTGTGGCACATCTACACAAGGAAATATTATTGTTAAAAAGAAATGAGCTACCAAGGCATGTAAAGACATGGAGAAACAATAAGTGCGTATTACTAAATGAAAGAGGCCAATCTGAAAAGGCTACATACTCTATGATTCCAATTATATGACATTCTGGAAAAGCAAAACTATGGAGCCAATAAAAATATCAGTGGTTTCCAGGGGTGGGGTGGGGAGAGATGAATAGGCAGAACAAAGAGGATGTTCAAGACAGTGAAAATATTCTGTGTGATACTATAATGGTGGTCATTCTGCATTATACATTTGTCCAAACCCCAAGAGTAAACCCTAAGTTAAACTATGGACTTTAGGTGATTATTATGTGTCAATATAAGTTCATCTTTGGTTAAAAAAAAAAAAAAGTACAATTTTGGTGATTGATGTTGACAATGGGGGATCCTATTTAAGTGTAGGGGCAGAAGATACATGGGGAACCTTTGCATCTCCCTCCCAATTTTGTTGTAAATCTAAAACTCCTCTAAAAAAATAAAGCCTTATAAAAGAGGAATATATTTTAGAAATAATAATTAGACATGAAATTAAAGATGCTATTATACAACTCAAAAGGATAATTCTAAGTATAGTGGATATCCTAAAAAGTGTATAATGAAGACTATAAAATGCCCAAACTGATTCAAACTATTAAAATGTATAATACCAAAGTATTCAAAATGAAATGTCTACTAATCACTACAAAATAGCTGATATATAATATTTATTTATAAATCAAGAGAGGTTTAGAATATTTCTGCAGAATGTCTAAGGACTGAATAAAGAGCCAGATACTTATAATTACTCTAAATTCCAGGAGAATAACTACAGTGAGTCTCTTTTTTTAGATAGCTTTATTGAGGTACACTTAATATACAAAGAATTGTACATATTTAATGTGTACAATTTCATGAGTTTGGACAAATGCAAACATTGGCAATATCATCACCAAAATCAAGGTGTTAAATACATCAATGTTTTCCAAAGTTTCCTTGCATGTTTTTGTTTTATTTTGTTTTCTGTGGTAAAAATATTTAACGTGAGATCAACCTTATTAACATATTTGGATGTGCACAACACTGCATTGTTGACTGTAGTCACTATGTGGTACAGCAGGGCTCTAGAATTTAATCTTCTAGCATAACTGAATCTTTACAACCATTGAACAACAACTCCCCATTTCCTCTATTCTCTTTGCCCTTTACAACCACTATTGAATTATATGCTTCTGCAAGTTTGGCTATTTTGGAAACCTCATATAAGTGGAATCATACAGTACTTGTCCTTCTGTGACTGACTTGTTTTACTTAGCATAATGTTCTCCAGGCTCATGCATGTCACATATAGTAGAATTCTATTATTTTTCAGGGTTGAATAATATTCCATTATTATTGAATACATACCAAAACGAACTAGGTATAGAAGTAAGATACCTCAAAATAATAAAAGCATATATGATAAGCTCAGAGCTAATATCACACTCAATGTTAAAAAAAATTTTTTTTCTTCAAAGATCCAGAAGAAGGCAAGGAGCCCATTCTCACCTACTTCTATTCAACATTGTACTGGAAATTCTAGCCAAATAAATAAGGAAGAAAAAGTAAAAGGAATACAATGAGAAAGGAAGAAGTAGAATTATCTCTGTTTGCAGATGACATGATCTTACAGGTAGAAAACCCTAGAGACTCCATAAGACAAAAACAAAACCAAATAAACAAATAAAAATCCTGTTAGAATGAAGAAACAGATTTAGTAAAATTGGCAGTTTGCAAAATCAACACACAAAAATCAGTTGTGTTCCTATACACTAACGATGAACAATCCAAAAAGGAAATTCAGAAAACAATCCTATTCACAATACCATTGAAAAGAATAAAATACTTAGGAATAAACTTAAGCAAGGAGATAAAATCACTGTGTACTGAAAACTACAAAACATTGATAAAACAAAATAAATTAAAGGAGACATGAATAATGGAAAGACATCCTGTACTCAAGGATTATAAGGTTTAATATTGTCAAAATGTCTATACTACCCAAAGAAATCTACAAATTTAATGCTATGCTAGTCTAATCACAATTCCAATGGCACTTTTTCACAGATATAGAAAAATATTATCTTAAATTTTTTATGAAACTACAAAATACTTAACATATATAAAACAATCATGAGAAAAAAGGACAAAACTGAAGGCTTTATACTTCCTGATTTCAAAATATATTACAAAGCTACAGTAATTAAACAGTATGGTACTGGCATAAATATAGACATATAGACCAATAAAATAAGACAGAGAATTCAGAATTAAACCCATGCATATAAGGTCAATTGATCTTTCATGAGGGTGCCAAGAGTAAGAATATGGGGAACTGAGTTTCTTCACCAAATAGTATTGGGAAAAGTAGATACGTACATGCAAAAAATGAAATTGGATACCTATGTTACTATACACAAAAATCAACTTAAAATGAATTAACAACTTAGATGTAAAACCTGAAAATGTAAAATTCCTAGAAGAAAACATGGGAAAAAGCCTTCTTGACACTGGTCTTGGCAAAAATTTCTTGAATATGACACAAAGCATAGACAATAAAAGCAAAAGTAGATTAGTGAGACTACATCAAACTACAAAACACTTCTGCACAGCAAAGGAGACAATCAACAGAATTAAAAGGCAACATATAGGATGCATGAAAATATTTGCAAACCATATATCTGATAAGGGGTTAATTTCCAAAATACATAAGTAACTTCTACAAGTCAATAGCAAAACAAAACAAAGACAATGAATAACCCAAATTTAAAATTGGGCAAAGGATTTGAGCAGACGTATCTCCAGAGAAGACATACCAATAGCCAACAGGTATATGAAAAGATGCTCAACATCATTAATTATCAGGTAAACGCAAATTAACACTATAGTGAGAGACCACCTCATACCTGTTAGGCTGGCTATTGTTGAAGAACAAAAGATAAAAAGTGTTGGCAAGGTTGTGGAGAAATTGGAATCCTTGTACACTGTTGGTAGGAATGTAAAATGGTGTAGCAACTATGTAAAACAGTATGGAGGTCCCTCAGAAGATTAAAAATAGAACTACAATATGATCCAGAAATCCCACTTCAGGGTATATATCCCAAAGAATTGAAATTATGATCTCAAAGAGATGTCTGTATTCTCATGTTCATTACAGCATTATTCACAATGGCCAAGATATGGAAACAACCTGAGTGTCCATTGATAGGCAAATGAATAAAAAGAATGAATAAAGAGCCTGTCTAATAAGATAAAAAATACCAGCAATTTGGAAAATAAAACTACTGAGTGTGTATGTATGTGTGTGTATATGATATTCTAGTGAGATAATTATAGGATTACTAAAAGAGGAAATTAGAAAAAACAGAGATATTATGATAAATGGAGATGAACTCAATGAGCATTGGATGTCTCTGACAATAAAGATCACTAAGTATATAAAAATAGAGTTACTAGGAATTAAATAATTTCAAGGAAACCAAGGTCTTTGGGACCCGGGTTTTTTTAGAGTAGAAAGCATATTCTAAAGAGCCCAGTGTGCATTTAATGCTCAAATATTTTATTAGTATTTGTGTTTAACATAAATATTCACATGTACCTTTGAAACTTTAATCCTAAATATAATACCTTTATGTTCTATCACATTTTTAGGATAATATGATTAACCATGGGAGGAAATATATAAAATTATCCTAAAATAACAAAAGATATCAGACAAAACTTACTCTAAACACTAATTTTAACAAAACAAAAAACAAAAAACATGCAACTATCAATCCTGAAGACATATAACATGTAGAATCACCTTTAAGAATTCTGACAACTGAGAGTCAATAGTCCATAAATAACTAGGTATTATCATCTTTGAATAATAATTATAATACACGAACTTTTGTTTACCTGTTATTTTATGAAAACTGGCATTCCCTATAGGAGTAAAAAACACTTGGGAGAAACTTTAAAAGATATGGTTCAAAATGTATTTAGAAATCTTTGACTAATAGTCTAAAGTTTTGCCTTTGTTATTCATGATATAATTCAATCACATAGAAAGAGTCAGTTTATTATTTAGAAAACAATGCACTCTTATCTAAATAAGATTAACAAAGGTCATAACTCATAGAATCTTAGTATACATGGTAAATGATCTTGTGCCTTTCCATGTTATTTTTACTCAGTAATTGCTCTCTCTGGGAAAAAAAAAAAAGACACTATCTTGGATAATTTTACAGTACAGTCTAATCAGCATTCCTATAGTTGCCAAAAAATCCCTAGAGTACTCTGCTTGAGCTCAAAAAAAGGTTATATATTGTAGGAGTGTTATCCAATTTTCAAAAGGAGTAAGGAGGACTAAAAAGAAAAAAAAACACACATTGAGATTTTTACTTCACACAGACACATATAAGCACACACACATAAACATATGGTATATATACACACAAACATATTACTTGAGTGTGTGTTACATAGTATCACCATTTATGTATTAGCTTGAGAGAGAGAGAGATCATGTATTCGTTTCCCAGAAATAAATTTTATAATTAGGTCCATAAGGACAAACACAAATTTAAAACAAGAGACTTAATTCTTAATTCTCCATGTTAAAATTAAGGGGAGAGATTTTTATTTTTTTCCCAGCTTCCTTTTCTTGGAGCGTTTACTAGAGAAAACTTGTCATGCATATAACTATATATGTGAAATATACATATTTCATCGCTAGAACATATTTAGTTATTTTAAAATCTCATGCCATAGATATAATCATAGATCTAGTTGATATAACAAAGGAATTGATTTTAAAACAATACCTCTTATAGAATAGGTTATGGATTAAAAAAATAAAAACCCAAATCATTTAACATGTTTTTAAAAATTTAGAAATTTATGTTTCACATTACTTAGTAAGTAAAACAGTCATTACACTCCTTAACCCGTATCTCTACTTTTGTAAAAAACAATCATATTTAATAATTATGTTGCCCCAGTACACTCATAGTAAATAACTTGGTTGTCATATACACAAGCTACAACAGAACAGCCCTGGTTATTGCTATGACAGTCATCAACTGTGGAAGGGTATTCTAGCTGAATTGTGTAGCAGTAAAGAATCACTGAAAAAAAATCCTTCATGGCAAAGCAAATTTTTTGTTTGGTTGACGGTTGAAGTAGGTAATGACTTGTAAAATGGCAATACAAAAACACCCCCAAGGACTTCCCTGGTGGTGCAGTGGTTAAGAATCCGCCTGCCAATGCAGGGGACACAGGTTCCATCCCTGGTCCAGGAAGATCCCAAATGCCACGGAGCAACTAAGCCCGTGAACCACAACTACTGAGCCCGCGTGCCACATCTACTGAAGCCTGTGCACCTACAGCCCGTGTTCCGCAACAAGAGAAGCCACTGCAATGAGAAGCCCGCGCACTATAACAAAGCGTAGCCCCCGCTCACTGCAACTAGAGAAAGCCTGCATGCAGCAACGAAGACCCAACCAGCCAAAAATAACTAAATAAATAAATAAATAAATTTATTTTAAAAAAACTCCCCCCAAACCAACCACAGTGTCCACATTTGCACCACTGTATATTGTGAGGAGATGGGATATAGTTTGGCGGAGGAGAAAACTACAATCAGCCAGCTGACTTAATGCTGTTAGGTAAGCTTTTTTCCTGCATCCATAATTTTGAGATGTATTTTGGTCTTTATAATAAACAAATATCACCAGGATGTGTTTAGCTCTGGTGGTGTTTTTATATTAAAATATGTTGAGATGCTTTAATCTGAGTTCTGAGTCTCTTTTTTCTAGTCATGAAAGTTTTCTTTCAAAACGTTTATTTTTTGTTGTTTTTGTTTTTGAAGGGGTATTTACATTCATAATTTTTCTCTCTGTCCTCTCCTACATACAAAATACTATTGGGCTTATTGTATAAAGATTTTTCTCTTTTCCCTCATTTTTATATCATTGTTTTTATATTATTATTGGTTCTTTTGATTTTTACTGCTTTCAAGACTGATCTTAATTAAGCATTTTCAATTTTCTAGAACTCCTAATTTATTTCCTACATCTCCTTTTACACATCATCAGCGTGCCTTTTTTTTTTTTTTCTAAACTATTTGAACAACAATGTATCTATATCAGAAACTTCCAAGACTTCTTTACCTATTATACTGAAACTATTTTTGTTTCTATTATATTAAAAATGATAATTAGTTTTCTAAAAAGAAAATTTGTTGCCTATAGTTGGCTTATCCTCAGATTTCTGGATATCTGTAAGATTATCTTCTCTTTTATTGCGGTAATGCTCCTAACTTTTCTGGTTTTGTAATACAAAAGGTTTTTTAAAACCTTCTAATCTCATTAATGATATGTAATTATTATTATGACTTTTATGTTTTTATATTTTTTAAATTTGTCTTTTCCCTGTTTATATCTTTTGCTTAAAGAAATTTAATGTTTATGTAGTAATACTGACTGATCATTATATGTTTAATATCCTTGTTTTTTTTTAATCTTCCCCTCTTCTAGTGCCATAAAATAATCTCATTTTCTTTTAAAGCATAAATAGCCTATGTCTTTAATCAATCTGGTAAACCTTCATGATGTCAATTTATCTACTTTTTACAAGGATGACCAGTGGTGCCAGTGCCTTTCATTTCCTAATGTATTTTAATCTGTAACTCCAATTTGGACCTATACCAAGTCCTCCAGTATATATTACACTGCTTCCTAAGGGCTCCACAAAGTCCACTAGATCTATTTTCCAAACCAACTGGATGTTGATATCTGTTTTATCAGCCCCTCCCCCATTATTTTCCCTTAAGAGTTCTTGATTATTTATGAATATGCACTCTTCCACATGAAGTTTCAGATCAGTCTAGATTATTGACTCATTCAGTAAATGTTACTTACCTGTGCCAGCATAATTTCAGGTACTAAGTATACAATAAACAAAACAGACAAAAATCCTCATCCTTATGGAGTGTACATTCTTATGAGAAAGAAAATGGGCAAGATATAAGACAAAACTATACAGTATATTATGCTGTGATAATGCTAAAGATGACAGATATAGCATGTTTATTAATCAGCTGTTTATGTGTTGATTAATCACCAAAATATCTCAGTAGCTTATAACAACAAATATTTAATTCTATCTTGCATTATATGAGAACTATGACTAAGCTACAACTACTAGGTTAGGCTCAATGCCAAGTGAATTTTCATTTCAGAATATGAGCTGTAAAGGCAGTCATTGGGAAGGCAAGATCAGGAACACAGAATGAAACCACTTAAAGGCATTTAAAGTGGCTTATGGCATGTCTTCTCATATTCTGTTGGCAAAACAAAGTCACTGGCAAAGCACAGTTAAAGTAGCAGGGACATATATGCCACCTCCAGGAAAGCATGATAAGGGAGGGAAAGAAATAATTGTGAACAAATAATACAGTCCGTTCACTGTCCACTCTCTAGACTGAAATAACTATGTGCCCCTTAGAGGTAAAATCCACTTACCTGATCCCTGACACCCCCAAATCTCTTTAAAACATGGCACCAGTCTTGATTTCAAGACCTTTTGATATAATCATATACAATGTGGCTTTTCTTGTTCCAGAGACCACTGAATTAGAAGGACACAGTATTTGCCCACCAAAAATTCAATATATAATTGGGGATGAATAAGGGCAAAATTGTTGAAATAAATACCCTGTTTAAAAGGGAAAATATGTCAGTGGCTCATAGCAATTCAGAAATTATTGTCTGCAATCATTATAAGGGTTTCTGTCCCTAAGGCTCTAAGGCTAATTTATTTGTTGAACCTTTTACATTTGCATTTTTAGCCCTAAAAGTCATGAAATTTCTAGTTTCTTCCTCTTCTCTTTCATGTCTATTAGAAAATACACGATTTTTTTTCTGAGCTGATCTCTTTCTTGTAGTATCTTATCAAATACAGCTAATAAAAATCAACTCATATTATAGACATTCTCTCTTAATATCTCTTCTCCTAAAGCCATGGCTTCATTAGGTACATTTTCTGCCTTCCAACTTATCCTAGAAAAATATTTATCAAAGCAAAACACAGTCACCTTCTAGCATCCTATAAGCATTATTTCATACTTTGTTTTTCTTCAAACACAAATCCACACAATTTGTTGTTGGTGGTGCCTTGGTCAAATTAACTGGTGAATCATAAATGCAATGGGAAAATATCTTCTAATCACTGGAAAGCATGGCAGAGACAGGGAGAAAACAATTAAATCTACCAGGGAAGGTAAGAGAGACACCAAGTATTTGAGGATGAGAAGTCAGTAAAATACTATTCCAAACAGAATTCTCTGAGGAAGACAAATGAGAATGAATGTTGTATAATGATTGCAGCCTCTGACACAAACATCTTAAGTAGTTTTCCAATGAGGTTCTCTGAACAATGAATTCATTCTTTTTGTTTTAATGTATCTTTATATCATCTTCATTTTTAATGCAATTTAGCGTGTTAAAGATTACTAGAGTAACAGTTTTTCCCCCTTCTCATCAATTTTGAAGACAATTCTCTATTGTCATCTGTACTCTGCTTTTGTTGATGATAAGTTCATAGTGAGTTAAATGGTTTTCTCTTTGGTTTTGGAATTCTAAACTTCACAATAACACATCTAGGTGATAGTATTTTTCCACTCTGTTTGGAGCTTCTAATAATTGTTTATCTAAGGGTTCATGTCTGTATTTATTCTTGAAAACTCTTAGTCTACTTTTTTGTTTTGAACACTGCCTCACCATTTTCTTTGGTGTCTTCATATGAAAGTCCTATGATTGTACATTGAAGCTTTTTTTCCTTTGGTACATATTTCTCTCTCTCTCTCTCTCTCTCTCTCTCTCTCTGTCTCTCTCTCTCTCTCTCTAATCTTCAGCTTCTCAGATGCATTCTGGTTAATTTTCTTCAAACATGTCTTCCAGTTTACTTACTCTGTATTCAGCTGTGTCCAATCTATTCCCCCAATGTCAATGTCTATGTTGCATCTTCTGCTGATTGATAAGTACAGTTTTTCCATTTTTCATTTCAGAGCAAGCCCTGGTTTCATGCCAGACACCTAACTCTAGTAACATCTCTAATAAATTCCTGTAATTATATACTTCCTCCTTTCTCCAGGGCTAACAAGCTAAGATGCTAGCTCCCAGTGCCTACATCCTGCCTTATACTCTCTCTGGGCTCTCACAACATCAGCTTGCAAATTTCCCACTTGAAGTGCAGATTCACTCACACTACTACAACCACATGAAAATATAAATTAAAATTTATTGAAGGAAAACTTATAATTACATCAGTAGCAGAATGCACATAATTCCCTAATCTCTTATTTTTCCAGAGTATGACATTTAGGCTTCACAGAACTCTACAACAGAGCTCCCGTAGAAAGGAACTCCCACTCCTATAATGTTCTCTATATTTTCAAGGTCAGGAGACAGAGAGCACTACAGCACCTAGGCAAATATGCAAGAGGGGAAGCTCCCTAGCTGAAGAGGTGGCTATATTGGAAAGAAGGAGGCTCTGAGTTCTATAGCTGGTGCCAGCTTATACAGACTAGACTTGTCATATCAAACAAGTCTTCAAATTGTTTTTCCTCATTCCTCTAAATTTAAGCTCCTTTTTAATATTAGCTACTTAATTGCTGTCAAAATGTTGATTATGTATACACCTACATTTCTTTTTTTGTAAATATCATGAAGGTTGGTTCACTCTTGGCAACTATAAGATATTTTCCATGGAAAAAAATTAGAAAGTGTGTAGAGACAATTTTTTCTATGAATGAAACATCTGTTACACCAAATGTCTACTACAGAGTCTATAGCATTTTTGATGCCTTAAATTCTTTTAAGATAGAATTTCTCCTTATCTGGGAAAGTTAAATATACTGGAACATTTATGATTTAAATGCCTGGTTGTGAAGCTTAGACTTGCTGAGCTATGAGGTGGTGCAATGTGTATTATTGAATTTTAGGTATCAAATTGTTTATAGTACATTAGTAGAGTCTTTTTTTTTCTTAGTTTGAATATATGTGAATAATTTCTAAGTGATATTCTACCTCATTAGCAAGTTTTAAAGATACCTTTAAATAGTGCTAATGTTACCTATTTTGGTGTTAAGACTACATAATTTTATGTGACATAGAGATACAGATATTATTTCATATTTTTTTCTGAATATTCCATAATTTCATATACCATATGTGATCCTTTTCAAATAATTTCTTAGACTCCATCATAAAATGTTAATGATTAGCTGAAGTACATTTAAGAAAGGAAGACTTGATGGGAATAATAAAAGAGAATTTGGTTCATTGAAGCTTGTCCCTTTTAATATACTTTTTTCCCAGGATAGTCTTGATTCTAATTGCTTTTTAAAAGACCTCATACCTTTGCTTCAGTAGCTTTACCAGGCGAGCAAATAAGTCATTTCCTAAGATTAACCCCATGCCCTAGCCTATAAGAACTGTAATCAACTGATCATTACATTTATTCTGACTAGTTAATATTTTTATTACATGAATAATATTTACTTGGGAAAGTGACCACCTTTACACAAGATACATATTTATTTATAGATGATTCTGGGAGAAAG
Source organism: Eubalaena glacialis (assembly GCF_028564815.1). Classification (NCBI taxonomy): domain Eukaryota; kingdom Metazoa; phylum Chordata; class Mammalia; order Artiodactyla; family Balaenidae; genus Eubalaena; species Eubalaena glacialis. The sequence goes on from NC_083719.1 coordinate 16,511,816, forward strand.
TTGATTGACACGTAAGTGGTTAAGATACTGTAATATGATTTATCCTGGATGTCTGACATCATAGGGTTAACCAGAGAGTTTCAAAATCTCTACATTAAATTGTTTTATGCAGATATAGTATACATTGGAAATGCTACTTTCAAATTTAAAAAAAAGACACACAAGGAATCTGGGATTTCCCTGAATCTAAGACACTTGTATTGAATACTAATCATTAAGAATTATGTTAAGCTCTGCCTGCAATGTTTTTAATACATGAATAAAATAAAAGACTAAGTCTACAGCTATTCAAATGCCACACATTAAAAGGACAATTGTCCTATATCAGAATATTCACTGTAATTGGGAATAATACCTTTAAAATTGCTTAACCTACATTCTGTGTTATCACGTGTCAACATGCAGCATTGCAAAGCTGATTCTCCTGTACAAATTTTTTTCTTCAAAGTAATGATACAATGGGCCACTTTTTAACACTCACTCACTTTTAATCATAAGCATGACTCATAAAAAACTGAAAAAACTGTAAACTTATAAATCCCAACTGAAAATCATTCCTACTTTTTTCAGCATTCTATGAAGAATTAGAAATTGATTTGTAAAGACTAACTAGTAATAATCAAATCATTTCTAAGAAATATATGCCCATGTCCATAAACACACATATCTATACAAAACAGAATAAGAAAAAAAAAAAAAAAAATCAGCCTACAACTCTGTCATAGCATACAGCCAAATAGGTTAAAACAAATCATAAAATGATTGATGTGTTATAACCAGTTAGTTTCTAAATAGGCAATTTCAAATTATTCCAAAATATCCAACCTTAAAAGAATTCCACAAACATTTATTTATAGCTGTTATCTTGTCTGAAAGAATATTCTCTTCAGGTGTATGCATCTTGTTTAATAGAATGAATATATAATAAAATAATTTTTTCAATTGTCTTTATTTTGTATATTATCTCATAACATAGATAAATATATTTTGTCTTTAATAAGGTTGAATGAAAAACTATTTATAATAGACCAATAACTTGCCTGTTTTACCATTAATTAGAGAATTCCAGCTCTCTGTCAAAATGTATACTTTCAATTTAGCCAGGTTAAATATCAAATTGGTATACTATTTATTTAAGTATCTTCCATGATATTTCAACTTAAACAAATGGAGTGATCTTTCCATTCTGGACTTGATGGAATTGTATATATCTGACTAAGTCTCCCATCAAATACAACTATACAAGCTGCACAACATACATAAAATGACTGCCATTGGAGAGAATTCAATGCAGCGAGGCTTGGATGAGGTATGGTCCTTGAGGGAAAGGAAGCATAACAAGATGAGTTTTACATTCTCAGTGACTCAGGGCATTTTTTTAATATGCTGTGTTATGGAAAAGAGACCAAACAAAAATTACATACTTTGTGAAACGGAGGCTGGCACAGTAGCTGAAATGAAAATAAAGGCACAAAGAAGAAACTTCAGAGAAATGAACCCCAAAATCTGAATGCAATTTTCCCTGTGATAATTATAGATATATATATATATATATACTACATTTGCATATGTGGAGACTCAAAGAAAGCAAAGCTGGAAGACAAAAGACCTAAGCAGACATTTCAGCAGGCATGAGGCACCAGGAATCAGAGTTCGTAAATGCTTGTGACTCCAGTTGATATTAGAGAAAAATTAGTTTTTAGGAGTAAGAGCTACTTCCCAGGAATAAGGGGAAAAATGAAATTGACCAGTTATAACAAAGTCTAACTAATTTAGGTAATCATACTCTACATATCTGCAAGAAAAAAAAACAACTCTCTGTGGAGGAAGGTGACATAATCAGAAACTTCTACAATCGTTTATCCATAATGTTCAATCAATAATAATAAGATATGCTTAAAAATGGAAAATGACCAAAACCAAAAAGGAAACAAGCAATAAAAAGACCCAGATATGATGTTGATTTAGGAATTATTAGGAAAGCATTTTGAAATAATTAAGATTAAGGCTTAAGAACATATAGAAAAAAGGTGAAAAATTGTAGCAAATACCAATAATGTATATTTAATAAGTCAAGGGAAAATGATAGAGCTAAAATATGTCAATGCTGAAGCATAGAGTTAACAAATTTAATACACAAGTTTAATTGGAGAATAAACATGGTGGAAAAGATTAGTGAACTAGTATATAGGTCAATATAAAATAGCTAGATTAAAAAAGAGAGAGAGAAAAAAAATATATATATATAGAAGAGTAGACTGATGGTGCATAGTTAAAAGACCAAACATATACTTTTGCAGAACCAGTAGTTACGAAGTGAGGAAATAAGACAGAAGAAATATTTGAGTAAATGCTGACCAAAATTCCCTGGAACTCAATAAAAGATAGCTTTAAAATGCCTTATAATTGAAAAGCAGATTCTTAAAAAAGTAAATACCTCCTAGGTACAACATAGTTAAACTCCTGGAAAGTTAAGCAAAGAATATCTTAAAATAAGAAAGATCCGTTAAAGTAGAATAAACTATAGTAAAATGATAATAAGACTGAGACTGATTTTTTTAACAGACAAGATTGTGGTCAGCAGACATTACATCATTAATTATTGAAATAGAAAAAAATATCCTTAAAGCTAGAATTCCATTTCCATTGGAAATTACCCTTTTAAAAATGTAGGAAAAAGAATGTCTATGAAAAAAACTAAAAAGGAAAAAAATCATTGATAGTAGACTAGCACTAAAGGAACAGAAAGGGATTTTTAAAGAAAATTTAGAATTTCCTTTAAAAACAATTAATGACTATAGAAGGAAAAACGGAAAATAAAGAAAGAATAAATAGCACCAGGAAGGATAAATTATAATTGACTTAAAACATGATTCTTTAACAAAACAAAACAAAACAAAATTACAATTTCACATAAGGCTTAATTTATAAGATGACAAAAATAGCAAAAATCAAAGATTTTTGAAGTTTAAAGTTATTCCATTTTTCAAGTGATAAATTATATTTTAAAGTGGAATGAAATAAATTGAAATATCTAGAGCAAACATTAAAGAAAAATAGAAGAAAGTAAAATAAAAAATATTGATGGAGGATAAAATGAACAAAATTAAATACATGAATAATTCACAGAAAGTAAGAAAAGAGAGAAAAGAAACAAAAGAAACAAGTAGCAAGATGATAGACTTAAATAGAAATGTACCAGTAATTAATTATAAGTATAGTAAATAAAAATAAACAACAAAAATGTGAAACCAGATTAAAACAAATCAATAAAAACTTAGTGTCTTAAATAAAACTTTAAAAAAATAAGAACAATATAGTAAAAAAAGTAAAATGATGAAAAATATTATACCATCCAACTGTTAACTAATGCTACGAGGGAATATTTTGCAAAGCTTTGTGTGCCAGATGTTTAAACCAGAGTCAATCAGTTATGGTAAAATGTGGCTCTCTCAAGTGAAGAGAAAAAAAAGTCAGAGGGAGAACTGTAAACGAAACACAACAAAAACATCTTAAGAGAAACAATTAGACTACTGGGTCTGTTTGATGACTGATCTTTATAGAATTTGAACTGTATATAGATTTCATGGTGCATTTCATGGTGCTTCATGAACACAGGTCCTCATAGTACATCATTTTTTTTTCCTCCATGCGGTTTGCAAAGTTTCCCACTATATATCTAGCCACCTGGTGAGTTATAATGCTTGTGGGAAAATTAAAGACTACTTTACTGCAAGCTACTCTTGCCATGGTGACACCAAATCATTCTGAAAGCAGCAATGTGTTTAGTGCAATATGAGTGCACAATAAAATATCTTTTAAACAAATCAGAGTGTGAGGTTCCGGGTGTGTACTGCCTCTGTTTCAAAACACTAAGAGCATCTCAACATGTGGCAGGATTGACAGTTGTCAGTCATTCTGCACAGACTGCTACAGACTGAAGACATGTAGATCCCATTGGATATAACGAGTTCATTCAATGAGTGTACGTTTATTCTGTGTCCTTGTCAGGTAAAACAATTGTTTTTCCTATGAACTGATGCTTCAGCACCTATCATCAATCAAAATAAATTAGGAATATGGTTTTCTATATTCATCACCATTATAATTTTCTGTTGATTTCTAAAATCAGTTTTAATGGACTTGTCAATTTAAAAATCAGTTTATGGAGAGAAGGAGGGAGAGAAAGAATGGGAGATATTATTTGTACCAAGATCAAGCATTTATTGAGCCCCTACTGTGTAGAGTTTGAGTTTTTCACTCTATTATAATAAGGGTTATAATATTAATATATATCTTTAAAATAGTGGTGGTAGAATCTATTTGAAAATAAGGTAGGTTGAAAATAAGGTTGGTGTTGTAAATTATAATAAAGTTTATATTCAGCTGAGTTCAACAGCACTTTTCTCATAATGAAATATGTGTATATGTATATTGTGTGGAATAAGGGATAAAATGAATACAAAAGTACACTGTAATCTTGTAAAATGACTTGAAATTTAATTATACTTCATGGCTTAATAATGTGGACTTATCTATGATTTATAATTTTCTTTCAAACATATTTTCTTCATGGAGCAAAAGCCACATAAAAGAACCAGGTCACATAATCTTATCCTTAGAATCGATATTTTAAAGTGGCTTTACCTAACTATGAATTAGTCCTGCATTTCGTTAACAATGGTCTTTTAACAATAGTAGTTTGACAGAGTATTTAAATTCGACTAATTTACTCATTCATTTAGTAATCATTTATCCAGGGCTGGGCAACGATCTGAATATTTAAGGTTACAAAGACAAATCAAGCATCATTCATACTTAGAGGGACTCACAGTAGGGGAGATATGCACCTCTCGAAATAAATATAGCATAAACGTTCATGGGAAAGTGCTATGCAACAGGAACGAGGGTTAATTAACTCTCTGCTAATTCTGCAACAGAGTTCAGAGAAACTTGTAAGTGGGCTTTTAAACAAAGGAATGTGAGTGTGGAAAATTCTGGGCTGATTTAAGGATGTGCAAACTGTTATGTTTTCGGAACAGGCAGTATCCATTGTGTACTGAGTGTACTGAGAGCGATGCTGAGAGATAAGGCTGGGGACGGCCTTTCATACTGACTTGTGGAGAGCCTTTATTGACATCCCACGCTGTCTACTTCGTTACAGTTTTTAAACGGCATGTGTAAGAAGGACAGTTCCCTTACAGGACTTTTATGATAATTAATGGTTATTCTATAAAATGCCATCCACAGTTTCTGCCACATTAGAAATACTCATATATGTTTCTTTCCCTTTCTGAAGGTGTCATAAACACCATTTCATTCTGAGCTCACAGAACTGACACTCTCTCCCCTTGAATTGCCTGATAGTTTGTGCTCTGTATTCACAAGGTTCATATTCTACTTTGAGATCAGACTTTATTATATTAGCCGTACCCTGTGGTTGGATGGCGTGTTTGTGTGTGTGTGTATGTGAAAAGTGTTCATTCCTAACCTGCAGGATTTTTTTAAAATTTCAGTCACAAAGCGTGCATTTTTGACTATTTTGCAAGAGTAGAATGCCCATATCAAAATGTATCATGAATATCTCCATGAATTCCTTAGTGATACATAACTACTTCAGCAAATGCAGGATATCATTCCTTAGTACCACTATCTCATTTTTAGTATTTAACTGTGATGCCAACTGAAATGGATATCTAACACAATGACAGTTATCTACCAGGTTCAGGAGACCACAGATGGAGTGATTTCTTTAGTCTTGTGTATAAAAGGAAGACTATACAAAACAAAATATTCCCATTTAAGATAATAGTAACATGATATTATATGTTCAAGTATAGTTGACCCTTGAACAACATGGGGGTTAGGAGCGTCCAACCTCTATGCTGTCCAAAAATGCATATAACTTATAGTCGGCCCTTTGTAGCCAGGTTCCTCAGTATCTGCAGATACAACCAACCACAGATCTGATCATGTAGTCCTGTAGTACTTACTACTGAGAAAAATCCATGTAAAAGTGGACCCTTGCAGCTCAAATCTGTGTTGTTCAAGGGTCAACTGTACTTCAATCTGTTTTACATAAATGAATAGTGATAAGTGCAAATCAGAAGAAACAGGTACGTACTTTGAGGAAACCGTGGGGGGTTGTCATTGACATCTGTCAGGGTGATGTTGACCGTGGTGGATCCCGACAGCCCTCCAACTTGCCCTGCCATGTCTTTGGCTTGAATGACCACTGAGTAATGTTCTCTGGCTTCTCTGTCCATATTATGTAAGGCAGTTCTAATAACTCCTGTAATACATATTTTAAACAAAACAGTATGGATTATACATTAAATGAGAAGCAACATAGGTATCTCTCTCTTTTTTCTTTTTTATTTTAAGAAAAGTAGTTTTAACTGAAATGCTTTTGAGAGAACACCAGGCTTCTGAGACAAACAGTACCTTGACAATGTTATTAAAACTGTCTCATCGAAATATTTATTTATAACCACGCATCCCAAACCAATCTATTAGAGGCAAATGAAGATACCCATCTCTTGGCGGTCCTTGGAGTCACCGGCCTCTAGAGGGCAGCCCTGCAGCCCCTGCTCTTTCTTTCTGCTGGTGGCCTGAATATTTCACAACTCATTCTCCTCACAAGTGTCAGCTGAGATGTTTTGAGCAGAGGTTAATTTTCCTCCTTACAGAACAATTTACATAGTTTTCTGACAGGGTTGTCAAAGTTTGATGATGAAAAACATTGGTGGAGTGTAGACACTTGAACAAAGATTACAGGCAGGAGGGATTTTAACATTTATCAAGACTAAGAAACTGACTTTTTGTCAGGAAATAACAACTACAATAAGAACTAGATCTAAGTACACAAGCAAAATAAAGAAAGTGATGAGATTGGTTCTAAAACTTGCATGTAAAAGTCACATTCTTTGTCTTGTAGTACCAAAAAAGACATTTAATGCACTTTCTCATTAATTAATACTGGATTCAATAAAGAGATACAAAATGTTATATATCCATATGTAGTTATGTGTAGGTAAACACACACACGCACACATAAATTAGATAGCTTTGTCAATAAAGCCTTAAATTTAGAAACTGAAACACATTTTCTAGCAGGTCAAGTTTATGCAAGGACTATCAAACATGTCTTAAAATAAAAAATTGTCCTCATATACATTAGCCATATTAAACATAAGCATATAAACATATAAGCATACATGTGTTTATATTTATATTTTATATTCATATAAATATACAATATAAATATATTTGCTACTCCAAACATAGGTCACCATTTAACAACCACCTTTTTACTTTTATTCAAAATAGTTGGATCATGTCACTTTTGAGAAAGACACCAATGGCTTCAATCAAACTCACACTTAATTAGTTAGCAGCACAATTCACGGGACAGTGCCATTTATAATGACTGCCAACTATAGAGCTTGACAAACACTTTTGCAGACAATACGTTGATATAATGGGAGAAAATGGGTTTGTATATCCAAGTTGAAAAGATAGTCTTTTAAAAGTGGAAAGGATTAGTCAATCAGTTGTTTTGAATATAGAACACTTAACCACTTCTTTTTTTTTTCACTGAATTGATTGCATATGCAATGCTCTGAGAGGAGAGCCACAGGCCCCAGGAAAAGAGATCTCCCTACTTTCAAAACTTGTGAACATATAATTGAGGGAATTTAGGAGAATTTTCCTGAAGCTAAATAGGAATGAAAATTATTCTTATCAAAAGAAATTATAATAATATGATAATAAATGATTCATCTAATTCATGCATATGAAAAAGCCTCAAGCATCGTGATTAAATAGAACGTTTTATCACATATGATAATTATATAAGAAAAAATTAAATTGATGCAAAAAGGAACAAGTTAAGAATTTATGAAAATATTTAATGAAAGAATGTATACTCTCTAATATTTGGGAAAAAAAAAGATGCCATTCTAAAAAGAATACACTAGAAATGGGACTTGCCTCTGATGTGTAGAAGTATGAGATTACTGTCCAGGATGTTTTACAATGAAATCATTACAGTGATATTTGCAGAATATACATATGTGAAAATAAAATCTGTCATTAAAAAAGTGAATGATAGATATTTTTATGCAATTTGAATGTTATTCATTTCAGAGGATCAGAGAAGAGGAATTAGCACAACCCCTGTTTTACAGCATGGACTTTAATAATTTCATTGCAATTGCCATTATCTCCCTTCTTTTATAATACTGCTACTCTGACATGAAATGGGAAGAAATTTGTCAGCTAAATTTGCTTATGGAAAGAAAAGAGCATATCCAGAATTGACACATCTTTCTCAGAAACGATTGTTTCAGGGTTCATTTAAACTCTCGGTTCTCTTGAGAATGGCTCAGTTGCATGTGCTTACCTATGACCTCCCCTGAAGGCACATAGGTAACTGGGGAATGTTCAGGCAAATTGCCATAGCAACGTGATCCCTGTATACAATAATCTTATTCAAACATGTGGCCCAGATGCTTGTAAGTAGGGTAGTCTAGAACACAGCTGATGCACAGTAACACATTTTTTCCTTTTAAGTAGACTTTATTTTCTAGAGCAGTTTTAGGTCCATAGTAAAATTAAGAAAGTAGACAGTTACCATGTACCCTTTTCCTCCTGACACACACAGCCTCCCCAGCTAGCACCATTCTGTATTAAAATGATGCATTTGTTACAGGTGATGAGCCTACATTGACACGTTATCACTCAAAGTACGTAATTTACGTTAGGGATCACTCGGTGTTGTACATTCTATGGGTTTGGACACATGTATGATGATATGTATCCATCATTGTAGTACTGCACAGAATAATTTAACTGCCCTAAAAATCCTCTCTGTTCCACCTATTCACCCTCCCTCCCCTCAACCTTGGCAACCACTGATCTTTTTACTGTTTCCACATTTTGCCTTTTCCAAAAAGTCATATAACTGGATTCATACAGTGTGCAATTTTTTTCAGATTGGTTTCTTCAATTAGTAAAAGGCATTTAAGGATCCTCCACATCTTACCATGGCTTGATAGCTCATTTCTTTTTAGTGCTGAATAATATTCCTCTATTTGGATGTGCCACTGTTTATTCATTCACCTACTGAAGGACATCTTGGTTGCTTTCAAGGTTTGGTGATTATGAATAAAACTGCTATAAACATCTGCGTGCAGGTTTTTGTGTGGACATAAGTTTTCAACTCCTTGAAATAAATATCAAGGAGTGTGATTGCTGGATCTTATGTTAGGAGTCTGTTTAGTTTTGTAAGAAACTGCTAAATTGTCTTCCAAAGTGGCTGTACCATTTTGCATCCCCACCAACAATGAATGAATTTCTGTTGCTTCACATTTTTGCCAGGTTTTGGTGTTGTCAGTGTTCAGACTATCACCATTGTATTAGGTGTGTAATGGTACCTCACTGATGTTTTAATTTGCATTTCCTTAACGGCACATAATGATGAAAATTGTTTCATATGTTTATGTCCATATGTATGTCTTCTTTGGTGAGGTGTCTGTTAAGGTCTTTTGTCCATTTTTAAAAATCAGGTTATTTGTTTTCTTATTGTTGAGTTTTAAGAGTTATTTGTATATTTTAGATAACAGTCCCCTATTAATAAGTCTTTTGCAAATATTGTCTCTCAGGCTATTACTTGTCTTCTCATTCTCTTGACAGTGTCTTTCACAGTTTAGAAGTTTTTAATTACTTTGAAATCCATATTATAAATTATTTCTTTCATCACTCACAACTTTGGTGTTATACCTAAAGTCACAGCCTAAGATACCTAAGATACCTAATGTCATCTAGATTTTCTTCTGTGTTACCTTCTAGGAATTTTATAGCTTTATATTTAGGTCTGTGATCCATTTTGAGTTACTTTTACCTAAGAGTGTAATATCTGTGTCATTTTTTTGGCATGTGGTTGTCAATTTGTTCCAGCACCATTTGTGGAAATAACAAATGTTTCTCCATTGTATTATATTTACTTCTTTGTCAAAGGTCAGTTGACTACATGCATGAGAAACAATTGCTGGGCTCTCTAATCTGTTCCATTGGTATATTTGTCTATTCTTTCATCAATACTACACTGCCTTGATTACTATAGCTTTATAGTAAATCTTGAAGTAGGGTACTGTCAGTCTTCCTAATTTGTTCTCCTTTAATATTGTGTTGGCTATTCTACGTCTTTTGCCTCTACATACAAACTTTAAAACAAGTTTTTCAATGCCTACAAAATAACCTTTTGGGATTTTGATTGGTATTCCATTGATAAAGTTGAGAAGAACTGACAATATTGTGTTTTACCTATCCATGGACATAAAATATATCTCCATTTATTTAACAATACTTCTTATTTTTTTCTTTCATGAGAGTTTTGTAGTTTTCCTCATATCAATTTCATACCTTTTTTGTTAGATTATACCCAACTATTTCTTTTAGGGGAAGCTAACCTAAATCATACTGTGTTTTTAAATCAAAGTCTACTTGTTCATTGCTGGCATATAGGAAAGAGATTGACTTTTATATATTAAACTTGTATCCTGAAACCTTGCTCTCTCAAGACTGCATCCTTGAAAATAACTCCCACTGTGGGAAATGTGGACAGAACACACATTCCAAGGTCAGAGAAGGGGATGCGGAGCCTCTGATTGTCTGGGTCCAGCTTGCTGGTCAACTGGCATTCACATCCTCTGGATGACCTCCCCCAATATCCATAAAAACTACGACAGGTGATTCCAGTGTAAGTGGGTCAAAACTATGTTTTGAAAAGCCACAATTAGAAAGACGAAGTTTTGCCATTATGTATTCATACATTTCTTCACTTTTTATTGCCATCTTGTCATGTCAATAAAAGCATGTATGAGGATATACACATGCGCAAGACAACAAACAATATGCAATAGTAATATACATTTTTCAAAATTGTGAAGCCTAAACTCATGTACAAGACTAGGATAAACCATATTTACACAGTCCAAATAAGAATTGATGTTTTGTTTTTTTGTTTGGCTTTTCTGCCATGTACCCACGGACCCAGTAATTGTAATATAACTTATTTTTGCCTTCCAAATAAACATAATAAGGACTTACCACATGGCCTTTTTATTAAGTAAATTTGTGAAGAAAACAACTCAGAGCAGCTAAATTAATCACCATAAATTATTGCATTGTTTGTTTGTTTAAAAACAAAGAAAACTCTCCTCTTTTCAGTAAATGCTAGGTAACTGGTAATGGCATATTCTGAATGTTTGATATCTTCACTAGCAATGTTTACTTCAAAAATTTTAACAGGAATTGTTCCTCTTATTCTCCTGTAATGCTGGGTTGAATCAACAGGATGTACTTACCCTTGTATCATTTTGTTTTGTTTCTTATTACTTTCCCTTTAAACAATTGTAGATGCCCCACTGCCTGCAAATTACCTTCTGACTACTGCTTCCCAATCACGTTGCTATGTAGGGGCCTGTAACTGGGACTGACTCTCTGCTCAATACAAGCTCATAACATTGAAACTCGTCTGTGGTCATAAACATTACTCAATGAACCTGACTCACTAACCCACTTTGTGTTTTTGTTTCCTGACTGATGATATTCATATAGAGCAATAGACCCTCCAAAAATTTTTCTTGGACTTTACCCACTAAAAAGTATTTAAGATGGAAATATACAAATCTAGTTGATTAGATAATACCACAGAAGACTTCAAAATAAAACCCCTAAAAGTTTGGAACAAATAAACAAGCATGACATTCAAATTCCTACAAAAACCTTCAAGGTACATGTATGCATTTATAAGAGGAACTGGTAAATTTTCTTCCAGGTTTTAACTACACATACTCATTTTGGCTCAATTGCTTGTTTTGCCTCTGAATTTGTTCAATCGTTCATTCATTCATTTAAAGTCTATTATGTCACTTTGTAATGTCTATTAAAATGTATTGGAGCCCTAGTGTTTCTCTAATGGGGCACAAGGGCCATTTAACAAAATCACATGAAGTGACAATTATCATGCAACTCCAAGGGCACTATTTTAGACCTACTGAATCAGAATCTGGGGAAGTGGGCCCAGCATCAATCAGTATTTGCGACAAGCCTCTTCTGTGATTCTCATGAGCAGTCCAATTTGAGATATCCACCTACAGTTGAGAACATATGATATCTGGCCTCAAGGTGCTCATATTTCATTGGAGGATCTGCTCATTTAAAATAATTAATATGAACACTGAGAGGTTTATAAATGTTTAGAAGTTTCAGTTTCTACACAATGACACTTAATATCTTGGCAGTAATAATTCATCTTTCCAACTACCTAATTGTGATGATCTAGGTACCTGGGAGATTTTTTATGTTATATATTAAATTGCTATTTGTTTCAACATTTAGTACATTATATGCTACTTCTATTCAACTACACATTATGAATTCTCCCTACTAACTTTGTAAAGATAATGTGGCTTCCATAAATTCCTGTCTACATTGAAATAAAAAATATTCAGACATTGAATCTATATGTATGCATCATTACCACAGTTTCAGAAATCTTTTTTCTTCATTTGTCACCAATCCAATGTATATTGAATGTGTCTCTGCTCTGTTTAAAATGTGGAATACAAAGACATATAGGATAGAGCTTATGACTTTAGAAGGTCATGATTAGAGTGTTTACAGACAGGGAAATAAATATGCAAATATGGAAAGTTAAGTAATACTGCAAATAGATTTTATTAAATGGAAGACAAAGCACAGACTTTGAAGGTTTTAGTTATCAGAATGGATGAGCATGACCAAGGAGTACTTTATGGGACAATGACAAGTTTGTAGGATATGGAAAGATAGATGGAGAAGTAGAGAATCCATGGAAAGGGGATCTGACATGAACAAAGGTGTGGATATAGAATGTGCACGGCTGTATCGACAACATTGGCTTCATTGGAAAACAACTGTAGGAGAATAATAGAGATTAGGTACTCATTAATACTCTCAGAATATTTCTAGGTTTTGTTCCTCAAGTGACTGAAAGTTTGAAAAGCTCCACTGATGCCCCTGTGGAAAGTCAAGACTGACTACACTTCACTACTGGTCAGTCGTTACAGGCTGTGGTTGGGCAGATGCATGATTATCTCTACGGATAAATTTAGCACATTTCAGACTCTAAAGCTTCAGTGGATAACTGATTAAACTTCAAAATTTTATTTACATTTTCACTATACTATATATTTTATTTTTAAAGAAAAAATATAAGATATATGAAACACTGGCATCCCAGAATTTAAAAAAAAAAAAAACATATTTAACTTCAAGCTATGACTCATGGAATTAACAATCCTAAATTCATGAATGTAGACATTTTTATGATTTAGTAGGAAGATTCAATTTTTCCTCCTCTACATTTTTTTCTTCCTACCATTAAAATGGATGGTGAAGCATTTTATTTCTGGTGAGCAGAAAAGGATGGCGAGTTCACAGGTTTTGAGTATGGGCTGTGACCTAGGCACTCTCTTCAGGTATATAGTTCATATTTTTTCCCCATATTCTTCATGAGAGAGAAAGCTCAATGTTTAAATAACTTTCTCCAGATCAGAAATTTGCAGAAGCTGAAATATTAGCCAGGACTTCCTGACAGTAAAATCAGAAGGCCACAGTGTCATTAGTTCAAGTAATGAAGTCCTTGACCTTGTAGACCCTTAGGAGAGGCTTGTAGTATTGTGAAAGAGAGAGACAGGGAGGGGTGTGTTTGTGGAGGGAGAGAGAGAGAGAGAGAGAGAGGGAGGAGAAAAGGAGGTGGAAAGAGGAACAGTATCATAAAAAATGGGCGGTACCTTCTCTACGGATTTGGGGACATAGATCAGACAGATTCAAAGAGAACGTAGGTGTGTTTATGCATCAATAAATATGCTTCTGACCTAGACGGTTTTATTTCAATATTTTTCTCATTTTTGCATTATGCTTACTGTTTATATCTGTTCTTAAGGTTTCAATGTGATCTACAACTTCCAAAGACCAATCTTTCCAGTCAATATATTTAATAACCACACTGATAAAATCATAGGTTTGCCAGGGCATTTGTGAAGGCCAAATACTCTATAGACTTGCAGGCTTTCAGCTTAACAACTCCAGTCAGCAAGAATGTACTGAGACAGCACTCTGGGGAGAAAAATAAATAATAAACTTCAAAAAAGGCTTACGTGGGTGATGAAATTCCAATGGTGACGATGATAATGATGATGATGATGATAGAACTACTGACAGTTATTAAGTATTTGTTAAGCGTAATGAGGAATATTTATGTTAAATCACTAAATCCTCACGCTAAGTCCTCACATCAACTGACTATGGATGCTATTCATATTATCCCCTTTTTTTTATCAAAGAGGGATTGCAAGAACAGAAAGGTTAAGAAAAGTGCCCAAGGACAGATAGGTATCATACAGTCAGTATTTAATCCATGCAATTAGAATTCACAGCCTGCTGTCACAATCACTACCTTCTGAGCTTCTGATTCCTTGTGAGTCAATCGAGGAAAATACTGCAAAAGAGCCTGAAGTAGATTTTGGGAGAACGTCTGCATCTTAATAATGTGGTATCAGAAGAAATCTCTGTTTCTCTTGGCCAGTTTGGGTCCTAATAGCACTGGCATCAAAGTTCTGATTATAATCAAGGAGATGTCAGGAAAACGGTGGATACAATGGGTAACCAAATGATCTGACCCCAAAAGATGAGGTTTCAGCCTTTTGTTCAACAGGAGAAAGAGTGAGAAACTTAGAAACCTAAGATTCATCTTGCTGCAAGTGGCCATTAGCTGTTTATGGTCTTTTTGCAGGGTATCAAATACCAGTACCATTAACTGTGGCTGGCCTATGATTGCTTTGACCAATACAGTACAGTGGAAGTGATAGTATGGCGATTTCTGCCCTGGACTTAAGAGGATTGGAAGCTTCTACCTTGGTATGTATGAACTCTGAGCCTTCAGATAAGTAGTCTAACTACCCTGCTAGAGACCACATAGAGAGGCCGTGAGATGGAAAGGGCTAGGGATGCATCTGAGCCCAGTTCCCCAGCTCTTCCCACTGAAGCACTAGGCATATGAGTGAACTCATCTTTGAATGAGTGCAGGTGCCAGCTGAATGCTACCAAGTAACACAGTCAGTGTCGCATGGGTCAAGAAATTCCCCAGATAACTCCTGCTCAACTTCTTTACTTCCAAAATCACTGTTGTTTTGAAAGCTCTGAGTTGGGGTAGTTTGCAATGGCATTCAAATTTGGAATACACACACAGACACACACATAGAAATTTGCAAACATACATATACACATATACCTATGCATACACATACACACATATATACACACATATACATACATACATACACACATATGTACAAACACACACACATATATTCCTCACAGGGAAATAAATGATGGTTGGCTTTCTAGATCTACCCTTAACACCAACACCATTAAACCAAGACTAGGTATTCCCTAAATACTATATTCTCTTCTCTCTCCCTTACCTTCTCCCTTTCTCTCTCCTTCCTTCCCCTCCTTCTCTTCCTCCCACCCCACCCTTCTCTCCAGAGCTGGAGTGCATGTACACGTACTATACAGAAAAGCCTATGTCTAAAGTACTACAGTTATGGTACATGTATACGTACTTCATGAGTTCAGGTAAACACAGTATTTGGAAGATAAAGAGAAGAGGGAAAATAAAATTGACCTTCATATAACTGATGTGTAATGAACACAGGGAATAAAACTTCCTGTAAACACTGAAATTATTAAGATTATTATCATCTGGTAATTTGTACTCTGTGGGAGTAATAAAATTATATGTGATATTTTTAATTAAGAGAATTATATATAAATGTAATTTCAAATTTTTATAATATCAGATAAAATATTGTATTACAAGATACTGAATCCAGATATACTCTAACTTAAATATAAATGTATTGTCTTGGAAAATAATAATGAAATAATAAGAAAGAAATTTAGAAATCTAGAAGTAGTCAAGTATAATTCTCCCAAAATAGCTTATTCATGTGGTTTATTAAAAATTTAGGGGCTAAAAATACAAACACAAAAAAGGAATACTAAGTTTATTATGTAGATATTCCTTGTTTAAATATTGATATGTTTTTCTATTACTATGTTTATTTTATTCTACAATTTATTTTTTTCATATGATGGTTAAAATGAATTTAAAAAGGTAAAATGCTTTATATAGGATATTTTGGGTCACAGATGCTATTTAAGAAATGGTACTTAATATGATTATATCAAAAAATTTTGGAATATTTGTTTTTGAGACAACTATATTTAAAGGCATTTAATTAAGGAAAATACTAAAACATTGCTTTATAAAATATACATATACAAATGACCAACCTAAATGTCCATCGACAGATGAATGGATAAAGAAGATGTGGTACATATATACAATGGAATATTACTCAGCCATAAAAAGGAACAAAACTGAGTTATTTGTAGTGAGGTGGATGGACCTAGAATCTGTCATACAGAGTTAAGTAAGTCAGAAAGAGAAAAACAAATACCGTATGCTAACTCATATATATGAAAACTAAAAACGTGGTACTGATGAACCTAGTGGCAGGGCAGGAATAAAGACGCAGATGTAGAGAACAGACTTGAGGACACAGAGGGGGAAGGGGAAGCTGTGATGAAGTGAGACACTGACAAATATACACTGCCAAATGTAAAATGGATGGCTAGTGGGAAGCTGCTGCATAGCACAGGGAGATCAGCTCGGTGCTTTGTGACCACCTAGAGGGGTGAGATAGGGAGGGTGGAAGGGAGGCTCAGGAGAGAGGGGATATAGGGATATATGTATACATATGGCTGATTCACTTTGTTGTACAGCAGAAACTGATACAACATTATGAAGCAATTATACTCCAGTAAAGATGTGGGAAAAAAAAGAATTTGGACAGCTGGTTAGTAAATATAGCCATTGCTAATAATTAAATTATATAAATTTACAATTCAACATCATATCTTTAAAAGTATCTGAAAACATCTCTTTCTAAGTGAATTACTATATTTTACTATTATATATACTCTTGTTATTTGTTTATTTTATCTGTGTGGTAGAAATACTACAGAATTATGTACTACTGCTCATCCTTTGCCAACTATATGTTCAGTGGTGTCATCTTGGTAACTTGAAAATCATGGGCAGTAGAAATATTTTTATTATGAAAGTCAGCAAATGCTGACTAAATCAAGGCTTTATTTAGTTAGTGATTGTCTGGACTTGAAAAAGTAAAGGAGAAAGCATAAATAAAGTATATTAAACTCGTGTGTAGCTATTACATGCAAATAACACAAAAATTTGAAGAAGTACTATTCTAACTAATGAAACCTATTGTTCAACTTAGCAGAAAAAAAAGTGGCTTATATAATTGATGAAAAACTGAAGTTTTTACAAACATCTTTTATCTACAGGCTAATGTAAACAAAAGTATCAACCAACACCCAAGCTGGAACTAAACTCATTTGTCAATGACCTGAGCAACTTCTTTGCTGAATCAGATAGTAATCAAGCATTTATTTGCAGTAGGATTTAGTCAATATTCATTGGATTGCAACAATAGGTTGTATGTGTATGCAATCGTTTGGCAAAAAATCAATGCAAGCATTCTGTAAGAATCAACAGGCTATGTGGAATTTATAATAAGGAGTAATGTATGCATTATAATTGTTTGTAAATGGGGTGCTACGTATCTTTTTTTAATCAGTGAAATTTGCTTATTTACATGCTTACATATTTTTGGTTGTTAAATATTTACTAGCACACCACTGACGACTAGCGTTAAATAGACTTGACAGAGTTCCAGGCAAAGAGTCACAAGTGCAAATGTTCTAATGTGGCTGCTTTCTGGCTTGTTGGAGGGAAACCTCTGAGGCCAGCATCTCTAAAGCAAAAAGAACAAGAAGAAGAGGAGATGAGATCAGAATGACATTATAGGCCAGATCATTTACAGGCACGTGCATTATTGCAGTGCTTTTGACTTCGGCCATAAAAGAGATGAGAAGACATGGGCAGGTTTTGAGCAAAGGGGTGATGTGATCTGACATATTTTCACATGGCTGTCCAGTGGTTAGGACTCCACATTCTCATTGCCAAGGGCCTGGGTTCAATCCCTGGTCAGGAAACTAAGATCCCACAAGCTGCGTGCCGCGGCTGAAAAACAAAAAACATGTGCTTTGGCTGCTGTGTTGGGAATAGACTAGGTGGAACAGGGTGGAATTAAGGAGATAGGTGAAGAGATAATTACAATAAAGTTTGTTAAAACAGAAGTGAGGAGATGTCTTGAAGGTAATGTTTGCTGATGAAATAGATGTGTTGTATCAAAGAAAAATAGAAACAGAGTGTGATCCAAGGTTTTTGGATGGAGACATAGAAAACTATTAGAAAAACTGTTTGCGGGGAGGTGGGTGGAGTTTCAGAAAGTGGTTTTGGACATACTCTGTCATATGTGTCTTCAACCCCCCGGGGCAGAGATGTTCAGTTGGCATACAGTATGCTGGTGTTTAGAGAAGCAGTTCAGACTCTCATTATAATGTGATCAACATAAAAAGAATATCTTAGTATCTCATTAAGACTGATGAGATTAGCAAAGGAATGAGTGTATAAAAGAGGCTCAAATACTGAACACTGTCACATGCCAGTGAGTTTAGAAGAAAAGGTAGAAGCAACACAAAAGCAATGATACTTGAGACAGGGAGAAAACCAAGAGGGTGTGGCATCCTGGAAAAAGTATTTCAAGGACGAGAAATGGATCCAGCGTGACAAATGCTGTTGCTAAGTCAAGTACGATGTCAGGGACATCATAACAGGGAATGTGGCGGCCAGATCGAAACTTAACAGTAGATATGAAATGAAGAAAAGGATATGCGAGGCATTTTGAAGGACATTTTTAAGGACAAGATGACTGATTGGAAGTAGGGTGTGAGGGAAAGGAAGTGATTCAGATGACACTCGGGCAGGCATTTGGCTTAAGAACTTGGTCAGCGGGGAATCCGTCTACAAGATTAAGAGTATAAGAAAAGATCAGTGAAGAGAGTGTTAATTCACAGCTCTATTGACTTTTATGTGCTTAAGAACTATCTGTGTGAAAAAGACTGATGGGTAGTTGAACACATGGCGTTTGTAGAAAGGTCTGGGTTGGCGAGTCAGGATAATAATGATACTTATGAAGAGACGGATGGATATAAACTCACTCTTGCCCAACATAATGAAGAGAGTGCCACTTATTATAATTAATGACCTAAATTGCTCTCTATTGAATCTTTATTCCTTGTATCATGTACTAAAAAATTACCAATCAGGACAGAAAAAATTTACTTAAAAAAAAAAGGCAAATGAATTAAAATCAATGCATCTAATCTTAGTGAATGTCAAACAGTAAATGACTATTTTGACTGAAAATATCATTACTTTGTTCCTTCTATAAAATGATTACTGGATGGACAGAATTACCCAAATTAGTCCTTTATGTTAGCAAGGTATAATTCAAGTGTAGTCAGAAAGTACTATAACAGCTTGACTACACTGAACTTTCCTCAACCAAATTTGAAGGATTTTTCTTGCACAATAGAAAGATCATTCAGAGATACTTTAAAAAGTACACAACATGACCCCAAAGGTGGAAGAAAAATGATTTGTAGAAAAAAATAATTTAAGAAGTGGGGAGTAGATTTTTTTTTTCAGTCACTAATTTAAACTGTCTATCCATAGCCTCCTTCTGCCACTTATTAATTAGTTATCAATGTGGCCCTTCCTTTGTCAAGCTATGTCCTACAAGATATCTGGCAACTAGAACTAATATAATATATAAAACCTGCCCTGTTGTAGCTTTATATTTTTAATGTCGTTTCTAAATTCCCTAAAGTAGCATATAGGCTTAGTATGGATCCATTGTTTCTTGTTTTTTTGTTTTGTGCGTATGTATGTGTTTTGTCTTTGTTTTGTAGCTAAGAATGTTTGTGTCTTGTGAGTTGGACAAGGATTCTACAGTTTGGATGTGGCTGCTTTCTAATTTTTGTATCAAGATCTTTTTTTCACTGAATCACTTGCCATTCAATATATTTTCATTTTGTCTCTTAGTAGGAAGACCAGGCAGAAAAAGAACCAGGCATAAAAAGAACCTAAGGCAGCCTAAGAAGTAAGTAGAACAAATACTGTATTAATCAATGTAATATATTACAGACTGAATATAATAATCTGATTTGCTGGAAATATTTGAGAATTCTTCATATAGAGTTATTTAGAATTTGAAGAATGAGTTATATTAGAGAACAAGAAAATAATCAGACAAGACTATGGAACAAGGATTGAACCAGGAAGAGAATTAACATGGCAAATAATGACTGAGGAAGAAAGGCTAAATGAGGCATTAATTTTGTTATTTACAGACTTTTTCTATTAAAATAAACCCAGAAATCATATCGCTTTTGTTGATTTAGCACTTTTCACTGCTTATTTTAACGGTGTTCACTCTTAGGGTTCCAGAGAACCTATAGATGTCTCTCCAGTGCCTCCAAAGCACCATTTGTCAAAGTTACTGCATGAGCTCACCAAGCAAGGGTTTATACATCTTGCTTTGCAGTATTTCCCTTTCAGAAATAATTCTAAAAGGAATTAACTAAACAGAGAGCACCAAATGTGAGTAAAGGTAAGTCATAAGCCTGAGATATTTCATGCATATGGACAATTGAGAAGGTGTATTAAGTAGGAATTTTGACATATTTTGACATTAGTTCAGAAGCAGTAGCATAATATATATATAAACATAACTCTTTCCAATTTTACTCCTTCATTATGTCATTTGAGATCCAAACTGATTCTCAGTTTGTCAATTTTTGCTTCGCTTTGTAACAGAATTTTTTTCACTCAAGCCCTTGATTTAAAAATATATTTTTACTTCTTAATCTCTCCTTGTAGTAACTTTGGCAAGGTCACTGGACCAGCCATTTCTCAAACTCTGGGGCTATTTTCAAGTTGTAGACTGGGTCAAGAGACTTTGCTATATACCACAAAAATATTCAGAGCTTTGTTGAAGGGCTTATGAGCTGTCTTAAGAAATGTACTCACATTTTATTCACAAAAATTGAAGATAATATTGTCTTTTTGAAATACAGAAGAAATATAGCTAATCAGCATCCAATACTACATTTAAAGTCATTCAGAGGTAAGTACTGCAGGCTATTAATATCATTAAAATTTATATTTATAATGGACTATTTTAAAAAATCTCTTATTCAGCTAAGAAAATAATAAAACCTTATCATTTGTGACAACATGAATGGACTTTGAGAGCATTATGCTAAGTGAGGTAAGTCAGACAGAAAAAGACAAATACTGTATGATCTCATTTATATGTGGAACCTAAAACAAACAAACAAAAACCCCAAAACCTCATAGATACAGAAAATAGGAGGCAGGGTGTGGGTGGAGGGTAGGCAAAATGGGTGAAGGGGGTCAAAAGGTACAAACTTCCAGTTATAAAATAAATAAGTCACGGGGATGTAATGTACAACATGGTAACTATAGTTAATAATACGGTATTGCATACTGGAAAGTTCTAAGAGAGTAGAGAGATGTATCATCATAAGAAAAAAAGCTGTAACTATGTATGGTGACAGATGTTAGCTAGACTTATTGAGGTGATCATTTTGCAATATATAATACAAATATTGAATCGTGTTGTACACCTGAAACCAATATAATATTATACATCAATTATACCTCAGTACAAAATAAAAATACCTCTTATTCTACATGAATATTTTGAGGGATTTACTGTATCTTTTTTTTTCTTTTTAACTTCACTTTTTGGTCATTAATTGCATGTTTTAACCATTGGAATTTTCCCTTAGCTACATGGGTAGACTATTTGCAAAAATGACATATTTTGGCAATATGATATGGTTGAAGATCTCGGGGTTTACAGACCGTTGCCTACACTGAAATCTCGGTTCCACCATCATCTTGTCTAACTTTCCTCAACTGTACATGGAAACACCAATACTACATATGTTACTTGATTAATGTGAAACTACATTAGTAAATTCATGAAAACATTTAGAAACGTGCATATCACATATCAAATGATCAATATAGTTATCATCTACTTTGCAGGCATTTGTTTTTCTGTTTTATTCAAAATGGGTATATATATTTTTTCCAAACCGAATATGCAAGTCAGAAACCTCACAATTCCTGAACTGTTCTCTGATTTTTCTTTTCCCCTAGTGAATTTAGAATGGTGAGCTATTTGTTTTGTTTGCCTAGGCATTGGCAATATCTCAATGTGTAGTTCTAGAAGTTTGCATGTTTTTGTTTGCAATTCCAATTAGAAATGCATCTTATAACCATGTTTTCGACAGGTTGACTACATCGAACTTCTCTTATCCGAATGTAGAGTTACTTTCCCTTCATTCTTTCTGATTTTCTTCCTGCTGCTTCTAAAGCCTCTTTGTTACTCCCAAATCCAGGGCTATCCCTTTCTTTAGAGTTTCCTGCAATCCCAATTATATTAGCAAGTCTTTACTATATACTGTCATGATGGTCATTATCTCTCAGTATGTGTATATATATATGTAATTATGAAAATTTTCCATGTGCCAAGAATATGCTAAATATGACTTTACAGCTAGTTCACTTAATCATCTTGAGATCCCAGTTCCTACTTATCAAAACTTAAGCTTATAGAAACTGCTTTCCATCTTTTCTCTTTAATTGGGGCACCATCATTTAGGTGAAGAAGATGAACTCTACTGTCTGTGTCCCTCCCTCTCTGTGCTCTGTAGGTGCAAGCCTTCCATTGAAGCGTCGCACCCATGCTTTTGCATGCATTCTCCAGTTGCCTGCTGTGGCTCCCTGCTTCCCCACAGGCTGCAAAGGTTGCTCTGACTGCTGGAACCCTCTCAGTCGAGAACACCGTGTGATGTT
The DNA here is from genome assembly GCF_028564815.1 of Eubalaena glacialis. NCBI lineage: Eukaryota > Metazoa > Chordata > Mammalia > Artiodactyla > Balaenidae > Eubalaena > Eubalaena glacialis. The sequence continues at coordinate 16,534,812 of NC_083719.1, forward strand.
GTAAGTGGTGCCCCATGCGGTGTATTCATCTACACTGCACAATTGCTTACCTAGCGCCTCACTGCAAATAAAGACAATCATAAAATTTCTGTGTATCTGGGCCCCTGTAATGTCTCTTTTCCCTATAGTAGATTTACTATATATTGTCTTCAGATTTTATTTTGCAAACCTGCCATTAAACAGAATTAATAATGAAACAAAGACATCAGCCTAATCTCCATATGTCAACAGATATTCAACACAGCCTATTTCCTCCAATTGCATTTCACATGTTAAAAGAACCAAATTCTAACAAATTGGAAATCACCAAAATAATTCAGTTAATTCATTTAATGAAGTAAATAATTCAGTGAGAGTTGATTGTACTATCATATATTAAGTGCTCAGAACACAAAGGGGTACAGAAAACAGTCCCCAAACACGTGTGCTTACAGATTAAAGACAATGACCTTTTTACTAACATTGTATGACCAAGTTAGTTCAACCTGGATTATTTCAAACATTTTAAAAATTGTATTTAGAGAATGAGGCATTGAGGTGTGGGATACCTCCCAATTAATATTTAAATTATTTTCTGGCTACCAAAATATGTAGGCCGTGGTTAGAAATGAGTGAGAAGATCTCGGGTGCAATTATACTGCTCCAGTAACTTCTAACTTGTTAGAAGTTTAGAAACATCAGTCAAATGCAAGACAAATTCTTTTTCCCTGAAGTATGCTTGTAATAGCATATGGGAATTTACGCTAAAGGAAAAATTCTATTCTTCTCTCACCTAATGTCATATTAAGCTATTTCTACAGAACTATTTTTATAATGTGTGAAAGAAAAAAGCTGTAAATAACTATATTTTGATACATAACAATACTGTTATTTAATCGAGCAAGATGATGTTTTCCTCCACACTAGAAATCTAGACGATATTGAAAACAGTGTATGGATTAAGAACATGGGCTCTGCAAACAGGCTGATGGAATTCAAATTCTATTCTCACTGATTAACAGTGTGGCCTTAAGAAAATTACTTCTCTGTGACTCAGTTTCCTCCTTTAGAAAATGTGGATCATGGGTTCTCATCTTGTCATAAGGCTACTATAATGATTAAATAAAATAGCATTTGCACAGCACGGAAAAGTGCCCAGAAAAGCACAAGCAAAATCATAAGCAAAATTGAACATTGTTCTTATTATTTTTATATAGCGTCACGTGTCAGGAAGGTCAGATAATTTTCTCCCAAAGAATATGCTTAGGTGAACACTGTTCTCACAATTTTTATATAGTATTTCAACCTTTACTGAGTTTTCTAACATAAACAATCTAATTTTCAACTCCATATGGCCCAGTCACTTGACAGGAAAACATATTTTTCCATTATTCTTAATTCATTGATGAAGAGAAAGACACAAAATATTACATGACTCATCTGGATTAGCTGATAAGTGTTTACTGATTTTCTACTGATCATTGATGACAGATTTGTTTTTCCAGAGCAAATGAATGAATGTAGGATGTTCCTTACACAAATTAGTAGGCCTAGTTAACCAGAGTTGCCTATGGGAGTACTTTATATTTTACTGTAGGCAAATTTTTTGACATAAGTATATATTTGATAATTTTACTGATGCTTGATCATTAGGTGATTTTGATCATTATGTAATTCTTAAATTATATAAAACCAAAATTTACATAGGCAAATACATATGGGAACTCCAAATGTTGTCTTCTCTTGGTTTAATTCTCACGCCAAAGATGTTGCTATTGTGATATTTTTTTGGAACCACTCCTGGAAGACCAGAAGAAATGAGAAGTGATTGCTTTGTAAACCCTTAATAATAAAGTCCTTCATCTTCGAAAGTTGCATCTGATGGTTGGAAATACATGTAGCAACTTAAAGCTAAATCTAATTAATAAGAAATTAAAGAAAATGATTATGACGTGTTTGAACCAAAAAAAAGAGTATAAATTCTTAGAAAGCAGACTTTATATATTTATATGTATGCATATATGTATTTATCTATCTAAATTCTATTTTACTTTTGCACTACAAACTGTCTCTGAATATGATTTTGAAAGGGAAGTTCAAAGGTATGTTTAACAAGCTTGACATGGTGTATAGAATATAATTCTCCAAAGAAATTGCCAAGAGTTACAATCATTTTTATGTGCTTTGGCAGAGGAAAAATAGGCATTCCCATTAATTTTTAGTCAAAACTGTATATTTATTACAGGTGATGGCAGCAAGAGAAAGTTTCCTAAAAGTAAAGTGGGATTTTTCTCTTAGTAAAGTGCCAATGAATCGTGAAATATTACCCGTAAAACCACTATTTACTGAAATAGGCTTGGCTCAATCGATGATTTTCAATTACTAAGTTAAAAAGCTCTCCCCTGATTTTTATATAGTCTGATTCACTCAGGGCAATAAACACTACAGAAAAGGATTATAAGCTGTGGATTTACAAATACACCTAGTTCTGGAGCTTAATTAATAAATATTAATCACCTCTTTGATGGTTCAAATGCCATGCACAAACATATTTCCAACTAAAGATGCATGATTTTTTGAATTCAAATGTTTCTCTAGCAAAAGTGCTTTATTTCTGTGTTTCGTAAATGTTTTGTTCACATGATGTATCTTGAGGATATAAAGAAATTTATTTATGATTTAAATTTAATTATTTACTTTTAAAACGTTTGACTAGTAATTTTCACATACACTGCTATCTCTAAACTCCAAGATATATTATCAATATAAATTAAATTCAAACTATTTTCATTTATAAAGACAAAACTCTCCATATAAAATTGTGGAATCACCATAGTCACTATTAAAAAAAAAACCCACTACTCTGTATTCTATGCATTCTTTCATCTTCTGTCAAAATTTTCTCATACTACGTTCACAGTTACTCACATATTAGTATAGTATATCATTCAGATACTAAAAACAAGAAAAAAAAAAAAAACAGCTGAAATCATGATGATGTTTGTTCTTAGCCAAATCCCTACTCCTATTGGAATTTTGCAAGCATAGATTTTCTTTTGTATCGTATTTCCATAACGATGGAGTTACCTTTTCTAAGCAATGTGACTCAGCCAAAAATGACAGAGTAAATACCATCACCTCTCAAGCAAACCTGAGAGAAAAGATTGAATGAAAACCATCTGTGCCTCTTTTCTTACTGGAGTTTTACTCCTCTGGGGAAGATTAAAGTAGAGCTTTGGAACTCTACAAATTGCAGGTAGATTTTTATCCCTTTAGATTGGACATACTAATATTACTGCCGACACACCAACCCTGACTTCTTATTTAATACCAAACTTTTTGTTTTGTCCTAGTCTGGGCACTCCTAATCCCTTTGTTCTAATTGCTTTTTTTATTCTACAGCAGTTACCAGCTTCTAACATTCTATGTAATTTTATTTTTATTATGTTTTTATTGTTTATTGTCTGTTTCCTCCTCACCGCCCTCAACAAACTGAATGCAAGCCAGGTGGTCATGGATTGGAAAACCAAATGATAGAAAAATTCTTAGGGATGAAGTGTACATTTTTTTTCTAATACTGTGGCTTGTGTCACAGGAAACACAAAAACACCATATAAATTCATCAACATACCCAAATGAGCAGGGGCTATAAGAGATGAAAGCAATGTGTTCAAAGCCTGTTTCCTGTGCTGTGTATCTAAGTCATTCTGAATCACCTATATCTGGAAGCCTAGAGCTAGCAAAGCAACAATAAACAGAAAGCACATGACTCATTAGAACTGCTGTTCCTTTTCCCCATACAGTGGAGTTCAAGGTTTTTCCCTGACATTGGGTCATAGCTAGGAAGAAGTTTTGATATAATTATTCCATGGATGTTGTGAATAAGCTAGATACTGAAATGCTGATCTTCCGTATGTGGATCCTCCTCAAAATTACAAAAATAAAGAGTAGAAAAATTTTAAAAACGGGAACAGAATTAACAGAATGCCTGTTCCCCTTGCTGGGGTTTGGTATGGCCCCAATAGCATCTTTGCTTCTCTAAGGCTGATGAACCTCTGAAATAATAATGCCAGGTTACATCACGCCAGCTTTCAACTTCTGATCTTGGCAAGGACTCTCTCAACAGCTCCTAGATGAATAGTGTGTAGCCCCAAGGAGAAGTCATCCACACACTTCAGACAATTTCAGGCTGGCTTAGCATAATGGCTAAGAGCCTGTTCTCTAAAATGAGAATGCCTAGGTTTGTTGCAGGCTTTTTCACTTAATTCTCTGTGAATGTGGCCAAGTTACTTAATCTCTTTGTCCTTCAGTTTCCTAATCTGTAAAATAAGATAATAGCAGTGCCTTTTTCATAGTGTTATTGGGAGTATAAGATGAGATGAAACACAGAAAAGACTTAGAACAGTGCTTGCATGTGGTAACTACTCAATAAATGTTGTTACTGTTGTTTTTAAAGATATAAGCAATAGGTTGTATGAAGACAAAGCAGAGTGTGAAACAAGAAGTTGACTCAGCCTGAATATTTTACTGACTGGTTAGAAAAGACCTTTATGAAAGGTGAGAGCTGATCTGAGAATAAAGGGAGGGAATGAACCATGGGCTAATCTAAGAAAAGCCTTGCAGGCAGAAGTGAAAGTAAATGCAAACTATGCAAAGCTAGAGGTAGCTGGAGGAGTCCAGGAACATTAGGAGTCAGTGTGGCTGGAGCAGAGTGTATATGGGGAAAGTAAATCGGAGCAGAGAGGTAGAGAGGCTAACTCACGGAACGCTTTGCAGGCCCTCGAAACTGGTCTTCCAGTTTGCAGGAAACGTTGGATGGTTTTGGTAGAGAAGGTAGAGGACTCTTTGCCTGGAGAGGCTGAGCTCTGACATAAACAGTAGGGATTTATTTCTTGTTCATGTTCCACATCCAAGGATAGAGGTCAGCTGTGGCTCTACTCTGTGTCCTTCCATTCTGGAGCCCAGGCTGAACAACCATGTGCCAAGGCAGACGGGAAGAGCAAGAGAGATGGAGTTACTTCTGCTGGGAACTGGCCCAGATCACTGCGTTCACATCAAATTACCCCACAAGTCACATCGCCAAGCCTCTGGATGGCATCAGGATATGTACTCTTTCTCCTGAGAATCTCAACATAACAGGTGTGGAAGAACATATACCAGAGAAAAAGGAAGAAGCAGGTGATTGTGAACAATAATACCATCTGTTAAAGTTAACATGATTGGGTGAGGTTTAAAAGGATCCTTCAAACCTAGGTGCAGGACGGGAATAAAGACGCAGACATAGAGAATGGACTTGAGGACACAGGGAGGGCGAAGGGTAAGCTGGGATGAAGTGAGAGAGTGGCATGGACATATATACACTACCAAATGTAAAATAGATAGCTAGTGGGAAGCAGCCACATAGCACAGGGAGATCAGCTCGGTGCTTTGTGACCACCTAGGGGAGTGGGATAGGGATGGTGGGAGGGAGACGCAAGAGGGAGGAGATATGGGGATATATGTGTATGTATAGCTGATTCACTTTGTTATAAAGCAGAAACTAACACACCACTGTAAAGTAATTATACTCCAATAAAGATGTTAGAAAATAAAATAAAGTAAAGTAAAAGGATCCTTCAATGGATGTTTTGTGGAGAACGCACTATATGGGAGCAAGGATAGAATTGGGGAGATGAGATCAGATGATATTGAGGTCTTCTATGTAAAGTGATAATGTCTCCACCTAAGATATTAGAAACAGAGGAGAAATGAAGTGATTGAAGTGATTAATTGAGTATATATATTGAAGGTAGAGTTGATGAGGCTTGCTGATGGATGGGCTGTAAGATGTGGGAGAAAGGAAAAACTCAGGATGACTTTTTGTTTTGTTGTTGTTTGGCCTGAGCAACAAGAAGAATGCATTTGTCATTTACTGAGATGGAGAAACCGGAATATAAATTAAAATGTGGCCTAAAAGAGAAAAAACACATTTAAAAACCCACAAAATTTATTACTGAATTTAAATTAAATTACAAATTTAGAAGCAATAAACTACAGCATCAGTACTGAAAAATTCAAATCAAATAAATGATGTAGAAAACATGTTGAAACTTTCTCATAGAGAAGAGTGAAAAAAAAAAAGTAGAGAATAAGAGAGAAAAGCCAATACAGGGGATAGACTTCAGTACCTAATAAGTGACAACAAAGTTGTTAAAAATGATAAAATACAACACATGCATTGATCAAAGATAGAAGACGGGGAGGGAAGGAAAAGACAGATGAGGATAAGGCGAGGGGGGGAGTTTTTCTGACTGGAAGATAATGAATTTTCAGATCAAAATGCTCATAGTTAAGAGAGAATTATAATAAAAGGGAATTGCATTGAAAGGTATTGATGCAAGGATTTTGTTTCTTTTGTTTTTTTGTGTTTTTTTTTCCAATTTCAAGGTTAATCGCAGATTTGGGCATATTTACACCCCATCGCCCCAGGAAAGAAGTGTGGTCTCACAAGATAAAGTTAGAGGAGTTATGGTTCTCACTGACATTCCTAACTTAAGGGCAAGAAATGCAAAATTTCGAATCCCTTAGGCCATTAGCGATTGATGCAATTTAAGAAAGGCTTTTGTAGTGAGTCCCAGAGGCCAGCCCCAAGCAGCCAGAGACAATTTAGAAGCAGCAATCTCCTCTCTGCAGCAATACTTACCCAGGGAACAGGTCCAGTAAATTGGAGGGTCAGTGTGCCTAAAAGCCTAGGCCAACTCAGCCAAGCCCCAGATGCATCACTGACCACTTATACTGCTGCTGCGTTCTCTTCTACTAGTTTTGTATTTGATGGTGATATGCCATCAGGAGACCAGGGGGTTCAGCCATCATTTTTGAAAACGCTACTTTCACTTACCGGTATAAGGAAAGTGAGAAAATCAATAAACTATTCTTATTAGATACTTTAGGTATGCATTTGTAATTGAAAATATCTGAAAACACCAACTATTCAAAAACAGACGTATACAGGCAGGAAAAAAATGATATGATGTGTTTTAAAGATACTTAAGGGTAGAACTATCAAAGTATCCATTGGGATAGAGTCTTATTCTATAAACAGATCTAAACATATTCAGCTAAATGCCTTGTACATTTAATGTCTTAATATAAAGGGAAGAAGTCAGATTAGACATTCTGGAAGGTCTTGTAAGTAACAAAATATTACTAATCAATTTCCAATTTTACTTTGTTGTTTGTTTTCAGACTCAACTTTTGAACCAAATACTACTCGCTGCCTAATTAAATGTTCCTCTTTTGTATTTCACCCCTTAGCTATTCAACTGATGTTTACATCATTTTGTACATGAAATCTCTATTTTGATTATGAATTATTTATAATCAGGCGTCAAATTTTCCCAGTAATTTTAATAATGACTTCAAGAAAAAACTTAGTTTTCAACTAATATTATAACGCTTTTAGTTTTATGACTCCAAATCTTCTTCTTTCATGTTCTTCATGATGAATTAAGTTTTATACATGGAGGGATATTTTTAATTTAAATTAGGAAAAAAATATATTTATTTGTATGTAATGAAAAGATTCACTTTATTTTGTGACCCTAGTATATATTTTTGATGTGTTTGCATATTTTGCTTACTCTTACAGCAAGGATAGTTTTATGGCAGAAGCTAAATAAGGAATTCCCAGTGAATTACTTCTTATCGCTACCCTGGAACATTTCCTTAATCTACAGATTTTTTCTAGAGTTTTCAATCAAGGCAAGAAGAAACAGCACATGCCATGGAAATCTATAAACCACTTGTTCTGAACTACACATTAAAAACTCCACATAATAAATTCTAATATTAAATCAGTTTCTTAGAAATCTGTGGGTATCCATATAGAAAAGTCCTTGCTTAGGACTTTTTACAGTTTTACTTTTACAATTACAATGTTTGTAATTGTAAAACAAAAAAGTCTTCCAATTAAGATTAAGTAAAAATTAACGCTAACTGACAAATAGGTAATCCCCGTTTATTTTATCCCTATAGTATATGCTTCTTAAGTCAATGTGGGAACAATGAACACATGAAGGGAATACTTTCCAGACAAAATTATAGGAATAAAGTTGCCAGAATGTATATCTGGATTTAAAAAAAAGCGTTTCAGGGGCTTCTCTGGTGGCGCAGTGGTTGAGAGTCTGCCTGCCAATGCAGGCGACACGGGTTCGAGCCCTGCTCTGGGAAGATCCCACATGCCGCGGAGCAACTAAGGCCGTGAGCCACAACTACTGAGCCTCCGCGTCTGGAGCCTGTGCTCCACAACAAGAGAGGCCACGATAGTGAGAGGCCCGCGCACCGCGATGAAGAGTGGCCCCCGCTTGCCGCAACTAGAGGAAGCCCTCGCACAGAAACGAAGACCCAACACAGCCAAAAATAAATAAATAAATAATAAAAATAAAGGAATTCCTTTAAAAAAAAAATAACATTTTAAAAAAAGTGTTTCAACAGAATTGCTTGTCAAAGACATTTTTTCATAGCTAGTTGTATATGTAATTCTAAAAATACATTTAAAATATGGAGACATAAAGTAGAAAGACCTGGCCCTCAGCAACAGCATCATAACAATTTAGAGGTCCGCACACCCCATCAGAAGCAGCAACACAAGAATTCAAGTTCTGTGAAAAAAAAGACGTTAAAGGAGAAAAGAAACCTTTAACCAGAGAGAGGATTTAATCTAAAAGATTGTCCAGAATGGAACTTCTATGTGAGTCTCATCAAAACCATAAGACAAAACTCTTCCTTTCTTCCCTTATCCCTTGAACACACTTAGGAACCAAGCTAAAAGTATCAACCTGCATTTCTGTTTTTATTTAAAGGGATACATATCTATGATAAGCAGATATAATAAAAACAAGAATTATGGGTCATAAGAATTCTTTTGTGAAAACTAGAAGTTAACTGAAAGAACTTCAGAATCAGACAGGAATAGGGTTCGCTCTCTGTCTTCCTCTTTTATAGCTCTGTGAATTTACTTAATCTCTCAGAACAGCAGTTTCCTCATGTAAAGAATGGAAAATTAAGAGTAAGCTACAAATTTTTGAAGTTTAATTAACTTATGTAATGTTCTTTGTAAGGTTATAAAACTTATTTGGGATTAAGTTAGCACTTAATAAATAGTAGCTATCAATGCTATTCATATTAACTTTTTATATACTTTTTCATACAACATACCAACCTTTTATTTGGTAGGTATGATTTACCATTAATTTTATTATTTAAATTTCATTTAATCTGTACCATTTTTATCATATTCACATGTTGGTGGAAACAAATGATTAGAATATGATTTTCTTTAGAAGTTTTATTTTACTGACAATATTTATGTTATTAGCAGTATCTATTTATTACCTCCTCGCGACAGACCTAGTGCTATGACAGAAATTTGTGGGAGGTTAACATAACAGGGTAGAGAGATTTAGCTCAGAGTGGTAGCTGAAAAAAGTTAGGAAGGGCTTTTAAGGAAATCACCAGTTAGAAGTGCCTCTGAGACTAATTTTGATGGAAAAGTAGACATTAGTCAGGTTACAAAAATGGTGGAAGGAGTGAGGCAGTGATACTGACATTTTACAGAGAGATGTGCAGGCATCATATTTTTGAGGAAATATTCGAGCAAAGGGAGTTTATGTAGTGATAGAAAACATGATCCTTGAAAGGCAAAATAAGAGACAGATCACAAAAGGGTCTGATATGTGTTGATAAAATAAAGAAGTATGGCTTTTATTCTGAAGGTGTTGGGGAGGTGAAGATTGGAGTTTATGAAGTAAAAGTTGAAATGACTGGATTCTGATTTTTTGAAATACCAGCTGGAGAAAGAGTTGAGTATACATTAAGAATTCTAAGACCACAGGTAGCAAAACCATTCAGAGGGACCATGGAGACATGATGGTGTATGAGCTAAGGGGGTATCAGGAGTGGCAAGGAGGGGACAAATTATAATACACCTATAATTAAGATAGAAAATACATGTTTTCTTTAAGTTTAGATGAAAGGATGCGTTTCTTTACAAGGAGAGTTACTAGACATCGAAATGGCTTCACACCTTTGAACACTGGATTTTTTAATGACCTAGATTTGGCTCATAATGAGAAACCCAACTAGTTTTACTCCCGCCTTTACATCTGCTTCAGGGCCTAATCCTTTTTTATGCTCCTGGATAAAACCTCAGACAAGCCCTCTAGCTTTTCAGGCAGTCCACATAATATACAATATAAACAGTTCCTTGCTTTGGCATAAAAATTCCAGATAGGATATTCATTAAATCCTGTCATAACAACAGTCTGGTCCATAACAGCAGATCCCAAGCTTGGGTCTGCTCAAGACCTGTAAGCCTCCAGTGGGACATGAGCTAGTTGGTTTCTTCTTTAGATATCATTTTTTCTCTACTCCCAACTTAGCTGCAATTTTAAACCCTTCCAGAATCTGACCCAAAGGAAGGGATGGATTTGCTAAAGGCAACACAATCATACATGACAGAGTTAGCTGTGATCTTGGGTTGGTGTCCTCTCCATCACTGAGACACCCTTGCTGGATCTTTCTCAGGGACCATTTTTGTGGACCTGCAAAAGCAATCGTCTTGATGTAGACAATGTCCAAAACTTCTCCAGCACCTTACTTACCACTTCTCCTTTGTGTCAAGGGAAGCTAACACTCTGTCACTGAGGGTTATTTTAAACTTTCAGGCAGTGCTCTTGAGCAGAATCCCCAAGATTGTCTTATTTTGCTGTGTGTGGAGCACATTCATCTTGCTAGAAGTAAAGGTTTGGCTTTCTCTCTCTGCCACCTTAGCCTATGATGTGTAGCCTCTTCTGCTGGCCCCTGGGGTCCTCAAGCCCCAGCGAACATATGACACACTCTTGCTGTGCTTACCTTCAAACCTCCTTTATTTGGCTTAAGATGAAGGGAAGGATTCCGTGCCTTTGCCCAAGAAGGGGTTGGCGGAAGTGGTTGATGGGCAGTCTGCTGCCAATTTCCTCTGTTAAGGTCGTATCTTCCATGTTTTTGACCACTAACTCTCTTAAAGGAGGCAGGCGTGTGACTGTTTAATATTCCCCAAAGGACACCTGAGTCCTTCCTTTTGGAAGTAATGATAGACATCTCCTACTTCTTCTCAGAGGACGATGAAATAGCCCTATTGCTTTTCCCTCAGCCTTTCTTTAGAGCCCTCTGTGGAACTGTTGAGAGACTAGGATGGGCTAACTTGCAATCTGTCACATAGGCCTTTAAAAACAGAATGTTTGTATTTTAATCCTGGTTTTGACTCCCATGAGGTTCTTTTTGGAGATGGGGGAGGCATAAGTGGGAGGAGGAAAAGAAGTTACAAAACATCCATAATATTCTGTTCTTTTCTCTTCTATTGCATAGCTTAGAAAAATCCTGCTTACATCCTATGTATTTGAAAATACTTTATAATATGTAAATTACATGTGCATATATGAAATTGATTACAGGCACACCTCATCTTAGCATGTTTTTCTTTATTGGGCTTCTCAGATATAAAGGTTTGTGGCAACCCTGGGTAGAGCAAGTTTATTGGTGCCATTTTTCCAGAAGCATTTGCTCTCTTCATGTCCCTTTGTCACATTTGGTAACTCTCACAATATTTTAAACTTTTTTATTACTATTATACTTGCTATGCTGATTTGCGATCTTTAATGTTACTATTATGACTCATTGAAGGCTCAGATGATGGTTAGCAATTTTTAGCAATTTTAAAGTATTTTAAAATTAAGGTATGTACTTTTTTTAGACATAATGCTATTTCATACTCTGTAGACTACAGTATACTGTAAACATAACTTTTATATGCACTGGGAAACCAAAAAAAATTGTGACTCAATTTATTGTGATATTTGCTTCATTGCAGTTGTCTGAAACTGAACCCGCAATATCTCTAATGCATGTCTGTATGTGTATATGTGCATGGATAAATGTCTGTGAATGTATATGTGTGTAGGTTTCAATGTATACTAATAAAATATACATACACATACAGGTATGCATATGTCTATGTACACCATATTGTCTTATACCTCACACACACTCTGTGTCCTTATACCTCACAAATACCCTGTGAAGGTGGCAAGATACAAATATTATTTACTCGAGAATTCCATGAAGTCTTCCAAAATCAACCACTGTATATGATAACTATATGCATTTGTATACTATAAATATTAAAGTTGATGCATAAGGGAATATATTTCTAAATAAGAGAGTTTCTCTCTAAATTATATCTTTCTTAAATTGAATTTCAATTAATATTTGTGGAGTACATTATTTTATCCCTTAATATATTTGCTAATGTTTAAACCCTGTTGTTATATTTAAGTCAACATTTCCTTTCCTATAGATTTAGTAACTAACTCTGTATAGTATCTATATGCAGACAATGGCAGTTGGATATATCATATTAATTAAGTACCACATTAGATATCTCCTTTCAGATTGTCCTCCCACATATTTGATATAAACCTTTTAAACTGCAGGGAAAAGTGACAACAAACCCCAGAGCTACACTATGTGATTGAGAGACTCGTTATCCCGGTGTCACTGGAAGCAAAATCAATTCATGTATTCTGTCATCCTTAGAAAGTACTCTCTAACGTGTTGTCAGCAATAAATTTTACAGGATTTCCCCAAAGTCAACTGTTCCTTCTATTTGGGATTACGATGAAAGCAAATTGATTTTTCCCATACACAGAAGAAGCACAAGAGAAGAGATACTTCTAGTCCACTCACTTACGTTTTTTTTACTGACAGATTTCTCCTGGCTCACTAATGTAAGGTTCTTAGTAATTGAAATTCTGGCTGTGAAATATATTCAGGCATAACCAACAGGAATACAATTTCCCTTAAAGTTACCTTCATGCAGGTGGGCAGGAAATTTATTTTTGAATAACTTATCTCTGAGCATGTTTTAAAAAATAAGGCAACTCTTTCTAATGTTTTACTGAAATTATTGCCAGGATATCATATTCAATTTTAATTTACTATATCTCCCATAATCTAGTGATAATCATAGTTTTGTATTTTTCTTTAATTGAACAAATTCAGAAATAGCATTTAAAATCTTTTAATAAACTTTTTCTTGAAATATAATTTTTAAATAGAAAAAGATATGTTAAAACTGAGTTAAGACGATTTGCAAACAAGAAAACAACTACAGGTGGATTATGCTGCCGTTTAAACAAGTTCTATTGAGGCTGACTATAAGGAAAGTGTGGATATAGGAACACATTTTCTTCCTCGTTTTGGGCAGCACAGATATGTAGACGAATTTAAGAGAATTATTTCAACTGAATTAGAACTTGCTAAAGATGTGTAAATATATAAACTGCAGGTTGGAGTGACCAAATGTTAACAAGGAAGAGAAGGAACAAGCAATCAAACAAAAACAGAAACTGATGAAATATTATAGAAAACACTAAATTTCTGCTGACAAACATGTGCATGCAAGCTGACCACTCTTTTGACATTTGTACAGAGAATAACAAATGGAATTAACTTCTGTACAGTATTACAGAGCACCTAGTGCTAGTTCAGGTTCCAAGGAGAACACTAATATCTCAATTAAAGATAGATGCTGGACATATATACACTACCAAACGTAAAATAGATAGCTAGTGGGAAGCAACCGCATAGCACAGGGAGATCAGCTCGGTGCTTTGTGACCACCTAGAGGGGTGGGATAGGGAGGGTGGGAGGGAAGGATATGCAAGAGGGAAGAGATATGGGAATATATGTATATGTATAACTGATTCACTTTGTTATAAAGCAGAAACTAACACACCATTGTAAAGCAATTATACTCCAATAAAGATGTTAAAAAAAAAAAAAAGATAGATGCTGGGGTGACATCAGCAACACAGCTGAATAAGGCATTCCTCATAGTTAGTACCCCTCGTCAACAACAAAGATTTGGCCTCCATCCTTGGACAAAAATGCCTTAATGGGAGCTATGGGATCCCGCACCATATGCCAAGGGACCTGGGAAGAGTCTCGCCTACCCATGCATGGGGTAATCGTCACAGAGACCTCAGTCACAACTATGGATCCTGCAGTGGCCAATGAACTGGCTCCAGCCCCTCTCAACTGCTGTCTAAGAGCCCCTGGAGAAAAGCATCTTAGATAATCACCCATGCCTTCTATGTGGAAGTCCAGGTTTCCAGCACAGAAGTTCCAGTACATCATTGGAACAAAGACACCTGAGACTGAATACATTGGAGAGGGTAAGAGGAGCCGTTTTACTTTACCTGAGTCATCCCCCCCTGAGGTGTCACAGCTTAGTGCCAAGTGAGACCTTTTCGACCCATAATTTACCCTTGGGGGAAAGTGAGAGCATGTGAGTGAATGCCTGGCTGCCCCAGCTGTGTCGGACTTTGCCAAAGAGGCCCAACTATCTCTCGCCCCATCCAGAGTACTGAGAAGTGAGCTCTATGAATGGGGGGTGGGAAGAAGCCGGAGAGCAACAAAGAGGACTGTCAAAGAGCGTTAAAGTGACATGGATCCTATTAAAGGTATCACAGACTCCATCAAGAAGCCAGCTCATGAGCCACTGGGGATGCCTTGCCTGCTGATTCCCCCAAATGGCACAGGCACCTCCATTACTATACACGCCTCACTCCCACCCTGTGGCTGGCTCTCTGCGCACACTCATGAAACCGTCCAGAGTGAGCTTTGGCAGATGGCTGGTGACCACCTGCCGAAAGCCAGCCTGACTATGCGGGCCAGGAAGGAACCACAGAGTTGAGCTTTAGGGCACTCTGCAGAAAGTGAAAAGAGGCTGTCAGCACTTGGCCTGATGTGTTGCATGATCAAAAGAAGGCATACAAATCTAAGAATTTTGCCACAAGAGGGAGCAAGAAGCGTGAAGCGGGCATCTCTACAGAAGGTCTGAGAAAGCCTCAGAATCCCTACCAGGGCTGACAGAAGATATTTCTCTCCCAAAGTCAGTTAGTAAAAACTGGAGGGGGCGATCACTACCGAAAATACAAAAACAGGATCTCAAGACTCCAAGAAATATGCAAAAATCAAGGAAACTCGACTCCACTAAGGGATCGCAATTATCTTCCCCAAAGACATGAACGTCTGCATTTTACCCAATAAAGAATTAAAAATAGCTGTTTTAAAGAAGTTAAATTAGCTACAAGAAAATACAGAAAGACAATTCAGTGAAATCAGGAATATAATACATGAACAAAATACAAAGCTTAACAAAGAGAGAAATCATAAAAAAGAAAATTCTGGAGCTAAAAAAATACAATAAATGAAATGAAAAATGCCACAGAGAAAATCAACAGCAGAACGGATCGAAAAGAATTTTAAAATCTGTGAATTAGAAGACAATAACTTTGAAATTATCCAGTAAGAGGAGAACAAAGAAAAAAGAATAGAAGAATAAAAGCATATGTGATGTATTGAATAACCTCAAAAGAAATAATCATCGAAGTATTGGAGTCTTAGGAGAAGAGAGGGAGAAGGGGGCAGAAAACTTATTTAAAGAAATAATGCCCAAGAACTTCTCAAATATATGGAGCGATTTGCAAATGCAAATTCATGAAGGTCACAGGTCACCAAAAAATGTAAGTTAAAGAGATTTTCTTAAAGACACATTATAATAAAGCCGTCAAAAATCACAAACAAAGAGAGAATCTTAAGAAAAAATAAAAAGCTTGTAATTAAAAAAAAAAAAAAACACCATAAGGCTATCAACAGATTTCTCAGGTGATTCTTACAGGCCATGAGAGAATAGGATGATATATCCAAAATGCTGAAAGAAAAAACTGCCAAGCAAGAATACTCTAACTGGCAAAGCTGTCCTTCAAAAATAAAGGGGAGATAAAGACTTTCTTAGAAAAGAAGAAGCTGAGGGAGTTCATCACCACCAGAACTGCCTTACAAGAAATGATGAAAGGAGTTCTTCAAGCTGAAATAAAAGGACACTAATTAGTAACATGAAAACATATGAAAATATACAATATACTGGTAAAGGTAAGTGTACAGTCAAATTCAGAATACTCTAATACTATAACATGGTAGTGTGCTAAACACTTAACTCTAGTATAAAGGTTAAAGGACTAAAGTATTGAAAATAACTACAGCTACAATAATTTGTTAATGAACGCACATATCAAAAGAGGTAAATTTTGACATCAAAAACACAAAAGGGATAGTAATTTTGCATGTGACTATAGTTAAGTTGTTATTAGCATTATATCAATAGATATTTTATGTAACCTCATGGTAATCACAAAGCAAAATCCTACAGTAGACACACAAAAGATAAAGAGAAGGGAATCAAAGTATACCACTAAAGAAAGTCATCCATTCACAAAGGAAGGCAGGAAGAGAGGGGAAAACAAGGGAACTACAAAAAAGCCAAAAACAAGAAGATGGCATTAGTAAGTTCTTACCTATCAAAAATTACTTTTAATATAAATGAATTAAATTCTTCAATCAAAAGGCATAGTGGCTAGATGGAAAAACAAAAACAAAGAAGCAACTATATGCTGCCTATAAGAGACTCACTTCAGCTTTAAGGACACACATAGGCTCAAAGTGAAGGGATGGAAAAAGATATTCCATGCAAGTGGAAACCAACGGAAAGCAGGGGTAGCTATACTTATATCATAAAAAATAGATTTTAAGCCAAAAATGATCACAAGAGACAAAGAAGGCCATTATACAATGATAAAGGAGTCAATTCATCAATTGGAAATAATAATCATAAATAAATATTCACCCAACATCTTAGTCCTAAATATACTGAGCAAATACTAACAAATTTTAGGAAGAAATAAACAACAATACAGTATTAGTAGGGGACATCAATACCTCACTTTCAATAATGGATAGATCATCCAGACAAAATGATCAATAAGGAAATATTGGATTTGAACTATATTTTAGACCAAATGAACCTAACAGGCATATACAGAACATTCTATCCAACAGCAGAAGAATGCACATTCTTCTCAAGACATATGGAATATCCTCCAGGATAAATCATGATAGGTCACAAAACAAAACCTAGCAAATTTTCAAAGATTAAAATCAAAATACAGTATCCTTTCATGATAAAATTCTCAACAAATTGGGTATAGAAGGAATTCACCTCAACACAATAAACAGCACATGTGACAAGCCCATAGCTAACATCATACTCGATGAAAGGTTGAACACTTTTCCTCTAAGATCAGGAACAAACGAAAATACCCTTTCTTACCACTTTTATTACATATAGCTCTAAAAGTCGTATTCAGAGCAAACAGGCAAGAAAAAGAAATAAAATGCAACCAATTTGGTAAGAATGAAGTAAAACTGTGTTTGTTTGCAGATGATATGGTCTTATATATGGAAAATTCTAAGGACTTAACTAAAAGACTATTAGAACTAATCAACAAATTCAGTAAATTTGCAGGATACAAAATCAGCATACGGAAATCAGTTGCATTTCTGTACACTAACAACAAAACATCTGAAAAAGAAATAAAGTACTCACATTCAAAATATCATCAAAAACAATAAAACACTTAGAAATAAATTTAACCAAGGACGTAAAAATCTGTAAACTGAAAACTGTAAAACATTGATGAAAGAAACTGAAGAAGAAACAAACAAATGGAAAGTTATCTGGTGTTCATGGACTGACAGAATTAATACTGTTAAAATATCTGTATTACCTAAAGAGATTTATAGATTCAATGCAATCCCTATCAAATTGTCAATGTCATTTTTCACAGAAATAGGAAAAAACATTTCTAACATTAGTATGGAGCTATAAAAGACCTCAACGAGCCAAAGCAATCCCGAACAAAGATGAAGTTGTCACATTCCTTCATAAAACTGTATTAGAAAGCCATAGTAATAAAAGCAGTATGGTTCTGGCATAAAAATAGATGTATAGCCCAGTGGAACAGAATCAAGTTCCCCAAAATAAACCCTTGCATAAAAGGTAAACTAATATTTGACAACAGAGCCAAGAATACTCAATGGGAAAAAGGATAGTCTCTTCAATAATAAATGGTACTGAGGAAACTGTATAATTTTATGCAGAATAAAGAAATAGTACTCTTATTTTACACCACTCACAAAAATTAACTTGAAGTAGATTAAAGACTTAAGCGTAAGACCTGAAACCATAAGACTCCTAGAAGAAACCATGGGGGAAAAGCTTCTTGACTTTGACCTTGGCAATGATATTCTAGTTAAGATACCAACAGCATAAGCAACAAAAGCAAAAATTAATAAGAGGGATTACATCAACTAAAAATGCTTCTGCAAAACAAAAGAAACAGTCAACAAAATGAAAAAACCTACAGAATGGGAGAAAATATTTGCAAATCAAATATCTGATATGGGGTTAATATTTAAAATATTAAGGAATTTATACAACTCAAAAGAAAACAAACAAACAAAAAAACCAAACCCACAAACAATTCTAAACAAAAATGGCAAGAGGAACTGAATAGCATTTTTCTAAAGAAGAGATACAAATGGTCATCAGATACATGAAAAGATGCTCAACGTCACTAATCATCAAAAAATGCTAATTAAAACCACAATGATACATCACCTCACATCTGTTAGAATGGCTATCACCAAAAGGACAAGAGATAACAAGTACTGGTGAGGGTGTGGAGAAAAGGGAAATCTTATGAACTGTTAACAGGAATATACAGCCACTATGGAACAGTATAGAGGTTACTCAAAAAATTAAAAATGGAACTACCATATGATCCAGCAATTTCACTTCTGCATATATATCCAAATGAAATGAAATCAAGATCTGTTCAGGACAATGTTATTCACAATAGCCAAGATACGGAAAAAATGTAAGTAACTACCTATAGATGAATGGTTAAAGAAGATGTGGTGTGTATACACGCATACACACAATGGAGTATATTCAGAAAGAAGGAAATCCTGACATTTGTGACAATATGGCTGAAACTTGGGGACATTATATTATGCTAAGTGAAATAAGTTAGTTAGAGAAGGCAAATACTCTATGGTATCATGTTCATGTAAAAATCTAAAAAAGCCAAACTCATAGAAGCAGAAAGTAGAAGGGCTGTTGCCAGAAAATGGAGGGGGAGCATGGGGAGATGTCAGTCAAAAGAGTACAAACGTCCAGCTAGTAAGATGAATACATCTGGGGATCTAATGTATAGCATGGTAACTAGAGTTAACAATACAGTATTATATACTTAACTGTTGCTAAGAGAGTAGACCTTGAATGATCTCAAAACAAAATGGTAATTACATGAGATGAAGAAGGTATTAACTAACCCTACTGTGGCAATCATTTATCAGTAGATATATACATACACGTATATATGTATATGTATATATATATACACGTATATATGTACATATACATATATATGTGCGTGTGTATCAAATCATCATGTTGTATACCTCAAATTTTACACAATGTTATATGCCCATTACCTCAATAAAGCTTAAAAAAAGATAGATGACAATTTAGCCTGTGTGTGGCTATTAAATCATACAACCACCTCACAGCAAGTAGGGCTTAAGATGATTACCCTACTTGTTTGTATAATAGAAATATACTAACATCTATTATTTGTATAATAGATGTTTGTATAATAGAAAAACAAACAACATGGTATGGGGCTGAACAGGCAAGATAATTAAATATATTTTGAGGTTTGGAGAAATTAGCATTGATCTTAGGTCCTGAAGAATACATAACATTTTAAAAGTCAAGGATATGACAGCAGTAATCTTTTTTGTGAAATGTATAAATGTTAGATCAGAATTTAGTTAGTTGAACCTGTACTCTTTTGTCATCAATATTCAGTTTCCTACCTAACTAGAGATCAAATCTATGTGCATATCTATGAGTTTTTTACTTGGGAGGTAATGTATCAAACAAGGAAGATGATAACTTGTAATTAGAAACAATTATTTAAAATTATAAATTTTAAAATAAATTCTCCTGTATTGTATGTAAAGAAAGCAAAAAGATGCCAGTTTTCAATAATATTAACTCTTAAATAAAACTTTGAAAAATAAAGCCCACATTCAAGACTTGGAATCATCAATGCCTTTATATAAAAACCTTATAAGGTATTCATATACTCTTAGAAATAACACTATTTTTAAGACATTATTTTATATACAGTTTGAAATTTATAATAGAACTGTTTATCAATTCATTTCAATAAATATATTTAGACCTTTTGTAATCCATGGTCTCTAAAGAAATGTAAAGGTTTCCATTTGTTTTAAATATTGTGAAGTTTAAAATAATTGATCTAAAAGATAGGTTTAGTTTTGCTGAATCAGCTTTAGATGCATTTTTCCAACTGAAAAAGTATCATTCATTTCAATAAAACATCTTCTCTATTTTCAAGAGAATTGTGCTTTGAAACAAACTGAAAATCATTAACTATTCTTACTCTGGGAAACTCATGTTTTTTGGACTAGGTGAGGAATAGCAATTTCCCCTGCAGGAGTTGGTCTTTTCTGACTCTTAACAGAAAGTTTGCAGTTTGCCCTATGGGATGGTGTGCCTGCCAGCTGAGATTCTGAGCAGAAAGGCCTCCTACAATGTACAGCTCTTATCCCTGGTATAAAAGCCCTACCCAGGGATAAATGACACTGGAGGGAACTGAGGATGCTTTGTATCTAGAATTAGTCTATCTGATCACTAGACTATTACCTTCATTCAAAATTGAAGCTACTATTGCAAATATTTAGAAACTCTTGTAGGATTATTCTCCTGCATCAAAGTTATTTCTTTGCCGTTGCTTTATTCAGTTTTCTTGTACTGAGATTTAGCATCTACATTTGCATTTGTTTATCTGGATATGATCATTTTTATATGTGGCTTAGGAGCTTAAAAGATTATCTTCTTCCCATGAAACAATGACAGCATGTACATGTCATGTCAACACATAGGAAAGTTTTATATTATATCTCATGGTTTGTCAAGGAGCTAACTTACTGCAACACTGACTTTTGAGTAAAACAGATTAAAAACTGTATTTCTGGAAAAAGTTCATTAATAGGATCCAGTTTCCCAAATTCTAAAAGGAGAATAAAATATTTACTTTCTAAGCCTTCAGTATTATTTACTTATATAAAGTACACAAACTGTCTGTGAAACTGTTTGTAATATAGGAGGCACCCATGGTGGTAATAATTAATACTTTTAATTATACAATTGCTATTGATAAACAGTACTAAATATAAGCAAATTTATTGTGCCTAGAACATTTATTTGATAGTTATCAGCTTCTAAAATACTTTAGCATCTATCTTTTAGAAAATCAAGTTAATATTTTCAGGTCAAATTAAATTGTCTTTCCAAATTCTATAGTTAAATAAGAGTGACTGTGCACACAATCAGAAGTAATTGGGGGGAAAAAACAGGGCTGTCTATCTCAGTGCTTTGCTGTTAAATTACCTTATAGTAAACTCTTTCTGGTTTTTTTATGGTATGGCTTTGGATCAAAAATTCTTTGAAACAAATAACTATAAATATAGCTAAATTACTATGTGTGGATCTCATATTAAATAAATAGTGAATGAGAAAAATATGAACTATTTAGCAGCTTGATCCGTATAAGATGAACTGCATCTACAGAACCAATTTCAACTATTTTAAACATTGGTGAAAAGTATGACAGTCCAGTACCATACAGACACTTACTCTTTATCCAATTTGTTACTCCTTAAGCTGTTGATGATGTCAATATCATGTTAGAAGAATTTGGGACTCAGAATCACAAGGTAAAATGTTATTTTTTTTTTTTAAGACATGGGGGAATTTAATTTCTCAACATTGGCAGTTCCAACTTCCCACTACTCTTATTCTTATTGTCTGTCTTATTTAAAATATTGTTTAATCACTATAATAGAATTCAAAACATTAACTAGACTTATCGTGGTGATCATTTTGCAATATATACAAATATTGAATTATTATGTTGTACACCTGAAAGCAATGTGGATAGAGATTAAACACTAGTTTTCAATTTCTAAGTGATTTCATGTCATACTTTCAGAAGAATTCTAGTAGCATATTTATTAATCTATCGTTCAGTTTTTATAAGTTGTTTTAAACTGTAAATAAAATAAGACAAATGTTTGCCTCATTATGAGCATCTCTTATCTATCACAGTAAAATACTGACAGGGCGGGCTTCCCTGGTGGCGCAGTGGTTGAGAGTCTGCCTGCTAATGCAGGGCACACGGGTTCGAGCCCTGGTCTGGGAAGATCCCACGTGCCGCGGAGCAACTAGGCCCGTGAGCCACAACTACTGAGCCTGCGCGTCTGGAGCCTGTGCTCCGCAACAAGAGAGGCCACGATAGTGAGAGGCCCGCGCACCGCGATGAAGAGTGGCCCCCCGCTTGCCACAACTAGAGAAAGCCCTCGCGCAGAAACGAAGACCCAACACAGCCATAAATAAATAAATAAATAAATTTGAAAGAAAATGATAATTAAAACCATGATGGAATATCATTATCTATTAGAATGGCTAAAATTAAATTACTTTTAAAGATGGTAATACCAATTGCTTCCAAAGGTATAAACAACTGAAATTTAACTGATTATAGAGAGGTAAAATATTGCAGCCTCTTTGGAAGACCAGTTGTAGCTTTTTATAAAATTAAACATATACCTACTATACAATTTAGCAATCCCACTACTAGGTACTTACTCAAGGGAAATAAAAACTTACATTCATGCAAAAACCTGTACATGAATGATTATAGTAGTTTTATTAATAACTGCCAAAACCCCAATTATTCTTGAAATAGTAAATCAATCAAATAACTATTGTTTATCCTTATGGTGGAACACAATCAGAGATAAAAAGAAAAAGAATTATTGATACATCTACTATGGATGATTCTCGAATGCCTTATGCTAATCAAAAGAATACAGACATAATACTACATACTGTATCATTTCAATTATATGACATTCTGGGGGAAAAACCCCACAAAACTACAGGAATGGATCACATTTCAGTGGCTTATAGGAGCTGGCAATTAAACAGTGATTAACTATCCAGGGACAGGTGGGAATTTTGAGGGACGATGGTACTATTCTATATGTTGATTGTTAGCAACTACATGACTACATGTATTGTCAAAACTTTTAGAAATGTTCATCAAAAAATAAAAGAATTCTACTTTATGTAAATTATATCACAATAAAATAAAATTAAAATGGAATGTAGTTTTATTACTTCATACTGAGCCATATATTGGTTGGACAAAAGTTCCTTCAGCTTTTAAGTGAAAATAAAAGACACATTTTTCATTTTCACCAAGAACTTTATTGAACAACGTAGTCACCCTTTTGTTCCACTACCTTCTGACATTTTTCAGGCAACTTCATAATTCCATCTTCCCAAAACTTTTTATCTTTTTGAGCAAAGAACTGTTCCGGGTGCCTTTTATAGTCTTCCAGGGAATTGAAATGCTTTCCATTAAGACAATTTTTGTAAAGACTGAAATAAGTGGAAATCTGAAGTTGCAGTGTCTGGTGAATATGGCAGATGAATCAGAACTTCCCAGCCAAGCTGTAACAGTTTTTGCGTGGTCATCAAAGAAACACACAGTTTTGCGTTAACCTGATGGAAGATATGTTTTCTGTTGACTAATTCCGGACACTTTTCACTGAGTGCCGCTTTCAGTTGGTCTAATTGGGAGCAGTACTTGTTGGATTCATCGTTTGGTTTTCTGGAAGAAGCTCATAACAGAGGACTCCCTTCCAATCCCACCACATACACAACATCACCTTCTCTGGGTGAAGACGGGCCTTTGGTGTGGTTGGTGGTGGTACATTTCCTTTGCCCCAGGATCTCTTCCATTCCACCTTATTGTACAGTAACCACTTTTCATCACCCGTCACAATTTGGTTTAAAAATGGAACATTTTCATTATGTTTAAGTAGAGAATCGCATGCGGAAATATGGTCAAGAAGGTTTTTTCGCTTAACCTAGGTGGAACCCAAACATCAAAGTGATGAACATGACCAAATTGGTGCAAATGATTTTCAGCGCTTGATTTGGATATTTTGAGTATGTTGGCTATCTCCTGTGTGGTATAATGTTGATTGTTCTCAGTTAATGTCTCGATTTGATCGCTATCAACTTCAACTGGTCTACCAGACAATGGAGCATCGTCCAGCAAGAAATCTCCAGCAAGAAACTTCCCAAACCACTTTTGACATGTTCGATCAGTCACAGCACCTTCTCCATGCACTGCACAAATCTTTTTTGCATTTCAGTTGTGTGTTTACCTTTCTTGAAACAATAAAGCATAATATGCTGAAAATATTGCTTTTTTTCTTCCATCTTCGATATTAAAATGGCTACACAAAAATTCACCAAATTTGCTAAGTTTTTTTTTTTAAATGCACGCTGATATGACAGCTGTCACAATACAGTCGAACAAAATTGTTTCAAATGAAGTTAAGGACAACTAAGTACTACCAGAGCCATCTTACAGAAAAAAAATGAACAAACTTTTTGGTCAACCCAATATTACTCAGATTTTTTGTTTCAGACAAAAAAGTTTTCACAACATTCAAATTCACCATATATTTTATTGTATTGTGTTATTTTTTAGAGGACTATTTTTTAGAGTTCTTTTAGTTTCACAGCAAAATTGAGTGGAAGGTACCAAGATTTCCCATATACCCCTGTCCCTACTCATGCATACCTCTCCCACTGTCAACATCTCCCAACAGCATGGTATATTTGTTACAACTGGTGAACCTACATTGACACATTACTATCAAATTCCATATTTTACATTAGGGTTCACTCTTGGTATTTTACATTCTGTGAGTTTGGACAAATGTATAATGACATGTATCCACCATATTAGTATAAACAAAATAGTTTCACTGCCCTAAAAATCTTTTGTGCTTCACCTATTCTCCATCTCCCCACTCCAAACCCCTGATTTTTTTCTACATCCACAGTTTGCCTTTTCCAGGAAGTTATATAGTTGGAATCACATCCTATGTAGCCTTCTCAGATTCGCTTTTTTCACTTAGTAATACACACTTTAGTTTCCTTCATGTCTTTTCATGAATTGATAGCTCATTTCTTGTTAGCACTGAATAAGATTCCATTGTCTAGATATACCACAGTTTACCCATTCACCTACTGAAAGACATCTTGGTTGTTTCCAAGGTTTGGCAATTATGAATAAAGCTGCTATAAACATCCAAGTTCAGATTTTTGTATAGACATAAATTTTCAACTCTGGGTAAATACCAAGGAGCACAATGGCTGGATTTGATGGTAAGAGGATGTTTAGTTTTGGAAGAAACTGTCAAACTGCTTTCCAATACAGCTGTACCAGTTTTCATTGCCACCATCAATGAAAGATGGGTCCTGCTGCCCCACATCCTTACCAGAATTTGCTATTGCCAGTGTTCTAGATTGTGTCCACCCTACTAGTGTGCAGTGGTAGCTCACTGTTTCAATTTGCATTTTCCTGATGACACATGATATGGATTATAATCTGTATTTATTTTCGCCAAAGTACAGAAAATAATTAAATAAATATTGATAAATAATGTTGGGAGAATTCCCTTAATAAGTAAGTTGAAATTATATATAATCAGTGTACTAATCTTTTCTTTCATACAGAAAAATAACTGCTCCTGAACTCTGAACTGCTTGAAAATTCTGTAAATTTGCTTTAAATTTTAAGCAATTCACATATGCTCTCCAAATTATTGGAATTCTATATTTATGGAATTCAGTTTAATGCATTTCAACTTTATAAAGTATATTTCACCATCAAAAATGTCCCTAGTTTGTAGTGGGACATTAAATAGAAAATGACTGATTTTTTTAGGAGGAAAAATACATGGTACTTTATGATTCTGTTACTTTACCACTTATTAATTGAAGTGTAAAAATATTTTCTTATTCTAAATGGTATAATGAAAAAAATCCAGACTATCTACTTAAAAACATCTTGAGCATATAATTATGACTATAATATTTTAAATGTTTTTAAAGAATTAATACATTTGATGTCCCTGCATATTTTCTCAAAGTGTGAGTCCACATAAATTTAATTCGTCTGTTGGGAATTTTTCTTGAAATAAATTAAACATATTTGGATTAGAGGAGAAAGGAACAGTTCAGAGATTTAAAAAAGTACAAATGTCTTGAAAATTTGGACTTGGAAAATAACTGCTTTTCTAAGATGGTCAACATGACCTTTGCTCCCAAGTGTTATTTCTGTGATTATGTTATTTTACACTGTAAAGAGCTTTTTCAGGTATAAGTAGTGTTACTAAGCATTTGACCTGATAGGAAAACTGTCCAGGTGGGCCTAACCTAATCACCTGATCCCTTTAAAAGCAGACAGAGTTTTTGCTGACTGATAGCTGTAGTCAAAATACAGTTATTTTTTTTGCAGGGGGCGGGGGGGAGATTATTCATTTATTTATTAAATTTTTATTGGAGTATAGTTGATTTACAATGTTGTATTAGTTTCAGGTGTACAACAAAATGAATCAGTTATACATATACTTATACCTACTTTTATTTTTTTTTTAGGTTTTTTTCCCATATAGATTCTCCGCAATATACAGGATATTGAGCAGAGTTCCCTGTGCTATACAGCAGGTCCTTATTAATTATCTATTTTATATATAGTAGTGTGTATATGTCAGTCCCAATCTCCCAATTTATCCCTCCCCCCCGCCTTATCCCCTGGTAACCATAAGTTTCTTTTCTACATCTGTGACTCTACTTCAGTTTTGTAAATAAGTTCATTCATACCCTTTTTTTAGATTCCACATATATATGATATCATATGATATTTGAAGTTAAGATTTGACAAAAGAGCTATTGTGTTGCTGGATTTGAAGAGTGAGGGGCATCTGCAGTGGAAGGACCTCAGAGCAGCCTCTCAGAGAGGCAAGTGTCCACCCCCGCCTCAGAGCAGCAAGAAAACTGGCATCTCAGTTCTACAAAAGCTTGGAACTGGATTCTGCCAACAACCTGAAAGAGCTCCCTCACAGAGCCTCAGGATACAGATAAAAACCGAGTCAGCTGACACCTTGATTTCAGCGTTGTGAGACTCTCAGCAGACAACCCAGTGTAGCCCACCTGGAAAACTGTGAGATAAGTGTTACTGTTTCAAGCTTCTTAATTGTAATTTGTTAAACAGCCATAAAAAACTAATACTAATGTAGTAATGGTGAGAAGAAAGAGGGGATGGAGAATGCAAACGTATTTTCCTGTGGGAGGGCAAAAAAAATTTAAACAGAAAACGAAACAGTAGGAATTCTGACAAGCATATTGACTATATGATTATCCTTTAGGCTTTGAAAGAAAAGTTACTATTACATTCACATATATTTAATTTGAACAGCACTTATTTTCTAATATTTTAAATTTCCTTTTCCTTTTTAGTGTCTAATTTTTTAAATACCCCAAACATATTATATACCAGTTATTTTAAGATCAGAAAAGAAATGAGGTTCTTGAACAAATTTTATTTCTTAATGTACTTTTGTAGAAAAGGCAAAATATGAATGATAGCTTATAGCATCCTTTAGTCAACTTGGTAACCAAAAAAGAAATACAATATGTTGCATTTATAAAAAGTAGTTCGTAGACCAGAGGATATTAGTTTTGAAATAAAATAATATTTCAGTTTCTTCTACTTTTTACTTATTTCCCTTTCAACAAAACTAGTGAGAGAACAGACTCAAAAAGTCAATTAGTAAAGTGAGGTTCAAATGCAAAGTCTCCTGTTGGTAATTACATTTTTGGAAATACTTTGCAAAACAAGATAAAGATATAATAAAATACACAGAATGACCTGTAGAATGGAGTTTGGAAGAAAAGGATTTTATCAAATGTAATACCATATTTTAGAGATGAGAAAGATTTTACAAGGAGAAATAAGACCTTTCTAAGAGCCTGACTCACATACACTCAAGCTCAGATGCACAGTGAGTATTCAATTTACCCTCTGCTATCAGCTCTTGAGTTTAGGGGTCACCTAATGATTGACACTCTCCATCCCACCCCACCCCGCCTTTAGAATCTGGGGCTAGACTGCAGGTTTGTGTGAAGCCAAAACCCAAAGTGGATGATACAACAAGTCAGCTTTTACATTTACTTCACATCAGGAGAAAAAAATAATTCATAATACGCATGTCTCAGTTCAAATTCAAATTCATGTTTTTTGAGACTCTCATGCCCATTGGGTAACAGAAAATATGTGGGATCTAACAAAACACAGTCATCAGTTTGGCTTACTTTTTTCACTGACTTTTTTTAACATTTAACAATATATATACTGACTTTTTTTTTTTTTTACATATAACTTATTTACAGATGTTTTAAATGTTTTAAATCTCATACAAGGGAGCATGTTCTTTTAAAAACTGGTCATTCTTTTACACATGAAAATATATCTAAGCACTTACCCGGAATGTTCAAGAGGCTATTCAGCCTTTGGAATTTATCGTGATATTCTGGCATTTATTTCAAGTGAGCATATGCTACCCATTTGAACAGTGGTGCTGATGAAATGTCACATAGATATTTTGAGGAAAAGAAAGAACAAATGGGTCATCTAGTCTCCCAGTGTGCTGTTTCTTACTGTGCGTAATAGAGGTAAATATCGCCATACAAGAATTCTTGCTGTGACTTTATGCTTCAATGCCATAGATATGTAGTTTAACACCTGAAAAGTACATAATTGCACAGCGTGCATTATCTCCACGCTTTAGTTCTAGAAGCTTGGGGTCCCCCATCCTGTTTAATAAAACACTTAAAATGTCTTTTCCATTCTCTATCTATTCCACTTTTCCTATACAATTCATGGCAATGTGATAAGCTGTAAATGACATACTATTATATCTCTACTATTTTTCTCCATCCATGCATTTATTATGAGCTTTTGTTTTACTCATGACATGTAGGGTATGTGAAATGAATGCAAAGTGTGCAGGAAAAAAAAACACTGTATTTAAAATTATAGCATAATGCACCTATGCTTTCATTTCCATAGCAAATAAAATACTATGTATGTGAGAATAAGTAGGTAGGCTTATCTAGCTGGTGTAATTTTAGAAAAAATGCAGAATGAACAAAGAGGACTTGGGGAAATTGGTATAAAAATTAGGGGAATGAATGTATCTATGTTAATTCCCCATTTTGTTTTAACACTGATGAGAAAAGGTCACATAAAACTCTGGAAATTACACTGAAGCTGGAAATTACACTAAAGTACTCATCTCACAGTTTTGAGGAGTTTTTGTTTTGCAGATATTTAAATATTACAATAATGCAACTGTGCCTTAAAATTAACAAAATTAATGCTTTCAAAAACATTTCCTTTTATACTGCTAATGGCCATTTGGGCATTTTGGGAACCTTTCAAATAATGACAGAATTTTATCAGGAGAAAATGCCTTAGCGAGGAAATAAAATGGTTCTATCCTCCTGCAAAATTATAATTTACAATTTTTTTCAATACTTCATAATATACAAAATATGTGTTTGTTATATCTGACATTTACAAACAAATATGAACTTGATCATCCCCTATACCTTCAAGTATTATAAGAATGATAAAATCCTTTCAAGTACACGGATATTGATTAAGGGACTCATTTGATTTTGAGTCCTTCTACACCTAAATCTTAAATTCTTAGCCTGCTAGAGTGAGTTTGGGAGCAGTTTTAAGCTAAGATGCTCCTAAGCCAAAACTTTTCAAGTGAATTTGGTAGAACACCAAGCTTGAGAGATAATCTCTAAAGGGAAGAAAATGAGATGATTGTTTAATCAATAAGAAAATGGAAGCTACCCCATCTCCCTCTGGGCTATTTCACTTTGTTATGTACTAAACACATTGATAACTTTTGCACTGAATAAACCGATTTGACTCCAATTCTCAGTTTACTTGACCAGTGAACATTTCTTCATTTTATTCATTTTCAATGAGTCTATTAATATTTCACAAGAAATGTTTTGAGAATTGAAATTCTATGTCACAGAATGGAATTCTTTCTCAGAGAGTTTTTCTTTAGCCTTGAACAATAGAAACTTTAAAAATTAAGAAAAAAAAAGTTAGATACTCCAGTATTTAACTTTCGCATATAGTTCATAGATTTGTTGAGGAAAAAAAAAGATACTTAGAATTTATAAGGTTTTTAATTAATATATTGACAAGTTTATTTCCTGAAATCGATTCCACAAAATGAATGCCGAACAATGGAATAAATTATTCAAGAACCAGTGTGCAAGAATTTTGAAGAAATGCATTAATCTCTGTGAAGTAACATGCATTCAGCAGCAAGTCACGACTTGTTAATCTAATTACAGTATATCCTGAAATCTTAAAAAAAATAGTGACTTTGATTATAATGTTTTTGACATGATCACTCTACTAGCCTTTTAAACAAATAGAAAAATTTGTTCTGAAGGAATTAATATTTAGGGACACTCAAAATATCCTAAATTTCTCTCCCATGATCCAATTTTCTTATGGCAAAATTAGTGTGAAACTCAAGATAAATTTGTAGCAGCATTTAGAAGGCCTTCAGATGATTCATCAGTTCTATAAGTTATTATTGTATTTGTGATTAATATGTTGACATAGGTGGAAAGCTGATCAAATGTACAAACTATGCCAAATTGAGAGAAACTCAGGTTCATTAAATCAAAATCCAATCTAGGTAGAAAAACCAATTATAACTGAAAGGATGAAAAATAATGTAAAATTCTAAACCTAAGGATGAAAAAATCAACTGCATGTTTTAAAAACAGCCCCAAATGATGTGCAAAGATATTTAGAATGTTTATTTAAATATATGTTCAAATTGAGTCCCCTCTATGATGTGTCCATCAAAAAGAGTGATGGCAGCATAGGTTTTATTGAAATAAGCTAGCATTTATTGACTGTATCCTATGTGTGAGACACAGTACTGTACACTTCACGGCATTAAACCAGTTAATTCAAAAAACAAACCTGAGGTTGGTACCATTACCTCCATTTCACAGCTCTTGAAACTAAGGCATGAAGAATTTCTGTAATTTTCCTTGAGGGCAAGAATCATATCAGTTTTATTTTTTTCTCTATATCCATATGTAGAAGAATGAATGACATAGAGTTGAGTATTCATAAATATGTTTGAAAGAAAGACTGAATGGCTTAAGGAAATATAGACAAGAAGATTTCCACAGGTTAGACAACAACCATGATAATAATTGGTAGAATATTTCCATAAAAGCTTTCTTGACATATTTATAAAGATAAACATTAAAAAAGAAGAAGAAGAAAACCTTAGACCTATATTATCACTTATCTGGAATGTGGTAGAAAGAATATATATAAAATTATTTTATTATGGTATCAATACTATTCATGTCATTTTATGAAGGATGAAATAATACATTATAAAATTATATAAACTATCTCAAAATAAATGAAAACAATTCTAGACACCTTTAATTATTAGATACATTATTTTGTTTTCTGGAGTAAAAGTTATTTTCTACATAAGTAATAAACTGGGGAACGAATCATCAAATAGCCAAATTATATTTACATTTTATTGCCTAAAAAGACTTAACTTTAAAATTATTGATTAATATTCATATAGTTGCTACGTGCTCAGTGTTATTCTTTGTAGGATGGGAGACTAAAAGACACCTGGTAATTAAATAAATGCTTCTTCTTATCAGCAACTTTCAGTTATGTTGGTTAGGCAATAGCATACATGAATAAAATTCTATGCTACTGCTTAAGTCATTATAGATCTTCATTAACAAAAGCAAGTTGTTTTGATCTTTAAATTTTTGAAGTTCAGGCAATATGTAAGTTATGAATGGAAAGGGAGAACGGATCAGGATATTAACATGAAAAACAGGGATTCTCCTGAAAATAGAAATCATTTGCACATGGAAATATGGTATTAGATTAGGGAACAGTAAGGAACTTAACTTAAGAAAGAAGTGTGATTATACCATAAAAGAGTTATTATTATGGTAGTGAGTGTTTAAACAATGTCTTGATAGTATGGAACTTTAGATTTTAAATTACTTGCAATAAGATATTGGTCAGAATATGTGATACACAGAGCAGTGATTTAGTATGACCATTGTACTGTTCTGCAGGATGGATTGAGAAAAAGGTATTTAAATTCAAGTTGAACTTATTTAGCCTAGTAAGAAAAGCTAAGGAAAGTGTAATAATGATCTTTAACAGAACTAAAACAAAGAATATCCATGACAGGTTTTCAGGAATAAATGATGTTTAGATGACCCATCCTAAATGACAAATGGAAACGAATAATCAAATATATCTTCCAATGTCTGCTCTGGGAAAATAGATGAAATTCTATGACACCAGCCAATGAAGAACATGTGACTAAAGAATTATTTCTGTTATATTTAAACATGTTGAATTTGTGCACAAGTAAAAAATTTAAGAAAGTGTTTTGTAGGCAGATAGAAATAGATAAAGGTCAATTTTCCAAAAATCATATGATTCAAATCAATCTCCCAAAAGCAAATTGTGTTTTAGCAAAATGTTCTGCATCTAAAGAGAACTAGAATATTTCAATGTCACAAAACCTGCAAGAGTAATGGGGGAAGACATAAAGAAGTAAGGGCACACACCTGGGAAAGAGGGAGGAGATTAAGAGCTTATACAGGTGATTATATTTAATGAAAGAGTTACTTGTGCCCTTGTCAAAGTTTGTGTTGGAGTATAGGAGAAGATATGCAAAAAGAGGAAGAAATGTATCGAATAAAAATGAAAAGATACACACACCCCAATGTTCATTGCAGCACTATTTACAATAGCCAAGACATGGAAGCAACCTAAATGTCCATCAACAGATGAATGGATAAAGAAGACGTAGTAAATATATACAATGGAATATTACTCAGCCATAAAAAAAGAATGAAATAATGCCATTTGCAGCAACATGGATAGACAGATTGTCATACTGAGTGAAGTAAGTCAGACAGAGAAGGACAAATATCATATGATACCACTTATATGTGGATTCTAGAAAAGGGTATAGATGAACTTATCTACAAAACAGAAATAGAGTTACAGATGTAGAAAACAAACTTACAGTTACCAAGGGATAAGGGGGGGAGGGATTAATTGGGAGATTGGGATGGACATGTACACACTACTATATATAAAATAGATAACTAATAAGGACCTACTATATAGCACAGGGAATTCTATTCAATACTCTGTAATGGGCTGTATGGAAAAAGAATTTAAAAATGAGTGGAGAGGAGAGGAGGGGCAAGATGGCGGAAGAGTAAGACGCGGAGATCACCTTCCTCCCCACAGATACATGAGAAATACATCTACACGTGGAACTGCTCCTACAGAACACCCACTGAACGCTGGCAGAAGACGTCAGACCTCCCAAAAGGCAAGAAAATCCCCACGTACTTGGGTAGGGCAAAAGAAAAAAGAAATAACAGAGACAAAAGAATAGGGACGGGACCTGCACCAGTGGGAGGGAGCTGTGAAGGAGGAAAGGTTTCCACACACTAGGAAGCCCCTTCGTGGGCAGAGACTGCGGGTAGCAGAGGGGGGAAGCTTCGGAGCCACGGAGGAGAGCGCAGCCACAGTGGTGCGGAGGGCAAAGCGGAGATTCCCGCACAGAGGAGCGGTGCCGACCAGCACTCACCAGCCCGAGAGGCTTGTCTGCTCAGCCGCCGGGGCGGGCGGGGCCTGCGAGCTGGGGCTCGGGCTTCGGTGCTAGCCGGGAGGGAGTCCAGGAAAAAGACTGCGGCTGCCAAAGAGGCAAGAGAATTTTTCTTGCCTCTTTGTTTCGCGGCGCGCAAGGAGAGGGGATTCAGAGCGCCGCCTAAACGAGCTCCAGAGACGGGCGCGAGCCGCGGCTATCAGCGCGGATCCCACAGCAACAGGGACGCAGAGGGAAAAACGGAGAGATTCCCGCACAGAGGCTCGGCGCCGAGCAGCACTCACCAGCCCGAGAGGCTTGTCTGCTCACCCGCCGGGGCGGGCGGGGGCTGGGAGCTGAGGCGCGGGCTTCGGTCGGATCCCAGGGAGAGGACTGGGGTTGGCTGCGTGAACACAGCCTGAAGGGTCTAGCGCACCACAACTAGCCGGGAGGGTACACGAGAAAAAGTCTGCAGCTGCCGAAGAGGCAGGAGACTTTTTCTTGCCTCTTTGTTTCGCGGCGTGCAAGGAGAGGGGATTCAGAGCGCCACTTAAACGAACTCCAGAGACGGGCACGAGCCGCGGCTATCAGTGCGGACCCCAGAAACGGGCATGAGACGCTAAGGCTGCTGCTGCCGCCACCAAACAGCCTGTGGGCGAGCACAGGTCATTCTCCACACCGCCCCTCCCGGGAGCCAGTGCAGCCCGCCACGGCCAGGCTCCCGTAATCCGGGGACAACTTCCCCGGGAGAGCGCACGGCGCGCCTCAGGCTGCTGCAACGTCACGCCGGCTTCTGCCGCCACAGGCTCGCCCCGCCTCCTCCGTACCGCTCCCTCCCCCCGGCCTGACTGAGCCAGAGCCCCCGAATCAGCTGCTCCTTTAACCCCGTTCTGTCTGGGCGGGGAACAGACGCCCTCAGGGGACCTACATGCAGAGGCGGGTCCAAATCCAAAGCTGAACCCCGGGAGCTGTAGGAACAAAGAAGAGAAAGGGAAATCTCTCCCAGCAGCCTCAGAAGCAGCGGATTAAAGCTCCACAAACAACTTGATGTGCCTGCATCTGTTGAATACCTGAATAGACAACGAATCATCCCAAATTTAGGAGGTGGACTTTGGGAGCAGGATATATTAACTTTTCCCCTTTTCCTTTTTTTTGTGAGTGTATATGTGTATGCTTCTGGGTGAGATTTTGTCTGTATAGCTTTGCTCTCACCGTTAGTCCTAGGGTTAGGTCCGTCCGTTTTTTTTTTTTTTTTTTTTTTTTTTTTTTTTTTTTTTGGCTTAAAATTTTTTTTTTCCCTAATAAATGTTTTCTTAATAATTTTTTCCTTATTTTCTATTTTTAAAAAAATTTTTAATAAGTTTTTTCATATTTTTTATTTTAAAAAATTAAAAAAATTTTTTTCTTAATAAATTTTTTCTAAATAATTTTTTTCTTATTTTTAGTATAAAAAATTAATAAATCTATTTTTAAAAATTAAAAAAAATTTTTTTTTCTTAATAAATTTACTCTTAATAATTTTTTTTCTTATTTTTTATTATAATTGCTTTATTTTATTTTATTTTATCCTATTTTTTTCTTTCTTTCCATTTTTTCTCCCTTTTATTCTGAGCCGTGTGGATGAAAGGCTCTTGGTGCTCCAGCCAGGCATCAGGGCTGTGCCTCTGAGGTGGGAGAGCCAACTTCAGGACACTGGTCCACAAGAGACCTCCCAGCTCCACGTAATACCAAACGGTGAAAATCTCTCACAGATCTCCATCTCAACATCAAGACCCAGCTTCACTCAACGACCAGCAAGCTACAGTGCTGGACACCCCATGCCAAACAACTAGCAAGAGAGGAACACAGCCCCATCCATTAACAGAGAGGCTGCCTAAAATCATAATAAGGCCACAGACACCCCAAAACACACCACCAGACGTGGACGAACCCACCAGAAAGACAACATCCAGCCTCATCCACCAGAACACAGGCACTAGTTCCCTCCACCAGGAAACCTACACAACCCACTGAACCAACCTTAGCCACTGGGGACAGATACCAAAAACAACGGGAACTACGAACCTGCAGCCTGTGAAAAGGAGACCCCAAACACAGTAAGATAAGCAAAATGAGAAGACAGAAAAACACACAGCAGATGAAGGAGCAGGGTCAAAACACACCAGACCTAACAAATGAAGAGGAAATAGGTAGTCTACCTGAAAAAGAATTCAGAATAATGATAGTAAGGATGATCCAAAGTCTTGGAAATAGAATAGACAAAATGCAAGAAACATTTAACAAGGACGTAGAAGAACTAAAGAGGAACCAAGAAACGATGACAAGCACAATAAATGAAATTAAAAATACTCTAGATGGGATCAATAGCAGAATAACTGAGGCAGAAGAACGGATAAGTGACCTGGAAGATAAAATGGTGGAAATAACTACTGCAGACCAGAATAAAGAAAAAAGAATGAAAAGAACTGAGGACAGTCTCAGAGACCTCTGGGACAACATTAAACGCACCAACATTCGAATTATAGGGGTCCCAGAAGAAGAAGAGAAAAAGAAGGGGACTGAGAAAATATTTGAAGAGATTATAGTTGAAAACTTCCCTAATATGGGAAAGGAAATAGTTAATCAAGTCCTGGAAGCACAGAGAGTCCCATACAGGATAAATCCAAGGAGAAACACACCAAGACACATATTAATCAAACTATCAAAAATTAAATATAAAGAAAACATATTAAAAGCAGCAAGGGAAAAACAACAGATAACACACAAGGGCATCCCCATAAGGTTAACAGCTGATCTTTCAGCAGAAACGCTGCAAGCCAGAAGGGAGTAGCAGGATATACTTAAAGTGATGAAGGAGAAAAACCTACAACCAAGATTACTCTACCCAGCAAGGATCTCATTCAGATTTGATGGAGAAATTAAAACCTTTACAGACAAGCAAAAGCTGAGAGAGTTCAGCACCACCAAACCAGCTTTACAACAAATGCTAAAGGAACTTCTCTAGGCAAGAAACACAAGAGAAGGAAAACACCTACAATAACAAACCCAAAACATTTAAGAAAATGGGAATAGGAACATACATATCGATAATTACCTTAAATGTAAATGGATTAAATGCTCCCACCAAAAGACACAGACTGGCTGAATGGATACAAAAACAAGACCCATATATATGCTGTCTACAAGAGACCCACTTCAGACCTAGAGACACATACAGACTGAAAGTGAGGGGATGGAAAAAGATATTCCATGCAAATGGAAATCAAAAGAAAGCTGGAGTAGCAATTCTCATATCAGACAAAATAGACTTTAAAATAAAGACAATTACAAGAGACAAAGACGGACACTATATAATGATCAAGGGATCGATCCAAGAGGAAGGTATAACAATTGTAAATATTTATGCACCCAACATAGGAGCACCTCAATACATAAGGCAAATACTAACAGCCATAAAAGGGGAAATCGACAGTAACACAATCATAGTAGGGGACTTTAACACCCCACTTTCACCAATGGACAGATCATCCAAAATGAAAATAAATAAGGAAACACAAGCTTTAAATGATACATTAAACAAGATGGACTTAATTGATATTTATAGGACACTCCACCCAAAAACAACAGAATACACATTTTTCTCAAGTGCTCATGGAACATTCTCCAGGATAGATCATATCTTGGGTCACAAATCAAGCCTTGGTAAATTTAAAAAAATTGAAATCGTATCAAGTATCTTTTCCGACCACAACGCTATGAGACTAGATATCAATTACAGGAAAAGATCTGTAAAAAATACAAACACATGGAGGCTACACAATACACTACTTAATAACGAAGTGATCACTGAAGAAATCAAAGGGGAAATCAAAAAATACCTAGAAACAAATGACAATGGAGACACGACAATCCAAAACCTATGGGATGCAGCAAAAGCAGTTCTAAGAGGGAAGTTTATAGCAATACAAGCCTACATCAAGAAACAGGAAACATCTCGAATAAACAACCTAACCTTGCACCTAAAGCAATTAGAGAAAGAAGAACAAAAAAACCCCAAAGCTAGCAGAAGGAAAGAAATCATAAAGATCAGATCAGAAATAAATGAAAAAGAAATGAAGGAAACAATAGCAAAAATCAATGAAACTAAAAGCTGGTTCTTTGAGAAGATAAACAAAATTGATAAACCACTAGCCAGACTCATCAAGAGAAAAAAGGAGAAGACTCAAATTAATAGAATTAGAAATGAAAAAGGAGAAGTAACCACTGACACTGCAGAAATACAAACGATCATAAGAGATTACTACAAGCAACTCTATGCTAATAAAATGGACAACCTGGAAGAAATGGACAGATTCTTAGAAATGCACAACCTGCCGAGACTGAACCAGGAAGAAATAGAAAATATGAACAGACCAATCACAAGCACTGAAATTGAAACTGTGATTAAAAATCTTCCAACACACAAAAGCCCAGGACCAGATGGCTTCACAGGTGAATTCTATCAAACATTTAGAGAAGAGCTAACACCTATCCTTCTCAAACTCTTCCAAAATATAGCAGAGGGAGGAACACTCCCAAACTCATTCTATGAGGCCACCATCACCCTGATACCAAAACCAGGCAAAGATGTCACAAAGAAAGAAAACTACAGGCCAATATCACTGATGAACATAGATGCAAAAATCCTCAACAAAATACTAGCAAACAGAATCCAACAGCACATTAAAAGGATCATACACCATGATCAAGTGGGGTTTATTCCAGGAATGCAAGGATTCTTCAATATACGCAAATCAATCAACGTGATACATCATATTAACAAATTGAAGGAGAAAAACCATATGATCATCTCAATAGATGCAGAGAAAGCTTTCGACAAAATTCAACACCCATTTATGATAAAAGTCCTGCAGAAAGTAGGCATAGAGGGAACTTTCCTCAACATAATAAAGGCCGTATATGACAAACCCACAGCCAACATTGTCCTCAATGGTGAAAAACTGAAACCATTTCCACTAAGATCAGGAACAAGACAAGGTTGCCCACTCTCACCACTATTATTCAACATAGTTTTGGAAGTGTTAGCCACAGCAATCAGAGACGAAAAAGAAATAAAAGGAATCCAAATCGGAAAAGAAGAAGTAAAGCTGTCACTGTTTGCAGATGACATGATACTATACATAGAGAATCCAAAAGATGCTACCAGAAAACTACTAGAGCTAATCAATGAATTTGGTAAAGTAGCAGGATACAAAATTAATGCACAGAAATCTCTTGCATTCCTGTATACTAATGATGAAAAATCTGAAAGTGAAATTAAGAAAACACTCCCGTTTACCATTGCAACAAAAAGAATAAAATACCTAGGAATAAACCTACCTAAGGAGACAAAAGACCTGTATGCAGAAAATTATAGGACACTGATGAAAGAAATTAAAGATGATACAAATAGATGGAGAGATATACCATGTTCTTGGATTGGAAGAATCAACATTGTGAAAATGACTCTGCTACCCAAAGCAATCTACAGATTCAATGCAATCCCTATCAAACTACCACTGGCATTTTTCACAGAACTAGAACAAAAAATTTCACAATTTGTATGGAAACACAAAAGACCCCGAATAACCAAAGCAATCTTGAGAACGAAAAATGGAGCTGGAGGAATCAGGCTCCCTGACTTCAGACTATATTACAAAGCTACAGTAATCAAGACAGTTTGGTACTGGCACAAAAACAGAAATATAGATCAATGGAACAGGATAGAAAGCCCAGAGATAAGCCCACGCACATATGGTCACCTTATCTTTGATAAAGGAGGCAAGCATATACAGTGGAGAAAAGACAGCCTCTTCAATAAGTGGTGCTGGGAAAATTGGACAGGTACATGTAAAAGTATGAAATTAGAACACTCCCTAACACCATACACAAAAATAAACTCAAAATGGATTAAAGACCTAAGTGTAAGGCCAGACACTATCAAACTCTTAGAGGAAAACATAGGCAGAACACTGTATGACATAAGTCACAGCAAGATCCTTTTTGACCCAGGTCCTAGAGAAATGGAAATAAAAACACAAATAAACAAATGGGACCTAATGAAACTTAAAAGCTTTTGCACAGCAAAGGAAACCATAAACAAGACCAAAAGACAACCCTCAGAATGGGAGAAAATATTTGCAAATGAAGCAACGGACAAAGGATTAATCTCCAAGATTTACAAGCAGCTCATGCAGCTCAATAACAAAAAAACAAACAACCCAATCCAAAAATGGGCAGAAGACCTAAATAGACATTTCTCCAAAGAAGAGATACAGATTGCCAACAGACACATGAAAGAATGCTCAACATCATTAATCATTAGAGAAATGCAAATCAAAACTACAATGAGGTATCATCTCACACCGGTCAGAATGGCCATCATCAAAAAATCTAGAAACAATAAATGCTGGAGAGGGTGTGGAGAAAAGGGAACACTCTTGCACTGTTGGTGGGAATGTAAATTGATACAGCCACTATGGAGAACAGTATGGAGGTTCCTTAAAAAACTAAAAATAGAACTACCATATGACCCAGCAATCCCACTACTGGGCATATACCCTGAGAAAACCATAATTCAGAAAGAGTCATGTACCAAAATATTCATTGCAGCTCTGTTTACAATAGCCAGGACATGGAAGCAACCTAGGTGTCCATCATCGGATGAATGGATAAAGAAGATGTGGCACATATATACAATGGAATATTACTCAGCCATAAAAAGAAATGAAATGGAGGTGTTTGTAATGAGGTGGATGGAGTTAGAATCTGTCATACAGAGTGAAGTAAGTCAGAAAGAGAAAAACAAATACAGTATGCTAACACATATATATGGAATCTAAGGGAAAAAAAAAAAAAAGGTCATGAAGAACGTAGTGGCAAGATGGGAATAAAGACACAGACCTACTAGAGAATGGACTTGAGGATATGGGGAGGGGGAGGGGTGAGATGTGACAGGGTGAGAGAGTGTCATGGACATATATACACTACCAAATGTAAAATAGATAACTAGTGGGAAGCAGCCGCATAGCACAGGGAGATCAGCTCGGTGCTTTGTGACCACCTAGAGGGGTGGGATAGGGAGGGTGGGAGGGAGGGAGATGCAAGAGGGAAGAGATATGGCAACATATGTATATGTGTAACTGATTCACTTTGTTGTAAAGCAGAAACTAGCACACCATTGTAAAGCAATTATACTTCAATAAAGATGTTTAAAAAATATATATATATATAACATTCAGTCAGAAAAATGTGTCAGATGTAAGTATATCCATATTGTTGAAAAACGTTTGTGAACAAAACAAAATATTTAATTTGTAGTCTTGGAGTAAGCCAGGATCTCACAACAGTTTTATCACTTCTAAAATTTTTTCAAATACCTGTTTGAGAAGCATTCCTTTTGTTCATTGTATGTCCTATATGACTGTCTACAAATATTATTGGGATCTTGATTTTTTTGTGGGGGGGAATTGTCTCTAATAATTTCATTCACTATTGATTAACTAATGGCTATATCACCAAATTGAAAGATCATGGTTCTCAACAAAATAAAGCTGTTGCTGATCAAAAAAAAAAAAAAAAAAAAAAAAATGAGTGGATATATGTATATGTATTACTGATTCACTTTGCTGTACACCTGAAACTAACACAACATTGTAAATCAACTATACTCTAATAAAAATTTAAAATAAAATAAAATTATGGTATGAATTGACACTCAATTATGTTTTTTTAAATGTTGAAATCATCAATTTTTATAAAGTTTTGAATTAAATCCC
This sequence comes from Eubalaena glacialis, assembly GCF_028564815.1. Taxonomy (NCBI): domain Eukaryota; kingdom Metazoa; phylum Chordata; class Mammalia; order Artiodactyla; family Balaenidae; genus Eubalaena; species Eubalaena glacialis. Next base: position 16,576,331 of record NC_083719.1, read on the forward strand.
AATTCCTTAATCTGTTGTGTTTGGATGAAACATGTTTTCATTTTTAAATTAGGAATTAAAATTTGCCGAGAAAATAATTTTGTGCCCCCAAACTAAATTGATAATGACAGAAGTAAAGAAATTTTATGTACACAGGTCAAGTTGATGATGAATTCAAGTATTTCATACTTTATCTGGACAGAATAGATCAAACTATTTCTTACTATATAAAATAACAGTTTGATGAATTAAACTTTCGATAATTTACTGTCAATATTATTTTGTATTTGTAAATGACTATATTTAATATTTAATCAGTTCATTATAAGAGATTATGTATTGTTCTTATCCTAAAACCATAAAAGCATCTTTTAGGATTCTAAAATCTAATATTTTTCATGAGACTTATAACCACAATGTATGTTAGGTAAGCAATAGTGTATATATACATATATACATAAACTAGTTTACTAATCCTGAGTGACTCAAACGTAGGAGCAATATTCAAAGTAATTAAACAGACTATTTAAATACTATTTTTTACAGATAATTTATACAGTAATATTTATCATTTTAAACAACGGGTAAATTTATACATGTATTTTTATTATTTTATCAAAGGATCAAATATATTTTTACTCAAATGTCCTGTTTTACAAGGTTTTATAAATATGAATGTCCTCACATTGACGAATTATTTTAACCTTATATTAAAATCCAGTTGATATTTGTTCTCACCTTAATGTGGCTGATACACCAAACAAATGCCATTTACAACAGGAATCTCCTTATGATGCTAAAGCACCATTTTAGTTGTATTTTCTTCTTCCTAACTGGCCATGTGACATGTACCATAATAAAAAAAAAAAAGATTAAACGTATTTTGGGGCATTTAGTTTTACCAATAATAATAAAGGTAATCAAAAATTACAAAATATTCCCTCATTTTCTCTTAAAATTGTGGTTGGTTTATTGATTTCTTTGATGTAATAACAAGGACTTTCTCAATGTAAAAATATAAATTTGAAAACTTAAAATGGGACAAATCATCTGAAATGAATGCTTGGGTAGTTACAAATTAAAAACTTCTTTATGCAATTACATTTTATTTTTCCTATGTATTTTTGAATGAGACAATACTAGATATTCTCTGCGAGGCTGTTTGTGGTCTTTGCATGCACTTATGAAGGCATTTGCATGTGTATTGTTATATTTTCACCCAGACTTTTAAATTGACATAAAGCCCTCATTAATATTCTATTAGTTTCTATGATTCTCATTAGCTTTGAAAAAACAAATAGGATGATAATGACCTTCCACTTATTTTAAATGTTTCTCTATTCTTCTAGGGCATTAGACCACTATCATAAAAGACCTGCTATAGTAATTTGAAATGTAAATGTTATCCATTTAATTAATAAGAGATAACTGTCTATCAAGAATGGCCGCAGAGAATTAGTCACTATTATATAAAATAATAAGACTTATCAGCTTAGCTCAGTTTTGAATAAAATAAATGAAAGTCAAAGAGCTCAGTGTGGTTTCAAAGATGTATGAATGAAAGAGATTTTTTTAAAATAAATGAACACAGTCTTGTAATGAATGATGTTTCTTAATTGTCAAAAATAAGAAATGAAGGTCACTACATGGTATTATGTTCCCTGACTGAATGACACCTCAGTCCTGAAACAGTCTTACCAGGACAAACATCTGTTTCCTTGTGTTAACACTGGAAATGCTGATTCCAGAAGAATCAGCATTGCCTGAGAACTTGTACACATGCACATTCTCAAGCCGCACTCAGACCCATACATATACCCCTATATATACCCCAAGACCCCTACATATATTAAGATCCAGAAATTAATTGTGTTGTTTTTAGTTGTTGTTGTTGTTAACCATTATATTTTACTTGTACAAGGTCTTGCATTGAGTAAATATTTGCTGAACACAGGTGAAATCTTTTGTTTTTTTCTCTTGCCCTTCTTATTCTATAACCTCATTACACTGATCTCTCTCTCTCTCTCTCCCTCTATAGATAGATAGATAGATATAGATATACTTACATACCTATATATATATATATATATATATATACATTATTGAGATCTATTGATTTTTCCAGTAATACATATTTTCTTCTCCTTTTCTCAGGCAAAGTGCCCATTATAAAGAATGTACAAACCAAGATTGATGCAATATTCTTTTCTGAAAATTAATTTTACTCTATGAATGTCTATATAAACACAGTGTGTTACATTCAAGGCACTGTGAAAAACTGGCTGGAAATGGAATCATATTTAGTATTTCAGTTTTTGGTATATTATTTTATTCCTTATTTAAATATAGCCTCACAAACAATTATGGTTTAATACAGCAAAATAGACTAGTTTTTAAGCAATTGAGATTACTGAAATACTTATTTATATGGATGCAGTGTCTTTCGTTAAAAATTGCTATAATTTTTTCAGATAAAATATGGGAATGGCTTAATGGCTTAAGGTAATTAAAGAAATGGTGCAAATTAGTTATGCTTTCAATATAGAAATTTTAAGTAAGCAAATTCTGTTAGTGAGAAGAAATACCTGAAATCAGTAAATCTGCATAGATTTTAAGGAACATAAACACTTATTATGAGGGAGGGCAAAGAATGAAAGCCAAAGTTTGTGTTGCTGCACTGAAGGATAGTTAGATGTGTGACTAAAGATTGAATCACGTATCTGGACACAAAGGGGCTTCTGTGACATTTAGGACAATTTCAACTTTTATTTCTAAGGATTGGGAGATACTGAAGAATTGTAAGCAGGTTCATAACATGGAAAGATATACATTAAAAAGCTCATTCTCACTCTGTATGAATATGCAGAAGTCTATGATTTGGTGGGAATATCAATATTTACAAAAAGTTTCAAGATATTCATATACTTTTTGAAGCCCGTTCCAGGATTTCTGCTCAACAGGTATGAGAGAATCCAGGCAACACAACCTGGGAAACAGCAGACCAACTGGGGGATTTTGTAGCACTTTTGAGGAAAATGACAAATGATAATGTATCATTAATGGGAATAAAGAAGAGTTGACAGAATCAAAATGTATTGCAGAGAATACATCAAAATTCCATGAAGAAAGATTAACTATCAGGAGGTGAAATAAAAGGAAAATTCTAGAGGAATGTCTAGGTTACCATCTGGCTAATCCAAATGAATGAGTGATGAGAAAAGGAAAGAAATAGAGCACTGTAAGGGCATATCACAGCGTGTAGTACTGGTGTATCTCTAACTAGAAATACCTGATAAGCACTTAGATACACCAGCTTGAAATTCATTTGAAATTTATGGGCAAGGGGTAAGGTTTTGCTTAAAAAAAAGAAGAGTAAATTATCTTATGTAATTTATCAATGTAAGAAGCAGGTAAAGTTCAGACACTGAGCAGTCAGAGAAAACTTATGAGAATTAATGAGCTTTCGGGTCACAACCTTCTGTGCTTGTTTCATCAAATCTAGCAGATCCTTTCATATCCTAATATTTTATTAGAGTTAGAGTTAGACTACTGTAGGGTTGATATTAGGTTAACTGTGCTTTTCACATCTGACTCTTGTGTGGTCCCATTCGGAGTTATGAAAGGGGGCAAAGTTTGCCTGATGAAAATTGGTGAAATCTTATGGTCTTAGTGTTAGGTTACAGAATTTTGACATGGGACCTTGTCAAATAGAATTTTATTAAGTAAATCAATTTAAATTTAACTCAGTCTCAAAGTTTGTCTTTGTTCATAATAGAAAATTATACGGTGGATAAACGATCATGAAAACAAAGAACAAAAATAAACTGTGGAACAGAGTAAAGGCAGAAGAATCATGTATATAATGGAGAAACCTAATTTTGAAACCTAAATGCATGTAAATGTAACGAGATATGTGTCTAGCTCAATTCCAAAGACAGGTCAAGAGCATGACTTGAGTAGACCCTAATGCACATGCATGATGATTTCTTTATGTCACATATAGTCACCACCAAGGATGGAGAAAGGAATGCTGGCATGTAAGACCAATTCCTGGATATTTTTCAATAAACACATGCAGGTAATTAATTATCATTGTGTAGTGTACACCTAGCTTTCCTCCCCTCAAAAACTAAACAAAATGTTTTGCAAAAGATTGAGAAGCATAAAATACGCGTTAAGACCTCGGTGCTTGGAACTGTGTTCAACAAAGCCACTGGAGAATCTGATTCCACAGCTGCATCAAGATACACGGACAACCCTTAGGCTGATAGAACAGCAACATCACGTAGTGGTAAAGGGCCAGCCTCCAGAGTTTGAACTGCATATTCACTACTGGCTACCTGTGTGACCTTGGGGAAGTATGTTCGCTTTCCTGTGTTCTGGCTTACCCATCTATAAAATCCAGATAATAATATTGTAGCATTGATAGAGCTGCTATGGGAATTAAAGTAATGCAGTTGGAAGAATGCTTAGTAAATCAATGATTACTCCTTTTACTCAGAGGATTGGACAATTTCTCTCATGCTATCCTACTGAAGCCTTTGGTATTGAGAAGGCTCGCTTGAGAAAACGAATCATAATTCTTCATTTTCTCTAAAATAAACTGATCTGTGTTCACCATTTTTCTCTATATGATTCCCATAAGCATTTTAATCCTCAGAAATGTTAATAAAGGACCAAGTAAATTAGTACAATTTTCTTTACTGAATGGTGGTGTCAATCCCTTAAAGTTCAGGAGAGCTTACTTTGAAAGACCACTCCCATAGGAATAGTGATGTGGGTGAAAAAAAGCAATATGATAAAAATATAGGTATTATCTGACAGAAAGATTAGAAGCTGTGAGAAGCATTTTGTCAATACCTGTATTGAAAAACAAAAGTATAGCATTATTGGGAATGGGGTTATTGTCAGTGATAATATTTGATTGTAGTATTTGTTTATAATCTGCTGGTCAGGGGTATTTTAAAAGCCAAGATTTTTAGACTCAAACGTTATTATTATAGATAATATACAATAAAGAGCGCTCAACACAGTTATTTTCAGAAATGACTTTTCTTAAGACATATATTGGTTGGGACATAATTAAAAGAGAAATTTCTTTAGGTGAGGCCCATCCGTATTCCACCAAGAACAGTAATGGTTTATTTTATTTAACATTAAACAATATTCTGCCACATGAATGAATTACATTTTTCCAATATGAGATGCTAAGGAAATGAGAGATAATCCATAGTTGTCCTTTCGCTGTACTCTGCTCTTTCCTCTTTGTTTTGCTTCTTCTTAGACTGCTAGGAATTACTAGAAACTGTCAGGTTCAATATCGTTAGATCGAATATCAACAGAAACAAAATTATTTACTAAGGAGTAATATTGTATCACTTCTGAAATATTTTAAAAGCCACAATAGTCTTTTGAAGGAGGTATTTATGTGTTTCTAGCTATTTATTTTAGCAATTAAACTATATTTTATTGATAAAACCAGATGATTATAATGTAGAAAGGTTTTGGTTCTGGTTTATATCCAGAATTTTGGAAAATTTAAGCCTTTCTTAACCCACATATACACTAATATAAACCAGAGTTTTGAGAAGAAATAGAAATTCCCAGATATTTCTTGTGGCTGTTTCTTTGGATACTGAATCCAAGTATCTCTAGAAAATGTGTTACTGAAATATTTCTTTTAATTAACTCATATAACTTCAATCAGCTTTCTGTATTCTACTTTTTCAGTGTTTAAATTTCACAAATCTATCTTACTCCTGTAATTGGAATAACAATGCTTAAAATACTAAGGTGGTTTTCTATGCAATAAACTCCACAATTATAAACACATGTAATTGTTGCAATAAAGTTGTGAGAGAGCTGCTATTATATTCTCCATTTAGATGACTTTGCCAGGTTCACATATACAAAAAGTGTGAAGTCACACTAGGGTCCCAGCATTCTGACCTCTCAACCATTACACAAATCACAATTTAACAAAGAAATTCATTTACACAAACCAAATTTCACAAGGTCCTCACAAATGGATTAGGAAATGAAGAGGAAAAGGAAAAATTTTCTAGATTACAGCTTCTATATATTTTTCTGACGTGGCAGCAGAAGAGATAATATTAAACTCATAAGTGTGCATCATAGTGAATTTGGTGAGGAGCACAGGGTTCAACTTAATAGGCAGAAAATAAGAAATGTTCTTCACAAGGATTTGCAAACCTAAGAGTTCAGCACATTTAAAAGGTGACTTTGCAAAATGAAGGAACTACAGAAAAACTGATTTTCACTTAAGGATTTAATTTTAAAAATCCAAACATTGTTACAAAAAATAAAATCCAAAGAAAGATAAAAAAGAAAGAACATCAGTAGGTGTTCACTCATAATTCGTTTAAAAGTTTGACTTCTATAACAAACTATCTTATTTCTCTTTATCTACCTTTTTTCTTTTCAATAGTGTTTACGATTTTTTTCTCCAAATTTTTTCTTCAGATGGAGGTTTTTATCATTTGTACCTGCACGTCTTAACTTTATATTAACTATATGAGTCACTAGTTGATTGTCTCTTAACTACATTAACTATATGTCACCAGTCAATTATTATCATAAACTTTATATACGCCACACAGGGGTAAAAAGGATATTAGGTATATCAAAGATAAACCTGAATTAAATATAGCTAAATGCTTTGATAATTCAGTATGCAAATGTCCATGTAAATAAAATTTTGTCATAAATTTGAAAAGTTAAAAAGCCTCCAAAATAATAATATTTTATAATTTGTGAGATCGCAGAAACAAATTTAAAAAGATACTTGACAGGGCTTCCCTGGTGGCACAGTGCTTGAGAATCTGCCTGCTAATGCAGGGGACACGGGTTTGAGCCCTGATCTGGGAGGATCCCGCATGCCGCGGAGCGACTGGGCCCGTGAGCCACAACTACTGAGCCTGCGCGTCTGGAGCCTGTGCTCCGCAACAAGAGAGGCCGCGACAGTGAGAGGCCCGCGCACTGCGATGAAGAGTGGCCCCCACTTGCCGCAAGTAGAGAAAGCCCTCGCACAGAAACGAAGACCCAACACAGCCATTAAAAAAAAAAAAAAAAAAAAAAGATACTTGACAGTCTTTTTACCCATTTACTTTTCCGACATACAAATCCCTCTTTAACATCACTAAAGAGTTGAGTAATTGTGCTACCAATGCAATGCTCTCAAATTAGTATTTACTGTAATCATTCAAAACTACTTCCTTATATTGTGGCAATAGCTCAAAAATAACTTAAAGTTCAGTTGCATTTCCAGGGCTTAAGCATCTTTTACCTTTCCTTTAGCTGAAATGCAGACAAGAAAAATATCTTCATAAATAGCTGAGTAATAAGATAAAAAGAATATGAGACCATATATGCCCACATGAAGTTGAGTTGCCTTGCCAACCCAAACAAGCTGGGCTACTTTTCTGAGAGAGAAATAATCCTCTATTTTATTTAACTACTATATTTTCACTCTCTATGCCACAGAACACTAACATTACCCTAACCTAGAATATCCACATTTTCCTTAAACAGTTTGTGGGTCATAAAAAGGCTTTGCTCTTATCATTTTTAATGACCATGTAGTATTCTATCCTATCAAATGATGATAAATTATTTTTCCACTCTCTTATTCTTAAAGATTTAGGTTGTGTTTAAAATATATGATCTTATGCACAGTACCATAGACAACATCTTTGTTCACAAATTTTCTTTAAGTTTCTGATCATTCCCTTAAGATTGAGTCCTAGAGGAAGGATATAAGGGATTTAAGATCCTTGAGACATGGGGCAGTTTTAAAGCTCTCGTTTCTCAGCTCCACATCTCTCTTTATTTACAACTTTATTTTCATTTTGATTCCTGATGCTAAGGGTCAGACCCTGCAAATGACATATCTGCTTTAACAGCTGATCCCTTTTAGAGTCTATCAATAGGGACACTAGAGGGAGTAGGAAGGCAGGAGGGGGAGAAGGACACGCTCCTTCTTGTTTTTTTATTTGTCCCCCTGGCTCCATCACTTTGTTCCTGTCTCCCTTTCTGATATTGTTTTTGTTGTTTGGAACTTCCAGAACCAGCTTGTGTATCCCTCAAAGGTATCAGCCCCAGTAAGGCAGAATCACTCCCTAGAGATCCCTCATATCTCCATGAGGTCCCTCTTCCAAGCTTCTGAAATGCCAACAGCATCTGGACAGCGCCTCTTCCTCAGAGACCTGTTTCCCCATTTCTGAGTACCAGAGTTAGGTGGGTCCCCTTCTCTAAACTTCTACGTTCTATTAACTCCAGTCTCTCTGCTCTGTTACCAAGCCCTAGATGGGGAGGGGCAGAGGGTAGTTGTTTCCTGGCAGTTACTATCTTTGAGTTATTCAGTGTCTTTTTTTATTTTTGTATTTACTGTTCTCTAACACATTTTTGAAAGATTCCTTATTTCCTCTCTGTTAAAATAACTGGCAGAATAACTTTTTTTCTGACAAGATATCGATTGATAAATTGATAATACCAAATTTCTTTATATAAGCAGGATAGGAATTGTTAGTTTCATCAAGCCCTCTTGAGCAGTATCATGTTAACTCAGTTGATAGGTGAAAGGATTATAATTTTATAGGTGAATAAAAGCATAATGTATATTTTATTACTATGGAAGTTACTTATCTCGTATATATGTTTATTATTTGTCATATTTTCCAATACTTTACTGCTTAGAAAGCTCTTTCTCTTTTAGATATTTGAACAATATTCACATACTTTCTTCCATTTTATAAGGTTTGTTTTCATATACATTTGACTCTTTAATCCTTCTGGGATTTCTGTTGTGCTGTTGATCACTAATCCTTTTTTGTTAAAAAGGAAGAGCCTAACCTGACATTGCTGCTTAAAGAAATCTCTTATATTTTCTTAGCAATTATGTATGCCCTATACTCTATATAATCAGAAACTGTACTATAGTTGTTTAATAATTTTCTCATATATTATTTTCCTAGTATATGCTGGGTCCTTTAGAAACGTGATCACTATTTTCATCCATGTGGCCACTTGTGCAGCTTCATGGATATCCATCAGGTTTAATCCTTGTAATGCAGTTTTCCTTTTTCTCTTCTTTTACTGTATATTGGTGATTGTTGTGTGGTGAGGGCAGGGTTGGGAGAAAAGATAGTAGAATTTCATACTGGTTAACAGCACGGGCTTTTGAATGTTAGAGATTGTTTTAGAAGGCCAATTTTCAATCTTGCTAGATTATGATCTTGAAGGGGTCATTTAAACTCTAACTCTTGGTTTATTTAACAATAATCTGATCATTATCATTATCTCATAGAGTTTCTGTTAATATTAAATGAAATTAGTGTTTAGTAGTGAAGTGGACATAATTTAGGAATACAACAGATGGTAGCTATTAAAATTATTTGTCATTTAGCTTCATCTTCCATGTCCACTCAGAGTGTCATCTGTAAGAAGATCTCCCTGATATATAAATTCACTAAAATTTTACTTGGGCACATTTTCTAATCTTCCTCCCAGATAGTTCAAATTTCCTCCCTCTGGGCATTGTCTATACATTGTCCCCTGTTTTACTATTGCTCAAACCACTCTCCATTTTATTTGTGCAATGCCTGCATGCCCAAGTAGCCTTGAGCTCCTAGAAGATAAGAATGGCACATAGTGAGTGAGGGAGGAAAGAGAAAGGAGTTGCTCTGATCTAGAGAGTTGTTTTATAGTTTTGTCATCATTTCTATCAACTTCTCTGTCCCAAAACTTTATTAGTTTTCCTTTTTAAATCATTTTCTCTTCCAGTTGAGAAACTCTTCCAATCATCTCTAAAAACCATTGCTCTATTGCTTTTACTTATCAGGAGAAATTAAGAAAGTAACATAGCCTACATTTTACACAGATGTCAGTTTATAGTATTCAAAATACTGTAAAATATATAATTTTATTAAAAATAGCAACAACTTAATCTGCAAACAAATTTTTCTACCCAGGAAATACGAAGAGATGGATGAAAATATTATTTAAATATATATTTTGTTCTTTTTATATAAAATCATCCACAAATCATTTATTTTGTAAATAGAAATTTGTACCTCTTAATCTCTCTCACCTGTTTCTCTCATCCCCCCAACCAATATATTAATGTATATGAATAAATATATATTGATCAAGGTGTTATTTACAAGACAAAAGTATTGAGAAAAAAGAAAACTTCATTAATAGAACCATGTTTTAATATAATAAAATATAATTACATTCAGCTGTAGAACTAATTATATGTATTATTATATATATTTAAATATTTTCATAGGAATAATAAAAGGGTAGAAATATGTAAATTATAGCTTTGTTCAGATGGGAAAATAATACACAGAAAGTTTGTCAGTAACAAATTACAAATTAGGAACTTAATGAAAATTGTTTACACCTGCTAAATGCTTAAGAACTGCATGAATACTGCAATAAATATAGCACTTTTCCTTGAAAAAACCTGACATTCGCATGTGAAAATGGGTGTTGCAAGAGTTGCAACTTGAATTACAGTCAAGTGATGGCAGGAGGGTTCTCTGAAATCAGATGGGAAAGTTGTAACACCTGATGTGGGTAGGTGTGGGGCTCATTACAAATGCAGTGAGGTAGCTGGTAGATGTCTGAAATGTGCATGTTTGCACATTTTGTGTATTCCGCTGGACGCAGTCTTCTGTGTTCACCTAGTGTTTCTTATGGATAAAATAGTGCATAAACAAATGCAAAATTTGCATTATGCAAAAATTATCACATTGGAGTACATTTGTGTTTACAAAACATGCTTTATAGCAGAACTCACTGTATTTCAAATTCACTAAATCACTACTATTTGCATTGTTGCAAAAAAAACCCAGGAGGCTTATGATTACAACTAGAGATGTCATAAATGTTTTCTCCACAGTGAACACTCAGTCAAGGACCACCTCAAGCTAGTGATAAGAATCTGTGGAGAAAATTGTTAGGGGATTAAAAATATTATTACAAAGAATGAAGAAAAATAAATTGTATAGTTTGTCTCAAAAATGATGTGATTTTAATTAAGTCATTACTGTAGATATATTAAATAAAGTAGTAATAACTCTGTACTAATTTAAATTTATTTGAAAAAAATGGAAAACCTTGTCCATTTCAACTCATCAAAGACAATCACCTAAGATGGAAAAGTGATTCAGTATACACAAAAGTAGCTTTCGTGTTTCTTTGGTGTTAATTTGGTTAAGTGATTATACCTGTAATACCAAAGGAGTTGATTATATGATCTTAAGTATTGTAGATTCTAAGTTTATACCTAGATTTCTGAACTACAGAGGGCTTTATTAAGTATTTGCATAAAATTCTTTGAAAATGCAAAGAACACTCAGAAAGAAACAAGGGCACTATAAAACAACATCTGAACCATCTTTGAAGTTTAGACAGTGAAGTTTAGCAGCAACACTTTTTAAAATTAAGTTTCAAAACATATAATTATTTCAACGGCAATTACCTTACTGTTTGTTAAATTCATACTAACTCTAAATCTCCACTTTCAGAATTAGTAAAAGATAAACCATATTTTTCAATTTCAAGTAATAAATATTCTTAGAAATTATGTAAAATAATTGAAATCAACTTTATGTTTTGAAAAGTGAAAAAAAACAGTTAAAACTTTTAAAACCATCTAAAATAATTTAATGCATTTTTCTTGGGAATTTCTAATTGGGAAGGATTTTATTATTTTTATATAATTAGTAATCTGTACTTCCCTCCATATCCATTCCTGAAAATTCTTGGTATCTTAAAATAAAATGCCAAAGAAATTCTTGGTATAATTAATTTATACTTAATCTCTGTGTGCATATGTGTGTGTGGGGGGTGAGTAATCTTTATCTTTTATTCCTATTGCCCACTAGAGTCTGGCATTTTGTGGGAGATGACTGTTAGTGCTTATTGAATATTAATGAATTTTTGTTGAATGAATGAATGACAAGGTCAACTATGTATGGTGGATCACATAATGTAATAAGGTCAGAGGCTTAGGTGACACTTCAAGAAGGATATCTAGAAGAGAAATTATATCATGAGGAGAGGCAATCTTGCTACAGTTTGGGAGTAGTGCATACCTAGGACAAGGCCTGAAACAGAGGGGGTCTCAGGTAATTAGTGTTGACTGAACCCAGAGTTTTGTCCTTTATTTCACTTGATTGCCTGCGGGACAATAAAATACCTCTTTCCTAGTGTGCGATTCTGTGCACACATTCACGCGTGCATGTGTGAAATGGATGGGTAATAGAATTATAGCTCCAGGACTGTGTGTGCATATAGAACAATGCCACAATTTGCTGGAAGGATACACTCATAATTATTTTCTTTTTTCTGCATTGACCTTCGTCTCCAAACTAATGGTTTTTTTATTGAACAAGTACACATTAGGGGCATAAATTGTGGTCATATTGTATCTTTGCTACAAAGGATACTTTTCAAAAATATCACTGCAGTGTTAACTCTAAGGATGCAGGGCTCTTGCATGTTAAATATCATCTTGCCAGCCAGAAAGAGACCAAATCAATGATCACTGATCTGCTTATACAGCAGAGATAGCTTGTCTACTCCGTGTCTTGTCTACACATTCAAAGCCTAAAAATGTAATAGAATTTTTTTGCCTGACATACAATCAGTTATAAAATTAGTCATAAAATCACAATTATTGTTCCTTCCCTGACAATGACACATGGGCTTATCCTTTACACAGGTTTCCCCATGGCAATCAGCATCCTGGGGGCTGCAATCAGGACCAGGTTAGTGCTCTTCAAGCTGACATTTTGGATAACTTCAACTCTAAGAGTCGAAGTCAGAATTTATTGCAAGCACCAGGTATAGCAACCTTTAACTTTGATTAGAACCAAAGTTGAATTTCCTTAAGTGTGTGAGGAGGATAAACAACTTGCAGAAGTGAGTTCATCTTCAACATCACCAATCAAAAGCTCAAACATAGAAGTCAAAATAGGTTTGATTGCACTGCTGTTTACCTACTGCCAAATAAGAGTATGCATTTCCACACTTATTTACTTAGAATATACATTGCAGCACCACTTTACTGCAATTAAATTATATTGATAATTCCTTAGAACACATAAAGCTTTACATGTCTCTGATCCTGCATGTGTGTGTCCAAGTGTGTAAGATTTTTAATGTTCATATCTATCCTGACAGGAAATTAAGGGAGGCATATTTATTCACATTTCATACAGGAGAAAGTTGATGCTGAGGGTCAAGAACTAATTTAATTGGGCCACATGAGGAGTATATGTCGGAGCAGAAATGCAACTCTGTCATCTGAATCTGGGTCCAGTGTGCACTCCCTTGTAAAATTTGCTTCCCAGAGCTCACCAGTAATTTTTTTCTTTTTCAGATCATGTCTGGACTTCGAAGAAAATGCAATATTACATCTCATTCAAATAACTATCTCTTTAAATTGGAGCCCTGGAAGCAAATGAAAACCTAGAATTTTGATTAGAATTTGAGAGAGTTTTGCTACCCAATATAATTTTACATGTCCCCACAGAAAAGACCATTTAATTACTAAAGCAAATCAATTGCTTTATTTCATAGATTTTAAAAATTAGTTAACTATAGACCAACTGTGTTTCAGATAACTGTAGTGGATTATTCATATTTTTTAATAAAGACCATTAGCTTAAGTATAGATTTTTTTCATCTCTCTAAAGCTTTCATGTAAATAATTCTCTAAACACTCTTTTTAAAACTTGTGTCTTGGTTTGGAGGTTAAAAATACATTTATGATAAACTTAGAAGGAATTGTGTTAGTGTGCTTTATGGGCAAAGATATGCTACACAGGATACAGGCATATTGCATAATCAGCATAAGCTTTAGTGACAGAGAGCTGAATTTGTCTAAATGCTGTCACCACTGACAACATTTTTTGGTTGAATCCTGTTTTGAACATGATTTATCAGCTACAAAGAGATCACAGGATACATCCAGTTGTTCTCAATAAGACAACGTATTTACTATTTATAAAAGTGGCTTCAAATAAGATTGGGCATATTCGTCTCATTCTATGGAAAATATGATGGGCATAGTTAATTTAAATAATTGTGAGTGCCAGTTTGGAAGCTTCATTTTTGTTTCCTGGTAGTATTTTGTTAAAATCAGAGAAGGAAGATGTTGTCAGCAATTTAGACCCTGATTTTATTCTATTAACTGAACAAAAGTTAACATTTCAGAGTCTTACACATACAGGGCAAGCAACAAATACTGACTGAATGAACGAATTAGTTGAAATGAATCTTATGAGTGATTTTCCTTTTATATGAGTTATAGAAATAATTGGAAGCTTTAGTTGAAACACATATTATTTTTAAAAAGAGGAAAATATCCAGAGAAGTAGAAAATAACACTTGTTTTATGTTCTAAAAATATGATTCTCCTCCCACATATATCCCAATATTTAGCAATTGCTGCAGGTGATTCTCTGACTTTTCAAATACAAAAGAAAATTAAATCTCATGGTTTATTGGAATGAGAATAATCAGCTATAGATCAATCTCAGTGGCATATTTCGCATAATTCATGTTAATAGAACATAAAACTGACACATTATTTAAATTGTATTCCAAATGCAAAATTGTATATTAAATATGTATTCATTTTGGCTGTAGGCATATTAGTTAAGTGGTTTGTATTTAAATCCTTAATGTATGGATTTAAAAATTCCATTTTACTAGTCGGCGTACTAGCAAGCTATACAGTGTGGATAATTGTATACAAGGATTATTCATAAATCTGACAATATCTTCTCATGATACTATATAAAATCATCAGAAGAAAACTGACACAGTGGTATGATTGAATACTCCTGAGAAAAGGCCCTAGCTTCTGAACAAAGGAAGAAAATACAAGGAGGAAAGTTCAATATTTCTAGAATAAGAGAATATATATATTTTTTCAAGTCACAAGAGGAAAGATTAAAAACCTTTCACTCCAATGACCCACATGATGGGCATGGTAATAAAAAAAGGCTTTATCAATATTAGAAAAGAGAAAAGCAATGTGGACAGCCCTGAATGTACTCCATGAGTTCCCAGAGAGAGCGAAAGTAGAGTCAATCCATCTAAGCCTTTATGGTGCCTCTATCTTCCTCAGATGAACATGGGCCGCGTCTAGGGAAGTGGTTTCTAGTCTTGCCTGCTCCAGGTCTCTTAGTCAGGGATGCCTTATGGAAATCCACATGGAATCTTCTTTCTGTCCCTGGCAAGTGGGAACATTTTTAAATACTGTAAATGCTGCAGCTTCTCAATGGCAGATAAATTCTATGTCTGTTATATATGCCTGTCTTTTCAAACTCTGGCTGTTTTATCATTTCTGTGAAGAGCTGTATTCATTTGGGAACCAGAATTTCCAGTATATATTCCAGAATTGGTCATGTTCTTGATAATGAGATTATTTTGGTGAAATAATTGATGTGAACCCATATTTTCAAATATGGAAGTCTTCTGAGAATTATTAGTTTTATCTGTTTTTTTTAAGAACATCACTACCATTTTATAATTTTGCACATTGAGATCAAAGACTTGTTATTGTTTTCTTTATAGCTAATTGTATTACAACTTAGTAGATATATAGAATAATAAAATCTGTGATGGTAATCCTTGGAATCCAAAGGTCAAGAAAGTGGTTTTCTGTATTGCATGTGTCTAATTTGACTCAATAAATAATAAAATATTTCCAAAATTTATCTTTAAAATACCTATGTGTTTGAAATTATGACATGAGTTAAAAATTACCATACATCCAAAGTTATTGCATGAGGAGAATGTTGTAAATAGGAAACAGTAGAGTAATAATTGCAAATAGGCATAATTTCCATCCATAAAAAAGTTGAATAGTTTTTGATAACTGTGTGTGAAATTAAAATAAAACAATGTATCTATATAAAGGACGATTTGGGGAAAAGAGAAATGGGAGAAGGAGAGAGAAAGAGGTCTAAATGTATGTGTTTCAATGTTTATGTGCCTTGAAGAGATCATGATAGGTGATTACACCCTTTGGACTTCAGAGGAATGCTCACCAACTAGGGTTTGACTTGAAGGTGAAAGAGCAGGACACGACTAGGAACTGGATGCTCTTAGCATAGGATATAATCGTAGTTTCCATCATATATATTCCTTAGGATAGTCAAGTCAGTCTGTTTCTCTTCTCTACAGGGTCCCAAACATGACTGAGTCTTCTTCTCTACAGGACCCCTAATATAACTGAGGCCCCTCTTTTCCAACAACTGCAGAGTAGAGCACCACACTAGCTGGACCCTAATCAGCATCCCCTCTGTCCTGAAATACTGCATGAGTTATATTCCAGCTAATACCTGTCTTTGTTTTTCTAATATAGAAATATTTCAATGATCAGGGTTTTTAACAGGTTAATTCAGCATCTGTTCAATACAGTTGTATGCACAGGCATGCTCACTGATTACATACACATCTTTAATCTCTTAACATGCTCATATTTTGTACTGGGTTGTATATGCTCATCTATGTTGTCTTATTCAATGCTCCCAAATGCCATTCAAATGGGTCTGTGAAAGGCTAAATAACGTTTCCAAATTATACTTCAAAAATAATCAGTGAAATCAGGATCCACATTTGGAGCCCACAAATAGTATATCAGAATGGTTCATTGAGAAAGCGATGACAAAAGAAATTGAAAAAAAATTAAAAGCTTTAGCCTCCATGTTTCAATAAATTATCTTGTTGAGTATTCTATGCTCCTGCCCTACTGTCCAATACTTTCTCTCTTCTGTCCATTGAAAATCATCATTTTTAATATTCCTGAAGAGAATGTGCTACAAATGTGAATACTGAAAGATGTTGAGGCAACATAAAGATTGAGAACTACAGCTATAGATAAAAAGCCATATACTTAAGAAGTACTAGGTAGAGAACAATTAATTCTAAAAATCAAATTGGTTTCCATGAGTCATTCAACTTGCCTGGCTTTTAATTAAACTCAGAGAAGCAAAAGTGTTAATATTATTGACTGTACTTACATATAATTATCAAGTGCCTTAAACAAAAGACTATTCCTTTGGGTCTACCACCCCTATCAATCAGCTACATCTAGCAGTCAGTCAAGCAGTCAGCTGGAGGGAGCAGTTCACCAGTGTTTGGCAGGACTGAAGGAATGTGAACAACAATGAACCATCTTGACAGGCGTACTGCTGTTGCTGGATTTGTTTTCAAGTGATGATATTAGAGGGAACTGAGCATTTTGAGTGGGTAGAGGCCGTGTCAGTAAGACCATAAGTAAAACCGTAAATGCTCAGCTAACAGAGGAAATGTCACATATAAGGCATCATAAATATTTATTCACACAATGAATACATGAATAAATGCTTTGAGAATGTGGAACAAATGTCAATTGTGGGCCATAACTGTGTATGATACTGACACACACATACACATAATTTCTAATAAGTATATCACAATTTATAATATGTATAACATTATAAGTTGATAGATAGCAGAGGGCTTTTCAAAGCTATTTATGACATTTGCTTTTATTTTAGTTTTCTGAGGTTTGCACGCACAGCTTCTGCACACGGAAGGATTGGGACCACAAAGCCCTCATCTCTTAATACTTACCTTACTCCTGCTTTGGAAGAATGCTTCATAAACTAAGAATGACAGTTTCCTATGGGTCTTTTGCAAGCACAGGTGTGCCCACACCAAAGCTTGCCATCAGTACATTTTGGCGGACTCCCAGGGCTGTGCATGTATTCATGTACCTGAACATTCCCAGTAGGAGGGGCTTTTTTTTTTTTCCCCCACAAGAATAGCCCATAGGCTTTGTCGATATCATAGCAGTTTTTTATAATTCTCATTCTGTGAAACTCCTTAGTTATCATCAGATTTAGAGAAAAATTAGAAAAGCCTTTTTTTAAAAAAAAGCATATGAAATTTTAGTGACTAAAGTGAGGCAATACAGTGAGAAAAAAAAAAAAAAAGGTGAAGAAAAACAAGCCAGGGTCAAGAAATACAAAGAGAACAAATAGTTCTTGTAGTGTATAAATTACTGTAAATAAAAATGATAACTGGTAGTAGAGATATAGAAAAGGATGAGAAATATGGCTGAGATATTGAAATGTTTAAGCCATGCATTTTGGGGAAATATTTCGTTAACAAAATGGGAAATGCATATGTTTTAAAAGAAGGCTGACATGTATCTCTGTGAAGGAAGGACAATTACTCTTAGAAGAAAACACTCGTACTGTATTGTTGCTTGGAGAAGGGGAAAGCCCCCTTGTAGGTGTCAGGTGAACAAAGAGAAGTAAAAGAAGTTCCATATTTCTCTGCATAATAACAATTGAGTGTAGAATATTCTGGAAGGTGTTGAGAAGATGGAAACAAGAAAAAGTGGCCCAAAGAGTGAGTGAGAGGGGGCCTCATTGAAATAAAATGGCGGTTTAAATTTCCAATGAGACAGATTAATGAAGAATTTGTAACATTTAATTTTCTGTTTCCAGTTGATTCTTTTTGCGTGAGTCATAGTTACCTCCCACACTTCCTGAAGCTTCAAAAAATTCTAGTTCCCCCAGGATCCTGTGTTAGCAGTGTTTTGGGCATTGAAGGAATGGGGACTCTGTTCTCCAGCAGAGGCAGACTGAAGATAGTAGCCCTAGGAGCTAAAATTGGACTTGGGACCTGGCAATCGGAAGAGAATCTTCCTCCCCGTTTCTTCTTGAACCTTCAAAAAAATACTGGGGACAGCACTTTTCTTCCCAAATTGCATGGGATGGGAGCTTCAGCCATTTATGTAAAAATTAAAAGACAGGCTTATTGCAAAAAATTGTAAGAGTTAGGTACATAAGACCAAAGAAAAAAGAAAATGAGAGAGAGGAAAAAATAAATATTCTCAAGACTACAACTTCATTATTCTTTTCTGATTCAGACACTCAACCTGTCTAAATTCAATAAGAGGAAAATGTTTGAAAAATGAAATAATTATGGTAAATTATGGTAATAACATAAAATGAGAGTTATATTAGAAACTCATGTTATTTTGGAAACCACCCTCTGTGAATCACATTTTATTTCTATAAATATAGTGTTCTCATGTATATGTCACACAATGTACGAATCATTATGGAAGATATAAAGATGAGTAATGGAAATTCTCAAGGAGTTTGCATTCTAGGAATTCATTTTTCAACCACATACATATTAAATATGTTGCTTTTATTTGTCAGGAATAGTTTTCTTTGTGATTTTGCAACTCACTAATGATTTTTTTTATGATGATCCCCCCAAATACTTAGTTTTCTAACAGCAGTTAAATACTAATTTTCTGTCATTCATTTAAGAAAGATCCTAAACTATAAGGTTACATGACTGACAGAAATAGAAAAATTTTTAAAAGATGTTTATAGAAGACCAAAGATGAGGCACACGTTAGAAAGTGTAATAAAAATAACAATTACATAAAATCAAATTTGCAAAAAAAAAATCTTTTTTTCTACAGAACTTTTATAGACTTAATTTTGTAGTTACAGTTAGATAATATATCTCCTGAGTAAAGACAATTAGAAACATATTTCCAAGTGTAAGTCACTATGTGGGATCTGGTTTGGAGGGCAACAAAAACACAGTCATGTCCACATCTTAAAGGAGCTGTCATAACATCACTTATGTGTAAAATCTAAAAACATTAAACTTGTAAAAAACAGGGAGTAAAATGGTGGTTACCAGGGGATGGAGGGGCTGAGGGTGTAAGAGTGATGGTCTTTAAGGGTACAAACTTGTAACAAGTAGTAAATAAGCCCTAGAAATCCAATGCACAGTATAGTGAATATAGATAATCCTGTACCATATTTATGTCATGTGATAAATATCACTACATTAGCAATCATATTATAATAGATACTAGATAGATAGATAAATAGACAGAAAGAAATAATATTATCCTAAGGCAGTCTAGATTTCATTTTAAATATCTAAGATATTTGATTAGGAGAAAATCTAAGGAATTCAACGTGATTGCAGTACATTTCAGGGGAAGAAATAGCCTCTTAGAATAAATATAAATATACGGAGAAAAATTGAATTGCTTGGTGACTGCATTCCATAGATGATGCTTAGTGAGGTTTAAAGACTAAACAATACAATTGGAATATTTCCTGTCATCCATCTATTCAGTATTCAAAAATTAATTACCATGCAGCTAATAGGACTCAAGATACCAATGTATTAATTCCTGGCATTTTCTGCGACAGTCACTATTGAGCAGGATACACAGAGTGAAGTACAAAGGAAGATAAATCTATGTGTTTTTTTTTTTTTTACCAGGAAGAAATAGTATAAAACATGTTCTAATTAACCAACAGTGATTCCTATCATTTCCTATCACTTCTATTTTACAGTCAGTGAAATTATTGTTTTCCTTTCCTGGTAACAACTAGTAAACTTTGTTACAAGAATTTGATATTTGTGAAAAGGCAGATTCAATTGGTTTCATTTCTTTGTTTGCTTGTTCAACAGCTTTATTTCAGTTTAATTTACATACTATGAAATTCACTTACGCGTCCAATTTAAGCCCATTCAATTATATGAATCTATCTAAGGCTAAAACAAACAGTTTAACTAACACAGAACACTAATCTATAATTTTGTTTCGTGAGAACTATACCCATAGCAATTCAATTCAATAGATATTATTAATTTTGTTCATGTCATAGGACATGATGATATCCTTGCTATTGAGAAGGAGAGTTATCGGACATCTATAGTGTCTTTAAAATACTTTGCTACTTCAAGACGACGGTAATTTTTTTTTTTTCAAATATGCATTCTCAATGGAGTATCAGAGAAAACTGCCTTTGGTTCCATTCTCTGATGTCACAAAATATCAACTTTTAGTATAACTTTTGATATTTAACTTAAGCCAGTATGACAAATTTCCTTTTCCAGTTTAGTACTGGTATGAGAACTGTAAAATGGCTACTCATACACAGAGAGAAGTGTGCTCTCTGTGGATCATGGATTTTGGATTGAGAGGAATGAACGTCATCTCGGGGAGCCTGCTCTACACCTGCCTGGGCAGTGCATTGTGCTATCAAGGTGATTTATCGTCCTGCAAAGCACATTTCACAAAGATCCAGCTATCAGCATTGAATGTGCCTGTACATAAAAATAACATATCCAGAGTGACAACCCTGCCAGCCTTTTGTTCCGCAATGTTTTGCATGTAAATTTTATCTTGTGTACTTGTTGCATGATCACAAAATTGCTACCGTACTGCCAACAATTACATGTTTTTTTTTTTTTAACATCTTTATTGGAGTATAATTGCTTTACAATGTTGTGTTTGTTTCTGCTATATAACAAAGTGAGTCAGCTATATGTATACATATATACCCATATCCCCTCTCTCTTCTGTCTCCCTCCCACCCTCCCTATCCCACCCCTCTAGGTGGTCACAAAGCACCAAGCTGATCTCCCTGTGCTATGCAGCTGCTTCCCACTAGCTATCTATTTTACATTTGGTAGTGTATATATGTCAATTCTACTTAAATCTAGAAGATTGAAAGACCAAAAGAGGAAGCACTGGCACCTGTATAGAGATAACAAAACTTTCCTAAAAACCCCAGTGGTCTTTCCTTTATATCTCACTGAACAGAACTGGGTCACAGAAGCTGGGGGAGGCTAGGAAATCTAATTTTTTAACTGAGTTATGTCACTACACAGAAAATCAGAGTTCTGATAGGATCAGCAAAGTAAGAAATCAGTATTGAGTGGACAACCACTTGTGTCTACCATAGTGCGTTAACTATTTCTTAAATGCTATATAAAATGGACTTCTTGTGTTGTTAATCCCCATACACTCTGCTGCAGTTCAGGAACTCTTTAGAATTCTTTCCTAAAGAACACAAAGTATGACAATATTTCTTTCAGCAAATTGATGATATGACACAGCTTTGAATTACTGCATTGAATTTTTCTCTAAAAGAGGCGAATTTTTTAGCATTGGGATTACCAATTAATATTTTTGTGGGTTATGTACTCAATCATAGGAAAATTATTTGAAAATTTTTGTTCATGCAATTATTATTATTGTTATTATATGAATTAGGGATGGGCTATGAAAGAGAAAAACTGACAAAACATATTCTACTGTGGAATACTCTACCTTCTACAGATATTGTGGGCCATAATTAAATGTTTTAACTTCTTAGTTATTAATAAATATAAAATATTGTTTTGGGGAAAAACTGTATGCAAGTAGATTTTCATATAGAATTACGAAAAATTAATATTGAAATCTATAAAACATTTAAAGAGGCTTTACATCTTTTAACCAAACATACATCATGATCTTCTACAAACATTCTTTTGTTCATTTTTGAAATGAAATACATTTGGAGTTAAATACTGAGGTTAAATAGAACCAAAATTGTTGATGTATTTAATTACATCATGCAGACTGAAGAATGTTACAAACTTTGTTTTCAGTTACATCCTAGGAAATGCATTGAGGCCCTCCACTAAGTGCTTTTTTCATAGCTGATTGATTTCTACTACAAGAAGTTAAGAAAAGATCATTTTTGAGAATCAAAGCTATTATTGGTTAAGACCTTAAGCATTAAAGACAATTACTTCACAGTAAGCATGCCACTTTGCCTCATCTAGAGACACTATTTTGATTTGGGACAGTCATAGTTAAGCTAAAAGGCTAGTTATTTTGCCTAATTTATTTCCCTTTAAATTACCATTCCACATTTTCTAAAAGCATTTTTCTCTTATTAAAAATATTTATAAGGGAGACCTTCAAGATGGTGGAGGAGTAAGACGTGGAAATCACCTTTCTCCCCACAAATACATCAAGAATTCATCTACATGTGGAACAACTCCTACTGAACACTGGCAGAAGACCTCAGATCTCCCAAAAGGCAAGAAACTCCCCACGTACCTGGGTAGGGCAAAAGAAAAAAAGGAAAAACAGAGACAAAAGAATAGGGATGGGACCTGCACCTCTGGGAGGGAGCTGTGAAGGAGGAAAAGTTTCCACACACTAGGAAGGCCCTTCGCAGGCAGAGACTGTGGGTGGCGGAGGGGGGGAGCTTCAGAGTCATGGAGGAGAGTGCAACAACAGGGGTGCGGAGGGCAAAGCGGAGAGATTCCCGCACAGAGGATCGGTGCCGACCAGCACTCACCAGCCTGAGACGCTTGTCTGCTCACCCGCTGGGGTGGGCGGGGGCTGGGAGCTGAGGTTCGGGCTTCGGAGGTCAGATCCCACGGAGAGGACTGGGGTTGGGTGCGTGAACACAGCCTGAGGGGGCTAGTGTGTCACAGCTAGCTGGGAGGGAGTCTGGGAAAAAGTCTGGAGCTGCCTAAGAGGCATGAGACCATTGTTTCAGGGTGTGCAAGGAGAGCAGATTCCTTCCCTGTCTGCCCACAGAAGGCAGAGCACTGCCTAAATGAGCTCCAGAGATGGGTGTGAGCCGTGGCTATCAACTTCGACCCCAGAGACGGGCATGGAAAGTTAACGCTGTTGCTGCAGCCACCAAGAATCCTGTGTGCAAGCACAGGTCACTATCCACACCTCCCCTCCCGAGAGCCGGTGCAGCAAGCCACTATCAGGGTCCCATGATCCAGGGACAACTTCCCCGGAGAACATACGGTGCGCCTCAGGCTGTTGCAACGTCACGTTGGCCTCTGCTGCCAAAGGCTCGCCCCGCATTCCAATTATAACTAGAGTATCCCTCCCTCCCCCAAGCCTGAGTGAGCCAGAGCCCCTTAATCAGCCGCTCCTTTAACGCCCTCCTGTCTGGGTGGGAAACAGACGCCCCCAGGCGACCGACATGCTGTGGCAGGGCCAATCCAAAGCTGAACCCCAGGAGCTGTGCAAACGAAAAGGAGAAAGGGAAATTTCTCCATTCAGCCTCAGGAGCAGCAGATTAAAACGCCACAGTCAACTTAATGAACACTGCATCTGTGGAATACCTGAATATACAACGAATGTTCCCAAAATTGAGGTGGTAGACTTTGGGAGCAACTGTAGACTTGGGGTTTGCTTGTTGTCTCTGATTTGTTTCTGGTTTTTATGTTTATCTTAGTTTAGTTTTTAGTGCTTGTTATCACTGGTGGATTTGTTTATTGGTTTGGTTGCTCTCTTCTTTTTTTAATTTTTTAATTTAATTTTTTAAAATTTTATTATTTTTTTCCTTTTTTCTCTTTTTGTGAGTGTGTATATGTATTTTTTTTGTGTGATTTTGTCTCTTTAGGTTTGCTTTTACCATTTGTTCTGGGATTCTGACTGTTCGTTTTTTGTTGTTGTTGTTGTTTGTTTGTTTTCTTATGAGTGTGTGTGTATCTTTCTTAGTGTGATTTTTGTCTGTTTAGTTATGCTTTTACCATTTGGTTTGGGGTCTTATGTGTTCTTTTTTTTTTCTTTTCTTTTTTTTTCTTCCTTTTCTCCTGAGCCATGTGGCTGGCAGGGTCTTAGTGCTCTGGCTGGGTGTCAGGCCTGAGCCTCTGAGGTGGGACAGCCAAGTCCAGGACATTGGACCATCAGAGACCACCAGGCCCCACATAATATCAATTGGCGAGAGCTCTCTCAGAGATCTCCGTCTCAACACTAAGACCCAGCGCCAGCCAATGGCCAGGAAGCTCCAGTGCTGGACGCTCCATGCCAAACTAGCAAGACAGGAACACAAGCCCACCCATTAGCAGAGAGGCTGCCGAAAGTCATACTAAGCTCACAAACACCCCAAAACACACCACCAGACGTGGCCATGACCAACAGAAGGACAAGATTCAGCACCACCCACCAGAACACAGACACCAGCCCTCTCCACCAGGAAGCCTACACAAGCCACTGAACCAACCTCACCCAGTGGGGGCAGACACCAAAAATAATGGGAACTACGAACCTGCAGCCTGAGAAAAGGAGACTCCAAACACAGTAAGTTATGCAAAATGAGAAAACAGAGAAATATGCAACAGATGAAGGAGCAAAGTAAAAACCCACCAAACCAAACAAATGAAGAGGAAATAAGCAGTCTACCTGAAAAAGAATTCAAAGTAATGATAGTAAAGATGATCCAACATCTTGGAAATAGAATGGAGAAAATACAAGAAACGTTTAACAAGGACCTAGAAGAACTAAAGAGCAAACAATGATGAACAACACAATATATGAAATTAAAAATTCTCTAGAAGGAATCAGTAGCAGAATAATTGAGGCAGAAGAACAGATAAGTGACCTGGAAGATAAAAGAGTGGAAATAACAGCCTCAGAGCAGAATAAAGAAAAAAGAATGAAAAGAATTGAGGACAGTCTCAGAGACCTCTGGGACAACGTTAAATGCACCAACATTTGAATTATAGGGGTCCCAGAAAAAGAAGAGAAAAAGAAAGGGACTGAGAAAATATTTGAAGAGATTATAGTTGAAAACTTCCCAAACATGGGAAAGGAAATAGTCAATCAACTCCAGGAAGCACAGAGAGTCCCATACAGAATAAATCCAAGGAGAAACATGCCGAGACACGTATTAATCAAACTATCAAAAATTAAATACAAAGTAAAAATATTAAAAGCAGCAAGGGAAAAGCAACAAATAACATAAAAGGGAATCCTCATAAGGTTAACAGCTGATCTTTCAGCAGAAACTCTGCAAGCCAGAAGGGAGTGGGAGGACATATTTAAAGTGATGAAAGGGAAAAACGTACAACCAAGATTACTCTACCCAACAAGGATCTCATTCAGATTTGACAGAGAAATTAAAACTTTTACAGACAAGCAAAAGTTAAGAGAATTCAGCACCACCAAACCAGCTCTACAACAAATGCTAAAGGAACTTCTCTAGGCAGGAAACACAAGAGAAGGAAAAGACCTACAATAACAAGCCCAAAACAATTAAGAAAATGGTAATAGGAACATACATATTGATAATTACCTTAAATGTAAATGGATTAAATGCTCCAACCAAAAGACAAAGACTGGCTGAATGGATACAAAAACAAAACATATATATATGCTGTCTACAGGAGACTCACTTCAGACCTAGGGGCAGACTGAAAGTGAGGGGATGGAAAAAGATATTGCATGCAAACAGAAATCAAAAGAAAGCTGGAGTAGAAATTCTCATATCAGACAAAATAGACTTTAAAATAAAGACTATTACAAGAGACAAAGAAGGACATTACATAATGATCAAGGGATCAATCCAAGAAGAAGATAAAACAATTGTAAATATTTGTTTACAATTACAATGCACCCAACATGGGAGCATTTCAATACATAAGACAAATGCTAACAGCCATAAAAGGGGAAATTGACAGTAACACAGGGGACTTTAGGGGACTTTAACACCCCACTATCACCAATGGACAGATCATCCAAAATGAAAATAAATAAGGAAACAAAGGCTTTAAATGACACATTAAACAAGATGGATTTAATTGATATTTATAGGAGATTCCATCTAAAAACAACAGAATACACTTTCTTCTCAAGTGCTCATGGAATATTCTCCAGGACAGGTCATATCTTGGATCACAAATCAAGCCTTGGTAAACTTAAGAAAATTGAAATTGTATCAGGTATCTTTCCTGACCACAATGTTATGAGACCAGAGAGCAATTACAGGAAAAAACAATGTAAAATATAAAAACACATGGAGGCTAAACAATACACTACTAAATAACCAAGGGATCATGAAGAAATCAAAGAGAAAATCAACGAACACCTAGAAACAAATGACAATGAAAACACGAATACCCAAAACATATGGGATGCAGCAAAAGCAGTTCTAAGAGGGAAGTTTAGAGCAATACAATCCTACCTCAAGAAACAAGAAACATCTCAAATAAACAACCTAACCTTACACCTAAAGCAATTAGAGAAAGAAGAAGAACAACAACAAAATAAACCCAAAGTTAGCAGAAGGAAAGAAATCATAAAGATCAGATCAGAGATAAATGAAAAAGAACTGAAGGAAACGATAGCAAAGATCAACAAAACTAAAAGCTGGTTCTTTGGGAAGATCAACAAAATTGGTAAACCATTAGCCAGACCCATCAAGAAAAGAAGGGAGAAGACTTAAGTCAACAGAATTAGAAATGAAAAAGGAGAAGTAACAACTGACACTGCAGAAATATAAAGGATCATGAGAGATTACTAGATGCAACTATATGCCAATACAATGGATAACCTGGTTGAAATGGACAAATTCTTAGAAAAGTAGAACCTTCTAAAACTGAACCAGGAGGAAACAGAAAATATGAACAGACCAATCACAAGCACTGAAATTGAGTCTGTGATTAAAAATCTTCAAACAAACAAAAGCCCAGGGCAAGATGCCTTCACAGGTGAATTCTATCAAACATTTAGAGAAGAGCTAACACCTACCCTTCTCAAACTCTTCGAAAATATAGCAGAGGGAGGGACACTCCCAAACTCATTCTACCACGCCACCATCACGCTGATGCCAAAACGAGACAAAGATGCCACAAAAAAAGAAAACTACACACCAATATCACTGATGAACATAGATGTAAAAATCCTTAACAAAATACTAGCAAACAGAATCCAACAGCACATTAAATGGATCATACACCATGATCAAGTGGGGTTTATCCCAGGAATGCAAGGACTCTTCAATATATGCAAATCAATCAATGTGATACACCATATTAAAAAAATGAAGGACAAAACCAGATGGTAATCTCAACAGATGCATAAAAAACTTTTGACAAAATTAAACACCAATTTATGATGAAAACTCTCCAGAAAGTAGGGATAGAAGGAAATTACCTCAACATAATAAAGCCGTTATATGACAAACCCACAGTCAACATCGTTCTCAATGGTGAAAAGCTTAAAACATTTCCACTAAGATAAGGAACAAGACAAGGTTGCCCACTCTCATCACTATTATTCAACATACTTTTGGAAGTTTTAGCCACAGCAATCAGAGAAGAAAAAGAAATAAAAGGAATCCAAATCAGAAACGAAGAAGTAAAAGTGTCACTGTTTGCAGATGACATGATACTATACACAGAGAATCCTAAAGATGCTACCAGAAAACTACTAGAGCTAATCAATGAATTAGTTAATGTAGCAGGAGACAAAGTTAAAGCACATAAATCTCTTTCCTTCCTATACACTAACGATGAAAAATCTGAGAGAGAAATTAAGGAAACACTCCCATTTACCATTTCAACAAAAAGAATAAAATACCTAGGAATAAACCTATCTAAGGACACAAAAGACCTGTATGCAGAAAACTATAAGACACTGGAGAGATATACCATGTTCTTGGATTGGAAGAATCAACATTGTGAAAATGACTATACTACCCAAAGTAATCTACAGATTCAGTGCAATCCCTATCAAACTACCAATGGCATTTTTCACAGAACTAGAACTAAAAATTTTATAATTTGCATGGAAACACAAAAGACCCTGAATAGCCAAAGCAATCATGAGAAAGAAAAACTGAGCTGGAAGAATCAGGTGCCCTGACTTCAGACTATACTACAAAGCTACAGTAATCAAGACACTATGGTTCTGGCACCAAAACAGAAATACAGATCAATGGAACAGGATAGAAAGCCCAGAGATAAACCCACACACATGTGGTCACCTTACCTTTGATAAAGGAGGCAAGAATATACAATAGAGAAAAGACAGCCTCTTCAATAATTAGTGCTGGGAAAATTGAACAGCTACATGTAAAAGAATGAAGTTAGAACACTCCTTAACACCATACACAAAAATAAACTCAAAATGGATTAAAGACCTAAATGTAAGGCCAGACACTATAAACTTCTTAGAGGAAAACATAGGCAGAACACTCTATGACATAAATCAAAGCAAGATCCTTTTTGACCCACCTCCTAGAGAAAAGGATATAAAAACAAAAATAAACAAATGGGACCTAGTGAAACTTAAAAAACTTTTGCACAGCAAAAGAAACCATAAACAAGATGAAAAGACAGACCTCAGAATGGGAGAAAATATTTGCAAATGAAGCAACTGACAAAGGATTAATCTCCAAAATATACAAGCAGCTCATGCAGCTCAATATCAAAAGAACAAACAATCCAATCCAAAAATGGACAGAAGACCTAAACAGACATTTCTCCAAAGAAGATATACAGATTGCCAACAAACACATGAAAGGACGCTCAACATCACTAATCATTAGTGAAATGCAAATCAAAACCACAATGAGGTATCTTCTCACACTGGTCAGAATGGCCATCATCAAAAAATCTACAAACAATAAAAGCTGGAGAATGTGTGGAGAAAAGGGAACCCTCTTGCACTGTTGGTGGGAATGTAAATTGATACAGCCACTATGGAGAACAGTATGGAGGTTCCTTAAAAAACTAAAAATAGAACTACCATATGACCCAGCAATCCCACTGCTGGGCATATACTCTGAGAAAACCATAATTCAAAAGAGACATGTACCACGATATTCATTGCAGCACTATTTACAATAGCTGGGACATGGAAGCAACCTAAATGTCCACTGACAGATGAATGGATAAAGAAGATGTGGCACATATATACGATTGAATATTATTCAGCCATAAAATGAAATGAAATTGAGTTATTTGTAGTGAGGTGGATGGACCTAGAGTCTGTCATACAGAGTGAAGTAAGTCAGAATGAGAAAAATAAATACCATATGCTAACCCATATATATGTAATCTAAAAAAAAAAAAAAATGGTTCTGAAGAATCTAGGGGCAGGAAAGGAATAAAGACACAGATGTAGGGAATGGACTTGAGGACACGGGGAGGGGGAAGGGTAAGCTGGGACGAAGTTAGAGAGTGGCTTGGACTTATATATACTACCATATGTAAAATACATAGCTAGTGGGAAGCAGCTGCATAGCACAGGGAGATCAATTCAGTGCTTTGTGACCACCTAGAGGGGTGGGATAGGGAGGGTGGGAGGGAGATGCAGGAGGGAGGACATATGGGGATATATGTACATGTATAGCTGATTCACTTTGCTATAAAGTAGAACCTAACACACCATTCTGATGAACCTAGGGGCAGGACAGGAATAAAGATGCAGACATAGAGAATGGACTTGAGGATATGGGGAGGGGGAAGGGTAAACTGGGCCGAAGTGAGAGAGTAGCACTGACATATATGCACCACCAAATGTAAAATCGCTAGTGGGAAGCAGCTGCGTAACACAGGGATGTCAGTTCAGTGCTTTGTGACCACCTAGTGGGGTGGGGTTAGGGAGGGTGGGAAGGAGGCTCAACAGGGAAGGGATATAGGGATATATGTATACATATAGTCGATTCACAGCAGAAACTAACACAACATTGTAATGCAATTATACTCCAATAAAGATTTTTTTAAAAAGACTAGATTAATAATTTCAGTGGAGAATTAAAAGTGATAAAAAAAGGAAATTTCAAAACTAAATAAAAAAATTACAATAAGCAAGAAAAAATAATATTTATAAACACAACTTTCTTGAAATTTCGGAAAAGGAATTTATGTAAGATTTAATAGTGGAACTCTTACTTTTTAAAATGTTGTGTAGTTATTTGGACTAAAAATATTCTTCCAAATGAAATCTTTTTTTTTCTACTTTAGATGGACTCTTTCAAACTCATCATGGTGAACTATACAGTAATTTTGGAAATTCTTGTCGATGTTAAAGGAAAGAGAGCAAAATGACAGAAGCTTACTGAGTACCTATGTTTTTCCAATGACGGGATTAAGTAAGAGCATTGCATTACCCTCCTCACTGGAATCGGCGTTATCATTATAAATATATATACAAGGAAACTAGAACATAAAATTTAAGTAGCTTGATCAATTTACTATGATACTAAGTACATCTTAAGATTTGACCATGAAGTATTCCCAAGTCATTTTGGAATAACCCTTGGTATTTTGGAAAAATAATAAATATGAATTACTTCACTATACTAATTAAACTATAACATGACTAAATATTTATTTGTTTTCATAGGAAGGCCAATTAAATATTTCTTTATTATATTTACAATAATGCCTTTTAAAAATAAGTAGTAATATTATTTGTGCCTTTAGAACCAATAGGCATCACTAGGTGTAGTGCATTTTATTTGATGTCAACTGCCCTGTTCCCTGTGGAATGCATGTCATTAATGCAGAAAGGTTTGACAGACAAGAGATTTGAAACCCAACGTCTACCCTTTTTTAACATCACGTCACAGAAACATTCAAGTACTAAAGTGAACTAGAAGTGTTGAAAAAAATCTGGCATGTTCTTTGTATCAATATATAATTAAAAGGTAGTCTTTCTAGTCTTACTATTCGTATGTATCTGAAAATCAAATGTAGAATTTATCAACAGAAATGTTTTAAGCTACTATATTTTCTAATTAAATATTCATTTTAAATAAGTAAAAATTAATAAAGATTGTATGAAAAATGATTCACAATTTAAAATATAAGTGCATCTATATTAAACTGCATAAATGTGTCAATAGTCTTTATTAGGTGTGTGGCAAAAAACCACTATGAGTTTCATTTACGCAGAATCCATCATTGACTATCACTGATTTATGTTTCATATTAATTATGGTCAAAAGAGCTGGTATTCACCACTGCTAGTGCTGTAAGCAGTTGTAAATAAAGAATAAATAAGATTTTGTAAACCTGCATACCCTTGTTTTCCCTGACATCAGGTTTTAATCCAGGTTTTCATGTTTCCTGAATTGACCATAAGGAAGATTCAACACATTCCCATGTGAAATAGGTACAGGCATACGTTAACATATATGTACCAGCTAAAATAACAAGAAGTAATTCATAAGTTGTGGACTATGAAAGAGCTAGTGGAGAAAATCATCAAGTGGCTATAAATACCACGACCATTCAAAGATATGCATTCTCATTTAAAAACCTCATACCTGCCCTTTGTGAATCCTCCATTCTAAGACCCTGGAAAGAAACATGGTAGGTTTCTGGTTTTGTCTTCGACCTAAGTCAAGGGAAGTAGTTATTTTATAGCAACTCAATCATCAAGCTTCTGTTATCACCTCCTGACCTAAATTTTGTAGTTTCTAAAGAAGCAAAGAGTCCTTGTACATATAGATTTATTTTTAAAGCAGTTGACAGTGTATTAACTGGAGTACGATTGAGGTTTGAGTTGTGTTAATAAACAACCATAAGCCCAGATTTCTCTTCACTTCAGTTCTCTGACCACTTCATATGGCTTTCTTACTCAGCTGCCTTCCTCAAAATACCTTGCTTTGGGTTAGTAGTTTTCATGAACATTAAAATGGTTCCTCCATATAATAACTCTAAAAGTGTTTTCTTGCTGAATTAAAATGAATATATTTAAGTAGAATTATCCTCATAAAGCCTACATTAACACGATTTCTACATGAGTCTGGCTGCAAATATTATATGTCTTTTACAATTCATTGTCATCTCAGTTATTTTTTCATAGTCTTCTGTATCTTTCAAATAGTAGTTAATGTTAAATCACTCATTAATGGGTATTCCTCTTTTGTTGTTATACATTAAGCAAACATCATGAAATAGTTTCCGCAACAAAACTTATTTGAAACAATAAATTATTCACAAGA
The DNA here is from genome assembly GCF_028564815.1 of Eubalaena glacialis. Lineage (NCBI taxonomy): Eukaryota > Metazoa > Chordata > Mammalia > Artiodactyla > Balaenidae > Eubalaena > Eubalaena glacialis. The sequence goes on from NC_083719.1 coordinate 16,608,946, forward strand.
TTTATGTTTCATCATATTGATTAATGGGATTCCAGTAGAAAACAATACATACCTTATTAAACAAATTGTGTACAGTATAGTAACTCAAGAGCCACAGAATTCTTTTCTCTGCATACAGCAATTCATACATAGTTAATATAACAGGAAGCAAGGCCTCATTGGCAGCTTGTCATTGGAAAATCAGGTTAAGTACTAAGATGTACCTTTTAACATAATGGAAACAAGGCAATCCAAAGTCCTGATCTTAACCATAATCACTCACAACTCTATTTGGGCACAAAAGTTCTGATTTATTATAATTCGTCTTTATCGAAAGTACTAATTGGAAACGTTATAATATAGTCATGCCAAAAGAGAGGATAGAATTAAAGTATTACTATTAAAATGTACATTTTTAAGTAACTACTATCCCAACATTTATTATATAACATGTCATCTATAGCAACTGATTCCTTAGTTCTAAGTATGTTTGTATTTTATTCCAGTTATTTAAGGCACAATTTTCACTAAATTCATTAGCTCAAAGGATGTTTAATTGCATTGTAAGAGGTCTTTTAAGCTTAAATTACAAAAAAAATTCTTAGCTTTGAAGAGAATACTCAGCATTTTGTTTTCTAAACGCTCTTAGCACTTTCTACAGACAACAGGTTAAGAGATTTGCATATTTAAACAATCTTTGTAGTAGAGCATATATCCATAGACTCCCATGATGCTTCAGACAATACAATATTGAAATTAAAACATAGCAACGTGGAAGCATACACTTCATTCAATAAATCATTTTGCTTAAAGAAAGGAACAAAAAATTGTAGGAGCAAAGATCATTTCAATAGAGCAGTACCTGAATAGCAGCCTATTTATATTTCAGATAATTATTTTTGTTTCCTGAAGTACTTAATTAACCCATAATAAATATGTACAACCAAATGCAATTTTTATTTGAATATTGTGTTTGATGTATTTGCTTCACTAAAACGCAAGCTACAGCAGAGTCTAACACTAGTCAAATCTTGTCCTCAGTGGCCTGCTTTCTTTGTCCAAAGTAAACATGCACGCACACACACACACACACACCTACCTGCATGTGCTCACACCAACACATGCAAACACTCAGGCAGATAACTCAGACATACACTAACACACAGAATTTGGTATTTGGTATTAAAGAAGATCAAGAAGTGTGTGGAAAGTTTTAAAATCCATATAAGATGGCTATACCCTAGCCATGTTCTATTAAGTAAATATAATATTTATGTATAAAAAAAATTTGGCTTTCTATAAGGACAGTTGAATAAATCCATGTATGTGTGCACGTGTGTGCATGCATGAACATGTGTTTGTGTGTGTGTAATCCTAAAACAAGGTAACTGGAATGGTGTCCTCATTTCTTTCCTTCAGGAAGATGCATATTTAAGGTGAGAAATACACATCTTTCATATATAAAAGAACCATGGTTATTGGGAAAGTACCACAAAATGAGCAATGCTATTATCAAATAATGATTTGGCTTCAGATTTTCTATCATTACAATGGCAACCATATTACAATATGTAAGTGCATTAAATCAACATTTTGTACCCCTTAAATTTACAGTGTTATATGTCAAATACACCTCAATAAAAAATATTTTCAATTAATTTAAAAGTCTCCTACGAGAACAACATGTACATATATATACGTATATATATATATATATACGTATATGCATATACATATACGTATATATGTATATATATACATATATATATAGATATATAATTTTTGCCCCAGAATTTTGATTATTCGGTTAATAAACAATTTTATTTCTAACTATTCAGTTAAAGCTTAGTACTACAAGAACGTATATATCTCATACTCACTTTAGGTCACATTATGTTGTTTGTTTTTATTATCTCCCAATTCTTATTTTTTATTTCACTTAATTAAATATTACAATTCATTTTATAATTGTAATGCATATAATATGTGGATATATATGTGTATATTCTTCATTTACATATCTATATCTATACACCTGTTTCATTCTTTTCTTCTTAAATTATAGAAATTTAAGGGGTTAAGCAGTATGTCTGAGATCTCTTCCTGCCGAGTGTACTTTGTGTTGGAGTGCACCAGGGAAAGAAAGAAGGCACTTTCTTGTAAACGTGATAATGACAATCCTCCTAGCAATCTAATGGCATTAACTATTGGAGTCTGATTGTCCATAGCATCGTTTCAGCTGATGTACCTCACTGTCTGAGACAATGGTTAATAAACTGTAATCTGTAGACTTACTGAGCAGGGTTCCCTGAAAAATTGTCGTATGCTATGTAACAATATGAGGATAAGGGGATATATATGACCAAATATGACTCTTCTGTGTTAGTTATGTGGCAGTGCCCTTTACTTGAAGATCCCACATGTTAACTTGATTCAGAATGCATCTCACATGACCAGAAAGGATCTAGGAAGCTGCTGGAACATCCTGGACCTCTCTCTGTTCCATCTGTGTCTCCTGATTGTGTACGTTCTTGAAACTGTTTATTAAACTTGAAACATTTCATACTGAACCTTTAGCTACATTAAAAATGGGTTTATATGTAGCTTTAGCCAAGTTTCTATTCACAAATTGTTTGTCAATAAGGCCATGAGTTTTTGTGTTTTTTAGACTATGCTGCTATAACATAGCCCTAAAATGAATTTTTGAGTATCCTTCATTTTCATTTTGGCATCACATAATATAATATGATATGATTATTTTGGCTACAGAAAAAGAGAAGAGGTGGAGCAGAAATCATATTTTTCCTTAACAAATGCTTATATGTGTTTGGCTTTATTCTCAGTTAATTTGCTTTACGTAACACAATACTTGAGGGCTGAAGCATTATGTAACCTCTGTTTGAAATAGAAAGCATTTATTTAAATGTCACAGAAATATGCAAAGATAAGAAGCATTTTACTGGTATGGATATAAATGATGGATAATCAAATATTAAGGAGAACAGTTAATTTATCTTCAATTATTCAATCACATTGTTTTAGAAAAAGTGAGGGCATTTTTTAATGTGCTAAAATAACAATGTCTAACGTGGAAGAGTACACAGACATGAAAATATTGTTTTCTTTTATTATAGCATGCATCTGCACACAAATTATCCATAAAAACACTAACCTGTTTTAGGGTCTACAGAGAAGTAGGGCTGCCCCTGGAGAATGCTGTAAACCACCCGAGCACTGTTTCCATAGGTAGGGTCATCTGCATCAGTGGCTGTCACCTGTAGAACAGAGGTACCTGTGCATTCAGGAAAACAAATTTTAGTGTGTGATGGCATTAAACACATGATTAATTTGTACACAGAAAAAGGTAATGCTGAAATACTTATGGAGAGTGATAATTTCTTGTACTTCTTAGATTTATCTCTCAAACACGGTCCCTGCTTTCTTTCTGTGCCACTAATTGTCCTAAATGAGAGCCCAGAATGGAGTGTTTGGTTTCAGATAGTTTAATGTGATTCTTTATATGCTGATACCATTATAAAGGGTCTCTTTTAACCCTCACATAATCAGCGTCGGGTTAGGTCAATGCTCAAGAATCAAATAGGTGTTAACTGGGGATAAAAATCAAAAGTATTTTGAGAGTGTACAGTTGACTCTTGAACAATGCTGGGGGTACTGACTATTTTCAGTTTTTAATTTTAATAATTAAGTCTATGATTTAGGTCTGACACACCTACTAAGGGTCTAATATCTACTTAACTACAAAGTTTTTACTTCTATGGTGGAATTCAGACACAACTTCAAGCAAAACTTTTTCTGTACCTTCAAAGGATCCTAGAAAAGTTAATAGACTTAGTATGCCTAGTTCATTTGACAATCCTTATTGGCAGAACATAAGTGTACAGCTGGCCCTCCATATATATGGTTCCACATCCACGAATGCAACCAACTGCTGACTGTGTACTATGTTATGATCTGCAGTGGTTGAATTTCTGGTTATGGAACCCACAGATATGGATATGGAGGGCCAGATAAGGGACTTGAGTATCTGCAGGTTCTGGTGTCCACGGGGGTCCTGGAATCAATTCCTTGCAGATACTGAGGGATGACTGTATATAGCTTTTTAATAAAATGCCATGATTTTGGTCTCTAAATAGTATTTTTACATTGAGATGCTAAGCAAAAATATAACTAGTAATTATGCACACTCAGAAGAAAAGGACTGTGTTATACCTAAGAGAAATTGCTAATTGTGGATAATAAAACATAATGGGGACACCAAATTCTGGCAGGAAATTAGGCCTTTCATACACTGCTGGTGGAAATGTAAGTTTAGAAAATTCTTAAATAAACAAACATACATTTACCATACTATCCAGCAAATTGTACTCTTGGGCATTTATGCTAAAGTAATAAAAATATACGCTCACATAAAAGCCTATTTACAAATATTCACAGCAACATTATTCTTAGTAGCACCAAACTGGAAGAAGCCCAGATAGCCTTCAACGGGAAAATGGTTAAACAAACCATGGTACAGTATTACTATGGAATACTACTTAGCAATAGAAATGAACAGAATATTAATATATGCACTAACTTGGATAAATTCTTCAGGGAATCATACCCAGGAGGGGAAAAGACAATCCTCAAAGGCTATACACTGTATGATTCCATTTATTTAACATTCTTGAAGTGATGCAATTTTAGAAATGGATGACAGATTAGTTGTTGCCAGAGTCTGGGAAAGAAGGAGTGGAAAGGGGTGGGTTTGGTCATAAAAGGGCAACATGAGAGATAATAATGATGCTGGAATTGTTCAGTATTTTGATTATGGATACGTGCGAACTAAACACATACATACACACACAGGTAAAACTAGGGAAATCTAAATAAAATTGGTAAATAATTTCAATAACCTGGTTATGATATTGTTTTATATCGGATATTTTGCAGGATGTTAGCTTGGGGTAAAACTGGGTAAAGGGTACAAGAAATCTATATCGTTTCTCCTGAATGCATGTGAATCTATGATGACCTCAAATTTTAAAGTTTAAAATGTATATCTTCTTGCTTCACTGTTAGTCCATTCTTAGAGAGCCTTATTTAGGCTTGGATGTGTACCATAATTTTTCTCATTATAGCACTATGATTTCTGGCTTGATAAACTTTCCAGAGCTACTCACATGTAGACTACCTCTTCCATGACTAAGTATAATAATTACTATAGAACATTAAAGACTTCTGCTGTGACGTCTCAACACCTGTTCCATACCCATATTCATCTCTCCAACTTGTTCAGAGAATACCAGTAGGTAAATATTTACCCAAAAATGTTGGTTTAGGAGGGAGGCATTTTCATTTGGTACCTCATTGAAGAAATTAAAATCTGTAGTAGGTACCCAGGTCAGACTCTAAAATGTGTAAAAAAGCCTATACTATGGTTAAAATGTTATAAAATTATACCAGTCAAATCTTTGATCTTATAGGAAAAATGCTGATCATACCGGGCATACAAGAATTACTAGGATTCAAAAAAAAAAAAAAAACAGTATAGATAGAAAGCAGTAAAATAATGGCCATCTTTTAAGGAACCACAGTTATAAAATGCTCAGGTTTTAAAACTTGCTGTGGCCTTACAATAGTGATTTAGGTCTAAATAATTTTAATGTCTAAACTGTAGCCCCAAAGCAACCATTCCATGAAGAAAACTGGGAAAGGCAAATAGTGCAAGATCACACATCATTTACTCTAACAGGCTGGACCACCACAGGAAAGAAAGAGTGCTCTGCTTGGCTTGAGCTGTCTTTAAAAGCCCAGGCTTGTTAAGTGAAAGCTGCGATGCATGAGTGGAGTGACAAATGAAATAAAGAAAAAGGAGAAAAAGAGGAAGAAAAGAAATAAAGGTAGTATGGTGGTGTTGACTAAGTGATGGTTTAAAGTACCGAAAAGAAGTGGGCAGAGCAGGAAAGAGTTCCAGAGGAGAGAAAGAAAATATACTAACTCTCTACCGTGGTCAAAAAGTATGGTCATTATCAATCACAGACACCTCTGTACCGTTGGTCTCAAGGGTAGTGGGCAATTCTATTTGTGTGTAAAGCAAAGAACAGTAAATTACCTCTATCACTGTATTTGGTGGCATCTGAAGGTATCAGTCTGCCACTTTGAGTAAACAGATTGCTGGTTGAAGGGAGCATAGGTATATGCACAGCACAACTCAACCAAAAATCAACCTGCCCCAGAATACAGCAGGAGTGAGTTAAATAGCAGGGGTGGAAAATAAATTGTTCAAAGATTCCCTACCAAGGAGCTCTAAACCAAAAGGAAAACATTATACTTATTTTATTTTCTTGTTTATTTGAAGGTTTGATGGGAACATTTTAAGAACCATTGGTGCTTTTGGAAGTTCTTTTACATTAAGGAAAAAAAGGCTTTTTATTAGAAATATATAAATAATAAAAACATAAAACGCCTTAGGGTGTGTGTTATGAGTTGGATTGTTTTCCCTCAAAGTTCATATGCTGAATTTCTGGACTCCAGTTCTTTAAGAGGTGATTTTATTAGGAAATAGGGTCATTATAGATGTAATTAATTAAGATGAAGTCACACTGCAGTAGTTTGGGCCCCTACCCTAACATGACTGGTGTCCTCATAAAAACAGGAAATTTAGAGGGAGACAGACAGACAGACACACACACACACACACACACACAGGAAGTACATTATGTGAAGATGAAGGCAGAGATCAAGGTGATACTTGCACAAGCCAAGGTAAGTCAAAGACTGCCAGCAAAGCATTAGAAGCTGGAGGAGAGGGTTGGAACAGATGCTTCCCTAGCGCTTGAAGAGGGAACATGGCCCTGCTGATACCTTGACCTCAGGCATCTAGCTTCAGGAACAGTGATACAATAGACTTGTATTGTTTAAGCTACCGAGTTTGTGGTCCTTTGGTGCAAGCAGCCCTAGCAAACTGATACATTGTGCTACGGCTGCAGTGGAAGGAAGTGACATTTATTCTCAGAATTTACGGTTGTTCTTTGACTCTGGACAAGAGTCTGAAGTTACAAGCCAAGAAAAAAAAATGATGGATAATATCCTAGACTATTTGATGCCAGATACATCAAAATGGAGATAAAATCAAAAGTTAATCTCACAAGTAGGTAAAATTAAATTAGGTAGGAATTAATGGTATTTGATTTTTTTCCTGAATATTAGGCATTACTAGCGATCCACCTATTAGCATTCTAAGTAAATTAATTAGTTACATTGGTCATTTTAATAAAGACTTTTTTATTCCTGGTTAAAAGTTTAAGTGAAAAAGAAATTATCAGTATGGATATATCTATGTCTCAGAAAAGTATCCCACATTGGACAATTCAATTCCTTTATTCATGCTATGGGCCCTAACTGTGTACATAATAGAAAAGAGAAAATTATTATCCTCTACAGTGCTAGATTTCCAAAGAAAAATACGTAAAGATACCTAAAAGTCCATTATTCCACTAGAATATTAAAATAAGTATCTAATTTTCTCTGGAAATTATTATATGGATTTGGTCAATAGATATTAAACCAACAGTCCCTTCCCTACATAACTGGCTTCCAATCAAAGAAAACTTTAAAAAGTGCTATATAAGTATTTTTAATTTTTACAACTGTTTTCATTAAAAACAATAACCACAGAAACATTGCATCTTAAAGTCTCATCGGCTATTTAGTGTACAATATTTTCACGTTAAATATTTCCTACGGTGCACACTTAGCTAATCCCGTGCTAGGGATTAGAGCCTCTCAGCTGATGTTTGAAACAAATCTGAAAAGATTCAAGTACATACAAAAGCTTTCAAGATCTCTTTTCTACAATAAAATGTGTCTTGTTTCCTTTCGGGACTGCCCTGTGTCAGTCTTTCCACGTGGTTTCTTTTTGTACTACTGTTTGATAAACAGCACACATTTTGTAACATTACATATCCATGAGAAACAGAGGGGACTTTCCCGAAAGTCTCCGAAGATCAATTTGAAATATTTAATAAGGCATTTTAATACCAAGCAAATACTCTCTGAGATTGCAGATCATTATGCATGACTTGTCAGGGTTCACAGCTCTGCTAAAATCTCAAGTGAATTAACACTGAGCAAGAACTCTAAGTAAAAATAAGCTGGAGATTTATGAAGGCTGAGAGTATCTCTCTGAAGGAATCTCTTAGGGCTTAATGCCCAGAAGATTTTTCCAGGGACTGTGAAAAAGTAATAGTCATCAAGATACAACTTAAATTTCATTCCTCACAGGAGGACTGTAATTTCACCAACAGAGAACTAGCACAGTATTCCAGTCATCGTGTAATTTTATAAAGCCTTGAGTATTCACCCAAGAGTCACTGGATTAAAAAAAATCCTCTGCAAGTACACTTATGAAACATCTGGGTAACAGAGCAGAATTCACTATTCTAATTGTATATTTTCAATCACAGCTATTGTTAGTTTCTGTGTTCTTTCAATTAGATCCTTTTTATGGAACTACCGAATGTGAGATTTGACATTACTCAAGTAAACTTTTTATCATATTCCATAAATGAAAAAATTAAGGAAATAATATGTATTTAGTGCCAGTAATGTGGGATCCCTCTGCTATATGTCATTTAATTTAATAATAAGATAAATCTATTGAGAAAATTACACCCAATGCCATTTTACAGGTGGGAGCATCGAGGTTCATAAAGGTTATATAGTTGACAATTTGAGAAGGCAGAATTCAAGCTGGTCCTATCTGTTTTGCTGTGACGTTCTTTCCCATATACGCCATCGCTCCATTCAGCCATGATCTGTTGAGTGTTAATAGTTACAAGATCTTCTGCCTTGCTCTTGTCTGTTTCCTTGGTGGTATGTAACGGCTGTCCAGATGCATCTACTTGTAGAGAGGCAGCATTATATTTCACCCCACATACACACCATAGCCAAAGGCCAAGTCAGTAAATATATTTTGTCAGCAGAGGCTGTATATAAAATACTTAGGGGGAAGAAATCTCCAAGTACCGACACCAGTGATGTACTCTTCTGTAGCCTTATAGAATGCTCACAATTCTCTTGATTTCTGTACAGAGTAAATGGTTGCAGTAAAAAGTGACTAGACTATCATATCCCCACCAGTCTTACATATCTTCTAAATCCATTTGCATGTTGCTCTCACGTTACTTTCCTACCCTGTTCTGCTGTTTGTAGGAATCTAACACCTGTCATTGACATTGATTAGTGTTTCCCATGTCTGTCCACTAAAACCCAGCTCCTGGGGTCAGGTAACACCACCCTCCCAGCCATAAGGATGCTCAGTTCCTTCAGTGGTTGCCTCACAGTTCACCATTTGGCTTTTCATTTCTCCTACCATTTTTGTAACTTGTTCCACAGACTCAGTCCCTTCTATTGAACTAAATGACAGTGGACTTGATTTTCCTGATTAAGCTCCAATGCATACAGAAGGTATTAACAAGTTTCTCCCCAAGTATCCTTCATTTCTTTTCTGGATAATGACTATACTTTACCAAATATAAAGATTAGGTTCTGTACTTGACTCTAATATAGTTACTACTTTCAAATGAGAATCTGGGTGTTCTTTACATTCAATAACTTGAAATTACTTAACATATTGGAATGTGACAAATATATCATTTGGAGAGCTGTCTATTTTATGCAAAATTTAAAAATGAGACTTTCGGGGAGAATGTTTTTAATGTGGAGGAAAATTCATACATATATACACTCTATCTATCAATCTATTTATTTACAGATATAGAGGAATAGTAATTCAATAGTTCCTAAAGTATTCCCTAGTTTAGCATGTGTGATAATCAAGTCCACTGCATAATTGCTGATTTTATATCAATTTCTTATCAAAAATTAGAATTTGTATAAGTTGCTTTAATGCTCATGCTTTACCAAGTATTCCATTTAAAAAATAAAAGTTATTAACAAGTTCAGCATTTTTCTGAATAACACACTATTATTTAAGCTGAATTTTCATTCAATGATAAAAACAAAAGCAGAAATAAAATCAAAACCAATAAACTATGAAACAATTACTACCAAACAGAATACCAGGGACAGAAATATTTTGTCCTTCTTTGCTCACAAAAGTTGCAATAATTTTTCAGAAGTGTTTAATAGAAGATTATAAAGTATATGCTATATATTATATATACATATTTATGTAAATTTATGTGTACATATCCACTCACATAAACAACTGACATTCAGTCATGAATATCAATCATTGAGGAAATATAATAATTTCAACTTCTTTATCACCAGTTAGCTGAAAAATTGATTTTTAAATATTTTAATAGCACAGTCTCCATATTTTACAGTAACCAAAAATAAAACATAACAATACAGATATAAAATTAAAATCCTCTTTATGTCTTAGTCCCATACCTACTCCTACCAGATCTACTATTAAAAGTAGCAATATTTTCTTTGCCCTAATGTTTGTTCTTTCATTTTAATTTAAAATTTTCTGATTGTATCACAATTGAAAATTGTCATTGATATAATTAAAGATGAAGAATGCACTGCATCTACATTACCTCCCAATATCTCTCCCCCACCATGCAATTTTAATTACATTATTAATTTTAATTATGGTAGCATTACTTATATTATTATAGATAAAATGTTTAAATCCCTATCTCTTGCTACATTGATTTTAGGCAGCAGATGTTGTGCCTGTAATGATTTCTGAGGAAACATATATAATTCATCATCTTTTCATCTTTGAATTTTTTCAGTTATATATTTGAAACAACCTAAATGTCCACGGAGAGATGAATAGATAAGGAAAATGTGATACAGATATAGTTATATTTCAGCCTTAAAATAAGAAGGAAATCCTGCCATTTGCAACAACATGGGTGAACCTGGAGGGCATTATACTAAGGAAAATAAGCCAGACACAGAAAGACAAATACTGCATTATCTTACTTATATGTGGAATCTAAAATATTCGAACTCCTAAAACAGAGAATACAATGGTGGCTGCCAGGGGTAGGGAAGGGAGAGAGAAAATGAGGAGATGTTGGAAAAGGATACAAAGTTTCAGTTATGCAAGATGAATGAGTTTTGTAGATTTAATGTACTGCAAAGTGACTATGGTAAACAATACTGTATTGCATACTTGAAATTTGCTAAGAGGGTAGATCTTAAGTCTTCTCACTACATACACACACACATTAAAAAAAGGAAGGAAAAAAGAAAATGGTAACTATGTGAGGTGATAGATATGTTAATAAGCTTGACCATAGTGATCATTTGACAATGTACACATACATCAAAACATCAAGTTGTACACCTTACATATATGCAATTCCTATTTGTCAATTATACCTCAATAAAGCAGAAAACATAAAATTTAAAATAGAAATTTAAAAAATGGATTTGATGTTTCCCTTGTTAAGTTGGAGTGCTACATCTTAATAAGTGTGGCAGAATGGGTTCATATATTTGCCAGGCAGATCAAGGACTCTTGTGCCCCCAGAGGGAGGAGTCATTTGCATCAGAAGCAAGGACTTTGTGATATTCACCTACTGGTAAGAGCTCTTTTATTCTTTTTTGTTCCCCTCTTATGTGGGTTTTTTGGTTTACTGGAAGCTATTTTCTGCTTCATCCTTATGTCCCAATACCCCTATGTGAGCCATCCTTAGGAAAATCAAACCAAACCAAACCAAACCAAACCAAAATCAAAGGTTTTAATAAAACGCATTTTCTTTGTATGTACAGAATAGGTTGAAAAAATTCTTCCTTGCTTTGAAATCTTTAATTTAATAAGTTGCCCAAGTGACTTCCTCTGTTTTTTTGGATTTACAGGGGATTTGGGGGCAGAACAGTTTTCACCTTTAGTGTTTAGGCCTGTAAATTTGATCTGTCTCTTTTACCCCATTAATTAATTTTTAATGTTTTCAATGCTCTGGAATTTTTGGAATCTCTGGATTTATCCACTGTTGGCACCCTATCTTGTTATTATGATTTCTTTTTGAAATATTTATGTATTTCAAAATACTTCCGGAATATCCTCTCTGACGTGTCAAGGGGAGAAATATCAGAAAGAGTGGGTTAAATTATGTCGCAGTGACAATCCCTACATTTCAGAGGCATTAAACAATAAAAGTTGATTTCTCACTCACACTGCAAACTATGGCTGGGCTAGTGTTACTTTGCATCAAGTTATCGTCCCTCAGGGGCACTGTCTACTGAACTGCCACCCTCTACAATGTTGCTGTGGAACTTTGCTGACAATGACTCTTTTGAATTGAAAATACTACACAATGTTTGGGGAAAATGGCCTTTATGATACAGTTGCATAAAGTATTTTATAATTGTAGTTCTTGCTCTTTGGCTCATCTATATACAATGTTTCTTCCTGTTTTCTCTCTTGATGTATACCAAAACTAATTCCTGAGATCAAATTATTTAAACATATGATCTAGATTATTTAAAATATACAAACATCAATAAATCACATGCGAGCTACTTTGGTTCTGTACATACAGGTGTTTGCAAAGCACTGAATCAGGTAAATCAAAGTATAGACCACAGAGTTTTATTGCCTCACTAGGCTGGTTATTTTATTATTATTGTATATATGTGTATATATATATATATAATTATATATAATTTTATTATAAAATGTGTATAAGTGTTATTTTGTGTATGTGCGTGTGTGTGCACATATACACATATATATGTATATATATGTTTTTAAGACTGAAAATTAAACCTGGTGGAAGAGGTTTATGAAATGTTGCTTGGAACTAGCAAGGTTTCCGTGACTTTGTCAGTAGCTGCTTTAATCACACAGAGTGTAAATTTAGTTACAAAGCAATTCCAAGACTGGTGCTCTTACATCTCTTTGCTGAGAGGACAATACAGAAACACTCCTACTCAAAGCAATCTCTTTTTGTTAATTGTATTTATCTTACAGAATATTTTAAATTAAAGAAGTCAAACATGATCTTAGTAAGAAAAATATACCTCCTGTGCCATTTCCCTTAAGAAAAGCAATCTTAGCAGCGTCTTACATGTCTTTTCATAACTCTCTCCACTCATTCAAAGGTCTGTCTTGTAGTTATGTACATACTAAACTGAACTCTATGCAGCTTTTTCTGTAATAACAGAACATGGCATGGAAATGTCCATGCCATCTTGGTAAATATAATTTTCACAGCTACATGATATTCCGTATTGTTTACTGATGTGCACTTAGATTCTTCTAGTTGAGTTTCTTTCTGTTGCTGATAACAACTTACCACAAACAGTTGGGTAAAACAAAAGCCATCACATGTTCTTATTTTTCTGTTTGCTTCTTCCTTGCCATATATACATGCCATGCTGTGCTAAACTTCCAAAGCAGTGCCCCCTTCAGGAGGAGCAGAATTTTTCCAATATTTCATGGCACTTCAGTGTGATACAGCAGTGGAAGATTTACTGAGATCATTTAGTTAGACTTACACTAATGAACACATCAGTGAGACTGGGGAAACATCCCATTGTGATGGCCTTAGTTAAATGGAACCATGGCTTGTATGGTTCCTTTGCCAACAATTGTTCAGTGTGCTACCAAAAATTCAATACTAATTTTCTTCCATGAAGAAAGTCAATGGCAAAGTCAGATTAGGATTGATTAGTTGAAATTTAATAGTAGATAACTCCAAGTCCCGTACAAGATAGCAAAGGATGACAATCCTCAGCTCACCTTCTCCCATGGACACACTAAAACTACAACCACATATAGAACAACTATCTCTGAGAACAACCTGAAGACCAGCAGAACAGAATTTCTACAACTAAGGATTTAAGAAAAGGCCACATGGAGACTATAGGAGGGGCAGAGATGCAGTCTAGTGAAACCTATACCCCTGGTGTGACAATCCACAAGTGGGAAGGATATCACAACTGCAGCCAAGCTGGGGACCAGCCCTGCCCACTAACATGCCTACAGAAGTCATGGCTGGGCCTCACAAACAGCCAGGCAAATTAAAATGGAAAAACAGTGTTCTAAAATCTACGGGACACAGCAAAAACAGTTTAAAGAGGGAAGTTTGTAGTGATAAAGACCTATCTCAGGAAACAAGAAAAATCTCAAATAAACACTCTAACCTTACACCTAAAGGAACTAGAAAAAGAAGAAAAACAAAGCCCAAAGTTAGTAGAAGAAAGGAAATATTCAGATCAGAGCAGAAACAAATGAAATATAGACTAGAAAAACAATAGAAAATTCAAGGAAACTAAGAGCTGGCTCTTTGAAAAGATAAAGAAAATTGATAAATCTTTAGCCAGACCCATGAAGAAAAAAAAGAACATGCTCAAATAAATAAAATCAGAAATGGAAGAGAAGTTACAACCAACACCACAGAAATATAAAGCATCATAAGAGATTATTACAAACAATTATAAGCCAACAAATTGGACAACCTAGAAGAAACAGATGAATTCCTAGAAATATACAATCTTCCAAGACTGAATCAAGAAAAAATACAAAATATGAACAGACCGATCACTAGTAACAAAATTGAATCAGTAATCAAAAAAACACCTAACAAACAAAAATCCAGGACCAGATAGCTTCACAGGTGAATTCTACCAAACATTTAAAGAAGAATTAATGTATATAGTTCTCAAACTATTCCAAAAAATTGAAGAGGAAAATATGCTTCTGAACTCATTCCACTAGGTCAACATCACCCTGATACCAAAACCAGAGAGGAAAATCACACACACCCACACACAGCACTGCCCCCACCACACACAAATATAGGTCAATATCATTGATGAACATGGGTGTAAAAATCCTCAACAAAATGTTAGCAAACCAAATTCAACAATACATTAAAAGGGTCATACACCATGATCAAGTGGGATTTATCCCAAGAACGCAAGGATGGTTTAATATTTGCAAATCAGTCAATGTGATACAACATATTAACAATTTGAAGAATAAAAGTCACATGAATAGATGCAGAAAAGTGTTTAACAAAATTCAACATTCCCTTATCTTAAAAAAATCTGAACAAAGTAGATATAAAGAGAACATACTTCAGCATAATAAAGACCATAAAATGTTTTAATAATAAGGGGGCCATTTAACTTGTGAAAGCATAAAAGATCTAGACTGACCTTCACAGAGTTCTCTCCATACCAGTGTATGGGAGCAAGAAAATATTTTCCATTTACTAAGGTGGGAAATTAAATTTAGCTGAGAGAAACTTAACGGACCTCAAGAGGACTCTCAGTTAAGACAGACGGCGGGCAATTATGACCCTCAAGGACTGAGCCCTGAAAAACAGAGGGAATAAAGACATCTGGTAGATGGCAGCAGGAATATACGATGGCACAGACATTCCTCTTTCCCACTGTGCCACCTCTCTCTACCTGATCACTTTGTCTTCTGTCAAACCTCATCATTATACCTTCTTGCTATACCTGACTGCAGTGTTTTTACTTAATCACTGTGCCTTCATTCCACACGTGGTCACGATGACTTCCTCTAGGCTTGATCCCTGTATGTTCACTCTGTACCTGTTTGCTGGGCACTGTGTATTCACTCTAGTCCTCTTTGCTGGGCCTTTTCCCTATACCTCATGCTGAGCCTTCTTTGTATACTTGAACACAGAACATTCATCCCACACCTGATTGCTATGCCTTCACTCTATACCTGACTCCTAGAAAATGGCAAAAACTACCCAAAAAAGTAAGGTTGAATTTTTTGCACATGAGTTTTTAAAATGAAATTTCAGGAGCATGTGCTCTAACAATGATTTCACCCTTAAAAATATTTTTCTTTTCTTTTTTTTAATATAATGATGGGAATGTATAGCTGCTTCATTTTAGGACAGTGATTCTAGACTCAGAGAGGCTTAGTGACAGAAAGACTGCCTCAAGGTTTTTTTTGTTTCGTTTTGTTTTGGCATAGCTAGTGGGATCTTAGTTCCCCGACCAGGAACTGAACCCGGGCCCTCGGCAGTAAAAGTGCAGAGTCCTAACCACTGGACCACCAGGGAATTCCTATATTTTTCATTTTATAATATTTCACAGCAATTTCAATTTATGAGCCTTTATTAAAGTATAGGGGTAATAGCATAGACTAATTAATATTATCAGTGATAATTAAGTAATGGCAAGTGTCTAATATGAGATTTTTGGTTTGGTCTATTTCTCCAGAAAGGAAAGAAAGAAGAAAGGAAAGAAGAGGAGAGGAAAGGAGAGGAGAGGGAGAAAAACAACAAAAGTGGCCATAATTAGGATAAATTTATATAAAACGTCAGTAAATTTTGTAAATATTAAGAATGATTTTAATAAGAAAATTTTATATCTATACATTTATGTGATAAGTATACAGAAAAAAATCACATGTATAATAGCTCTTCACCTCTATAAAAAGTATATTTTGTCTTTATTCCATATAGAGTCTATTTATTTATTGACTATTACATTTGTGATACTTTGTTAGGTGCATATGACACAGAAATAAAATAATAAAAAAATGTGAAGGACCTACAAACCAGCAAAATATCAGACAAGCTCAAATTAATGTATAATATAAAGTAGTGAGCAATAAAATATAAGCTGGGGGTCCTCAACCCCCAGGCCATGGACAGGTACTGGTCCTCTGCCTGTTAGGAACTGGGACGCACAGCGGGAGGTGAGCGGTGGGCGAGAGAATGAAGCTTCATCTGCCGCTCCCCATCGCTCCCAACTGCTTCTGCTTGCGTTACTGCCTGAACCGTGTCTCACATTACCATCTGAACCATCCCCCCACCCCCCAAGCCCCCCCACCCCGGTCCATGGAAAAATTGTCTTTCACGAAACCAGTCCTGGTGCCAAAAAGGTTGGGGACCACTGTAATAAGCCCAGAATGCCCTAAGGTCAGTTGTAGTAAAAATTTTTAGTTGTATTTTTTTTAAAAAGGCATAATCTCCTTGAAGAGAAGTATTAAGCTCCAAGGCTAATTTATACACCAGAATGTTCCTTTAGCCATTATGAAAATTTCACCCATTATATTTTTTACATTTACTTGAACATAAGTTGTATCTAGAATTGCCAAAACTGATTGGTTGGCTTTGTATTCACATTTCCTACACTGAGGAGCATACACATGAAAATCATTTTTGAATATATTTTTTAAAACATTACGTGAAGATTTGGGAATTCCCTGGCAGTCAAGTTGTTAGGACTCTGCACTTTCACTGCAGAGGGCCTGGGTTCAATCCCTGGTCAGGGAACTAAGATCCTGCAAGTCCCATGGCGTGGCCAAAAACAAAAAAAAACATAACGTGGAGATTTAATTTTTGTAAATTGGGTCCAACTTATAGTGAAATAATTTATCTATTCCAGTGAAGTACTTTCTATTATGAATTGATCAGTTTTATTGGGGAATTCCAAGTCTAGTATACTTTCATAAAAAGTAAATGGAGAAACTAAGGAATCTGAAGTAGCATAAAGTGAAATCTGGAAGATTATATCAATCATTGAATAAAAGTGAGAAAATAAATTGGTTTTGTGGTCCTTCTTGAAAAAACAAATGTAATTATTTACAAGAAAATAAAAAGAATCATTACTACATAAAGCAATAAAACTTTTTTTTACCAGATATCCGAACAATGACGTTCAAAAAATTAAGAGGCTGTACTTTTACAAACTCTTTCCTCCAAACATAAGTGTAGGTGGAAAGGGCTGACATATTATCATTCAATAAATATTTACAGAACATTGTTTCAAGTGATGTACAGTAATAGAATACAGCAAAAGTAGAGTAGTAGAACTTCTGAGCCTTCTCTTCAAAAACCCTTGAAGCTTCTGCTCTCACTCTCTTGAAATGCTGCCCTAAGGATGAATGTGAAGTATTTCCCCCATTTCATGAGTTGTCTTTTCTTTTTGCTGATGGTTTCCTTTGCTGTGTAGAAAACCTTCTAAAGTCCCACTTGTTTATTTCTGCTTTTGGTGTCAAATTTAAAAAGTCGTTGCCAAGATTGATGTCAAGGAGTTTACCCGCTATGTTTTCCTCTAGGAGTTCTACGGTTACAAGTGTTACATTCAACAAGTCTTTAATCCATTTTGAGTTGATTTTTGTGTATGGTGTAAGATAGGGGTCCAGATTCATTCTTTTGCATGTAGCTATCCAGTTTTCCCTACCCCATTTATCGAAGAGACTATACTTTCCTCACTATATATCCTTAGTTCTTTTGTCATCAATTCATTAACAATATATGCATGGGTACTTCTGGGCTCTTTATTCTGATCCATTGATGTATGTGTCTGTTTTTATGCCAGTACTGTACTGTTTTGATCACTACAGCTTTATAATATAGTTTGAAATCAGGAAGCGTGATGCCTCCAGCTTTATTCTTTCTCATGATTGCTGTGGCTTCTTGGGGTCTTTTGAGGATCCATACAAATTTTAGGATTGTTTGTTCTATTTATGTGGAAAACACCATTGTGATTTTCATAGGGATTGTATTAAATCTGTAGATTACCTTAGGTAGTATGGACATCTTAACAATATTCTTCCAATCCATGAACACAGACTATCTTTCCATTTATTTGGTCTCCTTCAATTTCTTTCCTCAGTGTCTTATAGTTTTCAGTGTACAGATCTTTCACCTCCTCTGTTAAATTTATTCCTAAGTATTTTATTCTTTTTGATGCTATTGTAAACAGGATTGTTTTCTTAATTTCTCTCTCTGATGGTCCATGTACAATGAATGATATTTTGAGCCAGTAAATTGTGGCTTGGTTTGTTACAAAACGAAAGCTAACTGATACAGAAGAAAAGTTATGAGAAAGAAGTTAAGAAGAAAAAAACTTATGAATCTTAGAAAATTTTGTCCAATGTATGATTCACCACTTGCTCTATGTGATTCTTCATATGCACTCTAATCTACCATGTAGAATTGCAGTGTCAGCTTCACTTTACTGAAATTATCTCATTCTGAAGTTATGCCCAGGGTAATAATTATAAAATGGCTACTAGAATCCTGGAAGATATCCAGGTGAAGCTCCCAAGATGTCTGGGAAGAATTAAATTAGTTCCCCAACAAGCAGCACAATAAAATAAGCACAGCTGGTGTCTCATCTTGTTGCTTTGCAACAAAGAACACAGCTGCAAATGGAAACAGGTCTGGGGTTTAGAGGTTGGAGGGGAACAAAGAAAACATGAAAAAGATTGGGGATGTTTTAATACATCTCCAAAGACAAAGAACCTTGCAGAATTTAAGGGTCATAGAGTAAAACTTTGTATCTTCTCCTGATATGCCAAATTAAGTTTTAGTACTCCACTGAAATTAGAGTTCATAAATTATATATTCATAATTTTCATAAAGTATATTCTGCTCTCTCTCCAATTAATTAAAAACCATTATTCCTAAAATCTGTTACAATTTTAAAAATGCTTTTAAATAATGTTTAATTATTGGTATATTTTATTAACATATAGAAGAGAATAGGTAGAGATTTATATATTTCCTTAAAATATGTTTCTGTGAAAAACAAAGAAGATGTGAAATTTATTTTCAAGCAAATTAGACTGTGATCTGGCATGGTTTTCTTTGAAACAATTTCCATATATAAAGCAATTTTTTGAAAATTTAAGGTGATTGCAATGCAACCAAATTTAAATTTGTACTTCTGATTCCAGGCAAAAACAATACTAGAATTGAAGAAATGTGGGTATACTTACACACAAACAGAAGAGACAAAATTATTGTTTTTTAAAAAAGAGATTTACCAATACACACAATTAAAAATAAACCTTTGCTAGCTTTTTTATGATAATAATATATATTATTATAATACCACTAAAGGTCTTAAGACAATTGTTCCCTTTCCATCTGAGAATGGCAATGCTATTTACAAATAAGATTTTATTCATTCTATCTTCATTTTCAAAAAGCCACACATGCACCTGAACACTGACTCCAAAAAGGGAATAATTTCATCTCATGGTTACTGCCCTCTTTGAAAAACACAGACTTTTAATAAAATTACAGAAAATCAAATTAAAGAAGTACTTCTATAGAATAATCGGTAAGAGGTGGTAAAGTCATCAAGATTGGAATGATAATAAACCACATATCAGAGAAAAAAAGAAAACAAAAAACGTTAAGTGTGTATTGATGAAATATGTACCAGTCTCTTCATAGTCCTATCAGGTTACATTTGCCCTCCAGAATATTATAATGTCGTTCTGTCCACATATGTTCACTTTGTTGAAGGCAATCACATTTTTAGATAAGTTTTGAAAAAAGCAATGTGACAGCCAATAGCTTACTAGACACCCATCATAATTCAAATGGTCCTTTTCTAAATCAGTGCTACAAAAACAGGCAGATTTAAACAAGCACCACAATGATTCTCATGTAGCCACACTGTTACTCTTCTTTCTGTGAGCACAAATATCCTAACTTTATTCAATGGTTTTCCTCACTGTTTTCATAATGTTATCCATTTAAATATGGCAACTAATACCTAAACATGAACATTGCTTACCTGGGCAGATAGAATTGGTTTTGGTCACAAAATATGTGGCATGAGCATTTCAACACTATGGGATTCTCTTTGGAAGTGACTCGAAATTTAACAAATATCTTTTCTCCCATTCATGTTTCTATTTTGAAATCTTTTCATTCTTTTATTTTGCATGTTTCTTAGGGCAGTGATTCTCAACTGAGAGCAATTTTGGCCTCCAGAGATCTTTGGGCAATGTCTGAAGACATCACGATATGGCAGCGGTGGGAGGGATGCTATTGAAATCTAATGAGTAGAGAGACCAGGGATGCTGCTGAACATCCTACAAGGCACAGGATAGCCCCCACAGCAAAGAATTATCCAGTCCCACATGTCAATAGTGGAAAGGTTGCAAAACTCTTCTAGGGGGATATGATTCCCTAGATAATAGCTGAAATTACATGGCGTATGTAAATCTAAGAGATAAAGAAAAACCTTATTTTAAAACATGCAACAAAAACCACTTCAGTATATTTTGCATCTTTCTTTTTGAAAACATCCAGAATGCCACAGACTTTGTCTGCTTGTTATTAGTCACTGACAGAAATATACTACCACATTATGCTTTTCTCCCTGGCAGTGTAACACCCAGCAACTACTTGGAGGGCTCCATGACCATTTCTTAGCAATGGATATACAAGAAACAGTCATCTGATAAAAACGTGCACACATAAGAGGTCCCTGGTGCTGCCTTCTCTTGCCCGCTCTGTATTCTCATATCACATTTTGCAAAGCTCTACAGGGAATCCATCATTTGCATGATGATCCTGCTTATGCCCCCTTAATCACACAAGCAGGCACGCGTGCACACACGCACACACTCACTCTAAACTATACAACCCCACAGGGAAGAGAGAAGAGTGTTTTTCATCATGTGTCCTCTATGTAAAATGCACTTTTTTCTCCTTGTCTAACTGAAAAAGCCCCATACATTATATAAGATTCAGAGGATGTCTTCTCTAGTCTGCAAGCAGGGCTCCCAGTCAAACTGTATGGGCCCTCTATTTTTTTGCTTATCAAACGCCATATTGAAATTTTCTGTTTACATGTCTGCAGCCTGCTCAAGTTTAGGGGCCTTGTTTTATTTACCATTTTATTACTAGCCGCTACCACATTTCTTAGCACACTAAATGCCTTCACTCTCTCTCTCCTTCTTTCCAGAAAGAATTGGAGAAATTAAAGGATACAGTTTTTTTTTAATGACTGGATGATTCAAAACTCAATTAATGTGTATACGGTAAAAACAATGATCTTATCAGTCAC
This sequence comes from Eubalaena glacialis, assembly GCF_028564815.1. Lineage (NCBI taxonomy): Eukaryota > Metazoa > Chordata > Mammalia > Artiodactyla > Balaenidae > Eubalaena > Eubalaena glacialis. The sequence continues at coordinate 16,630,729 of NC_083719.1, forward strand.
CTTCTGTTGCGAAAATTTTCTTGTCACCTATCACACTACTGTTAGCTATTATTAGTATTGGAAACTGGTATAGTTTTAAAGGTAAATATTATTAATGTCTATTTTCACAAATCTACACTTTACTTTTCATTATCATTTCATAAATAACATGTATATATTATTTTAATAAAGAAGAATGTACTTCTCTCATACCAAATAAACCTGCAACCCTCTTTGTAGAAGTAATCACTTTTACCTGTGTGTGTGTGTCTCCTTCAGATATTTCTTATGTATGAGTATGCATATTCTGTAACTCGTATTTATTTTTAGAAATAAAGTAGATTCTATTCCACTTGGATTTCTGAAAACTTTTTTCTCACTAAAATACTCTGGATCTTTGAATGTCAGCATACACAGTTTAAATTAATTCAGTTTAAGGCTGCCTAGGGTATCAGTATATGAAGAATCATTCATTTGAGAACTTCTTTATTAGTGTACTTTAAGTGTATTTTCTATTTTACACTATTGTGAACAATACTACAATGGGCATCCTTCCTTTTATATCTTTGCATATCCATGTCAGTATATCTATAAAATAGCTTTCTACAATAGATATATGTTCTTTTAAAAATTTTGATAGACATTGCCAAATTACCCTCCAAAAAACTACGAAAATCAACCTTTCTGCTAACGGTTCTGCACATTAACAATTTTGTGAATTACGAAATTTGCATACTTGGTAGGTGAACATTGCTATCTCCTCCTTCGTGGTTTCTTAAATTACTAGTGAAATTTGAGATTTTTTTGTATAATTAACGTGTGTTTATTTTTCCTAAGAATCTCCTGCTAACGTAATTTCCCCATGTTTATTTGATTGTAGTCATTTTATCCACTCTTCAGAACTTCTATGGATCCAATTGATTCTACAGTTGATAGGAAACATGATTTAGATATCTGAAATCAACTGTTAGCTTCACCACATGCAGAAAGAAATATTGGTGCCATAGCAAAATCATCTAACATCACAATTACATAGTAGAAATGGAAAGGAGGGATGATTTTCTGTATCATTCCCAAATCAAGCCACTTAATAGAAACTGACATCACTGTTTCTTTTCTGATGCTAGAACCTTACTCGCCACTCTTTGGATTCAGTATTAGGTTCAATTCTTTGGTTATTGGGTTCATGTTGAAACCTAGAATTTGTCCAACTATCAATTCAGATTCAGTGCAGCTGCATGTATCTGAAATCCAACTCGATAGCTTAAAAAGATGAGGTTTACTTTCTTAAGAAGGCTCTTGGGATTTGCAGACCAGAGCTGGAGCATCAGTTCTGTAATGGATCATTCTTCCGGGCCCTTTTATCTTTCTGAACTAAGCAACAGGCTTTCATCTTTATGGTTGCAAGTAGCTGCTACATTTCTGTATCACATCTGCTTTAGGCAACAATTGAATGGAAAATGGTGATGGGTGAAATATGCATGCCAGGTGTGATTTTTTGGCAAGAAACCTATATCTTTCCTGGAAGTTCCACCTAAATGCCTCTGCTTAACATCCTACCATCTAGAATTACATCACATGGTCATTCTTAGATAAAAAGGTATAGTAGGAGGTGAATATTTAATTCTGCACAGTGTCACCCTGATCAAAACTGAGTTCTCTTAGTAATAGGGAAGGGGAAGCTGAATATTGGATAACTAACAGCATTTACCTAACGGGAAGAAGAAGCATGATCCTATTGTTTGTGACAAATGCCATATTTTTGTGTATGTGTATGTAGTCAGCTGGGCTGTCAGAACACTAACTGCCCTGGATCAACAGGTGCCTGTCTATCAAAAGCATTAGAGGGTCATTCTCTAAAATCCCTTACAGTAGAGGTTGGCAAACTTTTACTATAAAAGGCAACATAGTAAACATTTTAGGCTTTGTGAGCCATAGTGTTGGTTGCAAACTCAACTCTGCTACTGCAAAGCCCAACTACCATAAGCAATATTTAAATGAATGGGTATGGCTTTGTTCTGGTAAAACTTTGTTTATAAAAGCGGACAGCAGGCTGGATTTGTCTCCACTGCCATGGTTTGCTGTTCTGTCCTGCACCACATTACTAGTTTTTTGTTGTTGTTGTTGTTTGTTTGTTTGATTTCTAAAATTAGAGGCAGTGCAAATACCACTCATTCTTAAGCCCACAATGTAAAGTGAGTTTCTCACTCCACTAACTTTTATATCACCTTCCATATGTTCATATTACAATGTGCATTAGATGCTATTATAATGATTTTTATGTATTTGTTTTCCCACAATGAGTTCATACACACACACACAATATGATTTCCAATATTCAGCCTAAAGCTTGCCATACTCTTTCACCAGAAATCATGCATGGAACTGTGGTACAAAAGAGACTAAAGCCTACTCTGCTTTGTCCCTTTTCTCCACTACTTTCAGGCATTAAATATTTCTCCTTCAACCATACTTGTCTCCATAAAAGAACTTAAGAATACAGTTGACCCTTGAACAACTTGGGGGTTAGGGGTACCAACCCCCTGTGCAGTCAAAAATCCACAGATAACCTATTACGGTTGGCCTTTGTGTAGGAGGTTCCTATAGTGGACCCATGCAGTTCACACCCGTGTAGTTCAAGGGTCAGCTTCCCTAGTATTTCCCTCCCCTTCCTACCTTTCTCTCCAAGTCCTAGATGAGGACTGAAATGTCTTGGCTTGTTTCTAAGTCCTCCAGCCTTTGCTGCAATGATTCCTTTAGGCTTCATGATTCCTAAATGTCCAGCATTCTTTAACAGGCTTCACATGTACCCACTTAGCTTTCACTGTGTTCACACACACGTATATATTTCAGGGTACATTTCTGATAACTTTTTTCCTCCCCTTGTCATTTTCCTTGGCTTTTCAATCTCTGTTCTGATTCATTTCAACTATTTTCAATGTCAACTGTTTTCCTAAATATTTTTCTAGGTAAGGTGGGAGGATGATATACTTTCTGGATCCTTCTCCACATATTTCTTTCATGCTAACAGATGAATCATGTTTTGCCTGAATGAAGGATTTGGGGTTTCAGTCTTTTCTCTGTAGGTTGACAATGGTATTCAATCGTTAACCACTTTCCAATATTTCAAGTGATAAATATGATGTGAAAATATCTTTTCCTAATAGGTAATTTTTACATATCTGAAAGTGTGTAAAAATTTTCTCTGTATCCTTAGGTGAATCCTGGCAAAGTTCCTAAAACCTAAGTTTGATTCTTATTCTATTACCCTTTCCAGGAACTCAGAAAGTCTCTTAAACTTGTAAATTCTGTATATTCCTCACCTCCAGGAACTCCTCTACTTCATCTGCTGTTTCCTCCTCTCTGGGAACATGTGTTATTCACATGCTAGGTCTAATTAACATATACTCTAAGTCTCATCTATTTCTCACAATTGCCATATATTTGTATTTTTGCCCTCTGATTCTTAGCTCCTTCTTCCAGTCTGGGATGTTCTTAAGTTCCAGAAAAATAATTTGGGTCTTATCAGTGACCCTTCATGCCTCAATGCATACATTGATTTTTTGTTGTTGTTTACTTGTTTATAGAAAACACGGCTTTGAGTTACAGAAATCTCTCTGCAGTGTCCTTAAAACACTAGTGCTCTGATTATCTACCGTTCAATACTCTTTCTTGGTAATGACTGCTGTGCCTGTTTTTCTCTCTATGGTGCTTTGCCTGCCCTGGTGACCGTCGTTTCCTTTGCGCTCCCCGGGGTTCTTACTTGGCCCCTGGCAGTACCTTACCACTGGCATTCTCACAAGTGGCGGAGTCATAGAGCGCTTCGCTTTCATAGGAGAAGAGAACTGGCAGATGGGCTGTCAGTCCCTTGACAAGGTGCTAGGAGGAAGTCTGCTCTGGAGTTTTCACACAAACTCTCACCTGCCAGGAAAAATGGTGTTGCGCTGTTTACCTTTCCTAAGAGACCAACGAGCATGAGTGTCTTCTGGGCCTTTCCACAGGCTCTCTGAGTCTGGACCCTGCATTCTACTCTGGTCCCTGGGGAGCCAGATTAGCAATGGCTTTCTCCCCTGAGATACTGGTTAAGGAGGAGAACTTAGTCTCTCTTTCTAACCTGCTTCCCCAACGGATTCAGAAGCTATCTGCCAATCTCAGGAGAACTAAGATGAGTGGATCTGGGGAAAAAAAAATAAACTGCAATCTTGAATTAAAAAACCTTATGTATATGAGACAAAGGATGCTAACAAAACATATTGTGGTAATCATTTCACAATATATGTAAGTTAAGCCGTCATGCTGTTCACCTTAAACTCATACAGTGCTGTATGTCAATTATATCTCAATAAAACTGGAAAAATTTTCAAATTAAAAAAACCATATATATATATCCAATTACACAGAGTGACTGGATTCGTGACTATAATACTTAATTTAAAACCCATACATATACAGGAAACTTAAATATGTAAAACCTTTATTCAAAATATACGTTCTAAATCCAAACTGAGAGCCTCACAGAGGTAATAAAAATATTATTATCACAGCTGAACTTTATTTTAATTATATTTAGGAAATTTATCATCTGAGATAAAAATAAAATAAAATAGCTAAACCATGGAAATCTGTGAGTGGTGGGAGAGCCCCAGATGATCAGAAGACTGGAGACCTCAATCACGATTTATCAAACGCAGTGTAGGCTCTGCATTCAGGAGAGCCTAGAGTCAATTTCTTCTAGCAATTTGGGAAAGAATTTGGGAAAGTTACTTACATACTGTACACCATTTTGCACAGCTTTAAAGCGGTATTCAAAATACTTCACAGGGTTGTCATATATTTTAAAATAAATAAGGGATGTAAATGCTTAGCAGTATCTGCAAAGTTTATTGATTAATGTAGCTATTGCTTGTACTATTAATACTAGTATAATTTGATCATCACCTGCAAGCATAAAAGACATAGCAATAGATTTCCAACATTATATTATCTGTATCTATACAAATTGTCACTGAATGTGTTGGTATGGTCAAAGAATTATGCCAGTTAAGCAAGAATTGCAAGTGTTTTCTCATGTATGGTTGTTTTTCCTTGAGATCAAGCTGTTTCTAAAACTTACAGATTCAGAAATTTGTTTTAATAAATATTAGAATAGTTAGGCCAAATATTCTTTAACACTTTAGGCCGTATTATGAAAATATTTTGGAACTTCTTCAGATTTCTTCACTCCCTCCCAAAAATTTAAAAACTGGTCTTCAAAAGATGATTTTTAGATCATCAAAAATATATTAACTGCCAAAATATAAAAATGATTTCTCTTACCCATATCTGACATTTCAGGCACAGTTACGATATATGGTCCATCTGTGAACTTTGGAGCATTGTCATTGATGTCTTGCACTTTGATGATAAACTCAGATTCAGGTTCAAGGGGCTTGTTTGTTCGTCTGTCAATAGCCTGAGCATGAAGCACATAGTGGGTTTTCTGCTCTCTGTCTAGGCTTTTTGTTGAGTGGATGTCACCCGTGGTATCATCAATGATAAATATAGTCCCAGCACCTTCTCCGGTAAGGATGTACTTCACAGACCCATCACCTTTGTCAGAATTGGAGTGCAGCTGTAAATAAAGATGGAATAATTTAACATGAAATTATACTCCAACTTCACATGGTGTTCTCTGAAAACTGCCTATCTATAATTTAATATTTAGTTTGATTATGACTTTTCTTCTCTCCACAGTGTCCCATGTGTTGCTACAATCATCTATTGGTCTGCAGTTTTTCTCCACTTGGTATTAATATGGATATTTTTATTATGATCTGCCTAAGATCCAATTATTGATGTAAGAAAGATTAATAAGCAATACTTATTAAAAGAAAAACAATAACCCTTGCGGTCATTCTACTAAATCCACACTTTACTACCTACATAGAACTGGAAAAAGAAACTACCAGTAAATCACTGTTGCCTTCCATACTTGTAGGGATTTTTTTTTTTTTTAATTAATAGCTTGTCATTCTATTTCAACATTAAAATTAGAAAAAAAAATTGTAGGACAAATTGACATTCAAATTATTTATTAAAAATTCCACAAAAGAGGCACTTATTTGTCACAGAAGCATTAATTTTATAATATGGAAAAATAAATATTTTTTAGATTAATTGTTTACATTTAGAATTTTAAAAAAACTTGTGGTAGAATATTTTCTTTCTTGAAAATTTATGAAATTTTAACTCAACATTTAAATAACAGTAATAGATTTAATCAATACGTAGGCCCTAATTTTTAATTAATTGAGAAACACTAAAAAATTTCACTTATTAAATTAAAATGATCGAATATTCTTTGAATAGACATTATAAGAGTAATATTTCAGCAGAGGATTTCAACAAGAAAGATAAATAACGGTAAGATAATTATAAGCCTCTTTTTATCATTTATATATTAGCAAATGCTTTTAAACTGCATATGGTTCACACTTAATATCTTGCTATAACTTATAGCATCAAAGTTCAGTTAAATATTTCCATGAATACTACTGCTATATTTCTAGCTAAGAACGACCTCAGTATTTTCTTAAATTGCAAACACATACTTGAAGAATGGTTTCTCCCAAGAGATCTGAACAGTTATCCTTCATATGAAACCTTTTTGGTCACATAACCTCAACTACTCACTTTTTGCACATTTCTGACCCTTGCAAACATTGAAAATATATAACCTTGTTCACATAGCGTTTTGGTTTCTAGCCACAGTAAAGTGAAAATTTTCAAGGTTTATGTTAAAGTCTCTGAACTCTTAGAAGATATTTTTTAAAAGATAAAATATAGGGATTTCCCTGGTGGCACAGTGGTTAAGAACCCGCCTGTCAATGCAGGGGACAGGGGTTCGATCCCTGGTCTGGGAAGATCCCACATGTCGCAGAGCAACTAAGCTCGTGAGTCACAACTACTGAGCCCATGAGCCGCAACTACTGAGTCCGCGTGCCACAACTACTGAAGCCCACGCGCCCTAGAGCCCATGCTCCACAGCAAGGGGAGCCACCGCAATGAGAAGCCCACCCACTTCAATGAAGAGTACTCCCCGCTCGCCACAACTAGAGAAAGCCCGCATCAGCAACGAATGGCCATTATCAAAAAGCTAGTAACAATAAATGCTGGAAAGGGTGTGGTGAAAAGGGAACCCTCCTGCACTGTTGGTGGGAATGTAAATTGATACAACCACTATGGAGAACAGTATGGAGGTTCCTTAAAAAACTAAATAAAGAACTAGCATATGACCCAGCAATCCCACTACTGGGCATATACCCTGAGAAACCCATAATTCAAAAAGAGACATGTACCACAATGTTCATTGCATCACTATTTACAATAGCCAGGACATGAAAGCAACCTAAGTATCCATCAACAGATGAATGGATAAAGAAGATGTGGCACATATATATATAATGGAATATTACTCAGCCATAAAAAGAAATGAAATTGAATTATTTGCAGTGAGGTGGATGGACCTAGAGTCTGTCATACAGGGTGAAGAAAGTCAGAAAGAGAAAAACAAATACCAAATGCTAACACATACATATGTAATCTAAAAAAAAAAAAAAAAAAAAAGGCTCTGATGAACCTAGGGGCAGGACAGGAATAAACACGCAGACGTAGAGAATGGACTTGAGGACACAGGGAGGGGGAAGGGTAAGCTGGGACAAAGTGAGAGAGTACCACTGACATATATACACTACCAAATGTAAAAGAGATAGCTAGTGGGAAGCAGCTGCATAGCACAGGGAGATCAGCTTGGTGCTTTGTGACCACCTAGAGGGGTGGGATAGGGAGGGTGGGAGGGAGGGAGATGCAAGAGGGAGGAGATATGGGGATATATGTATACATATAGCTGATTCACTTTGTTATACAGCAGAAACTAACACAACATTGTAAAGCAATTATACTCCAATAAACATGTTAAAAAGAATTTTAAAAAGACCCAATACAGCTATAAATAAATAAATAAATAAATATAAAATATAGAAAAAGACAATATAAGGAAAGAACTATTCTTATGGGAAAATGAAGGCATCTGAAACAAATAATAGTACATCAGGAAAAGTTTAACTTATTTATTGAAAATACATAGGACATAATCAGGGACAAAATTCTGATGGGAATCACTCAGCTAGATTCAACAAATTAAATCATTTCAAAACTCCTTTTTTGGAGTTTTTCTAAAAAGGAGTAAAAATACATTAGCAAAATATGAAAAACACAGCTTTCAAAGATTCACACTTCATTAGTAAATTAACTACTAAAAGAAGCAGTAAAATGAGTTGCATAGAGACAGATGTACGCATGTATGAAAGTGAATTTATTCATTTATTTATGTCTCTTGACATATCATTTTAGCACCTACAAGAAAAGATTTATCATTTATGCAGCAGACGTCTACACAACATCGATAGAGCAGTCTATTTCACATTCTCCAACTTTGCCTCTATCCATGACCAAAGCACAGCAAAGTAAAGCAACAAATTCATTGAACAAATGTTTCTAAAACCTTTTCTGGAACATTTGTGTTATTAAATTAACAAAAGGTGAGATCGTTTTAATAGCTATTGCTATACTGTGTATAAATTATAAATCTATATATTATAAATATAAGTAATTAAAAACACTTGAGGGCAAGGGTTAAGCCTTCTAACAACTAATTTTTGAAAGATATAACAATGGTGACAATTAACTCTTTTCCTCAGGATATATTCGCATACTCTTTTATATTTTAGTGAGGTTAATTTGAAATTATTTAGTCTTGGATTAAAGGTTCACATTACAAAGAGTTAACTATATATATATTTCTAAATAGGCGTATGGATGTAGACCAGAAACAGAAATATGTAAAAGAAGTAGTAAAGTTGTCAGTCTAAAGCATCTGTTAAAAATTATATGTTCTGTGCTTTATACTGATTATGCTAAATAATTCAAATAAAAGATAAATGCCAGTAGATTTATGGCTTTAGATTTTAAAACTTGACTCTGACTTCACATTTATAAAGTTTTGAGAATTAACATATAACTTAGCATGTTTCAGAAGTTATGTCTAATTAGAAAATAAATGTGCAATACAATCAGTGAACTGTATTTCACCAGTATTTATATTACTGTACAACACAAAGTTACATCAAAATATTATAACTATGTATTTGGATTACATAAGTTGTTGATAATACTTAGCTTGAGTGTTTTACTAAGGTAGATGATCACTTTATTAATGGATTTTTTTTAATCTCTCATCTGGCCTGCTGGAATCTTGAAATGATAGTTACCATGTAACACTAATGGAAACCCAGCACAGTAGCAGTAGGTCAATTGATTAATAGTTTATATGATGTTTTTTAATTAAAAAAAATTTTTTTTGGAGTATAATTGTTTTACAATGTTGTGTTAGTTTCTGCTGTACAATAAAGTGAGTCAGCTATATGTATACATATATCCCCTCCCTCTTGGACCTCCCTCCTTCCACCCTGCCATCCTACTCATCTAGGTCAGGTCATCACCAAGCATGGAGCTGAGCTTCCTGTGCTTTATAGTGTGTCCCCACTAGCTTTTTTTTTTTAACATCTTTAATGGAGTATAGTTGCTTTACAATGTTGTGTTAGTTTCTGCTGTATAAAAAAGTAAATCAGCTATACATATACATATATCTCCTATCCCCTCCCTCTTGCGTCTCCCTCCCAACCTCCCTACCCCACCCCTCTAGGTGGTCACAAAGCACCGAGCTGATCTCCCTGTGCTATGTGGCTACTTCCCACTAGTGATCTATTTTACATTTGGTAGTGTATATATGTCCATGCCACTCCCTCACTTTGTCCCAGCTTACCCTTCCCCCTCCCCGTGTCCTCAAGTCCATTCTCTACATCTGTGTCTTTATTCCTGTGCTGCCCCTAGGTTCTTCAGAAACATTTTTTTTTCTTTTTTTAGATTCCATATATATGTGTTAACATACGGCATTTGTTTTTCTCTTTCTGCCTTACTTCACTCTGTATGACAGACTCTGTTTTATGCATGGTAGTGTATATATGTCATTCCTAATCTCCCAATTCGTCCCACCCTCTCAGTGATCCACCCTCAGGATTACCTCTTTTCCATTGGGCCTATTCTCAAATCTTCAGTTCTATTTACAACATGCACTCTGCAACAGAGGCTGGGGAAAACACTGGCTACACTGTCTTGTTTTCCTTAACAAGTAGGTTCTAAGATTCTGGAAGAACACATTTTGTATTAGGTTTTGTAAGGCAAAAAATGATGAATGAGTGAGTGAATGAATACGTGAATGAAATGGATGAGCAGTAATGAGTGCAGTAGAGGTAGAAATCTTAAGACATGGAGAGAAAACTTTCAGATACAGATAATCAGGTTATACAGATAATCAGACTAGAAATGTGCTATCTTCGAGGGTGGGCAGCAATGAGACATCAAATGAAAGAGACTGGGAGTCTAGTACGTAAAGTAGGAATGCTCTGGATATAAACACGGTACTGACTTAGCAACCAGTAAAATATTACATTGTAAATTTAGCTAGCTACTAGACTATTTGAGAGATTTCTATGTTTTTAACATTAAATATATAAAAATATTTGGAAGATAAAGTTGATTTTCATCATATATAGTTCAGAATAGTAGCAGGGTGTTATCATAACACACAGTGGTGGGAATATACTTTTAGAGTCATGAGATTTTGCAAAGTGAGTGATATTTTTATGCTAAAGAAGAGCTATTATACTGTCCTAAAGCAAGAGTAAAAAAATCTTTGTGTATCTGATCACATAAAAACATAGGGTTAATTAATTGTTCTTTAAAGAACAGAAAAGGGGAGGGGAATGCAGAAAGAAAACATAGTCACCCAAGTGAAGCAAAATGAACACTTCTCTGACATTCTTTTAATAAATTATCTCTTCCTTAGTGTTAAGGAGTTACCCACAGCACTTAGAAAGCTAATGTGACACACATGAGTTCCCCCCAGAAGACTATTTATTCACCCTGGACCACATTAGGATCGGGACCTAACAATTTATAGCTTTTACTCTAATGCAGAATTCCTCACTGAGATAATATTCTATCCTTTGGGGAAGAATAACTTTAAAAGGTTAAGAAGATGGTGTCAGAGCAATTAATTTTTAAAGTTGCTTTTAGTTAGGACTTCAAGCTATGTTATAAAACTAGGTCACTAACTTAAAATTGTGATATTTTGGACTACATAATTTATGCATTTTTATGAGTAGGAAACTTCTATTTACAATAATAATTTCAGTAGAAACCAGAAACAGTCAGAAGTATTATATAGTAATTCCATTATAATCATTTTCTCCACCACATAAAATACAAGTGATGCAATGTGAGACCTATGTGAGGATCATAGGAAAGACATGCCATTAAAACTTATCATGCATCTCTCATTCCAGAATGTGCTATATTTTAAACTGTAAGCAGATAAAACAAAATTCAGTTGAACTCTTAATAAGTAATTGATGCGAACAAAAAACACATCGAAGAGTAACAGCCTATTGGTAATTAACACATCAGCCTCTTCATGCAAAAAAAGGAATACATAACCATCAGTTTTAATTATGCATCAATACGTAAAAAGGTATGTTAAAAACAGTAACAATAAAGCATTGTGTTCAGCCACAAAGCTAATGTTAATCAATTAAAAGGTTAAGAAATTAGATGAGGGTAAGAAAATAAGGTTTGCATTTGTTTAACTAGAAGCATCCAAGGTCTTTGCAAACACGCAAAGGTCGCATGTTGAATTTTAGTTTCTAGCTTTTAACTGCTTTATTGGTATTCTTAGAAAAGGAAACAAGTGAATGAAAAGGAGGAAGGGAAAAGGAGCAGAAAGGAACACATTTTTAACCATTATAACCCCTGAATCGCAGCTTAGGGCTACTAACACACAAGATGAAAAACTACAAAATACCTCTAAAAAGTCTGAGGTTGTTTTAATTCTGTAGGCATCAGCTTTACTTCAGAGAGCCCCATTCAGGTGCATCAAATATTTGGGCAGTGCAGGAGGCATTCAGTGGTTGAGAATTTCACTATTAATTTCTGGGAAGCCTCAAAAAGTGACCAACTGATTAGAATTGAAGGGAGATATATATAAGGCACAGGAATACCTATTATCTGTCAGAGTTCATGTCTTCTTTTATCTCCCAGTCAAGGTCTAGTTGAGAAAGGGGTGGCTCTGGCAGCTGGTTTTAAAGAAAAAAAATCTCACAGAATACTAAACATTATTATAATTCCATAAAAATACTGGCCCAAACCATTGCCCACACATTCCAGTGTGCTGTGATTTTAGCCCCATTTAAATCTGGCCATCACTGTTCATTTTAGCCCCTTTTCCTCAGGTAAGAAAGCAGTAATTGCACTTAGAAGGGAGGGCAAAGAAAGATAATGGAAGTCTGAGTAGCTTCAGAGTCCTTTGGAAAATTCATCTGACAATAAAATGTAAGATTCTCGTTTGATCTATCAATCACTTTGAGGAGTTTATTCACCCAACAAACATTTTTTGGAATGTCCACCATATGCCAGTCATGGTACTCTGTACTTAAATCCATCACTGAACAAGCAGGCTGAGATCCCTGCCCGGGTAATGCCTACATTCATTCCACCGGGGAAAAGCAGACAGTAAGCAGAAAACATGACAATATACAATACGTAAGACCCACATTTAAAAAGGAAAGAGAGAATAAATGAAGTAATATCAGAAGTGGTCAGGTGGTAAATAGAAGTGGTGATATTAAATAAAGGAATATGGTAGGGAGAATATTTGTCCCTCAAAGATGTCTATGCCTTTATTCTGGGAGTGTTTGAATATGTTGCTTTACATGAAAGAAAGATATGATTGAAGTTGAGGTCTTTTGAGATGAGGAAATTACCTTGGTTTCTTTAGATGGGACAGATCTGAATATCTGGGTCCTTAAAGGGGAGGAATCCATCCCAGCTGGGTGAGAGAGAGAAATGGAAGTGTGAGAAGGATTCAGCGCTTCATTGCTGGGTCTGAAACGTGAGAGACTTTGTGCAACTCCCAAGAGACATCTCTAGAAGCGGGAAAAGCCAAGAAAATGGATTCTTCCCCAGAGCCTACAGAAGGAACGAGACCCTGCCTACACCTTGATTTTAACCCCGTGAAAACTATGTTGAACTTCTGACCGAAAGAATTATTAGAAAAAAAAACTGTTGTTTTAAGCCACTAATTTGGTGGTGATTTGTTATAGCAGCAATGAGAAACTAATAAAGGAGTCAGATAAGGCATATTAAAAAGATGACATCTTAGCAAATTCTGGAAGAAGGTGAGGTAGATAGCCAAATGCACACTTCAGGAAAGAGCATTCCAGGCAGGGGCAACAAAGAACGAAAGGATCAAGTTAGGAATATTACTAGCAGGTTCCAGAAACCAGGAGGAGGCCAGTGTAACTGGAGCAGCATGGGCAAAGAGGAGGGTAGTGGAGAAGACATCAGACAACTTACTGAAAGTGAGATCATGAAGGACCACTGTATGACATGGAGACACTGGATGGCTATGACAGTGGGGTGTCATCGTCAATTTACATCTCAAAGTGATCCTGCTGGCTTCATTACTGAGAACAGGAACTAGAGGAACAAAAGTGAAGGCAAGGGGCACTGACAGAATGCTACTGCAGTAACAAGATGACTGATGACAACAGCATGGACCAGGGGTAGTAGTGAAGGTGGTAGGAAATAGTGCAATCGTGAATATATCTTGAAAGTGAAGCAAACAACACCAAAACAAAAATAAGCAAGCGGGGCTACACTGAACTGAAAAACTTCTGCACAGCAAACAGAACCATCAACAAAATGAACAGGCCACCTAGGGAATAGGAGGAATTATTTGCAACTCATATATTTGGTAAGGGGTTAATATCCAAAATATACAAAGAACCAATACAACCCAATAGCAAGAAAGCAAACAATCCAATTCAAAATTGGACAGAGGAACTGAATAGATATTTTTCCAGAGAAGATATACAAATGGCCAACAGGTACATGAAAAGATGCTTGACATCACTAATCATCAGGGAAGTGAAAATCAAAACTATAATGAAACATCACCTCACACCTGTTAGAACAGCTATCATCAAAAAGACGAGATTTAAGCATTGGTGAGAATGCAGAGAAAAAGACACTTTTGCACTATTGGTCAGAATGTAAATTGTTACAGTTACTATGGAAAACAGTATGGAGGTTCCTCAAAAAATTAAAAATAGAACTACCATAGGATCCAGCAATTACCCTTCTGGGTATATATGCAAAGGAAATGAAAACTGGATCTTGACGAGATATGGACAGTCCCAAGTTCATTGCAGCATTATTCACAATAGCCAAGATACTAAACAACCTGAGTGTCTGTCAAGAGATGAATGGATGAAGAAGATGTGGTATATATACATACAATGGAATATTATTCAGCCATAAGAAAGGACATCCTGCCATTTGTGACAACATGGATGGACCTGGAGGGCATTATGCTAAAAGGGATAAGCCAGACAGAGAAAGACAAATACTGTATATCACTTATATGTAAAATCTAAAGAAGCTTGACTCATAGAAACAGAGACTAGAATGGTGGTTACCAGGGACTGAGGGGTGGGGGAAGAGAGATGTTGGTCAAAGAGTACCAACCTCCAGCTATAAAATGAACAAGTTCTGGGGAATCTGATGTACAGCATAATGATTATAGCTAATAAGAGCCTATTAGATACTAAGTGAATAGATCTCAAATGTTCTCACCACAGAAAGAAAATGATAATTATATGATGGGATGGAGGATTTAGATAAGGATACAGTGGTAATTGTTTTGCCATACACAATTGTATCAAATCAACATGTTGTACATCTTCAACTTATACAACATCATATGTCGATTATTTCAGTAAAGCTGGAAAAAAATGAAAGAAAGGGAAAAAGCAAAGATTTCCTAAAAAAGATGATATGGGGTATAAGTGAAAGGAGAAGTGAAGCACAAATGTTAGGTGTTTGGCCACAGTTGCTAAAAGTATGAAGTTGCAATCAACCGAGACGTGAAAGGATCCAGGCACAGGAAGTTGAAAGGAGAAGATTAGGAATTCTACTTCAGACATGCTAAATGAGATATTTCTACTAGAGATACCAGTAGAGATTCCAAGATGTCACTTGTATATGCAGCCTGGAGTTCAGAAGACAAATGTTGTTGGCTTTATAAACTTGGTAGGTATCAGGACAAAGGTAGTATTTTGAGCGATGAAACAGGATGATATTATCAATGAAATAAATGGAGAAAAAAAATGGAAGGACTGATGATTGAAACCTGTAGGGTTTCAAAATTCAAAAGGTAGAGGGACCAGAAGATACTGAGAAAGAGCAATCAATAAAGCATGTTAGTGTCCTGGGGGAGAAAATGAAATGGAAAATTAAGCACCTGTGTATAACGATAGCTATATGAAAATAATAATTATTGATTATTTTAGAGGCAAAAGAAATCTGAAGTTTCAGCTGGAGGGAGATGGTTTTACAACTTATGAATTATTAAAATAATAATGTGAATATATTAGCTCTGAAGAACTATCCATAATTTGCTGTTCATTGAGAAAATCATATTGTAGAATAATACAGAAGACAAGATCTTATTTAGAGAAAAAATATAAATAACAATAAAACTACATATATAATATATTCCTATTTATTAACATGATCAAGTAGAAAATTAGAGAAAGATATAATCCAGGCGTCTTACACTTGAGGGAAGACAGAAAAAGAGGGTACACTGCAGTGAGCTAGTCAATTTTCCTTTATATTTCTTTCATAGTTTTAAGTTATTGAATGAGTATCCATTACTTTTTAGTATAAATGTTGCTGTTGTTATTAAACAAGGATTCTGGGTTTTATTAAGGCCAATTGTGTGGAAAAGCCATAATATATTGCAGCCATTTCTCAAAACAGTAAGAATAATTAGAAAATCTCAGGTACCATTTGATCTCCACGCATAGCCTCTAATCTTTGTTTACTTCTCATTCTGAGATGTTTAAGAATTTGATCTTTCTTATGGCCATGCCTCAGGGTGCTAAATTCTGTCCTGAATTCAGCCACATCTCTCAGGCTACTGCATTAAGTTGCCCAGTATTGCTAGCTAAAGCTTACTCGTAACTGTCTGCATGTTTAGTCCGTCTTGAAATTTTTGGATATGTATCCCTTCCCATCTCATATGTCCCTCACCTAAGCTTTATAATTTCTACAACTCTATTTAGCTATCCCTCTGGCCTTGTGCTTATTCTAAGTTAAAAACCAATTTGATGTAATTAAGTGGGAGAAATTAATTGCAACCCCAGTATGTAAAAAGCTGTATGCTGAGACGAATCATAGAGAGCTATAAAGTTATAAAGCTTTTTAGCACAGAGAGCAATAAAGATCATCAGACCCACAAAGTAGTCAATGTTCTGATAGAGGCATGAGTTGAAACCAACTTTCTGTTGCTGGGAAGTTTTCCCAAAGGGCGCTGACTCTCGATTTATAGACGTATTTCTCCATTTCTATAAAAAGATGAAAAAGATTTTCAAGATTTTTTAAAAATTCTCATCAAACTTTTTCCTTAAGCATTTGCTTTCTGGATTTAACCCTATCACTCAACAGAAACTGTTCTAAGGTCAGCAAACATATCCTGGTTATTGACTATGTTAGCGAATAACATATTTTTGAAAGGAAAGGGCCATTTTAAGAACACAATGATGCTAACTCAACACAGGAGACAGAGTGCAAAACTCGCACATATTGAGTGTTCACTCTGGAAATGCAGAAATGGGAATAGCGAAGTTTTTTTTTTAATGGAATAAACTGTGGATTGAGGATCAATGAGGAAGACAGTACGAGCTGTCTTGCTAAGTTTTTCTGTGCTGGAATACGAAGTTATTCCACACGGCGTTGAGTCCACATAACTCTGCATGTTGAAATAAAAATTCTGCGGTCTGCAATTGTGCACAGATTTTCCTCTCAGTTAAGCTTGCTAAGGATAGAAATGTTATTCAGAAATTTTTGAACCGTAAAATCCAAGTTGCTCAGTTACAAGCCTGAACCCATTCGGTATCTTCTGTATCTTCTGTTGTGTTTATCATCAGATTGAATAACCAGAGCTATCCTACTCTCCTGTCACTCAAGATGAAATTTTATGTGTTGATACTGATTTCTTTCTTCATTTCTCCTCATTCAAACTTTCTAAATTCTTTGATTCCATCTCCTTAAAACCTCCCACCCCTCCACCCCCTTCTCTCCATCACAGTTACCACTGAGTTAATTCATGCTCTCACACTAACTTAGATTATGGCTGTTATCCCCTAAATGCTCCTATTTTCTCTTTCTGTTTCTGTTCCATCCACGTTCTAGTCACACTACAGTTCAGAGTGTTATTTATAAAATTTGAATTTGATCATTTCCTGAATAAACAATTTTAGAGCATCCCACGGCCTTCAGCTGGAATGCCCCTCCATCTGGCTCCTGTCTGTGTGCCCAACTTGATCTTTTCACACTTCACCATGGACACTAAACTTCAGTCAAACTAAACTAGATAATCTAGCTCCAAAAGAGCCAGACTGTCCACAGCTGATCCCCTTCAAACTCGATATTTTCTATTTATCTGCCCAGAGATAAGTAGTTTCCTATCTTTTGTGAAGTATCCTTTGAACTCTTCATTCAAATAAGCTGCCATTCCTTTGTGATGCCAAAGAACCCCTTGTTTACCTGTCATTCAGCACTCACTGCTTTTTTTCAATGAAATTCCCCAGCTTTCCCAATTTACTTGACTCTCATTGAGGGCAAGAGCCACGTTTCATTCATTTTCATGTTTCCAGTACCCAACACCTCTCTTTTCAATGAATATTACCAAAGAATGAAATATGATTGTTAACATTTTCACAAATAATTTCATGATACATTATAGTGTATCAAATAGGAAACAAAGAAATTACAAAGTTATAAAATAGAGTCAAGATATTAAAATAATACCAAGAGGAAACTTGGCTTAACAGGAAGGAATGAAGAGATCTAAAAGTGGAGAGTGGAGAGGTAAATATTTTTAAAAAAACACTTAAAAAATCAACAAGACAACTGACTACTTAAAGCAAGATTAATAACATTGTAAGATGGGTTTTATAAGGTTATTTGACTAAAAGGTATGACGGAAGTAGAAAAAAATGGAATGGGCAGATAAACGCAATTATACTGTTGTAAAACAAAGAATGCGTCTCACCACCCAGTTCTACAAGGATTAAGGCATTAGCCACTGCAGTCGCTGATGGACATTGCACCCTGAGAGGAGCTCAGGATGAAAAACAGGATGAGGCACTCTATGCTTTGGAAAAACAGGCCCCTTAGATAGTTTGATGTATACCTCAGGAAGAATTTTAATGTACCCAGATTCTTGCATTTTTTCATATATAGAAAAGCATTAAAACATTACCTGAGATATCTGTTCTTTGTAACTAACAGTAATCTTTTACCAAGATGTATGCTTTTTTAAAAAATTTTATTGGGGTATAGTTGATTTACAATGTTGTGTTAGTTTCAGATGTACAGCAAAATGAATCAGTTATACACACACATATATCCACTCTTTTTTAGATCCTTTTCCCATATAGGCCATTACAGAGTACTGAGTAGAGTTTCTTATTAGGAACTCTACAGTAGGTCCTTATTAGTTATCTATTTTATACATAGTAGTGTGTATATGTCAATCCCAATCTTCCAATTTAACCATCCCCCCTTACCCCCTGGCAACCATAAGTTTATTTTCTACATCTGTAACTCTATTTCTAAGATGTATGCTTAACTGCACATACTCCCTAGCCAAAAATCATACATATCCTGGCTTCTCCACTATCCCTTTGGAGCAGTCCCCTCAGAGGGGTTACTGGGGGGCTGTCTCCCAAGGCAGTCTTCAGTAAGACCCTGAACAAAACTTAAACTCACAGCTCTTACGTTGTGTGCTTTTCCTCCAGTAGACACTGTCATGAAGGTATTGAATTTGTGAAGGGGAGAATTTGAAGGGTGAAGTGGAAGTTGAAAAGCAGGAAGTATCATGTGTGAAGTGGGCAGAGGGAATAGTGTAGCAAACATGAAGTGTCAGGTGTGAAGTGGTACAATATTGATTCCAAATAGACTTTTATACGTTGTGAATGCACATTGTTTGGCACTAGAACAAACAAGACAACTTAATAAAGTGATGCATAACTTAAAAAGTCAATAGAAGAATTAAGCAGAATTATTTTAAAAAAAAATTGAATAAACCAAGAGGAGGTAGAAAGGAATGTTAGAGAATAAAAACCGATAAGACAAAGTAGGAACAAAACCAATATTGCCAATGTCTACCAACCCTATCAATCATCATATTAAATGTAAATATACCGTAGACTTCAGCAAAAATGGTGGAGTAAGGACCGCTAAAAATTTCTCCTCCATAAAAACAATGAGAACACTGGCAAAAAGTTGTAAGAATCAACTTTTTCAGAGCTCTGGAAATTAACCAAAGACTTACAGAATTCCAGGGAGAATGTAAGCAAGAAAAACAGCTGAATCTATGTGTGAACTGTTAGCTTTGG
The DNA here is from genome assembly GCF_028564815.1 of Eubalaena glacialis. Classification (NCBI taxonomy): domain Eukaryota; kingdom Metazoa; phylum Chordata; class Mammalia; order Artiodactyla; family Balaenidae; genus Eubalaena; species Eubalaena glacialis. The sequence continues at coordinate 16,650,330 of NC_083719.1, forward strand.
TGGTCTTTTAATTTCCCCCACTTTCACCCTTCCCCCTCCCCCTCAGCTCCACAGTAGTCTTGAAAAGCAACATCCTGAAATTGCAGTGAAAACCCACAAGGAAAAGTCTAGGGCCAGATAGCCTCACAGGTGATTTCCACCAAACACTGAAATAATTAACATCACTTCTTTGTGAACTTCTCCAAAAAATAATTTACAACTCATTGTATGAGTCCAGCATTATATTGACACCAAAACCTGATAGAAATATCACAAGAAGAGAAATCTACACATCAATTTACCTTATAAATATAGGACACAACAATCCTCAACAAATACTAGCAAATCAAATTCAGCAACACATAAAAAGGATTATACACAGTGATAAAGTGTGATTTGTCCAGGAAAGCAAGGTTGTTTAAAACATACTAAAATCAATCAATATCATAAAACATACCAATAGTATATGATTATCTCACGGATTCTGAAAAACCATTTGACAAATTCTAACACCCTTTCACAATAAAAACAATAAATAAACAAGGGATAGACGGGAACATACTCAACCTGATAACATACATCTACAATAGACCAACAGTTACCATCATAATTAATAGTGAAAGACTGAAAGCTCTCCTCCAAGTATCAAAAGCAAGACAAATGTCCACTCTGACACTTCTAGTCATCCTTACACTGGAGGTTCTAGCAAGGGCAACTAAGAACAAAAAAAATGCATCCATTAGTCATTAGGGAATGCAAACTAAAATTGCAATGAGCTGATACTTCGTCCCCACCAGGATGGCTGAAATTTTAAGAAGATAGAAAATACAAGTGTTGACAAGGATGTGGAGAAATTAGAATGCTCATACATTGCTGACAGAACTGTAAAATGATGTTGTCATTTGGAAAAACATTTAACAACTCTTCAAAGAGTTACACATATAGTTACCATATGACCCAGTAATACTAGTTTTAGGTATGTACCCAAGAGAAATGAAAACAAATTTCAAACAACCTCTAAACAAATGTGATTGCCAGGGACTGGGGGTCAGAAGAGAAAAGGAGAGTGACTACTAATGAGTATGAGGTTTCTTTTTTGGAGCAATGCAAATGTTCTGGAGTTAGAGAGTTGTGATGGTTGTGCACCTCTGCAAATATGTTAAAAGCCAAAGAATTGTACACTTTAAAAAAGACAGATATTATATTTTGTGAATTACAACTCAATAAAAAACTAATAAACTACATAAATGTACTAAATACACCAATTAAAATTCAGAAACTGTTAGAGTTAAAAAATGAGACTCAGCTACATGCTGCCTACACTAATGTACTTTAAATGAAAATACATAAGAAGGCTGAAAGTAAAAGATGAAAAATGATATACAGGCTAATTATAAGTATAAAAAAGCAAAGCTTATGAATATCAGACAAATTATACTTCAATATAAAGTGTATTATAAGAGATAAGGGAGACCATTTCATGATTTATCAAGAGCAAAAACAAATCCAAAATATGCATAAACCTAATTATAGAACACAAAAATTCATGAAGCAAAAATTGACATAATTAACAGGAGGAATAGGGTAATACAACTAAAGGTGGTATATTTAACACCTCATTCTCAGTAATTGATAGAATAAATACACAGAATTATAAAGGAGAGAGGAAACCTTGATTATGCTATCTATCAATTTAACAAAATTGCCTACAAAACATTGTGCTCAACAACATATTCTTGTCAAGCTCACAAGGAACATTCTCCAAGAGAGACCACATGCTTGATTATACAAGTAACAATAAATTTCAAAAGGATGTAAACTTACAGATTATGCTATCTGATGAAAATGGAAAAATACAAATGAATCAAAACAAGATATCTAGAAAAGGACAAATATTTGGAGTTAAATAACACACCTCTAAATAAACCATAAGCCATAAAGAAGTCAAAAGAAGATTTAACAAAAATAAATAAATGGTACTCCACCAAGCTTAAAAGCTCTTACACAATGAAGGAAACTATCAACAAAATGAAAAGGTCACCTACTGAACGGGAGAAGATATTTGCAAACTATATATCCAATAAGTGGTTAATATCCAAAATACATAACTCATCTTACTCAACATCAAAAAAAAAAAAAAACCTGATTAAAAAATGGGCAGAGGACCTGAATAGACATTTTTCCAAAGAAGACATACAGATGGCCAACAGTCACATGAAAAGATGCTCAGCATCACTAATCATCAGGGAAATGCAAATCAAAACCACAATGAGATATCATCTCACACCTGTCAGAATAGCTATTATCAAAAAGACAACAAATAACAAGTGCTGGCAAGGATTAGGAGAGAAGGGAACCCTCATGCACTGTTGGTGGGAATGCAAATTGGAGCAGCCACTATGAAAAATAGTATAGACATTAATCAAAAAGTTAAAAATAAAACTGTCATATGATCCAGTCATTCCACTCCTGGGTATTTATCTGAAGAAAACAAAAACACTAATTAGAAAAGACATATGCACCCCTATGTTCATTGCAGCATTATTTACAACAGCCAAGATATTGGAAGCAACCTCAGTGCTTATCAATAGATGAATGGATAAAGGAGAGGTGGTGTATATACAAACACACAATGGAATATTAGCCATAAAAAAAGAATGAAATCTTGTCATTTGCAGCAACATGGATGGACGTGAGGGTATTATGCTATGAAATAAGTGAACCAGAAAAGACAAATACTGAATGATTTCACTCATATGTGGAATCTAAAAACCAAAACAAATGAACAAAAATAACAAACAAAAACACAGTTATAGACACAGAGAACAAACTGGTGGTTGCCAGAGGGGAGGTAGTGGGGAGAGGAAAGAAGATGAGGTGAGGGGGATTAAGAAGCATAAACATCCAATTGTGAAATAAATGAGTCACAGGTATAAAATGTACAGTGAGGGGAATACAGTCAATAACAATGTAATATATTTGTTTGGTGACATAGAACTAGACTTATCATGGTGATCATTTTGAAGTGTATAGAACTACTGAATCACTATGTTGTATACTAGGAACTAACATAGTGTTGAAGGTCAATTATACTTCAAAGAAAACAAACAAGCAAACTCATAGTAATAGGGATCCAACTTGTTGTTACCAGAGGTGGAATGTGGGGAGAGTGGGAATTGGATGAAGGCGATCAAAAGATACAAACTTCCAGTTACAAGATAAATAAGTACCAGGGATGTAATGTACAACATGATAAATATAATTAACACGGTGGTATGTTATATATCAAAGTTGTTAAGAGAGTCAATCCTAAGAGTTCTCATCACAAGGAAATTTTTTTCTTTTTCTTTAGTTTTGAATCTATATGCGATGATGGGTAGTCACTAAACTTATTGTGATAATCATTTCATAGATGTATGTAAGTCAAATCATTATGCTGTGCTTAAACATTGCAGTACATCAGTTATATCTCAATAAAACTGGAAGGAAAATCAAGGAGAATTAACAATGCATTGAATTGAAATATAAGGAAAACACAATATATCAAAAAGTATGGAATGCAGCTAAAGCTATGTTTAGAGAGAAATTTATGGTTTAAATGTATATACAATTGACCCTTGAACAACATGGGGATTGGGGGGCTGAAAATCCACAGATAACTATAGTTGGCCCTCCATATCCATGGTCCTGCATCTATGGATTCAACCAACCATGTATTGTGTAGTACTGTAGTAAGTATTTATTGAAAAAACATCTGTGTATAAATGGACCCATGCAGTTAAAACCTATGTCATTCAAGGGTCCACTGTATTATAGAAAGTGCCCAAAAGCAGTGATTTAAATTTCCACATCAAGAAGATAGAAAAAAGAGAAAATTAAACTTCAGGAATGTAGACTAAAAAACAAAAAATACAGTTAAGAGAAGACATTTTAAAAGGGAAAAAAACAGAAAAATGAAGAATATTTTAAGAGTCAAAATTTAGTTATTACAAAAATTTCTTAAATTTACAAAATCATAGCAAGACAAAAACATAAAATTTTTAAAATAAAGAAAAAAATTTACCAATATCAGGAATCCCATGACAGATAACACAAGCATTAAAATGTCAATAAGAAAATAAATAAAAATAAGTTTCTGCCAAAAATGTTAACTCATTTGAAATGGACAAATTTCTTAAAAACACAATTCATCAAAACTGACTAAAAAAAATGGAAAAAACTTTTTTGTTTTCTGGGTTTTTTTTTTAGTTTACATATTTATTTTTCTTTTACATTCAGCCACTTTCAAAAAGCATTTGAGGCAACTTACAATAAAACTGCTGGCCCAATAAATAGAAGAGCCAAAAGATAAAGAAGAAAGGTTAAAATTACAAAGAAAAGGAAGAGAGAAAGAATGCTATTAAATAATCCTGGTTGAATGTTGCTAAAGCAATTAAATACGAAATTTAGTTTAGAACTTCCCACACAACCAAGTCAGAAAAGGCCACATAAGGAATCTGATATATAGTTAATTATATTTTAAAGTAATTGCTTTTATAATCTACATCCTTGCCATAAAGAAAACTTTAAGCCAGTATTTCACAAACTCAACACTTTTGATAGTTTAGACCACATAATTCTTACTGAGGGAGGCCATCCTGCATGTTGTTGGATGTTTACTAGAATTCTTAGCCTATACCACTTTGTGCCAGTAGCATCTTCTTCCAGTCTCTAGACTTTCCCTAATGTCACCTGTGGAGCAAAATTATCACCAGTTGAGAACACCTGCTTGAGCCACAGACAATTTCACCAGTGAATGTTTTTAAACATTTAGGCAAAAGAAAATACCAACACGACATAGCTCCTTCTAGAAAATAGAGACTGCTTCCAAATATATTTTATGAAAACAATGTTATTCTGATATTAAACCAAGAAACTGTTAGAGTCCAATACCCCCTTGTAAAAATAAATGGAATATTTGTCATTACATATTAATTAGCAAATCAAATTCAGAATTATATAAAATGAGTAGCATACCATGAGCAAGTGAAGTCTATCACATTAATGAAAAGTTTGTTTTACACTCAAAAACCAAACAATGAAATTAACCACTTTAACATAATTAAGGAGAATAATTATATGGTTATCTCAATGAATGCATAAAAGTCATTCAACAGAAGTCAATGTGCATTCATGATATACTCAACACATTAAAAATAGAAGGAAACTGTCAACCTCATAATCAGTACTAAAAGAGGTAGAGCTAACCATCAGACTTTGTCATGAAAGACAAATATACAAATACCTTTCCTGTTAAGACTGAGAAGGTAAGTACATGCATTTTTACTACTTATATTCAGAACTGGATTGAAAGTCTTAGACATTACAATAAAACAAAATAAAAACAAAAAAACAACAAGAAAAACTTTACAGATTAGAAAGAAAGAAGTAAACCTCCCTGTACTCACAGATAATATGTTCATCTCCCTGTAAAATACTAAGGAATCTATGTATATAGACACATAGACACACACACACACAGAGTACACTTCTGGTGACTTTAGCAAAGTCAGAGGATTCAAGGACAATATTTAAAAATTGAATGCATTTCTACATACTAGCAACAAACAAAATTAAGACATTAAGCAATACCATTTATGATAGCACCAAAAAGCCTAAATACTTAGGAATAATTTTTTTAAAAGATACGTGAAGATCTCTTTACTGAAAACTACAAACTACTGCTAATTTTTTTTTTAGAACAAAACAAAAAGAAAGCTCTAGCATATTCATAGATTGGAAGTGTCCACAAAATTATAATTTTTTTTTGCTAAAATTGATCTATAGGGTATATGAAATACTAATCAATACCACCATGGGCTTGTTTGTACAAATTGACATGCTGATTCTAAAAAATATATGGAAATTGCCAATGACTTATAATAGTCAAAGTAGTTTGGGAAAAGAGAAACGTAATTGGCAGATTTCCACTATTTGATTTCAGGTCTCAAAAGAAAACTACATTGGTGTAAATATAGATATACAGGTTAAAGAGACAGAATAGAGAGTCAAAAAATAGACCCCACATATTTATATATCATAACTTAAATTTCAACAAAGGTCATAACAAAACTTCATAATTTAATTTAATGAAACATTGTAATTTAATAGGGACATTTCTTCAAAAAATTAAGGAAAAGAAGCTGATGATGTCCAAAATTCTAATAGCAAGATGCCAGCTAAGAAAATGACTCAGCTCAAGCACATTCTAACTTTTATACAAAAAGAGGAAGGATGACATGGCCTGCAGAAAAGAGAATCCTGAGGGTAGTGTCATGAAAATTATTCCTACATCTTGAGACCTAATTAAGGAACTACCAGTATTTGCCTGACAGAATTTCAAATTTGTTATGGACCAGTGACTACTTTGTGTCTCCAATTTTGTCCTTTCTAAATATTTATTAGTTTTCTTATGACTCTCCCATCATTGTGTGTGTGGTGGGCAAATGACATCTTTAGATTTTCACAGAATGGCAGATCAAGAAGAACTATACTGGAGGATATGTGCTTAAAGACCTACACCCAAGGAGCCTCATCTACAGCTGGACTTGAACTAGATGACGAAACGCTGGGTGTTGAGCTAACACTATAATGGGATGATCCTTGTGGGGACCCTGGGTGGAAATGAGTGTATTTTGCAGGAAAAACATGAATCTCTGGGGTGTCAGTGAGCAGACTGTGGTAAGCAGCTATTGTAATTACCCATAATAATTATCATCTCCTGCTGTTTACACACTTGTATAATTCCCATCCTAAAGTATGAATGGGACACAGTAACTCCTTCTAATTAGATAAAAGTGATGGGATGTCATTTTGAAAAATATTTATAAAAAGACATTGGCTTCTGTCATGCGTGTCCATTCTTATCATGCATAACTCTTTGTTACTTTCTTTCCTTCCTGGAGCCCTGAGGGAAGCAAGCTATCATGCATGAGAATCCCTACAGAAAAGCTTACATGGCAAGAAACTGATATTTCCAGCCAGTATACAGCATGGACCTGAGGCCTGCTAACAGACGTGTGAGTGAACTTCGATGTGGATTTTCTGCACACTTTTTCCTTAAGATGATTGCAGCCCCAGGAGACAACTTAATCGTAGCCTTATGAAAGATTTTGAATCAGAGACACCTAGAGAAGCCAAGCCTGAATTCCTGACTTGCAGAAACTATGAGATAATAAATCTTTGTTGTTTTAAGTCACTGAGCACTGGGGAAATAATTAATCCACTGCTGAAGCATAAGGCTGTATCTCAAAACAGTATGCTGAATAAAATGAGCCAAATGCAAAAAAGCATATATATTTGTTCCATTTGTATAAAAGTATAGACTAGATAAAACTAAGCTATAGTTAGATAAATCAGATCAGTGGTTGTCAGAATGAGGGGTGCAAGTGATTGAGTGCAATGTTTTAATTATCTTGATTGGGATGGTTTACAGAGTTTTCAAATGTCTTCAAAGTATGTACTTATTATATGCCCCTTATATTGCATGTAAGTGTAACTCTTTTTTATTATTAACAATTATAAAAATTTATTAACCATCAAGCATATACTGCAATGGTTACTACATAAAAACTTAATCATTGATATAGTATCCCTGCCATTGAGCTTACAATCTAAAATGAAATACAACAAGAATGATGTAAAGCCTACCTGAAAATTTCCTCAACTTACTAATGGTTATTTTGGCAAATGAGTGAGGTAAAATGACCCATTATTTCAGGTGCAATGTTAATAAGGTTTTGAACATGACCCTTTTCACTTATACCCAGACATTGTTTTTAACTATATTAGGCCTGGTAAGAAAAAAGAATACTTAGAAATTTGGTAAGAACAATGAATTATTTCAAGTTGCCTTGTAGGACTTAAAACTTAGAGCTTGAAAATAGAAATTCTACCTTCAAAAGTAAAGGTTTATAATTTTTCTACAGCTTACTAGATAAAGAAATGTTCAGATTCTTTTCCATTCTGTATTCTCTTTGTGGGATCTATTTGGCTAATCTTCCTTTAAAATGTTCCTTCCAAGTTCTTAGAAAACTATGTCCAACAATTAGTTAATTAGTATTTGGAGCCAACTTTGGAGTGATAGAACCCTACTGTCACTCTTTTTCTTACAAACAATATAGAAACCACATTTATTTTGCAGTTACTATACTCTCTAAATGCCCATGTCCTATTAATTTCATTTTATTGGGTTGGCCAAAGAGGTTATGGAACGAACTTTTTGGCCAACCCAATACATGAAAGAATAGACTCTGCTGATGTGAACAAATTAAGGGGAGATAGTCCTGGATTATCCCCATGTGCCCAATGTAATAAGTGTTCTTATAAGAGAAAGAAAGAGTCAGGAGAGTAAAAGAAAAGATGTGATGACAGAAGCAGAAGTCAGTGAGAGAGACACAGAGAGAGAAATATTTGAAGATGCTATACTGCTTGGCTTAAAGATTTAGGAATGGGCTACAAGCCAAGGGAAGTAGGCAGCTTCTGGAAGCTTGGAAAGAAACTGATTTTCCCCTGGAGCCTCCAAAAGGAATGCAGTTATGTTGCCACTTAAAGTTTAAGACTTCTGACCTCCAGAACTGTGAGATAATAAATTCATGTTACTTAAGCCACTAAGTTTGTGATAATTTGTTATGGCAGCAGTAGGAAAATTATACAGGTGCCTGTGTCATATATCCTGCTAAAAGACTGACATATATTTTCTTACAGTAACTCGATGAGGTGATGAGTTAAATACTATTATTACGCCCCTATTTTTTTAAATTAACAAACCAAATCATGTGGCCTTAATTAATTTTGCCCAAGGTTACAAAGCTATTAAGTAAGACAATTTAGATTTGAATCCCTTAACTTCAGAACCTGGACTCTTACACTTTAGCCAAATGACATTATTACATATACACATATATAGTTAATGAAAAGTCTAAATGTCCTAAATTATAGATACATTTTCACATCTTCTGCAATAGTCATACGTTAAATATCCAACTTGTTTAAGTTTAAACATTAATTATATGTCTCCTCTTAAATGTGAACAATTGAAGGTTGATGAATTGTATAATATTTCTATTATATTTTTCTTCTGATATTCCTAATGTATCCTGTATTATTTACATAGATCCCATCTATATATACATGATTGGAGAGTACATAAAAGTGATTTCATGTGTCTATTTTATATGTCAGCAGCTATATATTGAACACGTACTAAACACCAACTAACCTGAACAACTATTAAGGACTAGGCAATATAAAAGTAAGTGCAAATTCAAGGACAAATAAGATGGCATTCGTGCTTAAGTTCTAGAGCCTACAAAACAAGATCAGATCAGGAGAAGTCTGAAGAGGTTGGTAGGGCTCAGGTTCCTGAATGACATGTCAAGGAGTTTAAAGGTTTTTATTGAAAAGAGAAAAAAACTCTGAGCAATTATGTTGACCTTGGAAGGGAGGTGTATATATAGAGAGAGAGCAAATGACAGAAGCAAAATTGAATTTTAGAGTGATAAAGCTATGTAGAATTTGATTTAGAAGGGGCAGACTGTGGAAAACCTGACAAGTTAAGAGGCTACACACACACACACACACACATACACACACACACACACACGCACACAAAGGTTTGAGATGCAACACAGGGACACATTAGAGAGACAGTAAATAGGCATTATATTCAAAACCTAAAAATGGATTGATTTTATAACATAAGAAAGAAGAGGTAGAGTCATGGGTGGCAATTTGTTTACTATCTTGGAGACTGGGAGGATTGTGCCTTTTACAGGTGAAAAGTAATGCAGGAGACACTAAAATGTAGGTGATGGTTTTAAAAGAGAAGATACAAATATGATAATAGTTGGGGAAAAATGAGTTTTGAGCTATCTGGAAACTCATAAGTAGATCTGGGCAGTAGAGAGATAAATGGTACATCAGAAAATAAAAGATATGGACTATAAATCTAAAGGCTCTCATAGATGGTAATTAAATCCAGAAAACAGGTAAGAGAACCAAAAACATTCTATAAACATGGAAACATCAATATTTTAGGAAAAAGCCAATAAACACTCACCTCCCACACACATATATTGAAAAGAAAAAAAAAGAAAGAAAGAACTTCCTGGAGCATTTTGTGGAACACTTTCTCTGCTCAACAAGATCCAGGGTATCAATCACTTGGAGATACTGCTGGTCTTCAAGAATCCCTCCAAAGCCACAAGAGTTTAGGATGGTAGGGAGGTGATGAGAAGCTAAAGCAGACAAATGCCTATATTTCAGAGCCCAAAAGCCAGGACTCAAAATCCTTGGAATGTCTGGGCACCAAAGAGGTACTCAGAGCTGAGGCAGCAGATGCTGGGAGACAGGGCAGGAGCAGCAGTGAATGGGAGAGACCACTAGCCAGAAAGGGCAAAGATTCAGACTGGAACAACAGGTAAACTCCCAGGACAACCAGGCTGTGAAGATGAAGATGCTTGGAATGGTTACTACACCAGCTCTCTGACAAAATTATAGGAAGACAGTTGAGTTGAAGCAGTCCAGGGACAGGGGCAGGGTCCTATTATCAGAGGAGATATTGATAGATGCACATGCTCTATAGAAGAAAGTTTCACTAAGTGGGGCCCACAGGAATACTACCCATGAAAACTAAGTATGTATTCACAACAACAATAAAAATTATGAAATACATGAAAAGGTGCCTGGACAAGCACAAGCGAGAAATGAAGTTGAGAAAAACTGCAGATGTACAATCAGATAAGAGAAAGATTATAGTGCACGCAAAAATGATTATAGGAATAAAGGATGTAATTACAAAGATGCTTGAATAACAAAAAGCCATTAAGAATGAACAGACATCTGAAAGAATACCATCTGGAAATAAAAAAATAGCATAGGAATCAAGTTTTGTAGTGGATGAGTTAACAGTGGATTTGACAACATAGAGGAAACATGCGTGAATTGGAAGGTAAGAGTATGAGTACAAAGGGGAGCAAAGCTAATTTTCTTTTCTGCCTCCCAAATGCATTCTTACTTCTGGCAATCATTCCAGCACAATGTATTTAATTCTACCAGAGTCATTATTTATGCAAGAGGAGGAGGGATCACTGACCACAGTAGGAATTCAGAGAGATGCAAAGCATTGGTAATGGCTTATTTCTTCTTTATTTAAATAATCTGTTCACAGGTACTCAATATTGAAGAAGAAAAGAAAGAAAGGAGTGAAAGAAAGAGAAATGGATCCAGGTAGGGAGAGAGAAGGGAAGGGGAAAGAGGAAATATTCATACAGGGCACAATGATAATACTATGCTCAAATTAAAATGGAAGAAAAATGGAGTAATGAACAGCATCATATATTGTCAGGGGGCTATTTTAGAAAATGAGTAGATTTAGAACAACTGGGCTATATTTACATTAAGTTAGCCCATAGACTTCTTTTATGTAGTAATGACAGGCTGTTATTCTTTTTCATGACTGACACCACATTAAAATATGACAATAAAAGTGGGTGCTTTGGAGTGTGATATCTTTGTAGTATTAAACAATGGAAATATTCCATAGTTTTGATTTTCTCATTTAAAAAGTATAAGTAATAATAACTAACAGTCAAGATAATCACAGGGATAAAGAGTCATGAGATGCCAGTAAATCACATATTCTAATGCTTAGTAACCAAAAACAAGTCCTTCAAGAGTAGATGATATTAATAAAATATTATACAACATAACACAGTTATCCCTTGGTATCCACAGGGGATTGGTTCTAGGACCCGCCTCGGATACCAAAATCCACAGACCACAAGTTCCATAGTCAGGCCCTCATATCTGTGGATTCCACAGCCCCAAATTCAACCAGCTGTGGATCTTAAACACAGTACACCATCCACAGTTGATTGAATCTTCACCCGAGGATATGGAGGGCCCAACTGTATATTTATTGAAAAAAACCCACATATAAGTGGACCCAAGCAGCTCAAACATGGGTTGTTCAAGGGTCAACTGTACTTAAATATTCACATGTCTCTACACAAGTATTGGAAGAAATGCAAATATTAAATCATAAACAGGTTTATATGGATATCTTTATTTTCTCTCTTCCTACACAATGCATATTGAAGGTGTGAAAATGAGTAGAGGAAACCTCATTTAAAATGGAGTAGTGAGGTCCCAAGGGGCAGCTCTCACCCACACATCACTCACCACAGCTTGCAGACCGCACCAGGAAGAAAGATTTCCCCAGACCCAGAGACAACCACTGCCTTCAGCCAATGAAGAACCACTGCAGCCCTCCCCAAGCCCTTTCTTTCCCGTATAAAAGTAGCCCCTCTCCTCTGTTCATGGACCAGCCTATGGTTCAACAGAGCCTGCTTGTCCTAATTGCAATTCTCTGCTATTCCCAAGTAATACCCTTCTACCTCACTCAAAAAGATTGATAATACAAATAGCCCTGTATCTATTAAAAGACTGAAGTTGTAGTTTAAACTTTTCCAAGAACAAAAACACCTTCAGGCCCAGAGGGCTTAACTGGTAAATTCAATCAAACATTTAAAAAAAAAAAAAGCAATTCTACCTAAACTCTTCCAGAAAATAGAAGAGGATAGACTAAAATACTTTCCAAATCATTCTGTAATTCCACCTGATTCCAAAATAAGACAAAAATATTACTATAGAAGTACAGGTAAATATCACTCATGAACACAGATAAATTCTAAAGAAATATTAGCAAATCAAATCCAGCAACAAATGGAAGGCCAAAACATCGTGACCAAGCTGAGAGTATCACAAGAATGCAATGCAGATTTAACATTTTTAAAATGAATGTAATTTACCATATTAAACTAAAAATAAAAATTAAAACACAAACATTTCAATAGACAAAACACTAGCAAAATCCAACACTCATTACTGATAAAAGAAAACAAAACAAAAAAATAAAAACAAACAAATAAAAAACTACCAGCAACCTAGAAACAGAAGGAAGCATATTAACCTTATAAAGGTCGTCTATGAAAAACTTACATCTAACACCTCATGATTAAATTTGAAAGATGGAATGCTTCCCCCTCCAACATCAGGAACATGACAAAAGTGTATGCTATCATCACCTGTATTTTACATTTTACTGGAAGATTTACCCTAGGAAATAAGGTAAAAAAGATAAATAAAAGGTCTTTGGATTCGAAAGAAGTAAAATTGTGTGAACTCAGAGATATTATTATTATCTATGTAAAAAATCCTATTGAATCTACAAAAATATTGTTAGAACATAAAAGTCAGTTTAGCCAGATGAAAGGATATAAGATCAACCATCAATTTTATCTCTGTATACGAGTAACCAACAAACAAAAATTGAAACCAAGAATATTATTTAAATAGTATAAAACTACTATATATAATCAGGAACAAATGTTAAAAAGATATGAAGTACCTGAACATGAATAAGAGAAATTAAATATGGCTAAGAAAAAATAAAGAAAACATAATTATAAGGAGAAATAACTGTGTATGGGTGAGAAGACTCAATATTTTAAGATGTCTAGCCTCCAAAATTAATCCATAGGTTTAACATATTGTCATTTAAACGCCCAGTAGGATTAACACTACCCCATTTCAAGACTAATTATAAAGTTTTCGTACTCAAGACAGTGTGGTATTGCACAAAGACAGACAGATACATTAGTGAAAAACAATAGTGAGACCCTGAATATATATATACATACATGGCCAAATGATTTTCAACAAATATACAAAGGCAATGCAGGGGAGAATATATATTCTTTTCAGCAAATGAAGCAGGAGATATTGATATACATGCACAGTTAAGTAAACATCCTTCCATAACTCACATATATACACAAATTAACTCAAAATAGACCATAGTACTAACAGTGAAACTAAAAGTGTAAAACTTTGGAAAAAATATTTAAATACTTTGTGACCTTGAGTTAGGCAAAAAAAAAATTTTTGATATAATATCAAAAGCATGATCCATTCAGGGATATATTGATAAACTGGACTTCATCAAAATTTTAAAAATTGCTCTTTGGATAATATTGTTAAGAGAATGAAAAAATAAGTTGTATACTGGGTGAAATTATGTATGAGTCATATATGTCATAAAGAACTTTTCTCCAGAATATTTAAGAAACTAAATCAATAATAAAAAACAATCCAATAAAATATGTAAGTAAAATATTTGATGATACAATTTACCAGAGAAGAAGGAATATAAGCACAAAGGAAAACACTCAACATTATTAGTCATTAGAGAAATTCAACTAAAAGTGTCATGAGATATCACAACATTTTTTTAATAATAATAATAAAGACTGACCATGCCAAATGCTGGCAAGGATGTGAAGGAACCCTGGGATTCCCCTACACTACTGGTGGGAATGCAAAATGGTACAGTTGCCCATTTCTTAGAAAGATTAACATACAGCACTCTATGATCCAGCCTTGACACTCCTAAGTATTTTTCCAAGAAGAAGGAAAGCATGTGTTCATAAAAAGAGTTGTTCACACATGTTCTTAGCAGTTTATTTGTTATAGCCAAAAACATGAAATAACTCAAGTCTCTCTCCATTAACAGGTGGGTGGATAAACACACCACGTTATATACACACTGTAGAATCATTTGCAGCAAAAAATCAAAACCACAACTATTTATATATGTTACACCATGGATAAATCTCAAAATAATTATTCTGATTAAAAGAAGCCAGACAAAATAGAGCACTTCCTTCATGATGTCATTTATACCAAACACTGGAAAATGCAACTTATCTATAGTTATAGATGGAGCAGACAGAAAGGATTCTCAACGGGCATGAGGAAATTTTGGGGTGGTGGATATCCTGATCTTTTTGACTATGTATATGTATGACAAACCTTACAAAATCACATGCTTAATTGAGCTTATTACATGTCACTTACACCTTGATAAAATGCAAAAGAGCAACAAAAGTGTCAATGAGGCCATAAATTCCTCATATTCAAGAAACTATGTAAACGACATCTTGATAACAATCATTCATCCATCTATTTGATCAGTCATCATTTGTCCATTCTTTTATTCATGTAATCATACATTTAATAATTCACTCATTTGTTATTTATTTACTCATTCAGAAATATTATTGAGTATTCTCTCTGTAGTCATCTATGTTCTGAGCATATGGTATTGAACACAGAGGCAAAATCTAGGTTCACATAAGCTATTCACATTTAAAAATAAACATAATAGGGACTTCCCTCGTGGCACAGTGGTTAAGAATCCACCTGGCAATGCAAGGGACACAGGTTCGATCCCTGGTCCAGGAAGATCCCACATGCCTTGGAGCAACTAAGCCCGTGTGCCACAACTACTGAGCCTGTGCTCTAGGGCCCGAGTGCCATAACTACTGAGCCTGCATGCTACAACTACTGAAGCCCATGTGCCTAGAGCCCGTGCTCCACAACAAAAGAAGCCACCACAATGAGAAGCCCACACACCACAACGAAGAGTAGCCCCCGCTCGCCACAACTGGAGAAAGCCCACACACAGCAACGAAGACCCAACACAGCCAAAAATAAATAAAATTTTTAAAAAAGGTAATTAAGCTTTAAAAAAATAAACACAATAGTACATAACTAGTAGGTATTTTTTTGAGTAACTGCTATTCCAGTTCTGCAATAAGTAGTATTAATGTATTGTTTTTAATAGTTGAACCTATATGAGACTGTCTTTGCATGGGCAACCTCTGGTTTTATTGTGTGCCGGTCTTAACACAGAGCACAGGAAACTCTCTCTATGAAGAATCACATGGAAACCCAAAAGACAGTACCCCAAAAGACAGACACACCACAAAACACAGAAACAAAAATATTTCTCCCTGTTCTCCATAAGTCCCTCATGGACTCTGTGGCCAAAAGGGTACCATCTTCTCTTACTGATATCTCATCTCCAGCCAATGGATTTTAGGGAACAGCCCAGCCCCTCTTTATCTACCTGTGTTATATAAAGATACCACCTCCTTCCACTGGATCCAAAGCTGTCTTCTACTGGTCAGAAATCATAGTCAATACTCTTATTCAAAAATTTTGTCTCTGCATAAACAAAAGATGTTCTCCCTTTGGGCTAGAAAAAAATACTAAATTTTCATGTTTTACAGTAAGTTTAATAATATATATGGGCATAGTTTAACAATCTTATGAGGTAGGTATTATACCATTTAATAGAGGGGAAACTGAGGCTATGGAAAGTTAATCTTACCTGGGTAGGACAGCAAATAGCTAAGACAGACTCACAGAAAGGCTGGTACAATACCAAAGTCCCTGACCTTAACTTTCTTAGGATAATATCACTAAAGAGAAGTTGAATAATGCCTTTGGTTATTTTAATTGTCACAACACCCCTACAAATTTGCTTTTACCATTTTGTCTAATGAGGGAACCTAATATCAGAGAGATTAAGAAACTTGCTTAAGGTCATTGTTTTAAGTAGACAATAAATTACTGTAACAAACAGATAGATAGGGGTAAAATACAGTATCAGAGTACTTCTTTGTCTTATTGACTCTAGAGGTAAGCAATCTATTTCTAGCATGGCAACTCTGCCATCCTCAATACATGGCTTCCACGTCTGGGTCCAAAATTATCATTCCTGTATTTGCATGTCCCAACCAAGGGGGGAAAGAAAAGAGAAACTGGGAAGCATGCATGCAGTTTCCTCCTTTAGAGTCTGTAGCAGAGCTGCACATACCACTGTACTAACATCCAGTTTGCTAAAACTTAATCATGGCCATACAAAATATAATGAATAAGGTATTCCCTAGCCGGCAGACATGCAAAAGGGATGTTTTTATCACTAAATTGTACAACAGGTGATCAGATATCAGGGTACAACTAGCAGGCTATCCTCATCATCATATAGCCAAAAATGCGTGGCTCATAGAATTGAACATTTTGTCTGATTTCAAAAGTTCTTTTTGCCTCACAATATGACATAGACTACAAAGTTTAGTTCTGTGCACAGTGTATAGATATATAGGTGCTTCCATATGAGTGGCAACTTATGAATTATATATATGCCAAGAACTCAGGCATTCTTGAGAAAGATGTAGAAAGGAACTCCTAATGCCTCTTCTTATATAACCTTCTTAATGTGCTCTTAAATATAACCTTCTTGACAGCTTACCAGTTTAAGAGGTGGGAATTGGGCAGTATCTGTTTAGTCCTATATAATGGTCTCCCTCCAGAGAGGAATTTTTAGAGTGTGCATTTGACATCTGAAAGTAAGATCAGGAGGGTAAGATTTCATGTCTCCAACTCTGCCTTAACCACAATCCCTAAGATTTCTTTGAACTCCTCTGTTCCTAACAACTGGGAACCTTTGCTTCTATATAGTGGAAATGTGAATTAGCAGAAATTAGCCTGAAGTTCCTGCTACATAATCACCAAGATAGGGAGGTAAATGAGCTGCATTGCTTCGCTATGTCTAAGGCATCCTTTATTTATGTACCCAGATATCATCTCTCTACTATCATCATCATCATTATCATCATCCTCATCATCTGCCTTCTAATTGTCAACGCGTAACTATAGTTTTTTGTTTTTAACCATCAATCAAAGTTATCCACATCTTATGAATTACTCACACTTTCACAAATACAGAAGATTTTCATCATTTAGCTCAGTATAGTTACAGATACCAAACTCACCTGCTGTATTAGGTCTTAAGACTAATTGTGCATAATTAATATCTATGTTTTTTGTCAGTAAAAAGTAACAATGAATCCTTATTATGCTAGTACTTTTCATGATGCAATTTTCCCATTCTTTGTAAATCAATAGAGTGTCTCAATTTCATGAGTTATTTTTGTTCTGATTTTATCAATACATTAAATTCTGCTATCACTCTTATCTTCTACATTAATTTTCATAACATATTTACATATATGTTTAGTTTACAAACTTAAAAAAAAAGAAAAAATCTCTACCTTGCAAATGCCTTATACTGCTTGTAGATACTTTTTTTTCTTGGATATCTAATCTACCAAATACCAGAACATCACAGCCTGGTTCATGCCGACTCTTTTTTCATTTCTGCTTCAATAGCTTCCCTGAAGAATGAAATGATTTTCCATCGCCAGCAGCAAATTCACTAGAGACAAATTTACCTATAGTCTCTCTAGCTTTATTGTAAATTCTTTCTTTCTTTGAAGTTTATTTCTATATGGCCACATTTATTTTGAGATTGTTAATAATGCCTCCTAAATTAAAATATGGGCTAGAGTTACTTTCAAATCACATTTTATAATGGCTTTGGACAAAGATTTGGTCATGGGAACTATAGTGGCACAAGTGGAAGAACTTATACTTTTTATAAGAGAATAAATGCTCTAACTGATCAAATCAGGCCTGTTGAGTGTTTTTCTTATTGAATGATACAGAATTAAATTGAGCAAATTAAAAATTTAAAATGCCTTTTGAAGGGAAAAAAGCTCACAAATAAATGTGTTATTCCAAGGCACATATCAGGAAAGTCTTTAAAATTTACATTTGAGAGGAAAAATAGGTACCATTAACCCTATAGAAGATACTGGAAAATAGAAATGTATCTATGACCTAGAACTTTCTTGAAAAATTAATTATGACCATTATAGAAAACAAAGTAATAAAAAGACAGATAATGTAAGCAGTACGATAATTCTCTAATATAGGACTCTATATAATTGCCGAGGGGATTGATGAATACATTTTAACTAATTGTTGGATTATTTATCTTTTACTCATATAAAATTAGGTTTTACTGAAACTGCTTTAAGATCATTTGTCTTACAGAGTGAAGAATGATTAAGTGATTTGATATCTTCACATTTTTTTAAAACATTAGAGTTTCTAGCATATACATTAAAAACTCATAGTAGACTGAGTCCAGAGAGAATTGTAGGTGAAAATGGAAAACACCCTGGGAGCAGAGGAGGAAAGAATGGTTGACTCTCTTTCATTTTAAATGAAAAGCAAGAGGCAGCAGAAAGTTTTTTCACATCCGTAACTTTTGGTATTTTCTGCATTTTTTCACTACATCTAAGGCATCCTTCATTAATGTACACAGGTGTCAGACCTCTACTAACAAGTAAATATATTTCTCCTTATCATTATAATCAGCTGAATTATTTTCTGCAGAGATAATGTATATTCTGGCCTAAACTATATTTTCAATTCAAGTATTAGATTAGCACGGGACATATAAATGAAAAAATGAAAGGATCACCCCCTCCCTACCCAGAGATGAGTGAGGACAAAATGGATATTCTATGTGGCGTAGCCTAGATTAGTGCATTATGATGCAGAAAGGAGCAAATCCAAATTTACATAATAAAAGCCATATTCTTAAGACTATATTACCTACAGCAGAGGCAACATAGCAGAATGACGGTCAAGAGCCTAGTTCTGGTGGCAAAATTTCTGAATTTTCAGGAGGACGCTTATACTTACTTGCCCTGTGATCTGAAATAAGTTCCTTAACCTCTCCGTCACTCAGTTTCCTCCACTGTAAAATAAGGATGAAAACAGTTCTCCCTAACTGCTAGGTGTGCTGGATCAAACTCCATTCCTAATGACATAAATGATTTTTCTCCTAGTTCTGATAAAACTGATGGAGAAGACACAGTTAAACTTTCTATAACTTCAAACCTTACTGAATTTATCAGGAAACCTTATAAGGAATAGGTTTTTACTTTGTGTTGCCTACATATAGCAATAATATATCAATATTTGTTTGTATAAAATATTCAATTTCACTAAACCCCTCTCTTCTCTTGGGAGTAGTTTAGTATCAATATTTTGTGTAGTCTGAGACTTGTGAATATGACATCTGATTCACGAATGTCAAATTATTTGAATAAACATTCTTTGCTGCTCTAAGCTGCATTGACTTTGTCTCTGCCTAATTAGTAGGGACAGATCCTGCTAAAATCTTTTAGAAGGTTTTGCTGGTTTATACTTCAGAATTATAAATTAATCTGCTCACTCCATTCATAGCACGAATGCAGGAGTCCGCAGTGGAAAGAATATGAAATTGAGAATCTGATGAGCTTCTGTTCACATCCCGATTCCACCATATATTAGTAAGGCACACTTAGATAAGAAGTCTCTTAACCTCTCTGAAATGGGTTCTATAGAGAGCTATGGACGTGGAAAGAATGGATCAGATGAAATAAGACCATGAAAGACATAAATTACATTCATAAAACTCATATCTACATATTATTATTTTAGGTATTTTCAACTTTCAAAGCAGCAAGAGGGGGGAACATGACTAATTTTAAATAACCACATCTCATAATAACCCATGGGCATGGGCTGTTGCTCTTACATTTCAAACAAAAATGCCATTTCAATTAGGAATTTCTGGATAATAAAGACAAACATTTCTTTTATTGAGGAAAGCTCATTCACCAAATGGAGCTACATGCACTTCTGTCTCCCTTCCCTCTGCCCCTCTCCACATGCTTTCAGGAATAGCTCTGTTTCATTTGTTCGAGCCTATAAGAGTCTTATCTAACCGTGGCACGTTGTTTAAGGTCATGGCATTGAGTACAAATAATTAAAACCTACTTGAATTTTATGAGACATTTACTAGAGGATTTGAGAATGATACACTTTTTTTGTAAGTAATGTGCCTTTCATGCATTTTAAATTATTTATACATTACTAACATTAAAAAGTTCTGTACTATTTATTGAGTGCCTATTCTTTGCCAGATATAATCTGGTGTCCTTTATATACAAATATCATACAGGTAGCTATTACTAATATTTTCTTCATTTTATAGAGAAGTAGAAACATATTATACTTCTAGGATTGTATTAAAAAGTTTATTCATTTATTCATTCAATATCCATTTAAATTATGTTCCATGTGTATAACACGGTGCTGGTTTTTTAACAAATGTATGTTTTTTTTTAAAAATGCATAGTCTGTCTTTTGTAGATTACAATATATTTAAATGGAGACAAATATACACAAAACTATATTTAAAAGAGCATAAATTTTTGAGAAGTGTTAGACTATTTCCAAAATTTATAGTACAGACAAATAATTAGGAATCATTCAGAAAAGTTATTGATTTTTATTCTCTACATGCCAGGCATTCATCTTACAATATTTTGACAAGGAACTCATGTGTAGATGTACAATAGAAATTCAAATATTTATGAAGTCATGTGGGCTGTTAATTGGTAGACATTGTGGATTTAGTGATATTTTATAATTCTTCAGCATGAATCACAAAATAAATATATAGTGCCAATTTTAAAATATTTTATATTTCAGCATTTCATAAGTGCATTTTTTTAGTTGAGATTAAAAATGATTAAATTAGGGTTAAACTGTTTTTAGATAAGAGCTAAAGAAAAAAATGTCCTTTGACCAATAGGTTTGGGGAAAAGTGATTACATCAAATTAACACCTTCTGAAGAGCTAAAAGTCTGGGATATAGTATATGATGATGAAATGTTTGTAAATCAATGAATGTTTTGCTCTTGGGTGACAGAGTAAATCCACATGCTATTTGATGAGACAGAGGACATAAAATAACTTTGTTTATGTTTTTTGGGAATCAAGAGAATAAAATTTAATGTAATATTTCCCTCACTTATTTGCAGACATAACCATACATCACATGGATATGTGTAGCATGTCATATAACTAGTGTTTTTAAAATATACTTTGTGATATTTTGAGCTATTTTAGATCTCTAGAAAATATTCTGCATACATTTTTAATGACCAAATATCTCTCTTCAACTTGTATTATTTCTTTCTGGAATTCAAAGAGAAACTATTATTTGCAACTATATATATATGTGCATATATAATTAATTTATATACTATATAATGCATATTATATATTATACTTGTATACTATATAATGAGTTAATATATATTGAAACTCATTTCATACATTTCAAACATGTTTAGATATGTAAACTATATAGTTTATACATTATATATTACATATAATTTATTTAAAGATATGTATTATATATCATATACACATATAATGTGCTTAGTTAAAAGTATGTTCTTATGTTTACCTAATTTTATATTATGAAATACCATATTTTATATATATATATATATATATATATATATATATATAAAGGTAGAGACAATAATATAATGATCACCTTTGAATTTGCTGCCCAATTTAACAAATGAAATGTCTTACCATGTACATTTGCAATCCTTTTAAGATTAATTTCTACTTCCTGAATCTAAATATATTCAACCTTCTCACGAATGTTTTATGCTTTTTGCTATATATGTATGTATCTATAAGCAAAATACAGCACTTTTTTTCCTTGTGCTCAAATATTTTTATTAAAAAGACATCATCCTCCATGTACCATCCTATAACTAGAAATTTTCAGTTAACATTATTTTCTGATGACTGATCTTGTTGAGATGTGTAAATCAGATTATTTGATATTAACTTTAATTTGATAGGACTGTTACATAGCATTCCATCACGCAAGATCGCCACATTTTTTATGAATCCTTTTCTCTTGGTTTAGATTGTTTCAGTTTTTTAGCTATTAAAACAATGCTCAAATGGCACCCAACTGCACTTGCAGCAAGAACAATTTCTGCCCCTGGCTAGCCCTGCATCTGATGCCCGCACCAGAGAAGCTTATAGGAATGGCAGAGTCCATTTCTGAGCACTTGCCCAGTTGAAATTCTTGATCATCTACTGAGTTCCTTCCTTGGGTCAGGCACTGAACTTTGAGGATCACACTGATGAATGAGACACGAAGCCTTCATGGAAAATATGGTGTAATACAAGATGAGCAAGAGAGAGAGCAGTTGAAGAGATGTATGGGGCATCATCAAGGCTCAAAGGAGGACAAATCATATATTCACAACAGCCAAGCTACAGAAACAACCTAAGTGTTCGTCAATCAATGGATGAATGAATAAAGATGATGTGTTTTATATATATATATATTTTTTTTTTCCCCCCACCAGGAGAAAGAATAAAATCCTGCCATTTGCAATAATATGGATGAACCTTGAGGGCATTATGCTAAGGAAATAAATCACACAGAGAAAGACAAATATGTATGATATAGCTTATATATGAAATCTAAAACAGCTGAACTCATAGAAACAGAATAGTAGCATGATGTTTACTAGTGGCTTGAGGATGGCAGAAATGGGGAGACGTTCAAAGAGCATAAAGTTTCACTGATGCAAGATAAATACATTCTGGAGTTCTACAGTACAGCATGGTAACTATGGTAACTATAGTTAATAATACTGTATTATATACTTGAAATTTGTTAAGCAAGTAGATCTTAAATGTTCTCACCACAAAAACAGAAATGGTAATTATGTGAAGTGATGGAGGTGTTAGCTAACACTATGGTGATAATTATATTGTAATATATCAGTGTATCAAATCAACACTTTGTACACCTTAAACTCACACAATGTTATATGTCAATTACTTGTCAATAAAGCTGGGAAAAAAAGGAACTGATCACAAAAAAGTGCTTAAATATATTTGCATATTTAATCTCTGCACATGTGAATTTTCCAAGTGGCTTATAGAACAGGAGAACCTTTAACTTTATGAAATATTGCCCAAATTGATCACCAAAGTGATTTCTCAATTTACATTCCCTATTTATAATCTAGCAAACTATGGTAATTCCATTTATCAGACCATTGACAAAATTGACTATTTATTGTACAATTCCGTGTTAAGTATGAAAAAAAAATGTCAAGGACTTCAGAGACATTCTGAGTTCACGTTTA
This sequence comes from Eubalaena glacialis, assembly GCF_028564815.1. NCBI lineage: Eukaryota > Metazoa > Chordata > Mammalia > Artiodactyla > Balaenidae > Eubalaena > Eubalaena glacialis. Next base: position 16,674,137 of record NC_083719.1, read on the forward strand.
TTTTTCTCCGTCTATGGTCACCATCCATGTGATAAAAGTGGCTTCTCCTTTTCAGTTTGTATTTTAAACTCTGCAACTACTGTTCCACTGCAGTACCCTTTCTTTCTTTGAACATCCTTCTTTTTTTCCCACTAGCCATTGAAGATCTGTGATACATGTACTATATAAAGGTGAACCTTAAACTATGAAATTAACAGGTTGAAGAATGAAAGCTCTCAGCCAAATTACAGAGTTTAGGTGGGTGTGACTTCTTCCCATAACTTCCAGCAAAGACTTACGTGATCTAATTCTGCACAGCCTCATAAACCTAATTTTCTATCAGTTCACACCTCCCTAGGAGGAATCTTGCCTGCCTCAAGACTTCTACATATTCTGCTGTTTCACTTGCAATGCTCTCATGCCATATATAAGCATGACGCCTCCACCTTCAGGTCTCTGTGCAAAGGTCATCTATTAATGAGTTCTTCTCTGACCATTGTAATAAAAATAGCAGCCATAGTCCTAGAACTCCCTCTCTACCTTGCTTTATTTTTTTCCATTTCAATTACCATTATATGTTGCACTATTCTTGCTATAGTAGTCACCACAGTAAACAAAACATAGGATGCCTTTATGAAACTTACATCTGACTGGAATGTATTTCTGTTTACTGCTGCAACCACTACAGCAAGAATAGTGCCCCGTCATAGAGTATGTCATAAATTAAAATTTCGCAAATGAATGAACGTGTCCAGCTTTCATGACTGCGTGATCAATATGGTACTTTTCAAGTTGGGGAACATAAAGTTTATTGCATATTTAGCATAGTTCCTGGCACGTAGTAGCTGCTTAATATACATATGTTTAATAACCATGAAAAAGTTCAAGCTTTTGGAGTAATATGAATTTATATCAGAACATGTTGAACCCAAATAACTTCAAAAAAGCAAAATGAAGATATCCAGGAGACTAATAAGTACAAATAAGGAATTAAGAGAACCGTAGATTGCTGTTAAGAAATGGCCCTGGGCTGTAAGTATTCACATTTGGGGAAAGACTATTAAATTTCTTCCAGTATGCCCTCTTATTTCTTCCTATTAATGTTATATTTCCTGGGTTTTAGCTGGGCACATGATTATCTAGCTAAAGCCTGCAAAAAAAGTAGGCTTCAGCATAGTGGTCTCAGGACTCAGCCTTCTTATACGGTCCCTGGCTTCTCCCAGACTGAGTGACCCAAGAAAACTGCGAGGTGGCCTCTGCTGACCTGGCCTCAGAAATCACACAGCATCACCTTCACCACTTTCCATTAGTCATAAGTGAGTCACTGAGACCACCTTAGAATTAAGACTGAGTCACAGAGGCCAGCATATCAAGACTGAGTGAGTCACCAAAGCCAGCTTAGAATCAATCATCTCTTAAAGAGAAGGATGTCAAAGCATTTTCAGACTTATTTTAAAACTTCCATAGTCACAATTTGTGTGTGTACGTATTTTTTGTTGTTACTGTTGTTTTGTCTGTTTACTTATTTTCTGACATACTACTCCATTAACTCAGAGAGAATATTTCTCTTTCTCAGTGTTGTACCGCCAGCTTCTATCAGAACATAAAATGAAACACAAAATAGTAACCATCCCATAGGAATTTTGTGACTAAATGAAACACAAATATTTCAACCTGATTTTCTTCAGCTGTAAAATGCAGAATAAATGAATCATAGTGTTTTCATGAAGATTAATGAGTTGATACGTGTAACAAAATACGTGTGTGTGTGTGTGTGTACATATATATCTGAGCCTATAGGCCATGGCTTCACTAAATGGTAGTTATTGCCAAAATCTTTAAACTCCAGAATTGTTTTGATATAGTGAGTATTGAATAAAATTTTGTTGTATTACTGGATTACTTAGAGACTTGGAAATTAGGCCAAATACTGAACTTTGAAGCAGCAGTAATAATGCTCCTTTGGAAACATAAAGAAGCAACCACTGGGTCTGAAATTGAGAGTTCATGAAGGGAGCAGTGAGGGATAAAATCTTACCTGGACTTTCCCAGTATAATTATTAAAATTATTATGATGATGGACAAAAACCTGAAATGTTGAAAGTGAGAAATATCATTCTCTCTGCATACATGCCACCTTTTTTTGATCCAAGTCACATCTTTTAATTTTTCCCTAAGTTATTGATGCTAAGTTAAATAAGCCAGACACAAAAGAACAAATACTACATGATCCCATTTAGATGAGAAATTTTAAATTGTCAAATTCACAGAAGCAGAGAGGAGGGTTACCAGGGCTGGGGGTGGGAAGGGGCACAGGGAGGTACTGGTCAAAGGGTACAGAGACTCAGTCATGCAAGGTGAATAAGAGATTCACTGTACAGCCTCATCCCTAAACTTAAAAATAAATGTATTGTATACTGAAAATTTTGCTAAGAGGGTAGATTTTATGTTAAGTATTCTTATCATACACACAAAAATACATAAATAAAGAGGTCTTCAGGAAACTTCTGGAGCTGGTGTATATATATTTATGGCATTGATTATGGTACACTTATTTCCAAACTCTGCAAATTGTATTGGGTTGGCCAAAAAGTGCCTTCAGTTTTTAAGTAAAAATAAAAGACACATTTTTCATTTTCACCAAGAACTTTATTGAGCAACGTATTCACCCTTTTGTTCCACTATCTTCTGCCATTTTTCAGGCAACTTCATAATTCCATCTTCCCAAAACTTTTTCTTTTTGAGCAAAGAACTGTTCCAGGTGCCTTTTACCGTCTTCCAGGGAATTGAAATTTTTTCCATTAAGAGAACTTTGTAAAGACCTAAATAAATGGAAATCTGAAGTTGCAGTGTCTGGTGAACACGGCGGATGAATCAGAACTTCCCAGCCAAGTTGTAACAGTTTTTGCCTGGTCGTCAAAGAAACACGCAGTCTTGCATTATCCTGATGGAAGATTATGCGTTTTCTGTTGACTAATTCCGGACGCTTTTCGTTGAGTGCTGCTTTCAGTTGGTCTAATTGGGAGCAGTACTTGTTGGAATTAATCGTTTGGTTTTCTGGAAGGAGCTCATAATAGAGGACTCCCTTCCAATCCCACCATATACACAACATCACCTTCTTTAGATGAAGACGGGCCTTTGGTGTGGTTGGTGGTGGTACATTTGCCCCAGGATCTCTTCCGTTCCACCTTATTGTACAGCATCCACTTTTCATCACCTCTCACAATTTGGTTTAAAAATGGAACGTTTTCATTACGTTTAAGTAGAGAACTGCATGTGGAAATATGGTAAAGAAGGTTTTTTTGCTTAACCTAGGTGGAACCCAAACATCAAAGTGATGAACGTAACCAAGTTGGTGCAAATGATTTTCGATGCTTGATTTGGATATTTTGAGTATGTCGGTTATCTCTTGTGTGGTATAATGTTGATTGTTCTCAATTAATGTCTCGATTTAATAGTTATCAATTTCAACTGGTCTTCCCGACCGTGAAGCATGGTCCAGTGAGAAATCTTCAGCATGAAACTTCACAAACCACTATTGACATGTTCGAGCAGTCACAGCACCTTCTCCATACACTACAAAAATCTTTTTTGGTGTTTCAGTTGCGTTTTTACCTTTCTTGAAATAATAAAGCATAATATGCCAAATATATTGCTTTTTTATTCCAGCTTCAATATTAAAATGGTTACACAAAAAGTCTTTTGATAAGTTTTTTTTAAGTGCATGCTGACATGACAGCTGTCACATACAGTCTAACAAAATTGTTTGGAATGAAGTTAAAGACAGCTAAGTGCTACTAGAGCCATCTTATGGAAAAAAACAAATGAAACTTTTGGCCAACCCAATATACATTAAATATGTGCAACTTTTTATATGTCCATTACAAGTCAATAAAGTGGTTTTAATAAAGATACTAAAGGTATGAAGATTTTTACACCAATACTCATGTTAAATTAAATATGAAAATAACATATCAAACCTGCTTCAAGAAGAAACAAAAAGATATTTTAAAAATAAATTGATTTGAATTCAAAATTCTTAATAAAATGTAAATGTCAGACTCAGTGGTTTTCATTGTTAAGTTTTTTCATACATTCAAAGAAGAATTAATATTATTATACACAACTTCTAAGTATAATTATTACTTGGATTTCCAAAACTGAAAAAGATATTAAACAAAAGAAAATTATAGGCAAATATTCTCCATGAATATTCTCAACAAAAATTCACCACTAAATGGAAAGGATAACATACAACAACTAAGTAGGTTTATCCCAGGAATGGAATATTAGTTCAAAATTTGAAATTCAATCAACATAGATCATCCCATTAAGTGAATAAAGAATAAAAATCATAAGAATACTCAATAGATGCAAAAAAGCATTGGGTGAAAAAATGCAACACGCACTCATAATAAAATTGTCAAAAAATAAAAAGAAACAGAAATAAGTATCTCATGTTGACAATGAATTACCACTAAAAAGCACAGTTAAGAGTATACTAAATGATAAAAAAAATAATGCTTTCTCCTCAAGTTAAGAAAAAAGGCAAGAATATTCACTCTAATTCTTTCTATTCAAAACTTCACTGGCAGTCTTCACAGAGAGCATGAGAGTCTATTTACAAAATTCTAAAGATCTACAAAAAAATCGCCAAAATTAAGTGCATTTAGTAAAGTAACAAAATAATAATCAATATTTTAAAACATGCATTTCCATCTTCCAGCAAAACTTATAAAACCATATTTTAAAAATACTATTTACAATAGCATCAAGAAAGCACCATAATTAGAAATAAATTTAATAAAATGTGTAAAACCTCTACACTGAAAACTACAAAATATTACCAAGAGAATTTAATTACAGAAGATTCAAATAAATTAAGAATTATGCCATGTTAACAGATTTGAGGACTCAACATTGGTAAAATATCTTTTCTCTCTAAATTTATATATATATATGTATATATGTCATATATATAATTATGTAATATATATGAAAACTTTACATATTTATGAATCCAAATAAAAATCTTTGATTTTCACATGAAAATGTGAAGACCTAGATTAGCCAAAACATTTGGGAAAAAGAAAAGAACAAATTTTAGGCTCTTGGAAATCAGGACCACATGACTTCAAGCCTTAGTTTTAAACTACAGTAATCAAATATATGTCAGTGAGATAGAATAAGAGAGTTCAGAAAGAGACACATATGTGGTCACAATTTAGACAAATTTAATAGAGAAGATGGTCTTTCAACAAATGATTCACAATTTAGACAAAGTTAATAGAGAAGGTGTTCCTTCAACAAATGATAGTGTAACAATTAGATATTTGTCTAGAAAAAAAAAATGAACAAAACCTGATACAAAACTCAGTTCAAACTGGATCATAGACTTTCAAAGGCTAAAATGTCAACCATCTAAAAGAAAATATACAGTCAAATTTTGAGGATCTTTTAAGTCAAATAATTCTGAGAAAGGAAAGAAAGAAAGGAAGGAAGAAAGAAAGAAAGAAGGAAAGAAAGAAAGGAAGAAAGAAAAACCACTAGCTACATAAAGAAAAGTATATAAATTAGATTTTTATCAAACTTAACCTTCTCTTCAGATATCATTATTCAAATGAAATAGTAAGCCTCAATCTAAGAGAAAATATTTTTAACATATACATCTTACAAAGATCTTATATCCAGCAATATATAAAGGATTCTTGTAATTCAAAAATGACTAGGTAAACCTCCTAATAAAAAATATGCAAAATATGTGAACAGACACTTCATAAAAGAAGATATATACAGAATATGTACCAGAAAAAATGTCAGCAGAGAAATTAAAACCACAATAACATACCCCTTCATACATTCTAACATAGCTAACATAAAAAATTGGTAATTCCAAGTGAGGATGCAGAGCAATAAGAACTGTCATGCATCACTGTGAGAATGTGACGTATACAACCTTTTAGAAAATAGTTTGGCAGTTTGTTATAAAGTTAGACATACACTTACCATATGACCTAGAAATTTCACTTTACTCAAAGGAAAGAAAGCCATATGTCTGCAAAGACTTATATGTGTATGGCCATAGCAGCTTTATTTATGTTAGCTCAAACCAATTAGGAATCAACCCAAATGCTCATTAGCAGGTGAATTGATAAAAAAAGATAATATATTCATAAATGGCCACAAATAACAATAGGGATAAAAACTGAGGATAAACTAGAGCAAAATAATCTCAACACAAAAGAGTACATACAGCATGATTTCATTTATATGACATCCTAGAATGGGAAAAAAAAATCTATAGTGACAGAAATCAGGTCAATACTTCTCAAGAAAAATGGAGAAAGACAATATCTGGGGAGGTAGAAATGATCTCTATTAGTGTTGGCCAAGTGAAATATAATGTACGCCACATATGCAATCTAATTTTTTCTATTAGTCACATTTAAAAAGTGTAAGAAACAAGTGAATTTCATTTTAACAACACATTCATTATATCTAAAATGTTATCTTTTCCTGTAATCAAATTGTTTTAAAATTAACTAGATATGTTACAGTATTTTTTTTCACACTGTTTTCAAAATCTGATACTCATTTTATACTATAGAACATTTCAGTTTGAACTAGCAACACTTCAAGCTGTTCAGTAGACCCTTGTGACTACAGTATTGAACAACCAGCTCTGTACTTCGATCAAGGGAGTTGTTACTAGGGTATAAACATCCATCAAAATTCATAGACCCTTATTCTTAAATGTGAATATTATTATATATAAACCATGTAGCAATTATCAATAAGTGGATAAAACACGGTGATGTTTGATACTGTTGAAAAACTAGAAGGAAAATTCTCTAGTGGAATAGAATAAAGATATATATGAGAGAGAGAGAGAATTTAAACTATGAAAATGAAATCTCAGATCAGTGGGGACAAAAAAAAGGATGATGTAACTAGTTAAAATTGGTGGCAAAATAACTAAATGTTCCTTCCTTGGAAAAAATAAACTTAAGACTCTTCACACAATACCCACAATGAATCCCACTGCATTAAAACTTTAAATATAAATATTAAGGAGCTAAAAGAGATATTGATGGCTTGGAATTGGTCTTTTAGCATAATTTGTATTTTCTAAAGAAAACAACAAAGGAAAAGATTGATGATGACCCCAAATTCCTAACATATCTTTATATTACAACAATAAATATCACCAAAAGAGAGAAATATAATAAACTGAGGTATAAAAGATTTTAGCATAGATGTTACCACTAAATGGTAGATTTATTTTATATACATTTAATAATTATAAGAAAAAGAAAATTGACATATAAGCATATAGAAAAGTGGTAGATAATTCAGGAAGAATAACTGCTTAAGTCATGGGGATATAATGTACAGCAGGGTGACTATAGTTAATACTGTATTACATATTTGAAAGTTAAGTGAGTATATCCTAAAAGTTCTCATCACAAGAAAAAAAAATTGCAACAATATATGGTGACACACATTAACTAGACTTATGGTGATCATTTCACAATGTACACATGTATTAAATCATTATGTTATACACTTGAAACTAATATAATGCTATATGTCAATTACATCTCTTTCTCTCTCTCTGTACACACACACACACACACACACACACACACACACACACACACACAGACATAAATGGTCAGGACATAAAGAAAAAAAATATACAATTTTTATTTGGTCAGGGTGTACATCCTTGAACACATTCTTCAAGGTTTATACATTTGGCTATAGGTACCAAAAGCCATCAAACCATGTATAGTTCTTGAGTCAGCAATTTTACTTTTACAAAATCACTTACAGACATGTTGAACAAAAAGATGCTTGCCTCCACTCTAGGATAACACATCCTTGTCTTTTTTGTAATTTTGAAAATAACCATATAGATTTCCGCCCGTCTCATTCACTTCAGATATTAAAATTGGTTCCTGACCTAACTGGAATCCCCAGTCTGTTGTGAGGTTTGTGTCTTCATATTCTACTTTGTTTTTTGTCAACAGTTTCAACTGCCTGGAGTCACTGTCTTTTCATTGCAACTATTAGTTCTTATCACTCTTTCTTTTACTTCATTAATTAAAAAAAAAAGTAATAGTGACACTTTCTGTGAACGTAAAACTTATAAGCCCTTTATCTGCACTAACCCATTTAATCTTTAAACCAACCCTAAAAGATTAATATCACTACACATTATGAAGATAAATTAACATGGACAAACAGTTAAATATCTTGCCCAGGGTCATACTAGTAAATTGTTGTTGTGTAGGAGACATGACTCCTGAATCTGCACTTTCAGAATCACTCACACCTGTCTCAGGTCATCATACAATGCTTGTTATTTAAGAAGTATCAAATGAAAACAAAATTAAACCAAAGTCGGTTTGATTTATAATATGGGGTAAGCAATGAGGTTCACTGCAACTTTCTATATAATAATGAATCATTGAAAACAAATACAATGTTGAATATCGGTAACTAGTTAGATAAATTATGGTATATTTGAAAGTGGAATATTATCTATCAATTAAGAATGCTATTGTATCAATACATTTATTGATGGAAACTTATATAAGTTTTCAAATTTTAAAAAACCCTAGAAATAATTAGGACAGGAATGATCTTATTTTTTCAACATAAGTGTATTTTATAGGTACAGAAAAAGTTCTACAATGGCATAGAAAAGTGCTGATGGGAAAAATTTTTGAAATATAGTACAAAAGGTGATTTTAAAATGATTCTTTACTTTTGTCTGCATTTTCAATGTTCCTACAATGAATACATTTATTACTTGTGAAATAAAAATGAATAACATGTATCTATAATCATTATAACATGCCATAACTAACATCATCTTACATATACACTGTGATCTTTTTTCAGTAAAGTTCAGGAACTCAGCAATAATGAACATTCAAGTCTTTTTTTGTATTTCAAAAAGCAGTGTAAAATACAGTGAAGCATGGGATGGACACTTGGCACATTTATGAGTAGAGCACCGTTCTAAAACGTTCGGAACTAGAATGAATTCAGAAGAGAAAAAATGCTCAGCATTCAGAGATGGTCAAACAGGATTTTTTTATGTAACAGCGCCACCATCACCACAACAAAAATAATGGGGAAAAAAATCTTTAGGTCCCAGCTTTTCATGGTACACTTTTAAGAATATATTAGTCTAGAATAATCAATTAAGGAAAACAAAAAAGTCAATAAAGCATGCTAAAAATAATGTAATAGGCCTTCAATTATTTCTAAATTAAGATGGCCCTGCTGTTTCAACATTGATATAAAAATGTCAACATGACAGATTTCTTAGTTTGCACTGAGTGCTTTTTTCAGTCCCCCATATTGCTATATAATACATTAGTTTACTTTGTGTTTGATTTTAGAGAAATAGAGTAATTGCTTCACCTCCATATTTTAAAGCAAACCTATTAAAGTGAAAGTAACATCTTCTGGTTTGTTAATGAGGTTTGGGGTTGCTATGTCAGTGTGGTGAGTCAATCAGTTCTACAAGATATTGACCTGTATTTCCAGTCAGTCTCCATGAATACACAGACTCTAACCCTAAAAAGGAAAATAACCAAAAACTGAAATTCAAGTGAGCAGAAGAGGGCAGCATGGTATAGGCTCCTGTCAGTTCCAAAATAACCCCCTATCAATGCTCCTGATATTATACACGTGAAATCTAACTTCCCCATGTCCTCACTGCACTCTCTATAGACACTCAGCATGCTATACATTACACATTGGATATTTGATTAGTTAAGGTACAGCTACAGCTACCCTTAGAATCCCAGAGGGTTACCCTGAGAGAGATATACTTCAGCTCACATGAAGTCCAGCCTCGGTGTAGTAGTCATTGGCTGCAGATGGCGGCCATGGGAGTGGATTCTATTCTAGCTCCTTCCAGCTTGCAGCTCTGACATGACCTGGGGCCTCAGGGTCCTCTGCTGGACCCTCAGCATCCCACAGGCAAAAGAAGGAAAATAGGGAGTACAGATCCCCTGTGGATGGAGCGTAGATTTATCCCTTCCATTCTTACTCCATTTGAGGGAAATAGATACAAATGGAATTAAGACTGGGAAATGTAGGCACTGAGGGGGTACCTCTATAGAAGGAGAACAAGAATCTTTGTGGGCAGCTAGCTGACTCTGGCATGCACCATTTCACAAATCTAAGATCTTTTCACCTTGGGCTGACCTCTTGGGGAGACCAGATGTTCATTTTTGCATATACCAAATTAGGATGGTACGTGGCAAAGCTTGCAAAATTTGTTTAATGAATGAGTGAATCTTGGAATGCAAAGGAGCATAATTATTCTTATTAGTTGTCAAAATTATGGATATCTGTCTATCACTACTTACTGTGATATTGGTAAATACCAATTGAGATCACTGGAAACTATCAGAATATTGCTTAGGGCAACTTGTTGCTATAGGCTCTCAAAAATTTCATATTTATTCAATAGCAGAATTTTAATTTTTTTTTGCATGTTATTATCTCACACAGAGACTTAAATTCACATCTAGGGTAATTTTTTTTAAAAAAGTAGGCTACATAGTCGTATGTAGAATTGTCACTAATAAAAAATAGGCACTAAAAAATCAAAATTTTTTTTTTAAAAAGCAGCGTTTTTTTTTTTTCATTTAAGGAATAAATAATGGGGTGAAAACATTTTGGGACTAAGGTAAACTGTGTAAATGGAACCACAAGGCTCATTTTTTCTCAGTTATCTTTTTATAACTGTACCCCTGAATGCATAATCTCTCAGAATAATTAGAAAATGCAACATTAAAGGCTAAAACAAAAAAGAAAAATACGTGAAATACTGAAGGAAACAATACTTATAAAATCTGAAATAGCAAGTCAATGATAGCATTTTTTAAAGTACATGTATATAAAATATAAACTATATCCTGAGGCAAATGTTTCTGGAAGTTTTAAAATATTCTCAGGAACAATTTGCATGGTAAGCAATAGTAAACAATGGAAGAACAAATTTAGTTTTTAAAACAGACAAATATCTTACTTAAGAAAAACCTACAGAGTGAAAAACGCATATTTGCATAAATGTAAATTGTGACAAATATCATGTTAATAACACGTAGCATTTGATAAGTTTTTACAAAATTAACAAGGCAGGATAATCTAAGAAATAATAGCCATAGAGTATTGTAATTCCCAATGATAGAAATAGTTTAAAAAAAAAACAAGAAACCTAAGGTTGAAGAGGGGATGCTCTGATGTGAGAAAGTTACAACCTCTGAAAAGTTTAAGGATCATACAACACACATTACATTAATCTCTACTCCTCCCCATGTGTTGGGTCTCTGCTATTTTTATTTGTTTTTAAATTTCACTACAATCTTCGTAGTCTCAATATGGCAACTATTGTATCATTTTAAAATGATATGATACTCTCTGGTGATCCAAGATGCAAAAATGCCAAAGCCTTTCTTCAAATATTAATACTGAAAAGAGCAGAATTCCAATACATATATTGCCAGAAAATTGAAATAAACCATATTTTATAAGCTATTATTTCAAATTTGCTGATGCAATAAATCTAGTATTCTTAAAACAATAGATTATAAATAAATGATGTTGTACGTTTAAGAAAATATCTTGTATGTCTTCTAAAAGGATATCATCAACCATTGTCTTAGCATAGTTGAAAATCAAAACAATGCATTACATACAGAAATACTGGTATCAATAACTTCCATATGTTATACTATCAACATTTAAAAGTAAAAATATATCCATTCTATGATATCATACATTAACACTAATTTATATTTCATTGTATTTTGTATTTTAATAGTAAACTTTCTGTTCTTCTTGTGATTACTATTTAAAATGGTTTTTCCCAAATCCCTGAATGGTGCCGCCACTGCATGACAATGCCTCTAAGAGCGAAATAAAGCTAAAGAAGTGAGAAAAGACAAATGAAGGAATCTAAGACCACGTGACAAAGCAGAAAAGATTAAAGTCCGATGTGAGACCTTCAAAAAAGCAATCAAAAAAATCTAGCATGAGAGGAGAGAGAGAAAGAGCAAATAAAATAGCAAACATCAGACAAAGGTTCAAGGTAGAGTGGTAAATTAAATGAATTTAAAGACACCTTTAAAAATGTGCAGTGAATAGTAGTAACTTCCATTAAAATTATTTTTAAAACGAATATAAAACAATTAAATATTTCCAAAGTTATGTCAGATAAGTAATACTTATTTTATTGGATAAAGCACCTATTGATATTTACCAGTTTGTGGAATCTCTCTCTTGATCCCTCCTATTCTTGTTGAATTTCTACCACTCACTGCCTATAATCTACTAATGCCAAAGGAAAAATCTGTTAGATTGTGCTTACCAGTTTGCTTATAATAGGGTATGAAAAAGCCACAGAAAAATTGAACCTTTTTGTTATTTTCAAATGCTCAAATATTCTATGTTACTCTCTGGATGCTGAGAACTGGTAACCAAGCAACTGCAGCAGAGGCTGGAATTTGTCTACTTTGGAGACACATAGACCTTTCAAGAAGGCCATAAATGAGACGACCTGAGATGAAAAGGGAGATTTCATTCTTACAAAAGATTTGTTGAAATTTGTGTCGGCTAATTCATTTACATCATTAGATTCTCCATGATAAAAATAAAATCTTCATTTCAAGTGCTTAACGAGAAAGGAACATAAATAAATACATGTAACTGGTGTTATGTGTCATTCTTCAAACATTTTAACCTAAGAATATATTCTGGGGTTAGTTCCACATTTTTGCTTGACTGTGAAATGGATGTTGTTAATTTACTGGAATTTATATCCATTCAAACTTACACTTAGCATCTTCACCTCACTTGTTGCATTGGCTTTAGCAAAACGAGCTTCTTACTAGATTATGTATCAGTGCTTTGTCATTGACAAGACTGGTGTCCAGTATGTAAGTGACATAAGACATATAATTTTGTATAATCAAAAATATCAACACCATTCAATGGAATAAATGGACGATCATGTACCTCCTTCACAGTAATGACTCCAACTTCCAATATATTTTAGTCATGATGTGAAATCATGACTTGCTGTTAATGGAGAAGTTTAAACTCTTTGGAATCAATTTAAAAAATATATTTGTATCTCTGCATTCACCATGGTCTTTCTCTCCAGTTCCCCCAAACGGGGGTTTTAGCTGCTTTTTGACTGCTTACCTAATGATAGGGACTAGCTGTGAGAGTGCCAATCAATGTGCATTCAAGGGTAAGGGCCACCTATATCTGAACCATGTGTGTTATTTTCTCCACCTCACCTCCCTGTGTTCTGAGTGAGCTCAGGCATCTGAGGGAACAGTCTGGACTGCACTAACATTAAAATGATAGTTTGTCCCCCCTAATTGTCATAAAATAATTGCCTTTACAAATATTAATCTCTCAGAACTCTGCAGCCAGACCACATCTGCAAATGCTGACTATTCCAACCGCTGATGATATGATCTTGGGCAAGGTATTTAATTCACTGCCTTTCAATTATTTTGTCTCCAAAGTGAAAACAATAGTACTATCTCCCTTAGAGTGTTGCAATGAGGTAAATATGAGTTGATACATACATTTAGAATAATGTGTAGCATTAATAATTACTTAAAAAATATTAGACACTATAATTGTAGTGATTATTAATAATACATTTATAATTCCAGTTCATTTATGCTACTCTGTAGTCAATTAAGACGTCAGTTAGAAAGTTGTCAACTCAGTAGTCAATTAGAAAGCAAAGAACCAAGGGCAATTGGAAAAAAGAAATGAAAACAACTTTGCTACTTCTTATATGCAAAACACTATAAAAACTGTTCATAGTATATATTTTTTAAATGTTTTTCAAAAGAGCATGAGTACCAAAAATAGTTAATAGAAGGAGAGGGAGAGAGATAAACTTGGGTTACACTGTATTTCTTTTAAAATCTGTGAGAAATGTTTAAAATCTTTAAAGAAATTACATATAAGAAATCTTATATATATCTTATATATATAAAGAAATCATATATAATATATGCATATACTGAATACATGTGTTATTAATATACACTGTATAATGGATATATTATATATACAGAGGTATACATATAACATGAAATATATATAGAATATATGCAATTGTATAACACATTTATATATAGACATATATATTATATATAAATGTTTGTAATGACTATTATTGCTTATTATTTTTACTAATGTTGCTACTTTACAACCATAGATAGAACTCTGAAACCAGTACTACTGGAAAACACAAATTCTAAGGCAATAAATTCCACAGTTGAAGGAATGGGAAAAGGCCAGCCCAGTATAAGCTTTTTCTGAAATTTTCCCATATGTTCATTTGGAAGAAGTTCATATTGTGTCGTCTCTTGCCTATTTATCAATTTTCAGATTCTTAATAGTGGCTCACATATTTTTTTACTGTAATCAGAAAGATGTTACTCATGTTTTATGATCCTTTTAATGTACAATTAAGTTGCTAATATTTTGTTGAGGGATTTTGCCTCCATGTTCATCAGGAATATTGGACTGTAATTTTATCTGCTTGTGATGTCCCTCTGGTATTGGTATCAGGTTGATACTGGCTTCATAAAAAGAGTTTGGGATGCAAGGATGGTTCAATATATGCAAATCAATCAATGTGATGCACCTCATTAACAGAATGAAGGAGAAAAATCACATGATCATCTCAGTAGATGCAGATAAAAGCACTTGACAAAATTATATATAATTACCATTATTGTTATGACTCTTCTATATATGTAACATATACACCATACCATAAATGTCAACATCACCAAGCATATTGCATGATTTTGGGTTTCAACCATATTCCAGGTCTTTCATGGGCTGAATATCTGATCAAAATACCCCTTGTTATGCCTTGAATCTTCTTTACTCTCTTCCTAAAATCCCTAATTTTTCAAGATCTAATCTTAAAATTTTCTAGTCACTATGTTACAAGAGATGAAACAATGGAAACCAGGATGCCTATGTTTCAATTCTGGTTCTTCCTTTTACTCTGTGTGTAATTTCTAAAATTTTATTTCCTTCAGCTTTCCTTTATTCAATGATTACAGATTATCTACTATATGCCAATGCTTGGTTATCTGCTGACCACCCAGAGGTTATGTGGTAAACAAAAGACATATTGTATCTACACTTAAGGAGTCTGGAATCTAATGATGAAGCCAGCTGTTAATACACAGATAATTAAAATTAAAGAATTCTAATTTGCTAAGTTCTATAAAGGAACAATGGAAGTTGCTACGAGAGGATATAATAAGCAAGTGTAGCTGAGAGAACCAGAAAAGGAGCAGCAATACACGAGGATGGGAATGCACCCAGAGGCCAGACCATGCCATTCAGCCTGGGTTACAGATTTGGAATTTAATCTAAATCCACTTAGAAGCCACAGAAGGATTCTAAACCCCAGAATGATGTGACCAGATTTCTGTTTATAAAGGATCAATCTGGCAGCCAGATTGGGAGGAGTTTAGATGGTGCCAGAAAGAGAGGTGGGTACCAATTAGGAAGCTACTGCAGTGTTTAAGGTGAGAGACGATGGCAAAATAAATTAGGGAGGAGAGAGGTGGAATGAAGAGAACCAGACAGATGTGAGCTACACTTTAGATGAGCAGCTGACAGGACTCACTAACAGACTGGGTTGAGGGAGAGGTGAGCGTGAAAGGGGTGTCAAGAACGATTCTCAGGTGTCTTGCTTCAACACTTGAGCGGATGGAGGTGTAATTATTGAAAAGAGGACTCTGCAGGGAAACCAGAGACAAGCCAATGGGAGGAGAGAGGCTTAGAGCTCAATTTTGTACCGCTTAATTTTTGAGGTACCAGCAAAGCCTCCAAACATATATATTAAATGTATGTTACCTATAGGAGTCTGATGCACAGAAGAGAGGTTTCAGTTAGAAATATCAATGTCTATATTGTCAACAGCGTCTTCATTTGAAAATGAGGGTTGCACTGTGTGTGACAAAAAACATGAACATGTCTTTATTCCCATCATGTTGAAAATGGACTTGAGGATACGGGGAGGGGGAAGGGTAAGCTGGGACGAAGTGAGAGAGTGGCATGGACATATATACACTAACAAATGTAAAATAGATAGCTAGTGGGAAGCAACCGCATAGAACAGGGAGATCAGCTCGGTGCTTTGTGACCACCTAGAGGGGTGGGATAGGGAGGGTGGGAGGGAGATGCAAGAGGGAGGAGATATGGGAACATATGTATATATATAACTGATTCACTTTGTTATAAAGCAGAAACTAACACACCATTGTAAAGCAATTATACTCCAATAAAGACGTTAAAAAAAAAAAAAGATAGAAAGCACTGACTGAAAAAAAAATTAGGTTACAAAGCAGTACGTAAAATATAATCTAATTTATTATGTAGTTAATAATTACAAAGATAAAGATTTCGAATATGAAAAAAAAAAAAAAAAACATGAACATGTACAAAATGCCAGGCACAAAACACTGGGCACAGACAGAGGATGTGTGAGCCTAATGATATTCCTGCACCTTCAAAAATATACATGTGTATACATGCATACATACACACATATGTAATGTTCAACATATATTTAATAGGGGCAGAAAGAAAAATATTTCCCTTAATAAAAGTTGTATGCATTGTTCTTTATATTCAAAATAGGAAATGTAGTGAACAAATGATATCTATATTATGTGAAAACACATTAACTTTTTGGAATTATCTTTCCTGTAACAGCTTTCCCATCACTTGTAACTGGATAAGCTAGTCACTCAGTCTCACTCAGTAGAGAGGTAACTTCCAGAGGTATCAGTCAAATCCTGTAGCTGCACATGACAGAATTTCTGTTTCACAGGAACAAAAACACAGTTCCTAACCCAACTGGCTTCCAGTTACAGAATTTTGAAAGTAATTATCTGACACAGCAGAAGCCAAACAGTGCTCTATTTTTATTTTCCATTTCAATCTCTGAATGTGAATCAGATTCTCACCAGAAATGTGACAGAAACAAGAGGAAAAGAAATAGATTTACTTATTCATTTACCGCTGCTGAAGCAGAGTCAATACTCTGAAAAATTCAGCAAGACGTTCTCCACTTTTCCACAGCTCTTGTTCCATCACTTCATTTCGTGGTGTTCTACATCAGACTACTTTTACAGTAACATTAAGGAATTTAAATGTATATATTTCCTGTTAACCACATATGACATGTAAACAGTAAAATGTCAGGCGTTATTTGGTTTCTAAATTTTAGTCAATGGGACCTAAAGATAGTTTTCTGTCACAGGCTTTTAATTTATTTATTTTTTTAGAAATGCAATGCACCATTTATTTGTTTATTTATTGTGTTTTATTTATTTTTCATTTCTGGCCACACAGCATGCAGGATCTTAGTTCTCCCACCAGGGATCAAACCCATGCCCCCTGCAGTGGAAGCACGGAGTCTTAAGGACTGGACCACCAGGGAAGTCTCTGTCACAGGCTTTTTAGAAGTATTGTCACTTCACTGAGAGAAGCAAGCAGGGGCACAAGTGCACAATAAAGTACAACTTTATTTGTTATATATCTACAAAAAAATTATGACAACAGACATTAGCATATAGACTTATATGTAACATGCAAAAACTATACTTTATGTGAACAAATCATTTTTTACACTTTCATAAAGATGAACCAGTTATGGTAGAAATTTTACTTCTCCTTCAAGAGAAAGACATCTAGACATCTATGCACAGAGGCACTCTTGAATATAACAGATTATAAGCCTGATTCTTGCATTTTATTTCCCTGCTGTTTTGACAAACTTTATAGCATGGCATTCAGAACAATGAAACCATTTGATTAGCCTAGAGTGTGGCTTGGGCAATGAATAAATAATACTTACTATACTTCTGCAACAACTACTGCTACTACTCCATTTGCTATGAAAGAAAATCCCATGATTCTATATTTTTTCACCTATATTCCCACTCATATTTTGCTGGTTTCTTCTACAGACAAACCATATAACTTGGATAAAGTAGTCAGCATTCAAATAGTGACCTGCGGCTGTTATTTGTGGTAAATAGATTGAACATGTTACTTACCTTGAGCCTACTCTAAACTAGTCACTGGTTATTGACATTGTACTAATTTCAAAATATGTAATGTAAGTAAATTATTAAATGAGTTTTATGTAACTGGGTGTAATGTGTTAGGGGTGTTTTAAGTCATTTAGCTAATATAATTGGGACTGTATCAAAAATGAGTATTTACTGCCCCAGAGCTAAGGTGATCATAAAATTTATCATCAAATGTTCCCTATATTTTATTTTGGGAAAGCAGTGTCTAAACCAAGTACAAACCAGGCCCAATGGGGAAAAATAGAAGCATGGTTGACTTAGAACAATCCTAGAATAAAATCTTAGCTGCTTTTACCCTGTTACATTCATTGTGGATTTTTGCTGGTATCAGCAACAGGAAAAAAAAGAACTTTATGCGTGAAAGTTAAGGTTAGGAGGACAAGAGAGCAGTCATAATTTGTCTGTAATTTAGCCTTAGAAAAGAGAGGGTGAGGAAAACAGATATAAAACAGGGTCTTGGTGCTGTATTCTTGAGCGTCGGGATACAGTCTGAGGGAGAGGGTTATAGAAGAAGGCTTGATAAACCAGCTCTGGCTTGGATGTATTCTGGAAGAAGGTAAAGCTTCATTGCAATACAGGTTTTGGGAGAAGGACTAGCCATACCTCTGCATACATGGAAAGCCATCACCTAAATAGGAAATGATAAGTTTGGTAATAAATTATTCCCTGTCTTAAATTAGTTCCTGTATGCTACAACTGGAAAAGTGATCCAGATTCCAACATGTATCTTCTTGAAAAACATTTGAATATGTATGTATAAAAGAACAAACTATTCTTTCTCAAAATCCAAATGGAATTACCAAGATTCAGCCACAACCCGATGGACTCGGTTTTGTTTGAAATAGTGCTGTAAATAGCATTACATTATGAAATAGGACTCACTATAATTAAACCAGATTTAATAGCATATGTTAATGGCATTTATTGTTAAAAAAGCATGCATGAAACACACTGATAGAACAAGATAAATTGATAATAGGGTATTCACACTGGTAAATAAGGTAATTCAATGTATAAAATATGTGTTAGACTTCTAGTTCAGAAAAGATGGTGTAGATCCAATTTTCCCATTCCTTCCTCATAAGCACAATTATAGACCCTGAAAATGGCACTGGGGACAATCATCAGGGAATCTGAAAGGTGGAAAGAAGGAGAGCTTTTCTGTAACCCTAGATCTGGAGGAACAGGACAGCAGCACAGGAAAGCCATCCAGACCTGGTTTTCCCTGACTCCCAATCCTGAGAATAGAAGCTACCTGAGTAGGCTCATTTCTTCCCTGGATCAAACAGAATTCCCTCTGACCACATCAGGTAAGCAGACAACACTGATAAGGGGGATTGCTTGGGAGCCTCATCAAGAATAAATACCCAGTGGATGCACTCTGCTTCCTCATAAAATGTGAGACTCCCCTTTTCTACCAAGAGCTACTGAGACAGGCGGTAGAGTTGCTGGAGAGACCCAATACTAGCTGATCTGGCCCCAGAAACATCTTTGATTTCATGGTCGCAATATTCTCCATCCCTGTCCAAGGACGCAAAAGAAGCCGAAGGTCACTGGTAGGGGAATTCCACCACACCACTCCATTACCAAGAGACACTTAGCAGACTGGCCTCGGGAAAACTCATTTGGCCCTCGCAAGAGCACCATTTGGGATAATGGGGGACTCCAGTGACTTTAGATAAACCAAGCAGACCAAAACATTACCACAAAGGCACTGAATATTTACTGCCATTTGAACCACAGTCCATAAAAGTAACCCAACATCCACATGCTAAACTTAAACTGGGTGGCTGCCTGTTAAAATAGAACATTTAAACAGAACTCACAGTCTCCTATAATTAAAGGAAAAAATGTCTAGGAAATAATAAAAACTCACCCATTATACCAAGAACCAAGAAAATCACAACCTGAATAATGAAAGACAATCAACTGATGCCAACACCAAGATGAAGCAATTGTTGGAATTATCTGACAAGGATTTTAAAGTAGCTTTTATAAAAATCCTTCAATAGCAAATTACAAATTATCTTGAAACAAATTTAAAAAGAAGAAAAATAGATAATCTCAGCAAAGAAAGAGAAGTTATTAAAAATGGCCAAATGGAATTTGTAGAAACAGAAAAAAAAAATCACTGTATAGGCATAATAGTGGAGATGACAGTGGATAGAATCAATTAACCTGAGGACAGAATGAAATCCACCCAGTCTGAAAAATAGAGAGAAAATAGTCTGGAAAAAAAATAATAAACTGAGCCTCAGGGACCCAAGGGGCAATAACAAAAGCTTTAATGATATATTACTACAATTCTAAGAGGAGAGGTGCAAGGACTGAAGCTGGAAGGATTATGAAGAAATAATGACTGAAAACTTCCCAGACTTGGTTAAAAACACAACCAGCAGATCCAAGAAGCTGAGAAAACCCCAAACAAGTTAAAGGCAAAGAAATCCACACTATGATTTATTATAATTAATCTTCTGAAAATGAAAGATAAAGTGTTAGAAGCAGCCAAAGAGAAATGATGCATTACCTTTAGAGAAAAAACAATTCAAATGACAGTGGATTTCTCCTACGAAATAAGGGAGACTAGAAGGAAGTGGTACACTATTTTGAAAGTTTGAAAGAAAAACACAGTCAACTATGAATTCTATGTTGCAGAAATATCCTTCAAGAATGAAGGGAAGTAAAAACATTCTCAGATGAAGGAAAACAAAAAGAATCTGTTGACATTAGACCTAATCTTATAGATTGGCAAAAGAAAGTTTTCAAACAGAAAGGAAATAACAGATTAAGTAATTGTGAAGCATCAGGAAGGCAGAGTAATAAGGAAAAAAAAGAGAAATACAAAAAAATACAATAGGTTCTCCTCTCCTTGTGAATTTTTAAAATCATATTTACATGTTGAAACAAAAATTATAACATCATCTGATATCCAAGAATATAATATTTTAAAGTAAGGAAAATAAAGGGACCAAAATGAAAATGAGGTTTCTGCATTCACTCAAAATGGTAAAATGTTGACATTAGTAGACTCTCATAAGCCACATATTATATATATATATATATATATATATATATATATATATGGTAACAACTAGATCAACTACAGTAGAAACTATACAAAGAGATACACACAAAAACACTACAAATAAATTGACAGACTCCTAAATAATGTTTATGGAACCCACATAGTGGCATGTAAAAAGAAACAGACAAATGAGAAGCAGAAAAAACAAATAGAAAATGTATAAGAAAACTGAACTCTTATTGATTAACATATCAATAATTACCTTAGATGAAAATGTCTTAAATAGAATAATGATAATATAGAGAAAGCAGACTGAACAATGGAACAAAATCCAACTATATGCTGCTTACAAAAAAACTCAATTCAAATTAAATGACATAGGTAGATGTTGAACATAAAAGAATGGAAAAGATACAGCATGGAAATATTATTTTATTAAAAAAAAAACTAGTGGTTATCTTAGTATCTGACAAAATAGACTTTGTAGCAAAGAAAAGTAAAAGAGACAAAAATAATGATAAAAGGACCATCAGGAAGACATTACCTTCTCAATATGGATGCACAAGAGAGCTTCAAAAATACATGAAACAAAATCTGATAGAGTTGGGAACTTCAACACCCCCTTCTCATCAACTGATAGAAACACAGACAGAAAATGAGCAAGGATACATATGTGATCTATAGGAAAAACCAAAAGGATCTGATTGGCATACATAAAACACTCTTTTTAAATAACAGTATAATATACATTTTTTTTCAAGTACCCACGGAGCATTCACCAAGATAGACCATATCATGGGCCACAAAACAAAACTCAAAAAATTTAAAAAAATATTGAAATTGTACAGAATGTGTTATCTGATTTTAATGGAATCAAACTAAAAATGAACAACAGAAAGAAAACAGAAAAATCTCTAAATACATGGAGATTTTAAAAGACATTTACAAATTATTTCCTTTGAGGAAGTCTCAAAGGAAATAAGAAATATTTATAACTAAATGAAAACAAAATACACCATATCAAAATATGTGGAATGCAACTAAAGTGGTGCTAGGAAGGAAATTTATAACTATATGCTTACATTAGAAATGAGATAGGGTCTCATATCGATAACTTAAGTTCCTACTTCAAGACCTAGGGAAAAAAATGAAACATAAATTCAAGTAAATAGAAGGAAGGAAACAACAAAGATAAGAGCAGAAGTCAATAAAATTGAAGACAAGAAAAAAATAGAAAAATTGATGAAACAAAATTCTGATTCTTCAAAAAATCAATTAAACTGATAAACCTCTAGGAAGACTGAAAAATATTTTTTTAAAAAAAGCAGGAAGACAAAAATCACTAATTCAGTATCAAAGATGGGATAACATTACAGATACTGCATCCTTTAAAAAGATAATAAGGGGATACTATGAAAAACTTTATGCTCATATATTTGAAAACTTAAAAGAAATGGATCAATTCCTTGAAAACCACAAACTACCACAGTGAAAAAGATTATCTGAATTGTCTATGACCATCAAAGAAATTGTATTCACGATTAAAAGCTCCAGACAGTAGCGTTATGTTGGAAGTCTAGTTTTCACTGGGTAATTCTACCAAATATTTAATATCAATATTAATATCAATGTTATAAAATATCTTTCAGAAAACATAAGAAAAGGGAACATTTTCTAATTAATTTAACAAGCCAATATTGCCCTGATACCAAAACAAAAGTCAATACAAAAACAACCTACCTATTATTATCTCTCATGAAATTGAATGCAATGGTCCTCAAAAAAATCTTAATAAATTTATTCATCAATGTATAAAAGATGAAGTGGGATTTAGTCCAGGTATGCAAGGCTGGTTCAACTTTTGAAAATCAATAAATGTAGCCCACCATGTCAATAAGATAAGGAAGGAAAAAACACGGTCATACCAATCAATGCAGAAAAGCATCTGGCAAACTCCATCTGTTCATGATAAAAACTCTCAGCAAGTTAGAAATAGAGAGAAATTAACTCAACTTGATAAACAGCATCTATATAATAAACCTACAATTAACATCATATTCATATCATGAATACTTTTCCACTAAGATAAGAACATGGCAAAAACGCCATCTCTTACCACTCTAATTCAGCATAGTACTTAAGTTCTAGCCAGTGAACGCCATCTCTTACCACTCTAATTCAGCATAGTACTTAAGTTCTAGCCAGTGAAGCCAGAAAGGGAAATAAAAATGCACACAGATCAAAGAGTAGAATCAAAAGTCTCCCTGTTTGTAGAGGACATCATTATTTATGTAGAAAATGCATCAAACAAACAAATGGAAGAAAAAAAATCTCCTAGAATAAGTGAGTTTAGCAAGTTTGCAGGCTAGAAGATGAACAAACACAAATCAATAGGAACAATGAACATGCAGAAACTAAAATTAAAACACAATACCATTTATAATCACTCCAAAGAAAATCATAAATTTAATAAATTGCACAGTGATAAAATATGCACAAAGTATTTTATGTACCATATGCTGAAAATTGCAAAATGCTGATGACAGATATCAAAGCCTAAATGAAGATATCATGTTCACGAATTGGAATCCTTAACATAGTAAAATGTCAATTCTTCCCAAATTCATCTATAGGTTTAATATAATGCCTATCAAAATTCCAGCAAGATCTTGTATAGACATAAACAAACTTATTCCAAAATTTCTACAGGAAGACACAGGCTCTTAATTAATTAAAACAATCTTGACAAAGAAGAAACCTTGCTATCTTTGATATCAATGCTTGCCATATAGCTACAGTAACCAAGAAGATATGCTATTGGTTGAGAAAGAGATGTGTAGATCAAGGGAACAGAAAAGATGAACCAGAAATTGACTGACACAAATATGCTCAACTGAATTTTAACAAAGGTGCAAAACCAATTCAAAGAGGGAAGGACAGTCTTTTTAATAAATCGTGCTGGATCAACTGGATAGCTACAGGCAAAAAACAACCTTGCCCTAAACCCCACATTTACGAAGTTTATCTCATGTTACACTGTAGACATATATGTAAAACCTAAAACTATACAACTTGTGGGGGGAAAAGAGGAGAAAATTTTGGCACATAGCACTAGGAGAAGAGTTCTTAGATTTGGCACCAAAGCAAGATGCATAAAAGAAAAATATTCATAAATTGGACCTTGTTGAAATTAAAAACTTTTTCTCTGTGAAAGCCTATGTGAAGAGAATTAAAAGATAATTTAGTTGCTCCCTAGAGACTGGGGCAAGGATTTGTAAACTACGTATCCAACAAATATTGTCTAGCATTTATAAAGAACTCTCAAACTTAACAGTTAAAAAAAAACAAATAGAAAATGAGCAATGACCTGGACAGACATTTCACCAAAGACGCAGATGGAAAATAAGCACGTGGAAAGCTGTTAAATATCATTATGCACTAGGAAAAAGAAAATTACAACCACATGAGATATCACTACTCATTTAACAAAATGTTAAAATAAAAAATAGCAACAACACTAAATGGTGGGGAAGATGTGAAGAACTGGATCACTCATATACTGCTGGCAAGGATATAAAATAACACAACCACTGAAGAAAACAGTCCGGCAGTTCCTTAAAAAAGTAAGCATGCTACTACGATGCAATTCAGCAACTGCACATCCTGGCTTTTGTCCCAAAGAAATGAAAACTTATGTTCACACAAACAGCTAAAAACAAATGTTCATAGCAGATTTACTGTATAGCTCAAACTGGAATCAGCCCAGATGTCCCCGACTGATGAATGGTTAACCAATCGGTGGCACAGGTCTATCATGGAGTCCTACCAGCAATAAAAGGGAACAAACTATTGATACATGCACCAAATTGAGTGAATCTCCAGACTTACGTCAAACGAACAGCAGCCAGTCCCAAAAGGTTACATATTGTATGTTGTATATTTCTATTTCTAGTTCTATAACATGTTTTAAATGGCAAAATTGTAAGGAAGAAGGAAGCTAATTTTTACTGTTTGTCAGGGGTTAAACATAGTTGGGGAGTGAGGGAGATGAGGTGGTAGCAGGAGTAAAATTGGTGTGGTTACAAAAGGCAACATGAGGGATCATGAGGTGTTGCAAGTGTTCAGTAGCGGAACTGTGCTGGTGGGGATACATGAAGCTACGCAGACAACATTTTTATAAAACTTACACACACACACACACACACACACACACACACACACACACACAACAGTATAAGGAGAGCTTGGGAAATCTGAATGAAATTGATGAATTGTATCAATGTCAGTATCCTGGCTGTGACAATATGCTCCAGTTTTGCAAAATATTACCATTAAGAGGAAGTGGGCAGACAATTTTCAAGAGATATCTCTCTGTATTATTTCTTACAAGTGCATGTGGACCTATAATTATCTCTTTAATTTTAAAATAGGTATACTTAGTTGGAAAAAAACCCAAATAATCCTGATGAGTTTCCAGAACTTTGGCAATACTCTTAATGGATAAGCATCTTTATTGTGTAATTGGGGTGGGAGCTGGCAGCATGAACAAAGTCTCTGCTTACTACCATGAATAATTCTTCATCTTAAGTCTTATGCAAGTCTAGAAGAAATCTCTGAAGATCATCAAATTTGTCTCTATGCTTTTATCAGAATTTTAAGTGTAAACTGTATCAGATGTTAAGAATCAATTTCCACTCATTCCAAAACTAATAGATAAATCTTAGGGTCTTTGAAAGCTCTATTTCTGCTAATTCTTTAAGTACAGATGTTAATTAAATTCTGTAATTTGGATGTTCAGATAAATACGCTATAAAGCATACATTAAATGATAAACTATCACTAAAAGTTACGGAAAAGGGGAGTAGAATATAGAGTTATTACATAGCGTATGTAAACACAATTATTTGCTGATGTGAAAATGCATGATAATACCTTCACTGCTACATTACTGTCCCAGGGGATCTTTTCCCCCTCTTGTCTAAGATCTAACACAATGGAAATCAATGAAGTCAATATGTTAAAATTGGTGACTATTTAGTTGGCTTTGATAGCAATGCTGATATATGTATCTTTCACACATTTGTATAGCCCCAATATTTAGCACATGTAAAGTTTGCAAACCACCTATCATTTTCAAGGAACATTACAGCACAGACAATACATATTTTCCTTCATGTGAGGTTTCCTGAGGTCTTTCTGCTCAAGATGAGGGATTGAGAAAAAAAAACATTTTATTTCTTCTTCTTGAAGCCTCATTAAACTCTAAGAAGTATTTAAAACACATAAATACTTTGCAAATTAAAGATGGTAAGTTTTGCTCCCAACACAAAAGACATTTTAGTAAGTTCCTCAAAGACAAATTATAAATGAAACGATGATGACTAACATTGAAAGACAAAGGAAACTATATCCTTAAACACGTGTGGAAGAGCCCTGCCATGCAGGACTTTGCCTTGTCCTGCATATTTCCTGAAAAGCTTAGGAGTCAAAAATGCTAAGTATAATGGAGGGTAGGGGTGAGATGGAGTTCTAAAACATAAAGGTACATGGAAAAATTATGGAAAAGTACTTGATGTCTCCAAGCAGAACACTCAATGGCCAGCAATTAACCTCTCTGAACAAAAGTGCACATTCTTGGAAAAATTAAATGTAAAAAAATTTTAAGAAAAACTTAAGATGTCTGAGGCAACTAACAAAAGGAGATAGTGATGAAATTACCTCAAACTCTCATCTGTCTCAAGGTCTTTCTCATCATCTATCTCAAGGTCTTCTGTACAATGGTAGGGTTTTCTGTATCTCCATTCTAAAAGGTGGGAAGTAATTATAGCCTATCTATAGTTAACAAGAGTAGGAATAAACATGTCGGTATTTTACATATTTTAAATAAAAAGACAACCAAGGGAAGAACTATATAATTAATGATAGATGACATGGGAGAAATGGGAAAAGAGGTAGGAATATTAAAGTAGTAGATCCTCATATATTGATACTACAGCAGGAAATCAAGATAAAGTCTAGTCATGTTAAAATAAAAGAACTAAAATATTACAGATTGCTTTTTATCTGTAAGAAAAGCTGTGAGAAGGGAATGGAAGGGAAAAAGAGGAATATCAATTTTGTGATAACTTTTTGTACCATTTGCCTTTTTTCCCTATGTACATGTATTATATATCAGTACAAATAAAAATAAGCATATTAAAATAATAAAGGTGTTATGAAGACATATATGTAGAGAAAAAAATACTTGGGCTCATTTAATTCCTCTTTTTAAAAGAGGAATTATTCAAGACCATGAGATTAAGCACATATATGTTACATTAAGCATTCATTTATAGATGTCAATTTTTAAAACAAAGTAGCAATTTACAACACAATTAAAGATTCTTGTCACTTTATTAAAGGTATCCTCATGTATCGTTAGTAAAACGAACCTAAAGACCAGTAGTTCTGAAAGATAATTTAGGATCATTTTGGTAGCTTGAAAAATACTGATATCAGGGTTCTATTTTCAGATTTTCTGACTTAATTGATCGGATGTTCACCCTGGGCTTGAGGATTTTTAAAAACTTCCCATGTAATTCTAATATTCAAAGAAGGTTGAAAACTATGGGTATCTACCTTATGAATATTTGTCTTCTAGTAATATATACCAGATCAAAGCTTTGTTTTTAATACATTAACCCAAATGTAGGATTTTCTGTACCTTCATTCTTGTTATTTTAACATTTCTTACAGACATTAAGGAAAGTGCAGCTGTAAAGCACAGAATAGAAATAACTTCTATGCAAATTAACAGCTCTCCAGAGGACACTTAAGTCCTTAGTCCCTCACAGCTGTACTGCACTGACGCTCCACCCACCCCAACATAAATATTTACTTAGTGTTATTTGTGCCGATAATCAATGTGTAATTAGATATTATTTTACCCTTCCTCATCTCAATGTTTATAAAAATAGTAATAAAACGAAAAACTCCTCATGGTCAATTTAATTCAATGGAACAATAATAACAGGGTTCAAAGAACAAGAATAACAATGGCAATGCCAGAAGAAGAAAAAAAAAAAAAAACGGCACGGGACCATAACATAGGTCATATTTAAGAGGGAAATGTAATTTCAAGTAAAATATCTATGTCTCTCTTATAGTATTTCCTTTCTGCTTAGTGTCCTCCTATTTTAACTAAAAGTAGTTTCTATTGCTTTGAACACTATAGATATATTTAGTACTTCTTATAATTTTGATATAACAATAGAAAGAACCCACGCATGCAAAGCAGCTAATGAACTGAACAAGCAATTACTGAGCATACAAGATGTTCTAGAACAAGTTTATGAATCATTACTTTTAGCTTTATACACACACACACACAGATATATAAATATACACATATACAAACATACATGTACAAAGTTGGTGGACATTGAAGTGAATTCAAAAAAGAAAGAGTGATCTATAATTATTCTGAGTCTCTGTTTATTTTCAAATAGAATGAATGACATTTACTATATCTTGGTGACGCAATAGGTAAAATAAAATAATGAAATAAAACAAAAGTCAAATATATTGAGCTTTCCCACACAGTGTGCCAAATGTGTGTGTGCATGTGTGTATAAGTGTATCTTTTATGGAACCCCATCTTATTTTGCAAGAATTGATACCCCATTGTGAGACTTTGGTAGGAGACAGTTCTGCCTCAATTATGTAAACTTCAGGAGCCAGACTGCATCTGCCCCACTTGGGCAGCCAGACCACCGACACGTGACTTAGGCTGAGGCAACATATGCTCTCTTGTCTGGAGCTTTGAAACGTGACCAAGTGACACAAAGACCAAGGGACAGATTTGATATGATTTGTGGTTGTGTTATCAAGAACAGTAGCAGTGCATATTGAGGGCAGAAGTGTCAATGGCAATCTTCTGACTCAACTGTCCCTGGCGTATCAACTTGGCTTCATTTATAGCCACTCAACTTCCCTTGGTTCCTGCTCTAATTCAACACTGACTCACTGGCCTTTCTGCCAATTCTGTGATCTAGCCAATAATCATCTGGAAAGTTACTTTTACACTTAAGTTACTGAGTCACATTCTGTTGCAGTCGAGAAAATGATTTACTAAATCATGCCTTTGAGTGCAACACCCACTCACACCTCCACAGATACAAACGATTTGAACAATAAAAATGCCTGATGCCTGAAACCAAGGGAAAGAGAGCCAGGCTTGACCCTCCCAGTCTTCATAACCTTCTTTACATATTCGAATCAAGCTTTTAGATCCACAGTGTTTAATCTCATTCTGTCTGCCTATAATTGTATGTGACGTTCACAGACTCATACTTTTGTGTATATTATGCACATGGGGCTAGGTTTCCTATCTAATCGGTCTAAACCTGCATCGTCCAACATTTTAATCAAAAATTGCAAGTAGCTATTTAAATTTAAATTAGTAAAACAAACATTCAGAACCTTAACTACAATAGCCACATCTGAAATGTTCAACGGTCACATGTGGCTAGTAGCTACCATAATGGATAGTGCAGATATAAAACGGGACTGTAATTGCAGAAAGTTCTGTTGGACCGCTCCGGTCTAAACACATTATGATAATTCAACTTTCCCCATGGTTAAATCAGAAATCCAGACTTAAGTTATTCAGCACAGGTTGACTGCCATTAATTCAGTATGTGCTTGAACAGTAGTCCAATAAGGCTCAAAGAAATTATGCCTTCTCCATAAAATGAATTTATCTTATTATATATATGTGTGTATATATGTATATATATATATATATATTTGTTAACTAATGTAGATTTGTTTCAACAATAGGACTCTGATTCATAGAGAAAGTAGTACCTAGAAATGGGAGGCTTTAAAAGACAGAACCTAAAATGTGGATCTGAAAAATATTTGGGCACTTAAACTCACTCTCTATCTAGCTGCAAGCAAGGAAATCCTTTCTATAACAGAGCATAGAAACTGATTGAGCTGTTGCCTGCCAATTTTGGGACTCGGGCTTCACATACCTTCTGAGCGTGCAGCTGTAGGGGATTGGCTAGAATCCTAATCGCATCATTTGTATCTCTGATTCTGCCTTTGCCTGGAATCTGTTCTACTCTTCAGGTATGCAAGTTGGCAAATCAATTCCCATATTAAACTAGTTCCAGATAGTTTCCTTCAACAGCCAGCACGGTATTACTAACCAACACAGACATGTCAATCACTAAGGCAGATGAGAAGAGTTCAGGATGAGTAGCATTTTGAGGAATACCTAAATTTTTAGATGCTATGGATTAGTAATGGCTAGAGGGCAACAATTAGACGTTGTGAAGAAGATGAATAGCTCTATTACGAATAAGTAAAGACTACATGTATTCATGTTAATTTACAGCCTCCTTCTCTATCACTACTGGAGCCTCTTGAATATGGGCCAGCCTCCTGTAAATAACAAGGTTCTTCAGAGAAAATAACTTCCTGGCTAAAAAATTAGCTGTGGAAATACAATTCTCATTTTTTAAATATTGTATTGTTACCCATTTTTTAAAGCCACTTTATTGACGTATGATTAAACCGAAAGACTATACATATTTATACATGCGTACTCCTTGATGAGTTTGCAAATAAGTATACATCCATGAAACCATCACCACAATCTATGCCATAAACATATCCATCACCTCTACAAGGTTCCTCCTGCCCTCTTTTGTTGTTGCTATTATTATTAGTTGTGATAAGAACACAGCATAAATTCTACCCTCTTAGCAATCTTTTAAGTATACAATACAGTGCTATTTTATTCTCACTCATGCTTCAGATTTCGTCGATCACTTACTCTTCCTTGAGATTTTTCTCCCTGTTTATCGACTCTGATTCCATTTCTGTTCCATTGTTTCTAAGTCCTCTTGAATTTTATTTGCAAACTTTAGACCGAGTTTTCTCTTTTCCCTTATAACATTTTGTTCCACAGAATTCCATTCTGAGCCAGAGTTCCAGGTATGTTTCCCTAAATTTTGAGGCAGGGCTTCAATCACCACTTAAACCCCAGTATCTCCCATTTCTACCCTTTAGGCTGCATCCTTCCTCCAGTGTTCTGCATCTCTCCATACCTGCCCACCTGCATGCCCAGGAAGCACCTGGGACATAGACTATCCAAACCTAGCTCCATCACTGTCACTCCCAGACGTTATCCTCCTCCTTTACTCTTTAGCTGTCGCCCCCCAATTTAAGGAGGTGCCTGCCCAACATCTTCAAACAGCCCTGCATCCCCCTTTCTCACTCTCAATAGATGCAAAATCTTGTCAATTCTACAGCCTAAAATAAAAAGTTTTAATCTATTTACTCTCTCCAATTATTCTGCAATTACCAAATGCAAGTCTAGATTTGTGCAATGGTAAAGCATCCCCTCTGCCTTCAAACTTGTTCTGTATGTCTCATGTCACTTCACACTTGAAAATCCTTCAATTCATTCCCAAACACTTGGAGAAAAACTATATTCTCCTTTGAATCTCCAACCAGCACTGGCCCTAGGTGGCCTGTCATGCTGTCTAGCTTCATCCCCACTTCCACTTCTCAACATGTGATCTGTGCTCCAACTGCTGTACTTGTATATCCTTAACGTCTACTTATACACTTTTGATATGTCATTCCTAAAATTCCAGTGCAGGTCTCTCTTAACCAATATACTTTACCTGTCCCATTTTCTATTGATGGCAAAATATTAGTTCAAATTCTTCCTCTTCTGAGGAGCCTTCCCTAAATGGAGCTAAGTCAAGTATATTACTCCTCCCCTTGCACCATCATCCCCTATGTTTAGCACCTCTACTGCACCACTAGTACTGTGATGCTATCATTTGTTCTTGAAATCGCCTCTTCTTGCCCTCATTTCATTAATTATTGAGATTGTATTTTTCATTAGTATAATCTCCACATTTAGCACAGTGTATGGCATGCTGTTAGTTTTTTAACAGTCGAATTTACGTTGAAGCAGTAACTTTCAAAGTGAAATAGGATTCTTGCAATCATCTCATTCATTCACTTCTTTAATGTGCATAATAAAACTTTGTTCTGAAAGTTTGGATTTACCCAGGTCAAAAAATTACATAGTAGAAAAATCAAGGCTACCTGTCCAATGTTCCTTCCGCTACTTCTTGCTACTTGTGTCAAGTGTTGCCCTGGGTCGATAATACATTATACGGTCCATAAATATAGTATCCCTTAAATCATTATGGAAAAGTGAATAAGCAAACTATGCTTTATTACCCCCTTTTTTATGCTATATTAGCTCCTTAACAGAAACCTACCTTTGATTTTCCTGAAATTCTTTTTCCCTGCAATTCTGTTGCTTATATAGAAGAGCGATTGCTTAGCAACAAATATATTGATGCCACATCCTTTTCTTCTTAAAGTCAACAATGTCTTCACATTTCTCTAAATATGAAGCCCACAGTTCTTTATTCCAGAGACCTTGTAACATCTATGTCCTATTGTGTCTAGCCTCATCTCTCTCTTCTCTACAGCTCATTCCCTAAATTGGAGTTACCCGGTCTTTCTTTGACCCTCAAATACACAAACTCCTTCCCATCTCAGGATCTTTATATGTGTTACTCCTTCATAATGGACACTCCCCCATTCTCAAACGTCATACACAAGCATAGCATCAATTTGGTGTGATTAGCTCCTATTCATTTTTCGATCCTGGCCTGTTCTTCCTCAGAGAGTTCTTCCCTCACCCCCAATCTAAGTTTAACACTACACACAAGTACAACATACTTTCAAAATCCTCATCACAGTTTATAGTTGAATATTTGTATGAATGTTGGCTTAATGTCAATGTCTCCCAAGATACCTGTTTCATTCACCACTATATACACAATGCCTTGTAGAGTGACCAGAACTGAGGAGGTATTCAATAAATTTTAAATGAATGAATATGACGTAGTCTTCAACCTTTGTCAAAATAAACTCAGCTGACAAATATCATATGATATTGCTTATATGAGGAATCTACAAAAAGGGTACAAATGAACTTATCTACAATACAGAAATAGAGTTACAGATGTAGAAAACAAACTTATGGTTACAAAATAAATTCTCTCATAATAAACCCAATCACTAAGAAAAGTCAAAGAAAATTATTATAAAAAATATAAAAGAAATTGGTAAGTATCAAAACAGTTTGGCTTGAGCTCTTTTCAAAAGTTCCAGATGTTGTTTTATAATGTGAAATATAACTATAGATACACAAAATTACTATCCAGAGCTCAAGGATGACTGGAAACAAACTTACATAATGCATGTAGAAAATATATTGTTTTAATAACAAATATTGCATTGGATTATTGTATGATTATTATTTTGTATTGTATGATTATTATTTTGTATTATATGATTATTATTTTGTTTCTGTTGACAAAATTCCTGCTGGAATTTCAGTGACAGAAGGGAGTAAAGGAGATAATTTTCAGTTCTTTGGAGGTACTCCCCTCTCATGCTTATAGTCACTGTAATGATTCTATCTTCTATTCAGGAACACTTTAAAAATATATGGCTCTCGTTCATTATGAATGTATTTATAAGTGTGAAATATAAATTCTCTTCTCTAATAAAAATAATGGAACAGGAGGTTATTATAAGTACATGTGGATTGTTGAACTTTGCAGGATTTTTTCAACTGTCACAGTTGTGTATGTACATATATATGTATGTATGTGTGTATGTATGTATGTATGTACATGTGTTTGTACGTATGTAGGGGGTTACGGATGAGGGGAATGAATCCACACAATCAAGTTAGAATTGCTCATAAAGGCAGGAGAATATTGAGTAGAAAGATTATGAATGAGTGAGGGGCCCCAGGTCAGATAGGGAATAGGGGGGCCACACCTTCGGGTGTGACCCTTTAAATTTGTCTGTTAATACTACAACAGAATGGATACCGATTTCCGCAGAACCTCCACAAAGGAACAGATTCACAGCCCTCACCACCTCCTGATGGCTAACAAGCTCTCAACCATATGTTCATTGGCACCCAAGCCCAGAAAGACTGTTTGCAACTAATCTACTGATTGAGCTTTCATTTTTCACTCAAACTAGGTGACCCACCAAAACATGAGAAGCTATCTGATCTTTCCCTAACCTTTCCTAGCAAATTTTGTTTCCGTTTTTTAGTTAAAGTGACAATAAATATGCATAAAAATTTTTTTAATAATATATATTTTTTCCTTTTGGTTCTCTACAAAGGAAACATTTTTCCGTTCCTTTTTTTCCCCCCTCCTTTTCAAGGATTGAGAGGATTATAGAAAAAGGATTTTGAAGTTCATAACAAAAATAACTTTATAGTAATTCAATATATTATGTTTTTACTTTAGTACATTTATCTACATTTACTTCATGGAACAGTCTGTAGGAAAAAAGCATAGGATGGGGCTTCCCTGGTGGCGCAGTGGTTGAGAATCTGCCTGCCAATGCAAGGGACACGGGTTCGAGCCCTGGTCCGGGAAAATCCCACATGCCGCGGAGCAACTAGGCCCGTGAGCCACAACTACTGAGCCTGCGCGTCTGGAGCCTGTGCTCCGCAACAAGAGAGGCCGCGATAGCGAGAGGCCCGCGCACCGCGATGAAGGGTGGCCCCCGCTTGCCGCAACTAGAGAAAGCCCTCGCACAGAAACGAAGACCCAACACAACCAAAAATAAATAAATAAAAAAAAAAAAAAAAAAAAAAAAGCATAGGATGAATATGAGGGGTTTTCCTTCTTGTTTTAATATGCACATAAGAAAATGATAGAATTGTTCCAGATCTTTTTCGTGTTTCACATTCTAACTCCATA
This sequence comes from Eubalaena glacialis, assembly GCF_028564815.1. NCBI lineage: Eukaryota > Metazoa > Chordata > Mammalia > Artiodactyla > Balaenidae > Eubalaena > Eubalaena glacialis. The sequence goes on from NC_083719.1 coordinate 16,709,149, forward strand.
GCTCCTGCCTTGTATGGAAAAGATAGCTGCAACCCAGTCCCTGTTGGAAGAGGGGCAGAACAGATGGCTTGTGCTCCTGTACTGCCTACACATTAGGGAAGCACTGTGGCTTGGATGGAGTACTATTTTTTTTTTTTTTTTAGTACTAACAGTGCTAAAGTGAAAATAAATAGTCAAGCAGGGAGGCAGAAGTCACTGAGGCTGCAGTCATAAAGATTCTACTGCTGTGATTGCTGCTTCTCCCATAGGTACTGAACAAACCTAAGTGTGGCTGCTTCCAACAATCAGTAATCGATGAGAAGGTCTCTCTACTTCTCACTCTATTCTTTACCCTGGAGCCTTGACACGTGCTTAAACTGTCCCTTATTACTGAGCGCACAATTTCCTAAAGGGTTTGACAAGCCATTAAATTGTCTTGTCTGCATTTCTGAGAGAAAGGGAAGTTGGTCTGAAGTTACTGGTCATTTTGTCAACTTCATTCTTTTGGGATTTTAACAAAACCTGTACACCCAGTTTATATTTAATCTATATTTAAATATATCGATATTTGTATGGAAATTAATTTGGGGGATTGGAAAAATATCCATGTGTTTTTAAAGGCTGACTTAAATTCAAATACCGTCTCTGTAACAATTAGCAGAAATATATTAGATGTCGTATATAGTGTCTTCTTTTTAGCCTCATGTGCAATAGCAATAGATTAAAAAAATTGTAAGTATCAACATACCAATAAATGACACAGTGAATTCTAATATATCTTCATGGTAATAAAGACAAAATTACTGAATCGTGTGTTTAATTAAGTGTCTCCATTTCACATGAGAGAACAGAAAGAGTAATATGCTGGTAAAGAACATTCAGTCTAGTCTGTACGGACCGATGTTTAGGGAGATGTGACATGATTGGTGAAGTTCATTTTTTATAATTATTATTTTAAAATGTTTAGAATAAGAAATAGCATTCTATAACATAATTCACTTAAAGTGCCATGTCTCTTCAAATCCAACTGCAACTCCACCCTCATCCCACCTCCCAATTTCCCAGGAGAGGAAAAAACAAACCAATAAAGAAAAACTTACTTTTCCAACATATTGTGGATCTGGTCCCATATGTTCTTCTAAAACAAAGAACTGATTCCAAACCCATCCCCTTTTGGGACGGTGGTGGACTTCGGTTTCACCTTCGATGTGTTTGGTTTGGTTTCTGGTCCCCTTGATGGAGCTGTGTTGAGCAGTTCCATAACACCTCTGCACAAAACAGAGACACACGAGGACTGGACAGATGCAAGATGTGCTCGTAATTTTCATTGTAAGATAACTTTCCAGTTCACAGTTTTCTTCCTTTTCCTTGTCAGCTACAAATGCTTAGTGAGCATTCGAGAGAGAAGCCAAAGCATCTTTTGGAAGAACAGTCCAAATTAAATTGTTTAGCGTGTCCATGATTTAACTGTCCAGCAGGGAAAGGTCAGACTACATTTACATCCTGAAACACTTGGAGAATCAAAGCTGTAGTTGTGTGATCCTAAGTCTTCACAGTTGGTGAACAGGGGCAACCATTTTCTACCTAATCGAAAGAGAGAAAATTATATACATTACAAAACATGGCAGTTTTAAGTATTTGCTCTGAATGCAAATTATACTGTTTTGCAGGGTGATGATGATAGGAAAAGAACACATGCAAGTTCTTTTGGAAATAAACACAAGCATACATACACATAGCCAGGCATAAGCCTGCACACTGCAGTTTTACAGGGACATACATATTTGTATTTTTAATTCTCAATTATATATGTATATATATAATTGAACATATATATCAATATATATTATATATATATCGTTTCAAAGAATACATACATAGAAACAACAAAAATGAAGCCCTAGGGAGTGTTAAAATGCCAAAAATTGACCATGAGTATGTGCCCAGACCTGAGTTAGTATGATCTCTTACACTACCTGATCTATTAGGGACTCCACTCTAAGTGCAAATTTTATATTTGTTTCTGTGTTTATTTTGCTTTTGTTAGATGTGATACAACTTACTGCACATTCCGTACATCGATTTTCTACTACATATGACTCACACAATTTCAACAAAATACTCCCTAGGGTTGAAAAGTTTTCACAAACTATCACAGCAATCAAGCATGTACTGAAATTGTTTAGTAAGTAAAATAGAAGAAAGAAGATGGCTGAAAAAAATGTATGTCACTGAAAGTTACTCCACGCTTGGGGATAAGATTGGCACAATTGAACATGAGTAATATTAACAACTGAATCATAGCTTGCATGGGTTTTAATAGGCCTTCAGCTGATGCTCTAGGATGCGGTCTTTACCTCCAGGCAAGACAGTGATTCAAGCTTGGGAATGACACTACACAAAATTCTAGCAGCTATGCCAAGAGAGGTATAAGGAAGAAAAGGATGGTGGCAAAAAGAACAGAGGGGAAAATATTTCGATTTTCAAATAAGGAATGCTGAGGACTTGGACTTAGGTTTTAGTACAACTGGACAATAAAGTAAAACTTGAGAAACATTTCTGGAAGACAAAAGACAGGATTTGGGAGAGAAAAGCTTGACTAAGATTATTAGCTTATTGAAAACACATAAAACTGTGTAGCACGTTTTGCTGTATTTTTATATATGCATGTTTCAACATGTGTTTAGAAAAAAATATAATGACTCAAGATTATAGCTATCCCATCTAGTAAAAAAACATTAGATGAATCACTTTCTCACTCCATAAAATTCACCCTTGCAAATCAGCACAAATGGAAATGTAGACCTAAATGAATTGCAAGGTGGTTGACATGAAAATATAAATGATTTAAAAAACTGAATATAAATAATCAGTCATAGTATAATTCTTCTATTCAATTGAGAAAACTAAGTAGGGGATGGAAAAAAAAAATCACAAGACCCAGAGCAAGGTGGTTTTCTCTATCAGTATCTCTCCCCATAAATTAGGGTTAATAATAATACTTACCTCACCAATTGTGTAAGAATTATACTGGATTTGAACTGGGATTTTATTTTAGTCAGCTGGCAAATATAAATTAAAATGTGTAATATTTTTTAAGGGCAAAGATACATTTTTCATTGATTTAAATTAAAATGACTCAAAAACTTTTGTAACATATTAAAAAAGAGCAATACCATTTTAGCTCCAACATTTTAAGAGCAATGGAAGGAAAGTCAGAAAACAGAGGCTTTCTCTTTTTTTTGACAATTTATTTACAATATGCACTTATGTGAAACATCTAATTTTGAGGCTCAATTTTCTCATTTGTGATGAATAATTGATTTTAATATTTGCTTCAGTTCACCGAATAAATTATCTGGATACTTTTAAAGTTTTATTTTTAATTTATCAAAAGTTTCTTAATTTTCAAGTCACAGATCTCAAAAAAGAGACTTTAACTAGCCTTTCTTCCTAGAAATCAAGTTGATTAATATATAAAAGGTGTTGTTTTCTTAATACTTTTACACCATTTGGTGTGATTTTTAAATGAAATTAACATCTTTGCCTTTTATGCCAAGTTATTTAACAAAGCATAATTCAAGAGTAGAGGGTGAAGAAAGTGTCTTTTGTAATGCATTACAGATATGTAGAATGAGTGTTTTCTTTACAAAAATGATCTTGAATGGCATCCCCAAAATACATAAATGCATTTTAATCTACTTATGCATTATATGTTAATGAATCTCTATTATGACAATTATGAGAAGTGGTAAGTAAGGCTCCGTGGAACAAAAAAGCAAATGTAAACATCACTACTGTACTTTTGAAAGCAATTTGATATACTACATAATGAGAGGACAGAAATCCAAATGTGAAAATCGTCTGCTCTATATCAAGAAATCCATCCCTGTATAGGTTAGAATTAAAATGCAAATAATAATAAAATAAACCACTGATTGAGAATAACATAATAAAAATATGTTACAGCCATTTTCCTTTTTTTTTTTAAACTAAGCAGCATGCAGCCTTCAAACACCCTTCCTGCTTTCCTGGAACACTCCAATATATGAATTCTGATAAACAGAGACATAAGCATAACACCTAGGGAGCAGATACTTCCTTCTTCTAACCTTTTAGTTAGAACTTGCACCAATGACATATGCATATTAATTACAGGCTCCCGTACCCTGGAGCAGATGATGGATGGATGTAGGCAAAGATGAGACATTATTTTTCACAGCAGCGGTAAAGGTCTTAAGACCCAGATGTAGCCCTGGTGAGCTCAGCAGCCATGACGGACAGAGTTCAGTGGCAGCTGCATGAATTAAGGGTCACTTTGGACATGCAGTTTCAGTGGCGAGTACCTGACATTGTTTCTTACTGCCTAACTTCTGTTTGTTCCTACTTCTTGCCAAACCTGATTTTTAAGGCCTCTCACCAACTGTGATGGCTACATAATATTCTTCCAATAAATTGATTTGTTGCTTTCCTTGGCCAAAGTTGGCTTTTGCTGTTTGAAAACGAAAACATTCTTATAAAAAGCATTACTCCCATAATACTCTAAACACAAAGTTCTTTCCAAATAATGCATTACCTGCACTAATGTGTAATGCAGACCTCTCTCCCCGTTGCAGTACCTAATTGTAGTGATTCAATGCTGCTTCCAGATACTAGTCCTCTTGCTTTTGTAACTACTCCCTCTTCTGTAGTAGAATTAATGACACTGTACTGAGTTAAGAGACATGACCTCAAATGCTCATTCTGTAGAAAATATCAGTTTATGAGCATTTTATTCTCTGAACTTCACATCTCTCATTTATGAATAAAAATTTTTATTGGATTATCTTTAAGCATGTTCAGTTAATTCTTTGAATTTATGATTTAGTAACTGTGTATCATTTAAGACTTTTCTTATGCTGACTTATGCGAACATCACCCAAGATTCAACGATCAGCCATTTATAGCTTATAAGTATAGTCATTCCTTCAAAGGGCTCTGAGTAAGCACCATTCTCAAAGAAAAATATTGTCATATTCACTCCAAATGTATTGCTTGTAACTTGGGCCTTTGACTGGATTTTCTTTCCAATTCATTCTTAATTTATAAAACTGGGAATCCAAAGAAGTCTAGAGAATGCCTTCTGTTTGCTTTTTTAAAAAAGATTTCTTTGCTCTTTTTCTTGTTTTGAAAATTTCTTTGTAAAAAATACTCTGTCAGCTTTATTTTATGAATGTATCTTTCCATTCTCCATATGTGTGGGGTTATGTAAGATACTATTTCACATGTTCAAAAAGCCTAGGATTATAATTGCTACCGACTTCTAACCTTTAGCATTATATATTACTGGTCGGAATTGACCTGACTTTGCATAGAGCAAGCTTAGCTAAAGTAGAAAATGTCAAAAGAAGACAAAGTATGATGGAAAGTTCATATTTTTGGAATGTTTTTATTGTAGATATATAAGGACATCTTGCGTGGAGAATTACGTGTTAATGGTAGTATGATGCCCAGTGCACAGAAGGGGGTCTTCCCAAATGTCAAACCTGTAAATCTATTGGATGAGAATGCTGTTCTTCACAAGAGGGTGATACATCTTGAAAATGATGTAACTTAACTTTTCCATGGTAAATTATTAAAATCCATCATACTGCCAGGCAGATTTAAATATAAGAAAATTTATATTATATTTGAATTCTGGGGTACATATATAAAGAAAAAGTTACAAGTACTGAACAAAAGCTTTTTTTTCAGTTTAATAAAAATAAATTTACTACTATCTATCTGTGTGTGTATGCATGTGTGTTTGTATGTATGGATGTGTGTACTTACTACCTACCTTCAGGATGTTGTGTTCTAAAACCTTAAGTTATCCTTTAGGTTGGTGTTTACAGGCATAATAGCTATTCCTGGCAAGATGCATTCTCAGGTATATACCTGACCCTGGAACTATGGTTTCCTTCATTTTCAGATCCAATGATAAATAATATCAGTATCATTCTCTTGTTCTAAGTCTAGTTCTTATTCAATTTCCAATGATACTGGCTTCTAAATTTTGGTTTTACCTTCCTGTTCTCTACTCTCAATTTACTATTTTTTCCATTAGTGTTTTATTCTTCCTTAATTGATAATTTATCTGATTAATAATTCATTTTACTCTTCTCCATAGGTGTCAACTGGATTAAACAGCTCTTGCTTACAGTCAAAATGCAAATACTCATAAATCACATGAAATTGCAGAGGGCTTCACCTAAATTTGTTGCAAGTTTTATTTCCAGGTTGGCTCTCAAATCAATATTTTTGATTTCAATCTGACCATTTTAGGATATTCTCATAGCCCCAAGATTTGCACATAATCAACTGCATTCACTTAAAACATATATATTTATTATATATTTAAAACATATGTATTTAAAGGTAAAATGTTTTATATTATTTGAAAATGTGGTTCTGTTTAAAATATAATGAAATATCTAAATAATAACATACATAAAACAAGAAGCAGTAACTTTTACATAATGTTTTTCTGTTGGAAATGTTAAGTTTCACGGAGATGGTGATAAAACCACTACATGTGCAATTATACTCCAACAAAGATGTTAAAAAACAAACAAACAAACAAAAAAACCACTACATGTGTACTTGGAGGCATTACTTCCTGACATGGCTCATTCAACTTTGCTTGCCTTAAAAGCCTTATTCTCCAAACTCCATTTAGTAAAACCTATCCTCTGAGGCCTGGACTAAAGGGTGTTTCTTTACAAAGACTCCTCTATTGTGGGAGACAATTCTCTTCGGGTCTTTTGTGTTTCTGCACATTTTCTGAGCAAGAGGCGCTGACAGCTTTGTTTCATGCTATCTTTTCAAGGATGTCTGTATATCAAACAGCCTTGGAAAAAAGAGATACTTCCCTCTCCTTTGGGGGAAGTGGGTAGATTTGTTTTCTGACTGAATTATAAAGATAATGTATTTTTCTAGGAAGAAGGTTGGAGAGGTGTGCTAGCAGACCCTTTATAAGACAGGGGATTCAAAAATCAGGGTCCTTTAGCTGTGATCCAAATATACTATGTGTGTGGCATATACCTAGCTGCTTCCTGTCTCCCCATGGCATGTGAGGGGCAAGGGAAACTCATGCTGCCTGCTGTGCTGTGGGTAATAAAGCCTTTGATCCAGAGTTTTGTGTGTTCTGCCAGCATCTATAAAACTGTGGCAACCTAACTTATTAGCTTCATGGTAAGATAAAATCTCAAATTCTTCACTTGAAAGTTTGGATAACATAGTTCAATGTAACTGCTTGCCTCTCTGAATTACTATAACATTTATCTAATTCTTTCTTACTTTTGCAGACCACCATTTTAATTTTTTATATAGGTGCTATTTAATTTTTCTTTGTGTCAGATTTTTTAGAGTTCTCACACCGTGTCTTATGTATTTTCCATTTCCTGTATTGGTTTGTGAAGTACCTTTCATATTATAGCCAATAACTATTTGTTGAATGAAGGGAAAAATACATGGGAAATAGACATATTAATTCAGGGTTTGTGCAGCAAGAGTGGTGTTAAAATAGCAAGTTTCAACTTAGAACATTTAATTTTAAGAATGTGTTACCAAAAAAACCCAAAACAACAACTTTTTAAAAGCATGCCTTGATGTGGTTAACATTATACTTTGTTTTTTACTTAAAGGCCTGTCACAATCAAAGAAGTGCAGGTACTGCATAACAAAGTTTCATTTCATCAATCAAATCCTGCTTTCTCACTAAGTTCATTTTAACACAGAGGAAATTAAGGAAGCCGTTCAAATATTGAGCCAAATATGCATGAGTAAACTTTGCAAATGACATATACTGTATGCCATTATGAGTAATATTTTATTCATATATAGATAGATCAAATACGTATATGAACATTCCTACTACGTTGGCATAGGCATATGTGTGTGTGTATATGTGTATTTATATATATATATAAAACAGAGACTATTCACATTGTCATTATTCTTCTGTCTCAAGATACACTTTATTTTTAGATTATTGCAAACATGCTTATGTAGAGTTTTATTTTTATATTTCATATATTCCTGAAATTATACATAGAAGTAGGAAGAGCAATGTCCTGAAAGTATATGTATACATAAGATGATATTCACAATATTGTTCAATCCGGCTATGACGGCTAATATCATAGAATTACTCCCAATTTTCATGTTGCTGATTCTAATCTTCATAATGCCTAGTGGACATTATTCAAAAAATTAGAAACTGAAAATAGAAAAAGAAACTGATGGTATCAAATGCAATATTTCCTTGCTTATCTGTATTTGTCAGAGTGATGAATATTTCGAATTTCTTCATGTCTTCCATAAATATTTCTACCTATCACACTACTTTTGTGATTTATGTTCTTGTGTATGTGTGTGTGTGTGTCTGTATTTCACATGACAGGATTCATAAAATTAATTTTAAAAGGATTATTTGGTTTGATTTAAAGTATGAAAAAATACTAAAGGCATCCTACTGGTACAGAGACTCCTAGTGGCCTCATTATCTGATGCCAAACATAAGTCTCTGTACCTCACTCCCCCAGAATAAAGACTACATTTCCTAGCCTCACTTGTAGCTGAGCATGGTTCAATTCCTTAATTCTAGCCAATGGAATGCAGGCAGAAGTACTGTCTGTTAACTTTCCAGGAAATTTCCCTAGAAGACTGTTGGCACGTGTCTGACCTATTCTTTCCCCTCCTTCCATCTCGCCACTAGAATCCTGAATGTGATGGCTGGATCTCCCTTTTGGACCATGAGAATGAGAGTCATAGCCTGGAGACAGAGGAACAAGCAACTTTATCCCAGAGAACACTGTAGAGCAGAGCTGCCATGTGAGCCCTGGGCTGCCTTTCTGAGCTCAGTTAAGAGAGAAAGTATTTCAGTCTTTGTAAAGCCACAGGTATTTCATGCTTCTGTTACTCAGAGCTGACCATAACCCTGATTTAACAACCATTGAGCTGAAACAGTATATTCTCCACAACTTTGGAGATGAAGGAGGCTTTGGGAAATAAAATACAGAGGAGGGAAAGGAAGGAAAGGAAAATCAGAATAAAAACATGGGACAATGCTGGATGACAGCTATTCTAAACTCCAGAGAACTTATTTTTGGTGACAGTCTTCTCTGCAGCTTTCATCACAAATATGAAAATGTGCAGGTCTTGCTTTTCCCCCTCTTTTTCCTCTGAAGTCAGAAGCCATATCTTATGCTATAACTGTGTCAACCCCAGCACGTACCACTACACAATGCAAATAGAAGGGGTGACAACGGTCTCCCTCAATGCCTCTCCCTTTGAAATCTACCCTCTAGCTACTTATCATCTCCTCAACCCCCTGCTTGAAATTCCTTCATGTCTTTGCCTCACCTGAGAAAGAGAATACAAAACTCACACGAAATTCATGACTTTTCAATATTTGGTGCCTTTTCACTTCCCCTCTCATCCTTGCTGTCTGCCCGGGAAACCCCACGACCCACTCATATTTTATCACACTCACTGTCTCCTGACTAGGCTGCACTCCTGCTAGCCTTTATGCCTCTGTATCCATTGTTTCTTCTAAATGAAAAGCCCATTATTCTGTTTTAATAACCAGCACATCACCAGTTTCCCAAGTGAGTTTTTCAGCGACTATCACTCTGTTCCCAAGGTCCCCTGTTCTCTCTACTGTCGTGACGGAGGTCAGAACTTGCCACCCCAAAATACGCCACCTGGTGTAGAGATTTGAAGTTAAAGACACTTGAAAATCATCAGATGCAAAAGGGCACCTCAATCTTACTAAAAGCAGGACATAAAACTCAAATATAGGAGATGTTCTCCTTGTTCTGGAAGGAAAGAAACATTCTCACCAGAGATGGCAAATGGAGACCAAGAGAAATCTGTATAAAGAAACCTTGCTAGGGCTTCTCTGGTGGTGCAGTGGTTGAGAATCTGCCTGCCAATGCAGGGGACACGGGTTTGAGCCCTGGTCTGGGAAGATCTCACATGCCGCGGAGCAACTAGGCCCGTGAGCCACAACTACTGAGCCTGCGCGTCTGCAGCCTGTGCTCCGCAACAAGAGAGGCCGCGATGGTGAGAGGCCCGCGCACCGCGATGAAGAGTGGCCCCCGCTCGCCGCAACTAGAGAAAGCCCTTGCACAGAAACGAAGACCCAACACAGCCATAAATAAATAAATAAATAAATAAATCCAAAAGTTAAAAAAAAAAAAATTTGTACCTTATAAAAAAAATAAAAGAAACCTTGCTAAATTTATTCATATCTTTCTAGTCACTTCTCTATCTAATTAAGTGGCCCAAGCCCCTTTGTCTTGTCACTTTTTCACGATTTGCTGCTCTTTGTCCGACTCAGTATGGAAGTGTCTGCCTCACACTGCCTCTTCAGGTCTTAATTTCCTTAAGAGGGATCCCATGTCACAGAAAACTTATATTAAATAAATCTGTATGCTTTTCTCTTATTAACTGGTCTTATTCCAGGAGCCCCAGTCAAGAACCTAAAAAGTAAAAGGAAAGATTGCATTTCTTCCCCTATAGTGATATTTATCACATGACCTACACATTTCCTTGTCTGTCTTCCACACGAGACTACAACCTCCTGCCAGAATTTAATTGTCATCTTCATACCCTCAATGATTAGCATAACCTGGTGCAGGCAGTCAAGAGTCAGTTGAATGAACAAACAAAACCAGGTTTGTGCTTCTATCAGTTTTGAGTGTCCTATTTATTAGTCATGTGATCTTAACCAAATTTTCTCCTATGTAAAAGAGGTCTAATAACTCATGGAAGCTCTGTAAGAATTAATCAGAGGTATGGACGCAGTCAAGAGTACCTGGATGACTCAGTAAAAATCTACCACCACTGCTGGGGAAGTAAAGTATGTCTCTTAAAAGCAAGAGTAGCATTACTCCTTACATGATACAATACATGCAACTTGCATGTATTATTGGAATTATTTCCCATGATTCAGATAACAGCAAAGTATTTTAATTATATTTTGGACTTTATATTTTTTGGAAGGAAATTAAAGTTAAACATTAAGAGACAAGAGTACTTGCATAATGTCTTGATAATGAATATTTAATACTTGTGTGCCTTTTCTTAGAGCTCTGGTTCTCTATTCATATAATGTATGGTGTATGTGTAATTTTAAAACAGTTTCCCATATGTTCTGAAAAACTTTTTGAAAACACACATTTTATAAAGTAACTACATAGATGCTTCAAATTGATGCATACACAAAAAGATACTTAGTGGTGGGTATCATAAATCTACAATGGAATGCAAAGAATTTAGCTTTTCTCTAGTATATTTTCTTCAACTATTTCCACAGTAAACTGGCTTATCTTTTCCTATAAAAAGTGTAGGAATATGATCCTCTCTTTTTTTGGAATATTTCAGTTTCTTTAACTTATATGAAAGTTTGTTGCTTTAATTAAAATATAATATATAACATCTTGATTCCAATTTGTAAGAAAATAAAGTGCTAAATTTTTCTAGCATGCCACATATATGTCAAAGTTTGTAAAATATGGAGTTAAACCAACTTTGAATTTAAAACTGTATTCCAGATAGTTTTCCTTAGGAAATGTAAATCTATAGGAGCCATAATATCGTTTAACTCTGAGATATTGCACTTCTGAATTTTAATTAATGAGAAAATATGATAAAATGTCCTGCACAGAAAAAGGCATGTGTGATGTTTTTATATATACATAAATATTATGTTCAAATGGTCTGATAATTAATAGAACTTTATATTTCTATTCAGGTTCAAATTTACCTTCTACCATTACAATCATACTCTTACCAATACAGCCAACTTTTACATCACATTATAAGCCCGTTATACCCTAAGACTATCCCATTATATGCCATCTGCATGGTGAAGACAATCAAACAGATCCGTGCACTGGTGTCACCAGAGATTCACAATCTCCAACTATGAATGGTTCTCAGTGTTCCTTTATCCTAGTGCATGCCATAAACCATGTTGTCTGTACAATTTTTCTAATTATAACCCAATTGTCAATTTTTACAATCTACACAAAGATCAAAAAGACAGATCAAGAAGATACTTTATCATAAGCCATATCCCCTAAAACTCTATACTCCATATGCTTAATAATTACAGTAGTTTGAATGCACAATGCTTGCCCACATACTTTTGGATGCTTTAACAATTTTAGCCCTTAGCAATTTTATACTCATCCTTCAAACACACGCACCATTCACTCTATGTCTCCCCAAAGTGCAATCCCCACCACTTCCTCTTCCCTGCACCCACACATAACACACTGAAAACATTTTTTTCTATAAAAATTTATCACATTTTCTTGTTTTCTCAAACTAGACTGTGAATTTTTAAAAACAAGATGGATATCCACTGTCATTTCTCAAATACTTGGAACAGAGTGGGCATAAAGAAATATGTTTGAATGAATTTCTGAATCATCTAATAAGAAACATAAACTTAATTTACTACATAGTTAAAAAATAATGGCCTAAGAGGTCTAAACGGCAATCGAGGTTTTCAATTTAAACTGTTTTTTGATATGGTTTGATAATTTATAGTATACTCAGTAATGCCAATATGAACCAAACTATTGCAGATCCAATACTGCCGGGACATTTGCTGCCTCTCTGTTTTGTATCCAATAAAATTTTTTAATCAACTTCCAAAACATGCAATTTACTGTACTGTGGTTTTGCAGGACAGCAAGATTTAAAAAATGGACATGAAGGCAGCCCCTAAAGTAATCAGAAACTGACAAGAGAAATAGAACATATATAAATAGCTTAAATTCCACATTGCTGTAAAAGAATTGTATGCTACATTATAATGTGTAAGTTCATTCTCATATTCTTTATTATTTGATTTTCACAGTAATCCTGTAAGGTAACTGGAAAGTGATAATATATTTAAAAATGTGTGAATAACATGCAAAAGGAGTTGAGATGAGAAATAGCATCTTCCATATTTGAAAGAGTTAAGGAAGTTTTAGAAGAGGATACCATTTCATGTGGTTTTCAAGGGTTTCACCTAAGGATTTTGATTTCAAATATTAAACTCATTTAATATTCAGCAAAGATTTATTGAACATCTATTATGGGTCAGTCACTGCTCTAATGCTGGAGATGATTCACTAGAAAAAGAATGTTCTTGTTATTATGTTAATTATTATATTATGCTTAAAAAGTAAACAAATATACAAATAGTTTTTAGGTATAAATATATACTATGGCAGGAAAACCAAATGAAAACCAACATGGTGTTTTAAAGGCGAGTGAATTTAGGGAAGTTCGAAATGAGTGCTTAGAAAGAAGGCTTCTCCCGTGGGCCTGATATTTGAGAATAGGCCTGAATCACAAAAAAATAAATGTAGATGTAAGGGAAAATCATTCCAGACCGAGAAAACAGTGGACTCCAAGGTCCTTAGTTCAAGATGAGCTTATAATGAACAAAAAAGTGCAACCCAGCTGTGCTCAAAGGTAGTGGAGCTGAGACTGGGAAGAGGTGAGCTATAGCATCAGAGACTGACAGAAGGAAGTGCACTAAGAGCTTTTGAGATAATGAAATTTTTATTTTTTATTTATTGTTTTAAGCTTTCTGAGGCAGTGTAGCCCTGTCATTTAGAACATGTGGTTTATTATATTATTAATGTAAAACACATACATGAGCTCTCCCTTTTATCAAATTTTAACCATATAGTATTGTTCCTATAAATATGATGTTGTACAGATTTCTAGAATTTTCCATCTTTCATGACTGAAACCTTATTGGACAACAGCTCTCCATTTCCCCCTCCCCAAGCCCCTGGCGACCACCATTCCTTTTTTTTTTTTTAATGAGTTTGACTACTTTAAATACCTTATATAACAACAAGAGGTTGTTTCCACCTCTTGGCTATTGTGAATAATGCTGCAATCAACACGGAAATGCAGATATCTCTTTCAGATCCTGTTTCCATTTCCTTTGGATATATACCCAGAAATGAGATTGCTGGATCATATGGTGGTTCTATTTTTAATTTTTTTGAAAAACCTCCATACTGTTCTCAGTAGCAGCTGGACCATTTTACATGCCCATCACTGGTTCATGACGGCCTCTTTTTCCACATCTTTGCCAAGACTGGTTATTTCTTGTCATTTTGATAAGAGGCATTCAAACAGGTGTGAGGTGATATCTCACTGTGGTTCTGATTTGCATTTCTCTGATGATTAAGGATGTTGAGCACCTTTTAATGTGCCTGTTGACCATCTGTATGTCTTCTTTGGAAAAATGCCTATTCAGATCCTCTGCCTAGTTTTTTAATTGAATTTTTGCTTTGTTTTGTTTCTTGTTAGAATTGTATGCTTTTTAAAAATGTATTTTGGATATTAACCCTTTATCAGATATACGATTTACAAATATTTTTTCTCATACCATACATTACCTTTTCATTTTGTTGGAAGCTGTTCAGAAGCTTTTTAGCTTGATGTAGTCCCACTTGTTTATTTTTACTTTTGTTGCCTTTATTTGTGGTGTCATATCCAAAAAAGTCCTTGCCAAGACTGATGTCAAGGAGTTTACCCTCTACGTTTTCTTCTAGGAGTTTTGTAGTTTAAGGTCTTACATTTAGGTCTTTAAGACATTTTGAGTTGATATTTTATATGGTGCAAGACTGAGATCCAAGTTCATTCTTTTCATGTGGATATTCAGTTTTCCCAGCACAATTTGTTAGAGAGACTATCTTCTCTCCATTGCATATTTTTGGCACACTTGAAGATCAGTTGTGTTTATTTCTGCATTCTCAATTCTGTCCAATGTCTGTTTTTATGCAAGGACTATGCTGTTTTGATTAGTATTGCTTTGTAACATTTTGAAATCAGGAAGTGTGATACCTCCAGCTTTGTTCTTCTCTCTCAAGATTGTTTTGGTTATCAGAATTCTTTTTGGTTTCATATGAATTTTAGGATTATTTTTTCCATTTATGTAAAAAAATGCCATTTGGTAGCAGTTGCATTGAATCTATAGATTGCTTTGGATGCTATGGACGTTTTAACAATATTAAGTCTTCCAACACATGAACATGGCATATCTTTCCGATTTGTGTCTAATTTTCTTTCAGTAGTGTTTTATAGTTTTCAGTGTAGAAGTCTTTCATATTCTTGGTAAAATGTATTCCTAAGTATTTTATTCCTTTTGATATTATTGTAAATGAGACTGTTTTCTTAATTTCCTTTCCAGATTGCTGCTTGTAAGTCTACGGCAATGCAACACAACTGATTTTTGTAGGTTGATTCTGTATTCGTCAACTGTTGAATTTGTTTATTAGTTCTAACAGGATTATTTTTGTGAGGCGGTTGTGTTTTGTTTTTTGGGGGGTTTTTTTTGGTGGAATCTTTAGGTTTTTCTATATATAAGATCATGTCACCTGTGATTAGAGATAATTTTATATTTTCCTTCACTATTTGGGCACCTTTTTCTTTTTCTTGCCTAATTGCTCTGACTAGGACTTCCAGTGCTATGTTGAATAGACATGGTGAGAGTGGGCATTATTGTGGGTCCTGTCAACATTCCAAGACAGAAGACAGAGGCCATTCTCTTGAAAGTGCCCTAAAAAATTTAGAGCAATAGACATATGGTCCAGTCTTTTCTGTCCTTCCCCAGGGAGAAGCCAACAGCTTAGAGTTTCCTCCCAATTGCATGGCGCTCTTCCAGGAGGAGGGATTATGGTGAAAGAGCGCCACAAATTTTCCTACTGACTTTGATATGTCTGGTTTCACACTTGCTTGGAGTGCAGAAGCCTTGTAACCAGTTTCTGAATTTCTCATAATGGGAGTTTTTCTGTGTATTGTTGTTGAATCAGTGTCTACATGGGAAGGAGGAGGATCTGGAGCTTAATATTCTGCCATCTTGCTGACATCCCTCAGGACATTTGATTTTCTGCTAATTGAAATGAGAAGATACTGGAATATTTTGAGGAGTGTATAACATAAACTGATTTAAAAGAACACTCTACCATTCACAGGGAGAATGGAATATGGGGAAACCAACAGGATTAAATAAAGAAAGAGTTTGAAGCTTACTTCAGAAGTGCAGGTTAAAGATGATAGTAGCTTCCTCAGAGAACTAAAAATAGAATTACCATATGATCCAGCAATCCCACTCCTGGGCATATATCCAGACAAAGCTATAATTCAAAAAGATACATGCACCCCTATGTTCATAGCAGCACTATTCACAACAGCCAAGACATGGAAACAACCTAAATGTCCATCAACAGATGAATGGATAAAGAAGATGTGGTACATATATACAATGGAATACTACTCAGTCACAAAAGTGAAGGAAATAATGCTATTTGCAGCAACATGGATGCAACTAGAGATTATCATACTAAGTGAAGTAAGTCAGAAAGAGAAAGACAAATACCACATGATATCACTTATATGTGGAATCTAAAATATGACACAAATTAACCTATCCATGAAACAGAAACAGAATCATGGACATAGAGAACAGACTGGTGGTTGCCAAAGGGGAGGGGGTTGGGGGAGAGATGGAGAGGGAGGTTGGGGTCAGCAGATGTAAGCTTTTATATAGAGAATGGATAAACAACAAGGTCCTACTGTATAGCACAGAGAACTATATTCAATATCCTATGATAAACCATAAATATGATAAAAAAAAAGAATATATATATGTATAACTGAATCACTTTGTTGTACAGCAGTAATTAACACAACATTGTAAATAAACTACACTTCAATTTAAAAAAAAAAAGAAGAAAAAAATTAATTAATTAAACTAAAATACTCCCTTAAAAAAAAAAAAGTTGATAGTAGCTAAGAATAAGTTACTAGCAAAGGGGGCATAAAGATAGATAGATAAGCTAAGACTATGTGTTAGACTATATAATTATTGGATTAGAAGATAAAATTCAAAAAGAATTAAAAGGGGTAGAGAGTAACAAGGTAGGAATGAAGACTTTTGTCTTTAAACCTAGTATCTGCTACCTATGAGGCATCTAAAAGATGTCAAGGGGGCAGCCAGCTAAACTAGTATGTAGCTCAGTGGAGAGATCAGGACTAAAGGTATTCGCATAAGAGTCAGCAGGATACTAAGGTAAGTTAAAGCCACGGGGTAATAAAGTCATGTTGGAAGAAATTAAAGTAGGTAAGGGTGCAGGGCATAGGGCTCAGTACTGGGCATTCAATGTTGAGAGTTAAAAGCAGAAGATCAATAGCCTGTATAAAAAATGGGAGAAATATGCAGTGTGATGGTAGTGGTGGTAGGGGGCAGGTGGCATACCATAGAAGCCTAGAGAATAAAGTATTTTAGGGGGGGAAGAATTACACAACTAATTAAAACAGTATCTTTTAAACAAGACCCAGAGACCATCAGCCTACCTTAACGTTGAATTTATGTTAATATATTTATAGAATGAAGTACAGAAATTAGCATGTTAAACATGGATACAACATGCTGTATAATGAGCTATATGTTAAAGCCATTACCTTATTTAACTAAATTGTTTCATGATCATTTTCTTCTTGAAGATACTAAAACTCACAGCATCTAAATAGCTTGCTTGAGAGATGAGATTTGAAGCCAGTTCTATTTGAGTTCAATGTCTTTCTCTAACACTGGATTTAAATAGACATAGGGTTGAATCACTATGCTTGTCTTTTTGCCGTTGTTCCTTGAGATGAGAATTATTTGATATTTCAAAGCTTCAGTTCCCTGGCTGTTGATTGAGTATGATAGTAGTACCTATCCCATAAGTTGTAGTTAGTATTATATGAGTCAAGTGAAGATAAAGCATTGAGAACTCTTTCTAACGCATAATAAGCCCTTGAAATGTGTCAGTCAGTAATGTTATAATTTTTTTGTTATATAGATATCCCATTTAAGCATTTGACTCATATTTATTTTTATTACATGTTACTTTTTCTATCCACAAAATTTAAATATAAAGATAAGGAGGGCCTTTTCTTTTTTATATCTAAATACTATCCTAAAATTAAAAAGTAAATGTGTGCACTCTGATACTCAACTACACATAATGTTTAGGATAAATGTGAGTTTTCTCACATATTACCATTATCTATATTTCTACCAACTTAGAAAAATGAAAGTCATATATATTCAAATGTCTTCTAATAGCTTCAATAAGATAAGGAGCTTATGGTTTAAATAAGTCTGATTCTCCTATCCTTGCAAATGAGGATAAACTCGAGGAACAAACTCTACATAGGTGGGTTTTTCTTTAATGGTAGGAAAATTTTCTTTTGAGATGATTTATGGTAAATAAAAAGTACACAGGGAAATTACAGAAGACTTTCATCATCTATACTGTTATTAGTTTCTCAGACCTATAAAAGGAAAACTAACCCTAAAATTTTCAAGGCATTACTAAATTTTGAGGTATTAATAGAAGGAGATACATTAAATATTTGTTTTTTTGACGGAGCTTAGAAAGTAAAGGGTTTTACTTTTACGTTCTGAAATCTCAGAGTTCTTATTTGCAGTTTGGTGTTCTTATCTCTAGTTATTGCATTTTCCTGTATATGCTATTTTGTAGCTTTTAGCAATTAGAGAATTAAGCAGGTAATATGTTTGCGTAATAAAATCATTCAAGAGACTGAATGTAAGGAAGGGTCTCCTGTAATAAGGTCCCTGTGGATACTCCAGTGAATTCTTGTTGGCAGCTAAAGTATAACTTTGTTGAACTATGGTGAAAACAAAACAACAAAACTGTAAAATGTCCTCCAGAGTATTATTAGATAACTTGCTGATATGTTTACATGCGGAATTTACCACATTGTTAATATCAACATAATTGCTATCTTGTGGTCCCATAAAAATAAAGCCTTTTTAACTGATATATCTTTATTGGGAATATTTAGAAGGCATTTATATCCATGTTCCAAATAATTAAAAGCATATTCTCTAGGGCTTCCCTGGTGGCGCAGTGGTTAGAAATCCGCCTGCCAATGCAGGGGACATGGGTTCGTGCCCCGGTCCGGGAAGATCCCACATGCCACGGAGCGGCTAGGCCCGTGAGCCACAACTACTGAGCCTGCGCGTCTGGAGCCTGTGCTCCGCAACAAGAGAGGCCACGATAGTGAGAGGCCCGCGCACCGCGATGAAGAGTGGCCCCTGCTCGCCGCAACTGGAGAAAGCCCTTGCACAGAAACTAAGACCCAACACATCCAAAAATAAATAAATAAATAAATTTATTAAAAAAAAAAAAAAAGTATATTCTCTAGGTCTAGATTTTTATCCTGGAGACATTTATTATGATGATGATTTTATTATTTGCTCTTATTATAAAAGTTTTACCTCCTCAAGGTATGAAAATAAAGAAATAAAAACAATACAATTAGGTATAAAGAGAAAAGCAAAAAAACAAAACAGAAACAAAGCAAAACAAACAAAAAAAAAACCCGCAAAAAACCCTCCTTCTTCACTTGATTCTAAGTTCTACTTTCCATATATAAAAATTAATATCCATACATAGTTCTGAAGATAAATCATAATAATAGCTGTAGCAACAGAGGATAAATGAAAGAAAATTAAATTGATATATTTTTACACTGAATCATATTATACTAATGTTTGAAATTGCTTTTTGCCCAAATAGTAAATGCATTTGATGTTTTCTATAGCCCTTATGTTATTTTTATTTATTTGTTTAAAAAATTTTTTTTTTCTGGCCACGTCACACAGCATGTGGGAGTCTTAGTTCCCCGACTAACCAGAGATAAAACCCAAGCCCCCTGCAGTGGAAGTGCACAGTCTTAACCACTGGACCACCAGGGAAGTCCCCAAAGTTAATTTTAACTACCACAAATCACAAATGTAAGAATGTACATTAATTTAAATACTCCTTATCTTATTGATGAACATACAAATACTGAACCCTTGAAAAGCATACACTCTTTCAAATCAGTAGACAACATTCTTCTTTTCTTCCAAAAGATGTAAAATCTTCAAGAAAAAACAAACAGGCTTTTAGTTTATTATTTGATAGAATAAACTATGTTACATGATTTAAAAAAAAGCAGTCTGTTTCTGCAATGTGTCTTTATTAGCATGGTTTTGCAAATGTAGATAACTAAGCTCATTTAAGATATGGTTAAACAGGAAACAAAGGATTGTCCACACTGTTTCACCTACATCATGTTAACTTTGTAAATTATCAAAATAGAGAGCAAATCTTCATGATTCACCTTGTCCTGAGAGACTATCTGGATTAGCCAGTTGGTAGACTTGGAAACCAAGGGCTTTGGAGTCAGAGTAATCTGAGTTTCAGTCTTGGCTCTGCCACTTATCATTAGTAAACTGGGTCAACTAAGCAAGATAAACTTCCACTAGATTCTGAGTTCACATGCTTGAAATAAGTATAACAGCATCCAGCATGAATAATACAATTAGTATATGAGATCATATCTCCAAGAGCCTGGCATGTATAAATCTCTCAACTGTAATTAGTAACAATATTATTATTGCCAGTAAAACGATGATCATTCTATTGAATTCCTTTGGGGAGAAAAGCCAGTTGTGAAACATTTGCTGCAGGGCTGGACCGTGTGGATTTACATGTCAGCACATACAACCAAATAGGAGGGACATGTGTTCCTAAAGTGCTTTTGTTTGACATCTGCTCTAATAGCTATGTTGAAACTCATATATTTTCTAATTCTCATTATCTGTCTTAGAATTCAACCTTTTGGTTCACACGTGTGAGGAGAGAGGGAGAGAGAAGAGGTTTCTGTTGTTTATTTTTATAAGCACAGTAATCCTATCAGATCACTACCCTTATGACCTCACTTAACCTTAATTACTTCCTTAGAGGACCCAGCTCCTAATCCAGCCTCACTGGCAGTTAGGGCTTCAACATATGAATTCTGGGAAAAACTAACATCCATTCCTTAACAACATTTAATCCCTAGAATCTAAATTATATGTAAGGGCTTCCGAAAACTGTAGGAATGAACCTAAGCACTTTCCATGAGCTACATAGAAGGGAATGGAGGCAAGGAACCGAACCGTTGAAGAGAGATTGCAGAAGCAAGTGGAGCCATTAGTAGTGAATCAGCCAAAATAAACTTCCGGAGGGTGAGGGTGCACACCCTGGGGTAACACCTTATCTGCAATGGGACCTTGAGCGGGGAAGGAAGGTGTCAGGTTGGTAGAAAAACCCTCTTGGACCCAGTATGGTTCAGCAAAGCAGAGGAAGAAAGACTGTACCCAGAATCATACAAATAGCAGATACTCTGAAAGTCATCTGTCTCTAGTGAGAGATGAAGTTGAATTGCATGAGCCAACTAATCTTGATAACTGTAGTGCTACCCCTATTAATGTATTAGGCTGTAATGTGGGAAACCTCTTTTTTTTTTTTCCAATGAACTCATAAAAAAAAAAAATTGTTATAAAACAATTTATATAACAAATGCTGGAGAGGGTGTGGAGAAAAGGGAACACTCCTACACTGTTGGTGAGAATGTAAGTTGGTTTTCTGAGGTTCCTCAGAAAACTAAAAATAAAATTAACATATAATCCAGCAATCCCACTCCTGGGCATATACCAGGACAAAACCATAATTCAAAAAGATACATGCACCCCTATGTTCATGGCAGCAATATCCACAATAGCCAAAACATAGAAAGAACCTAAATGTCACATGAATGGATAAAGAAGATGTGGTACATATATACAGTGGAATACTACTCAGCCATAAAAAATAATGAAATAATGTCATTTGCAGCAACATGGATGCAACTAGAGATTATCATACTAAGCGAAATAAGTCAGAAAGAGAAAGACAAATACCATAGGATATCACTTATATCAATATTTAGAAACTAAAATATGGCACAAATGAACCTATCTACAAAACAGAAACAGACTCACAGACATAGAGATCAGACTTGTGGTTGACAAGGGGGACGGAGAGGGATGGACTGGGAGTTTGGGGATGGTAGATGCAAACTATTACATTTAAACTGGATAAACGACAAGGTCCTACTGTATAGCTGGGAACTATATCCAAACCATAATGTAAAAGAATATAAAAAAAATGTATATATATATATGTACAACTGAGTCACTTTGCTGTATAGCATAGATTGGCACAGCATTGTAAATCAACTGTACTTCAATTAAAAATAATAAATAAAATAAAATCTAAAACAAACCAAAAAACCCAAAACAAAACAAAGAACAATTTATAAAAACTGAGTATGTCTACATGGCTTGAACATAATAAGCAAAGGAGGCAAAGTGCTCAATAATTCCATCCCCCCAAACTTGGCAAGGGACATAATGGACAATTCTCAGGAAGAAATCATAAGAAAGCTTTCAAATGTGTTAAGAAAGTCATCAACCTCACTCATGATAAAAGACACGGGAATTAAAACTTTAAAACTACACTGACATCCAATTTCTCACTCAATAGATTGTAAATCAATCAATCAATCAATCCATCCCAAGTTTTGCTAACTCCTTTGGTAAGCCTGTGGGAGGAGGCATGACACATTACTTTACTGACACATTACTTATGGTTATATAAAATAGCGCATCCCTTTGAGGATAATCATCAGTTTCTACAAAAATTATAAAGCTTATTCTTGACTAATAAATTTACGCTAGTAATTTGTCCTACAGATTGTTAAAACATGTCATTTAAAATTGAAAAGAAGAATAAAAGGTAGTCAGCAGATTCTTTTCATGCCATATGAGGAACACCTTGTGTAAGATTTAATCATAGGCCCAGGAAATCATCTATGTAAAACTTATGCAATGTTTAACACCATGTTAAAAGGAAATGTTTTGTTACAGCCAAAGTTTACCTGTTAACATTTACTTGTTAATATCTATCCACAGATGACTAGTTGAAGGGATTATGAGAGGTCCCGCAGCACTAGGTAGCTCCTTCTGTATCGATATGGAGAGATGTCCAAGATACATTGTTAAAGGAGGAAAAGTTTCAGAAGAGTGTATCTATTGTGCTACTAAATGTTTCTTTGAAAAATGGAACAAAATATGCATGTATATTTACTTCCTCATGCAAATCTTTGAAAAAATATATGATAAATTTATAGTACCTCCTATTTGGAAAAGAGTGGAAATCAGGCAGAATGTACTGGATAGAAAGGACATTTTCTTGTATATATTTAATTTTTCCTTTTTATATTATTTTAAGCCATATAAATGTATTATCTAGAAAAGCTTAACAAATTTTGCAGTAATGAGACTACTTGGTACTGCCCCACTCTTCTGCTCAGGTGTGTAAATAATTCTAAGCCAATGACAGCAGATAGAGCATCTGGTGCTGGAGGTAGTATGCAGCTCCCAGCTGTGCTTGATACTCAAAACACAGTTATGTTTTCCAGTAGTAATGTTTTAATAATTATTATCCATTTTAGCTACAACAGATAAAATTGCATGTTGATTTAATGCCACTAAAACAAATAAGAACTCATCAACTAGTATGTAGATTAAGAAGTTGCTATATTTGGGAAGCCAGATTTTAAACGAGAAAAAAAAAAGTGTTTCAACTGATAACTCATTTAAGATATTTTCAAGGTGATTTTTAGACAAAGAGAAGGATTTAGAGATAATGGTGGAGAAGGCAAAGTTATTCTTTTCTTTATTGAGAGGAATTGCATTTGCTTAGGTAAAGCCAAAAGAATCACAGCAAAAGACTTTCTAATCGTCTGAAGTTTTCACTTGGTTTCAATAAACATGCTAAATGAATTAATGGCATTTACTTGAGTCAGTGTGGTTGCCTTAGAATTTTGGTATTTACTTAAATTGTGCTCCATACACAAGCAACATTGGCTTCAACTAGGAGCTGATTAGACATGAAAATTCCCAAGCCCCCTTCCCCACATCTAGTAAATTCCTCAAGACAGGGCCAGGTGTCTGTGTTTCAACAAGTGATTCTGATCCTCACTCATGTTTAAGAAGTACTGCCCCCAAATATTATGCATCTGAAATGACAGTGTATCCTGTCTCCCACGTTTGAAAAAATCATGAGCAATCTTCCTGTAAGAAAATAAAAGACTGGGCACACATGTAAATACGCACTGTCATTTCTAACGATGGTAGATTGCACATCTTTCCAACACTAAATACCTGTGAATTATATTGGATTCAAAATCGGGGTGATGGATACAAAGGCTATTAAAGGACCACTGTTACAGGCTGAATTTTATCCCCGTGAAATTCATATGTTAAAGTCCCAACCCCCAGTACCTGAGAATGTAACTTTATTTGGTGACAAGTTCTTTCAAGAGATGATTAGGTTAAAAGGAGGTTGTGAGAGTGGGCCCCAATTCAGTACGACTGGTGTCCTTTTAAAAGGAGGAAATTTGTTTTTCCCTGTGAAGAGGCAGCGAGAGGGTGGTCATCTGCTCCTACCAGAGCCTTGACTTGGACTGCCAGCCTCCAGAAATGTGAGAAAATAAATGCCTGTTGTTTAAGCTACCCAGCTTGAGGTATTCTGTTATGGCAGCCCTAGAAAACTAATACAGCTACTAACACAATTTTTTTTCTTCTAAAAGCAGCAACATAATTAGTCCCAGATGAGAAACTAGAGTTAAAGTTTGATGGACTTATCAAAATTAATTGATCCTGTTTTTAGTTACATTAAATCTAACCATTATTGTTACCAAACTGGAGGGGGCAGTAAAGAAAGCAAAACAAAAAGCCTATTAACAGAGCTCTCATTTTTCTTGACTCTAAAATGAAATTACTAAGGACAAACTATGCAAACATTAAAACACCAAATTAAAAACAATTTAATCTCATATGCAATACACTACATTCAAATTAGAAATGTATTTAACAAAATGTCACATGTTTAGAAATTTCACCTC
This sequence comes from Eubalaena glacialis, assembly GCF_028564815.1. Taxonomy (NCBI): domain Eukaryota; kingdom Metazoa; phylum Chordata; class Mammalia; order Artiodactyla; family Balaenidae; genus Eubalaena; species Eubalaena glacialis. The sequence goes on from NC_083719.1 coordinate 16,734,010, forward strand.
AAACCAAACTCCAACTTAAGACTCTAAACTGGCTAAAAGCAAAAGATTGTTGCAGTATCACGGAGTGAGAAAAAAGCCCTTGTTTGTTTGACATTCTTATGGATAAATGTGCTCAGTTAGGTGTCTCTCATATTTCACTTCTTACTGGAACTTTATAATAATCTGTTTGTGAGCATCGTTCAAAAACTTTAAATGACTAACCGTTAGCAATTTAAAATTTCCTGCCTGGGTTCAAGAATCTCTACACTACAACCCACCAAAGAATAGCTTTATTTTCTAATATTTCTCAACCAGATCCTTTGTTTTGCTTGTTCCACTGCATTCAATATTGCTAAGGCAAGTTTTGATCACCTCGACTGTCACATATTTGCCCATGTGGTTTCCTCATCTTCTGTTCCTTGTACATATCCAAGTCCTTCAAAGATTATCCCAAGTCCCATCACATCAAATTGCCTCCATGTTTATTTCTCATTGGCGTCTTTTTCTTTCTAACTTTTATAGCACTTTTAGGCAATTTTCACATATTTGCAGATAATTTTATTCTACTTTGTATCATTTGCTTTTCAAAAAACATATCATTTTTCTATTGGTCTGACTTGTCCCTCTCATTACATAGCATGTTTTAAAGTATGCAGTATATTTTATGCTTCAAGTTTATGTTCCTCATTTTCCAAGTAGGAAAAGTTTTCAAAGACTTAGACAAATATTTGAAGACAAATATTTGAATATTAGTGTTATTTGAGCTTAAGTCATCCAAAAAAAGCTCATTGTAATTTAGGAAGAAATTAGCTTATTTATAAAGATGATTGCCACTGAACATGATCCATGTGGACATAGATGCTGTTGAATAATCAGTATCGACGTTACAAAAGAACGAACAGCTTTATTTGGGGTCTTAGGAACTGCAATTCCGGAGACACAGACTCAGATAAAAACAAGTGATTTGGGAAAGAGAAAGAGTCAGGGGCTTATAAAGGCAAAAGCCAAAAGGTTGTTAAAAGTTGTCTTGCAAGAATTAGGATTGGCTCTGATGCAAAGAAAGAAATATTTGTCCTTAAAGGATACGCTGTCATGAGTTATTTAGGGTAAGAGCCCTATAAGTACCTTGAGTTTCTAGAATATTGCACAGATGTTCTGGATGCCTATGTTAAGATAATAAGCAGTCAAAAGTACAGACTCCATCCAGGCTGAAATGTTCACAAGTCCTACTTCCTCGATGGCCTCTTGGTTGCATGTTAGAGAACGCTCGTAGCAACACTGACTCCACTTTGCTTTTTCTTTCACAATACGGAGAAAAAAGTGTTTACATATGCATAACTCACAATACACTCTAAACAGCTTCTAATAACCTTACTATGATTTAAAAGAAAATATTTCCTAAAGTATTTGCTTCTCTTTTCTTAGCTCATTTTTTTTTTCTTCTTTTTTTTTTAATACCTGTCAGGTTGGCTAGTAGGTCTGGATGAAAACTAAAAGCTGGTTCCATCTGAAATCAGGACTAAGACATCTAATTTACATCCATGTGTGGGTAGAAATAACCAATTATAAAAAAAAAAATATTTCATCATATCAAAAAGAAACATGTACTATCCTATAGAATGTAATTAAATCTTTGCACAGAGAGAACCTAGATTCTTAGCAACTGAGGCTCTCAGTGCCTCATACATTTGTTGATAAATTTGTAAGTAGTAGTAATTGCCTCCCATTGGACAGAGAGATTATAGGCATAAATTAACTACTGAGCTTAAATTTCCCTTTTGACAGTAATCTAGGTGCTGTAGGAGGTGAGCATGCTTGTTGTAGAGAATCTGAGGGAAGAGAATCAGGGCCGGGACCAGCATGGCCTCATGGCCCTGAGCCTTGTTTCCAGGAGCAGGATGATGGCTGACGAGTAAGGAGATAAAGGTGGTGAGGTGAGGAAGGGGTAGATCCTGTCAGGATCCCAGTAAGAACTTTGCTTTGAATCTGAGTGGAGTGTGCTTAAAGCAGAGGAAGGACACGATTTGCTTTTCCTCAGGAACATTGTGGCCGCTCTGTAGAGAACAGACTATAGAGGGACAGAGGCAGAAATCTGGGGACCAGAGGCCAGGGGAGAGATGAGAGCACCTTGGACTTGAGATAGTGAGAAGGGGTCAGTTTTTGGATATATTCTGAAGGTCAAGCCAAGAGAATTTGTTGATAATTAAAATATGGAGAGTAAAAAAAAAAAAGAGGTAACTCTAAGATGACTCCAATACCTTTGAGCTGAACAACCAGAAAAGTCACGTTCTCATTTACAAAATGTTTCCATTTACTGTAAAATTTCTAAGGATGCAGGGTTTTTAAATGGTGTATAGGAGAAAATATTAAGAGGACAGTTTTCTGCACGTTAAAATTGTGGTGCCTATTTGATTGGCTCTTGGAAATGATGAATGAGCAGAAAGATATTCAAGCTAAGCGTTCAGAAAGATTTCCAGGCTGTGAGTTATCAGAATAAAGACGATATTTGAATCTTTGAAGCCGGACAATATCATCTGTGGAACAAGTATAGATAGGAATGAATCAAAGAAACTAGCCCTTGGATCCCTAATATTTAGATGAATAGGAAATGCAGCAGTACCATCAAAGAAGCTTGAGGAAGAGAAACTGGTGAGGTAAGAAAAAACTTGTAGAATATGGTGGCCTAGAGGCCCCAAGAAGAGCATGCCCCACGGAGGAGGCGCGCGCTCACTCTTTCAAATGCTGATATTAATCTGATGACCTAAGACTAAATTATTATTATATATTTAAAATGAAATAAATAACAGAATCGGGCTTCCCTGGTGGTGCAGTGGTTGAGAGTCTGCCTGCCAATGCAGGGGACACGGGTTCGAGCCCTGGTTTGGGAAGATCCCACATGCCGCGGAACGGCTGGGCCTGTGAGCCACAACTACTGAGCCTGCGCGTCTGGAGCCTGTGCTCCGCCACAAGAGAGGCCGCGATAGTGAGAGGCCCGCGCACCGCGATGAAGAGTGGCCCCCGCTCGCCACAACTAGAGAAAGCCCTCGCACAGAAACGAAGACCCAACACAGCCATAAATAAATTTTAAAAAATAATAACAATAACAGAATCATTCAAAATAATCAAATGTTTAAAATAGATATTTTCCTAGGTGCTAAGAAAAGGGGTTCTGCCAGGTATCACAAAATTCTTTTGTTCTATATTGTATTATCTCAAGTATACTACTTTATGCCCATAAAAGAGGAAAACCGTGAAATAAATTTAAATTTTACTTATTCGTATTTTATGGAAAGCCAAGAAAAATTTCAACATAAAATTCTTCTCTGTCCTTTGGTCTCCTCTCTCCCCTCTACTGTGCGTTGTGTGAGTGCATTCTGCATCCACCAAAGCTCCCGCATCAGCAGGAACACCTGCTCAGCCATAGAGAGCAACATTCTCGTAGCACCAACAAGACAACTCCTTAAAGACAGCGTTCCTTCTTCATCTTGTAAGGGGCTACCACGATGCTGCTTGGAGCTGGATCATGTAAACTGTCAGTACTATATCATTTGATGTATAGCCGTGTGTCTCAAAAAAAACGTATGTAACTGTGTTTGACATCTAATGGGTGGAACAATTCTCAGAGCTTTCTGAGATGCTCTTGCCAGGCTATCATCCTCAAATCCCTGGCTTGTTCTGAACTGTCCGTGGTCCCCAAATAATTTCTCTTTTTAAGAGGACTTCTCCATTTAATACATTAGAATCTGCTTTGTGCCTGTGTGTTCCTCATCTCAACACCACATCCCAACTTTACTCTCTCAACTCACATTATTTAACAGCCTCTTGGGTGCACGGTACTTTAGCACTGCAGGCAGAGTGGTGTAAGTGGAACAAAATCCCAAAGGTGACAGAACTGGACTAGAATCTGAGCCCTGCCACTTAACAGATGTGACTTTAAGAAACTTAAACTGGGCTTCCCTGGTGGCGCGGTGGTTGAGAATCTGCCTGCTAATGCAGGGGACACGGGTTCGAGCCCTGGTCTGGGAAGATCCCACATGCCGCAGAGCAACTAAGCCCACGTGCCACAACTACTGAGCCTGCGCATCTGGAGCCTGTGCTCCGCAACAAGAGAGGCCGCGATAGTGAGAGGCCCGTGCACCGCGATGAAGAGTGGCCCCCGCTTGCCACAACTAGAGAAAGCCCTCGCACAGAAACGAAGACCCAACACAGCCAAAAATAAATTAATGAATTAATTAAAAAAAAATACTATACATTCAACACTCATTTCTTAAAAAAAAAAAAAAAAAAAAGAGTGGCCCGCACTTGCCTCAACTAGAGAAAGCCCTCGCACAGAAACGAAGACCCAACACAGTCATAGATAAATAAATAACCCCAAAGTTTAAAAAAAAAAAAAAAAAAAAGAAACTTAAACCTATTTGTATCAGTTTTCCTAATGCAGGATTTGGTACATAATTTCAGGGCCCAGTGTAAAATGAAAATGGAGCCAGTGAGTATTTTAAAATGTACCTGCAACTTTTGTTTTTATTCAGGTATGGTGAAGGCAACAGATCAGGAGATGACTGCCATTGAAAAGACAGTTTATTACCCACAGTACTTAAGAGTGGGAAAAATGTGCCGCACCATGACACACAGGACAACACGAGAGAAGACAGAGGCTGGGGGTGTGAGAGGGAGCAAGGCAGAGAGCGAGCCAGGGGAACCGCCAGAAAGGCTTGATGGTGGGTTTCTAGGGAAATAATGGGTGAGGCAGGGTAAGTAAGCTAAATAAGTTTGCCTTGAAAGAATTCAGTAGGCTCCCAGTTGTAGGAGGATTCCCCCTGGGGTGATCTGGGCGGGAGAATCAATACGATCCTGCAGCAGAAGAGCTAGATCAGGCTCGTGGGGGAGGAGGTATGAACTTGGCATTGGTATACTTTGCATATGACAAGCAGAGAGCCCTTTGCTTTCTCTAAGAATGCACTAGCCTTGGGAGAAGCGTCCCTTTTTCAGTCAGCAAGGTCCCAGTTGTCAAAACGTCAGATGTAGAAACTAGAAAACAGTTCTAGAAACTAGGAACTAGTTAAGACAGTGGGCAAGCCAATCTCTGTTCCCACACCCGCAACCCACTGCAGATGGTAAATCTCAAAGCACTGCCTTCTCTTCCAAACTGAGGTACGCTTGCCTGGCTTGGAGGTGTTCAGGAGATCTGAGTCTCCTGCCGAACGTCCCATCCGCGGCTCTGCCCTGGGGAAAGGAAGGCCGCTGCCTTGTCTCCCCCTCGCCAAGACGCGTGGAGTGGGCCCGACCCTGAACCTCCCTGGGGCCGGGCCCAGGGCCCCACTGGGACAGAGGGCAATGACAGGGTCCCCCCTCCTCCAACTGCCCACTCAACTGGGTCATTGTCCTAGGAAGAGGCAGCAGGATTCTCAGGATGGGAAAGAGGGGCACGAAGCCTGGTGGAGCTCAGGGTACCAGAGGGAAGGGAGTGGGCAGCCACCAACCAAGTGGCCAAAAACATAGGGACACTTTGGGACGTGGGATCCGGAGTGAAGTGATACTCCAAGTCCCAGTGGGTGTTCCACTGGCCCATCTGACTGCACTTAGAAAACACAGACTCAAAGGTAACATTCATAAGAAGTTCACGGAGCATTAATCCCCCAGGGCAGGGCTCTTCTAAGCACAGGGCCCTGTGTGCCTGCCCTGGTTGCACACTCACGAAATCAGCTCTGGATCCAGGAGACAAGTGTTATGTCATATTTCACGTCCTCTAGATCTAACTATTCTGACTTTTGTGTGGCAACCAGCTGTGCTCAAACTTAACCTAAGCAGGGCCTTGCTTAAATGCTCAGCATACATCCCATTTTCTGTCCCAGGAATTCTTGCTACTCTTGCACACAGACACTATGGAAACCAACTCAGCCATTCTGGCATGCACAAACTTTGAAGTGCAAGGGAGTGTACAATCAAAGAGGAAATGCTAACTGATGGGCAAATATTCCCATCTTTGGGCCCCTAGGCAGATAAATCTGAAGCACTTTCTCCACAATCCCTCAGAACCCAGCTGCATCAAGCCCCAGCTGCGAACAATGACCAACTCCAGAGGACAAGCTGTGATTGGCCTTCCTTTCTGCTCTGGGTCATATGTCTGACTGGTCACATGTGTTCCTTAGGATGGCATCTCAAAATAAACCATCTGTTTATAAGCCCTTGAATAAAGACACACTTTTTGCAAGAACTCATAAGTATACTAGTTATTTTGCAGGATACATGAGATAATATATGTAAAATACCAAATACAGGACGTGGCCAATTACAGCTACTTAGTGTCTTTGAGTTCCTGATCCTTTCTCTCTCAATTTGAAACTGCATGATGTATAATCTACAGCCAGATGTATAAAATATAGCTTTTGTTACTTCAACAAAAACAAAAACTCAATCTCTATTTCAAGACTGAATTTAGTCAAATCCTAGGAAATTCTGTCTATGCAAATCAAAATAGTCTTTTCTGGATTTCTGGATTTTACCCTTCTCAAGGTGACAGATGGGGTTGGTGGAGGAGGACCTAGTGTCAGGTAGAGGCAATCATCCCAGCTTGTTCCAAAAGAGAATCCTGCGGTCTCAGCGGGTCTCTGGCTCTCTCTCCTAGAGGATCTCCCCATGTCCTCAATGTCTCTCCATGCTCATCTATATCTCTGGGCTACTACTTTGCTTCTTTCAAGGATATGGGGAATTTGGCTCATTCTGACATCACTCAAGGGCTGCAGGAGATGGGGGAGAGCAGGCTTGACTCCCATCTTTTTTGCTGTTTATGCAATGCTGCCATTTATATTCTGTTGTCACTAAGGCATGTTGTTATTTATTAAAGGACAGAACTTATTTCCCCAGGATCCAACTAGGAAACAGGTTAGGTCCCTTCTGCCTTTGAATCAACAAATGTGACCACCTCTTTCAGCTACCTCTTTCCTAGACAATGTTCAGGGATAACAGGGATCATGATAATTTTTCAGAGACCCCACCAGTTTCCAACTTAGTGCTTCTTTGTTTGCTTTTCTCCCCTCCACAGCCAGAGGCATCTTTGACAAATCTGGTTATGTGGGGAAAACAAAACTAAAACCCTTTTCACTGTTTAAGGCATAAACTTGTGGATTAGAGTTCTCCAGTTTTGCTCTCGAAAACAAAACCAAGTCTCTTAAAACGCAGAAAGCATTTTCTCTCCACAAAACTAACTATGCCTTGAGGCGTTTCTATAATAAAACTCTGAGAGCAATCAGCCTGGAATGGGGATTGTGCATGAAGAACACATAATCAGTATAATCAAATTATTATCCTGTCAAGAAGGAAAGGTGTCCTTACGAACCCCAGCATGGAGGGAAACCCGAGAGGCACTTAGTGACTGCTCAATTCAGCCTGGATGCAGAGGAAAGGCAGTCTTGTCATTGAGGGCGCTAGGAGGGGAAGGGGCACAGAAGCAGCAGGGCACTCAACTAAGTTTTGTCCAGTAATGAAGAAAAGGAGGAGAGCATGGCAGGTGCAAAGTCAAGATCAATAAAACACAAAAGTGTGGAGAACCTATCTGGTATCAAGTATTCAGAGCAGCATTTAAGATGCCAGGGGAAAGGTGCAAGAAAGAACCTATTATTTTTGGTGCCAGATTTCTCAATAAGGTAGCCACATCCCAGGTTGCCTTGGAAGGTCTCATTTTATCCCTGTCGTCCTGACATGACTATTAGTGTCTACACTTTTCATACTTAAAGGTGTCTAGGTTTGGGTAATAAATTAGAGTCTTTCTACTCTGTAGGCAATCCAAGCAAGTACTTAGCACATAAAAAGTACACTCTTAGCCAACCTCCAACCATCCCTTCAAAGAAAACATTTCCATGATATGAGTTAATAATTCTAAAGGTGCATTGAAATAGATATCATAGAAAAAATCAGATTCTTATTTTACTTCATGTCGCTTGACAGTTTTATTTTTTTAATAATAATATGTGGGACTAGTTAGGGGGACCTAAATAATCTCCCCTTCTGACCCTGCCAGAAATACATCTAACACAACATTTTGTTGAATTGAATGGAATTAAATATACAGATGTAAGATAGCAATTAGAAGGTAAAGAAACTTACAATGAAGTGAGAAAAAAAGATTGAATATCTATATAAATATCTATTTATTCATCCATCTTTTTCCAACTTTTGGATGCTTCATGAAAAATGTGGCATTTGCTATGTACCTAAAAGACTTTGTGTAAATCAGAAGCTTGGAATACAGGCTATTCCATAAGGACTTACTTTCTGATTTTATTAATAGCATATTACTCTATCAATGTGATTTACTTAGAAAGGGTCTTATATATAAGACACTAAATGTGAGATATATATATATATATATATATACACATAAATGACATAGCTAACATATATTTACTGATTATAAAATAATCAGTTTATCTAAATACATATTTAGAGCTGTGCTATATTATTTTAATTATTTTATAGATAAATTACTACATTTCAAGTATGTATTGAAGAAACAAAAATTAATGATAGAGGATTTTCCACAAATTTTCCTCCATCTCTTTCCCTAAATTTAACACCATCTCCTATCTCTGGGTAGACAGACCCAGCTCGTAGGTTTTATTTATGATTACTTGGACACTGACCCAAGTGGAGAGAACTAGAGAAGCCAGGATGATTAATATTTTAAAAAGCAGAGAATCACCACTCAGAGATATATTATAAAAATCTGTCATAATCCAGGCCCTCAGACATGCATACTAGATCACACAGACACACATACACAGACACACAGACAGACACACACACACAAAACTGACTTTACTGTATTTTATTCTGGGGTTGCCACTTACTTAAATCAATGTACATTGATTTGCAAACAAATTGTAGTGTGGTGTCAGGCAGAAACCCATCACCTCATGAAAACCATGCCTGTCACTTGACTAGAGACCACCGTATCTCTAGAGTCCTCTGATGGAAATGGACTGAACCAGAACAAAGTGAGGAGTGTCCTCCAACACAAATATCTGCCCATTTCCATAAAATGAACCCTATTTCCATCGCCATTGTTCCCCAATACCCAATCTTGGAGGCCAGAGTCTAGAAAAGGGGATAAATGACTGCACCGCATCTCTTTCAATCAAAGAATGAGGGTTCCAGCTACTGCAGGCATGGAAAATACAGGAGGGGAAGGAGAAGAAATAAGAGGGGCAAGAGTGGGGTAAAGATAGAAATGGATGAAATTGGATTTTAAGTTTAATATTTTCTACCAGACTTAAAAAAAAAAAAAGTGTTTGTAACTGTAAGTGGCCAGAAAAATTCTAAAATATGACCGAAACATCATTCAGGGACAACAAAGTTAGAAATGGCAAAGTGGTGGTGAAGGCAGTATATGGAGAAAGTAAAACAAACATTTTTTTAAAATGATTTTTGTTTAGTTTATTGAACTATGTAATTTACACATTGGTATGCATTCTTAAGCACTTTTCGAAAATAAACAGGAAATTAATTTGTTAACTAAGCACAGGCATTAAAACTTAGTAGCGTCACCCTATTTTTAAGGAGTAAACACATTAAGCAACATGCCAGTTTTCAAAAAATAATCTGAGTTGTTGGAATAAGAAGTTATGTGTTGGGTCCCTTTCTCTTTCATTAATACTCTACTCAATACAGTTGGGATAGGCCATATCCCAGACTCCTTAGTGTTAATTTCATTCTACATACTCTGGAGGATCAAGGGCTGATTATGAGCATCTTGTAATTTCACCTGTTAGGAAGATCCACCCAAATGAATACTATAGGCATCTTTTGATTATAAGTACAATGTACAAAGAGTTGCTTTTTATTTTCTCTACCAAAAAACTAACAACGTTTCTTTGTAACATATTTATTTTCTCTGATTTTAATGAAAAATAACTCTATCCAGAATTGCCAAAGTAAAACTTTCAATCTCACTTTATGTCTTTCTGTCCTTAGAGGAGGCTGTGAGGATTAAACAAAATAATCCATTTTATAAACTACAAAAGTAGTTTACACATATATATATGACATTAGTAGCTTCACTAAATCTGTTATTAGTCAAAACTATAATTACATTATCCAGACTAAGGTGTTTGGAATTGCTGATGGGAAGTTCCATTTAAATTCACATTTCTAGATAACTCTGTTATACAATCGCCCCAATTTTTAATGAGCAAATAAATCTCTGGCCACTTTTCATACCGGTTAACATGGTTCCTGTAAGATTTGCTAAACATATATTGCAATTTCAGAGTTATAGTAATTGTTAATGTTATTTCCATTAAATTTTTCATGTGGGAAAGTCCTTCAGATTTTAAGCGGCACACAAAATATTTTAATATTAAACTCTAGTATTCTAAATAAAAGTTTACAGGTTCGTACAAGCCTTTGAGAAATCAATTGAAATGTCAATACTAGTAACATAAAAATATGTCCTGTCTGTACAAGCACGTGAAATCTTAAGTAGGTAAGAGGATAACCACGACACACCATGCCCTAACTCTGAGTTGGTTTCATAATTCTGCGAGGAATGTCAACGTCATTTTAGTCCCTTAGAGATCCTGTAGCTCTTGTCAAAAAGGCCAGTGGATTTCACTGTCCAAATAAATGTTATTAGTGGTAGATGGGGAATACACTTTGTTGCTTTAAACGTGGTCTATTCTGTGCTATTCTGATGTAATTTGAGGAGCAAAGAGGTTTTTCTAGATATTCCAAAATCAGAGGTTGATTTTTTTTTTTAATCCATAATATATTTTTCATGAGTGTCTTTACCATCTCCTTTTGATAATATAAGATTTGCAGCCAGGGTTCATTTTGATTTTCTTATATGATATTCTGTTAGCTCAGCTTTGGAGTATTCCAGTGTTATAAGAGTCTAAGACTTCCTCAAATGTTTGTACAGAATAACATTTCTTCGATTAGAGCTATATCTTCCCCTGGGCAAGTTTATGTTTTCATTGTGCTAGAAGTCCAGGCACTCATGAAAACCATCACTTTTACTTCAACTTTAATGACTCATAACGCTTAAATGCCCAGGCAGATACAGTAAAACAAGTACACAATGTGAATACAGACTGCAGAAAGCTGGATGTGGCCTAGTCCAAGGGTTCAGTCCATTCTGCTCTGCCAAGTGTGGAAATGATGCTAGCCCAGAAATATACATCCATGGGCCAGATTTACTCTGATGGAATTACCATAAGTTTGTCATCAACATTATACATTTTAGTCAGCTTTCCTTTGTATGCTTCTTTCACACAGCACTACATTTCATATTTTGGGTTCATTATTATTCTTCTTCTTATAATTATCCTCTTCCCTGTCATCATTTTCTTTAGCTGACATTTACTGATCACTGTATTATATGCAGGGCACCAAACACTAGGTATGAATTATTTTTTCTTATCTTTATAACAATCTTGTGAGATGAGTACTAATATATCATCCACAGACTTGGCAACGTTAAATAACTTGCCAAAGCTCTGTAATTTGTGAGTGGAAGATCTGTCATTCTGTCCCAGCATCACATGGCTCCAAAAGTCAAAATTCAGGTTACTAAACTTTTTTTTTAAATTCAACATTGGTGAAAAATGTATCATGTGTGTAATCTCAGAACCTAAAGTGCTGCTTGGTATACAAGCAGCTCCCAGTAAATATTAAAATAGCAAATCGAGATCTGGTCCCATGCCTATTTTAGCTTAACACTTCCGTAGTTCAATTCATGTAATACTCTAAAGTTTATTTCCTATCTGTTCATAAACTTATCATATTTTTTATGTCTATAAACCTCTATTCCTGACCTCTTCAGTTTCTCACCAAAGACAGTATAACACAAGGAAAGGAAACAGAGCATAACAATTGAATGTCGACTCCAGAGAAGAGAAATTTGAATTCCAAACACGTTTCTAGGACATAATATATTCCTAAGCATGGATATGTTTTGTAATCTCTTTACATTTACAACATGAAAAGCTACTATATTGGGTTTTTGTAAAAGTAAAAGGAGATAGGGCATGTTACAGAAATTTTGCCTCCACTTAGAAACTGGTGAGCTAAGTCCTTAATGGAAATTATCTCATATTTTTGTAGAGTGTATGTGAGTAATTCATTACTTATTTGATTCCCACCCTGTACCATAGAGTGCTTAAATGTCTTATTCAAATATAAATAAAACAGTATGTTATAGCTGATTAAGAGCCTCTACTGAGATTCTATTGGCAGGGGAAGTCAGTCTTCACCTGTATTAAAACATTCAGGTAGAGCTCAGAAGCTCCCTGCGGCAGACAGACCCTAAGGTGACCCCTCTGGGTCATGCACTTGTATCATCTTCCTCCCTTGAATACAGGCACAATCTGTGACTTGCTTCTAGTCAATAAATGATGACAAATGTTCATTTACATGGTAAAAGTTAAAGGATTTTTCAAGTTTAACTGAGGTTCCTAATCAGTTGTTGAGGTAATCAAAGATATAAGAACATAAAAGAAAGAATTGGATAGATGTGAATGAAGTAAAATTTCATTAAAGGACAAAGTTTTCAGGAAAAAAAACATAAAACATGAAGGGGGCATCTGTCTTGGGGACTTAAGGTGAGGACTAGCTTTTATGTTTCTGGAGAGAAGTGGTCTTTCTGGTTATGGATCACAGCTGATTTTGATTATCAATCCAGGCACGATGTCACTCCATGGGAATTTGGGGGAAAAGCCCATGTGTATAGATGAAAAGGACTTTAACTTTGGAATTCAGGCAGTAATCTTATTAAAGACAAACAAACAAACCAACAAAAACCTAAGCATGGCTCAGAGGGAAGGAAAACCTTTCCCCTTACCTTAAAGTACCATCATTGTCCTGATCTATGTAAATCATTGAAAGTCTACACTGGGACTGAATAAGTGATAGTTCATCAGTGGTGGCAACAGTAAACAATTAAAGCACTACAGTTTGCAGGCGTAGTCATTGGGAGACATACTTCTTTGGGAACCCTCAGAATTTCCAGAACTCTCAGGGACACAGGATACCTTGGCATGACTGTATCATGTTGCAAATTTACTTCACATCCAGCAATAAGATGCTTGTGCTCTAGGTAACAGAGTCTTACAGGTGCAGCTCTCTGGCATCTGCCATGTGGAATCTGGGCTGAGGATGCAGACCTACTGATGGGCACACTAAGAAATCTCAGAAATATTTTATGAGTGCAATCTTTTCAGAATCTGAACTTCCTGTTCAAAATATGGATATGTTGCCTCTGCAACAGGGGCTTGTATTTAAATGTAATTGTACATGTACTTACCAATTTAAGAGGCCAGAGGAATATTTGAGTTCATATACCATAAAATAAGATATAACAAAATTAAAAGGGAATGATCAACAAATGGAGGCATAGGAAAAACAAGATGTTGAAAATAAAAGCTTTCATAAAATGCAATCCTACATGGCCTACATATTTCCTGGTAGTTGACCAAAATTTGAAGACAAAGACTTGAAGCCTTTGGGCACCCAAGTTCAAAAGGATGCATTTTCACTTTTTATACTTCATAGTGTCAAAATATGAACAAATTATTTTTCCTGATACAAAACTCAGAAATAATTCTTTTGAATTTGCATAAAAAATATGATGCAGTACACAATTTGTAAACTAGTGGATGGTCTAGAGCATATTCTCCCTCAGAAGCATGTCATTTCTCCAACACAATGGTATGAAATATAACTTATTTTAAAATATTAAAGCACTTAGAGATTTTACTTAAAAATGCAAATTTCTAACTTCTTTCAAAAAACCTGGAGATCTGTTGAAATTTGGTGTCTACTCAGTTTGGCAAGATCTCTGTGAGCTGAGAGGCACATGCTCACTTTAAAGTGGCTTGTCACCTCCAGGTTACCAGAGCCTTTTCTACTTCATTTTTCATCTCATCAAGTCCTAATTGCTTATTTAAGTTATCTGCCTGCTGCTTTTAGGCTACTGAGTTTAGGAACTCTTAATGTCTTTAATAATATCTTCCACAACATCTTTATGAATATACAACAAAGCATTTTACGTCTCTATAGTAACAATCCCAATGTAACTAATCATGCTTTCTTTTTAATCTTAGCTCAAATAAAGATAAGAACGAAATCTTTCTCAGTCAGATAATCTATATTTACTATCATAGTTAACAGACTAGTTTTCTCTCTTTTAGTGTCTTGATCTTTCCTTTTGATTTGTTCCCCATTAGCTATATATTTATAGGTTTCCAGGGGGAAAAGGCAGATTTGATATAAAGAGAAGTAAAAGCCTGCTTGTTGAATTGAACTTTATTTTATATATATTCAATATATATATATTTTATTTTATGAATCTGCTTACCAAATACACACAAGACTTTCTCTGCTGTCACTTATTGATAGGAATATTTACCTTAATAATGTGCATAGGACATAATGCAGGTAAATAAAACTGAAGCTCTGTTCTTACATGTTTGACTGTTTACTGCTGTAATTTAGAAAGATGCTCAGGACAAGATGGGGTGGGAGGGCAAGTGTATTCTCTGATACATGGTAACTGCCCCTAGAGGATCTCATTAGACCAGTGACACTCAACCTTTAGCTTCCATCAGAATCACCCAGAAGGCTTGTTAAAAACAGATTGCTGGTGGAGCCTGAGACTGCTTGTCTAATGAGTTCACAGGTGATCCTGATTCTGCCCATAATAGAAATAACATCTGATAACCATTACACCCAACTATAATCCTCTTAAGGTAGATGTGTGTCATTTATTATTGAATGCCCATTAAATCACATCATTTCTCACATATGGGAGATGCTTAATGCATAACTATGGAAGGAATTTAGGGTTTGGCATTGTGACATAATAATACTTGGCTAATAGGTTTGGATGGGGGTCAAAATTAACAGGAGGTTCAACTATGGAAAGAGGTACATTATTTTGTCTGTCAAATTTTTTTTAATTTTATTTTATTTATTTTTTTAATACAGAAAGTTCTTATTAGTTATCCATTTTATACATATTAGTGTATATATGTCAATCCCAATCTCCCAATTCATCAATTTTGACTTCTTCTAGTGTAACTGGGGAATCGCAGTTTTGTAACTGAAAATACATTGTGCTTTTTCTTCCATGAAGGATGTATGTATATATAATCATAATTTTATTTCTTTTTAAATGCAAATAACCAAAATAGAATTGGATCCATCAAGTTGTTAAATCAAGGAGGAAGAACATGTCTAACTTTTAAGTTAAATTGGTATACTATATGTAAATATATTTCAACTCCTTGTATTTTTAAAATTTTACAGTCACATGATAGTTTAATCACTTTCATTGAAAAAAGTATTCGTGAAGATACATTTTTCCTATTAACGTTTCATTTTATACCTTAGTAGAATAAATTTTAAAAAAGAACCATATTGTACCTTCATCCTTCTTCCTATTCAGACTATGTCCCAACTTCAACAAGGCAGCTAAAGCTAAAGTTATTCCTTAAAGGGTTTATTTTTTCCCAGAAGTTAAACAACTGGCTTATGTCTACCAACATTTTCTCTTTCCTCCTCAACATTCAGCTGTGTTATATCGCCTTCCCTTTCTTGCAGGTGTGGCTATGTTCCCTAAGTTCTTGCCAATGAAGCACGGCTGAAAGTGGTAAAAACTACACCTAGGCCTGGCCCATGAAAGATTCCCACAGCATTCTACACCCTTAGAGTAGAGTAAGACAGCCAAGATGGAAGGACCCTGGTCTCTGAATGACAATGTGGAACAGAATTACCCTTAGTCCCAATCCAGCCTTATTTGAGCTGGATATAAACTTCTACTGTGTTAAACTACTAATATTGTGTGGTTTGTCTGTTCGAGCTGCTAGTATTCCTCTAACTAATATCAAAATTAGTATTAGTACCTTGTAGTTGGGTCCTGTTATGTTATGAAGTAGCAAATTTTGGTAAAATTATCATCTGCAGTAACTTGTAAGGCCGACAGCATGCTAAATGACAAGTCAATGATGGTTATTAATGGTTGTCTTCACAAAAGTATGATGAGAATGAGATTAGCTCAGTGAGTATTTCTTTGTATTTAAGTAGAAAGAGATAAAAGGGAATAGAGATAGTCCAGAGATTTAAAAGTTTGTAAAAGTTGACTGCAATATGGACCCCAACAACTGAAAGGTAGGTTTGAAAATATCTTTGACTTAAAAAAAAAACAAAAAAAACTTGTTGAGATGTGTCAGCTGAACAAAATGACATGCTTTGCACAAATAATCAGATTAAGAATTTCACCTCCACACTCAACTCTTTGGTTCCAGATCACCTCAAGGTAGCCAAAATTGATCTGAGAAAGGAAGGGGCATAGAGGTGAGATGTAAGGAAATAAAGGAGAGCTTAAATTTTGTCTGGGTAATAACTTTGCACTTACTGACATATGGAATGGTTAGAAACAAATTGATCAGAAGTCTGCCAGTTTTTGAGGAAATCTTATCATTAAAGAAACAAGGAGCTCAGATTAAAATGTTCTGGCACTTTGAGGCTCAAATCAACCTTTGTACCCTGAGGTTGGCACATACAGGTAGCAGCTTGTGAGAGGGAGTCCTCAGGTGAGGAGAAGGGCTTACCAGTGTCTGCTTTAGATGTAGTCAGGAAAGAACACAGAGAAGGAAATATCACTTATAAAGTGAAACCTGGTGCCTTATACAGAACAATGGACCAAAGACCTCTCATTTGGTAGATTCTGAGTCTCATCCCCAGTAGTATTTCAAAATTAATATGGACTGGGAACTTCTGCTTGCCTCCCTTTCTGTTTTTTTCCTCAGGAGAGAATTTTTTATTGTGGTGATCCTATCCAAGTTCTACCCTTGACTTTGGGTGTGTGTATAGGGTGGGTGGGTGGGTGGGATTGTCTTTTGGACCTTGATCTTTTGGGGAAGACAACTACCAAGACATTTTGGACATTTTACAGCTGGGATGTATGACTGTCTCCTTTGAGATGGTATGACTATGCCTTCAATCTTTATGTGGAAGATGAAGATTGAAACATATTTGGTGACAAGAAGGCAAAACTGTGGTAGAGACTGGTTACTAAACTTATGTTCCAGTTTTCCCGGGCTCACAGCTGGACTAACTTCGCGGTCCCCCTCGAAGTTAAAGGTGGCCTGATGACTCACTTTTGGCCAATGAAATCCAGGTGGAAATGATTAAGTCACTCCCAGGCATGACCCATAAAATCCTCCCTTGTGATTAATCCTCTGTTTGCTCAAACTGTCTCCTGGATGAACAGAGAAAACACTGAGGCCTTAGAGAAAGGTTGTGCCACAAGACAGAAGGAACTAATTCCTGAATGACTATGGGAGCATAGGCCCTCAGTGCTGCCAAAGACTTCAGATGAGTGAGAAATACAGTCACCTGTGTGAAGCTGAAACAGGGGGGAAGAGGGGCATTTAAAAGAATGACACAGCCATAGGACATGACAAAAACTAGATCCAAGATGGCAGACAAGTCAACTTCCACTAGACCTTGAGCCTTATTATACGCTCATTGTAATACATCAGCATGCTAAATGACACACCCATAGGCGCCACAACAGTCCCAAGGAAGACCATAGGAGATCAAAACGTGGGCGGTGGCCCAATTCCTAGAAATCCCCACACCTTCCCCAAAATAGTTGGAATAATCCTCCCACTCATTAGCCTATGAAATTACCCACACCTATAAAAACTGACAACCCCGTATCCTGGCACCTCTCTCGCCTTCTGAGATGACCAGCACTCTGTCTGTGGAGTGTGTTTCTCTCTAAATAAATCCACTTCTTACCTATTACTTTGTCTCTCGCTGAATTCTTTCTGCTACAAGACATCAAGAACCTGAGCTTCATTAAGTCCTGAGACCAGGTGTGTGATCTCAGTTTAAAGACCGTGGGTTCAAGTCCCATCTGAACTGCATGGTTTTAAAGCTGCTTGACATTGGGAGTTCACTATACAAAGCAAGTGTGCTACCACTTTGGTAGGACTGAATTTGGCTAATAACTTTAAGTGCAGAAAAACCCAACATTATATGGTTAAAAGTGAGGGAAATAGTCACTCTCATTCACTACTATGAAAGCAATACTGGGACGGTCTTTCTAGGTAGCAGTACCATACATTATGCCTCAATTTTAAATGGGTGCATGCTTTCATCGAGCAATTGTAACTGTGGGATTCCTTCCAAAGAAGAAAAATTTGAACAACTGTGCAACAATGTAAACAAGAAGGATGTTCATGGTAGTAGAGTTTATAAGGACCCAAAAGTGTAAATCAAAAGGGGCTAAAGCTAAATGCTTCACAACATGTGCACACAAAGGAATACAATGACGCTACTAAAATTATTGTGTATTTTCTTTCAACTGACTTGTCCAAAACTGCCTATGTGCAAGGCACGTGTGTTTGTAGTAGCATAGATTGAAAAAACAGATACTGCCCCTTTTCTTTTGGAACACTATAGCTTGGATGTAAGACCTAGAACAAGTAAATAGACTCACGCTGACTATCACAACAGGGAATTTCAGTGTCAGATGAAGTCACCAAAGTAGGGAATTAGAAGCATGTTCTTTGGTCCTAAGAGGCAAGTGTTTGAGGACAGGCTCTGCTACCTACTTCAAATGAAATCTAGGACAAGATGCTTCACTGGATAATAACTGTTCTCAAAATCATTCTGAATACCTTTATAATGCACGCAAAGTGTCGCATGCAGTATTCAGCGGTCCCCAAACTTTTTGGCACCAGGGACTGTTTTCGTGGAAGACAATTTTTCCAAGGACCAGGGGAGGAAGGGATGGTTTCAAGATGATTCAGGAGCATTACATTTATTGTGCATTTTATTTCTATTATTATTACATCAGCTCCACCTCAGATTATCAGGCATTAGATCCCGGGGAGTTGGGGACCCCTGCAGTATATGACATACATTAGATGCTCAGAAAGACTTATCATTAAGGTTATTATGATGATTAATTACCACTTTCATTACTGACATGGAAATACTACATACTAATTTCTTAGGTGTATAAAGGTGGCTACAGAGCACTGTGTGAAGTATGTTCCCATTTTTGAAAACTTAGCTGGATAGGATGGATAAAAGATGTTTTCCAAAATACTCTTCCCTTTTGGTATGGAAATTTGGAAGGATTTCAACTCGTTTTATTTCTTTTTTTTTTTTTACAGTTTTAATTGTTTAACTTATCGACAATTGCCAGTATCTTTGAAAAAGAAAGAGAAACAGAGAATCAAACATTATATTTTGATTAGACTTCTAATTTTTAAATAAAACTCATATGCTTTAAGCACACAAAATGGCAGTGCTTCAACCATAATTCTATAACATACTAATTAGAGGTACTCATATAATGAACTCATGTTTTGTTAAAGTGTCACAACATAAAAATGAGGCATGTAAAAATATTACAAGAAACTCAGGCAACACAACTTGCCATGCTGCCTATACAATGGTTCTATCAGTGGAAGAAAGAGTTATGAATACTGTCATGCTTCCCAAGTTATTTCTGTTGATGATGGAAAGGAAAAAGTTAATAGACCCAACAAGTACTGAGTTCCTATTAGGTGCTTGGCATTGTGTTAAACAATTTATATTCATTCTCTCATTCAGCTTTGAAATTGTTCAAAGAGGAAGGTATAATACACACTCATTTTATCCATGAAAGAAAAAAAAAAAAAATCAAGGCTCAGAAGCATTAAGTAACTTAACTACAATTATATCTCTCATAAGTAGCACAGTAGATGTAATAAATAAGAGCTTATTTTATTTAAGGGTCGATAATAAATATTGTCTCATACCTAAAAAAAAGAAAATTGTGAAAAGCTTTATTTGTGGCACTTAAATTTTAATCTGCAAAAAACTAATTCTCTCTTAAAATTAATTTTCAAATTATCTAAATTTTTAAATAAGTACTATCAAAGAAGATCTGATAAAAAGAAACATTTGGGTCTCTGTCTTATTACTATGAATTCATTCTTTCATGCATTCAAATATCCACCATTATATGTACTTCCATTTTGATAAACTATAGAAATATAAACTTGGATACGATATTAATGTTCCTTTTGGGCCCAACGAACGATATTCTAATTTAATCCTTTTAACTAAAATTAGTTTATCTGGCTCAATACATTAGTGCTTTAATCTAAGCAGAGTCAACTGGGAAAAAAAAGCAAGTGTAAGGTTGTAAAGAGAGATTTTTATACAGTGATAAGAATGCCCTAAGTGAATTGAAAAATTGTGTGAATTCTTAAAGTAAGAAGACTTGTAGCTCTTTAAAAATATTTGTGCCAACTAACTTATTTTTCTTAACCCGACAGGAATTTCATTGAAAACTGACCTTACAACAATTGCCATATTTGTAAAGAAAATGATGAAATAGAAAAAAGATGGGCCTAAAAGTCCTAGGTCACTATTTAAAACTCAGTTCTGCCATTTATTACCTGTGTGATAGTGGGTGAATTTCTTGAAATATCTGCTTTGTTATTTACTTAGTTGGGATTGTTGTGAGTAGAACTAGAACAGCAGATATAAAGTATTTACTATAATTACTGGAGTAATGCTATGCCTGTAGCAAACATTTGGTAAATGGTAGTTGACGTGTTCAAAATACCAGAATATTAAACTTTCTATAAGGAAGTGAAAGATGTGCACATCAGAGAGAGATCGGACACATATTTAAGAAATGTATTTGATTTGTTCGATAAGATGTTTCACTCAAAAAACCTAGTTGGAGCTCCTTGTTTGGGTCTGAATGATGGTCTCTTTTCAGTGCTTCATTTGACTTCATGTCAATTTACATCTTAAATAAAGACTTACATAAAGACTTATTTATACATTTTATTTTATTTTATTTTTTAAACAATAAAAAATTATTGACTATCTACTAGCCCTACATCACAAGGTATTATGTAATAAGTAGGGTTTGTATATGGAGAAAAATACAATCATTAAAATAAATGCACTGTAGAGACTTTGTATTCTTTTTTTTTTTTTTTTTGGATTTTTATTTCTCCTTTTATTATTTATTTTTTTTAACATCTTTATTGGAGTATAATCACTTTACATTGTTCTGTTAGTTTCTGCTGTATAACAAAGTGAATCAGCTAAATGTATACATATATCCCCATATCCCCTCCTTCTTGCATCTCCCTCCCACCCTCCCTATCCCAACCCTCTAGGTGGTCACAAAGCACCGAGCTGCTCACGCTGTGCTATGCGGCTGCTTCCCACTACCTATCTATTTTACATTTGGTAGTATATACATGTCAATGCCACTCCCTCACTTCGTCCCAGCTTACCGTTCCCCCTCCCCGTGTCCTCAAGTCCATTCTCTATGTCTGTGTCTTTAATCCTGTGCTGCCCCTAGATTCTTCAGAACCAATTTTGGTTTTTTTTAAGATTCCATATATATGTGTTAGCATATTGCATTTGTTTTTCCATTTCTGACTTACTTCACACTGTATGACAGACTCTAGGTCCATCCACCTCACAACAAATAATTCAATTTCGTTTCTTTATATGGCTGAGAAATATTCCATTGTATATATGTGCCACATCTTCTTTATCCATTCATCTGTCGAGGGACACTTAGGCTGCTTCCATGTCCTGGCTACGGTAAATAGTGCTGCAATGAACATTGTGGTACATGTCCCTTTTTGAATTATGATTTTCTCAGGGTATAGGCCCAGTAGTGGGATTGCTGGGTCATATGGTAGTTTTATTTTTACTTTTTTAAGGAACCTCCATACTGTTCTCAATAGTGGCTGTATCAATTTACATTCCCACCAACAGGGCAAGAGGGTTCCCTTTTCTCCACACCCTCTCCAGCATTTATTGTTTGTAGTTTTTTTGATGATGGCCATTCTGACTGGTGTGAGGTGATACCTCATTGTAGTTTTCATTTGCATATCTCTAATGATTAGTGATGTTGAGCATCCTTTCATGTGTGTGTTGTCAATCTTTATATCTTCTTTGGAGAAATGTCTATTTAGGTCTTCTGCCCATTTTTGGATTGGGTTGGTTTTTTTTTTTTGATATTGAGCTGCATGAGCTGCTTGTATATTTTGGAGATTAATCCTTTGTCAGTTGCTTCATTTGCAAATATTTTCTCCCATTCTGTGGGTTGTCTTTTCGTCTTGTTTATGGTTTCCTTTGCTGTGCAAAAGCTTTTAAGTGTCATTAGGTCCCACCTGTTTATTTTTGTTTTTAGTCTCATTCCTTTAGGAGGTGGGTCAAAAAGGATCTTGCTGTGATTTACATCATATAGTGTTCTATGTTTCCCTCTAAGAGTTTTATAGTGTCTACCCTTAGATTTCGGTCTTTAATTCAATTTGAGTTTATTTTTGTGTATGGTGTTAGGGAGTTTCATTTCATTCCAATTTCATTCTTTAACATGTAGCTGTCCAGTTTTCCCAGCACCACTTATTGAAGAGGCTGTCTTTTCTCCACTGTATATTCTTGCCTCCTTTATCAAAGATAAGGTGACCATATGTGCATGGGTTTACCTCTGGGCTTTCTATCCTGTTCCATTGATCTATATCTCTGTTTTTGTGCCAGTACTATACTGTCTTGATTACTGTAGCTTTGTAGTATAGTCTGAAGTCAGGGAGCCTGATTCCTCCAGCTCCGTTTTTTCTTTCTCAAGATTGCTTTGGCTATTCGGGGTCTTTTGTGTTTCCATACAAATTGTGAAATTTTTTGTTCCAGTTCTGTGAAAAATGCCAGTGGTAGTTTGATAGGGATTGCATTGAATCTGTAGATTGCTTTGGGTAGTAGAGTCATTTTCACAATGTAGATTCTTCCAATCCAAGAACATGGTATGTCTCTCCATCTATTTGTATCATCTTTAATTTCCTTCATCAGTGTCTTATAATTTTCTGCATAAAGGTCTTTTGTCTCCTTAGGTAGGTTTATTCCTAGATATTTTATTCTTTTTCCTGCAATGGTTAATGGGACTGTTTTCTTAATTTCACGTTCAGATTTTTCACCATTAGTGTATAGGAATGCAAGAGATTTCTGTGCATTAATTTTGTATCCTGCTACTTTACCAAATTCATTGATTAGCTCTAGTAGTTGTCTAGTACCATCTTTAGGATTCTCTGTGTATAGTATCATGTCACTTGCAAACAGTGACAGCTTTACTTCTTCTTTTCCAATTTGGATTCCTTTTATTTCTTTCTCTTCTCTGATTGCTGTGACTAAAAATTCCAAAACTATGTTGAATAATAGTGGTGAGAGTGGGCATCCTTGTCTTGTTCCTGATTTTAGAGGAAATGGTTTCAGTTTTTCACCATTGAGAATGATGTTGGCTGTGGGTTTATCATTTATGGCCTTTATTATATTGAGGTAAGTTCCCTCTATGCCTACTTTCTGGAGAGTTTCTACCATAAATGGGTGTAGAATTTTGTCAAAAGCTTTTTCTGCATCATTGAGATTATCATATGGTTTTTATCCTTCAATTTGTTAATATGGTGTATCACATTGATTGATTTGCTTATATTGAAGAATCCTTGCATTCCTGGGATAAACCCCACTTGATCATGGTGTATGATCCATTTAATGTGCTGTTGGATTCTGTTTGCTAGTATTTTGTTGAGGATTTTTGCATCTATGTTCATCAGTGTTATTGGCCTGTAGTTTTCTTTTTTTGTGACATCTTTGTCTGGTTTTGGTATCAGGGTGATGGCGGCCTCATAGAATGAGCTTGGGAGTGTTTCTCCCTCTGCAATATTTTGGAAGAGTTTGAGAAGGATAGGTGTTAGCTCTCCTCTAAATGTTTGATAGCATTCACCTGTGAAGCCATCTGGTCCTGGGCTTTTGTGTGTTGGAAGTTTTTTACTCACAGTTTCAATTACAGTGCTTGTGATTGGTCTGTTTGTATTTTCTATTTCTTCCTGGTTCAGTCTCAGAAGGTTGTGATTTTCTAAGAATTTGTCCATTTCTTCCAGGTTGTCCATTGTATTGGCATACAGTTGCTTGTGGCAATCTCTCATGATCCCTTGTATTTCTGCAGTGTCAGTTGTTACTTCCCTTTTTTCATTTCTAATTCTATTGATTTGAGGCTTCTCCCTTTTTTTCTTGATGAGTCTGGCTAATGGTTTATCAATTTTGTTTATCTTTTTAAAGAACCAGCTTTTACTTTTATTGATCTTTGCTACTGCTCCCTTCATTTCTTTTTCATTTATTTCTGATCTGATCTTTATGATTTCTTTCCTTCTACTAACTCTGGGGGTTTTTTTGTTCTTCTTTCTCTAATTGATTTAGGTGTAAGCTTAGGTTGTTTAAAATCTTTCTTGTTTCTTGAGGAAGGATTGTATTACTATAAACTTCCCTCTTAGAACTGCTTTTGCTGCATCCCATAGGTTTTGGGTTGTTATGTTTTCATTATCATTTGTTTCTAGGTATTTTTTTATTTCCTCTTTGATTTCTTCAGTGATCTCTTGGTTATTTAGTAGCGTATTGTTTAGCCTTGATGTGTTTTTATTTTTTACAGTTATTTTTCCTGTAACTGATATCTAGTCTCATAGTGTTGTGGTCAGAAAAGATACTTGATAAGATTTCAGTTTTCTTAAATTTACCAAGGCTTGATTTGTGACCCAAGATATGATCTATCCTGGAGAATGTTCTATGAGCACTTGAGAAGAAAGTGTATTCACTTGTTTCTGGATAGAATGTCCTATAAATATCAATTAAGTCCATCTTGTTTAATGTGTCACTTAAAGCTTGTGTTTCCTTATTTATTTTTATTTTGGTTGATATGTCCATTGGTGAAAGTGGGGTGTTAAAATCCCCTACTGTTATTGCGTTAATGTCAATTTTCCCTTTTATGGCTGTTAGCATTTGCCATATGTATTGAGGTGCTCCTATGTTGGGTGCATAAATATTTACAATTGTTATATCTTCTTCTTGGATTGATCCCTTGATCATTATGTAGTGTCTTTGTCTCTTGTAATAGTCTATTTTAAAGTCTATTTTGTCTGTTGTGAGAATTGCTACTCCAGCTTTCTTTTGATTTCCATTTGTATGCCACATCTTTTTCTATCCCCTCACTTTCAGTCTGTGTGGGTCTCTAGGTCTGAAGTGGGTCTCTTGTAGACAGCATATATACAGGTCTTGTTTTTGTATCCATTCAGCCAGTCTGTGTCTTTTGGTTGAAGCATTTAATCTATTTACATTCAAGGTAATTATCGAGATGTATGTCCCTTTTACCATTTTCTTAATTGTTTTGGGTTTGTTTTTGTAGGTCTTTTCCTTCTCTTGTGTTTGCTGCCTAGAGAAGTTCCTTTAGCATTTGTTGTAAAGCTGGTTTGGTGGTGCTGAATTCTCTTAACTTTTACTTGTCTGTAAAGGTTTTAATTTCTCCATCGAATCTGAATGAGATCCTTGCTGGGTAGAGTAATCTTGGTTGTAAGTTTTTCCCTTTCATCTCTTTAAAAATGTCCTACAACTCCCTTCTGGCTTGCAGACTTTCTGCTGAAAGATCAGCTGTTAACATTATGGGGATTCCCTTGTATGTTTATTTGTTGCTTTTCCCTTGCTGCTTGTAATATTCTTTCTCTGTATTTAATTTTTGATAGCTTGATTAGTATGTGTCTTGGCATGTTTCTCCTTGGATTTATCCTGTATAGGACTCTCTGTGCTTCCTGGACTTGACTATTTCCTTTCCCATGTTTGGGAAGTTTTCAACTATAATCTCTTCAAATATTTTCTCAGTCCCTTTTTCTTTCTCTTCTTCTTCTGGGACCCCTATAATTCGAACGTTGGTGTGTTTAATGTTGTCCCAGAGGTCTCTGGGACTGTCCTCAATTCTTTTCTTTCTTTTTTCTTTATTCTGCTCTGCGGCAGTTATTTCCACTCTTTTTTCTTAAGGGTCAGTTATCCATTCCTTTGTCTCAATTATTCTGCTATTGATTCCTTCTAGAGAATTTTTTATTTTATTTATTGTGGTGCTCATCATTGTTAGTTTGCTCTTTAATTTTTCTATGTCCTTGTTAAACATTTCATGTATTTTCTCCATTCTAGTTCCAAGATTTTGGATCCTCTTTACCATCATTACTCTGAATTATTTTTCAGGTAGACTGCCTATTTCCTCTTCATTTGTTTGTTCTGGTGGGTTTTTACCTTGCTCCTTCATCTGCTGCTTATTTCTCTGTCTTCTCCTTTTGCTTAACTTACTGTGTTTGGGGTCTTCATTTCGCAGGCTGCAGGTTTATAGTTCCTGTTGTTTTTGGTGTCTGCCCCCAGCAGGTATGGTTCGTTCAGTGGGCTGTGTAGGCTTCCTGGTGGAGAGGAGTGGTGCCTGTGTTCTGGTGGATGAGGCTGGATCTTGTCTTTCTGGTGGGCAGGACCACGTCCGGTGGTGTGTTTTGGGGTGTCTTTGAACTTATGATTTTAGGCAGCCTCTCTGCTAATGGGTGGGGTTGTGTTCCTGTCTTGTTAGTTGTTTGGCATGGGCTGTCCAGCAGTGGAGCTTGCTGGTCATTCAGTGGAGCTGGGTCTTAGCATTGAGACGGAGATGTCTGGGAGATCTCTCGCCAATTGATATTACATGGGGCCGGGAGGTCGTTGGAGGTCGTTGGTGAACTCGGCTCTCCCACCTCAGAGGCTCAGGCTTGAAACCCTGAGCCTCTGAGTTTTTTTTGTTTGTTTGTTTGTTTGGGTTTTTTTGGTTTTTTTTAATTATTTGAAAGGAAAACCCAGCTGGATTAAAAAAGAGATGTACAAAATGAAGTCCTAATAGTAAATATGTACCTAATCTTGAAGTAGACACTGATTTTCTAAGTGTGATACCAGAGTTAGAATACAGAATGGTAATGCTTAGCTCTTCAGTGGCAAAAATAAAATAAAAAAAACCCAGCAACAACAAAGAAACAATCAAAAACAAGCAAACAACTAAACAAATGAACAAAAAACCAAGAGAGACAACTGGCAAGACAAACCATAAACTGGAAAAGCATTCCTTATAACCTAAGGCCAGAACACTAAGACCCTGCCAGCCCCACAGCTCAGACGAAAAGGGAGAAAAAAAAAGAAAAAAAGAAAAGAAAACAAAATAAAGTTATTAAAATAAAAAATTTAAAAATATATTGAAATTAAAAAAATAAAAATGTAATAAAAAAAAGAGAAGGGAGCAACCAAACCAATAAACAAATCCTCCAATAATAACAAGCACTAGAAACTAAACTAAGATAAACATAAAAAGCAGAAACTAGTCAGTCACATACAGCAAACCCCAAGTCTATAGTTGCTCCCAAAATCCACTGCCTCAATTTTGGGATGATTCGTTGTCTAATCACGTATTCCACAGATGCAGGGTACATCAAGTTGATTGTGGAGTTTTAATCCACTGCTCCTGAGGTTGCACAGAGAAATTTCCCTTTCTCTTCTATGTTTGCACAGATCTTAGGGTTCAGCTTTGGTTTTGGCCCCGCCTCTGCATGTAGGTCGCCCTCTGGCATCTGTTCTTTGCTCCGACAGGAGGGGGTTAAAGAGCGGCTGATTAGGGGGTTCTGGCTCACTCAGGCTGGGGGGAGGGAGGGGTATGGAATGCCGGGCGAGCCTGCGGCAGCAGAGGCCAGCATAACGTTGCAACAGCCTGAGGTGTGCCATGTGTTCTCCCGGGGAAATTGTCCCTGGATCATGTGACCCTGGCAGTGGCGGGCTGCACAGGCTCCTGGGAGGGGAGGTGTGGATAGTTACTGTGCTTGCACACAGGGTTCTTGGTGGTGGCAGCAGCAGCCTTAGCATTTCATGCCCGTCTCTGGGGTCCATGCTGATAGCCACAGCTTGCGCCCATCTCTGAAGCTCATTTAGGCGGTGCTCTGAATCGCCTCTCCTCGCACACCCCAAAACAATGGTCTCTTGCCTCTTAGGCAGGTCCAGACTTTTTCCCGGACTCCCTCCCGGCCAGCTGTGGCGCACTAGCTCCTTCAGGCTGTGTTCACGTGGCCAACCCCAGTCCTCTCCCTGGGATCCGACCTCCGAAGCCCAAGCCTCAGCTCCCAGCCCCCACCCGTCCCGGCGGGTTAGCAGACACGCCTCTCGGGCTGGTGAGTGCCGGTCGGCACCGATCCTCTGTGCGGGAATCTCTCCGCATTGCCCTCCACACCCCCGTTGCTGTGCTCTCCTCCGTGGCTCCAAAGCTTCCCTCTTGCCCAACCCCCGTCTCCACCCGCGAAGGGGCTTCCTAGTGTATGGAAACTTTTCCTCCTTCACAGCTCCTTCCCAGAGGTGCAGGTCCCATCCCTATTCTTTAGTTTTTTCTTTGCCCTACCCAGGTATGTGGGGAGTTTCTTGCCTTTTGGGAAGTCTGAGGTATTCTGCCAGCGTTCAGGAGGTGTTCTGTAGGAGTTGTTCCACATGTAGGTGTATTTTTGATGTATTTGTGGGGAGGAAGGTGATCTCCACGTCTTACTCCTCTGCCGTCTTCTATATATTTTAAAAGTGACATCGTAAATTGTTTTCTTGGAACCCCATTATATCCTACCAGGTGAGTTAATGAAAATACTCCACACAATGTCAAATCCTAATACATTGCCTTGGAGAGTGTTAAAGGGCAGGGGCAAAGCTCCTATTTTGGGAAAATGACCAAATAAATTGTCACCTTCAGATTAATTTCTATGTATATTTCTATTTCTTTTCTTTTCTTTTCTACTTTTTAACTGCCCCATGAACCAGACACTTAATTTCCATTCTGTGGAAACAAGAGATGAAATAATTCAGAAGTTAAAAGAAAAAAAAAAATCCATGCTATCACAACAGAGCCTTAGCTATATTAGGCACTTAAAGATATTAAATTAGATTTTAGTTAAATTAGGCTTCCAAATAACAAATAACATCCACACATACTGAGGTGAATGCAAATTGAGTAATTTTAAACAAGAAGAAGCATTTTTAGAAGCCCTAAAATGAAGAGTAATTACACTCATTTAGGTAACCATCAAACCTATAGGATTTAGCTTTCAAGTGAATTAAGCATTGAAGAAGGATAGGTTTATTTGACAGTTTATTGAAGAGCTCCTCTGAATTGCAATATTTTTGGTTGAAATGCATGTGTACAAGACCAACTACTTTAAAAATGAAGTGCTGTGAAAAATGTCAAGAGATCAATTTGGTGTAATCACTGCTCTGGACTTAAGCACTGTGGTATGAAGTACAGTAAATTACTGAAGTGTCTCATTTTGAAGGGCACATTAAATAGCATTTAATTATATCTGTTCAAAACATGAAGGCATTTTTAATGCAACATCCAAAATATCTAAAATTAGAATGAAAAATCTGTTTGAAACATTTGTATGCTCACAGAGAGACATTAAGACTCTCAGAACTTTCCAAATAAAGATTCCATTAACTCTCAAAAGAAATATTTCTTATATAGTGGCTTATCCATTGCTAATCGTACCTCTAAATTCTTATTGACTATGTCTGCTCTAATTGTTGACATCTCAAACAATTTCTATTTACTCTTACCTAGCATGATGCCTATAGCCCTGCAGGGAGCCCATTTGACTTCACACACTGAATCACTTCCTTCTCTCCAGGGAAGTGCTATTCTGGCAAAAGGAGAGGGGAAGAGTTTATTAAATGGTGCCATAAACTAGACAGTAATATTATAGACGAGATGTGTATAAAAGGAGACGCCAGAAGAAATGTTAAAAGTTATCTAAAGCTTGGAAACAAGGTAACAGGAAGATGGCATGCCCTTTCAAAGCCTTATTTTAATAGAGTTCTCAAAGATTATCTAAATGTCTAAAAAAAATCTCTGTCTTATGTGCTCTCTACTATTGATTAAAGTTCAGTACTGTGTAAGTTACATGATAACGTGGAAATTTTTTGTCAGATCAAATGCAAACTGTTGTCCATTAGAAAAGATAATATCAAAGGTTATTGTTTTGAAGCACATCAATCAGTTTTATGTCTAACCAAGTAATCCTATTTCAGCTCAACATTCAATTTTTAAATGCTGATAAATACCCAAATCTTCAAGTGCTTTTTGAATCACCTTTATTATTCTGTTGTATCTCTCACTGATGAGCTTAATCAAGTTTTATTCATGCTCATTTTATATTATATGATAGTCAAGGTGGACTGTACCCTAGCAAGCAAATGAAGGTGAATAAATTTTTGGTAGTTTTGAAACTAAACTTCATGGTGTACAATTATTATTTAGTAACATTTCAAATATCTAAATTTAGGGGATGCCATATCCTAAGGTGAATATTAAAATTCTTAATGATACATCATCATTGTGATTATCCATGTTTGATCTCCTTCCATTAATACATATGATTAAAAGTCGTATGTGTAGCTCACCTTAATAAGTCTTACAATATTATTTTACTCACCTGTGAGAAAATAATTGCACACTCAAAAGTGATGCACACAATTTTTTTTTTTTGCTGTTCTTTTGAATTTAAGTTTCATGAATTCACTTTGAAATTATTCCAAGAATATCCCATTACTTTCCATACTCCATTGTATATAACACGGTAGATGCACAATCAGTAATAAATACATGTTTATGACAAAATATATGCATAAAGTATAAACCAACTTCTCTGGATGTTTTATTTCAAAAGTTAAGTCAAAAATTTAATTTTCTTAGGATAATTAAGTAAAGTGTATCTTACAAGATAAAGAAACTCATACACATTAAAAAGTTGTATGTATTTTGAGTACTTTGTGAACTAGAATAATAGGTTGGATTATTGATATAAATGGCCTAAGTAGAAATTATGTACTAAACATACAAAATACAAAGATTCATTTCATAGTTTCACTTTAATTTCAAAAATAGTTTGTATCTTAACTCCCTGAAGTATTAATGCCTGACAGCATGGCATCAATATATACTCATTTTGATACAAGTGAAGATAACAAAACATGGAAAGAAATAACAAAAAATTTTTCATTAGTATGTGATCTTGCCATCTTAGAAATAATGCCCTATGACAATTCCAGAAGAAAATATACATATGCATAATTATGGAGGAATTTTATTATATATAAGCCCTCTTTAAAAAAGGAAAGAAGGGAGTGTGAAATTTAACTCTACCAGTTATAAAGATATCATTGAATGTATTTTATCATCTTTATAAAACTATAATCATTTATATACCTGGTGTTTTCAAATTGATAACAGTAATAACATGCTATCAAATGCATTTAATCCTTAAAAAGAAAATTTGTGCTTGGATGCTTGGGCTTTTCAAGGTAGTTTAACCCTTAAGTACAAAAAGAAAACAAAACAAAACAAAACTATAAACATGCCATGCTTACTAAATGCTCCAGATGGCCCAAAATGCAGATTCTAGAGCCCCAATCTAGATTTACAGAATCACAATCTTTGGGCATGGTCTAGAAACTACATTTTAAATAAGCTCTTCTGCTGGTCCTTATGAACATTTGGAATGTAAGGTTTGAAAACTAATGTTTGCAGTTGTTGGTCTTGAACAATGGAATAAATGATTACTTAAAGCTAGGTTTGAGATCTTATTGTGGAAAATTCTGCTATACCATTAAAGTGTTCAACAAAATTAAAAAAAAAAAAAAAAAAAAGAGCAGTTTATATTACAAAACCAAGTCATGGGCATTGAGGACCTCACATAATGAATCCACTGATCATTTACTACACCAACCAATTTCTCATTTTTTTCCCCTTAGGTATTTGTGATTTATTTATTCTAAGACTGACTTTTGCACTTACATTTCTAATGATTTAGAGAAAGAGTCATAACTGTTTTGTCCAGTATTACATTTTTGAAGTTATTTGTTTTGTCTTTCAGAATTTACAAGAATTTTACTATATCTAATGAGAGACATAGTTTGTATAGATTGTGACACAAACATCCAGGTTACCATTTTACTCAAATTATTGTTTTGGAATCAATCATTTTTGTTTGTTTCACAATTTTATATAGTTTTAAAAAGTAATTCCCTTTTATATGTTCAATGTAATATCTTTTATATAAAGATTAAATTTGAACATTAACTAGGGTTTGAAAATACCACATGAACCGGAATCTGAAAAATAAAGGGTTTTAATTTGCAGTTTTTAAGACCAAAAACATATTGTAGTTGTTTTTACTTCTAAATGCAAAAATAAATCTCGACTTGTAGTTATATATGAATAGATTAGTGAGTTTACTGAAGGAATGTGCTTACTCTTTAAAATATTAAAATAATTCTACCACTTAGTATTATGCTACATCATTATAATATGTAATATTAAGCTATTATTTATGTCATCTTTGTTTAAATTTGACTTTCTGAGACATGGTTTAAGGAATACAACTTGTTCTACATGTTTTATAGTTCATCAAGTGTTTATTTTCTTTTCAGCATGTGATTATTTTTATGTGCAGTAAAGCATGGGTTGCCAGTTGAATATGTTGAAGTGTATAATCTTTAAACCTTTTATGGAGAATTCTGCAAAAAGCATGTCTTTTTCTATATATGTTCAACTGACGGTAAATGGGAAGTTAAAATTACAGCTACAGTTGGAGGCCATGTACTACTAAAAAGTCTGAAAATAAACTCTGTCACAAGGTTGCCTGCTTCAGATTATCCCTTGTTATAAAAAGACTGTTAACAAAATTGTTTTCACTAAATCTTTGATGAGGTTTACCCTGAGGTAAATTTAAGACCTATTAATTGAACGGAGACCAATGAAAGGAAAACTAAACAGTTCTGAAAAAAATTAGAAAATTGGAAAAGTTATTAAGTACTGCCTAACATAGCAACTATGTTTTCCTTTGAGGCTAGTTCTTATTTTAACTTGAAATTTCATTTTGTTTCTTACTACTACTGGGAGTTCCTATACAAAATATAAAAATCCTAATAATATAAATAAAACCATCTAAAGAGAAATAAGTATATTGCATATTATTACTATTTTATATGAATTAACAATATATACATAAGGTCAAAAAAAGATACATGGGAAAGGAATAATGTAAATAATCTAAACTACTCACATAATTTCAAAAACACCTATGACAACATTTTGTTTAATAAAATAATATCTGTGTGAGTGACTTTCTATGTTATTTTGTCATTTCATTTCCAATTGAAAGAAGAGAGGGTTGGGGTGGGCAAAACTGGTGAAAGGGGTCAAAAGGTACAAACCTCTAGTTATAAAATAAGCCCTGGGGATGTAATGTACAGCATGGTGACTATAGTTAATAATACTGTATTGCATATTTGAAAGTTGCTGACAGAGTAAATCTTAAAAGTTCTCATCACAAGAAAAAAAATTGTCACTATGTGTGATGATGAATGTTAACTAGACATTGTGGTGATCATTTTGCAGTTTATACAAATATTGAATCATTATGTGGTATACCTCAAACTAATATAATGTTATATGTCACTAATATCTCAAGTTAAAAAAAAATAAAACTTATAGATGCTATTTTTAGAAATGAATATATCCCTAATTCCCATATTTGACAAAATTATAACACAGATATAACAACAAAAACAACAAGCCTGAACTCGCATTTGGAAAAAGATTTGTGTAAGTAAAAATCTAGCAGAGGCAAACCAAGAATACTAACCCCAATATAAAGGTTCTGGAGTAGCTCACCATTATAAAAGGAAGGAAGGAAGGAAAGAAGGAAGGAAGGAAGGGAGGGAGGGAGGGGGAAGGGAGGGGGGAGCCGGGAGAGGGGGAGGGGAGGGGGTTATTCCTAGGAAATTGCAGTAAGAAATTTCAAACTTTTTTGAATTCTAACAACATCTCCCTTCCCCACCCCCTTGCCCCTCCACCCCCCACTCTCTCTCCCTCTCTCAACAGATTTTTACCACGAAAGCAGTTCAATATAACTAAACATAGCACTCCAGTGTCATTGATCATCATCACTTACAGACAACTGACCATTAAAAGCAAACTGGGAGGGCCATAATAAAGATAAAGAAGGACACTATATAATGATAAAAGGATCAATACAACAAGAAGATGTTATACTCATTAACATATATGCACCCAATATAGAAGCACCTAAATACATAAAACAAATACTAACAGAGATAAAGGGAGAAATTGACAGGACTACAATAGTAGTAAGAGACTTTAATACCCTACTGACATCAACGAACAGATCTTCCAGACACAAAGTCAATAAGGCAACAGAGGTCCTAAATGACACAACAGACTGAATTGATATCTACAGTACACTATATCCAAAATAAAACAAAATACACATTCTTTTCAAGTGCGCATGGAACATTCTCTAGCGTAGACCACGTACTAGGACACAAAACAAGTCTCAAGAAATTTAAGAGGACAGACATTATTTCAAGCATCTTTTCTGACCACAACAGCATGAAACTAGAAATCAACAACAGAAACAGAAATGAGAAAAAAATGATTACATGGAAGCTAAACAACATGTTACTAAAAAACCAATGGGTTAATGATGAAATCAAAGAGGAAATTTAAAAATGCCTCAAGACAAACAAAAATGAGAAAACAACCATATAAAATCTATGGGATGTAGCAGAGCAGTCCTAAGAGGGAAGTTCATAGCAATACAGGTCTTCTTCAAACATAAGAAAAATCCCAAATAAACAAACTAACATAGCACCTAAAAAAATTAGAAAAAGAAGAACAAACAAAACTTAAGGCCAGCAGAAGGAAGGAAATAATAAAGATCAGAGAAGAAGTAGAGATTTAAAAAAACAATAGAAAAAAATTAATAAAACCAATATAGCTTTTTGAAAGGATAAACAAAATTTACCAAGCTCTGGTCAGGCTCATCAAGAAGAAGAGAGGGCCTAAATAAACAAAATAAGGACTGATACAGCATAAATTTTAAAAAATCATTAGAAAATATTATGAGCAGTGATATGCCAACAATATGAACAACCTAGAAGAAATGGACAAGTTCCTAGAAACATACAGCCTGCCAAAACTGAATCAAGAAGAAACAGATAATTTGAACAGACTGACTGCTAGAAGTGAAATAGAATCTGTAACAAGAACAACAACAACAAAAATCCCTGCAAACAGAAGTCCAGGACTGGATGGCTTCACTGGGGAATTCTACCAAACATACAAAGAAGAACTTATACATATCCTTCTCAAAATCTTCCAAAAGATTGAAGAGGAGGGAGCAATCCCAAAGTCATTCTATAAAGCCACCATTACCTTGATACCAAACCCAAAGACACTACCAAAAAAAAAAAAATTACAGACCATTATCTTTGATGAATACAGATGTAAAAATTCACAACAAAATATTAGCAAACTGAATCCAACAATGCATAAGAAGTATCATACACCATGAGCAAGTTGGATTCATTCCAGGGTCACAAGGATGATTCAACATATGCAAATCAATCAATGTGACACACCACATCAACAAAAGAAAAGATAAAGATAAAACACACATGATCATCTCAATAGATGCAGAAAAGGTATTTGAAAAAAAATTCAGCATTCATTCCTGATAAAAATTCTTACCAAATTGGGCACACAGAGAACATATCTCCACATAATAAAAGCTACTTATGACAAACACACAACCAACATAATACTAAACAGGGAAAATCTGCAAGCTTTCTGCTAAATTCTGGAGCAAGACAAGGATGCCCACTATGTTCTATTCAACATAGTATTGGAAGTCCTAGTCACAGCAATCAGAGAAGGGAAAGACATGAAAGGTATCCAAATCAGAAGGGAAGAGGTAAAATTGTCATTATATGCAGATAACATGATACTCTATGCAGAAAACCCTAAAGACTCCACACAAAAACTGTTAGAACTGATAAATTAATTCAGCAAGGTAGTACAAGATTAATATAGATACAAGATTAATATACAGAAATCTGTTGCAATTCTTTAAACTAACAATGAAATATCAAAAGGGAAAGTAAAAAAACAATCCCTTTTAAAATTGCATCAAACAAACAAAAACACAGGAATAAATCTGACCAAAGAAAGGCTTGTATTCTGAGTACTATAAAATATTGATAAAGGAAATCAAAGCTGATTCAAGGAAATGGAAAGAAAGATATCCAATGCTCTTGGATTGGAAGTTTTAATATTAAATGGCCATACTCCCTAAAGCAATATACAGATTTAATGCAATCCCTATCAAATTACCCATGGCACTTTTCACAGAACTAGAACAAATTATCCTAAATTTATAGGGAACTGCAAATGACCCAGAATTGCCAAAGCAATCCTGAGGAAAAAGAACAAAGGTGGAGGCATAACCCTTACAGTCTTCAGACAATACCCAAAGCTGCAGTAATCAACACAGCATGGCACTGGCACAAAAACAGACACATAGATCAATGGGACAGAATGGAGAGCCCAGAAACAAACCCAACACCTACCGTCAATTAATCTTCAAAAAAGGAGGCAAAAATATACAATGGAGAAAAGCCAGTCTCTTCAGCAAGTGGTGCTGGGAAAGTTGGACAGTTGCATGTACATCAATGAAGTTAGAACCCTCTCTCACACCATACACAAAATAAACTCAAAATGGCATAAAGACTTAAATGTAAGACATGACACCACAAAACTCCTAGAAGAGAACGTAGGCAAAACATTCTCTGACATAAATCGTACCAATGTTTTCTTAGGTCAGTCTCCCAAGTCAATAGGAATAAAAGCAAAAATAAACAAATGAGACCTAATCAAACTTAAAAACTTTGCACAGCAAAAGAAGCCATAAGCAAAACGAAAAGACAACCTATAGAATTGGAGAAAATATTTGCAAATAATGTGATTGACAAGGGCTTAGTTTCCAAAATATACAAGCAGCTCACACAACTCAATCAAAAAACAGGCAGAAGACCTAAATAGATATTGCTCCAAAGAAGACATACAGATGGCCAACAGTTACTTGGAAAAATGCTCAACACTGCTAATTATTAGAGAAATGCAAATCAATGAGGTACCACCTCACCGATCAGAATGCCCATCATTAAAAAGTCTACAAATAACAAATTCTGGAGAGAATGCAGAGAAAAGGAAACCCTTCTACACCGTTGGTGAGATTCTAAATTGGTGCAGCCACTGTGGAAAACAGTATGGAGGTTCCTTTAAAAACTAATAATAGAGCTACCATATGATCCAACAATCCCACTCCTGGGTGTATGTCCAGAGGAAACTCTAATTCGAAAAGATATTTATATGCACCTCAATGTTCATAGCAGCACTATTTACAGTGGCCAAGACATGGAAGCAACCTAAATGTCCATCAACAGGTGAATGGATAAAGAAGATGTTGTATATATATATACAATGGAATAGTACTCAGCCACAAAAAAGAATGAAATAATGAATAATGAAATAAGAATCAATTTGCTGTATATACCTGAAACTAACACAATATTGTAAATCAACTATACTTCAATAAAATAAATAAAAGCAAACTGGGGAAAGAAGTAATTTGCAACAATGATATTATACACCATCAGTACATTTTTGCTGTGTGATTTTGATGTTTTAAGATATAATGGTTCAAATAAGATAATAAAATATCACTAAAGAGGAATAAACTTATACTAAATTTCTGCCTTCTTTTCCCACCTTATACAATATTATAGGTGAACAGAGAAGTATAAGTCAGTGGTTAAGTGAATGAACTCTGGTGCTAGAATATGTCAGTTCCAATTCTAGCTCTATCCTCACCTGCCTCTCTTCTGGAGAACAAGTGGCTTAGTCTCCAATTCCTTCATGTTCACTTGTAAAATGTATACCTATAAAAACAGTGTGTGCTTTGGAAGGTTGTTGTGAGCATTAAATTAGAATGGCATCCACCTCCTTTTAAGTGCTGTTAAAGTATTAGTTATGAAACAAATTAGAATTGCATATGGCATGATGCCTAAGAAGGAGAGTAAATCTGTCCTTTTACACGCTTTTATATGAGTCCAAGAAAGACATAGATTTGAAATCATTATTGACCCTAACTAGATTAAATAAAATAACATGTTAGGTTCTATATTAGAGTAAAGCATGTTAGTTAAGAAAACACACTAACATTCGTTAAGCTGTAATTGCCAAAGATAGCATATCAACACCAGCACTCTGGCATTTTAAGGCCTGAGTTCATATTCCATTCCTTTACTGACTAGCTGTGTTATCTTAAGCTAGTAATGTTTTTGTCTCAGTTTCTGTATCTATAAACTGGAACTAAATGAAGCTTAACTCATAGATCTGTTGAGAGTTAATCTGTGTAAAACAAATATAAAAAAAACTGAGGTGCAGTGAAGGTTCAATGAAAGAAAAACTCTATTGATGGTGTTATTGTTATTAGTAGTAGTAAATAATTTCATATTATCTCATGTCATCTTCAAAACCATCTCCCAAGAATTGTGTGAGGTATTAACCAAACTATTTGACAGATGAGGGAAATATGATTTAGAGAGACAAAACCATAACTGATTCAACTGGAATTTGAACTTGAGTCTACTTGGCCCCCAAAATACCCTTCCTCCAGCACATCAGCAAAAGTTGTTCAGGGAATCTTGGGGGGGTATGCTGGAGACTCTTTAAAGACACCTGGAAGATCAAAAGTATTTCTATTACACTACTAAGATGTTACATTCCTTTTTCACTTTCATTCCCTCTTGAGTGTACAGTGGAGTTTTCCAGACTACAAGACATGTGATAATGCAACAGACCGAAAGTGTAAAGAGATATGTGAAATGAATTTCCTCTATTAAATCAGGCATTAAAGAGATCTGCAAAAATGGGAAACAATGCCACTCTTACTACATTTTTTTGCTTTTGAAAGTATAGTTATTTTTCATAAAACAGGTGGCATGCTAATATGCAATGTTATTCTTATTTTATAGAAGTACATGCAGTATTTTATAATTTCTTATATGAAAAATATTGATTGATATAAACCATGTAAATAAAAACAATGTGGTATCAATAAATTAAGATTGTACAATAGGAGAACAAAAGGTTCGAGAACCACTGTATGCTACCGTTTTATTTCAATCACCCACAGAGGTAGCAAGTGCAACAGATATTTCAATTACTTCTTCCCAATCATATGTTTCTTCTTAAAAAAACAACAAAAACTGCTTAATTCACATACCTTGGTTGAAGCATCTCTATTTATCACAATCTTCATTACCTAAGATTGTGCCCAAGATAAGTACCTGAATCAAGTTGGCTAATCATATTGTCCTGGGAATCTAGAATGTAGGTTCTGACTGATAAAGTGTATTAGGTGATTGCAGGTACATAAAGTGAAAATTAACCTAGTATATGATCTAACATCAGTGACATGGTGAACCAAAGCCAGGCACAAGCACCAAAATTATGCAGAAGTGGAAATAGCATGACTAAGCAAAGACAGCTAGTTGGCAAAAAGAACCAAAATTATGGAGAGGTCATGGAAAGAGAAACAGAGACAAGAGGCAATCAGTTTAGCTGCCAAATAGGAAGAAGCAACCCTGATTACTAACATCCAGCCCCAGTTTCCATGAACCAGTTCAACTGTATTTCCTGATTTAGGATGTTCTTAAGAGGGGCTGTGTTTCCTCACCATCAGTCTTTCTCCTTTAGATATTTGCATTACTTTGAAAATGTATCTGTCTGTGTAATAAATTTTCATTGAAATATAACACACATGTAGCGGGGCATATACATTTTAAATATACACATTAATGATGTTTATAAAGTAAAAGCATCTGTGTAGTCACCGCCCAGCTCAAAAATTAGAACACTACTAGTGTTCCACATGCCGTGCACATGCCTTCTTCAGATCATTGATTCCCTACCAAAAATAACCTTTAACTTTTATTTCTATGGATTTCCTCGGCTGCATATGAACTTGACATAATTAAATGGTATGAGATGTTATCATTGGTGTGTGGTTTCTTTTACTTAACATTATACGTATATATATATTCATTCATTCATTTATTCATTCATTCCATAATGTATAGCAGTAGTTTGATCTTTTCAATGCTATATAGTATTGCCTTGATGTATGTACCGATATTTGTTTATTCATATTGCTATTGATGTTCACTGCATTGCTTCAACTTGAGGGCTACAGTGAACGATGTCTTTATATTTGTTCTGTTTCTGAAGAAGCATGACTAACAGGAATATTTTTATTATTTTACCAATAAATAAGTTTAAACGCTCTTCATCTGATTTTAAAATGCATACATAAAACATAGAATTTAATAAAAAGGAATGTGAGATATCAAACTGTCCAAAAAGTTGTTTTTTTTCTTTCCAGGAGAGAATTACTTGTGATATCAGATATATATGCAGACATTTAAGAAGAAATGTTTCAATGCAAGACGGAGCCGTTAAAAAGAAAAGGTCAACTGGGTACCATCTGAGAGTCTTCAAAAGATGAATCACTGTATTCATTTCCATTTACTGCTGTAACAAGTTACCACACACTTGGTGGCTTAAAACAGCACTCATTTATTATTTTACAGTTCTGGAGGTCAGAAGTACAAAATGAGTCTTACAGGCTAAAATCAATTTATTGGCAGAGCTGTATTCCTTCTGCAGACTGGGGAGAATCTACTCCCTTGCTCTTTCTAGCTGCTAGAAGCTGCCTGCCTTCCTTGGCTTGTGGCTCCTTCCTCCATCTCAAAATTTACTGTTACAGGCTCTGCTTCTACTCTCACATCTCCTCTGACTCTGATCTTCCTACTTCCCTCTTACATGGCCCTGCGTGATTACATTAGGCCCCCCTGGATAATCAGGATATTCTCTCCCATTTTAAGATTCTTAAACACATCTGTGAAGTTCTATTTGCTGTATAAAGTAATGTGTTTACACATCCTGGGGGTTAGAATGTGGACATCTTTGGGCAAACATTGTTCAGCCTCTAACAATAAACTTGTTAAATAGATAAACATTCAGTGGCTTAGCTCAGTCCAGTGGGAGTTGGCTTGCTGAGAGATGACAATTTTAACATTACACAGAAAACGTCGCCAACTCACATTAATCAAACTCAGGATACTGTTATTCCAGAACACCAATTTATGTGCTTAAAATATCATGTAGATTGCAATACTTTTTCCAGAATAACTACTACAGTCATTTCTTAGAGTTGGATCTACACAGGAAACCAATTTAAAAATCATAGTTTCTGAGTAAGTGTGGAATCAGAAAAGGATTTAGTTACACGAGAGTAAGCTTTACTATTAATGGAAAAACACAGCGAACCATCTATTTCCACAAAAGTGGATAGCATCCGTAATAAGACCACAATATCCAAGGTTAATTACCGAAGATTCTTCCTGCCT
This sequence comes from Eubalaena glacialis, assembly GCF_028564815.1. Classification (NCBI taxonomy): domain Eukaryota; kingdom Metazoa; phylum Chordata; class Mammalia; order Artiodactyla; family Balaenidae; genus Eubalaena; species Eubalaena glacialis. The sequence continues at coordinate 16,775,254 of NC_083719.1, forward strand.
CCTGAATTTCTAACATGGTCATTGGCAGCCTTTGCCTTTGGGGTCTGCTCTCTGTATCACTCGTTTCACCAATTCCTCTTTTAAATGATAGTCTTCAATATGCTTGTGCCTACTAGCCCATGAGCCCTTCTATCTCATTAAAGTGACAGTACATCTTCATTATGAAATGAGTGATTTTATAGTTTCAATTTCTAATGGCAAGATAATTTCATTTATTTCAGAATTCCTAGCTGGAACAGCAGAGGAATGGGGCTAGGCCTGAAGTACAGGTGGGAAACTTTCCTGAATCAAAGATACATAATCAGGAGCATAATCCTGACTTCTTATGAAAAAGTTATAGGAACTAGAGACATTCACTCTGAATGGGCACTGGTTTAGAGGTATGTTATACCTATAAATGAAAAATGATTACACTGAAAAATATTATAATTCTAAAACTCAGTATAAGGAAGAACTCACAAAACAACTTGTTCAAGCTTCCTTCAGGAAATAATGGAGTTCCCTGTGACTACATGCCCTCTGACATTGACTGGCTTATATTTGGCAGAAGGACAATGGAGAATATTCTAGCATCAGATTGGTGTGAGGTCCATATAACCTTTGAATTTCTCCCAAAGCTTAGATGCTTTGTTTTCAGAATAGAAATATCAGCTTTGGAAAAGATACAAACTCCAGCCTGGACAGATCTTGTCTCCCTGTTGTATGTACACTTGCTTTCTAACTGACTCACACATTCACCAAGAGAATGGAATGTAATTACACATTTCATTTTTAAAAGTGTTTCCTAGGTGCAAAGTAGGAGAGAGGGGCTCTTAGTAAGAGGAAAGAAAGATAAAATGAAGGGTTACCACAGATGAAATGCCTTACAGGGCATTGCTCTGCCAACATCTTATTTGACTGTGTTTCTAGCTGACTTCTGTGTTCTCCTAGTCCCAGCACTTTGTGGGAAATGAGGATGAGTAGAAAATGAACAATTGGGTGGATATCAGAGAGCAAAAACTGCAAAATAAAAACTAGATTCAATTTGCACGTTTGATACAATAGTCAATATTAGGAATAAAAAAGGATTAACTCTATCAAAAACAAAAGTTAGAAGACATGGTCTGACTCAGCTGAAAATAACCATAGAACTAGAATTCCACTTACTTAGAAATACAACGGACAAGAGTATCTGTAAAGTCTTGTAGTTAACATTAGTTTACCCTTAGTAAGGAAATTTAATGCTGTGATATACAGTACTACTACTTTCTGGCATATTAAAATGATAAATAATAATCAAATTTAAATTTACTTTTTCAGGATGTAAAGGGGTTGGAAACAAACATTTGTGTAGGGTACAGTCTTTGTGATGCTATTGCCCGTACAATTATCAATTATATTGTCTTAAATTCTTAACAGAATTGGCCATTTGAGCTAAGATCTTGTCTGTAATGATCTATGACCTCCACGAGTCTTGCCTCCTGGTATTTATGTACCTGTGTATTCCCTTCTGACATTGAGTGGGGCGGGTCAAGCTGTATAAACGATCAGGATATTGTAGAAATTATGGAGTGTGACTTGCAAGAAAGCTTCTACCTTGTGTTCTCTTGGATTATTCACTCGGGGGGAAGTCAACTACTATACCATGTGGACACTCAAGCAGAAGCCCAGATAGGTAGAAACTGAGGCCTCCTGCCAACCACCAACAGCATACAGATGAGTCCGTCTTTCAGACCCAGTCAAGATTTCAGAAGATGGATGTCCCTGTCAGCACTTTTTGAAGGTGACCTCATCAGAGAACCAGAGCCAAAACCAACCAATTTAGTTGCTCCTGATTTTTTGACACACAAAAATTATGTGAGGTATTAAGTATTTATTGTTATTTAAGCTGTTAAGGTTTGGAGTTATTTGTTATACAGCAATAGGTAATTGATAACATAAAACATTTTTGTAAATATGCAAATATTTATGTAAATTACGTTAATCAGTTCGCAGAATCAGTACCTTAGTGAGAAAATTCTTCCCTGAATAGCCCTTGCAAGTAGCCACACTATTCCTAGACATGGCAAATTACTGAATCCCACAGGGGTACTTTAAAAAGAAAGAGCCAAACTATATATTTTGGGCCACACAAAGACCGACATAATTTAATAATGATTTAAAAAAGTATCCCGGGCTTCCCTGGTGGCGCAGTAGTTGACAATCTGCCTGCCAATGCAGGGGACACGGGTTTGAGCCTTGGTCTGGGAAGATCCCACATGCCACGGAGCAACTAGGCCCGTGAGCCACAACTACTGAGCCTGTGCTCCGCAACAAGAGAGGCCGCGATAGTGAGAGGCCCGCGCACCGCGATGAAGAGTGGCCCCCGCTTGCCGCAACTAGAGGAAGCCCTCGCACAGAAACGAAGACCCAACACAGCCAAAAATAAATAAATAAATTTAAAAAAAAATAAAAAAGTATCCCTATTTTATAAGCAGAGATGGTCACTCACACACACACACACACACACACACACACACACACACACACACACACACACCACCCACACATTATTTAAGCCTCACATTACAGTAGGTTCAAGGAAAAATGAGCAAGGGGGCAAATGTAAAGGAACTTCAGTCTTGCTTACTCTAGTTAGAGAATAGTAGCTACTGTTCGTGGAAGTTTTGTTGAAGTTATAATCCTTCAACACATGCTGGTCGTTGTTTTTGCTTGGCTGAATTCTCTTTTAGGGAGTTTTTAATGTTGAAGTTTAGTAAGGAATGACTTCTAGTTAAAACACATGTTTAGCCTCTTGGTATGTTTAATTCATTATTTCATATTGAAAGCTTCTATAATAAGGGTCAGAGGTGGGAAAAAATGTTCTCTTATTTTACAGCAGAAACTTGCATCGTGAAGGTTTTCAGTTTTGTGTTGTGCAACTATTATTTTGAATTTCTTGTATTCTTAAAAATGATTTTAAGATAGATTAATTGTACTGATTACAGGGTAAGATTTTATCTTTATTTTTATAAAAGGAGAGATGCAAGGATTCTCTAATTTCTAATCATCCTAAAGCATATTAGTATAAAAATCAGAAATCACTAGAAGGAGATCCACTGATATTTTCAAATTGGATCTATTTAATTTTTACTAAGCTCTTTTTTGAAGCAAAAAAATGACAGGTCTCAATGTATGCACATAAAAAATATAAATTAGTAACTATTTTATACCTATATATAATTATTAAATGAAACTAATATTTTATATGAATATAGGTTCTAAAAAATTCAAGATACTTTAACAAATTAAGTAAATATATTTCATGTCTATTTAGTATTCTGATTACCTATTTAATATGAGAAATAGATATGTTAAAAAGTGACATAGTATTAAGAAAATAGATACATTAAAAAGTGACATAGTACTGACAAAATATTAGGTCTCTAGGATTAAGTACATGGCTGGACACATCCAAAAAAATGGGGGGGGGGGCTATTCAAAATGTATAACTTGAGTTTTTAATTATTAAAACACATATGTTTAAATTCCCTTATGGTAACTTATTCTTTATGTTTACTATGTTTACTATGGAGGTGTTTTCCATTATTAGAGAAAATTAAGAAACCATATACGCATTGTCAGCTGTAAAAAAATTGGAATTTTTTTGTGTTGTCATATGACATTTTCCAAATGAATTCCCATTTATCTTCACAACTTTTCATAGGAACATTCAGGAGCTAGAAAGTCAGTAACATTTGACCTCTGACTATTTCTATCTTCTCTCAGACTTGCCCAATACTAGTGAACACCAAAAAGTAATTTATCACTATGTCACACTTGCCTGCAGAATTTCTTAGGGGCTCAAGAAGAATGATGAGGTTAGTCTTTAAGCCCTGAGAGTTCCTGAAGGTGAATTTTTCTCTTTGATGTACACAGATAATTCTGTCTTTGTTGAAGATTTGCTTCTGGATCTTTGTTCTCACTGCCAAAATTTAGGCTTTAGGTAGCCTATTTAATATCCTCATTTTAATGGAAACTTAGTTCATCATTCTTGGCCATACACATCATTCTTGGCAGTAGATATTTTAGCTTCAGTCTAAACTGTGTTCACTGTCAGAGTAGAGGCATGTCAGCTGAACTTGTGGGGAAAATATAGCAGAAGTGGCAATGGGAGAATAAAACGAAGATTCTCCTGGAGAAAGAATTTTAGTTGCAATAGATAGATTTTTCACAGAATATCGTGCAAACTCATATGGCCCCCAATAAAAGTCTGTTTGCAGGGAGCTTAAGGAAACTTCTTGGAAAAAGAAGCCATAAATGCTGAACTTGATCTTATTAAGGGAGTAGATTATCTAAGGAAATCATTAGATATATTTGAATTTCTCTCTGCTCTAAAACCCCAAGTGTCAAGGGGCCCAAGATTTAAAAATGACAGAGTTCTAAACCTCCAGCAGTTCCAAATGACCCAGGAATGTAATTGATCCCAGAGAAATGAAAACTTATGTTCACGCGAATACCCATAAACACATGTTGTTAGCAGGGTTGCTTGTTATAGCCTAGAACTGGAAAACAATGCAGATTTCCTTAAATGGGTTAATTGTTACACCAACTGTGGTATATCAATAGCACAGAAAACTACTCAGCAATAAGGATATCCTACTGATAAACACAACACCTGAATAAATCTCCAGGAAACTATGCTGAATGAAAAAAGCCAATCCCAGAAGTCATAGAGTATATGATTCCACTCATATACCATTGTCAAAATGAGAAACATAGAGAGATGGAGAGCACACTAAGTAGTTGTCATAGATTAGGGACAGGGTGGAAATGGGGGAGACAGAGGCAGAGTTGTTTAACTAAGAACTATTAAGAAAAAAAAAGAATATTTTTCATGACCTTAGGGTATGCAAAAATATTTTAAATACAACACACAAAAAGTTAATTATAAGAAATACATTAAATGAAAATACATTCAAATTAAGAAATGTAAGATGTAACTTTAAAAACACCATTAAGAGAATGAAAAGGCAATCCAGCATGGAAGAATATTTGCCATTCATGTATGCTATAAATTACTCCTATGTAAAGAGTTCCTAGAAAACAATTCAAAAGCCACTATGAGAAAAGAAATGGGCAAAAAGTTTAAATGGAATGTCTTCACAAGAGAGCATATCCAAATAACCAGAGAACATTAAACAATGATTAAATTATACACACTATGATCAAGTAATTCCACTCATATTTATATGTCTAACAAAAATGAGTACATATATTCACCAAAAGATACAGACACGTAAGAGCAACACTACTCATAATAATACTAAACTTGAAACAACTCAAATGTTCTTCTATGTTTGAATCATTCAGTCCTCCTGCATTCCTACAGAGTAATATTATAGAGCAAAAATTACCAAATAATTACAATTATATATACTATCATGGATAAATCACTCAAAAGAATGTTAAAGGAAAAAAAAAAAAAGAACATGGAGTACAAAATGAACAATTCTACTTATAAAAATTTCAAAATATAGTAAATTAGGTCATGGAATTAAAACTTAGGAACTAGTTACCTTGAAGAGGGTGGGCAGTGCTTAGTAGGGGCACAGCATTATTTTGGTACTTTGATGCAATTCTGCTTTTTTTTTTTTTTTAAATCTGGGTGAAGGGAACAGGAGTGAGTTTACACCGCATTAAAGTTCAGTGAACTAGGTACTTAAGATTTTTGCTCTTTTACATATATATATTTATACATATACACCACACTTCAATTTGAAAAGAACATGTGATTTTTCTGTGCTTTCTCTTCTAGATGAACTTTAGTTCCAGAAAATATACAAAAAGGATAGCACTGAATTTATAGACTCGGGAATTGTTTTTATCCTTGTTATTTTGTATAATAACATCCAGGAGTATGCTATAGCTTTACATTTATTCAGGATTTAGTCCATTCTGAAAAGTTTTTCAGACTTTCTTTTCTTTTTTACATAGGTCATACGAATTTTTCGTGAGATGATTTTCTTAATTTTATGTGTATATCAATCACTGTTGCTATTGTAAAGAAAACATTTCAACTTATCACATTTTCTAATCGGTTAATAACGATATGTAGGAAATATATTCCAGATTTCAAAATATATTCTATAAAATCGATCATGGATTGTGTAAATACAGAGCTTTATGGAGATGTATTCCAGTGCTGCTTATTGAAAACTTAGGGAAAATGATTGCTAATAAAAGCTTGCTTAAGTAAAATGGGTACAACCATGTTAAGAATTAATGAGCCAATAAAAATGATGTAGTGTATGAATATTTAATTATGTGGAAAATGAGAGGAAATCATTGCTAAGTGAAATAGCATGTTATAAATGTTATGTGTGGGGTGAGCCAAATTAAATATAAGTAATTGAAAAAAAGTCTGAAGGGACACATACTAATTATTGACAATAGTAATATATTAGTCTTATGGTTATGATCACTTTTGTTTAATTATTTTTACCTGTTCTCCTGAATTTTAAAAATATACCCTTTAGTACAGTCGTCCCTTGATGTCCGTGGAGGATTGGTTTCCAGGATGCCCCTCAGATGCCAAATTCATCAGATGCTCAAGTCTCTTCTATAAAATGGTGTAGTGTTTGTGTATAACCCATGCACATCTTCCTGTATACTTTAAATCAACTCTAGATCACTTATAATACCTAATACAACATTAGTACTATGTAAATAGTCGCCAGTGTGCAGCTAAGTTTTGCTTTTTGGAACTTTCTGGAAAATTGTTTTTCCAAACACCTTCAAGTTGTGATTGGTTGAATCTGAGGATGCAGAACTCCTGGATTCAGAGGGCCAACTGTACTAAGATTTTACAGACAATTATGTTTATAGTGCAAATCTGCCTTTTCTCCTCTGAGAATAATATTCATTTAAAAAAATATCGATAAAGGCTTTGTTTTAGAGAGGCCTTCCAAAAATTTCATCTGAGTAAGTGGAAGAATCAAAACAAACTTTGGAGTCAAGCAGAGTAGGTTAAAAACCCTGGCTTGGTATTTAAAAACTTGTGCCTTCGGAAATTTATTTAACTTCTGGGCAACAATTTCCTCTATAAAATTTGTAAAATAAAATAATCATATAAGATTTGGTGAGTATACTATTGTCTCATCTTAAATTATAGTTATATGATTACTGTTATTATTATTAATATACTGGAGAAACACTTGGGCATTATATTTTGATTCACTGTTGATCACCTCTAATTACAAATCAACACATATTTCTAAAAGTAGATATTTTACTTCATTCTCATAATAATTTAACTCTTTATCATTTAAGAAGAAATTGCTTCAAAAATTTATAAATTTAAATTTATAATAGAAGAAAATATATAATTGTGCATTTTCATTTTTGTTACTTTATCTTTTTTGTTCACTCATTTCAAGAAATCTTTCTTCATCTTAACATGAGCCAAACTAATTAACCTTCAGTTTATCTACTTATATTTGAATCCCCTACATTAATTGCATCAGAAGCAAAGTGACCTTTGAGAATAAGTCTTAAACATGGGGTGGATAGTTCCCAGTTTCAGAAAGGCTGGACAGCTCACTGAATTTGGAACAGATAACTATTCATGTATGAAGCAGTATGTGTTTGAAATATATTCAATATTTTTAAAATTCATATTAAAAAGCATTAAAATATCTATGAAACCTAAATTTAGACTATATTGCCTGATATAATTTGAAATAGTAGATGTAGATAATTTATAAATAAAATGTTAAACTCAAAAAGAAACCTGATATTGAAATTTTCTGTAGTTAATATTATGGCATTTTGTAAAATAAATGGTAACTGGCCATTATCGCTCAATCACTGAATAAGTATTTTTTTTCATATAGGGTGTTTGAACCATAAAATAACTGAGGTCTAGATCCCAGTATCTCAATCAAAATCCAAATAAATAACATGTGAATTATTTTAACCTAAAGGAATCTTAGCCTCTGTCTCAGAATAACATCATCATACTCTAATTTTTACCACATGTATCATTGCCTTGCAACTAATTTTTCTTGATTCAACCAAAACATGTACAGTAATCCATCATAGTATTAATTCATTTCTAGTCCTTATAAAACTATTAGGGGATTCCTGACTTCAAATTTACCCTGTTCATAATCTTCCATGGAAAAAAGGTGGTATCTTACCTGTGACAAAACCTAGATGGAAACAGTCTATAAGAGTTGTGTGGTGGTCTTAAAAATATAACCACACATTTTCTAATCCTCCCCTATCAAGATAATGGAGACTCATCTCCCACACCTGAGTGTAGGCTACTCTCAGTGGCTGATTTCTAATAACAGAATATGGCAGAATTGATGACATATCACTTTAGAGATTGTGACAAGAACACTGCATCTTTGTTTTGGGTCTTTCTCCCTTCTTCCCTCCCTCCCTCCCTCCTGATCACCTATTCTTGGGGGACTCAGCTGTTCTGGCATCAGCTGCCTTACAGAGAAGCCCATGTGTCAAAGTGCTGGGGACCTCATTCCAACAACCAGAAAGTCATGTGCAGGCTTCGGTTCCTATGTGAGTGACGGTGGAAGTGGATTCTCCAGCCTCAATTAAGACTTGAGATGAATGCAGGCCCAGCCAATTGCCATCTTGAGAGAGACCCTGAGCAAGAACCACCCAGATCAGCCATTCCTAAATTCCTGGTCCTTAGAAACTGTGAGAGATCATAATTGTTGTCTTACCCTGCCAAGTTTGAGGAAAACTAATATACGTAGGAAGAATACAGAATTTGGTGACATCATTGGCTGGATGCCCAGGTGCCAAGGCATACTGTTACTCTGTCTCTCAGAACTTTAATTTCTCATTCTCAAAACCAGGACTTACTTATTTGTATCTTGCAGAGTAGTTACGATGTTTAACTCTTATCAAGCATCCTGTATTTATCAAGTAAATGGGCATACAGAAAGTAATCAATAAATAGTATATGTTATGATTTTACCATCTTTATTATTATTTCAAATATCTTCTTTTTAACTTTTTATGTTCAAATATGTAACATAGAAGAACAAAAGAATTGAATTTACTTGAAATCATTTCTAGATATCTCTACACAACAGGTTTACCTAACTAGGGTTTGGCTTGCATAATCATAATATAGCTTTCAAACCAGTACAAAAATTAGACAAGCTAAAAAAAGAGCTATAAATCCAGTCATAGAATGTAAAACATCTACACATTATAGTAAAGCATTAGACATTTTTAAGTTATAAATTAAAAGGCAAAGTACTGTCATAATATTTTTAGCTTCAGAATTTCTAATACCAAAAGGTCAGAATTTTTATTTTGTCAGTGACTAACCTTATATTTGGAATAGTACCCTTTCTCTCCACTCCATCCCAAATAATGCTGAGAAGACTGTGCTTTGTTATCTCCTAGTTTCTAAGTGGTTTTGAGAACGTAGGTGGAAAAAAAGTTCATGTGTCTTATGAACAGAGCAACATATCACTATTTTGGTAGTTAACACTCAAAATAATGACACATTAGAGAATTTTTTAAAGATGTAATCAGGAGCTTCAGCCCTCATGCTAGTTTTTTAAGTAATACAAGCAGTTTCTTTTGTTTGTGTGTGTGTGCTTGTGTGGTGCATGTGTGGGTGTGGTTTTCTTCTTTGTTTTGAAGGACTGTGCATTTAAATCATCTGAATAGAATTTTGCAATACATGGACAGCATTCAGTCAGGCTTGTGAAGAAGATTCTGCTTGTCTCTAAGAGAGAAACAAAGAATGTCCTCATTTCTCCCATTACTTCAGAAAATACAGTGGGTTCCTTCCAAACTGCACACTGACAAAATGGGCTGTGCTCTGGAAAAAGTTACAATCTTCCTAAGTATCTTTTTGTTACTTGCTGAATAGGAAAGTTGAAATACCTGATTCTTGGACTGCTTTTTGTGCTAGATAATTTAATGGTTGCATTTTATGAAAGAGATTACTGCACAAAGGGCATAATCTAATAGCATATAGGAAAACAGAAGGATTTATATGTGTGACCACAAGTGGTCAAAAACTGTCAGGACTGAGAATCTGGGCAGGTACTGGAAAGTATAATACAATATATACATCTATCTTAGGAAAATATTATCAGAGGGAAAAAATCCACAAATTTCTTTATACTTAAAGTTTTCAGATAATGTGATAAAACATCACTGCTCTTTCTCCCCAGCTGTGTACATAAGTTAATTGGCTAAATGAGTACAGCTTTTGGCTCTTGCTTTTTCTCAACTGAAAAACAATTGTTGAATTTATTATCTTAAAATATCTTCCTATGATCAATTCTATCATATTTCAATACTCACAGAGTTACTTTGATTATGATATTGTATTACTTTCCTGAATTTATATAAACAATATTTTTGTATTGTGGAGGAGGTCTTCGATTCTTTTGAGAATATGATGACAATTGAGGATCTGATTTCTTGAAAAATGCAGATATACAGAAAGGACCACAAAACAGAACACAGCATTACCGGTAATCTGAGAGATAACTATAGGATTTATGAAGATCTTGTAACCGCAAATAGTGTCTGGCTGAGAGATGTTTCTCCGTACTGATAAAAGACCTCAATTTATATTACTGAAGTGGGAGCTTCTGAACGGTGGGGCTGGAGAAAGGCAGGGAGAATTGTGCAAACAATTGGAGATATGAAGAAGAAAGATGAAGTTCAAGTGCTCCAATTTCCAAGTTAGAAATTGGAAACTGTTTCAATAAATAGTTGAATAAACTGTTTCAATAAACAGGAAACTGTTTCAGCAGATAAATAATGGCCAGGTTCTATAATAATACTGGTGCTACATTTTAATTACATTTTGATATAGGTAGAATCTTGCAGGTTGGCTTCCTGTCCTAACCACATTCATCACACAGGTTTTATGGGGAAATATGTTCCAAATTCTAACAGTGGCTTACAAATGAACTTGTAGAGCACAACCTGTCTGCAATTCGGGAATGACGTAATTCTTTATGTTTATTCGTAGTTCATTGAAAATTTTGGAAATGGAACAAGGAATGAACAGTTAGAAATATAGCATACTTACAATAAAGTTACAGAACTTCATTGTATATTTATGACTTGCAGTTTAGTATAATAGCAATTCTTTTTAGAACATTTTCTGATCATCTTTCATGAAAAAGAACTGGTCAACACTAGCAATAGGTAAGCTAAAAAACATGTTAGTTTCTATATACTTTTTTAAAATCTTTTGATAAAAAGTTTGTTAGGAAGTGTCAGTTAGCACAGACCAACTGGATCTTGGGCAATGAAACAACTGTATTAGCATGAACAGGACTTGTGAATTATCAAAAAATGAAGGCTGGCAGAGAACCCAGAAAAAACTGACATGTAACAGATTTATATAAGTTTTCTGCAATTGGTACTCTTTAAAAAATTTTTTCCAAATAGGGGAAACTCAAGATGTAAGCACTAAGACTAGTCATCCTTAATAATACCACTTAGATTTTTTAAACAATTACATTCTGAAGCTAATACTTATGTGTAAGAATCAGCAAGCTACATATTTTTTCCTCTAGTCATTAATATACTCCTCAACAATGTGTGTTTTCAGAAATTAAACTTCAATTTAATAGTCCCTAGAGCTAGTGGAAGAAAGAATTCATTAATTAGTAAACAGCTAATGATTCAAAAAATGAAAACTGGATGTCAATAGTTCTCATATCTAGTGATAATATTATTTAATTTTATTAATTAAATTATCACTAATTATCTAGTGATAATTATTAGTAAAAATAATTAATGAAACTTGATACAAATTGAAACTTGATACAAATTCTATGACAGCAGGGATTTCACACGACTAATAAATCTAATCCATAGGCATTAACTATATTATTCCCAAAATTTAAAAAAAAAAACCTACAAATAAACACTGTCTACCTCTTTACCTTTCCCATTAAGCTTAAATGTGTAATATATGTTAAAGTTTAAATTTTCATGCAAAATACATCAAGACAAATTTGTAATTTATTAACCTAAATTTGTCTATACATATATCTACATTTATATGTAGATATCTATATATACATTTATAGGTATACATAGAAAATATATAAAGTAATTGTTTATCATATTAAAGGTAATTCTCATCAGAATATATATTAATGAGAAGTTCTATACTTTGACAACATACTCACTGCAACCCTTTATTGCAAATATTAGCATCAAAATAAACCAACCACAGTATCCAAATTCCAAGACTTTATACAAGATAGTTCTGAAGTACTATTCCAACTTGTTGAATTCTGAGAAACATATTCGGAAAAGTATCCCAGGCTCTTCGGTGGGGCTAATGGCAGATGCTGGGAGGGCTCACACCAAGGAGTATTTCCAGAACTTATGCTGCCAAGGTCCTTGTCCCCACGGTGAGGCACAGCCACCCCTCACCTCTGCAGGAGACCCTCAAACACTAACAGCCGTGTGGCTAACAAGGTCTTGGTGCTCCAGCCAGGTGTCAGCCCTGAGCCTCTGAGGTGGGAGAGCTGAGTCCAGGATACTGGATCACCAGAGACTTCCTGGCCCCATGAAATATCAATCAGCGAGAGCTCTCCCAGAGATCTCTGTCTCAACGCTAAAATCCAGGTCCACCAACGGCCAGCAAGCTACAGTGCTGGACACACCATGCCAAACAACTAGCAAGACAGGAACATAACCCGACCCATTAGCAGAGACCCTGTCTAAAATCATACTAAGTTCACAGACACCCCAAAACACACCACCAGACATGGCTCTACCCACCAGAAAGAAAACATCCAGCCCCACCCACCAGAACACAGTCACCAGACCCCTCCACCAGGAAGCCTACACAACTCACTGAAGCAACTTCACCCGCTGGGGGCAAACACCAAAAACAAGGGGAACTATGAACCTGCAGCCTGCAAAACAGAGACCTCAAACACAGCAAGTTAAACAAAAACAGAAGACAGAGAAATATGCAGCAGGTGAAGGAGCAAGGTAAAAACCCACCAGACCAAACAAATGAAGGGGGAACAGGCAGTCTACCTGAAAAAGAATTCAGAATAATGATAGTAAAGATGATCCACAATCTTGGAAATAGAATGGAGAAAATACAAGAAACATTTAACAAGGACCCAGAAGAACTAAAGAGCAAACAATGATGAACAACACAATAAATGAAAAAAAAAATTCTCTAGAAGGAATCAATAGCAGAATAATTGAGGCAGAAGAACGGATAAGCGACCTGGAAGATAAAATAATGGAAATAACTGCCGCAGAGCAGAATAAAGAAAAAAGGATGAAAAGAATTGAGGACAGTCTCAGAGACCTCTGGGACAACATTAAATGCACCAACATTCGAATTATAGGGGTCCCAGAAGAAGAAAAGAAAAAGAAAGGGTCTGAGAAAATATCTGAAGAGATTACAGCTGAAAACGTCCCTAAAATGGGAAAGAAAATAGTCAGTCAAGTACAGGAAGCACAGAAAACCCCATAAAGGATAAATCCAAGAAGAAATATCCCAAGATACATATTAATCAAACTATCAAAAATTACATACAAAGAAAAACTATTAAAAGCAACAAGGGAAAAGGAACAAATAACATACAAGGGAATCCCCATAAGGTTAATAGCTAATCTTTAAGCACAAACTCTTCAAGCCAGAAGGGATGGCAAGAAATACTTAAAGTGATGAAAGGGAAAAACCTACAACCAATATTACTCTACCCAGCAAGGACCTCATGTCATATTTCTCAGACAGAGAAAATAAAACCTTTACAGACAAGCAAAGGTTAAGAGAATTCAGCACCACCAAACAGCTTTACAACAATGCTAAAGGAACTTCTCTAGGCAGGAAACACAAGAGAAGGAAAAGACCTGCAAAAACAAACCCATAACAATTAAGAAAATGGGAATAGGAACATACATATCGATAATTACCTTAAATGTAAATGGATTAAATGCTCCAACCAAAAGACATAGACTGGCTGGATGGATACAAAAACAAGACCCATATATATGCTGTCTACAAGAGACCCACTTCAGACCTAGGGGTACATACAGATTGAAAGTGAGGGGATGGAAAAAGATATTCCATGCAAATGGAAATCAAAAGAAAGCTGGAGTAGCCATTCTCATAACAGACAAAACAGACTTTAAAATAAAGACTATTACAAAAGAAAAAGGACACTATATAATGATCAAGGGATTAATCCAAGAAGAAGATATAACAATTGTAAATATTTATGCATCCAATGCGGGAGCACCTCAATACATAAGGCAAATGTTAACAGCCATAAAAGGGATAATCGACAGTAACACAATTATAGTAGGGGACTTTAACACCCCACTTTCACCAATGGACAGATCATCCAAAATGAAAATAAATAAGGAAACACAAGCTTTAAATGATACATTAAACAAGATGAACTTAATTGATATTTATAGGACATTCCATCCAGAAACAACAGAATACACTTTCTTCTCAAGTGCTCATGGAACATTCTCCAGGATAGATCATATCTTGGATCACAAATCAAGCCTTGGGAAATTTAAGAAAATTGAAATCATATCAGTATTTTTTCGGACCACAATGCTATGAGACTAGCTATCAATTACAGGTAAAAAACTGTAAAAAATACAAACACATGGAGGCTAAACAATACCCTACTAAATAACCACGAGATCACTGAAGAAATCAAAGAGGAAATTAAAAATACCAAGAAACAATGACAATGAAAACATGATGACCCAAAACCTATGGGATGCAGCAAAAGCAGTTCTAAGAGGGAAGTTTATAGCAATACAATCCTACCTCAAGAAACAAGAAAAATCTCAAATAAACAACCTAAAGGAACTAGAGAAAGAAGAACTAACAAAACCCAAATTTAGTAGAAGGAAAGAAATCATAAAGATCACAGCAGAAATAAATGAAATAGAAACAAAGAAAACAACAGCAAAGATCAATAAAACTAAAGGTTGGTTCTTTAAGAACATAGACAAAATTGATAAACCATTAGCCAGACTAATCAAGAAAAAAAGGGAGAAGACTCAAATCAACAGAATTAGAAATGAAAAAAGAGAAGTAACAACTGACACTGAAGAAATACAAAGGATCATGAGAGACTACTACAAGTAACTGTATACCAATAAAATGGACAACCTGGAAGAAATGGACAAATTCTACGAAAAGCACAACCTTCCAAGAGTGAACCAGGAAGAAACAGAAAATATGAACAGACCAATCACAAACACTGAAATAGAAACTGTGATTAAAAATCTTCCAACAAACAAAAGTCCAGGGCAAGATGGCTTCACAAGTGAATTCTATCAAACATTTAAAGAAGAGCTAACACTTATCCTTCTCAAACTCTTTCAAAATACAGCAGAGGGAGGAACACTTCCACGCTCATTCTACGAGGCCACCATAACCCTGATACCGAAACCAGAAAAAGATGGCACACAAAAAAGAAAACTACACACCAATAACACTGATGAACATAGATGCAAAATCCTCAACAAAATACTAGCAAACAGAATCCAAGAGCACATTAAAAGGATCATACACCATGATCAAGTGGGGTTTATCCCAGCAATGCAAGGATTCTTCAATATATGCAAATCAATCAATGTGATACACCATATTAACAAATTGAAGGATAAAAACCACATGATCCTCTCAATAGATGCAGAAAAAAGCTTTCGACAAGATTCAACACCCATTTATGATAAAAAAACTCTCCAGAAAGTAGGCATAGAGGGAACTTACCTCAATATAATAAAGGCCATAAATGACAAACCCACAGCCAACATCATTCTCAATGGTGAAAAACTGAAACCATTTCCCTAAGATCAGGATCAAGACAAGGTTGCCCACTCTCACCACTATTATTCAACATAGTTTTGGAAGTTTTAGCCACAGCAATCAGAGAAGAAAAAGAAATAAAAGGAATACAAATTGGAAAAGAAGAAGTAAAACTGTCACTCTTTGCAGATGAAATGATACTATACATAGAGAATCCTAAAGATGCTGCCAGAAAACTACTAGAGCTAATCAATGAATTTGGTAAAGTAGCAGGATACAAAATTAATGCACAGAAATCTTTGGCAACACTACACACTAATGATGAAAAATCTGAAAGAGAAATTAAGGAAACACTCCCATTTACCATTGCAACAAAAAGAATAAAATACCTAGGAATAAACCTACCTAAGGAGACAAAAGACCTGTATGCAGAAAATTATAGGACACTGATGAAAGAAATTAAGGATGATACAAACAGATGGAGAGATATACCATATTCTTGGTTTGAAGAATCAACATTGTGAAAATGACTCTACTACCCAAAGCAATCTACAGATTCAATGCAATCCCTATCAAACTACCACTGGCATTTTGCAAAGAACTAGAACAAAAAATTTCACAATTTGTATGGAAACACAAAAGACCCCGAATAGCCAAAGCAATCTTGAGAAAGGAAAATGGAGCTGGAGGAATCAGGCTCCCTGACTTCAGACTATACTACAAAGCTACAGTAATCAAGACAGTATAGTACTGGCACAGAAACAGTAATATAGATCAATGGAACAGGATAGAAAGCCCAGAGAGAAACCCACACACATATGGTCACCTTATTGTTGATAAAGGAGGCAAGAATATACAGTGGAGAAAAGACAGCCTCTTCAATAAGTGGTGCTGGGAAAACTGGACAGCTACATGTAAAAGAATGAAATTAGAACACTTTCTAACACCATACACAAAAATAAACTCAAAATGGATTAAAGACCTAAATGTAAGGCCAGACACTATAAAACTCTTAGATGAAAACATAGGCAGAACACTTTATGACATAAATCACACAGCAAGATCCTTTTTTGACCCACCTCCCAGAGTAATGGAAATAAAAACAAAAATAAACAAATGGGACCTAATGAAACTTAAAAGCTTTTGTACAGCAAAGGGAACCAAAAACGACGAAAAGACAATCCTCAGAATGGGAGAAAATATTTGCAAACGAAGCAACTGACAAAGGATTAATCTCTAAAATATACAAGCAGCTCATGCAGCTCAATATCAAAAAAAAAAAAAAAAACTATCCAAAAATGGGCAGAAGACCTAAATAGACATTTCTCCAAAGAAGATATACAGTTTGCCAGCAAACACATGAAAGGATGCTGAACATCACTAATCATTAGAGAAATGCGAATCAAAACCAGGATGAGGTATCACCTCATACTGATCAGAGTGGCCATCATCAAAAAATCTAGAAACAATAAATGCTGGAGAGGGGGTAGAGAAAAGGGAACCCTCCTGCACTGTTGGTAGGAATGTAAATTGATACAGCCACTGTGGAGAATAGTATGCAGGTTCCTTAAAAAACTAAAAATAGAACTACCATTTGACACAGCAATCCCACTCCTGGGCATATACCCTGAGAAAACCATAATTCAAAAAGAGGCATGTACCACAATGTTCACTGCAGCTCTATTTACAATAGCCAGGACATGAAAGCAACCTAAGTGTCCATCGACAGACGAATGGATAAAGAAGATGTGGCACATATATACAATGGAATATTACTCAGCCATAAAAAGCAATGAAATTTATTTATTTGTAGTGAGGTGGATGGACCTAGAGTCTGTCATACAGAGTGAAGTAAGTCAGAAAGAGAAAAACATACACTCTATGCTAACACATATATATAGAATCTAAAAAAATATATATTGTTCTGATAAGCCTAGGGGCAGGACAGGAATAAAGACGCAGACGTAGAGAATGGACTTGAGGACACAGGTGGGGGGAACGGTAAGCTGGGACGAAGTGAGAGTAGCATACACTACCAAACGTAAAATAGATAGCTAGTGGGAAGCAGCTGTATAGCACAGGGATATCAGCTCAGTGCTTTGTGATGACCTAGAGGAGTGGGATAGGGAGGGTGGGAGGGAGGCGCAAGAGGGAGGGGATATGGGAATATATGTATACATATAGCTGATTCACTTTGTTATACAGCAGAAACTAACACAACATTGCAAAGCAATTATACTGCAATAAAGGTGTTGAAAAAGAAATAAGATAAACAGAAAAGTATCCCAGCTCAAAATAGCATGGTGCCATGTAAAAAGAAAATGTGGTCAATATTGCATCATTGTAAGATCAATTATTAAAGACAGAATATTTGAGAATATAAATATATTGATGATTGGGCCAAAGTAATGACAAATAAACCAACATCTTACCAAAACTCAGTAATCATCTGCTCAAGTCAGTCTGCCTTTCTCTTTATTTCTCTAAGCTATCGTATACACCAGGTGTCAGAAGTTGGTAACTAAAACATACTGATACATCACTTTATAGACAGATAAAGACCAATGAAGAAAAGAGACTTTCAATGTTTAGTGATTTATCATAAATTAAAAGTGGTTTGTCTACCATTGCATGCTTGAAATTTAAAGAGAATGTAACGACTGCTCAAAATTGTTCATTAATTCAAAGATAGATTCTTGTTTAGTTTGTCTTTGTGGCAACCTTTCCCTAACAGGCAACCTTCCACTAATAGGCTTCTAAAAATACCAGTACAGCAAGATATCTCCAGTAAAAAAAAAATAGTCCATAGATATATATGTTTGAGAAATGCTATCCACTCAACCCATTTCTGTAGATTGATAAACAATACACTTTGCATTTTGGTTAGAAATCATAGTATTATAAAACTTTAAATAACTTTATAAAGCTTAAGAAATCATGATCATAAATATATTTTTACTGATGTTTGCTCTACTATGATTTCTGATAATTTTCTTTGTTTCTTAACTACAGCCAGTTGATATAAAAAAAAATCAGGAACACATTTTCTCAAAATGAATTGCTATATAATTATATCATTGTACTTTGCCTTAGTTAATTTATGTAGTGAATTCACTAAATTCAAAGATTACTTTCTTTAACTTCATAGATATAATTTTCAACAACTATTCACTCAATATTTAAAAGCAATATTTTAAATTTTGACTCAAAATAAGGTAACATCCTCTACTTAGCAACCTGATATATATGCTTTAAAGTCTTTGAATGTAGATGAGGAAGAGTTAATTGGAAATGGCTTACTAATATATAATTTGCCTTTATTATTTCTCAGTGATGTATCCTAGCAACAATGATAGTCTAGTCTTTTCTTTGCATTCTGCTCTTCTTGATAAGGAAATAAAAAATCTTGTTTCAGAAGGCTTATTTACTATCACTATAAAAATTGTCAGAAATACCTGATCACTCTTTTAACTTATTTTGATAAGAATGAAAAGCCAATAGAACTAATATGATTAAATGTTCAATGGAAAGTGAAATTCAAGTACTTACACATTTCAAAGCAAGACTGTCCATATTAGAATTCATCAGAACAATGACAATGTATCCTACATTGTCATTTCATTTACACATGAAAATTTTAATTACAAATGTTTTCCTATGACATAAACATTTTCCATAATCTTAACCTAAAGTTATGTGTGTACTATGAGAAGTCAGGAGAAAACATTATATTTATTTTATATGTTAGTTACATATTAAGGAAAATGTAGACAAACCTGAATCTAAAATCATTTTAAAGAACATTAATATTTTCTACAGTAAAAATTTTATTCTAAAATAAATTTATATAATTTTAGGAACTTTGCTTTCTAGCAGTTGGAGAGTATTGAAATATTTTTTAAAAAATTCTAGAATTTATTCATGCCTTTCCAGATTGTTGACAGCTCTTCCTGATAGAGTGCACTGCTCATGCATGCCAAAGACATTGGCAGCCAGTGACCAGTTGTATGACCTCTTTTCATCAGAGTTGAGATTACCATTTCTTCCAAGTCAGCAGTGGTATAAAGACAATCATTTACAGTGGTAAATTTAATTATATTTTATCAGCCCTGAATGCTAACACAGAATCTAATATTAAAATATGCTTGCTCAAGAGCGTGTTTCCCTAAGTCCAAAATTAAATAAAAATATTCATGTCTGGTTATTAAGTTGAATATTTATGCTAGGAGGCAGATCAGTGCAGTAGGTAAGAGCAATCTTTGGTGTCAGTTGGTCAGACTTGGGTTCACAGCCTGGCTCAGCTGTGTCTGAGCCCTGTGTTGTTATTTTGGGCACACCTCCTCACCTCAGAAGCTTCAGCTTTATTAACCACCAAATGAGAATCATAATAGTACAGAGAAGAGAAATTGGTGTTTCCTACATTTATTGAGGGAATACAACATATGACGACATCTATCCTAGGGAACTGAAATCCATTAGTCAGCAACTCTACAATCTTGTAAAAAAAAATCTCAGCCACTTAAATAAATGAAACAAGCAAATAAAGTGTTTCCTACATTTCTGTTATATTGGAACTCTTTGGTAAATGTTATTCTTATTTTCATTATTATTGCATTAGAAATATGGTGCCAAAGGTAACCAGTAGGTGAAATGGCAAAAACAAGAGAAAACACATGCATTAATATCTGTCCGTAGTACTTATCGTTTACTTCAGGTTTGCAGAAAACAATTCTAATAAAATAGAAGTGTACACCTATTTGGTGCATGTTTTGAATTTGCCTTCATGTAAACAGTCATTGTAACAGAAGAAAGAAAGACATCATCCCCAACTACGATCAGTCTATACAACTCCTAGCATATACATACGCCCTCCCTCCCTATATAGTATAGGACAGGAAATATACAATGTATTCAGTAATCCAAATAAAATAACTATGGTGTGAGGAGGCTTAGTGCCTTCTTTTGTTTTCCTTTTGAGGGTAATTACTACAATTTAAAACTGAAAATATGTGTGCTGAATTGTATGCCATTTTCCTCTTCTCTTTTATACATCAGCATGGACTTTGGTTCCATCTGTGAGTTCATTCTTGCTGTGTCAAAGATCCTTCAGGGGTCCACTAAATAGATTTTTCTCTCCTGTTAATGTATCAGTTAACCTTCACAATGCGGATAGTTTATTTTCTTCTCAGGAAATAAATCAGTCTCAGTGTTGCTCAGTAACTGTGGCCAAAATGGGATGTAATAAGGAGGAAATATAAAAAAGTGCTGCTTGCAAATTGGTGTTATTTACATTTATTGAGGAAATACAATATACCATGAAATATATCTTAGTGAACTGGAACCCAAATTAGTCAGCAACACCACAATCATTCTTTTAAAGTGTCTCAGCTACCTAAATAAAAGCAACTCTGTACAGGCTTAGATTACCCCAGAGTGCAAACAAACACATTTTCCTTAAGGACACAGCAGCAGGAGCCTGTGCTCCATTAAGCTCTGTATTATGAATTAACATGGTGGGGATTTATGTGCTTTTCTATCTTTAGAATTTGACTCTCACAGTTGCATTCTTGTATATATGTTCACTTATTATGGATTCACAAATGGATATGGTCAGAGATAGTTCTAGGTAATCAATCAATACTCCTTTACTTATGTTAATAATTAATTAAACTTTATAAGCATGATGGGAAGGAAACTGGGAGAAAAAATAAGTATTCTAAGAATGTATTATACTACAAAAGTCAAATAAAAATACAAACATGTCTGAAGGCACTACATGACATAACCACTTAACTCAAAAGTATTTAAGTAAGGCCCACTAAATGTCCTAAAAATTGGAGGTGGAAAATGCACCAACTAGAGAAAGACCCTGCTCTTTTGGATCCTTATGGCCTGGATGGTGGGGTGAAGATAGATATTAACTCAATAACCATGTAACCAATTATTCTCAAATATTCTGAATTCTGGAAAGAAGGCCTGGGGAAGATATCCAACCAGAAGCAGAAGTGTCATCTAAACTGATACATAGGTACCCCCTAAGTAAACAGACTGGAAGCAGGGGGAAAATTCCAGGCAGAGGACAGAGCATCTTCAAATGCCTGTAAGCATTAAGACACGGAAAGAAGACTATTATGGCTGCTTCTTAAAAGAGCAAATGGTGGGGGAGGGGTGAGTCAATTGGGAATAGAAGCTGGAGACCTAAGTGGGTGTCAGCTTCAGGTCAAATTTTGGATTCTTATCCCAAAAGAGTGAGACACCATGGACAGGTATTTGGAGCTGAGTGTCATGATTAGATTCACATTGTTATTAAAAAAATCTGTTCTCTTGTAGCAAGCGATAGGGACGGGATTATGAGTCTAGATAAAGCAGGATGGTGATTTGAATGAGGGTGTTGATGGTGAAGACAGACAGAAGGGGACAGATTCCAGAGATTATTAGGAGATAATATCTCTTATGGACTAAATGTTTGTGTGCCTCCAAAATTCATCTATAAAAGCCTCAACTCCAATTGTAATAATATTTGGAAGTGAGATCTTCGGGAGGTAATTCAGTTTAGATGAGGTCATGAGGATGGATGGGGCCCCAACGCTGAGATTAGTGTCCCTATAAGAGGAAGAGACAGACACCAGAGCTTGCTTGGTCTCTGATACGTGAGGAGACAGTGAGGAGGCAGCTCTCTGTAAGCCAGAAAGAGGACTCTCACCAGGAACCAAGTCTGCTGGCTCTTTGTAGTCTTCCTAATCACCAGAACTGTGAGAAGTAAATGTCTGTTGTTTAAGCCACCTAATCTATAATATTTTGTCATAGGAACCTGAGCTAAAACAATAGCCACAGAAGAGGTGAACTGAATATAGGAATAGGGAGTGAGTTTCCAAGGTTATTTTTAGATAACTTGCTTGGGCAGTAGATACCGCAACGGAGGAGAGACAGTGAAGAGCCTATATTTAGGTTGGTGGGTACCAGGGAGTAACCACACATTCAGATGGAGTGGAGCTTGAGCTATCTTTGAGGTTCTAAGTCAGTGGCATCAGCTAAGCAGCTAGATTTACAGCCCTGGAAATCAGAGAAGGCATCTAGGTTAGAGATACTCTTTGGGAGTCATTGATTCTAGATAATTAAAGGCGTGTGTGCGAATACTCAGGAAGGGAGCAGAGTAGGAGAAAAAAAAAAAAAAAAACAGACCAAGGACTGTCTAGCTATTAACGACCAACAACGTTTAAAAGCTTTGTAAAAACAAAACTGATTCAAAGGATCAGCCACAGAGCAAGGGGTGAGGGAGGAGCTGCGTTGCATCTACTTCACATCCAGGTTTCTTGAAAGAGGAGACAAATACATCAGTGTCTTAGCCTCAGAGAGATGAAGTGAGAAGAAAACTGAAGAGTGTGCATGGATTTAGTCACCGGAGGACGTGGTCACCTTAAACAGAATCATTGTAGTGCAGCAAGGAGGCCAGATACAGACTGGAGTGGGGAGGGGACAGTGTCAAACTTACCAAATAAAATTAAAGAATTTCTGACTGAAACTGATTTAAAGATCATCTTCCGGTTTTTCTATGTCAATGTTCCCCTTCATCCCAGAAATATTATTCCACTTACAAGTGAGGAAAGAAGAGTTGCATTATTTTCTAATAACCAATCTGTGTTATGAATTCACAGGCAGCAGATGTTACGGGAAAGATAACGTGTGCGTGGAAGAATGATGGAAAACGGCGTGCAAATGCATTTGTTTGCGCTGAGCCTGAAGAACCAGAGGCATCAAGGGCAGTGCAGTGGGTGAGAGGCCGGCTAACAGCGCTCAGGGTCCGGACTCGCAAGGCTAGGAGGAGGGTAGATGTTTCTGACCGTGAGAAGACACTGAGGCAGGAGAATTCCTCAAAGGAAAGACTGAACCCTGAGCCTGAGGACGGAAACGCCAGCCAAAGGGTTTTAGACTCTCTTAGAGAGAGTGAGGAGCCTTTGTAGCATTTGGTCAGGCAAGTGGCAGGAAGAATACAAGCATTTTAAAGAAAATCAATCTCTTTTGCCCATTACCGTGGAAAGAAAGGAACTGAGTGAAATGACAGAAAAGAGGTACAGACTTCTTAAAAGCAGAAATTGATGTACTGAGCGTGTACACAAGACACTTTTATATTTTACATTAGAAGAAACTCAGGCTCTCATTATATTAATCACTATTACAATGATTACAATCACATATGTAAAATTACTATTACACTATTACAATCACATATGTAAAAATATGAATAATTGAAGTGAAATGATAAGATTAAAGGAAAGATTAATGTTTGTGATTCTCCTTATGAAATTTCTGGTTCTAGAAAGAAAAAAATAAAAATGGATTCATTGAAATAATCATTATTCTAGTGTTTTTGAGAAGGAATTAAGAGAAAGAGAGAGAGGGAGTCAGGGAGAAAAGGAGGAAAAGAAAGAAAGAGAGATTAAACTTGCAACAGAAGAATTAGAGATTTTTATTGAAAATGTTAATGAGTTCCCAGGATTCTGAATTTTCAGTGACCTTGACTTTGCCTGGACTCTCATCATTAAATAGATCAAAACACAACAAAACAAAAAAATCAATGACACAAAAACAAACAAACAAAACAAACAAACAAAAACCTTTTTCTATCCTGTTGGCAACCTGGGTCTGAAATCAGAGAACTGGTGTCAATGGCATTGAGAGAAGATAGAAGGAAGTTGGGAGTACGTGCCTGTAAGATTAGAAAGTAATTCTTCAGAGGTATTAATATTTATACATGTGTAGATTAGACATGATGCCCATCTGAAAAAAAAAAAAAATGATGCTGAGCTAAGACAGAGAGGAGACAAGCAGAGGCCATAAATCTGAAATTCTAGAGAAGCATCTGACTTAACATGTTCAATTTTTCCCATCCCAGGACAAGGAAATTATGCCATCATTGGTGGCTCTTTCCCTTGTTCCTGAATTAGACTAAGAGTTTGCAGATTTAGAGGATGGGGAAGGAATTGGGGTGATGAAGGGACAGGAAAAACCTAAACTGCCTGCATATGTACTGGAAAAAGTAGGGTAAGAAATGATATGAGGGAAATTTAAAACTGTCAAAGTATGATTCTCAAAATATTGAGAATACCTCTATCATGTAATAGGTTGTGAACGTGTGTCAAAATTTACTTAGGAATGAGGGAACCAAACCGATGACTAAATTGGTTCAAAAGAGATACAAAATAACATGAAACTGTATAGTCAGTGGGGAAGAAAGGAATACCCTGATACACTTTTACAGTTTTAGAGTAATGTAAACTATCTGGGCCCAAATCAATTGTATACAAGCTATATACTCTGCCCAGTCACGCCCCATGTTCCCTGTAAGAAAATGCAATTGGCATGACATTGATATGTTTGCTTATTTTCTTATTTAGGTATATCCATCTATCTAACTATATCTACATGCACACTACTAAATCTTCTGGCAGTTTTTGTATGATTTGCTGTTGGCAAAAGCAGTTAAAAATGTAAATGGCTAGCTAGTAAGATAGCAGAGAATATCAGAAACAATAAAAGCAATTTGAATTTTATGCTTATTTGAGCACATAGCAATACAGGATTCCTTAGGGTTCAGGAATTTGCCACAAGAAACAACAAACAGCAAGTCAATAGTTCATAATAGCTGGAAAGAAACACTCACGCACACAGACACAATCCCATTTTCTGCCAAAAATGAGTACTATAGTAGTTGAAGATGGTCACTTAATTTTTTTTTCATGGTAATATTGTTGAAATTAGTTTTTCCCTACTACAGTCTTAATGGCTCTTTTTTTCCTATCTGAAGGAACGAATAAAAATCACTTATATGCCCTGTGTCATAGAGTCCCATAAGGAAAGAAGCATCTGTGCCTATTAAAAGGATAGTAAGCACCCTCTTAGAAAATCAGTGGTAGAGGAGAGCTTTGATGTTGCTCTAAAATATACTGTTTTCTCTTAAGGAAAAAAAAAAATTGGCATTTTTGCCTAAGTCTGCCTTTGATTTCCTAGTCCCTTTAGAGACTCCTTTATTTACTTTCTTTTGAAAAACACTGTATCTTCCACTGGTCTTTCCCATCATTTCTCAATTGACTCTCTTTTATCTACCTCCATCCCTCCCTCATTAGAATTTTGAATTCTTTCTCCTACGAAGTATGAGACCCCAGGCTGCTTCCCTTCTATTTGTCTGCACAAGATCCACTTCAGTTGCCCTCTTTCTTTTTTAGCAATTAAATTTGAGCTTTTCAGAAGCTCAAATTGCCCCAAATATTGTCCTTACTTCCTGCCCTTTTTGTTTCCCAAGATTTGTTCCTGGAACTCTCAAATGGTAAATACAGCAATCTTTTTTAAAAGATTTTAAATGACTTGATTTTACTCCACAAACTACTCTTTCCCTGTGTTAAACTTTGGAATGATTTATGGATATATCCATCTTAAATCCTTCAAGTTGCTCAGGCCACCATATTGGAGGGAGGGATCATTGACTAATCTCTCTCTCACATCACCCAGTAGCTTCCTAACTAATTTTCCTGCTTCCACTGTGTCCAGTTTGGTCTAATCTTAACACAGCAGCTACAGGGATCCCTTTAAATCATAAATCAGATCAGATCACTCCTTAGCTGAAGACCATCAGAAGCCAAAAGTCCTTCACGCTGGCCCACAGGGCATTAGAGGATCTGACCTCCAGTTGCTTCTCTGACATCCTGTCTTGCTATAATCCCCACCATACACTCCATACCCACCCCACGTGCCTCCTTGCAAATCCTGGGACTCACCAGGTCTATGTTCCTTCTCTTAAGCCCGACTCTAGCTATTCCTCTGTTGGAAAACTTTTCTTTCAGATAGCCACATGGGATTATTTCTTCCTCTTGTCCAAGTTCTTGCTTAATCCCCACCTGCTCAGTGAGATACCTCTTGACTCTGGTATTTACTACTGCAGCCTGCAGCTCCACAGCTCACCCTTGGAGCAACCCGGATCCCCTTATTCTTCTCTACATTTCCCCCATACACTATCTATCACTTTCAAAATAGTGTACGATACGCTTATTGTTTATTTTCTGTGTCTGCCAGGTAGAAGAGCAGATCCATGGTTCATGAATATAGGGGCAGATGTCCCTATATGTCACTGATGTAGTCTAAGTCCCTGAAATAGTGTCTGAAACTTAGACACACAGTATCTGTTTTATTTTTTTTTAATCCAGATTCCACATTTATTCTTATACAATTTTATTTTTGTTAAGTTCTTATAATCATTCAAGTCTATGTACAGCATTTGATTTTTTGATCTTGTCATCCAATATATAAGACAAACCTAGCAACTTTGTTTAACTTGGATATTTTACATACATGGTTTCAACAGAATTTGCTGCTAAGAATTCTGTTTCTACAGCCAAGGACAAGTATAGAGCTATGTACCATGCACATGTTAATCAAGATGGCATTGTTCCGATAAGCAATTTTTTAATGAATATTCTATTAAAATAGTATATTTAATGATCAGGGAAATCACAATCCACATTTCTTTAAAATGTCCCCAAAGTATTTTGAGAATAATCCATCAGCTGCATGACTGAATTCAACATATATTATGTCTGCATTTTAACTTCATTTTACTAGGCCCATGATAACATTTCTTTTTCAGTTTTATCGAACTGATTCATGGTGACATTTAACAACTATCATTGCTTTTTTTTTTTTTTTTTTTAAGAGTTCGCAAATGCACTGTGGATTTTAAAAGAAAATTGAGACACAGTGACTAGAATTCACTTCTCTATGTGCTTTAAAAAACAGGGACTCTTGTGTCAAATTCTGGGCTTTTTTTCATTCTCATTTTTTCATCATTCTCATGTTTTTCTCATTTCATTTTTCTTGCAGTAAGGATTTAAAAATCATATTGGCACGTTCTTTTAGAATCATGATCCTAAAGATTTAAACAATGTTAAGCAACTGGAGGCCTTAGCTCCCTAATTGTGAGCTAGTCTAGAAGAATAGAAAGACTTTAGGTTAAGATTTAAAAGGCCTGGTTTTGCATTTTTCTGCCTCCACTTAATGGCCATGAGCGTTGGAAAATGTCTCTGAGTTGCAACTTCTTTTATATAAAGGCAGCCAGGGATATTCATTCAGTTTATCTCTCATGCGTCAACAAGAACCAGTAGATACAGATGCACATTAATACATATCAGATTAAGGCAAGAACTTAGTATTATAAGTTCTTTGAAAGAAGGGTCCTATATTATTTATTGTCACATTTCCTAATTACCTGAAAGATTGTACAAGTTGATAAAAAAAATACTTGCTGAACTATAATGCATTACATAATGTGGTCAAAATTTCATTTTTCGTATTTAGCTCTATGTTGCAACTCAACAAATTTGAATGAAGCCTCTATGATGGGCAAGTACTAATATATATTAATCCTTGGGTAGTTGAAAGAGAGAAGTAAGAAGTGAAAGAAATACTAGTACGAGAAATTCTTCAGGAGCTCATAATTGTATAGGAAAATAGGCTGTATCATAATTCTCTAAAATGATGTGCACCTTAATATTCTAGTATCATCTTTCAAATAAGGAGAATTTTATGTATGGATGAAAACTTGCATGTGTACGAGGGCATGAATATATTCTGTCAAAATATGTTAGTGTCAGCCTGACTGATTTTAAATGGGATGATTTCAGAAAATAAATAACTTCCAATATGACAATGATTTGACTGTTGCAAGTTGATACACTCCTAGATAATGTGAATCCACATTTACCCTTAAAAAATGATGAAGAGTTTACTGATAAGGTATTATTGCACTCTGTCATCAGAGTTATTTCATATATAAGAAATAAAGGTTTAAAACTCTGCTGTCTTACATAAAACCTTTGGAAGAATTCATGCCACAATAATTTCTCTGTAAATTAGTAAATATAATCTATCATGACATGTGCTTAAGTCTTACCCTAATGTATCAAGACTCATAGTCATGGATTATCACAGAGATCCCAGGATTGGGATCAAGATGGTGTAACAGAAGGACACGGAGCTCACGTCCTCCCACAAACACAGAGGTCCCATTTGTTCGTTCAGTAGTACATTAACAGCTGCACTATGTCCTCCAAAAAAAAAAAAAAATCAACTCCAAAATAAAGATAGATAATGAACAAATCTTATGATTAAATAAATGAGGTGAGAAGTTTTAACTTTTTTTACAACTGCTTTATCGAAATCAGAGCATTCTTCAAAAGCATTATTTAGGTAAAGTTAAGTAAAGTTTCTGTCTGTGGTGGTAGACTAGTTATCCTATTTAAATTTTTGCAGATGTCAAATGGTTTGCTGGAAGACAAGACACTCATTTCTACTTTGACTACATATTTGAAGTTCTGATCCAATATGAGCAAAAAAATGGTGGTTTGAATATAAAGATGAGGAGATCATTACAAAGTATAGACTTATAACTGATTTTCTGGGTTATATTTTCCAATACACAAATGGAAACAAACAAACAAAAAAGTGAAAGAAGAAATAGGCCTACAAGAGACCAAGCATACTGAAGTGCCTCTATGTTAATTATTTTCCCTTTTCTACTACATTCAGAGAACAGTAGTTACTATATTATAAGTGAACAATGAGGCTTAATAAACAGCAAATTCTGCATTGGTAGGTCACTTTATGATTCTAGTTTCTTTCTCAAAACCCATTCTAAAGTAATTACAGACACAACATCAGAAAATATTTTCTATACCATGATATTTGCAGTACCATAATATAACTCTCTGGTTAAAAATCTTGCTATTTTTGAAATTTGAAAGTTGTGATTCATGATATCCTATAGAAAATCCTATGTTGCCTCTGATTTTCATTAGACAATTGAGATATCAAGAAATTACAAGAAAACTAATCATTTAATTTAAGCCATTTTGAATAAGCAGAAATAGAAAGAGATGACAATTCATGGAGTACCAGGGAACAAGTATAGCTTATAGACTGGATATTAAGAGGCACCAGTCTTTGTCCTAGCTATACAGTTAATACCATTGCTGTCACTACCACTGCCTCCTCTAAAATCACCATTTGTCCGGAGTATATTCACAAAATCTGGTCTTTATCAAATAATACATATTAGACAAGATATATAACCCTACTTTTCTCATCTCTGAAAGTAAGGGGCAGAAAACAAAGTAAACACATACACACACAACCATAGGGGGATTCAGTGCAAGACTAAAATATCATTTCAAAGCAATGGGGAAAAGGTAAATCATTTCAAAATGATGTTGTGACAACTGGTTAGTCATCTAGAAAAAAATAAAGTTACTACCTCAAACATGATACAAAAATAAATTCTGGAGACACCAAAAATTTAGACAAATATATATACAAAAAAACGCACTCGACAAACCAAAAGGAGAAACTATTGTGGCTTGAAGTCAGAAAGAACATAATGATTATAAATTGGAAAATACTGATAAATCCAAGTATATAAAAGATAAATATGCATAAAAAGCAACAACAACAAAATAAAGTCAAAGTAAAAACATAAACCAAGAAACAAAAATAATAATAATAATAATCTCTCCCCAATTAAAAAAAAACAACAAAACATAAACCAGAGGAACATTTGCAGCTCATCTCATGGACAAATTGTTAACTATCTTAAAACATATAAAATTCCTGAAAAAACAAGGAAAAATTCAAAACTCAATATAAAATTATGCAAAGAATATAAAGATTTCACCACAAAATAAATGTAGAATCTTATGAAGAGACAAGGGACTTCAGTCATTATTAGAAAAATTCAAAATTAAAACTATAAGAGATTTTTCACTTATTAAATTGGCAAACATAATTTTTCAAAACTATGTTGGTAATAAAGTGTGAAGAGAAAAATTCCCGTATAAAAATTCCTCAGTTTTAATTTTTAATACAAAAAATATCAATAGATAAAGCCCATACAAAGAAAGGTTCTTTAGAGCCTTTAATAATTTTTAAAAGTATTAAAAGGTCTTGAAACCAAAACATTTGAAAGCCACTGGCTAGAGTAAAGGCCTATCATATTTATCTCTGGCTCTTATTAAGGAGAAAGGTAATACCAATGACAGGTCATTTCTAGGAGTGTGAAGGTAGAAAGGGTGGAAGATGGTGAGTACTGCTGAATTAACACAATTTCACAGACGAGCAATTTTTCTCTCAGTGAACTGTCACAACTAATCTCACTTTGCAAGGAGACAGTGTTTTTTTTTTCATTCATAGTAATTAATCGTATTTGTCTAATATAAAACTGCCAATGGAAATAGTTCAACAAGGGAGTATAAACAAAAACATTTCTTGTTCTATTCATTTTTCACGTGTATTCTGCTTTAGCTCGGTCAACCAGGGCCATATTAATACTTCTCTCCATCAGGTTGTGATATGGTTAAATGAGCTTGAAATTACTACAGAATGGTGCTTTTAAAAAATGATCGAAATGTTCCCAAATGCTAAATATAGAAGCATCAAACTTTTTTCAGTTAAAGAATTTTGTGGCTATTACAGGAGGTCAAGCCTGTTCTAAGCATCAGATGCTATTGTGAAGCTTAGTATTATATCTTTGATCCTGGCAGATCTAAGTTTTTGACATAAAAATCAACCCAAACCTCCTCCCTTTGTCTGTTGTTCACAAGATCCTTGTTGACTTGTGATAGAAAAATGTAAAATCACTGAGATGCTATGTACTACTTTGGTGAATTTACTTTTAATCTTACTTCTCTACCTGGGAATTGTTCTTTCACCCTGGGCAATTTGTTTAAACTCTTTAAACTCCTTGTGTTTAATTTTACTAGCCTTTGAAACATTTACTTTCCCATTATTCTTCTAAAGAATACATGAATAATTATTAAGGAATCAAAAAACTGAGAAAAAAAAAAAGCATTATACATCTTTTTCTTTGTATCATTAAAAATACCCAAGATGCTCCTTCATTGTGAGATACTTTTAGAGGAAGAAGAGAAAATTGATTTACCCCAAATTAATTATATATTGCTATAGTTTTGAGCCATTGGGAAGCTAACCCTTCTCAATTTTTTTTTTTTTTTAATTTAGATTGGGTGGCAGTTTTAATATGAATTCTGTAGCAGTTCTTCAGTAGTAAAGTACCCTCCATTTGGCTCTGAGCAGACTGGTTGCTTTAACCCATAGGGTACAGTGGAATTGACTTGCAAGTCTAGTTCTGAGAAGCCTAAGCAACTTCCTCTCTGCTCTTTGAGCCCTTTGATGTAAATCCTTGGACTGCCATGTTGTAAGGAAGCCCAAGTCACTTGACAAGGCCATGTACAGGCATTCCAACTGACAGGCCCAGATGAACCCAGCCTATGATTCTAGACTCTGGACTCTAATGAAAATATAAGAATACAATTATGAAAAAGCTGGATAGTCTTTGCTCCCTGTACTTCTTTATCACATATATCTAACTCGGGCCAAAGAGCTGAACTGGATAGTATATAACTGACAATGCAGTTATTTGTAAAGCCCTAAATATCATGCTCAAAACCCTTTAAAAATCTGAAACCATACTTAAAGGATTTCCTATTCTATCACAATGTACTCTTCTCAAAAGGACAGCTTGTGAAAGCTTCATATTTAGACTGCAGAAATTCTGATAAGCACCTAAAGCTGTTGTTCACCTCTCGTGGAAAACTGGGTGCAGATCAAAAGTGCCACACCAGCCCCCAGTGAGACACAGGAGCTGTAAGAGTTGTGTTATGTGCTGAACAGGCAAGAAGAGTGTGCTTTATAGTGAAACTATAAAATAATTATTTTCTTGGGGGCATTGCCATAGTTGGTTTACATTTTATTCTATGGAATATAACTTTCATACACTGAGTAAAGCTATAAATACAATGTATTTTCAAACATGACCTTGTAACACTTATTAACAGTAAAAAATAATATCTTTAGTTGATGAGAGAAACAATTACAGGAGAGGTAAGTAAACTTCCAGAAGGATGCTCTTTTGACACTGGATTCTTTTCCCTAAATCAACAATCCAGCATATAGTCCCTCCTTTATTCCCCTACTCAGGTTTACCTATTTTCAAAATATCCCCTGGCATTGTTTTCTATTTTTTTCTCCTTTTGTTCACATTCTTGAAGTTATAGCACTTTAAATTTTGATTGGATGTTAGGAATCATCTAATATAAGGTTAAAATCCAGCTAAATATAGGAAGCAAAGAAGTAACATAGGGCTTCCCTGGTGGCGCAGTGGTTAAGAATCCGCCTGCCAATGCAGGGGACAAGTGTCGAGCCCTGGTCTGGGAAGATCCTACATGACGCGGAGCAACTAAGCCCGTGCGCCACAACTACTGAGCCTGCGCTCTACAGCCCGTGAGCCACAACTACTGAAGCCCGTGTGCCTAGAGCCCGGTGCTCTGCAACAAGAGAAGCCACCACAATGAGAAGCCCGCACACCGCAACGAAGAATAGCCCCCGCTCTCCGCAACTAGAGAAAGCCCGCGCGCAGCAACGAAGACACAACACAGCCAAAAATAAATAAATAAATTAAAAAAAAAAAAAAAAAAAAGAGGTAACATAGATGAAGGTGGCTGGTGAGCATAAAAGAACAGAGGAGGTAACCGAAAAGAACTGGGGCGCCCATGCAGAACCTAGGAATCTAAAAGCAAGCAGTCGACACTCCTCAAGGGAAATACATCTCGAATATTTCCCATATGCTCTATTTGGCTCTCTCTATTTAAAATATATTCCGCCAAAACTTGGAGAAACTTTAGGGACTCAATAAATCTTTGCTCTTAATTTCATTTGTAAGATATTTTTAAAAATTTTAAAACTGTAATGAAAATAAAATGTCAAATATGTTTTATACCAAGTTAGCATGTGGGCAACCATTAATTCACTGTAAATTAATTGTTAACTCACTTTTGTGCTGGCCTCAGAATAAGGCTCCTTCAACCATCCCCATTTAATTGAAGGGTATCCTGAGTTTGCAAAGTATGGTCTTAAAGCACTGACGACAGGTAATTAGTTATGTTTGGTAATCACAGCTTTCTCAATTTTGCAAAAGCAGAACAAAACAAAGCAAAAGGATACTTTGGAGACTGAAGTTAATATAAGACAAACATTTTTGTTCACAAGCCCCGGTTTTCAACTTTTATTATCAATCAAAACAGTCTCATTTTTCTAATTGAATGACTATACAAATTATAGGTAATAAAATTGACTCTCAAGTATGATTTTATTGCTTTATTTTCTATATAATGAGTCTACAAAAGATTTGGTATAGCATGAGGCTTTCTTTTGCTACCAAAATGAAAATCAGTGATTCAATTTCCAAATTTTACTTACTGTTGTTTTTTGTTTTTTGTTTCCTGTATTTTTGTTTGTTTTTCTTTTGGAGAAGAGATGCCTAGGGATTTCAAAATTTCATGGCTAGGAATCAAATTAATTCTTTAAAAAATGATATAAAATTAATTTTTATTTTCAAAAGAGAAAACATATGCATAAATAAGGCCATATTTAAATGAAGGAACCAAATGGCTAGACCATAATCTGATTAACCTGAAAATTGTTTCACTCATTAAAGAAAAACAAATATTAAATAGAATGCTGCAGGATTATTTTAGTTAATTGGCATACTATTGGTCTTGATAGTGTTGGGAGTTTTATATCGAGTATTTCTTCTGTTATGACTTCTTTAGAATATATAGTCATAACAACAACTGCTAGTGGTTATTGAGTGTTAATCATGTAATCAATAACTGAAGAGTTTAAGATTTTACCCTGCTTGTAAGCTAAATTAACCTGCTTATGAGTTTTTATAAATAGTGGCATATGACATGGAATTCCCAACTCAGAGACAAAAGGCATCATTGCTCAGCTGGCTGCATAAGCTTCATGTTCACATTAGTTCTCCTTGCCCCACAGATGCCATGGGGACCACGTGAAACAGCTCATGTGTATGTTGCACATGCATACACATACTAAAGGACCCCAAGTTTAGAAAACCCCAATCTTTTAAAGCTAGCTCCTAGAAGACACGCTCAGTCTTTCCCCAGGATAGAGACATTATCTTTATTATACTGCTCAGGAAATAAATCTTTTCTCTTTCTTGAAGAGAGATTCGATCTCTGTGATCTATGGTTCTATCTCTATTTTATCTCTGATCTGTGGTTTATACATGGATGCTAATGCTTTCTTGCTCAGAAGATGTACAGAAACATGAGAGACTAATATAGAATTCTTTCCCCAAATATGTCCCAGGTAGCATGGTAAATAGTTAACATGTAATAACTTGGTTCATCCTCGCAAGACTCTATAAGGTAGTTTTGACTCTTATTCTCACTTTATAGGAAAGGTTAAGTAACTCGCCCAAGTCAACAGGCTTGGTGGAGTACTGAGTTCAACTTGGGAAGTCTCTAACTCCAGACACTAAACTCTTAACCTATATTGACTCTTTAAATATATAAACACAGCCGATACCTTAGCAATAATAACATATTTCCCTTAACATTAAAGATACACGATTCTGAAACAAAGTATGAAAACATAGAAAAGAAAAATTACTGATATATATTATTTTAGTAAAATCATATTTTGATGAATACCATTGCAGGTTAGCTGCTTTCTAATGAAGGAATGCAATTCTGTCAAGACTATGTGTAAAAAATTCTTTTTAGGGGAAAAATTACAAATCTGACATGGATGAAGAAACTCTTGAGAAATTGAGTCTCAATTTATCCCTAGAATACTGAACAATTTATATGATGTACACATTTCTTTATTGAGCTTGTAAATAAACTGCAAGCCTCTGTCCCGTCTCTGACCCAGAAGATGGCATGCCTTTTCTTAATTCTGCTTTATTATGATTCTGAACCTTTAAACAGAGAACTTGGCCACTAAGCCTATAAGAGATTTCATGTCTATTAAATCCATTCTATTTTATCGTGTTTATTTGAGATAAATCTATTTACACAACTTGCTCTTTGATCATGCAGAGCTCCTAAGAACACAGCATGCCAGGCCCTATGCTGCATGATTTATTGCCATGGAGAAGCTCAAGCAATACCTAAACACTGTGAGGAGGGCAAAAGCTTCTCCAGATGACTTGTAAAGAACCCCAATGGCTTTCAATGGTTGAAGTCCGAAGACACTTACACTGAATTAAATTGCACCCAAATATTTAAAATAAATATTATTGAAACTGGATTTTAATAAATATGCTGCTCACCAAGGTATTTTTTTTTCCAGCACTAGAAACTATTGATATAAATGAATTAATGTTTGTAAGCACTTACAAGAGGGCCCGGTACAGAAAGCTTTATGTAAAAATTATACGAGTTTGTCAAACAAAATAAAAGATGGAAATCCTAGACATGGTCAAGGCTATTTACTTTTGTATTTGATTTAGAATTGTCAAACACTGTATAAATTTCACATGGAAAAATGAACTATTTTCCTAAATGTTCTGTAGAACACAGAATGGAGTGTGCTGAGATACATGATACTCACATGTGAGCGACAGAATCTTTTTAAAGGAAGAAATGAATAATGGCTAAGAATAGCAAAAGAGAGCAAAACACTGGGAAGAGACGCAGGTCTGGGCCTGGGAAGATAAGAACCTGAAGCTGGTATTGCAATGCATCATCTGTCAGCTGAACGCAAACCTTGAAACTCAGGATCTGTTAGTGAACAGTCAATACGTTTATTGAGTTGCCAGGCTCAGCAGAGCTCTTTCTATGAGTTATCTTGCTTAATCTTCACCACAGCCTTGTGGCTGGGAATGACTGTCCCACGGTACAGCTGAAGAAATTTAGTCACTGGCAATTTTCAACTCGAAACTGGGTTGAAAGAAAGCTACAGCACTTTTCTATTGTTTTTCAGATTTCAGCCTCATAAACAAGTGGTGCCCATCCTTAATTATATAGTGGAAGTGAGTGTCCAATATTCCTTGGAATGCCATTCAACACTATAAAGATGTTTTCTAACTTTTTATAATCAATGCGAATCCCTAGGCCAGCCAAGTATACATGCGTTCATATTTTCTATGATCGATGAAAAAGAAAAAAGGCCCTTTTCCAACTTTGTGACAAACACTCTCCAATTCTTCCTTTCATCAGTACTTGACAACTCAAAATATAGGTCTATGAATCAAGTTACTTAAACATTTAGGTTTAGTTTGGCATCAGACATAGCTCTTGATAGCACCTAAATGTTTCACTCTACATTCGAGTAGCAAAATGCTCCTGTACGCATAGACACAACAGGCATTAGCAAAGACACTGACTCAAAGGATTGGCTCATTTTCTGTGGAAGTGAGAGCAAGCCATAAGAAGGAAGATATATTAGTATAAAAGGGATCCTAGGGCATCGATAACAAGAGGTACTGGGAGTAGGGATGACTATTTAGGTGGCACCAGCCTAGAGTAGAAAGAAAGCATTACAGACACTGTTTGGGCATTTTTGGGCATTTACAATTTGCTTTGCCCATCAGTTTTTAATTTGGGCACATATATGTTAGGTCTCTATAAGTACGCATAAACTACTCGGTTACAGGGAATCTGATTTTCTAACTCAGCTAGAGTAGGCATGTACGACTTACTTATGGAATGAATAAATGGATAAGTCAATTAATGAACAACAGTTCTCAGCACTGTTCAGATTCTGAAACCCAGAAATTGGGAATCACCTGCATTGTATTTAATGCATGATTTACAAGACGATTTACAAGCACCTTTAAATAAAGAAAGGCCCTGATATATCAGAGCTTTACATTTCAGTATGCTAATGTGACTACCTTAAGCTGAGTTTTGTAGCCTAAGCCCTACCTCTTATTTGCACTCTTTCTGTAAGTTTGGAATCAGTCAAACTTATTTATAAGTTTGCATTTTCATACTGTCTCCACACATGCATACATGCTGTAGAAGCACAGTGACAAAACAGGAGTAAAGGAAAAGGTAAAAAGCAAAGGAAAATTATTGGGGAATAGGGGATACCCAATATTAAACATAATAAATCCCCTCCCCCTCAATCCATGGAAATGTGAAAATGATTGAGAAGGCCTCCCTACATTTTCCGTAGTAGCATTTCATGTATTATAATCTTATCAATTAAGGAAGAAATATTGATCAGGGGGTTACCATCTGAGAGATTCCATAAAGCTCCCAGGGATGCTTATGCTTGAGAAGAGAAATGAAAGGGTAAGGTAATCAGTGCAAAGAGTTCAGAGCAGCTTGATAACCAAAGGCCAAGTGCGCTGGCCAAGGGAAGAAGTTGCATGAAAGCCAATCACAACTCTACCATTAAGCTCCTAAAACAGACCTTGCTTGTATCATGTCTAGATCCATCATGTACTTGAAGAAGATCATGGTGGTCATTGTTTTAAAAAGTTAAACAACTCAAAAATAAAACAAATAAACAAAAAATCCAGACCTCAAGGGGTTTCTCTAGTTTAATAACAGAAACAATTCAAAACACATAAAAAATAAAAATATATCTGGGAAAAATAAAAAACCTAAGAATGAAAACCATATTATCTGAGAATAAACACTTGATCAAGGCTTTGTCATGTATTGCATCTCAACACATATTACATACTCAAATACTGAAATATTCAACTAGACAAATAGCATTAGACATACCATGCCAATGAACTCACATGGGGTACGGCATTTAGATAAATTACATTACTAATTTTGTCATATTTAAGAATTATTTAAGAATATCATAATCCTTCACATAATGATTCTGTTAGTTCAAATACAGGATTCTTCAATGATAATTTTATGTCTTCTCAATCTAATCTCCGTTGTGATTTCAGCTGTCAAAATAACTTCAACTTAAGTTAAAAACCTAACATATCTAGAGCTAACTTTTTTATCTCTCACTTTTACAGAAAAAAAATTCTTTCTGATGCCTCTCCTGATTCTTAACACCTTGAGGAAGATTGGTTTTTGGACCTCTAATTTTTTTCACCTAGGAAAAACATCTTATGTATTCTCCTGGCTTTAAGGAACAAACATATATTATTGTCTCACCAATTTTTTTTCTTTATCTCTAGCGTAGATCTCTCCCTGAACTAGACTAAATGTTCAACTTCCAACATGTCATTTCTACAGGGGTATCTAATAACATCTTAAATTTTGATCTTCCTCACCTCACTTCCCAAGCCTGTTTCTCTCGCTTTCTTCCCCATCTAAGTAAGTAGGGAGTTTTAAACATCTAATTCCAATAAATTCTATGAGAGCAGGGATTATTTCCCCCACTGTGAAATCCTAATTCATAGGATGACAATTGGTATAAATTGGTCCTAAATGAATATGATAAAAGGATGAACAAATAAAAGAATGAATTAAAGGAAGAAAGAACAAATGATTTCAGGGATATTAGATTTGAGGAAGACTTTAATGTGTTGGACTATTTTTCCATCTTTCGTGGTGGTGGAATAAGTCTGAGTTTATATACAACCCTCAGCTGCACTTCAGATTTCTAGACCTAAATATCCCTCTCTTAAGGATGAGGATTAACCCAGTGGGTGCCTGTTCCACTTTTCCTAAATGTTTTGATAGATTTTTTCATAAGCCTTATTGGAAAATCATTTGCAAACGGATGGCTCCCTAAAGAATCCTTGCTAATAGCAAAGCCTGAAACATGCCAGAGGAAATGTTTAAACATTTTTTAAATGCCTGTTTTTACCTCTACTCCATAATAACTGAAAAAGAACTTTTGCATGCACAGAGAATATGTGCTGGAGAGACCCCAACTAAAGAAAATATGGCTGTGGCTGTGAGGTGTGGATACAGAGGAACCTTAGGTGACCCCTCAACAACACTCTGTAGCCACACATAGGATGCTTTTATTTACATAGGCACCATCTTTTTGCAAAAACACTTGGACCATGGAGACCATGGATTTTATTTTATTTATATATTTTTAACTTTGCACAGAATAATGATAGGATCAAAAAGCTCCAGATCCTTCAAAGCGGATAAGTTCAGGTCTTTCCTATTATATTTTATCCTAAGACCTAGGCTGCTCTCCTAAAATAATCCCAGATCAGAAGTGGGGAAGAAAACAACAAGTTCTATATTTTCATCATGAATTTATTTAGCATATTTTCCCATGCATAAGGAACTTTTGAAGACACAGCTAAATGTGTGTGCTGGGCCTCTGAGGTCTTTATCTTCAAACATCACTTCTAGTTTAGAAGTGGAGAAACAGAAAGGAAGTTGTTAGTCTAGGGGGTGTTCTTTTTCTCTCTATCCTGTGCCTCCAGAAGGGAACACCCTCCAGAAAAACTTGAAGAGCTCTCACAGTTCATTGGCAGAGCAGTGCTAATGACCAGCTTATTACATCTCGAGGGCAAGTTTATATTTACTTGTCCCAACCTGGAAAGATGAGTATTAATACATTCTGGCTTGCCTGCTTTCAGTATTTTCCCCTATGTTCTCTATGGGGATTATTAATTAGGCCAGACTATTTGAATTGAGAGCATCTTTTACTAAGGAAAAGAAAGAATGTTAATGTATCTGTCATTCATAAACACTGAGCTAGATTTTAAGGACAGTCAGGAACTCTATTTCTGGATGTCTTCTCAGTGCTTGTTTCTATTGATGACTTTTTTTTTTTTCCTCCTGATTGGTTTCATTTGATTGTTTAGTCATGTCTGTTAGCACTGTTATTCTAAATGTTATAATTGGGGGACTTCCCTGGTGGCACAGTGGTTAAGAATCCGCCTGCCAATGCAGGCGGCACAGGTTCGAGCCCTGGTCCGGGAAGATCTCACATGCCGCGAAGCAACTAAGCCCGTGAGCCACACTGCTGAGCCCGCGTGCCACAACTACTGAAGCCCGTGTGCCTAGAGCCCGTGTTCCACCACAAGAGAAGCCACCACAATGAGAAGCCTGTGCACCACAACGAAGAGTAGCCCCTGCTCAACGCAACTAGAGAAAGCCCGCGCGCAGCAACGAAGACCCAACGCAACCAAAAAATAAATTAATTTAAAATAATATAATTGGGATGGTTATTATTTTCCAGTTTCTATAGCTCACATATATGTTACATAATCACAGCGATAGAAACTCATGTTTAGATAATCAATATGTATTTAGTGTGATACCACATAGTGTGCCAATCCTACCACACTTTCAGTTCTAATTCTGTTATTCTAAGTAACAAAATTGCTTTTGTTCTCCATTTGAAGCAGTTGATTCAAATTTTGCTTTAAATGTGTTTTGAAAGAGTCATTTGTTGCCTTGCTAGTTTTAAACGTCTCCCCTTGGGCATAAAAAGAGCAACAGATCCTTTTTGTTTTAGCTTTGTTTTTCAACAAGAAATACCATCCAAGTGAAAGTTAAAGGGCGTTTCTTTTATTTTTAGAAAAATGAATTATATATAAGGTTTGTTTCTCTGGCTAAAAATTTGTACAAAATGTTGAAGAAAAAAAAATGTTGAAAAAAACAATTGGGAAAATTCATACAGAAACACCGTTAGCCTGAACTGGTCAATGAATTTTGTTTTTTAACACTGTATACCCTGTATCTAAAAGTGTGAAAGCAATACAAAAACATGATTAAAAATAACATTCTCTATCTACACTTCTGTAAAAAGAATGGTCAAATAGCTACTCTGAGCCTTTCAGTATAATGAACTTAATCAATACTACAAATATGCCACTGTTTTGCTTATTGGATATTTTTAAAAAGAAAATATGAGGCTCTGGAATAATATAAATGTTCGCATTTGTGGTAAACTTGTGGGATTCTTAATGGATTCCTTGAAATTGTAAGTGAAATAGCACTAAAACCATTTTTAATACACTCCCTATTGAAATCTCCACAAATATATGTTGACTTCATTTGCTTAGCAGGTAAATACAAAATTCCTTTTATATTAAAAGATTTTAAAATAAAATATAGAAGCTGTCAAATATGTCATTTATAATAAGCTACTAATGAATATAGATGTAATAATAATTGTATATAGAGATTGTGATTGTTGTGATCTCAGCTGCAAATATACTTTTCATAGGGAATAATACCACTCTGAGTATCAGTAATACTATGTTATTTTCAAGTAATTAAATGTATTGATATATTACTATGAAGGGTTAAAATGATTCTTTGAAAACTAAAATATCAAAATAATTTTTAGATTAACTACTTGATTGGTTTAAAACATCATAGAAGTTTAGAAAATGTCAACTTCAAGGTTCTAAATGTCCATGGTTAACCTGTTGAGAGACAGAAACTTGAAGAATTAAGAGTTAGGAAGGGTCTAGTGTAACAATATAATCATAGTTACAGAAAAGGGTCAGGTCTGCATACTTATTGGTCATTCATTTGGTTAGGCAGTAGTTTTCGTTCTGTATTATAGTTTCTCTTGAGCACTTGCCAAGTAACAGGAACTGGCATTCTTAAAAAGAAATTAGCATGGAGGTGTGAAGGGGGTAGTGAAGATATGATTTATCTAAGGGCCTGATATGGGTGAGGCACATTGGCTGAACAGAGTTAAGCTGAATGCTAATAACAGGAAGAGAGAATCTGAAAAATGAAGGCAGAATATAAATACACATTAGAATATTGTTTTTTAATTATTTTGGTTGCAAATATGTTTTATATATCAAGACAATATGCATAAACATAAAACTGTATACACATGCACACAGACTGACATGCACACACTCAGAAACACACACATAAAACTTCAAGAAAAATATAACCAAATGATACCTATCTTTACTATGGGCAGGGCACATTGCTTATTCTATTCTATTCCAGTTTATTATTTTTTAAAGTGGGGTGGAAGAAATGAGAATATCTATTTGAGATATTATGGTCCTGAAGAAAAAGAAAGTTCCAGCAGTTTTTTACAGTTAAATAATGGATACACAGACCCTAATTTGGTTAGTCACTGTTAAAAAATAACTCAATTTATAGAGCACTTACCATGAAACATGAAATATAGGAAACATGGAATATCCCAACACGGTGACAAAAGGAAGAAAGAAGTTTGAGGGACTGGGGACCCAGTGATGCTGGGTTGTAGAGAACTTAATCTGTTGTCATAGTTTACTTTTATTTATATCATTTGGACTGTACCCTTCCTGACTGAGAAACCAAGGCTAGTTTAAAAATTATTATTGTTATTATTATATCAGATATCCTAGATTAAATATTTAATAGAGGATGCTAACTTTCAGTAGGTAGATGCATTATCATACAATGTACTCCATATCCCAATAAAATACATAATTTTATAATTCCATTTTAAAACTAGAAAAGTTAAGAAAAAATTATCAAAATAAATTGCAAAGATCATGAAAAAATTTAAGAACGTGCCCTTCTATTATTCTTGTAGCATATATTTTCAAGTTACCATATTCAATATTAACAAACTGATTTTTCATGTCATACTTTATTTCTGAAATAATTCTCAGGACATAAAGTGTATATCTAGGTGCTTTTAGATGGTATTGATCAAAATTTTTAGAAAAAAATAAACAAACAACCTTGTCTATTATATGCCTTTTAAAATAAAGATACTCTACGTAAGAACATGTTATAAAAAATTCACCAGTAGGTAGAAAGATGAATTTGATTTTTAACATCTTTAAATGCATTTTGAGCATGCCTTCTTTATACATTTTTAAAAAGTTAGAATTAGAATTAAAGTGGAATAACTTCTTGTACAAGAAAATAAATTTGTAAAGAACATTAAAAATAATTTCAGATAAAAGCAAGTTTACTTAATAACTGACTTTTCATAATTGAAAATCCCTTTTTTTCCTAATGAAAATCAAAACATTTGCTAGTTAAATTTATTTGAAATAAGTTTTTGAACAACAATCAAAAAGTTAATTTTTCCTCTTACCTACTTTCGATCTACCGGTAGTAGACAGTATAATTTTAAACATGATTCATGAAATAAACATCTCTATCACTTATGAAATTCAATAAAAATATTAACTTTCTTAAAATTATAAGCAACTAATAAAACCAGTCTAGCAGTTTATTACATTTTTAGTGTTTAATTTGGAGAAATATATCTATTTTCTTAGTTTATAACACAGATTTACTTAGCTTCAAAGCTGACCTTACCACTGCATCAGTGATGAAAAAATGTCCAATTTTTTTTATTATTAACTATACTGAAAGTGGAGACTTAATTTTTGATATAATTTTCTGCCCTAATTATATTTGTTACTATGCACACTAATTATAAATTAAAGCACGATGCTAGAAAAGCACTTTGTCTTTTAAAGAGTGACTAGACCTAACATACTTTCTTTCCATCCCTGGGACACGACACAGATTTACATATTGAAAAACAAAGCTCTCAACTTCAAATTATGGAATGGTATATTATTAGTGATCATTTTGAATTGTTAAATTTAGGACTCTGGAAAAAAAAAACTCACCATATCATAAAATTTCCATTAATTTGTGAACTGGAAAAAGTCCTATCCAGATAAAGAGGACTTTTAATAACATAAACTACTTATTTTGTTTTTTTAGGAGATACTAAATAAAAATCAATTGGTTTAACTCTAGAATTTCTTTCTTCTATTTACAGGCAGAAAGCATAGCTCCTGAATCTTTGACAAGTTTTAACTGACTGTGCAAGAAATGCTGTTAAGTTTAACACTTGCATCTTCATTTATCAACCTGGCACTTTAAAATTTTTATTTATATGGAGACTATTAATTTGGTTTTAACATTTTTTATAACATAATTTTTAAAAAGAAGGATATTATTGTATTTAACTTTTGAAGATGAAATTTCTCATTCACATGATAGCCAATCAAATTAAACATGAAGTAAATATCTGTAGTAATAATATAAAAGTATGTTTTTTCATCAAGTTATATAAGTTCCAAATATTGTAAAAATATAGCTTTCATATGTCCCCATCTCCTCTCTCATTTTCTAATCTAAATCAGAAATATCTCTGTCCTAAGTCATTATACTATTCTCCTAACTAAAGATGTTCAGTCTTCAGATATTGCCCCCTAACCCATTCTCTGCACATCAACCAGACCACTATTTTATGAGTGCCTATCAGATGGTGTCACAACCATTTCAATGGACCTGCAGTTAGGGGAAAAAAAAAAAAAAAAATCCAAATTCATTTCTTGGCTTGCATAGCTCTGTA
The DNA here is from genome assembly GCF_028564815.1 of Eubalaena glacialis. Classification (NCBI taxonomy): domain Eukaryota; kingdom Metazoa; phylum Chordata; class Mammalia; order Artiodactyla; family Balaenidae; genus Eubalaena; species Eubalaena glacialis. The sequence goes on from NC_083719.1 coordinate 16,820,165, forward strand.
TAAACCAATCCCTACATACGATTCCAAATTTCTCTTATTATTTGTACCACATTCATGCAGGTTTTTTTTGTTTTTGTTTTCTTCCTTTCCTCCAACTGATCAAGACCCTTACTAAAAAGTACACTTACTGGCCTATGGATCTAGAGAATTCTTTCTCTGGTTCCTTCTCAGTTTCAATGGTGCCCTTCAACAGCACTGCCTCAGAGAGGGATTCTCTAACTCCTCTGCTTAAAATGAGGGCCCATCCTCAGTATTTTTTCTCCAAGCCCCTGTTTATTTTCTTCATAACATTTACCAACAACAAATAATCTCCAATTATTTTGTACTGTTTGTTTGCTTATCTTTCCCCAAGTAGAATTCAGGATCCAGAATGCAGGGGCTATATTTTTTGTTGTTTGCTTACTTTTGTATTTCCAATGCTTATAGCAGTATTCACTATATTTTCAATATATTCGTCCCATAATAAGAGGGTATAAAACAAAAAAAGATCTAGAGTAAACAATTTGGCAAAGGTCATACAATAAGCCTTTGGTTAAGACAGGACTGAACACAGATGGTCTGACTTCACCACTCTTGGTCTGAACCTCTGGACTGTCCCCTAATTATGTTTAAGAACTTCCACAGCCATCCCGGCTAACTCCTCTGTTTTTCAAGTGAGGAATGAGGGTGAGTCATTGATGTACTTGCCTAAGAATGTATATCCAGCTTGTTGAGAAACTGTGATTGATATGAATGTCCTGTCTTCCCAGTCATGCTTATTAATTATCCTGTATTGTTTCCCCTCAGCCTGAACCCCTGGAGCTCCATGTGAGCCTAGACATGGCAGTTGTGTTTAGGTCCAAGGCATGAGGTCATGATCAGGGAAGTGGATTTCAAATGAGAAATAAGACGTAGAAGTCAGTTAAATAATGGTTTAGCATCAAGAAGTATATTAAGGCAGGGATCAAGATTGTTACTGCCCATGCCATGGTCAGAGCTCCCATGTGCCAACAGTACTGAAATATCAGAAGGAAACAGACCCCTTTTTGGAAGAAGAATTTGCAGAATTCAGTGGGGCTATTTCCTCTGAATTCAGTCAGGTATGATTTCCCTTCAATGGATTCTCATCCTTACCTGAAGTAAGCTAAATAAGCCTCAAACTCCTTAAAACCTTGGCCCTTGAAAATAAGTATAAACTACTTCAGCCACTGAATCACTGGCAGCCAAGTAAAAAAAATGCTGCCATTGAGAAGTGACTCTTGGGTGCTAGATTTATACATAAAGTGTCTTTATTTTATGAGCTATCTTTCCATAATGTACTCAAATTTACCACAGAAAACATGTGCATTCTAAAATTCTCTAGAGGGTAATCTAATCCTTGACTTCTGGTATTCAATCTGCCATTTTACTAATATTTTCTTGAAACAAGTCAAACCACAAGCTGAAACCTCCCAAACGGATTCCACAAGACTGAGAGATGTCTCCTTTTTTGCCTTCTTTTGACCTGCCCTCCTTGAAGCCTGCTGGATTAAGGAATAAGACTTTGGTTGATATCAGGTGAAAAGCCAGGGCATCAGTGTTTTATAGTTTTCTGAGTACCTAGAGAGGTGGGATAGGGAGGGTGGGAGGGAGTCTCAAGCGGGAGGGGATATGTAGATGCATATGGCTGACTCACTTTGTTGTGCAACAGAAACTAACACAGTATTGTGAAGCAATTATACTCCAATAAAGATCTATTAAGAAAAAAAGCCAGGGCAAAGCTTGAGCAGAAAGTAGAGGTCAAGAGAGAAGTATGAGGCAAACCTCAGTTGCACAGACGGTATCAAGGAACGCCTTGATCCTCAGGCAGAAGCAGTCAAGGCAGAAGTTGAACTAGAATTTCTTGTCACTGATGGGGATTAATTACTAGCCCACAGATTGGAAGATGAGAGTGAGTGACCCATATCACAGATGGTAAGAGTGCCTTCTGACGCACTCTCTGCCAGGTGACACTCATGCCTCAAGATAGCATGATGCCCCTTTAAGCTTTTTTTTTAGATAACTACAAGTTTGTGGTAAGGAGACAATTTTACAAACATTCATGATAATACAATAATTTACAGAGTGTGTTTACATCATCTCTGCTCATCTTGATGCTCACAACAAGTCCATGAGGTACACAGGGCAGGAATGATTGTAGCCCTCATTTTTCAGTTAAGGAGTGTGAGAATCAGGGAGGTGAAAAGCTTTGACATGCATATTCGCTTGCTAAATGGTGAAGTTCGGATTCAAAATGTGGTGTCTTGAATCCCAGTGACATTTTCATTCCACTATACCATATCAATCTAGGTAATTCAGTTCTCCAAGTGAATTGAAAGAAAACAGAAAGCTAAATGTAATAGTTCAAGGAGATATAGAATGAATCCAAACATATGAATCCAGAGATAGAGCTAAGACTGTAAATAACCAGTCTTGTCAAGATATGAAAGCCATTCCAAGCTCTAAACTGAGATGTGATTTAAATGTCATATTTGAATAACAGTCCTGTGATCCATCATCTGTCATAAATTTTAAGATCCGGTTTTAGAGAAAATGAAAACAAACAGATTAACCCTTTCTTCATGCCAACATACAAAAACTATGTAATATCCTATGAATTTTTAGCATCAGGACCTAAAGTTTCCAGTGAATACTTTTTAAAGCATTTTCATTTTCTGATTCCTGACACTTTACATCATTACAGTTATATTTGTAATTAAATATTAAAATGAAACAAAACCTAGCAAAACAAATATTTAAACCTTTCCCTTAAAGAAAAATATCTAATGCTATGCTATTTGTAGAAATCTTACTACTTGTTAATTTATAGTAAATAAATTCTTCAAGAAATGAAATATAGGCAGTTTTTTTTTTCAATTGTTACTTTGTATTCCTGAGAAGCAGTCATTACATGTATTTATTCTGACTTCAAACATTCCAACTACCACTGTCATAAAACTAGGTTAATGAATTCAACCAGTAAAACAAAACAAAATAATATTCACTTATAAGTTAAAGGTCTAAGTGAGTTGAAGTGGGGATGAAAGCACCTCTTGACATCTTTTCCTTTTTTCCTTTTCTACTTTAACATATTTCTTATAATATTTTTCTGGTCTCATACTAAACCTCCTAATAAGTAATGGAATTTCCAATAACACATTCGTTATCAAGCTTTTGTGCATTTTTTACCTGAAAGTCTAACTGTCCTATGTTGGTTAATATAATGATATTTGACTAAAAAAATCAAAAAATCCAAAGTCCACCTATTCAACCTTAATCTAGAATTGAGGAAAAATAACAAAAGTCTACACTTAATAAAATATAAAACTCAGGAAAATCTGAGTCCCTAAAGTCTGCATATAATTTAATTATGGTATTAGATTCATCATATCTAATACTAAGGTTCTGCTCTTAGTGGGTGACTGCTTAGTATGAGTGGTTTAGAAAATAGAAATATATGAATCCCAACCACTTTCAAAATTGTAGAGACCTGGAGAATGCATTGTACTTTATGATGATAGTTTCTGTTTATATAGTTCATCGTTTGTTCTCTTCCCATTTCAATCAATATCTTCGTTAAAAATTAAACATTTGTTGAAAATTAGAATATCTATGTTGTTAACTCTAATTAATAGTTGTATATTAAGCTGGTGTGTTTACTAATCTGGATACACACTTGGTATATCCATTTCCTCAATATATATGATACATGCCCCGATGAGAAGGTGTAGATTAACTTTTCCTAAGTCCTCCCTTCTAAATTCTACTAAATAACCAGGAAATACTCCAAAAGACAACTACAAAAGGAATCTGAAGCCTAGAAAGACAAAGGTGCCTGGCTAGTGACTTCAGGATTCAAGGAATAGCATCGTAGTGAATTGTCTGGGTTTTCTTTTTATTTACCATTAATCCAGGTTTGGGCACCAGAGAAGCCTACAACTTGGAACTATCAACAACAAACCAAGAGGAGCCTGCTTCTGTGGCCAAATGACCAGGAAAGGAGAAGCCCAACAGATATCAAGTAGGGAGACCTCAGCCCCTTTCCACACCCAGGGCAGGGGAGCCCATTCTTTCAAAGTGGCAGTATAGCCTGGTGTCTCTGGGTCTCCACCTAGAGGCAGGAGGTGACCCAGGCCCAGCATCTGCCAGCCTTCTACCAGTGAAAGACAGCCTGGTGACTTCTCCCCACATGCTCTCCCTACCTACTGCAGGTGGGATAGGACAATGCCCTGTGATCCTGCAGGTAGGACCATCAGCAATCAATCCAGAGACCCAGCAGCACAGATAAATAATGCAGATAAGACAATATTGCAAGGGATCTGAAAATTAAATGTGAACCATTGTTCTGGCCACGAAGAAGGCCAGAACATACACCTTAAGCCTAAAAGGGCAATTGTTAAATAGTAGATTTAAATAGGACCAAGTTTCCTAACATAATATTCAAAATATCCAGGATAAAATCCAAACTCTCTCGTCATCCCAAGGAAACAAAATCATTTGATGAGAAAAGATAATCAACCAACACCAATACTGAGGTAAATCCAATTTTAGAATTAATGACAAGTATTTTAAAGCAACAGTCATAAAAATGTTTCAACAATCATTTCTGAATTCTCTTGAAGCAACTGAAAGGGTAGAAAATCTCAGCAAACAAATAATAGTTGGAAAAAAGCACCAAGTGGAATTTATAGAACTGAAAAACACAATAACAGTACTACCACCACCACCACACTAAATGGCCTCAAGAGTACAGTCAAAATGACAAAAGATAGAATCAGTGAATTTTAGGACAAGTCAAAAGAATTTAACCCAATCAACACAGAGAAAGCAGCCTGAGCAAAATTAATAGAGCTTCAAGGATCTGTGGGACAACATGAAAAGATCTAATACTGATGTCATTGTAGTGTTAAAAGAGAGGAAGAAGAGTGTGGAACTGAAAAATTACTTGAACAAACAGTGCTGAAAACTCTCCAAATATGTAATACATAAACTTACAGATTCAAGAACCTTACTGAAGACCATCACGTAGGATAAACCCAAAGAAATCCATACAAAGACCTCAGAATTAACCAAATTAAGAAGTAAAGACAACAAAAAAAAGAGTCTTAAAAGCAATCAGAGAAAAATGACCTTTACCCATAGAGAATACCAATCTTAGTAACAACAGATATCTCATCTGAAACCATAAAGATCTGAAGAAAGTAGCACAATGTATTTCAAGTGCAAAAATGAAAGAAGTGTCAACTGTGAATTCAATATTCAGTGAAACTATCCTTCCAGAGTAAAGGAGAAGTAAACACATTCTCAGGGAGGTAAATAAGAATTCGTTGTCAGTGGACCAACCCCTAAATCATGGCTAAAAGAAGAAAATGTTACTGGAAGAAAGAAAAAAATAATGGTATGGGTTAACATTGAGCTACATATGCAGTAGACTATCCTTCTCCTCATAAGTTTTTAATAACATATTTTGCTGAATCAAAATAATAACACTATTTGATGCAGTGTTAAATGTGTGTAAAGGAAATAGTTAAGACAATTACATTTTAAAATGGGAACAATAAAGGACTAAATTCAACCAAGATGAAACAGAAAACCTGAATAGTCCTATAACTAGGAAAGAAATTGAATTAGTAACTAACTTGACTCCCCAAAAAGAAATCTTCAAGCCAAGATGGCTTCTCTAGGGAACCGACCAAACATTTAAAGAAGAATTAACACCAATTTTACACAGTCTTTTCCAGAAAATAGAAGGGGAGGGGATACTTTCAAACATATTTCATAAACCCAGTATTGTTTTGATACCAAAACCAGACAAAGACAGTACGAAACAAGAAAACCACAGACCAATATCTCTCGTGAACTTAGGTATAAAAATCTTCAACAAAATATTACAGAGTTGAACCCAGCAATACATAAAATAAATTATATATGATAATCAACTGGAATTTATTCAAGATACACAAGGCTGGTTAAATATTCAAAACTCAAAGTGTAATCACAATATTAACAGGTTATAGAAAAAATCATTATGACCATATCAATTGATGCAGAAAACATATTCAAACAAATCCAAACCCATTCATTATAAATCACTTAGGAATCGAGGATTATAAGACACTTTCTCTACTAGATAAAGCACGTCCACAAAAAAGCTACAGCTAATGTTATACTTAACGGTGTAAGACTGAATGCTTTCACCCAAATATCAGGAACAGGCTAAGGATGCTTGCTCTTACTACTCTGATTCAACATAGTACTGGCTGTTCTAGCAAGGGCAATAAGGGCGGAAAACACATTGAAGGCATACATATTGAAAATGACCTAAATTTTATAACTCAACACTTATAGGAAAAAATACATTGGAAAAATATCTTCAGGAGATTTAGTTAGTTAGTTAGTTAGACTTAAGCACAAAAACATAATGGGAAAAGTTGATAAAGTTGACCCCACTAAAATTAAAACCTGTTGCTCTTCAACAGTCCCTCTTAGCAAGCTGAAAAGACAAATTACAGACTTTGAGAAACTATTTGCAAACCACACATCTCACAGAGGATTTAAATAGTTAATTAAAATAGTTAACTCTCAAGTCTCAAGGGTAAACAAAAAACAATCCAATTAGAAAATGGGCGAAAGAAATGAACAGACATCTCACTAAAGAAGATATACATAAAGCACATAAGCTCTTGAAATGATGCCCAATATCATTAGCCATTAAGGAAAGGTAAATTAAAACCACAATGCAGTATCACTAAACACCTATTAGAATGGCTGAAAAAAACACACTGACAAGGATGTGGAGCAACTTGATCCCTCATTCATTGCTGGTGTGAACGTAAAGTGGTACAGCCACTCATGAAAATACATTGGCAGTTTCTTTTAAACTATAAATACGTTTACCATACAAAGCAGCAATTTCACTCACGAGCATTTATCCCTGAGTAATGAAAACTTTTGTTCATGCAAAAATCTATACACAAATATTCATAGCAACTTGATTCATAATAATCAAAAAATGAAAACAAATGTCCTTTGATCAGTGAATTGTTAAACAAACTGAGTTAACCATACCATGGAATACTACTCTGCAATAAAAAAGAGTGAAATATTGGTAAATGCAAAAATTTGGAAAGACCTAAAGGAAATTGTATAGCATCCTTGAAATAATTATAGAGATAGAAAACATATTAGTGGTTGTCATGTGTATGAGTTTGTATTTGGGGCGTGGCTATAAAAGTGTAATACTAGGGAGCCTGGATAATAGAACAGTTCTGCATCTTGATTACTGATTGACTGATAACACTGCACAGAACTATACATACACACACACACAAATGAATGAGTATATTACTGTTGACATCCGAATATACTTTGTGGGCTGTACAAATGTAAATTTCTCGATATACTATATTTATGCAAGTTGTTAAATGTGATGGAGAAGTGTGAAGAATGTATGGGACCTTCCTGTACTTTTTTCAACTGTCTGTGAATCTATAATTATTTCAAAATAAATGTGTAAAGACAATGTAGTACATGTGCCCAAGGTTTGCTCAACAACCAAGCAAGTTCAAAACCAAGCAAGGTTTGCTCAACAACCAAGCAAGTCTTCCACAGCAGACTATGGAACGTTTAATCTGTATTAAAGTGATCAAGACTGCTCCTCTCCATAACGCTAATTTCTAAGCAATGCATCAATGTAAGTTTCCATCTTTACATATGATTGAATGGCTGACCTACTTTGTAATCATAAGTAAGTTATGTTTAACAGATAAAAGTAAGCATAGCTACAAATGTGAAATCAAAGATTACATTGGTTATAATCATCAAATTGTATTTTCTCAACATGTCTCTTCCCAAGGCATAAAAGAAACAACACTAAGTCTATTCTTAATATCTCCCAAAAATCTCTGCCTCAAAATGAGTTTCCTTAGTTTGTTCTTAGATCTGAGTCTTGCATTTAGAAAAAGAAAAACAAGTTTTGAGGCATGTGTATTATTTTCCCTTTCAAGGCTCCATAACAGAAACCCATCTAAGTATTTAACAGATTAGAGTTTACAGCCACTTGCACGCTTCCTGACATAATTTTTGACACAGAGGCATATATGTGTGATGCCTCACTCCTACTTTCCAGTGCTTAGCAATATATAAGCTAGACCAGCACCCTCGCAGCTCAACCACAGCTCAATCTTGTCTTGGAAATCATGTGTAAGTTTTGGAGTTAAATAATATTCCCCCCAAATTCCAAAAAAGAACATAAGCAAGTCAAAGTATTTTTTTTTTTTTTTTTTTTTTTTTTAGAATTTAGGTTGGAAAGGAAATATTTACAAATAAGTACATTATTCCTTTTTAAATTAAATTCCTTTGTTTTAATTTTGCTGGAAAATAGGAAAAGATTATTATCATTTTTTGGCTAAACCAGAATACATCAATTTGCTTAATGGACAAAATATGGTCACATATTAATCAGTTTTGGGCAACCAACTGCCTCCAGTTACAAAAGAAAAAAAGCCTGGATTTATAATATATTTTTTTAAATAACTATCAAGATAATTCTATTTCATTATGTGTAATATATTAACTACAATTGTGACCAAAATTATTCTCCTTACCAATGATTTCTGTTAATTACCGTTGGGAATTTAAGTTATCAGATAACCCGTACAAAGTAATATCAAGAAACAATTCAGTGCTTTTAATCATAAAATTAAGAACCCTATCACAAATAACTACTGAAAATAACAAATATTTGATACTTAATATATTATTTTACACTGCATACAGGTATTAATGAATGGAAAGTAAATATTACTTTTATTATAAGGCTCAAAATACTTATCTAAAGTTTTCCAACCCACAGACAAATATTTTTAAACCAACACTTCTCTACTAAAATCGTATTACCATGTACTAAATAAAACGAGCAAGATACATTTCCCTCGCTTGGAATAGGTTATTTATTGCTTTGGTTCAGTGACAGTGATTGGTTATTTTAAGAATGAATCAGTTTAACTTATGCTCTTGTGCACCCAGTGTATATTAGATCTGGGGTGGATAGGTTTCAATGTCAGCGTCTGCTCCTTTCAATTGGCTGCGGCAGCCCTGAGTAAAAATTTGAGAAGAAATCTGAAGCTCAATGGGAAAGATTTGAGATGTCTTCTAAGTGTGTGCCAAGTGTCATGGCAAACCAGCTAAGTATTTTTCTCTTTGGGTGAGACTTGTAAATGCTATAAATATAAATGAGGATGAAAGCTTGTATTTCTGTTCCATAGTAAACTTCATTTAACTTAAAAACAGAAATCATAAAAACTGGAGCAAGTGCATCTTTTAAAGACCTATTGCAGAAGCTCCAGTCTTTGAATTTTCTCTAGTATTTATTGACTTTTTTCTTTAAAAATACATATTAGTAACTGATAACACATATTTGAACTGAGGCACTTTACTTTTAGTATTATCCTTGAGTTTAAAGAGTATTGGGAAGTAGTCTAATTTGGAGCTTGCTTTGTTTTGCCTGAGAAACAGCCGTGCCTAAATCCAGCTTACCCTTGAACAATACAGGTTTGAATTATGCTGTGCAGGCCCACTTATATGCAAATTTTTTCAACAGTAAATACTACACTACTGCACCATCCACTGTTGGTTGAATCCATGGAAGCAGAACCGCGGTTATAGAGGGCTAACGATAAAGTTATACTTGAATTTTCCACTGCAAAGGAGTGGGCACCTCTAACCTCCACTTTGTTCAAGTTTCGACTGTAAAGTTAATTGGGGATGTGATATCATAAAATTGAGTTTATCATGGTACTATATCTTATAGTATACTGAACTCTGAATTAATACACATATCTCTTCTAGAAGTGCTAAAATTATTGCATTGTAAGGACATTTTGACACTCCATAAGTATATATATTTGCCTCTTAGGATACTCACTGTTTTTCAGTTATGTAGTGGGGTTGGGGAGGGTGAGAGGCAAGGTTCCAGCTGTTTGTTATTTTCCTACTTTGCTTTTGACGTCTCACCATTCAGAAGTATCCAGATGGCTATAAATATTTAGGAATCTGAGGCATTTCAAAGTCATGAAATCTGTTACCTTCTAAATACAAAAGCAACTTACGAATTCTCAACTCAATTATTTGAAAATCAAGAACAATAGAAGCAAAATATATATGTGTGTGTTATGTATATATATTATATATATATATATAGTATATATATCTGAAAAGAGTCTTTGTTATTCTGTTGTATGATCATCCTGATGTTTCTATTTCAATTTCAAACTGCAGCAGAGGCTGAAATGTAACCTAATAACTCTATACCTCCCAAATGAGCCTTCCAAGACGATATCTGGTTTACTGATCCCCTTTGTGTCTCCACCATCCTGCCGAGGATCTGAAGACAAAATACATGGAAGATGCGCAAACACATGTCCTGCCAATACAGTACGTGGCTCTCTCCATAACACTTTTCATTCATTACTAGCACATGCAATCTCTTTCATTTATTTCATAGAATAGGCAAATGTTAATATACGTACTTCAAAACAAAAAGCATTTTACTGAAGCAACTCGTGAAGTTGTATTTCACTGCTTGCAGCAGATTTCATTTTTAAGCTGTCAGCACTTCTTCAATACATAGAACTGGCCACCACACAGCAAAGTTAGCAATTTCATAGTATATTCACAGCCCATTAATAGGTTTGCCTATATGGGAGGAATATGGGGGGGAAATTCTGACAGAGAGAAATGAAGATCTGTCACAACAGTGAAAGTTAATTATAAGGTTGTTCAGTTGCTTGAAACTAGAAGCTCTAAAACAGAAAATATATCAACAGAAATTTCACCATCCGAATAGAGTCACAAGTGTCTATTTTTCCATTTTCACTTATCTGACAGGGAGATAATATTGGCGAACACATATTTACCTAGGTTACTAAGGAAAGCAATTACTTGGGTAATATTTCTAAAGAGTCATCTTCTAGGAAAGACTTTGACATAAGCTGCTGCGCTCAAAATATCTGTTGCTGGATTCCAAGTCAGAAAGGTATACACAATACTCACAGATTACTTTAAAAGAACGTAAAATCTCAGCTGTATTCTAAGCTCCTAGAATATCTATGATTAAAAACATCCATGAATGTCCTATAACTTATAGGAGTATCGTCAAATATAACAAAAATACAGGAAGTCTATGTACAGAATATTGAGTATGTTAAGATCAAAGAATAAATGGGTTTAATACCTAAGTAAGGAAAGAACCATTAATTAATTAATTAACTGGAGTACTATTTGTAGTCTTGCTATTACTTTGGTTCAACACAATGGACAGTAGTAATCCTGGAATTTCTCTGGTTTGTTAATTATACTTGTACATTTTTATTATGGTTCATTGATAGGCCTTGTTGGTAGGCAGAAAATTTCAACTTAAATTAAAAAGTCAAATGATTAGAGCTTAAAAACAATTACAGACAACATGATCACTAATGAATACCTCACATATTCTTCTCTGCCAGAAAAATGAATCCACTTTGCTGTTCATCCTTAGCCTTGACATAGTGATATATAGCTTGTTTCCTGAAGTAGATTTAATGGTGTAGATTATTTTGCAGACTAGAAAACAGCACAGAAAAATCACTATGTTGCTTTATGTCATCCTGACACAGCTTTTTGTCTTGCCACCAAAGAGGAATTGGAGCATTAGAGTCTAGTCAAAATATGGGAATGTTTGCTTTGATTTTCATCTGTATGTTATGTGTATTTGGGGGAGGGTGAGTGGAGTGGGAAGTTAAATGGAAAACATAATCAATATAGTTACTGGAGTTCTAATTTTTCTTAGGAAAAGTGAAATCTTTTAAACAAAAAAAAAAGTTGAAGAGGATTTTAAAATAAAAACTATTGAAATCATAGCTATTGAAGTATCTATTTTTAGGAGACTATAATCAATGAATTCATAGAATTTGACTCTACCATATCTTTGCGTTCATTTCAGGCCTTATTACGTTATCTGCACTTAGTAAACACACTAAAAATGTCACTGAAAGCTAGCATTTGGATCACTTATGATTCTGAATTGATACATAGGAACAATACATATTGCTTTTCAAGTAACTACTACTTATTAGTTACTATGGTGATATTTGCTAATATAATAAATTTTAGAAAAGTAAGAGGTGAAAAAGCTGGAAACAGAATTAAACTGATTATTTTGTTTGTTTAGTTTCACAGGTATATGCATTAGTGCTGTGAAGAGAAGCAGCAATTAAGATTTCAGTCCTATAATTGTATATTTGATATGAAAATTGAGAGAAAAGCTAGACATGTTGATCCATATTTGGGAGATGAAGTTTTTACTGGGTACAATAAAAATATGCCAAATTGGGCTGTCATATTTGGAAGACAGACCAGCACAACTGTAGATAAAACTCTACAGAGGTTTATACTAAACATGTCCTTAATTCATAAATATGTTGGAACAATAAAAAAAGAAAAAACACTCATTTAAAGAAAACACATAACAGAAAGAAGAGATCAAGATGATCAATCTGCATAGATTTCTGGAAAGCAAATAGAATACAGATATTCTAAATACATATATATTTTTTCAAATTTTCTTATTTTTTCAAATACACACACACATTTGAAAACTATATCAACAAAACAAGAAGCATCTATTAGGAAAAGTAGTAATCTCAGAAAAAGGAGTTTTTGGAAATTAAAGATATTACTGTAAAATGCAGACAAGTGAAGTTTAGGGGGACATTGAGCCAAAGGGCTCATTATGTCACGACAGTGTCAAGATGTAAGAAATGGAGGTATTGAGACTGATTGGAGCATCATGGAAATAACCAACAAAAGAACATAATTCAAAAAGAATGCCTATATCAATAATTTTAACAATTTTAACAATTTCATCATCTGGTTAAGGTGGTGAGATAATTTAAATTTTATCCACCTCTGTGCAGAGAATTAATTGTAATCTGTGCTTGCGTTGATTTTATACTGATTTTAAAAAATCCTAAGAGGATGGGTAAAGAGATAAGTCTTGCTCTTAACTTTAAATATGACAGAGTGGCCAGGTGAGCCTGAAAACCAAAGAAGCAGTACACATATTTTATTACGTATAGTGAGTATTACCAGTTGCTAAAAAATTTAATGGAAAAATAGATGGTAGAACCAAAGTTGAAAAAGTTAAGAGTAGAATGAGAGAAAATTTAAGAATGAACAGGAAAGCCACAAACGGCTACAAGTCCCTGATGAGTAGCTAGCTGTATGGCATAATAGTGTACACACAGGGTCATGGATCTATTCATCTAGTAAATAAACTTGCTGACCAGGATAACACTCTACAAAAAAAAAAAATATGCCAGTGGTAACTATATATATTTTTTATGAAACATTTCATTACAAAAAACATATAAAGTTTCAGATATCCAAGCATGGATATACTGATTTATTTTTTCTCAAAATATCAAATTCTGAGCATATTAAGGGGCATTTTTATGATTAAAAAATGCATACCTCAAGCAGCATGCTATTCCATCATAATTAGTTGAAAATTGATTATATAATATCTTTATTTATATGGCTGAGGCATACTTGTAAGGAAAAATAAACTTTTATAAACTAAGTTTTACTTAAATTAAGGGAAAAAATATCAAAATATCAAAAGATACTCTTGGAAATATAGGTTTTCTTTCTTCAGCTGAAAGCCAATCCGATGTATAATTTAGATACCAAATTGAAATGAAATTTAGCTAACTCTTTCCATACTTACTAATAAAATGTATTTACATAATGATAAAAACATATGCTCAATTTCAATCTTTTTGATCTGCCCACTGTCTAAATAACGATTTACTTGTAGCAGGGGGTTCTAAAGGTAACACTTCAATTACATTTCTTGGGCTAGAAATGCCAGGCATAATAATGTTTAATCATCAGCAGTTAGTGTTAATGATATTTATTGGTAGCAAACTTATTGTTTAATATGATGGTAAGCCTCCCTATAAATTTCTGCACAGGACCTTCAGAAAAGTGTCCTGCAATATTTAGTGACCGTTTATATTCAGTACTGGTTGGATTTCAAATTATAGATACTAAGAAATCATTTGGTATTAAATTATACTCCCTTGCAACTCCTTATCAAATAGTTAACAATGTGTCTAACCAATTCTTTTATAATAGGAATGAGGAATAATTACTGTCTAATGTTTAGTGTTTAGTATAGGTATATTTTATACTTCCTTACGGTAGAATATTTGTGATTATAAGGAGGAAAAAAGTGTATATATAATGTTTCTTTTTCTTCTGCATAACCAATGTATTAAACAACTGTCAAAAGTAGCTTCAGAATAACAGAAAGACTAGATGCAGATATTGCTGAGTTAATCAAACAAAGGTAAATTATTTAATGGTACAAGAGGAGGTCACGGCAGTCAGGACACATAGCAGAATGGTTAGCGATATTCCTCAAGGGTACCATTGTAAATGACCTGACAAAGTGATGCCACATCATCCTGTTTTGGAAATTTAAACATTCTTCATAAAATATAACAAGAGAATATGGTATAATACAGAACATCACACATGAGTTTATGTCATATACATTACTCTCAGTCTCCCCAAATTTACACAAACTGGCTAAAGTAAACTCCATTTAGAGTTGAGAGAACAAGTGTCGTTTACCTGGGGATTCCTAGGGTCATCCTACCAGGCTCTCAATATGTTATAAGGGCTATTTTACATGTCCTATTTCTTCTACATTTTTGTCTTTTTATGAATTCACTCAGCCAGTATTGCCTGGTGCCTACCAAGTTCCTGGCATGTGCTAGTCATTAAGGACACAAGGGTAGGATTTAAGACCTAATCCCTAGCCTCAGGTAGCTTACAGTCACTTTTTTGAAACTTCCTGATAGCAGTTTCTAGAGTCCTTGTATTTCATTTCCAGTGCAACAGAGCTCAGGGCCAACAAGATATCAGGGCATTTTTCCATATATCTGCTATATTTGGAAGTGAAGCATGTTTGTCATTAAACATCATAGAGTTTCCTAACTTTAACAAATATGATAAATATTGAGGTAGAGTAGAGAATAATATGCAGCTTTATCCTTAGACTATTCATGGGTGTTAATCCTTCTCAGAGATTTTCACACTTCAACTCTTCTTGTTTTGAGTTGTCATACATAAATCATATAAGAATCTCAAGAGCAGAAAACTATGAACTAAGAATACCTTAGTAAAATCTCAAGGAGTAAAGGTGGATAAAAATCTGACTTATTTGTAAAGTGAATTTTACACGTCTTCATATTCATATCTATAGATAGTTATATTACCCCTTTTAGTTAAGTTCTATTTCTGCCCTAGTAAGTGTCTGGGGAAAAATAAAATCTGTTCCTCAGTTTAGCAAAGTGTTGAAAAGTCTCTTTTTATGTTTTTTCATGCTATAGAAATTGAGTATCTTCTGACCCCTTTCATTGACCATTTTAAGGAGATATCAGCACTGAGGAATATGAATTTAATTTGATGAAGATGGACAAGAGAATCATTGAAGTTTATTTTTGTACTTTCCTAGTGATTCAGACCTCTGGAAATACATATATGTGATGTATTAGTTATATGTGTTATGTACATATGATGGTTTATTTTAAAATCTCTAATCTTTACATACCTTTTCATAAGTTTTAAATTAAGATGCCCATTGCAGCCAGCTAAGAGCTAAGTGTTTCTATTTAGATACATGGAGTTGTTTTAGTTATCCTTTATTATTTGGATATCAAAGATTGGCTATACACAAAAATAAATTGTCAACAAAATTCCAATAATCCAGTATTTGATCTTTAGGTAAAATCATGCCTGTAATTTATTTAAGAGGTGACATTGGTATGACTTTGTGCATCTGAGAAGGATTGTATGTATATTTTTTCCTTTCTTCCATCATCTGTTATAACTGTGAGATGATGTAAATAGAGGGTTACTTATTTTCAGAGTTAAATGATTTGTCTGAGAAAATACAATCTTTATTTTTATTAAGGAGATATTTTCTATTAAAATGTGATCTGTGGATAACTGAAAGTGGGAAAATCTTTATCAATGATTATGATGCTTAAATATCTATCTCATTGATGAGTCCATTTTTAGATAAAGTATAGTAGATATATAGGTCCTCATGAAAAAGTCTTTTTGAAATAAGTCTTGCTCTCTTTTTTCTGGGCTCACAACTAAACTACTTTTGTCAGCTTCCTTTGCATTTAGGAATGGCCATATGATGTTTGGCAAGCCCACTGAATTTTCCATTTGGGATATTTAATCCTATTTATTTTCAGGTGACTGGATAGTGACATCCAAGACGAATGAAGCCTTATGTTGACTGGGGCAGAGCTCTGGGTACCCTAAATCCCTAAATGACCAAAGTAGAACAGATACCCTCAACCAGTGACCTGGAACCATGTTGGGCTATTCAATAAAGACCCTAGGTAGTTACACCTATGACTCATGCATGACCTGTCATGGTTAAGCTTCAAAGCTGGACAGTAAGCTATCTAAGGAGAGGGGTTAGGTCTTTCTAGTCTTACCCATAAGCCCTTTGTGCCAGGCACATGCCAGAAACTTGATAGGCACCAAGGAATATTGGCTGAATAAATACTTTAAAAATGCCAAAATGTAAAAGAAGAAAAGTACATGTAAAGTTGCCCCTATAATATACTAAGAGCCTGTTAATAGAATCCTCGAGATCCCCACGTAACAGACAATCATCCTTTCAACACTAAATGGAGTTTGTTTGAGCCAATGTGGGGAAGCTGAGAGTAACAAATGAGAAATAAACTCACGTGTGATGTTCTATATTATACCATACTCTGTTGTTATATTTTATGGGGAATGGTTAAATTTCTAAAACAGTATGATGTGGCATCACTTTTTGGGTCATTTGCAATGGTACCCTTGAATAACACTGTTGACCATTCTGCCATGAACTCCTCCTGTACCACTAAATAATTTCCCCTTGTTTAACTCAACAATGTCTCAATTGTTTTGCTGCTGTTGTTGTTCTTAATATACTATTGATATTTCTACAATAGTTGTTACTCAAAAGAAAAAGAGAAATGCATGGGTAAAACGGAGTGAAAAAGAGAAGGCAAAACAGGAGGAAGGAAGGGAAAAGTGAATGAAGGCTGAAAAAAAGAATGTAAAAGTGGATTAAAGAAGGGAAGAAAGAGAAGCCATAGAGTAGGAAATCACTCTTGGGACAAATATTCACATTTCTTCCACTGTGTGTGTGAGTGTGTGTGTATTTGTGTGTAATTGTATATGGGTGTGTGTAACATGTAATTTAAACAATATTCTCTTTACTTAAATTTTCTCTTGTATATTTAGTAATAGAAAATTTTAAAATGTTAATAAAAGATATCAATATGAAAATAGGTATTTTCCTATAGAAATGTTATAAATATAGTTGTAATTATACTCTATTTAAAATTTGCAAATATTTATTTTCCTACTTGCTAAGTTTTCCATTTGTTAATCTAAGAAAACCCACTTTTGAATTGTGAACATAACATTTTATCTAACATTTATTTAAACAACATTAAATTTTGTTAAACATTTAGATTATTTTCATTGTTTAGTTACTATAACTACAGGTGCCTTAAACATATTTTCCATATTTAGGGCAGTTTCTTGGAGATGGATTTCCAGAAGTGGAGAGGGTGGACAGAAGGATACATGCATTGTATCACTTTTAATAAATCAGTTGTGAAATTTCCTTCTAAATGGTTAAAACCAACATAGAGTGTCATTATAAGAGGGTGGCTGCTTCAACACAATGTGACTAGAGCTGAACTTTGTTTCAAAGTTAAACTTGGAGAAATGATATCTCATCTTGGCATAATTTTAATACCATTAATTTTGTGTAAGGCTAGAATTTGTAGTGATTACATTCTTTTTAATTACGTTCTTTGCTTTGTCTGTTTCCTACTGTCCTTTTGATTCATTTAATGTTTCTACACATTATTTATATAATAATGTTATTTTATAATAATGATTACAGGTCATGAGGTTTTCCAATTTTTTTTAAAATTATAGCATAATAAAATTGTTACTCCTTCATCAAGATTGTAGTAAATATTTTGTTAGCCTCATTTATTTTTTTAAATTCCTTAGGGTGTTAAGTTTATAGTTTTTCAAACATAACCATTTACTCTCAGCAGTATTTTTTCCTAAAAATTTCAAGTTTATATTAACCTCCCCTCCCATAGGCATTATAAATATTCCATTATAATTCCTTCTGGTTTTCTATGATCTATCCTTTTATAATTGATTCCTACTGCATTATTATTTTGTTTGAAGAGGTAAGATTTTAACAGATTTCTCCAATGTTGCCATAATTATAGGATCTTCTCTTTAACCTTGAGTGTGAAGTCTCCTTAACTGTATGATAAATGCTTATGTGTAAAATTATTTATTTACAGAATATTCTGCTACCTTGATTTGTCTCTCTAATCTTACACATTAGCATCAGATTCTAGTTTTTAAAGATAGAAACATATTTTCAAGTCACATTTACTATTTACAAACATTTAATAAATTAATTTGAAAAGATGTCATATGAATCCAGTGATAAATCCATATTTAATGTATAAATTAATTATCCATAATTAGTAAATGGTAAATTTAGAAAGTGATAAATCCATAGGTTAGAATAAGCAAAAAAAATCATAAAATTAATTTCCTTTAAGATTATTTGACATATTTAGGTCTGGTTGGTATCAAGCTACAAGTTAGATGGTATTATCATATATTTTACAGAAAATCTTAAGGCGATTCCATGTAATGTTTAAGTCTCAGAGAATACTATTTAAAGTATTCATTATACACGATCCATTCAAAATGATATGACTTCTCATCTAATTTGCCAAAGAAAGATATTATTGAGCTTTTTATCCTCTCCCTTTTGTGACTCACTATGTAATGACAAAGGAACACGTTGTATTTCCTTGGATTTTAGATTTTTACCATTTATTTTTGATCTTAAGTTTAAAATTGACCCAGATTACTGCTATGAAGAGACATAAAAGGAAAAAAAAACCCAGAAACATTAACAATAAGCCTTAGTAAGAACAATTCATGTGGACAGGTCAATCCCTACATTCCTGTTCATTCATTTAGGTTAGATAATTCCTCACATAAAACCATGAGTTTATTTGTATTTGTGAAGTTTTTAACAAACCAGCTTGCTTCTTGCACTTCTACAACATATTTTCATATGTTATTTTATGCATTTTTGAAAAAAAAATTTAGGAGAGTAAAAATTATTAAGTGGTTTTCATTTCAATCTATCTTTTCACTTTAAGGTATAAAACAAAGATGCAGTTGGTGTGAAAGACAAAGACAAAAAGTAATTCCCAGATTTTTTTAATGATTATGAGGTCTATCTTTGACTAAAATTTTTTAGAGCTAGAACATTACAGTATATCAAAAGAGGACATATCAAGAATATTTCCATATGTTGTTTTAGAAAATGTATTCAGCCAGCTCAGTAGTTAATGACAGTACACAGAATTATTTAGTCATGCAGGCAACTTGAAATTAACTTGAAAAAAATTGTATGAAGTATAATATGGAACTGTATATACAGATCCTAAAAAATGTTGATGGGTTTCGGGTAATTCCATTATGGGAACTAAGCTAGGGAAATAACCTGAAATGCAAAAAGGGATGAACAAAAATGACCAAAATAATGTTGGCAGTAGCAATAATAGCTTGGATAAATGCATTTTGATACATCCATGCAATAGATAAAGGCATTAAATTATATTACTTTGAAATATTTAAGGTTATTAGAACATCCAGTAATGTATTTTTTTGTGCCAAAGTGCTTAAAACACATGTATGTGCAATATGTAACATAATAAAGTGACTCTACTTATACGTGCTTTGAAGAATATTCACAGTGTTTACAGAGATTATCTTTGAGTGGTGGGATTATAGGGCATTTTGTACTTCATGCACTCTTCTACACCTACATTAAAAAAATAAAACTGCATTACTTTACATAAAGTTAAATAAAAGTGAACGAGGCAAGCATAACTTAATGCTATAAACTATTCTATAAAAATTGAAACTTCAATCATCTGAAAATTTACAATAAATAACAAGTCCTATCTCAGTGTAAGTGAACAAGTGTAACAATATCTATCTTCCATGTGGGAATATAAGGTGGACTGACACAACAGATTTTCTCCACAATTCTGACAAGCAAGGGAAACTATTAAGAAATTATATCTCAAATAATCAACTTTACACCTCAAGGAACTAAAAAACCAGAACAAATTAAGCCTAACATTAGCAAAAGGAAGGAAATAATAAAGATCAGAGCAGAAATGAATGCAATAGAGACTAGATAACAATAACAATAGAAAGGATCAACGAAATTATCTTTTTTGAAAAGATAAAATTGACAAACTTTTAACTCGACTAAGAAAAATAAAAGAGAAGGCTCAAATAAAATTAGAAATGAAACAGCAGACATTACAACTGATTCTACAGAAACATATAGGATCATAAGAGACTACTATGAACAATTGTATATCAACCAATGGGACAAGGTAGAAGAAGTGTTTGAATTCCCAGAAATAAAATATTTTAAAACTGAATCTGGAAGAAAACCTGAACTGACCAATAAGGAGTAAAGAGATTCGAACAGTAATGAAAACCTTCCAATACAAACAACAGCAACAATCCACCCAAGACCAGACAGCTTTACTGGCTAATTTCTACAGAACATTTGAGAAACTCAAAATTTGAACCCTGCTATATACACAATTTATTTAGATGGTTTGTTGCATTTAGACGAACTGTTTCTGATTTTAGTATATTTTAAAAATCTCATAGCAAATTCTCCTAATACAGATGAATACAATCAAAATAATTTTAATGAGATAAATAAACAGTATTATATACTAGCAAAGGGTCTCCTGAAGTTGAATTGGTGAGCTAGAATTATGGGACTGAATTTTTAGATTTTTTTTCACTGTGCTGATTAGTGAAGGGTAGTAAAAAAAAACTGTACAGGTTATCACCAGTTGCACTGTTCTGGAGGCTGTAGCTCCCCATGTGGTTAAGTTTAAGAAGAGAGGAAGGAAAAGAACAAAGGGCTAGAAAGAGGGAAGGGTGCTACATGGTTGTGGGGAAGAGAACGTTACTAGACAGAGAACAGAATTTCCTAATGAATTGTCCCACCGTGTCAATAAATAGCTAAATCCATCTCCGTGACACTTACACAACAGAGAAGGTGTGCACACAGTACTATGGAACACGGGATTTTGTTTCCTTGTTGTACAATGACAACAACCTATAGTAAATACTGAACAGATGGAAAGTGGCTATCATTAAAAAAAGCAATGTGTTTTCAGGAAGGAAAATAATTTAATTTTATTTTGTGACTTTGAACTGACTACTATATGTTCTAATTTGACTTACATATTAAAAGAAAGACAATGGAAACATGACTTTTGAAACTGGGCATGTAAGTGGAGGTGACTGGTCATTAAAACAGAGTATATACGTATTTCTGGACAGCTGTTCTGTTCAGATTATTTAATTTACTTATGATGAGACATAAATACTATATCCAATAATGCTCTTGCTCAGAGAAAAACATATGTCATAATTTTATAAATATTAGTTGCTCTTCTCATCTTTAATCACTAAAAATATGGAAGCGTGAAAGAAGATTAACAGCTCATAAATCTGGATGAGAAAGGGAAAAGTTTATCACATTTTAATATTATATTAGCTATACACATAATTTTATATTCTAATTGGATAATATAGATTTATTATTTTCTCTCTACTATTCCTGAAGGAAATAAAATACTTAGCAAATCTATAATAATCTAAAAAAATAGCAAAATTGCTACATTATTAAATAGGAAAAGCCAGTGTTTTTTTAATAAAGAGATTCTAGCTGTTGAATATTTCACTCATCGAAATGAGTTCAAAAAGGGCTGGCTTTTTCGGATAAACTTCCCTTTTATCAGCAAACTGCAAGTTATTATTTTTAAGAGTTGTATGCATACTTATTCACATATAATCAATAATAAAATAAATGTAGGCAATGCATTTAATTAGTAGTTCTGGTGAGCTAATTTCAAAATATTCTCACATTTTTGAGAGAGTTGATTTCGAAATAAAATATACCTAGGTAACATAAAAGTATAATTATATTGAGTGTGCATCAGACCTAAATGTCAAAATGGAATTGGATTTACTAATTCCAAACCAACCAATAAAAATGTATATCAACCACATAACATACTCAAGACCAGACCAGGGAGACATACAAGAGAATTGAATAATGTGATGTTTGCCCTCAAGCAGTTTGTAGAACATTTGGTTGTAAAAGAAAAAAAAAAAAGGTAAGAAAAAACAATAATAATAAAAGAAAAGGAGAACAAATGTTGCAAAAGCTATGGTAAAGACCAAATAGGAGAGATTAAGGATACTGACCAGTGATAGTCATTGAAATACAAAAAAATTGATTATCTCAAGATACATTAATGACAAAAATGATAACATTGGAAACAAATCAGAGAAGAAATAGTCAACTATTATTTCAGACTTCTCACTTTAAAGGAATCACGGGGCTGCCAATGTTATACATAGAAAAATTGAAAGATTAAATTGATGGAATAGAAATGATGAAGACCCACGTTCCACTGAGTGCCTTTGTTATGCTCGACCCTGTGCTGTGTGCAAGAAACGTAACATTTTAATCCTTTCAGTTAGTGTGGTGCATATTTTATAAATAGAAAATTAAACAATGTGCCTGTGGTGATACAAATATTAATGTAATCAAGCTTCAAAACAATACCTGCCTAATTCTAAATCTCATACTCTTTATACTACATCCTGTTGGTCACAGAAAAATAAAAGAAGGTAGAGCACATATTATTTATATTTAAGTTATAAAAACAAATCAAAACTCTTAGATCACAAAAGAGGTACCCTAAATAGTTTATAAATTAATACCCTTTTAGAGTAATGTAAGTATTTAAAAATCTAAGAGTGTTATACACCTAATAAGTTTGAGAGAAAGACCAGGATCATCTGGGGGAGAAGATCTGCTCATTGCTGGATGTAAAAGATCAGATCAGAGGTTAAAGGACAGAGCTAGATACATGGAGACATAAAATTACATGAGTGATAACCATGAAAGTTGATGAGCTGAACAAAGGAGTGAGAGTATACAGAGAGAAGCAAATGGTCAATAAAAGAGCACTGGGGGATCCAAGATCCTACAGATCCAAATTGGCAAGAGTACAAGGGACTCAAAATGAGATAGACAGGAATAAGCAAATCAATGAACAAATAATATTATATATTATAAATAAGTAGCAAAAAAGCCACAAAAGTGAAAAAGTATTTTTCCTACAAGTTATTGATATTGCTACAGTCCAGCAGTCTTTATATTTAGAATGAATTAATAATAAATATGCACTTGGAAATTTGAAATTAAATTCATCAGTAAGATCAGATGTCCTTCTGTACCACGATAGGTTAAGCAGTTTATACTTTTGCACAACCACTTTCATTTAATATCACAAATGAGAAGAAAATCCAAATTTTAAAATATAAATAATGAAGTAAATTGGCATATAGTATAGGAAATGCTCTAACATTATCTCAAGCATTTGAATAAGTAATATTATTTTCTCTTTTAAAATGTTATGTAGTTTTGTGGATAAAATGCAGCTAACTCTAAAAGATCTAACTGAACAAAAATTAAAACACTAAGCTCACTAGGCTCATGGGCATACAGTTTACAGTAAAATTTTTTGAAAATTCTTAGCAGGGAAAATAATTTTTAATAGTTACACTTTGTAAATCATGTTTACACTTGAGGTGTATATTAGCATGTTAAACAGATTATTTGCACTGCCACACAAGATCATTTTGAGAATTTAAATTATAGTGAAAACAGCCCAATTAGAATTTCCAGTGAAGATAACTTGATACATACAGATAAAGCAGACAGCTCTTTATAATGAACAGTTAGGGATATTAAAAATGGAGGAACTCTATTTTACAGGAAAATGAAATTGCTTATTAAAGTTTGTGCAGTGATCTCATATCCCTCTCTAACTGCTAGAGCATAAGCCTTCCCTATTTTAACATGACGATTTTAAGATAACTCATCAAATTAAAACAAAGCATTTTATTGATTTATTGATTAAATGCAAGTCTATCAGAAAAAAATAAAGTAAAATTTCTGACATTCAGAATATACAGCTCAACAAATATCCAAAATACTTGTTCATAAGTAAATATCTTTAAAAAAAAAAGTTTCCTAATACAACATAACCACTAAACCAGTATTTCACAAAAACGGTTTGTAGTTTCTCATTTATTCCATGGCTGGTGTATAGGGATGAATTATACACATTATTCATAAACATAATCAGGGAAAGGAAAAAAATATCCAGTATACCTAGCAAAAGTTTTGTTGGAAGCAGAGTTTAAAATCTTATCAGAGCTTCTTCATAGGAAAGCATGGAACAATTATTTGGTTGTACCCATTATTCCAATAGTATTACAAACAGGAGAAAAGTGCTGAAGATAAAAAGAAATGCAAACATTTGCTTCTTGGAGTCCAAACTACCATGCTTTGGTGGTGAATAACTATCCTTGTACTAATTAATAAGGGATGATACAAAGAAAAGTATTATTCCTCTTTTGTCCCTATGGTGGCATTATCTACAAATGGCATTTCAAGCCTGATTCATGTTTTAAAGATGATGAACAAAATGAATGAGCTTGTTTACTTTTAGCATGGTCTTTGTTTTTCTCATTTATCCATTATCCTCACAAGTTGCAAAGCATGATTTGTTTCTCTAGGATCTGAAATAAATATACTTAGTGCATTGTATTTATATTGCATCTTATCATTCTACTTGGAAAACCGTTAATCAAGAAAATGTTCATGAAATGTCAAAATTTCCAAATCTATAAATTCAGAAGCCCTTTCAATTTCCAATCATTAAAAGTCTGCATCTAATGCCTACAAATTATTTTCAAATATTCAGGAAAATAAAGACGGCTAGTTATCAACATAGCAAATGTGGCAAAAAAACAAAAAACGATGAATCCAGTTGTAGGGCACAAACATTAATTGCATTATTCCTTTGGTTTTACTGTAGTTTTAAGTATTAAAAATATACTTTGAGGAAGAACACAATGAGATATCCCTATGTGTACGCCAGGATGTCTAAAATTAACAGGATTAACAAGAGTAACTCTCATACAATGATGTGGGAGTGTAAATTAGTACAACCACTTTGGAAAAGTATTTGGCTGTATTTGTTAGTGATAAACATACGCATATCCTATAGCACAGCATTCTCTTCCCTGTATATACCCAATAATAGGGCGCACACATGTTTTCCAGAAACCAGATACAAGGATATTCATTGTTTTGTTATTTGTAATAGTGAATAACTGGAAACAGCCCACATGCCCTTGAAGAGTAGAATGAATAACTTGAGGTCTATCCAGACAATGGAATACTCTACAGCAATAAAGTGACTAAAATACTGATTCACTCAAAAAATGGATGGTTTTCCCAAAAGTAATGTTGAAAAGCCAAACACAATGGAACAGTACTGTATGATTCTATTTATATAAAATACAACAGACAAAATTAATCTATATTGTTAAGAAGTCAGAAAAAAAGATGTTACATCTGAGGATTAGGAAGGGATTGTGAAGGTATACAAGGAAGGCTTCTGGAATGCAGGTAATATTGTTATATATGGGTGGTAGTTACCTGGGTATGCTCAATTATTGGTAGTTATTTGTCTGTATACTTACAGTTTGTGCAACCTTACCTATGTATGTCATACTTCAATTAAAAATTTTAAAACACTTACTTTTTAAAACCCTGACTTGTTTCAATTTTAGTCCATGAATATATTTGTCTTTTGTTTTCTGGTATATATTCTGGGCTACGTGCCAGGAAATACTTTAAAAACTGAGGATCCAAAGTTGAATGAGCAGACAATCTTCTGACTGAAGTAGGGTTTACAGTCTAGTTGGAGATGAGAAAAAAAGACATGAGTAAACTAATAAATATTGTCATTGAAGAGTATGAGAAAATAGGCTGGTAGGATAGAGACCTACTTTAGGGAAGAGAGCATTGTTTTTAATAGGATGAGATTTAAGCATGAAGGATAAAGAGGTAGTGATAGAAAAATGTGAGAGAAGGACATTTCAGACAAAAGGAATAACAACATGTTCAAAGGTCCTGAGGAAGGCTTGGCATCTTTGAGGAAGGGAACGCATGAAAGAATAGCTTGGTGGGTAGAGGTGAGGATCAAACAGGAGAGAGAGGCTGGGTGAGATCAGGTAGGATTTTAGAGGCCATGGCAAGAACTTAGACTTTTATTATACACAAAACTTGAAAAGTTTTGAAAGCAAAGAATAACATCTACTGATTTATATTTCTAAGACGTTTCTGCTGGCTGGTATATGGTAAATGATTTGAGAAGGACATTTGCTGATGCAAACAGAGCAGAGGAAACCACTGTAGAAGAGATCATGCTGATGTGAACTAGTGTGGTGCCAGCAGAGATGAAAGCAGTAAACACATTTTAAATCTGTTTTAGGGAGTGATGTGAAGAGCAAGGACGCGGAAGGTGTAATGAATCTCTCTCAGTTTTCTGATTTGTGTAAATGGTGGTATCATTTGCCGAGATGACTGAAATAGGTCACATTTGAGCAGAGTAAATGGGTGGTGGGGCCCTGGGATGTTTTTTGAAAGATGAGAGTCACCAGAGCACACACGCGTGGGAATGATCCATTAGGAAGGAATAATTTGATGATGTAGCCAATTAAGGGGAGGAGTTGGGAGGGTCTGGGAAGGGAACCCTGAGAACAAGGTGTGGATAATAGCAAGGATGTTCCTTCATTATCATTTGAGAAGAGAAAAGGGATCGAAATATAGATACCAGTTCATGTACAGATTTGGTGGAGGCGACATGAGATAGGAACTGTCCCATTGATTTCACAAATTTTAGAACTGCAAGGTGAGGCAAGGCCATCAGTTGAGATCCAGGGTCAAGGGGGTATGGAGGCTGGTTGGTAGAGAGGCATGACAGATGGAAGAGGACAGGGGATACTCCACTCTGATTCAGCTGCTACAAAGTCTGCTCTGGTGGGCAAGTCTGTGAACTTGTATGATGTCAGTTTACTCTTATACAAAATGAAGTTAATAATACCTGCCCAACCTCCAGAGCTTCCAGAAAAGACTTCCATTTAACATGGCTAACTATGCACGTATAAATAAGTTATAAATGATAAATTATACAGTAAATTGAAATACATCAAGAGTTAAAATCTGAGTTCAAAGGATATATTAGATAATTTCTCTGAAATTTCACTGTATCGTCTCTATAAAAATTACATTAAATTTATTTTTTTGGCCATTGAAATGTATTTTGCCAAAATGTGCTTTTATAAAATTGTTATTTTCTTATCTAATAACTTTTCCAATAAATTAGAGAAAATACTGGTATTAGATGAAAAATTAATATGCAGAAAAGTAAACTGCGGAATTTGCAGGAGAAATGTGTACTATGAAAAACATCTGAAGGTCAGGCTCTGAGTTGAGTATTTAGATAGAGCAGAGATCAATAACAATTAAACACAATCTGATTTGAAGCAATTGTTATTTTAAATATTTCATGTCTTAGAAAATAAAGTTTTTACAAAGTATGTTTTGTTGTGAATAAATTAGAGACATAAACATGTATTAGCTAAGAATAAACTATTCTTGTAATGTTTATTGATTAGAACAATCTAGTCTTTTCACTGAGTTAATGTGTTGCTTTTTCATTTTAAATGTTTGGCATTTCCTTTAGCAAAAGAATGGATATCATTTCCAGGATGCTGACAGAGTGTCCTAGTTTACTTCTTTCTGAAAGCCACAATTTTACCCTCAGAAGAGTCAGCACTTCCAGGGTTCTAATACCAAATTTGTGTTAAAAATACCTTTTTGCATACACATGAAATCCTCCTTAGCACTGGTCTGGAAACGGAGTGAGATGCTTTCTGAGAGAAACCAGCTATTCCTAACTGTTACGTATCTCCAGAGTCACACACAAGCCGCCTTTGAAGTCAGTGAGTGCATTTCATCTAAAAGGGTGATTCATGTCTTGACAATTTCAAACCAGGGATATTCATGTACTGTTGAGTCTTGTCATTTCATAAGTTTTTCCTTTTATTACCAAGTGAGTACTAAATGGCTCAAAGTAAATTTTTCTTAATGAAACTTGCCCAAATTCTGTTTAAAAACTGTGAAACAAATGATTTTAAGTTTTACTTTACATAGTGTATTCACTAAATCTAGGAAGAATGGTCTTTGGATATCACAGACAATGTAAAATATCACAGATTTTGGCAATCTATGTTATTATAGAAAAAAGAGTTCAAAAAAACATTCTCTGCAATAATATTTTATATATTACATATTGTATATATATATATTATTCTGTGTGTATATATATACACATATACAAAATTTCTACATTCTAAAATTTGCTGTTTCAGCACTTTACAGTACAGAGTGAGCACAGCAGTCAAGCAATCTTCATGACCTTTAAACTGTCTTGAAGAAGGACCAACTCAGGTGATGACTGTCATCAGAAACATTTCAGGGAAGGAGTGTGGACTAAGTCTGTAGTATTGGAGGGTTTCAGAAAAAAAGATGCTATAATACTCAGGTATGTTCTTAGGAGTCGCATAAGGTGACTTTGGAGAAAGAGGTGACTGAGAACTGGAGGGGACTGAGGAGACTACAACACCTGGTAGAATCAAGAATGGCAGAGGGAAGAAGTAGGATGTTTAGAAATCCAATAATAATAATTAATAATAATAATAATAGTTGAAAATAGGAAAACCGAAGAAGGAGCTGCTGTGGTCTGGATTATGTACCTCCAAAATTCTTATGTTGAAGCCCTAACCCTTTATGTGATAGTATTTAGAGACGGGGCCCTTGGAAGGTAATTTGGTTTAACTGAGCTCATGAGGGTGGGGACCTTATGATGGGAAAAGGGCCCTTGTAAGAAGAGACACCAGAGAGAGCTTGCAGGCTACCTTGCACGCGCTCTCTTCCTTTCTCTCTCTCCATCCCTCCCTCCCTGGCACAGTGAGGATACATCCAGAAAGTGGCTGTCTGTAAGCCAGGAAGGGAAAAGCACGCATTCACCAGGGAACTGAATTGGCTAGTACCTTGATCTTGGACTTCCTAGCCTCTAAAACTGTGAGAAATAAAGTCCTGTTGTTTAAGCTACACGGTCCATGAATTTTGTTATGATTGCCTCAGTTAATTAATACAGAAACAAATACAAATTAGGAGGAACAGGACTGAAGATTGACAAAAGAGATGCAATGGGGCAGGGGAAAAAAGCAGAGCTGAAACAAGAGAAGAGATAAACAATCAAGACCAGGAAGCAACAGATTGATAGATTGATTCGTAGAGCTTTTAACGATCTAATATTAAGTAAAAATGTGTTGTACAGTAAAATAAATAATATTCTCTTTAAAAAGTTGAAAAAATCTGTGTGTACATATCACAATATATTTATCTGTTGTATACACATATATATGTTTACATATGTATGTCCATGTGTATGTTTATAGGTGCATAGAGGAAGGTATACATGGAGAAAGAATTATAATTTTTGGACATTTCATCTGAGTCAGGACTGAAGAAAGCAAAATGGAGGTTACAAATCTTTGTCATTTGACTGGTTACACTGAGTACCTACCACTTAAGGAATTAATAGAATGAATACAGTAAGCCAGAAAAACAAAACACATAAAAGGAAAAGAAAATGTCACTTGATGATGGGACAGGGACAGACACGTGACTTAGAGTAGGTCCTTCCTCTGGGGGCCCAGCCAGGGCCTTTGGGAGCAGATCAGGGCAGTGGGGTCCAGCATATGTAAGCTCAGATGGACAATCTGTTCCAGTGCCTCCAGTATCATCAACTGGCCAGATCAGGGCAGACTGGTGTGCGGTCCTCATCCGGGTTCTCCTGTCCTGCTTTGCCTCCTGTGCCCCAAGTGGTCGTATGGCCACTCTTAGAACCACGCGCCGAATAGGGCTTTTGTAACTAGGTGTGAGCGAACGATGTGCCCGGACATTTTAAAGACTGAAATAAAATTGTAACTAGCCAAATACTATTAGGTGATTTGCTTTACTTAGTTTGTTTTTTTAAATTTTTAAAATCTGCTCAACGTTTTTCTATAAACATTTTTATAAATGTTATGCTTTAAACAAGAGAAAGAGCCATTCAAACTGGGAGGAAAAATCATTTTTTCCCAATATAATAGTTCTGAGAAGGGTAAGCAACATTTTACTTAAAAAGTGGATAGATCAGTGGAAAAACACAGGTTTCTATTTCTCATTTCAAATCCACCTTTGTCAATTATACCAGGTCATATCTTTTACCCTCTCAGCTAATCATAATTAACTTTGCCTTTTTTTTTAATTGCTGGAAAGTTGATAAATATTTCCCACACTGCAAAAGTAAAAAAGGGGAGAGAGTCATTTGTTTATTTTGCTGTACATTCTATACTTTGTGCATTAATGTTTGCATTGACATTAATGCACAAATACAGTAAAATATAGAACATACAAAACTTTTTAAACTATATTTGGACACAGGAACCCGAAGTCCAATAAACTCATATAAATAGAAGCACAATATACTTACTGGGGACAAGAAAGTATACATTAGGTTGGATACATTATTTTCTTTCATTAGGAAGTATTTTAACTTTTACATTCCTTTTGGGAAACATCCTTCAGGTTTGACATCAGGAGTTCTTCATCAGTTTAATGATCAATTTAATTTCATCAACAATATAATAATCTCAGGCTAATGGTATAATTATTACATATTCAATAATATTCTATATTTTTATTCTCAGAAAATTTGCATGATGGGTCATCTGTAAAAGGCAGAACTTAATATACCTCCTCATGCTAGCTGCATTCATTTCCTATTGGTACTATAACAAAGTACCACAAACTTATTGGCTTCCAACAACACAAAGTTATTATCTTACAGTTCTGTAGGTCAGAAGTCTGAGAGAAGCCACAACCCAGATAAAATTAAGGTGTCAACATGGCCGCATTCCTTTCCAGAGGCTCTAGGGGAGAATCCTTGCCTTTTCCAGTTTCTAGAAGCTTCCCAAAGCACTTGGTACTTGGTCCTCTTTCTCCACATTCCAACCCAGCTACGTCAGATTGAGTCCTTTTCACATGCCGTCATTCTGACCTCCTCTCTGCCTACTTCTTCGACTTTTTTAAATCCCCTTGAGATTGCAGTGGGCCTACCTGATCCTGATAACTCAAGATCATCTCCCTATTTTAGGGTAGCTTAATTTAATTAGCCACCTTAATTCCATCTGTACACTTCATCCTCCTTTGCCATGTCACAACATATCCACAGATTCCAGGAATTAGGACCTGGACATCTTTGGGGACCATTGTTCTGTCCATCACGTTAGCCTTCAGTGTAGTCACACACGGCACTTAACGCATTATTTAAACTGTTCAAAGTATTGTAACTTCTCTTATAAAACTGTTTCAGAAGTCACATCACTTAATTTACCTGAGATCATAAACATTTTAAGTAGAGCTCAGTTGATAAAGTGCTAGTTAATCTAAACAGACAACTATCAGTTAGATTAAGAAACAGAATGTGATCCTAAAGTCACGCGTGTGTGTGTGTGTGTCTTGGAATAGTTGTATGAAATAATGCTTTAATTGGTGCCAGCATCGCTGATATAATCCACTAATACAGTCACCTTGCATTTTTGCTTAAAGATCAGTTTTGCAACATTATAGTCACCTCATACTTGCTGCTGAAACCGTAGATTTACATCTTGGTTCCTAATATATTTTTCCCACACTTCAAAGGCTGGACATAAATCACTAGTAGGATGGCAAAGTAAAAATATACAGTTTCTTAATTGGAATATTTGGCTACAGGACACCCTTCATATCTATTCTTCTTCTATTGTAATTTAGAATAATTTGGGGTTGGCAAGAAGCAAAATTTTTAGTTATCAGTAAATGAGATACATTTTATGCTGTAAATTTATCAGGTCTGCAAGGCAATCACTGTAATATCAAAATTTAGGTAAGGCTAATAGAAATATTAGGAGACAAGGACTATATTGATGAATAAAATCCACAAATGATTAAACCAATGATTTTGTGTCAATATTTGCTTTTATGACATCAAGAAACTTTACAGTTGTTTCTAACATCAGGCTCACATCAAATCTAAAATGACTATTATAAATAAATAACTTTGAAAAAAGTAAACAGCTATAATGAATAAGGTCCTTCAAAGATGAACATTTTTTTTAAAAAAATTAAGGAAATGAATTCTTTATACCTAAAATGAAATTACCCAAATGAAAATGTTAGATATGTGTCTATGTGTGTTTGGGAGTTTACATTTCAATAATTCAAAACGTTTTTCAAGACAGTCTCTTCCTTGAAGTACATCTTCCCCTGGCTTTCAAGACCCTTTACTCATGGGGTTCTCTTCCTTCCTCTCCAGCTACTGTTTCTCAAATACTTGTGTTGGTTTTACTTCATTTTCCCAAACTATAGGTGTTGGGCTGCTCCACGTCCTGGTCTGTGTGTTTTTCATGTTTTCATTCACGTGTAGTCTCTTCACTTTAAATACAGTCAGTGGAGCCACGGCTCTTGACTTCCTACCTGATCAGATAGCTCTTCTCTGAACTCCACACCTGTGTATTCAAATGACTCCATGTCATCCCCACTCGGGCATTACAATCTAAAAAATGTACAAAACTCAGCTCTTCCTATCTCCTGCCTGCCCTCCTTCCCCCACCAAAATCTGTTCTGCCCAATTCTTTCCCATCTTAGGAGACGACAACTCCAGCCTCCTTGTTGCTCAGGATACAGCAAAACCCAAATTTACCCTTTACCCTCACTGTCCCCCCTGCCCCATCCCTATGTCTTATACAATATCAAGTCCTGTCAGCTTTAATTTCAAGGTAAATATGGAATCCAACCTCTCCTCTCAACCTCTACTGCTTTCACTCTGCTGCAAGTCACCATATCTCTCCTCCAAATGCCTGAAATAGCTCTGCAATGGGCCTGTTTCTGTCCTGGCTGCCCTGCAGTCTGACTCCAGCATGGCGGCCAGAGTTTCTTGTTGAAACACATCTGATTAGTGACCTTAATTCCATCTTCACTCTTAATCCTCCTTTGCCATGTAATGTAACAAAGATATCAGATCATATTACTTCTCTGCTCAGTGCAACCCCAGATCTCCTAGGAAAAATCCAAGGTACTTAGACTAATCTACAGGATCTATGTGTGATATGGTTTCCATTATCTCTTAATAGTATCCCGTCCTCTGCTCCATTTCTGTCACTTCCTTCCAGTTATGCTGGCTTTCTTGCTATTCTTCCAATCAGCCAGGCAGGTTCCTGCCCCAGGACTTTTGTTCTTGCTTTTCAACCTCCCTAGAATATGGTTTATCAATATCAAATTATTCATATCCATACTTCTTCTTCTAAGGCTTTATTCAAAGTCACCTTCTCAGTAAGGGAGGGATTCCTAGCCATTTAAAGCTAAAATATCAAACCTCCACCTATCTCTTCAAAACTTTTATTTCCCATTCCACTTTCCTCTCCCTCCTTAACAATGATCATGTTCTATAAGCAATATAAAATTTTATTTCCCTTGTTTACCATCTCTCTTCTCAAAGAGAATGCAATCTCCACAAGTGAATTTAATATAGTAAAGATAGAATCTAACATTTAATTTGGCTTTATTTTTGTTTTAAAAATATGACAAATCTTCAAAAAGTAGAATTCCAATCATCCAAATTGAAAATCCTACTGAACAGTCTTTCAGAACTGGTTTACTTTTCAATCAGTACCACAAGGCTTTCTCAACTATGGCTAAGTTAAACTGCATCAATCAACCAATAAGCGGGTTCTCCAAAAAAGCAGCAAAATTGCATAAAACCAAAATAGTCTTTGTTTATATTTTTATGGCTCATTTAAATTATATCACACATTGCAGCTGGAAGGTACTAATTATACATATTTCTAAAATATAGATAATATAAAAAATACAGAAAAATTCAAGGGATACACATTTTATACAATATCCAACTAAATTGATTTTCTCTTGAAATCTTTTTAAAAATCAGGATGTACATAAAATTTTGTATCAAGTTTAATATATGAATTTCCATAAACAGATCATTATTTAGATTAATTCAAATTCTTAAATTAATTTTAACTTCTTGAGGGATTTCTTAATTTTGGGATACTTTGGTTCACTTCCTAGAGATTTACTCCCAGGAGTTTCATGTGAGAGAAACTGCCTTTTCCTTTTTCTGACAATGACTTGCAAATTGTTTTTCAAAACTGTTGTATTAATTTTCACTTCCACAAGGAATAACTATAAATAAGAGTTTTATCACGTTTGCCAGCATTAGTTTCAAAAGTTATTTGTAATATGATGATTCAATAGGTTAAAATGGCATCCTATCTTCTTTTAAATCCCATTGATAACTGTGAGTTTAACCTAGATAGATATTTTTATTTAAAATACTTTTGGCATCAGTAGACTGACTCAAAATAATTGGATCAAGTGAAATTGCCAGTCACATGGATTGTACGTAGTTACATATAAGTCATATATTGACCCTAATGGCCTAAATATAATGACAGTAAATATCTGTTTGAAGATCCTTACAATCACCTATACATAAAACGAAACGGAAATGATAGTTGAATTCCTCTTTTCAGTGGAGGCATCTACAAAACCCAAATTCAGTTTAATGTCAACTCATCTATCATATTCCATGCAGTGTGAGTAAAATATTGAATAAGACAGTCCTGAGGAGCTCAGATAAGTGAAATATTTGCTTTTTCAAATATTTCAGTCAAATACTTTTAGCGATCAAACTTTGTTCATTTTATTCTCACATTACCAAGAAGTTTCCTAACTTGATGTAGCTGAGCAGTGTAGAAGTTTACATATCAGAATATTTTCTGGTATCTACAGAAGCAACACCTGGACATGTCAGGGTACACGAGACCTCTTCTACCTGCTCTGACATTTTCAAGCTGTCCACTTACTTCCCTGGCAACCTGCTCTTGGAGCATGTAGGGCACTTAAAAGTCAAAACACTATCAGCAGTGATAGTGATGCTAAATTACTTAATTTGTGTTGGCCTTCTCTTTATTCTTCACTTAAAAAATATTTAATAGGGCATTATTCAAATGAATGATACTACATCTATGCAATAATATGCAATAGTCACATCGTATTAACTCTCAGTATGGCAGGGGCATCAACCAATCTGAAATTCTCCTAACCTAATGAGACAAGGAGAGCTGTAAACACATGCATATGCCTAACACTGAACTAGATTTAAATATCAGGTCTGTGCATAATGGTGTTCTTGTTAAATACTTATGAATTCTCTATATACTCACATGGAAGAGAACAGGCTCTAAAATTAGCTGGGTATTATATCAACGTGTGTTTCTTCTATCTAAACACATATTTGTGTACATACGCTTATATGAATGCATGCATCTCAATATAACTACTTTTTAAACTTTAAATCTATATTAATTTCATAATTACATGCAGACATCAATCTATTCATTTAAAAACCACTTAAAAATATATACCAAACTGGTAATAATGGTATTGCTGAAGAGTGAATTTCAAGGTGCATTCTATGTTTTACATTTCTGTATTTTTTTAACAAATTATAAATGTGGATAATATGGAGAAGGATGGAAAGAAGAGAGGAAATTAGGTCTAATACAAATCACATATTTCAAAATGAAGATGTTCTATTTCATCCATGAAAAAAATATTTTAAGAGCTAATACTGCCATTTCTTACAGATGACTTTTAACCACTCTAGAAAAGCTGGAAGATTTAGCATGCTGAGTCAATTCTCAACAAATACATCACCGAAGAAATTGAAACTATAATAATTTACCAACATTGATGTACATCTTTATAAATTATAACCCATTTTGACACCTTGTATTATTTGGTTCTCATGCCTATTCTTATCCCCTTTTGCAGATGAGGAAAAATGGCCTATATATAGGTGACATGTGACACAAGTAATCTATGCCAGGATCCAAGTTCTGCCATGTCTTCAAATCATCATGCTTGTTTTTTTTGGTTTTTTTGGGTTTTTTTTTTCCCATTGTGCTATATACACCGCCAGTTAAGAACTATGCTTTTCAAACCAAAATGCTTTCTTTTACTTCTGGATCTCTGAACATTATAAACTACTCCAAGCACATGGAATTACTAGAGTGAATACCCCTCCTGACACACCAAACATATACATACTCAAAATATTGAAAGCAATTGTATAGTACAGAGCATCAGTATCTTTCATTTACTATCTGTATTAAAGGCTCTTCTAAAAAAAGTAAATTCAAGTGAAATGTTTCTTCAGACTCAACATCTACATTTTCCTTTTCACAGTTTTTATTTCCTCTTGTTCCCACAAATGTTAGCATATGATAATGCATCCTAGATTCTCAGTTCACAGAAAAAACAATAATACCGATAAGCTCTTCCACAGTTTTCTGTTAGGACCCAATGGAACACTTACAAGTTGAAATTCATTCAAAGCAAGAGAAAAGGGATCTTTGTAGAACACCCAAACTGAACTATACATGGACAGTTCCAATGGAAGAGGAGGGCAGTTTTGTCCCCCAGGGAATAGTTAACAACGTCTTGAGATATTTTTGGTTGTCACAACTTGGGGGTGCTGCTGCTAGTATCTAGTGGGTAGAAAACAGAGATGCTGCTAGGCAGCCTACAATACACAGGAAAGCCCTCCCACCTTAGAATTATATAGCCCAAAATATCAATAGCACCAAGGTTAAGAAGCTCTGATCTAGAATATAGTTCTATAGACATGTGTAATGCAACAAGGAAGGCATATAATTAAGCAAATTAGGGAGTCGAAAGTCCTCTACTTGTTTTAAAAAAGCAAAAGGACACCTTATACACGCTCTAACTTAAATCTCTCAGTCTCTTTCTCTCACTTTTTGCCCAACTACACTGCATCAGATACACGCACTTGAGATCAGGTTGCATATATAGAAGGTATAATTCAGTCAAATACAGGAGAAGTGGGGCACACAAACTTGTGAACATGTGGTTTGCATTTAACAGACCACAAAAATCAACAAAAAGCGTAATAATGATGTTTATATAAGTCAAATGAAAAAAAAGTATCTTATATTTACTATATATAGCACCCTTCATCTAAAGAATTTACAGACTTGGACTAAGTGACGCATTCATTCTCATGCTTCCACTATATCCATCCAAATAGCACATCAGAAGGAATAGTAATTTCCAGTTTGCTTTATGTACAGACTTTGATCAAGCACTGGTGGCTATCAACCATGCCTGCAACTGCTGTAGCTAATTACTTTCAACATTCACTGGATAGAGTTACAGCTAGAGTTTCCTGTCACTTACCTTCATTTTACAATTATATTCCCCTTTGCTACTGGGTTATCTTTAAGTGGGCATTTCTGGTGCATCTAAAAAAGCAAATCCTCATTTTCTACCTCCCATTGTTGTCAAAATAGAAAATCTAACTTGACCATTGGTATCATTTTATGTTTTCCTCTCCTTAAGTTAGCTACTCTGTGAGAAAGCATCATCACCACGGTTTATAGCATACTCTCCTCTAACAAGGCCCATTAAATGAACGCCTTGCTAACTGAAGAAATGGGTTGATCTACACTAGGTTAATTTATTATCAGGAAGTCTGAAATTTAACATATAACAGGAGGCTTGAAAGAAACAAATGATGATTGGTTCTCGGACCAGAGTGTTAGACTATAGAACTAATTCTCTACTAGTATCACATCCTGTCTCTCTTCTCCCACATCCAACAAGATACATACGAGATCTAGTCTGGACCTCTAACTCTTGGTTTAGAATTAAATATTTTCTCTGATAAGACAAGACCACTGAAACAGAAGCAGACAATTACTGCATAAGGAAAGCCCCCTGCTTTGAAAAATCTGTGGGTGATCCCAGAGTGGAAAATAAAGGTTCCAAAACACAGTCAGAGCCTGTAGGTTTTTTGTTTTTTGTTTTTTTGGCTGCATAATAAGATCTTTCTCTGATCTGTCTTTCTCAGCTCGAAGCAGTGATGCCATCACCTGAGCAAACCAAAGACCATAATAATTTTAGCTAAGATCTTCATTTTAGTATTTCTTCATTTTTAGCAGGGAAACAGCAAGGAGCATGTACTCTTGATTAATCTGAAAGTTCTTTAAATACAGCAGGCATGGATATAAGGAAATACTTTAATAATTAGGTAATACAATTTTATTTTTCACCTGTTACATGACAGGTTTTCCTAGTTCCACATCTGTACGCACCACACATACACACACACACACAAACATGCATAAGGCATAATTTTATCTTGTTTTTAAGACATGAAAATTAAGACAAAATAATTGTTATTTCAAAACTCAAATAAGTCCAGTTAAAGAAGTTAGAAAATGAATCAGAGTTAACAAAAGGGCATATACTAAATGTTTTGCTGGGCACAGGAGGCTACCTAATTCCTTTTCATTCATCATTTATAGTGCCCTTTGAAAGAAGAAAAAGTTTCATCTTAAGCTTTAATAAGCATTTATGGAAGCGTTTCATGGGGAAAAAATAAATAAATGAAAGAGAGAAAAGAGAAAATGAGCCTTGCCCTGCTGCAGCTTCAGTGCTCAGATCATGTAATTTCAGAGGTTACTGGAAAGGCAATAATTAAAAAGCACTATGGAAATTTCAATTTCAACGTCCCTGTTTCCGTTCTGACAATGCTTTCCCTCACTTTTACAGACAGACATCAATGACAGCTTATTTTCATGCCATTACAATTCAAATGCGCCTTGCATAGTATCCTTCTAACTTCTTCAGGGGCAGGGGCAGATAACAGTACATCCACAGATAAACATAAACAGAGATCCGGCTGGGTTATCCCACTCACATTCCATAGGCTCTATGGCAACATTCTTGGATAAGAAAAAAAAATTCTTTGTAATGTATACAAGCGATAAGGCTCACGAAGCATTAGCTCCAACTTTCCCATTCGCAGCAGATCCTGTGAAACCAACCCAGAGAGGAAGATTTCACCAAATATTGTTTTGACTTAGAACCGGGTGAGCAGCCCCACTGCACGAAAATCTTAATGTCACTCCACAGTAAAGTGTCATGAATTGAAGCCTTACCTTGGCTGACTTGCCCTCATTGGCGGAAACGAACTTAATTTACGAGCAGCACGGAGGGGGCTTCGCCGGTGCCTGCGCCCGCTGCGCGGGTCCTCGGAGAGCCCCGGGCTGGCTCCGCGCTCCTGCGAGCCC
Organism: Eubalaena glacialis; assembly: GCF_028564815.1. Lineage (NCBI taxonomy): Eukaryota > Metazoa > Chordata > Mammalia > Artiodactyla > Balaenidae > Eubalaena > Eubalaena glacialis. Next base: position 16,859,648 of record NC_083719.1, read on the forward strand.
CGGCTCCGCGGCTCCGGCTGCGGCAGCTCCCGAGCGCGCCTCTGATTGGCTGGCACGGCCAGCCCGCCTGATCCTCTCCTTCCCTGTCTCTCCTCCTTCCTCGCCTCCCCGGCTCTCCCGTCCGTCCGCTGCCTTTCCCTCTGTCTCCTCCCCACCCCCGCCGCCCCCATCTTACATACTTTGGGGGCTGCAGAAATTCCACGGCACACAGAACGGGACACCCTTTAGCCCCCTCACAGCAAGGTCGTGGGGAAAACAATGCCATTAATGACAAAGTTAAAATATTCAAAAAACCTGGACCGGCGGCCTCATCTTTAGTATCGCTGCTCTCGAAAAATGATGGCCAGGACTCCGTGACAGTTTAGACCTTCAGTTCTCCGCGGGGGAGGGGAAACGGGGGGGCCAGAAGGGGTTTGACTGTCAGATGGAGTGGGAGTAGCCATCGGGAGGGAACGAGAGGAAAAGCAGGCAGGGTAGGCACTGATGTGGCAGGCTGGTAATAAATTTTCCTATTTCCGTGCAAAGTCGTCACAGCCTGCTAAACATTCAACTGCTGGCTCATTCATCAGTGATGCATAGTCCGGTGATAGCCGTGAGATTTAGCTTGAGTGATGGTCTTTAATGCCTTCCCCCCAAGTACTCAAGGCACGGAGAGTTTATATGAGATAGACCTTTACCTTGGAGGTCGGCATATGTTTGTGAGGATGAATAGGAACCGCAATGCCGTTCCTACCCCCTTTGCTTGTACCAGAAAAACACACACACACACACAAAACTTCTAACCTCTTCTTACTCCGGAATAAATTTAAATGATTTGTAAGGTACATAGCTTTTGATAACAAGGATTTCAGGCCTGATTGGCTATGTTCACAATTGATGTGAAATGACTTCAGCCCTTTCTTCCAACACAAAATCACCCACACTCACTCATTAAGAACATCAAGCATCCCCATTTAAAGGAGTGTAGTAAATAAGTGTAGGAGTTTATCTAAATTGAACGGCTATTCCAAGGATCACTTGGCAGATATATTAAGAATTATACAAGACCCTCAGTCATTCCAACCTCAAAGAGGACAGGATTACTTGCTCTGGTTAGTTGATACTATAAATGCTCACAAGCTAGTGTGATAGAGGGAAAAGGCCCTCTAAAGGCCAGAAGACATGGATTCAAATTCTGTCTCAGACTTTCCTCTATATCAGAACCTGTGTAAGCTGTTTCCATTCTCTGATTCTAAGGAGGCTTCTCTTTAAAATCTAGACACTAATCCTCACTTCAGAGCCTCTCTGCACAGATTCAATGAAAATCTGTGCAATTTTAAAGAAAGGATGTTTTGAATCAACTAGAGTTATATTTGACTACCTTTATTTGGCTTGACTGATGTGAAATGTGGACAGATTTAATTTGCTTTGTGTATGATTAAACAAACCAACAGAAACAACAAAAGCAGCTGATGGATCGGATTCTTTCTAATTGTGAAGGAATTGCACATTTAAGTGTGTTGTTACTTCTCAGGAAGATGTTAGGAGTCAATTAGAATTTGGAAATCTCCAAAAATCTAATTCTCAGGGAAAAGTGGTAGGGAAACAATAGCATCAGAAATAACAAGCCAATGTTGTATTATGTTTTGTACATTCTCTCTCATGCAGTTTCTGATTCAAATGAGATTTCCCTTGCATAGTACCCAGACATAAAATCGTATTCATTTGTGGTTATTGAAAAGCATCCATTTCAAATCTTCCTGTTTTGATGAAGCCCTGGGAGCACAAAGAAAGGAATAGTTATGAAAGATAAAGGCGATAGAAAGAGGAACTTTTGGTCTATAAGGGGTCATGTAGTTTAATTTAAAATTTTCACCTGATGACATTCTCTAGAGAAGCCTAACTCTTTTATTTGGCTGACTCTAGTTGAATGCAATAAAATGTTTGTCAGTTTGCTACAAAAGCTTTTGCTGAGACACCAGCACTGAGCATCCTAGGGACACACTTGAATACAATGTGTTCTTGCTAGTCTTCCTTGGTGGTTCTCCCTGGATAAGACCGTAACAAGCACATCGAGTGGACAGTCATAATGGAAGTCAACAGGCACTTGCTCCTTAGTGGGATGACATGCAGAAGAATTTGTCAGGTCACCAAACAATACAATCTATTTCTAGGAAAAGAACCCCTTCACCAAGGGAGGATTTATATCTAGTAGACTGCCCTCAGATTAAGGGCTTCAGATTCTCCACAAACCCAGTGATGCAACATACAATGGATTTAAATGGCTTCCGAAGTTTACTAACCGCACCAACTTTCCCTAGTCCTAGAAAAGCAAGCCCGTCAGCCACTTAGTGTGTCTCTTCTATTTTCAAGTTAAAAAGGAGAAAGTAAGTGAACCTATGCATAACACGCTGCTTGAGGAAAGCCAGGTTGTAGACAGGTGCTTTTTTTCTCCTTATGTCAAAGATAACTTCAAGAAACTGGACAATGCATCAGTCAGCCGAATTTATTACAGAGCTAATCTCTGAAACTGAAAGCATGGATGTTTCTGATCCCAAGTCCCCGCTTATGTTACCTTCGGAGAGTTATAAGAATCATTTTTGTTGGTGACAGGGAAGCATCCAACACAAGACTGGTGCTGGTCAGACTATAGAAACTGGAAAGATAAAATTGTAATGCTAGACTGTGATCATTCTCTGAGAGACAGACTCAGGAAATTGTCTCTTTAGATGTCATCTCATGCTCAGTTTTACCCTGGAAACTCAGGAGTCTATGCAATGTTTTCAAACATAAATAAAGAAGGAACATAAATGAAATGTATAAATATCCCTTATTATAATTCAGCACTTAGAACAATTAACTACAGAAACATGGTGCCATGACTGAATTTTAATTGAAATGATTATTGAAATTACATTAATAACCAAAAAAAGTGATCAGATTTTTGTGTAAAGAAAAACAGCTGGTAAAACATGAAGCAGTACATGATTTCCTTTGCAGCTATTTATTTTATGTGCTTGGGTGACAAATACTACAGATTATATGTTTTTCTTAAAAGAATAAAAGAAAATTTACACTGATAAAAAATATTATCTCTAAGAATATTCTTAAAATGACCTAATAAAGTTAACCTTTACTCACTCAGAATACTGGGGAAACATTGAGGCAGGAAAATAAAAAAGAGATTAAAAAAACTATTTCAAAGTTAACTATAGGTGTAATTGATTTTAAAAAGTAGTGCCTTCTTTACTCATAATAATAATTAGATTAATAAATGTACCTTTTTAAAGTTTTCTTCAGTGCATGTAAAATACGAAAAAACAACAACAGTAATGAACTTGTTTGGATCTAATGGGGCAGTGTTGAAAACTGACAAAGGGAAAAGTAAAACTCCTCAATTTCTATAGTACATATATTTTATTTCCATAAAATAGATACTTTTTGCACTATACGTGATAGAATAAGGACACTGGGTTCCAAATATAAGTGCAAATTTACTAACTAGTGGACCCTGGTTTGAAGTGATTAACTTTTGGACAAAGATCACACAAAGTACATGCCAGGATTTTTTTTTTTTTTAAATATCTGAAATAATGTCAGTAAACTTTGAAGATTTGATAAAAATAAAATAGTGCAGTAAGAAGAGAGATAAGCAAATATTTTCCCAACTTAAGACAAGATTGAACATGGAGTCTACAAATTAGACATTATTGCACCAAATGTGAAACCTGGCCAAGTTACAATGTGATTTATTAAAGAGATGAGTGGACCAGTAAGGAAAGAAAATAGTGAGACTGCCTCAGTCTGTATCACATTCATATAAAACTCTTTTCAAAATAATTCTATTGCTTTCTATGACAGACATGCTAGGCAGGAACTAGGGGAAATGTACATGATATGATCTTTCTATATGTCGTCATCCTCTCTCGTGATTTCATTAGAGCCCACATGGAGAATTTTAGTACAATTGTTCGGTGTAGCAACTGGTTGAGGCCCCATTCTCTCACATTTAAAAAGGTGGAGGTGCTCTCCTGGAGGAAAGTTTCTGGTAGTAAGCCATAGAGCTCTAACTCCAAACATGATCATGGTTTTATTAATGCTACGAACACTGAAGTCGTCCATAGGAATTTTATACTGGAAGCCAGTATATTTGGATGAAGAACTGGTAAAAAATTTAAGTTCCTGAAAAACTTAAATGTTATCTCAAATCTAACAAAGAAGAAACACTACAGCTGGGTCCAAAAGTAGGAGTGTATTAAAAATATGGCCGTGGAGACAAGTCTTTGAATGAAAACTTATGAATAAGACTTAGACATTTCTACTGACAATAATTTTAGTATAAATCAATTGTGTGATATGGTCATCAATTTCAAAAACAAACTTATGGTTACCAAAGGGGAAAAGTGGAGGGGGTAAATTAGGAGTTTGGGATTAACATATACATGCTACTATGTATATGAAAAATAGATAATCAACAAGGACCTACTGTATATCACAGGGAACTCTACTCAATGCTGTGTAATAACCTGTATGGGAAAAGAATCTGAAAAAGAATGGCTATATGTATAAATGAATCACTTTGCTGTACACCTAAAACTAACACAAAATAAACTTTAAAAAAGTAAACGTAAACAAGTGTCCTTAATAAAAGCAAAGCATGGACATGGGGGTGGTGAGGGTCTTAACTCTAAAATATTGAGACTGTACCTGGTATATTGCATTTTAAGAAGACTTAGCTAATTCCAATACTTCTAAATTAATTCATATTTTTGTAAGCTGCATCATGATACATTCATTCAGTTGACAAAACTAATATCTCTAACTCCTTTCTCTCCCTCAGCCCTGGGATAACCTCCACTCCTTTCTTCCCCCGTATCTCGCCCCTACCTTATCATTCCTCCAGGGGTCAGAACAAAGGTCACCTTTTCTGAGTAAGCACCTTGCTCCAATAGGTTTGACTGACTCTACACTTTTTTGAGGCCATAAAATACTTTTAAAAGTCTGTCAATATCTTATTTAACAAATTGTGTTATGGTTAGTGACAACATGGCATAATCGTTGAGAACATAGAATCTGGAACCAAACAAACTTGGGAAGCTACACAATTCTATATGCTTAAATTGAAGTTTCTTCTTCAGTAAAAAGTCCATAATATTGCCTATCTCTTATGCTTCCAAGGAGGATTAAATATTTTAAAACATATAATGTACTTAAAACTGCACATATGGTAACTTGTATATAAATGTGCTTCCTTTATCATTATATGTTTACATATCTGTCTCCTAATTGAATGCTAGCTAGGAATGAACACCCAGTACCTGGTACGTGCAAATGCAGCTGGGTGTAATGGAGACAACTCTACACTGGAGATGGAAGATCTAGGATTAAGTCACCTGTCTACAACTCATTAAATACAGAGGTGCTTAACCAGCATGTTTTACTCTCTGTACATGCTAGCTGACTTGTAATTCTCAGAACCACCCTCACTTTGCACGGAGATTTTGCAAATCCTTAAAGGGTTTTTCACGTACAAAAGGGTCTGGCATATAAAAGACTTTGAATAAAGTTTAGTTGAATCTCAACTGTAAGTGCTCAGTAAGCGTTCATTAAATAAATTGTGTTTGATTTCTGCACTCCATTTTGTAGCAGAAAAAGTCAAATCACAAATAAACTCTTACCGAAGAGCTTTTTATTAAAAAAGAAAAAAATAGCTTCCATGGGATGTCCTGGGGACATTCGCTCACTCAGTTCAACCTCCCATATCTATCTGTATTTACCTTTCTGGTGTTATATAATGAAAATTGACATTTCAGTGACCCTGAAGTATTGTAAGATTCTTAACTATCAAAGAAATATTATATTGCACACAGTATATAATATTTACAATGCCAGTAAAGAGACAAACACTTAAAAATCATTCTATAACCTCGATTTATAAAAACAAGAGTTATTTAATGTTCAATTAATCAGAACTTCTGGTTAACCAAATCTCTCGTCTTTTCAGAACTATATTTAATTTGCTAATGTACATTTGTAACCATCCCAGACAGAACGGTGGTATACACTAACTTTTTTTTTATTGAAGTATAGTTGACTTACAGTATTGTGTTAGTTTCAGGTGTTCAGCAAAGTAATTCAATTCACTAACTCTTAAACTTACTATTATCAATGTTTTCCCTGAGAACACGATATAAGACACTTTGAAAACTGATGCATATATCTTGTCTTTTAAATTTTAATATTTCAGCTTTTTCTATGCAATTAAAAGCACTTATTAAATATTTTCAATAAAACACCAATGTTATATTGCAAAGCATATATGTATTGATAATACTTTATTTAATCTTCTCCCTGTCATTGAACATTGATGTTGTTTAAGTTTGGAATATTATAAATAATGCTTCTATGAATGCTTCTCTTCCTGGATCTCTGACTACTGCACTTGAATAGACTCCTGGATGCAGAACTACTAATACAATTTATGAATATTTCTTAAAACACATGATTATGTTATTGTTCCCCAGCACATTAGAGAAGAGTAGAAGTTTAATTGGTTCCTCACTACTCTGAACAAGAACATTTCTTTTTCAGTTTGCTTATTCAATGGCTAAAAATTATTATCTCATTGTTTTAATTTCTATTCATGTGATTACTAGAATGTTTATTGACTGCTTCCCTGTTTTCTTCTCATAATTTTCTGTCCATATCCATTCTCCTAGCATGTTATTGCTAATTGAGGATATAATGGACTTAAGTTGCTTTAATGATCAGAAGACATTTAGAAAATTGAGTTCAACACAACTTTCTATACTTCTCACATTTAGCCAGAAAAAGGTGTGTGTGTATATGCTTATAAATTTCTATATGTTTAAAAATTTGTGTTTATTTATAAACATAATAGATGTATACATACATATATATAATTATACATATATACATATGTATATATATGAATGTAAATATGTAAGTATACATGTGTGCATGAAGAGATTTATTCAGAAAATACACACAGAGTATCATATAGCAAGTACTGATATAAGTTCCATTGATGGATTGCAAAGTAGTAAGGCAGATTCTCTGGCTTTAAGTAAAACAAAACAAAACAAAACAAACAAAAAAACCCCAAAAACACTAGAAAGAAACCACTAAAATGCAATGCAACACAATATTCTATAAGCTACATATGGACAGTGTTTTTCATATATTACTAAATTGGTAAATTACTTTTAATACCACACACACACACAGTTGTCCAAACAGAATCCTGACATTAGCTTTGATGTTTGTCCTCACCTCCATGACGAGCTGCACAACCTGATGAAGGGTGAAAATGAAAATGTGGAGATTTGTTAGGAAATATGGGGATTTGTTAAACATTAAGATTTTCAAGACGGTCATGACAAGCATTAAACCAAACACGGGGCCTTTCTGAATGTGGAAGCCTGTGGGATTATAGCAGTTGCATGCTCATGAAGCAGCCTTCCTCACCACTACCATCAATACAGTAGATCCAAGTTCAACTCATCTTGCTTTATTAATAATTCTTAAACCATCCACTGAGCTCTATTTCAAGTTCTTCCTCTTTATAGTCTACCATATTCCACCATCATCTCTTGCCTACACTTTTGCTATTTAGGCAGGTAGGATGACTGTCAGTTACCAAGAGTGCTTAACTTCCATGCCAGGTGACAGCTTTTTCACTTTAAGTGTCAGAGCAGACAGATCAGAGCAGGCGCCCAATGTAAGAAAGGAGTTGGTCTGCCAGGGACACTTGCCTAAGCTTTCTAAGACTTAATAGGTGGCCAAAATATATTGGTTGAATACATGGTGGTTAATTATCACTCTGCATGCTGAATTGCAAGATGATAAAGCTTTTGCACAATTATAGTTATAATTAATTAATAATTAATTTTGCACAATCACAATCCAGAAAGATATAACTAATGCCTTTAACTTGGTATAAGAATAGAAAAGAGAAAGGTACATATATAGATATTTAGAGAAATAATTAACTACAATATAATGCAGCTAGGAATGAATCAGAATTTTCAAGCTTAGTCCTGAAGAAAATGATGCTGTAATTAGTAGGAAGAAGAAAGAAAATAATATCTGGTTGGAAATATTATAGATTCAGACTGGAATTATGCTGATGTTGAGGTCCTAGCTAGACACCACGAGGAGTTATATAAGAGTCACTTGGCAACATGAAACTGCAGCTTGGGAAATAGTTTTGAGTGAAAGACATAATTTTATGAGTCATCTACAGACAATACACTAATAATAAAAGCTGTTACAGCCCCTGAAGGACAAGAGAAAAGTGTCTACAGGATCAATGATAAAGACATCCTAGGTGGTGAGAGAAGGAGAGAGGAAGGAAGGAATGGGAGAGGAGAGGAGAAGAGAGAGATTGTACTTAACAGAAGTCAGAAGAGATGATTAGAAAAACACAACTAAATCTCAAATTGATATGATTTTAAAATATTATTTCTCGGATAAACAACCTAACCTTACACCTAAAGGAACTAAAAAAAGAAAAAACAAATCCCAAGTTACTAAAAAGAGAGAAATCATAAAGATCAAAGCAGAAGTAAATTGAATTTTATATTGCTTATTGGTAAACAAAACCTCTCTCATGTGTACAAAGGCTGCCAGTGTAAAAATTGGAAACTCAATGATAGTGTGGTCACTATGGAAAAAATCTCTGACTAAAAATAGATCAAATTAACTCAGTAGAGATTTGCATAGTCTACAGCATGCAAAACTGGCAATTTTTGTTTTTAATTTTAATGCATGAGAAGCTTGGTCTTCATTTGGGAATGTGTGATTAGTTATACTTTACCATTTTCTTGCTTATTCAGAGTTGTTTATAAAAGGATTTCCAAGCAGTATGCATGTATAATTAATCATAAGTTAGAGAGTATATAGAAAGCAATAAATTGAAATGTGAGTTCTATCATCTTCTCGTACCCTGAATGTGTGGGTGTATATATGTTTGAGTGCACAATAGTAAAGGTAGCTGCTATATATTAAAGGTTATTTATATTGCTACTTTGAAAGAAAACTTGCATCATCACAGAGAGCCTGATTATTTTGAACTCAAACAAACATTTATAGAGGCCATTGACCCCATAAAGAACAGAACAAGCTAAAAAGAGAACAATGTCTCTGAAGTACTGTCTAGAAAAGTGTGTCCAAAATAAATTTCATATTGCCAGTGTTAATTTGGGACTCTAGGAAGATTGGTTAGATCAAAAGGGATTTCACTTACCTGGATCTCAGGGTGCTTTATGTTATTATTCTTTTCCTTTTTGACTGCAAGTCAACTGTGTGTGGTAGGCTGAAATAATTTCTCTGTAGGGCTCTTGTGTTGTATAAGCCCAGTGCTTTTGGTCACCATAGGCTGTGAGAATTATGGGACAGGCTCAGGACAGCAGTGAAAATTCAGGCTTTAAATTCATTGCTTTGCTCAGTGTTTGGCCCTTAGAGTAGCCACATTAAACTATAGGTACTATTAGATTATTATCAGAATATTGCAGTCCTACTAAAACATTAATGTAGGCCACAAGTCACTGCCAGAAAGGAACTGTCATTGCCCTTCTTTGCCTATCTAAAGATTCCTCAAGCAGCCAATACTCATATATTATAGTTGGCAGGTTTATACGTATTGTCCCTAACCACGTGTTTTGCCCATCCTTACTAACTAGTCATTATTGACACTGATGGTTTTCTCACCATATTCTTTAAGCCAGAACTTCTCCTTTCTAAAGTCTCCCAAATCTTTCTAGTACATTTCAACTGTGCTTTGAATTTTACTCTCACCTAAGAGGGATCCAATGATACAATTTTTGTATTAAAACAGCACTGACCCCATTTAATCAACTACTAAATGTATTGTATATTAGACTTCCTTACTGTAAAATCCTTGTCATTATTTTTTTTTTCCAAGGAAACTTAAAAACAAATGCTTAGATCTTAGATAGAGACCAACTTGGGTCAAATTCTGGCATTGCCACTTATTTAGTGTGTTGACATTGATAAGCACTGGCTCTCAGTACATCTTTTGATGGTACAATAAATAGCACATTTCTGGAGGAGAAGTTGTGCTGATTACAGACATTGAAGAAGGTAATTTGTGTAATTTACCTATTACAGTATCTGGTAATACAGTATGTACTCAATTAGTTACAAAAATAGACACAACCTCTCTGTTACTATTATGATTTTACCAAAGGCTATGCATATAAATGGCATCTTCCTAAATGTGACTAAGTTAAAAGTGACTGCAACAAGGAAGAGAAAAATTACAAAAGAAAAACAGGGTATGATTTGGGTTGATAGCAATAGGGCTCATTTTTTGACATCTTGCGCTACTGAGATTACCCACATCTCTGAAAAGTGAAAGGCAGGACTAAAGAAGGGATCTGCTGCCATCCACAATCTGTTCAGGGAAGATATAGATTTTCTCTATTTCAAATTTCCAGAGGACAAAAATCAGAGCTTGGAGATAAAGGGGATTGGTTTGCCCATCACAGAACCTATAGAGCACAACAGTGAGTATGTGAAACAGAGAAAAAGTCAGAAAAGGAATGCAAGCAAAAAGAAGCAATTCACTTTTTGGGTTTGTTTCCTGCAAAGTCATCGTGAACTTAATTATTTTAGGACATTATTGGTGTTGCTTCTACATAATTATGACTGATTTTGTCCAAAATCAGTTTTAACATCTATACATCAGGATGTGGAAAGAAAGATGAATGTGCATTAACACCACTGTCAAGGATTCAAACAATTATTTTTGATGTCTAAGAAGTTGAAAAGGTGCCTCAAGACTACAAAAGTTGTGTAAATCTGCAAACTTTTATGAAAATTACAACATATATAAATAATAGTATGTGGCTTTGTGTGTCTGAGTGTGTGAGTGTGTATTGGAGGGTCGTGGGTAGAAGTTGAAAATAAAAATTTTTTATTACAGCTTTAATCTGCTGGAGGAATATCACACTACTTTATAAAATGTTCTGACTTTAAATTTAAAACACAGATTTCAAATGCACAATTGGCTTTTCCTAGTAATTGTACTGTATTTCCAAACTTTTTAAAAAAATATTCTATGATGACCATTTCTAAACATCTTATCTCTTTATTCTACAACACTTTTTTTTTCTGTTCTGTCAATAAATGACCTCATATCAATTCCATTTAAAAAACAGAAATAAACACAAAATAATTATTTTCTTCCTGTCAGAAAATCGAAACTGCTTGCATCTAATATATTCTACTCATATTCTTAATCTTTCCTATTACAATGATAGGTCTACTCTTATTTAATGTCAACCATTTACTTTTGCTCCCAATCCAATGTGCTAGATATTGTCCTTCATTTTGCACTTTTAATCTTCTAATCCATCAACAAGTCTATAATGTGTTCTAAATCTGGCTGGATTGCCTTTCAATATCTTCACTAGTCCAAGCCACAATCCTCTCTCACCAGGACTCCAACGACAGCATCCTAAGGTATCTCCTGTTTCTCACAAAGAGGACAGAGTGACTATCACATCAGAATCAAATCCTCATATTTTGTCAATTGAACATGTCCTTGACCTGTCCTGTTTTCTTCACATATGTGGAAACTAAAGGAAGGCCCAAATATCCATCTTCTTCCACTCACAAAATTACTTCAGTCAGCCCTCCCTCTGAAGGGAAAGGTAGATAGGAAAGAATAACTTAATTGTAGAGTAACCTAATGTTTTATACATTAATCAACTATATTTTTTTTATAAATATGAAAAGACTATTCAAGAATTAGGAAGAATTTGAGGGAAACTAAAATCAGAAATAAGAAAATCTAGGATAGAACAAGTAGTAACCTTGAAAATGAATAGATAGCACTTTGGGATGGAATACACTTAAAAATTAAGAAAAAAACAGGTGGGCTGGATAACGGAATGGCCATATTAAAGAATACATTGATCACCCAGAAGAAGCCTGAGAAATTTAACACACTAAAGAAGTGACTACAAAGACTACAAAGACCATACCAGTATAAAAATGAACAGGTGGTATATCAAAAAGAAAGAAAAGAAAAAAGAAAAACTTGAAGGGTAAATAAAATAAATAAAAATTTCTTGTGATCAGGAAAAAAACAAATCTTTAACTTGAAATACTCCATTAAATTCTAAAGGAAAATCAGAAAGAGAAATTAGGAAAACAATCCCATTTACAATTGCCTCAAAAATAATAGAATATCTAGGAATAAATCTAAAGAGGTAAATGATCTGTACTTATAAAACTATAAGACACATGGAAAGAAAGAAATTGAAAGATCACACAAACAGATGGAAAGGTATACCATGCTCATGGATTGGAAGAATACTATTAAAATGACCATACTACCCAAGGCAATCTACAGATTCAATGCAATCCCCATCAAAATGCCAATGACATTTTTCACAGAACTAGAACAAATAGTTTTAAAATGTTTATGGAAACACAAAAGACCCCGAATAACAAAAACAATATTGAGACAGAGGAATGGAGCTGGAGGTATCATGCTCCCTGATTTCAAACTATACCACAAAGGTATAGTAATCAAAACACTATGGTACTGGCACAGAACCAGACACATAGATCATTGGAACAGAACAGAGAACCCAGAAAGAACCAACACATATGGTCAAGCTATGACCAAAGAGGCAAGAATATACAATGGAGAAAAGACAGCCTCTTCAGTAAATGATTCTTTTGCATGTAGCTGTTCAATTTTCCCAACACCATACTGGACTACCCTCTCACTCCAAGAACAAAAGTAAACTGAAAATGGATTAAAGACTTAAATGTAATACCTAAAACTATACAACTTCTAGAAGAAAACTATTATATAGGTAGTATACACTTTGACATTGGTCTTAGCAATATTTTTTTGGATATGTGTCCTCAGTCAAGGAAAACAAAAGCAAAAATAAATCAGTGGCACTACAACTAACTAAAAAGCTTCTGCACAATGAAGGAAACTATCAACAAAACAAAAAGGTCACCTAATGAATGGAAGATATTTACAAATAATATATCTGATAAGGGATTAATATCTAAAATATACAAAGAACTCATAGAACTCAACATCAAAAAAACAAACAACTCAATTAAAAAATGGGCAGAGGAACTGAATAGACATTTTTCCAAAGAAGATATTCAAATGGCTAACAGGCAGGTGAAAAAATGTTCAACACCACTAATCATCAGAGAAATGCAAATCAACGACAATGAGCTATCACCTCATGTCTGTCAGAATGGCTATCAAAAAGAAAATAAATGTTTGTGAGGATGTGGAAAAAAAGGAACATTCACACACTGTTGATGGGAATGTAACTAGGTTCAGCCACTGTGGAAAAGAGTATGCAAGTTCCTCCAAAAATTAAAAACAGGTTCTCATACAATCCAGCAATTCTGCTCCTAGATATTTTTCCAAAGAAAACAAAAACACTAATTAGGAAAGATATATGGACACCTATGTTCATTGCAGCATTATTTATAATACCCAAGATATGAAGGCAACCTATACATGAACAAATAAAGAAGATGTGATACACACACACACACAACTGAATATTACTCAGCCATAAAAAAGCATGAAATCTTGCCATTTGTGACAACATAGATGGACTTAGTGGTTATTAGGCTAAGTGAAATAAGTCAGGCAGAGAAAGGCAAATACTGTATGATTTCACTTATATGTGGAATCTAAAAACCAAAACAAATGATCAAACAAGACAGAAACAGAATTATACATACAGAAAATAAGCGAGTATCAATAGTTTCCAGAGATGAGGGGAGTGGGGAAAGAAGAAAAATAAGCGAGGGAGATTAAGAGGTACAGAATTCCAGTTGCAAAATAAATGAATCACGGAGATGAAATGTACAGTATGGGGAATGTAGTAAAAAATTTTGCAATATTTTTGTATGGTGACAGTTGGTAAATAGACCTATCCTAGTGATCATTTTGAAAGTTATAGAAATACTGAATCACTCTCTTGTGTACCAGGAACTAACAGTGTTGTAGGTCAGTTATACTTCAAAACAAATAAATTCATAAAAAAAGAGACCAGATTTGTAGTTCTCAGAGGCAAGGGTGGGGGGGCCGGTGGGGGAATTAGATGAAGGTTGTCATAAGGTACAAACTTTCAGTTATATGATAAATAAGTACTAGGGATGCTGTGTACAACATAAATATAATTAATATTGTTGCATGTTACATGTTAAATTTAAGAGAATAAATCCTAAGAGTTCTCATCACAAGAAAAATTTCTTTCTTTTAGTTCTTTAATTTTTTATCTACATGAGATGATGGATGTTCACTAATCCACTGTGGTCATCATTGCATGATGTATGTAAGTCAAATCATTATGCCATATATCTTCAGCTTATACAGTGCTGTATGCCAATTATACCTCAATAAAACTGGAAGTAAAAACTTCTAACTGAAAATAATTTTTAAAAATACACATGAAAATTTCCAGTGAAATTTTAAAATGCCAGACTAAAGAGAAAATTCTAAAGACTTCCAGATAGGAAAAAAAAAAACAAAACAAAACAATAAAGTAGATTATCTATTTATAACTGAAAACCTGACTGGCATTAGATTTCTCACCAGCAGTAAATATTCGGAGATAGCAGAGCCTATTTGAAACAGATGTTTGAATCTAGCATTCTTGTAGTTTGCTGTATTATCAAAGATAATAGCAAGATGAATATATTTGAACATGAGAAAGTGAAGAAATTTTATCTACACCTGTATATTTTAAGATCATACTATAACCAAAGAAAAAGAATGACAAATGAATACAAACAAAAGGAAGACACTGACACAAGAAATCAAGACATACTTGTTAAGGAGTAGATCCAGACAAAGTGATCATTAAGGTAAGCTTTCCTGATTTTAAGACTAAATTCAGGACTCCCTATACCACTTAAATCAGATTCCTCTGATTTAAGGTAAATGCCTAGGAATCTGGATATTTTAAAAACTTCCATTAATTTTTTCTTATGACTAGACAAATTTCAGAAATTACTATTAGACCTTAACATTTGGAAGACGGTTCTTTGAGCAACAATTTCAAAGATACAGGATTTCACAAATGGACTGAAATTATTGATCTGTCCTTTTAATCAACGTACAAAGCATGAAAAAATTAGATGTTAAATCAATGTAAATCCAAATAACTTATAACACACAAAATAATATGTTTAGCAAAATTGGAGGGGCAAGATGAAAGGTGGACAAGACATCAACAGATACAAACTAGATTTGGGAAATCAAAAAAGAGAAATTTAATTATTTTAAGCCATAAAATCATAGACTAGCAGAACTAAGGAGGAAATAGGTGGTTTAAGTGGGTTAAATCCCTTATCTCTCAATGGTGGAGAGTTGACAGATAAATTTTTTTAAGTTGTGAATATAAAAATATAACAGTATCCTCTACCAGAAAAATTAAAAATAGGAAAGTCTCTGGGGAGTGGGACTTGGAGGAAGAGCTTTTCTTTCTTTCTTTTTTTTTTTTTTAACATCTTTATTGGAGTATAATTGCTTTACAGTGGTGTGTTAGTTTCTGCTTTATAACAAAGTGAATCAGCTATACATATCCATATATCCCCATATCTCCTCCCTCTTGCGTCTCCCTCCCACCCTCCCTATCCCACCCCTCTAGGTGGTCACAAAGCACCAAGCTGATCTCCCTGTGCTATACAGCTGCTTCCCACTAGCTATCTATTTTACATTTGGTAGTGTATATATGTCCATGCCACTCTCTCACTTCGTCTCAGCTTACCCTTTCCCCTCCCTGTGTCCTCAAGTCCATTCTCAATGTCTGCGTCTTTATTCCTGTCCTGCCCCTAGGTTCTTCAGAACCATTTTTTTTTTTAGATTCCATATATATATGTGTTAGCATATGGTACTTGTTTTTCTCTTTCTGACTTACTTCACTCTGTATGACAGACTCTAGGTCCATCCACCTCACTACAAATAATTCAATTTTGTTTCTTTCTATGGCTGAGTAATATTCCATCGTATATATGTGCCACATCTTCTTTACCCATTCATCTGTTGATGGACACTTAGGTTGCTTCCATGTCCTGGATATTGTAAATAGAGCTGCAATGAACACTGTGGTACATGACTCTTTTTGAATTGTGGTTTTCTCAGGGTATATGCCCAGTAGTGGGATTGCTGGGTTGTATGATAGCTCTATTTTTACTTTTTTAAGGAGCCTCCATACTGTTCTCCATAGTGGCTGTATCAATTTACATTCCCACCAACAGTGCAAGAGGGTTCCCTTTTCTCCACACCCTCTCCAGCATTTACTGTTTGTAGATTTTTTGATGATGGCCATTCTGACTGGTGGAAGAGCTTTTCTTAAACATTTTGAACTGTTGGAATTTTTTGACCATGAGAATACCTATAATTTCTTGACTAACAGCAACTGAAATATCCATTAAAAATTAACATTGGAAGCAAATAAGGGTTAATGCTCAGATTGATGAACTATGAATTTACTTTTAATTTTCTCTTTTCCTACTTCACTGTTTCCATATATTTCTCAATTAGCACATAAAATTTTATAATTAAAAAAATAAACTATTTTAATTGTCTGTTTAATCATTACCATGACTTTAAAGACATTGTATTGATTTAGACATATTCCATGAAACACAGTACTTAGCTGCTATATGCATGATAAATCCGTTGCATAATGAATAATTTCTTGAATACTATACATTTCTAGTACAAACATAAAATAAAATGCATTTAACTGTTTCTTTTCAAAATTGCAACAAAAGCATTTTATAACTTAAAGTTAACTTAGAAAAAACATGCTGCATTTATAAGAAGAAATTAAAAATTGTTTCAAAGGACCTAAAAGATGCACTTTATTTGATGAAAAATTAAAAATGTCAATTCTCAGTTAAACATGTTAACAACTTTACACAACCACAACCAAAATTTGAACGGAATTTTTTTTTTAATTGGCAGATAATGTCAATTTCATTTCAAGATTGATTCACTGGAGGTACCAAGACAGTTTTGAAAAAGATTAGTCATACTGAGACTTCCCTGGTGGTGCAGTGGTTAAGAATCCGACTGCCAATGCGGGAGACATGGGTTCAGACCCTGGTCGGGGAAGACCCCACATGCCGCGGAGCAATTAAGCCCGTGCGCCACAACTACTGAGCCTGCACTCTAGAGCCCGTGAGCCACAACTACTGGGCCCCCGTGCCCTAGAGCCTGTGCTCCGCAACAAGAGAAGCCACCGCAATGAGAAGCTCGCACACTGCAACAAAGAGTAACCCCCGTTCGCCGCAACTAGAGAACACCCGTGCACAGCAACGAAGACCTAATGCAGCCATAAATAAATAAATAAATAAATAAATAAATAAATAAATAAATAAATTTAAAGATAAGTCATATTGAATTGACCTATAAACATCAATTACATTTTGAGTATAAATTTTAAATGTAGCTTATACATCAGTAAATGATTCAATGTAACCAATAACAATGTGAGAAATATATACAGAAGATATAAAAATTTACTATATAACAAAGTGCCATTGAAAATTAGAAATCCAAAGAGTTATCATTTATTAACTACAGAAGGTTAATTGGCTAACCATTTGGAACAAAAATAAATCCTGATTCTAATCTGATATATACCAACAACCGTTTCTAGGAGTAAATACTTAAAGATTAGAGTGTTGATTTAGAAATCTTTCCATGAAGACACAGTAGATCAGTATTTAACTGATCTGTGCATGACAAATTTGTTGAATAAATAAATGATTTTATAAAAAATGGAATACATGGCTTCCCTGGTGGCGCAGTGGTTGAGAATCTGCCTGCCGGTGCAGGGGACACGGGTTCGAGCCCTGGTCTGGGAAGATCCCACATGCCGTGGAGCAACTGGGCCCGTGAGCCACAACTACTGAGCCTGCGCGTCTGGAGCCTGTGCTCCGCAACAAGAGAGGCCGCGATAGTGAGAGGCCCGTGCACCGCGATGAAGAGTGGCCCCCACTTGCCACAACTAGAGAAAGCCCTCGCACAGAAATGAAGACCCAACACGGCCAAAAATAAATAAATTAATTAATTAATTAAAATGAATAATGTTTTTTAAAAAATGGAATACATTTAAATGCTGTGAAAAATACAGTTAGATATCCATAAAATCTTTGAATGTGGAAGGAATTTTTAAGGATGACTCAAGATAGAGAAACAATATAGTAAGTGTTCATGGAAGAAAAAAAATATCAGAGTGAATAGATCAGAATTAGCAAGGCAAAAAGTAGCAGGAGCTGAGATCAAAGATGTTTACTGAATATTTGAAGTGAAGTACCTTAGTGGAAATAGTGGTGTGTTTGTGTGTGTGTGTGTGTGTGTAGATAATTTGTCTACAAACTAAGGCTTACAGGACAAATTGGCCTTCCACATATTTTGGTATGGTATGTGGACAAACATTTTTGAATATTTTTCAAATGGTTAAGAAAAATCAAAGAAAGAATATATAGTGAAATGTGATTATATGAAATTCAAATTTCAGTGTCCATAAATAAAGATTTATTGGAACACAGTCATGCCCATTTGATTATAGTCTTTGGCTACTTTCATGCTGTAGTGGAATAGAGTAGGTTTGACAGAGACCATATGGCCCACAAAGCTGAAAATATCTACTATCTAGCCCTTTTCAAAAAAAATTTGGCTTATGCTTAATGTAGACATATTTTTTGTGAGTTTTTCAATACATACCACATACCATCAATTTGATAGGCAAAATTTGACTAATTTTCATATATAAATAATACTTTAAACTTTATATGAGCTCTGGATATACATCATTTATAACGAAAATGCCAGATTGCTTTGAGAATTGGGCAACATGCAAATATAATTATATTTATTTATTAGAAAAAAACACATACATGTAGAAAATCAGTGTACATGCCTTTGTGATACATAATCATGTTTGCCAATTTTGTGGTTACACTGAATTTCTCAGAACAAGCTTTATTTTCCATTTTAATTAAGCCAAACATTTAATTACATTTCCAATATTCTGTCAGCAGAAACAAATCAATAAATGTAGAGTGGAAAATTATGAGAGCTGGTCTTTAATATCCCATCACAAACAGAGCATGTGATGGGCAATCTGTTCTTTGAGGGTACATAACAACCATGCTTCCCATGAATGTTAATTCCACTAAAGCATTCAACTACAGTACAGAAAGTTTTTTAATTTTTAGCTAATATCTTTTAGTTAAAGTACAAAATCTTGAAAGTATATCCTATTTATAGTGATACCCTGCCCCTTGGGGTTTTAATTTCCAGCACAAGAGAATTCAATAAATGAATGGATAGTGCTTATCAAATATAAAGTTTGCTGCCAAGCAAATAATGCTCTGCTCAAATTCATATCAATAAAATTATAAAAACACTTAAAATTTTAATTTTATTTTCAGTAGTCAATATGTCTAGAGCAATTTGATAGGTGCTATGGAAAATAAATGGTATCTGCCCACAAAGTAATTACAATAATACATTAGATGAAGTCTTGTAAATGTGAAAAAGGAAATAAAAAACTCATATCCAATGAGAGATATCAGTGTAGAGAAATAAATGTCTTAGAAGGGTTTTCTCCCATCAGCTCTCCTGGAGGACTATGCTTCGGTATATCACCTGGATTCCAGAATCTCTCCTTAGGTTTGCATACTCAGAAATCTGACTCTGTTACCATCTAAGTACAAGTCAATTTCTCAGGACCAAACTGCCATTAACCAAGCTCACAAGACTGATGTGTGAAATCAGAATGGGGATGGGTTCATCTATATGGAGAACTATCACTGCCTTTTAAAAGAAATTTTTATTGGAGTATAGTTACTTTATGATGTTGTGTTAGTTTCTACCGTACAGCAAAGTGAATCAGCTATATGTATACACATATCCCCTCTTTTCTTGACTTCCTTCCCATTTAGGTCACCACAGAGCACTGAGTAGAGTTCCCTGTGCTGTACAGTAGGTTCTCATTAGTTATCTATTTTATACATAGTATCAATAGTGTATATATGTCAATCCCAATCTTCCAATTCATCCTACCCACCCCCTTTCCCCCTTGGTATCCATGCGTTTGTTCTCTACGTCTGTGCTTCTATTTCTGCTTTGTAAATAGGATCGTATATCACTGCTTAAGAAGAGCAAAATAGCAAGTTCTTACATGAGTGTATCCTCTCTGTTGAAAAAGGAAAAAGTCAAGTTATAATGTAAAGATAGCTTTGTGAGAACACAGAAGAAGAGCAAAGGAAGTTAATAATATCATTCAAATACTTAATGGCATCTAACTAGATAACCTAATTCATCTTGCTTCAAAATATGGTAACACCTGGCCAGAGCAACCTCGTTATGAATGGAAAATGCTGATATTTGCTCCTTATTCTTTGTTTCCATGGCTGGTAATAGCCCATTCTCAAAGATACATTTTTTATTTTTAAAATTTAATAAATTTAATATGGTTGCAGTTATATTTTGCTGGACTGAGAGCTATTCTATCCTCTTCTTGGACGATGTGTCAACAGAACCCTCGGGTACTTACATAAATAAATAATGGAACAGATTATATCCTCCATTTAACCCTACATGTTGGAAAGTTGTGTGTGTGTGTATATATATATACACCAAAAACATAGTATTCCAGAACTAGAATAACAATGATCTTATCCCCTAAAGCTGGCCTTCCCCCTATATTCTCCTATTTCAGTGAATGACATCATTATTGATCTAGTCACCCATTTCAAGGATATAGGGATCACCTTTTATTTCTACCTCATCTCATGCCCCACAAACATCGAGTGTATCATTATACGCTATCATTTTGCCTCACAAATAGCATTTCAATTCCATTCACTGTCTTCTATCTCAACAGACATCTTTCTTGCCCAATTTATCATCATCTCTCCTCTAAACTACAGAAATAGTTTCTTAACTGGCTTCTGCATGTTAACTGTTATCCCCATTCAAACCATGAGTTATTTCCAAATATAAGCCTGATGCTTATGTTCACGTCATTAACATCCTTTGATTGATTTTACTGTTTTTAGAGTGAAGAGGGAAGTCCTTACTTTGACAGTTAAGATGAAGTATCATTACTTAGTTGTTGTTTGTTAAGAATCTGAAATGTGCCTAGGACAGTGAAAGTGAGTATTTATAATTGTTCAATAAACATTAAAATCTGTCTCAGTGATATACATCCTGAAAACAGGATCTGTACAGCTACACTGATGAAGTACTTAGTTTTAAATAATGAAATCCAAAATGACTTCAAAGAAAAGCTGGCATAGGAAGAATAAGAATTTTGTTATGAAAAGCAGTTGGAGAGGACATTTTAGTCTAAGAAGGGCAACATGGTCAAAAGTACAGTTAGCATTGTTAAGTGTTTTGTTTGGACTAGGAGGGATCAAAATTGGACATGACACCAGAAGAGTCACATTTGTAGGGTTCCTATCCCAAACATTTCCATGCTTGTCACCAAAGCACTCTTCTCTGAAGCAAATTCTTTTTGCTGCTTTGTAATGATATAACAAAATTCCTCTGTAGTTGTCAATTTCGATCCCAGAAGAATGGGCAAAATAAAAAGACTTTACTTCATTCTTTTACTTGGAGGACACATCAAGAGGCTTCCCAGGGAAATTAAAATCAATTCTAAGCTTCTAATTTGTATATTCTCATGTAAGAGCATCTATAACAACTGTTATAGTACCATTAAAGCAGATAAAATTACTTGAGTAAATAATTAAGACAATGTCAAAGCGACAACTAAATATTTCTGGTAGTGGCAAGAACTATCCTATAGTCTAAAAGCATATGTGCTACATTATGTACTTTATTTCTCATTTATGTCAATGAAGCTATACCTCAAGAGAAAAATAACTAATTCCTGTGAAGTTTGAGAGTGTGTTTGAGACACTGAAATTTCAGTGTTTCCAGCACCATCCATAGTTCTAGAAAAAATTATTTGAAAAAGATTTTCAGTGTTATTCAGATTCTTTTTATTCTTAAAAGTTAAGGCTTGCCTTTCCTAAACAGATACAATGAAGATTAGAATTACTTAAAAGTCTGGAGATACCCCCTGTCAAATGAACCATTGATGTTTCCAAAATTAAAAGTCTGGAGATAAAGAAAATTTAAAATAAAGTCACTGGACCTGTTATTTTAAAACACTAGCCATGAGCACCTTTATCAAAGATATACTGTCCGTCAGTTGCATCTTCTCCAATGTGTGTTGTATATGTGTTGTATGTGTGTGTGTGTGTGTATGTGTGTGTGTGTGTGTGTGTGTGTGTGTGTGTGTGTGAGTGTGTGTTTGGAAGTGCTTTATAAGGAACTGAGGTATTATTTCAGGGCAACAAGAAATACTGAAGAATCACCACTGATCATTCTACTATCTCAAAATATCTACACAAAATTAGTTGTTTTGTTTTCATTCTTCAAAATTACCATTAATTCTCAAAGCTGTTGATATTGTTCCCATAAATATTGTTTATGAACTGAATATGTTTTCTATAATTAGCAAATAATAATCATTAGGCACTGCTTCCATAGTATTCAGAGTTTTTTATATCATTTATCTGAATGACAGGACCATAGATGCCAAGTAAGCTTTTGAAAATTTTTGAAAATTTTCCATGACCATACATTTTGGAATGATACTAAAAAGTTATTAATATTTGCCACTAATAGGAAGTCATTATTTTTTATAAATGAATCTGAAAATGGAAAATAATTTGTCAACTTTCACATGCTGATCTTAACTTACAAGCATGTATTATTATACTATGAACTTAATTATAATTTATGAAATTATAATACGGTTCCTATTTCAAAGGCAATCTATTGAATATGAGGGGAGGGGGCGCTTGATAGTTCAAGTGCAGTAGAATAATGTCACTAGGGTCCCTGGTTCAACGTGGGGAATGCCCTTACTGAGCCCAAATCTCGCTGGCTCCTTTCTCACTGAGTCCCTCTGTCCCTGGGTTCTCTCTGTAGTTCTACGAACAGTTATGACCCTGTTAAGTTTTGTATTGCAGCTTAAAAATAGGGCTTAACTTATTAGATTGATGACCAACCAATTTAGAATGTCTTTAGATTCGTTTTTTGTCTTGGACATTAAGGATGAGAAAGATTATTTTTAATGCCTCTTAGTATCTGATTCTGTTTATATATTTGTATCAATTGGCTAATATCATGATGAGTTTATAGATACCATCCATATCAATAATAGCTAAGGCTTCTATTTCATCATTTCCTCAATTTAGACTTAAACATTTCAACATAGATCTTACAAACAAGCCTTAGGGTACAACATAGATATTTAAAATTCACACCTATCAAAGTATTTTTACATACCAAACTTTAAGGGAACCAAAAATTCCCTTTGTAACTACTGTATTATAACCATATTATGAGGCTAAAAGTAGACTGTCACTTGGTTTTATGCAGCCAAGTGTATTTTTGATGTGCTTTCCTCAAATGCTGTTAACAGTAAGGAAAGTTGTTTATGGTGCAATCCAAAATATTTTTAGATTACTTAAGTCAATAGGTACCCTGCTGCTTCATGTATCATTTAAGAGAATGTATTGCACTGTGGTTGTATGAAAATTTCAATGACAGGCTATTTGTGAAATTTCTCTATTACTTCAAGAGGGTAAGAGTAGGGGTTCTCCAAATATGCCAGAAAGGTATAGTGTTACTGCACTTTCAAATTAATGAGGTCAGTCCAGTAGTGAATATTCAACTGCATTTCAACATGTTTACAAGAGAAGGCTCTCTGCTAAGTCCTGCCTATAATTTTAGGATACAAAGAAGAAAAATCTATAGTCTCTGCATATACACCATTTTTGGTGTATTAGAGAAGAGAGAGAAACAGATGGTGGAGGTTTGATACTGGCAATGTGATAAGTATTGCTATGATGGGATAAAGTCAGGATGAGAACTCTTCCAGGAAATGGCATCTAATCCAGTCTGAGAGGAACGAGAAAATCTTCCCAGAGGCGATATACTATGCTGACACCTGAAGGGTAGATAAGAGATAATCATGTAATAAGGGCATGAGACAGTCAGAATCTTCCAAAGCAAACAACTAGATTTAAGTTTTCACTCGTGTAATAAAGTAAAGATACAAATACTTGTTCATGTAGTTAAAAAGTCAAAGACTAAGCATAAGAATGATTCGGCCGTCTTCTTACAGAGTCATCTTTCTGTAACGCTAGACAAGATGTAAAATGTTATGGATGCGAAGTGGAGAAGAAGTAGTGGTGTGAATCCAGAAAGCTGAAGTCTCAGCCTGAGTAAGCATCATTCAGAAAGAGCGCCAATGAGCCAGGTGGAGGCATGCATGTAAGCATCCTATTACTTGTTTTCTTGCCAACTGAAGAAGAATTTGATGATAGTAAACTATTCAACTATTGATCATTCAGTCAGGAAAGAAACTTGTCTGAGTTCTGATGTCCCCTTTTCATGTAGAGATTATTCCTCAGTGACCCAGGATGTACACATATTCCTCTAATGAGGAGGGAGGAACTCTGGACTTCCATAGAGCTGGCGATAAGATGAAAGGAAAGGATATGTTCTGGATCAAGAGTGTCAACAAGAATAATCACAGAATCTTGTAGAGTGGGGACAGTAGAAGAATGAGCCAGGGTTTTTGAAGGAACTTCTAAGAATCTCTGTGAATGATAGAATTGCACTTCATGTTGATTACAAACTCTGGTTCAGAAATGGAGATAACACATATTTAGCCATGAAACAATGCATGGTTTACCTGGATCAAGTTTCCCATAGGTCCCAAACTGATAAAAGTGTGATCCAATATTTACTCTGTGCTCTGAACAGGGCAAATGAGAGAGAAACAGAACTGGCATAGCTCCCAGAAGACAGAGTGATTGGGCATACACCGCCTGTCAGAGGGATGTGGTACAAATAGCCCAAGGATCAAGAGCATATCACAAGTACATGTCAGAGCAGTGGGGGTGTATGTGAGTCAAAGCAGAAGCCTGGTCAACAATTGAGGTGCGAGATCTAGGACAAGATAGAAAGGTTAATACCATGTCTACACGTGTGGTAAAGAAAAATGAGGATTTAGAGTTAAATTAGGGTACCACTTTACTGAGTATCTCCAGTATGCACTGGAGATAATGAGTTTGCATTCCATCAGCAGAACGTCACACAGTTGGACTACTCATCATGTAGGTGTTTCGCCCATTTGGCGCAGTAAAAAGACAAGAGAGCAAAGGAGCTGGTAAAATTGAATGAAGTTGTAAGTGAATGAGGTCTTCACTCCATAGGGAGGGAGCACAATAAGAAGGGAAACTATTAAATCAAGGGATTGAACATCTTGGGAAGATGGAAATGTGAAGGGAAAAACTCATAGAGGTATAAAGAGAAGACACTGAACTGTACCTGTTCAACTTAGATTTTCTGAAAACAAATTCTTTACTCCAACAAAAACTCAATGCTGCATATATTTGCATTCACTCAGAATGCTGGTTGTAACAGAAGGCATAAAAAGATGTAGAGAGACAGATTTCCATTGTTCAATTTTAAGTGAATGGTGACATACCTAGCCTTTGTTCCAGAAAAATCGTGTTAGTATTATCTTTAACTTTTTGTAAATCTCTGGTCAGGGTTGCAGACTTCTTTTAACTCATAAGCTCTACTGGTTTCTTGAATGCAAGTTTACCTCTATAGACCAGGGCCCAGTGGCCAGTAGTTTGTAGTTTCCAATTCATATTAAAATTGCCTACTGGTAAATAGAAGACAACAGTTAATAGTTTACAGGTATTATAAATGTACATTTTAATAATAATGCCCTTTATTTGGTTTTCTCTTTCTCATGTCTCACTGTCCTTTTTCCAAGTAAATGCATTGTCAAAAGAAGACTGTCCACATTGTCAATAATTTTCAAAATGCATTTCAAAATTCCTTGGGGAAAGAAATTGAAGATTTTTTTAAATTAAAGTTTCACTTAAAATATCAAATAATTTTTCAATCAGTGTGCTCAATATCTTTACTTCTGAAGGACTAAGTATGTGCTGAAAGCCCTCAAATATTTTAGGAAGCATTTTCCTTGGAAAATTAGCTCTGGCTAAACAAGAGGCTTTTTTCCCCTTAAATTGAGATTTTTATATTGCCAGTTTGGGAAAAAAAAATATAAGTTTTCTATTCTATTTATAAGGACATTTTCACTTCCAGAAAAAATAAAGTCAAATTTGCTATTTTTGGTTAGATATTGTTTCCCTTCCTTTTGCCACTGAGGAAAGAAATGTTATTTTCATGGATAACATTAGACTCATGTCTCAATAAACCACTTGTAAAATTATTAACAGGTGAACTTTCTTTAGTATCAATAGAAAGAAAAAAGTGTCACGAAAAACCTAAAATTGGCAAACCCACATATCATAAACATTAAAATGTCCGTTACATTTAGAAAAATCACTCAACTTTCCATATCACATATATTTTTGAGTGGCTAGATTATTTTAAAATCATCTGACAACTGTAGAGAGAGAACTGGGGTGTCACATCAGTGGCCAGCAATTGGTGCAGCGTATTGAAAGAACTAGTACTTTCCATAGAAACAGATTGGCAAAGAAACCGCAGTTAAGAAATATAGTTTGGAGAAGGTGGATAAGCAAAACCAAAGCTCAGTTTTTTGAGTCTTGAAGCAAGAATTGGGCATCTCTCAGTAGGCCTTATAATGTATGTAAGAAAAATAAAGGAGAATAGGATACAAAGTGGCTAGAAACTTTTCTCTTAAGTACACTGTTAAGTATTATCATCCCCCTTAGTGAATTGGAACTGGGCTCCATGCCTTATGCATTAGGGTTAGTTATATAAAAGTACATACAGTAATACATGTAGCAGTCTTTAGTGACTGTATGAGTTTAACATCCTCAACAAGATCTTGATCACAAGGGTTCATTCTAAGGCAAGACAGAGAGAAAAAGATTTGGGGGATGGAGGGAGAGAGAGATGCGACTAACAAGTAATGCTTATGTGTATTTACTGTGTCAGAATATTACTAAACACTTTAGAGAATTTACCATTTGATTTCCATAACAAGATGAGGAAGGTACTATTTTTTTTTTAATACAGAGTTTTTTGTTTTGTTTTGTTTTAATAGATGCTTTTTTAAAAATTATTTATTTATTTATTTATTTATCTATGGCTGTGTTGGGTCTTCGTTTCTGTGCGAGGGTTTTCTCTAGTTGCGGCGAGCGGGGGGCACTCTTCATCGCGGTGCGCGGGCCTCTCACTATCGCGGCCTCTCTTGTTGCGGAGCACAGGCTCCAGACGCGCAGGCTCAGTAGTTGCGGCTCACGGGCCCAGTTGCTCCGCGGCATGTGGGATCTTCCCAGACCAGGGCTCGAACCCGTGTCCCCTGCATTGGCAGGCAGATTCTCAACCACTGCGCCACCAGGGAAGCCCGGAAGGTACTATTATTAGCCTTTTGTCATGGCTGGAACTGAGGCACCGTGTGGTTGAGTAACTTGCCGAGGTCACACAGATGTGGGCCCAGTGCCCAATGCAGGCATTCCAGACCCACAGTTTATTCACTTAAACATTCTTCTGTTGGGCCCATGTTAAAATGATACAGGTAGAAACACAAGCATAATTATAAGTGAAGTGAGGCCCAATATCCAATTGAAATAGACATAGAGCTTTTACACTCCATGGCATGACTTTCTGAAATAAAATTCTGCTGCCCAGAGTAGAATAAACACACAAAGCATTCACCACTTGGAGAATTTTTTTCTAAATCGAGCCTTGCTTTTGAGTAGGTATGATACAGAGATGCAGTACCTAAGATAAAGTAAACCATTTTGTATTGTAAAGAATTTTTAATATTTGGTGTGAGGGACCTGAAGAAAATTAAAAGGGATATTTATGATATGTACATAATTTTTTTATAGAAGTTTTCCTAAAGCAATACTGTAAGGTTATAGAGGCAATTAATAAAACACTGAATAGGAGAACAACCAAGAGTTTTCTTTCAAGGAATGAAAATGAGTAACTAGAACATTCAGATCAGGCAGAAACAAAGTTTCAGCACCTTAGATAGAAGATCATTAAGTGAGTCATCTGAGAATAAGGCATTGGTAATGAACTTGAGGAGGTGAACAATGCCTTGGCATTTTCATGGTATTCAGCACCAAGAAAATATCACTAAACAAGAAATGAGTATTGTACTGATTATATCTAGACAAT
This sequence comes from Eubalaena glacialis, assembly GCF_028564815.1. NCBI lineage: Eukaryota > Metazoa > Chordata > Mammalia > Artiodactyla > Balaenidae > Eubalaena > Eubalaena glacialis. The sequence continues at coordinate 16,887,918 of NC_083719.1, forward strand.
AAAATAAGAAGGATAATGTCATTTGAAGCACAAAGCAGAGTAAAATTAAAGAATGTCTGCTTAAAATTGACAGAGGAATGACTTCTAAATGAATGGAGTTTACATACTTTTTACTGATGACATGTAGTAATGTAGAGTCATTATAACATCATCTCTATAAATACTTGAACTGGATGAGAATATTGGGGAATGACATAAACTATCACTCACAGGCATTTGAAAACATTTTGTTTTCTAGTAAGCAGACGCCATACACACAGCAGTTGATAAATACCGGACTAATAAAAATAGTGTGGTTAAAGAGATTTTATCCCCAGAAAATAACCCCTTTAGGGACATCACAAGGCAATTGATTTTTCAACACATTACATAAAGGACAATTCTGTTTTGCAAAGGAGTAACCATCAGGCATCTTTATTCTATTTTTATTATTTATGTCTTCCTCCACTGCTCACCCGTAATCTGTGCTTCTCTGAAAATCTTGTATTTTTATACCTTAAACACCACAAAGCACTCTGAATATTGACTACTCCCTTGAGTTCATATTTACCGAGAACCTGTTTCTCCGTTGCTACATTATATGTTTTTCATGTGCTAGTTTTAGTAAAATGATTCCATGAAAATAATAAGGAAGTAGTGGATAAGTCTTGGGAGCTAATTTGCCCCATAAACATTATGAAATACATTGATTCTATACAATCTGATAAAACTGATTCTGTTTCTAGTCCAATGTTTAGATGAATGATATTAGCATCTGCTCAAGGGGACTCTATGATTCATATTTTAAAAAGCATTTAATCAAGGTATTAAATAAATATACAAGATTTGACAATAATAATAGGAGAGACCAAAAAGACATTCTTTGCTACATATTTTAACTAGATCCATACCTTTAATATAAAGGGTCCATTAGCTAACTGATCCCTTCTAAATATTCCCCTTAAATTAATTTTATAGTTTTAAAGTAATGATTCATTTTGGAAAGAGTTATAACAATTTAAGCAAATTCTGAAAGAAAAAGGTTGAAAGATAAAAATTAAGAATAAAAAAAATCAAAGAACTCCAAAGCTTTATATTAGAGATAATTTAAGTTTAATATATTTTATGTAGTTTATTAATGTAAGAGAACTCTATGCAAGTCTACTTTGAAATTAGAAAGGAAAAAATACCATGCATATATAATGGACTGAATTTTCCAATGGTCTGTATTTCTACTCAGTTGTATAAAATCTCTGTCTTCTAACATCTTTCATATAGCTTGCAATGTAGAAAGGTTTGTAGTGGATAAGTTTATAGCAGATAGGTAAAGGATCATTTTCAACCTTTGTGGAAATAGCCAAATTTTCTTCCACAGAATCTATCTTTAATATCTGCTACACATTTTTTCCTTTTTTTTTTTAACTTTAAAATACACCACACCTAATAGAGTATTTATTGCCCAAATATCTGTTCCCTCTTGGAATTCCTTTCTATATCAATGACATCATTCTGATCCAACATCTTCTTTTACATCCTTTCTCCACTTAATTAATTTGTAAGTCACATCTGTATTTCAGAGATATCTCTCAAATCACAGTCTAATGCCCACAGCCCTCAGCGTTGCCTTTGCTAAGGCACTCATCATGTCTCAAGTGCGAATAACTCTACCTGCCATCCCCTTTCTCTACCACTCTCATTTAATTGTTTATATTGTTCCTTGGCCACAGTTCTTGGTTATAGAAATAGAGATCCACGTTAACTAGTTAAAGAAGAAAGGGGTTTATTACTCTGTACACAAAACTCATAGAATCTTCAATGGGACTAAAAACAAGAGACAGTGCTGAGCTTCCATGAAGATTTCCGAAAACTCCACCACAGAACTGGGCTATCAAATGAACAATGTTAGCATGATCATGACAGTAATCACCCCAGAGTCATACTGCCTGTGAACTAAGACAACAACATGCTCTGTCTCTCTCCCTAACGATTCAATTTGGCATAACCTCCCATTAGCGCACTGATTACAGAATCTTAAATTCCACCTGGAACTTTTGCAATGGAGTCTGGAAAATGCAGTTTTTAGTTTTCCAGCCAAGAGAGTACAAGGAAGGGTCCTAGACTGAGCATTACGCAAATGAATTTACAACATCCATCACGTATTGCAAACAAATTATATTTATAAAAACCTAATCTCATCATGAAACGACCATTCTTCCATCAAAATGTTTTAACTAACCACTGTCTAAAGGCTAAAATTCAACCGTATTAATATTTCTTTACATATCCATTTATATATGCTCAAAAACTTGCTTTAGAGTCCAATTCAGAGCTTAGTCTTCTAGGCTCTTATTCTAAGAAATACAATATAGATCGTTGCTATTAAAGAATTTAAGCCATAGGTAGGGTACTAGGTAAAATACATAATAAGCAAAGTGAGCTGGGGTGATATAATAGTGTTGAGAAAAATGTCCCATGAAACCTGAAAAGACTAATGTGAGCTTAAGAAAGGGAGAGGTGAGGAAACTTCAAAGAGCATGTAGTATTTCAGCAAGTTTTTGAACCACAGAAATGTCTTGGTCTGGTGGCCATGTAACTGTGGTGAAGAGAAACAAAGAAAAGTAGAATTTATAGACTTGTATGAAGATACGAGAATACAGAGTACGTAAGAAAATGAAAAAGGTAGAGAACGTAAGTTTTTAGGAATGACTAAAAATTTGGTTTTATATGTTGACATGATGAGGCAATAAGCAGATGAAGAAAATTTCTCACTGGCCCTACCAAAGGGTTTTAATTGTGTCCTATAAGTGATTGAGAGCCTCTGAAGGAGTTTGAACAAAGAGGTGAATTTAAGTTTTTCCTGTTGGTATGATGGGGCATAGACTGAAAAAATGGCAAGGCTAAAGCCATGTAGAACCCTTAGAAACAATTAGTCTAGGATCAGATTCAAATTCAGACAGTGGCTTTGAGTACTGATACGAGCCAATGTTTTGTAAACAAATGACGATGTATTAACATCATGACTCAACTTGGATGATCTTCAATGTTGTGGCTTATTCACTAATAATTTCCTCTATCCCACTCCAGTGATTCTAAACTAGTCACCTTTCTCAGGTCACATCTTTTGCTCCACGCCTTTGTACATTCTTTTTCTCTCTGCCTGGGATAGCCTGTCACTCCTCTCTGCTCAGTTTTGTATCTAACAAGATCCAGCTCAAAAGGGCTTTGCTTTTGTAAATCTCCCTTCACACTCTGAGACACTGATGGACATTCCCTCTTCCCTGCATGAAGAATTCTTCCATCTTTCCTGAATAAATGTACAGATTTTATTATACTGTGTTTGTGGTCTACATTCCTACTTGGCTATGTCTAAGAGATATAGACTATGTCTTAACTTGTAGAATGTAACAGATTTGAGAAATGTAGAAAATTCATATAAATTAAGGTAAAGTGTATAAATTTTTCTAGGATACAAAGGGAAGCCTAAGAAAAACACCAAGGTGATTAACAGTATGAGAATGTTTCCAACGTCTCCATTCTTTTTTTATACTTAATTGGTCATGTTTCCATTTAGGGACTGTTGATATAAACACATAAAATAAATTCATATATTTTCAAACTAGTGGCTGTAAAAATGACCACAGTTTAATCATTTGTTCATTAGCAAAGGCAAATCAGCATTTTATTTTAGTCTTTGACCAAACCTGACCAGTCTGTGTTTCCTAAATTTGTTTTTCTTTTCAACAAAATAATGCCGGGTGAAGGTGCAGGTTATTTTTAACTACTATAATTTCCTCTTAATCAGTTTTCTTGTCCTAGGCCTCATTTTCCTTTAATCAGTTCAGACATTCCCCATTGTTAGTACCAATTCAAAATTATAATGTTTAAGCCTGTTTTCTAAGGTAGCCACTTAGCAAATTCTTTTATACCACAACTTTCTCCATATACCCCCTCCATTACTATCTATTTATCACTTGGTCCCTTTTCCAAAGTAATAACTTCTGCTAGGAAATATGTTCTATTAAATATCCACCAACTACCATATCCAATACAAGTCTTATTTTTGAATCATTTCCTTCATAAAAGGACGTCAAAGAATATTCTAAAATAATGCTGATTTTTCTATTCTATACTTTTACACAAATTAAATGTACTTATGCACCACTCCTTCTTAAGTAATTTAATATTTTTGGTTCATGTTGGTAACCTGACCTAGGATCATTCTTAGAAAAATATTATATGAGCGTGTTGCCTTCCTGTAACAGGAAAACATATTGAAGAAGCTTCTTGTATGGAAATATGTGAGGGGAGGTGAGGATCTGTGGCCTGGCGGATCTGATCTTTGGTGAAATCATGACTTTACAAATTCGTTGCTCTGTGACCACTGACAAGTTACTAACAGTCTCTCAGCTTTAGTTTTCTCAAATGTGAAAAATAAAGTGATAGTATCTTTCTCATGGCATTTCTGTGAAGTTTAGAAATAATATAAGTACTAGGCCTAGAAACTGTTGTCAGCAAATATTTATTGAACATAAAACCTATCCAATAATATACATTATTTACAACTATATGTATATAAGCATAGCAATTCTAGCTTTCCATCCGGTAGCAAAATATAAATGTCTTTGTTTTCTAGCTTGGAACTTTTCTCATAACAGCCATGTTTAGGTAAAAATCAAACACATGTTTGAACACTTTTCTCAGCAGTGAATACCAGGTCAACATTGAAAATAAAAGGAAAGTTCTAGCTAAAAAAAACAGCTTTACATAATAGAATTTGGACCTTAAGATAAGAATCAACAAAACAATATTTTCTCTAATGAAAATAATGCTAATTATCAAGTTGCTTTTATAAATGAATCTATACACTTTTTATGTATGCTTAAATCATGTGTTTAAATATGAAAATAACTCCCTAATATTCACTTAGTAGACTTTTAAAGTTAATATATAATATAGCATGAGAAATAAGTTTCATTAAACTATACTATACATACATACATAATCTGCTAATTTTTATCCATTTTGATAAATGGTTGAATGTTTAAAATATATGTTAATGAAAAACAAGTTCAGTGGGAAATGTGGGGAAGGAATTTAGCATTTATTGAGAAATTTTACACATCATAGCTGGTATTGGATGACTTGGATGACTCTACCTATATGATAATTAATTGGATCTTCAAGCACTGCTAAAGCAGATACCACTTCCTCTATTTTATGCTGGAGGAAGGAAGCTCTGTGAGGTGAGGAAAGTTATTTCTGGCAATGTGGTGTAGTAAGTGGTGAGGCTGAGACTTGACCTTGGCTGCTGGACTACATCACACAACTCAATTTCCCTCTCACTGGAAGTTTGACTTCACTTTTATGACTTAAAATGTTACTTCTAATTTTCATGTTATGGTCTTGAAAGAAAAGTCAGTGGACCAGTCTGACTTAAGATAGGGTTGCTAAGCATCAGGAAATATGTAAATTAATATAATTGAATTTGCTTCCTTCTTCTGGGGATGGTTGGATTAATATTGGTGGTCTTAGAAAATGTACACTAAATTTTGTCAAATATTTGTATAATTAATGGACATCTACTTCAAATGTTACAACTACTAGTTAACATTGCTTAGTCTACTTAGAAGTATTTTGAGATGCTGTAATAAAGAAACAGTCTCATTTCTTTAATGCCTTAATTTTATACATACAATCATATATATATACACACATATATGTAATCTGTTTAATAAGCAAAATGAAAACTTTCTGAATTGTCATAACATTATCAACATAATACCAATAAATTAAGAGGGTAATATAGATGTCTTTTGTTTCTGGAGAATAATTCCTTCAACTCTATTATTGAAAGACTATTTAGCTTTTTCTCCAGAAACATTATATAGAACATAGAAGATTAAAATTAACAAAGGTAAGATAGACATTCCATGCACCCTTTCTACTATTTTCTAATTTGAGATCATAGAATACATATGTATGTAACTCAGAAAGTAGTTTTACTATTGACTTAGCAAAGCATAAATCTACAATTTTGAGTAATTTGAAATGATCCTACATGTTTACATTTAGAGAATGTGAATGGTCAGGTGAATGTTCAGTCAAGGGCAAACAATAGTTCTCCTATAGCTGAGAGTGAGTTCTAAACTGCTAAATGAGGGATCCTTTTGCCTTCAATAATGGAATAAATTAATCAGTTTAAACATAAGTGAAGAGCTCCTACTTTCCTGTAACACCCCTTTCAAAAAATCATCTTTTGGACCCAAATAATAATCATTTGTTTTATTCACATATTACACTAATTTATATGGTTTATAGATTATACACTGAAATTCCAAACCTCTCATCAATAACTTTTAAACACCTTAACTATCACTAATAGTGTAGGTTGTCTAAGGGGAAAAAACTGTGGTATAAACAATATGTTGTATCAATGCATACTAGTACCCTTCATGGGAGGTGATTGTTGCAGAGCCCAAAGAGAATCTTAACCGTCGGAGGCAGATAAACGCCTGTGGAAGAGCCTACCCTTAAAAGAAGCAGGGTCAGAAATGCTATACCATGTCTTATTATGAATTGGATAACTGTACATTTTTATAATGCCACTAATTAATCTCTTTCCTTTGTAACATTCTCATTAGACCATATGAGATGCTTGGCCATCCTGCCAGAAATGTTCCTATGTCTACAGGTCTTGTTTTTCATTAAAGTTATGTTCAAATTTCAAAGATTACAGCAAAATTACTGAAGTTCTGCTTTGATGCTTACTTAAAATAAGAATGTTCCACATGGTTGTGAGATTATCAGTGCTAATTATTTATTTAAAAATGATTAATGGCTAACTTTTACAATTACTTTTCTATGAAACAGAATGTGAATTTTACAGTTTATTATCTGGAGGGTTCAAGAAGAATATGTTTTCTAATTGTATTATTTTCAAACCATGAAAGAACATAGCTGTATTAGTTTCTATTGCTAGGTAACAAGTTACCACAAACTTAGGGCTATAAAACAACACAGTTATATAGGTAAAGAAGCAAATTCATGGCCTGACAGTTCTCTGCTCACAGCACCACAAGACTGAAATCAAGGTGTCTGATGGTCTAAGTTCACATCTGGAGCCCCTGGGGAAAAAACTGCTCCCAAGCTTATTCTGATCGTTGTCATAATTTAATTCTGTGTAGTTAGGGCATTGAGGTCTCCTTTCCCTTGATGGTGGCCAGCTGGGGGCCACTTCACATTCCTAGAAGCTGCCCACATTTTTTGCCACATGGCTCTCTCCATCTTCAAGACGATAATGGCACGTTGAATCCTTCTCTTGCTTCAAATCTATGAATTTCTCTTCTGTTCCCAGCTGAAGAAAACTCTTTACTTTTAAAGGGCTTATGTAATTAGGTCAGGTCCACCTGGATTACCTCCCCATCTTACCATCTTAAGGTCAACTATGCCTTATAACATAACCAGATCACGGGAGTATAAAATCCATCATCTTCATAGTCCCGGGTATTACACAGCAGTAAGGGCAACAAAGGGATGGAAACCTTACTTCTGAGAATGAGTCATAGAGCTTCTCAAATTCCACAGATTCTCAAAAATGATGCTTTATAATGATCCCTTCTTAAAGATAAATCACTAGTGTGAGTCACTCATAAAATGTATCAGATTTGAAACTCTGAAAATTCCAAATGGAGATAATGCATATGTATTCTACTTATATCTTTATGGGAGTTTTTAATCACTGTGCAAAAGCAGCACATAATTTAAAAAATAAAATAAAAACCAAAACCAAAAGAGTGCACATTTGTCCTTTTAACCCTTTTTAAACACACTTTTAACTGAGTGTTTGAATGAAATTAAAACAAACAGAAAACTAATAACATTTTCTATTTTTTCCTCTCTGGTAGATTTTTTTTTTTGTAAGAGTATACGTGGTTCTATAAATACATAAGGATACGTTTTTAAAAACATTTTCCCTTTTGCTTTTTTATTTAAGAACTCCATTTATTCCCTGACTTTATAAGCCCTTACCCTAATAGGGAGTGTGATGATGGGTCCAAGTCTCTTCCAGCCTAACAGGAGGCTCCAGACAAAGACTGGCCACTAAAGAAGTCCTGTGTTGGGTAGAAATGTCTAGACTCCTTTATCGCTCCCTTACTCTGTCATTGGCTGAGGGCCACCCAAGAAGGGTATGACTTTAGCTCAAAAGATGAGGCAGACCTTTAGTTTCTAATAGCTGGAGGCTGTCAGCTAATCCTGCTCCTTGACAAGAATTCTGAGAGGACGACTCAGTATTATGTGCCATACTCATAGAACAAAGAATCTAACTTCCATGTACAGTGTTTACCCTAAGGCTATCTTCATAAAAGCATGTGGACAGAAATGTTATGAGATCTGTCAAAACAGTGACATAATCATAAGATACATACATCTGACTACTATAGACTTTTTTCTGGTATCACCAATAAATATTTTCTTCAGGATCAAGAGAAAATCAATGCTGTAGTATATAAAAGATAAGCTGGTATAATTGGCCATGTTACATTGTGAGGAAAGTGGGAAGTAGTCCTGGATCAACGGGAAAAAAAAAAAGGTTGCGTTACACTGTACAAATATGTACTTAATGGATATCATTTAAGGCTACAAGGAATTCAGACATACTGGGATATTACTGGTCAATAGAAGAGGTGGAGATAATTTTTCACATCCCAGTGAAAATAATAATTAGGAATATTAGGAATAGGAGGTGGACTCTATAAAGTGTTCTAGAAAACCTGAACACCAAGCAGCTTATACCTACACAGACACATGAAAAAGTAAAGTTATAAGAAGGTTGTGCAAACATTGTGAAATGATGCAGCCGACGTGTATAACCATGTTCGCTCTGGCAGAAGGAATTTTGCTAGCAGTGGGAAGAACCATTTGAATGGAAAATTTCACAACTGACGTTGGGTGCCTCCATCTCAATACAGAGGACATGAGTGCCTATGTACATTTCCTTTAATTACTCTAAGATTCGGAGAATCTCAAGAGAGTCATGAAGGAACCTCAACTAAATCATTATTGTTAGCTGTGTTTAAACTGCCTGAGTTTGCTCAAAGAAAATTTATAGATGAAATAGGTCTGGAATTCTGTAAGCTGCTCTGATCTTAATTCATTCTGGTTTATGTTGGACTTAATCTTATCTATAAAAGAAAGTTTGCTACAGTGGAATTGATAGTGACCAGAAAGACCCAGGATTACTTAACTTATAACAGGAAGAAGAGAAGGATTTGGAAAACTAATGGTTTAAACTGTTTGTGTATTAACAAGCTTTAGAAGGGACTCTTTCATCACAGATTTCTACGTATGGTATCAGATATAACAGATTGGCAAATCTAAAGTGGCAGGTAACAAAGAGGTAAGAATTCCCCAGTGACCTCATGCAATTTCTGAGAGCACTTGGCTAACTACCTCACTCACACCTAATCAAATGAGACCTCAGTTTCATCCCTGCTGATCTCTTTGCTCTGGTTTCTATCTTCTTTCATTGGGAAGTCAGGCAGTGACCCTGGTTGTGGAGGGAATCCAAGACACTCACGCATAAACTACTCTGCTTTTCAAAATCAAAACAAAACAATGACAAAACCCGAGAGCAACAAGTCTCGAGAATCTTTATTTGACATTTATTTGATATTTGTAGAGAAATAAGATTAGGATAATTATTTAAGGCAGGAAATATTTCAAATTCCACAATTCACAACTATCTTTGTACAGAAGCAATTGACAGTGAAAGATGAGCTGGGGAAGGATATTTTTAGAGACTATAGAAGAGAGATGGAGTGAATTCATTTCCCACCAATACATTAGACAGGTAGGGCTCATCTACTGCAAAGCAAATAGAATGTTCAACATCTGGGATAAGGAAAGATGACATGTGGGGAGTGTGGGTGGCTGATATTGAGAGTCGGAAAGAAAGACAGGGCAAGGCCAACCTATCAATCCACACAATGGAAGTCATTTTCCTAAGTGCTAAACTGGGAATATGAGCCCTCCCCACTTCCCCTTGTCTTTTTTTTTTTTTTTTTTTTCTTTTTTAAAGAAGATTGTCACTTCTGGATCCTTAAGGAAAGGAAATGTGAATGCAGTACCTCATAAAACCTAATAAATCAAAATGGGTTTAGACATACACGTAAAAACAAAGGTAGGAGGAAAGAAGAACCCAATGAATGATCCAGACAAGAGGTTCTACTGTATTTTTAGCAAGAATGGACAAGATAGATTTTACAGAGAAGGCAGGGATAAAACTAGCCTTAAAGAGAGGATAGGGAATTCTGGCAAGCAGAGATCCAAGGAATAGTGATGTGGGGAGCAGAATAATGACCTCCTGAAAATGTCCATGTCCGAATCTCCCAGTTAATAAATCTCATGTTCCTGTTTTATGTTCTGTTTGCATACATATGTAGTTGCTTACCACCACACCGGCCCAGACAGGTGCAAATAGTGGATAATAAACTCTCCAAACTTTGATTCCTTATCTACAAGGTTCCAAGTCAATATTTGAACCTAGGTGTGTGGGTGTGATGCCAGTGTTATCACTTTGCTGCCTTATTGCCTTTAATTGAATTTTCTAGGCCCTGTATTAGATATTTGAATGATCTGGATTGTTCAGTGCTATACAATTTCCAGCTACACATGGTTCATCAGCTGTCAGAGGCTAGTGTGCCCTTTAAGGGAATTACACTCTTAAATTTGACAATCTACTTTGATATACAAGATTTCAGTGAAATCCTTCTCTGAATTTCCTTTCTCTGAAAATTGGTTTCTCTCATTTTGCCAGAATCTTAACTTCCATCTTCCAAAAGGTTAAAAAAAAAAAAAAATGATATAACACCTTTATCTTATGAGTAGAAGAGAAATACATTAGTTTGCCCGGGTCATATAACACATTAGTGGTAAATCTGTAAAAGAGCCAGGGTTCCCTAAATCATCCTTTGGTTGTCTCTTAATTTTGTGGTATCAGGATGCTAAGATGTAGTAAGTAAAGTTAGACCTCTGGAAAGTACCAAGGTTGAGAGGTTGGAAGGGAAAAGGAACACAAATGACATTTTCCCTTGATATTTTCCTTGCACAGGACCTTGGAGAAGAAACCTGTCACCTTTCCTCAGCTCCAAAGCAGCCTTCATTTTACATTCAACGCATGTTCAGTAACAGGTTCAGAAAGAGGAAGCGATTAATGATACTTATGTTAGTGACAAGACTCTGCATCTGTCTCTTTTTAAAAAAGTGTTTCCTCCTCTACAAAGTGATGAGGTTAAGCTAGGTAATCTCTAAAACCTTGTCACCTAAAGTATCTTTGTACTGTGGCCCACAACTCTCAGAAAATATTGAAAAGTCTGAAAGACAGGTGTGTTTCTGATCAAACAGACTGGGACATAACCACTGTGTCTAGCTGTACCTACATATCCAGCCTGCTGCAAGACGGATTTGGGAGAATCAAATGAGTTAGAATGAATGGCTCACCAAGAAGAAAGCTGACTGAAATCCAAAGTCTCAGTGTTTCACTCTTTGGAAAGAAATGATTTCAACACTTCTGTTCAAGAGTTGTTTATGCCTAATGTGCCTATAGTGTTCTTTTCTCCTGTTCAATTTGAAAATTAAAACCCTCATTTTAGGGTTTCCCTGGTGGCGCAGTGGTTGAGAATCTGCCTGCCAATGCAGGGGACACGGGTTCGAGCCCCGGTCTGGGAAGATCCCACATGCCGCGGAGCGACTGGGCCCGTGAGCCACAATTACTGAGCCTGCGCGTCTGGAGCCTGTGCTCCGCAACAAGAGAGGCCGTGATAGTGAGAGGCCCGTGCACCGCGATGAAGAGTGGCCCCCGCCTGCCACAACTAGAGAAAGCCCTCGCACAGAAACAAAGACCCAACACAGCCATAAATAAATAAACAACTAAATAAATAAAATTTAAAAAAAAAAAAAAAAAACCCTCATTTTATAATGGTGGAACAAAATTTCAAAAGTCAGAAAAAAACAAAACAAAACTTTTCTTTGCAATATGACGGTTTCCACTGGCAATCAGATTCTTTATATTTTGCCATGTAAATGAGTATTTTAGTTCACATAAAGACTAATCTATCCCATTAATGTTAATAATGCTTGTACAACTGAAGTGTAGTCACCCTTGGTTTGCAGATATGACTTTCTATGAACGTATGTCTATTATTGGCTATGTAATTCTGAGCTCTTCATGGTGATTAGATGTCATTCTAGTAAAAATGTAAACATAAATGCAGTGTAAAATTTTATGTATATTTATTTTAAAGTCCTCTGATCTCAGAGTGGCACAACATAAAGGAAAATAAACCTCATACAAGAATAACACAATTCTCAGAAATTACATGAAATTGAAAAGGACTTACAATAAAACAGATGGTTGCAGAAGCAGCTGTGTGGTATCATTTCTGAAGTGTGTTAGACTCATATGTGGATGGGGATGTGGAGCGTGTAGGGGAAAGAATTGTGACTGTACGTGAAAAAAAGAAACTGATGGAGTTTTGGATTTTCTACCATGAGATTAAAATATGAGGGTCAGAGATTTATTTACCTTCAAGTACCTTCCTAACAAAAAAAAAAGGGGAGCTATTACCCCTATAAAAACAACTTTTAAAATGCACTGTAATGTCTTTCCTTCTTCTGCTTATTTGAAAGCATTGTATTGTCCAGATTATTTTGGAGTCATGGTTTGTGATAGATAATCTTATGTTTCAATTTGACTGATCCATGGTGCCCTGAAATTGACTTAAACATTATTTCCGGATATATCCGTGTGGATGCTCTGATTATCCTTGAGCTGGGTCACTGGTTTTCTTCTGCCTTCAGACTTGGACTGGAATTAGACCATCAGCTCTCCTGGGTCTGTACTTCTCTGCCGCCATAATCACATGAGCCAATTTCTTATAATGAACTTCTTTACATACCCATGTAATATATATAACATGTATGTATACATATATATACACATATATATGTATATGTGTATCTGTTGGTTCTTTTTCTCTGGAAGAACCCTAATATATGTTTCAACAAGTATTCATGTATTCTTCCTCCTTCCAGGGATTTTGTAGTAAATGTAGTAAATCATGTAAGCTATATAAGGTTGGTTTGAATGGCCAGTGAATCTAAGTACACTAATCACTTCCATGTGGAAACTTTAAAATCAGTTACATGATTGGGCATAACTCCTTTTTTTCTGTTCCAGCCATCAGGTGAGCATATAAGAAGAGCCTCTGCACCTTGGGTTCTACAAGGATGGTCATGAGTAAAAGCCCCTGCCAACTCACCTTAGACACAGGGTTAGTCAACATAAACTTGTGCAGTATTAGCCACTAAGTTTGGGGCATTTATTACCACTTCATAAAGTAGCCTGTGTTGACCGCTACATTCCTAGCATGCTTGGGTCATCTATTATGTGCTGGATTTTTATTATTGTTTCTTTTAATAATGAGCCAGGTATTGTATTGTTAGGAACTTTGCAGATATTAGAACACAGTTTTCTTTTTTTTTTTTTAAAGCAAATGAGTCTCAGAAATATTAAAACTTACGGAGGGTGATAGGTCAGGGCACCAAACTCAGGTCTGTCTAATGCCCTCATGTGCCCTAATAAATATCGTTTATTGTTTTTGCTCTTTCTCCTGGCTTCATTTTCTAACAGGACAAAGTTCTGTGGCTGAGCATTTTTTTTCTATTTGTCGCGGTTATAGTTATTTTTGTTTGAGGTTTGAAAGACGAAGAGTGTTTCGTAACTTGGCCCTCAAGACGGTGTATTAGAAAGTCACTAAGGCATCTAGCAAAGTCATTCATAGAACCACTATGAATATAGTAGAAACATGTAGGCTAAGAAAGTGCAGAAAGCTAAATGCAACTGTTTATACAGGGCGTGTCCAAAAGTTGCTGGTCCACAACTTTCTACCTGGTGCAGTACCCCAGCTTTAGTGTCAAACAACCTGGGGCTGGGAAAAGTGACAGCCTCTCTGTATATCAGCTTTTTTGTTTGCACGATGGAAAACTGTAACTACCTTGTCTATTTGTTGTAAGGATTTAATAAGATAATGTAGGGAAATTATTATTCAGCCTTGCAGGTAATAAACCATTAATACATTTTAAAATGATAGCTTAGAAAGAACAAAAGAGGAAAGGAAGAGGAAAAAGGTGGAAGAGGAGGAGGAACCAAAGCTCTGTCATTGGAACTGCCTTATGCAAAGCTCTTAAATGACTAGATAGGACCCTCAAGGTGAGCTGCATTATTCTGGGATGATTCCCAAATATGCACACATGCAATTTTTAAAAAACATTTCTCTAGGTATTCAGCTTAATAAGGATCAAAAGGAGGCGTGGCTCAAAAAAAGAAAAACAAAGCATAACAAAACCAAACAAAAACAAGAACTAAATATATGCAGGTTGAAAGCACTGAAAGCCCCAGAGGCAGGGAAACAAAGGCACTGACATTGGGCTTCTAATAAAACAGCTGAAATACTGTGTCCTGGAAAATGTGTTGTTTGAAAAGAGCTTTGAATCAGAAAGCAAGCAGGCATGTAGTGTTTTGGAATTTGTCATGAAGAAGGAATTAGAGATGTTTAATTTCAAAATACAGAGAAAAGCTTCAAAATGGGTGTGATCTTCCAAAGCATAAAAGGGATCCTGAAGAAAATGTTCCATTTCTACCTTCAGTGAACAAAGACATTTAGGGAATGTTGTTTAATGCTTATTCAAAGGGAACATTTCTTAAATGTTGAGTTATCTAAATGGAATTCCAGGAAAGAGTCATCATGAAGTATGTGGCCTCATGGAGTGATAAATTCCTTGTCAAAGTCAGGGTTAGCAGTTGCTCTTCTGCCCTCTTTTGAGACCAAAAAGAGATCAGTATCCACTGAAACTGGTAAGTTGATCTCTAAGGATCCTTCAAACTGTGAAATTACTTGATCACCTTTCTATCTATCTCTGTTCAACATTACTCATGGACTCTTCAAGTATCTATACAGCATTTGCTGTTGGCAAAACATTATGAGCTAGTGTTATATATTCATTATTTCATTTAACTTATAAAAAAGGAAACGTTATCTTTAAAAAAAAAAAAGGGAAAGTGAGGTGTAGAGAAGTTACATAGTGTGTGTGCATAATTCCAGGCTACCAAATGGGGAAGTTGCTATAAGAACCCTAGCAACTGGATTCTAAAATTTGGGTTTTCCAATTATTCTTCTTCTAAACTGTAAATAGTATACAAACCTTTCAATGTTTCTGATGATGTCTTGCATGTTTTCTAGGATCATAACACAATGATACAACATATTATTGAGTCATCATTACATGACACGTCACTGGGACATAATACACATCTCTGATTCAGTGTAGCTTAGTTCTTACTGTTATATTGTCACTCTTTTCATCTTTAGGAAACTCAAGTATGAGAACTTGATTTACAAATCAGACCTAGGGTTTACGTAACTTTATTTTCAATGTTATTAGTTGCGTCGCGCAGACTGCTAACATCTCACACTACATTCCTTTCCTCTAATTAAATGAATCAACAATATAATTTGCTTTTAGCAATGATTAAATACTTTAGGAAGTGGTTTTCTTTCACCTTTCTGAGGAAAAAAAAAATATTGAAGCCGCTTGGCTTATGTGTTGAAACAATGTAGTTAAATGTTCCTATGAAAAGGTGGAAAATGAGAATGTGAGAGTGATGGTTCCAAAGATGATCTTGGCATTTTGTACTGTCTAAATGCACTTTAAAAAATTTGGAGGAACTCATTATTTTGTTTTAAACAGCAAATCTTTCTTAACTGCTGGCATAATGCTGTCATATCCTTTCTGATGAGTCAGCAGTTACATACCAGCATATTAAACAGCATTTTGCAGATGAGAGGCAGAATAATAATTCTGTTGAACAAACCCCAGTAAGCAAGAGAATGTTTGGGAACAGAGAATTTGTATTATTTAGAACTGAGGATTATAAAACTGTAATGCCATCTACCTTTGCTATTGAAACAACAAGAAATATACTATGCTTTATGGAAATACAAATACAGATACTTAGAAATATCTGCCCCGCACATTTCTGGAGGTATCACCTGCATTTACATATGAGTGAAGTTGTGAGCAGGGTCAGCCAGAGTTCAAGATACACGGGCACTCCTCATACTTCCCTGATCCAAGGCAAAATGAGGCTCCCTCCAGGCAGGATTTTTTTTGCTTAATGATCCAGGATGAGGAGTATCCTCTTATTATGGATAAATAAAACTTGAAATCAAACTGAAATAATTAAACTGTATTCCCACAAAATTTTTATTTTAACATATATTGTGTCCATACAGCAGACTGAAAATCTTTGGACAGCATCCCCTGTGACTTCCGAATTTTGAAATTCAGAGGTTCAAGAAAGAGTTTTCAGTAACAATTCTATATAAATAATGAATGGGACAACATATCAAGGGGAAAATTCCCTGAGATTTAGATTTCTTATTTGTGCACCAATCTTAGAAAATGGCATACTTCAAATCAGATAAAACCAGTGACTTTTTGAGAAAGGAAAATTTTGGATCCAGGAGACATGTGCTTTTCTTTCACATAAAAACACATTCATGGCAGCTTATTGAATAGCATGAAACAATGGCTACAGGAATAAAATATTTAATTTTCAGAAAGGATAACACATTAGACAAGATGTGATTTGAGTGCCAATCTCCTTTCAGCAAACCTTCATTCCTTCCGAACATTTTATTCCATTTTTAAATAGGGTGTGTGTTCATTTAGGGTTTGGTTTCTCAACCTCAGCACTATTAACATTTTGGATTGAATAATTATTTGACGTAGGAGCCTGCATCTGCATTCTGGGATGTTTAGCAGCACCCCTGGCCTTTAGTCACTAGATTCCAGTAGTCAGCACCTCAGCCCTGACCATCAGTGATGGCTGTAGACATTGCCAAATGTCCCCGACGTGGTGAGAGGGTGGGGAAACATTCTCCCTGGTTGATAACCACTGATTTAAGGCTACCATAGTCTGTACCTGCCTTTCCTCAGGAGAGCTGAGATTTTCGTTCTGTCATCTTTCCCAATTACCTTTTCCCTATTCCTTGGGTTTCCATTTTACTTTGACTCATTTCTGTACCTTTATGGAGAGTCCAAAACAACATCTATTCATAGGAATTACACAATCGCTCCTCTTCCTCCTGCTACCTGAGCCCCACAGTAGGACACAGAGCTTGGGGGTGGCAGGGAGGATGGGGAACGGAGACTAGATTTCCACATCATTCACCCAGCGGACAAGATGTGTCTGTTCAGGGAACTAACTGTACACATTCCTCTGGTGCACTCTTTCTAATATTATAACATGGCATTTGTAAACGAACTGTGTAGAACTCAGACATTAATGTCTCCATAGTGACAACATAATAATGGGTGGTTGTGTTCCCACGCCAGTCTTCAAAAGTCCATTTACCCATAAAATTGTTGAGATCTCTGAATGGAAATCTCTTCAGTTCTGAGACTCGGTGATTGGAATCCACACAGTAAAATTTCAGATGAGGAGGTAAGCAGAAAGACAGCTGACATTCCTTCCCCGATCCAGTTTGATAAAAGATATTTTAGGGCTTCCCTGGTGGTGCAGTGGTTGAGAGTCCGCCTGCCAATGCAGGGGACACGGGTTCGAGCCCTGGTCTGGGAAGATCCCACATGCCGCGGAGCAACTGGGCCCGTGAGCCACAATTACTGAGCCTGCGTGTCTGGAGCCTGTGCTCCGCAACAAGAGAGGCCGCGATGGTGAGAGGCCCGCGCACCGCGATGGAGAGTGGCCCCCGCTTGCCACAACTAGAGAAAGCCCTCGCACAGAAACGAAGACCCAACACAGCCAAAAATAAATAAATAAATAAATAAACCCAAAAGTTAAAATTAAAAAAAAAGAAGATATTTTAAATGAAAATGGCTTACCTTCGATATCGATGCCATTCATTCAACTCCCTAAAACTTATATTTATGGAAGTTCCCTGAAATCATTCCATGCTTATTCTCCACACATGAAAACATATGTTCCCTGACTGATGCCAAATTTGGAGAAATGTCAGTTACCAAGTGAAGGGAGTGACATATAGACTTATTCCCTGTATATAATAAGTATTAGTTTAAAACTGTTAATACATATTTGTTGACTGTGTACTTTCACAGTCATTTTTATTTTAAAGAGATGCTTTTTGTAGCCCAGGATTCTGTCTCATTACCCTTTTTAAAAACAGAGTAACACATTAAGTGCCTATTAGATGTAAGCCAATACACCAGGTGTTACAGTGACCACACAGGTGGTCAAGACATTATTCATACCCTTAGGGATTTTTGAAATTTATAGGAGGATTGCTAGAAATAGCTATTGGAATAAAATAGGTTGGTTTGAGAACATTCTTTATTAAGATATGCCCTGAGAATAATTATAATAGAAATGGATAGGTATGTACATTTTTTTCACCTCCTATAGACATTCTAAGGGTGACTGGCCTAATTATGCACTGTTCACCCATGTATTTAGTTCTCATATGCTAATTATGCAAAAACAGAATTGAGAAGATTAATTTAACCAAAGAGAAATGAAGCGTTTTAGCATTACATTCACTTGTTAACCCTTTCCAAAAAATCTTTCCCTGCATTATGTTATGGGACCTCTGCCTTGAAAATTCTCATGACTCAATTAGGAGAAAAGCTTAGACAGAAGTTACATCTTTATCCCTGTAACTCCATATATAATACCATATAATGTCTTTTTCTCTCTTCTATAATTTTTGCAGAAAGTAAGCGAAATAAGATCAAATTTCTTTTTATCTGAGACGTTCAGAAACTGGTTGAACTCACCAAATTCTGGCACTTTCTATAATATTGAGAAAATTAATGTTCCCAGACAGATTTTCTTATGAGAAATCAGGGGGTAATTGTAGAGATTGCGAGATTGCCTATTGTCTTCCTATAGCCATTGTCTTTTTATTTTTATTTTTTTCAGCTGAATGCATGTGAAAATTCCTGGACAATGATTTTGCAGTGCGAGTAGTATGTGGAGTATGTGGCAGGTGTCCTTAATGAGAGGGTGTGGAATTTCTGTTTAAACCTTTCTTAGATGGCTGGAACACCATCAACCAGTATTGGCCTATAACTTCTAAATTCCTAGGCCCATGAGTAAAAACTGCAGGCTGGGAATGGGAACCTAGTAAGGACATCTTGCAGCACCACATCAGCTTGGGACTGATTAACTTTGTGCCATTTTTACTTGTGAGATTTTGTTTGTTCCTTCAAGTTACATGTAACTGTAAACAATACAGGCAGTTTGGCTAGTTGTGAAAGAAGCAGGAATCTGAGGAGCAATCATTTCAAATTGTAGGACTTATCTTTGGTTTAAGGTTATAAATCATCCCCTGGAGCGGGGGACATGCACAGGTCATGGTGCAAACACTTAATGCCACTTGTATACCTTTGTTCATTGACCTAAGAGATTGGTCTGAAAATGCTGACATAATACCTAGGATGGAACAGATCTATAAAGCCTAAATATTAATACTAAATGTTAATTGTGGAATTTTTGTTTAGTCAAGTCAGTTCTAGTACCTTGAAATACTTTAACACAGATAAAAATATTCTTCATTTTACAGATAAAGCAAATAGTAAGGTTTTGAGTTAGCTGCCAAATAAGGAGACAATGAGAACACCTTAAGTTCACTGAATCCTCCTGAAATTCCTTTCTCTGTAGTAGCCAATACTAATGTTCTTGATATCGTTAATATTTTGTACCATTTATCTATGTTGCAATCACTTTGGAGTAGGAAATATTATGATCCCATGTTTCAGAAGAGGAAGCCATGTCTTTGAAAAGGTAAATCACTTAGCTAGATTCATAGATGCAGCTAAATTCTGTGGAGCCAGAATTCAAGTCATATCATCTGATTCCACTCTTCATGTTATCTTGCTGCCTTCCAGGTCTACTTTCTTCTCCTCCCTCCCTTTACTCCTCATCCTGCCCTCCCAAGGTCATGAGTGGATATTGATGGATTAGCCTACTGTAGATAGTTTCTCTCCTCTATTTTTATAACATGCTCCAGACATTATCTACTTTATTTAAAAAAAAAAACACGTTTTAATATTCACTCATTCTCTTATTGCAAATTTTCTTTGATTTTTTTCATTCTTTCAAAGTGTTCAGTCATTACCTAAGAACCTAGTGGGGAGAACTGTCCAGATTTTCTCTATCGGAATTACCCCACCCCCTACTATAAATGTTTTTAACATCAGACCTTGATTTCGCTGTCACTGTCCTATTTAGCAGCTGGTTAATTCATGTTAAGGTGATAAGACTTTCTGGACATTTTAAGAAGGACTTTAACAAAACACTTGGCTGACGCTCAAAGGAGTCACAATGGGTCTGCTAACAATTCAAGTCATCATCCCCAGCTATTGATGGAGCAATCATTTTTGGTTATTGGGCTTTTCAGTGCCTTTCAAGTCATGCCACATCAATGTCTGTCCATGTGTCACATACAGGCTTCACCAGAAAGAGCAGACATGGGAAATGTAACAGCGAATACTTCCCAGGGCAGACCAAATTTGTCTTTTTAATTTTTTGAATTTCAATTCAAATGTACAACAGCGATGATGACAAGACTGTATTTTAGGTTGAGGGATAGTCCCTTTGCCTAAGATACAGCCACTTTATACTTAAAAGGAGTTAAGGTCATGCAAAAATAGGAAACACAACACATTTATGACTGCAGATTATTTAAGATCTGAACTTCACTGTACTTATGCTCGTCAAGATGACGGATTTATTTTGTTCTAGGCACTTCTTAATTTATCAGTCCTAATAATATCAATAGCTCCTGTTACTAAATAACAATTTGAGAAGGGACATTAAATTACTTCCAGTCTAAACCAACCTAAAGGTATGTTTAAACATAATACCATATATAGTTCAAGAATCTTCCTGAAAATTGAAAATAATTTGCAGTATTTGCAATTACTGAACACTCCTTCCATGTAACCTGTATGTTCTATGCAATTCAAATCTCCCTTTCTTCAATTTCTCTCTAGAAGGAATCACAAAAATTACTGCCTTTTAATTAATTTAATGGATAATTAGTGAGATAGTATCTAATATCAGAGAGCGAACTTTATAGTGTAAGGAGAGGAACAAAATATATTATGTAAACACAAATGTATAATATACAAAAATTATATAGTCATATGCTATGAAGAAACACATAATTCTGTAGATATCATGAAGAAAACAAAGGAAGGATAAGTAAATAGTGAGAGCTAGCTGAGGCTGATGCTTTTTAGATAGTGTTGTCAAGATCATCTCACCCAAAGCGAAGACATTTGAACAGAGACATGTACAAAGCAAAGAAGCCAGTCATGTGGGAAAGAACCACTAAGCCAGAGTGAACAGAAAATATGAGGCCCTGAGGCAGAGCCACCTTTAATATCTTCATGGAAAATCAAGGAGGCCAGAGTGGCTGGAGGGGGACATGCTGAACAGTGAGAGTACAAGATATACTGAAGGCTCTAGGCCATCGTGGGCCACTTAAGGATATTGGATTTGATTGTGAACAATGGGAAGGAATTTGACAGTCCTGAACCAGAGAGGGATATGATTTTATTTAAATTTTAAAAAGGATGACTGTGGGTACTGTGTGGATCATAGACCATTGAGTGAGAGGGTCGAAAGGTGAGGATGCAATTTTAAAAGTCCAGGGTAGAAATTATGGTGACTAGAATTTAGGGGAATGCTGTGGCAATATGAAGCAGCATTCAGAATCTGAAAATATTTTGAAGATAAAGCCCATGGAATTTGTTAACAGAGTAATATGAGGGTTGAAAGAAATACAGAAATCCATAATGACACCATATTTTCTGGCATTAGTAACTAGAAGAACAGAGTTTTCTCTACAAGAATTATCTCACCCTTTGCTATAAACATTTTTAACACCATATTTTGCTATTGTTCTAAATCTATATTATAATAAATCTGCATTTACTGAGATGAAGAACCCAAGGAGATGCCTCTTGGGCACGGGTGGGAGAAATGATTAAGTTATTAAGTTATTAATTATTAATAATTAATATATTATTTGTGACCTCCCGGTGGAGATGTCTAAGATGATTGGTGCATTTGAGTCCATAGTTGGGGGATGGGGGTTGAGTCAGAGAGAAAGATCAACATGTATCTGGAAACCAAACACTTATAAAGCTGGATTTCAAAAGGGATATGTGAAGGAGACAGAGAATTAGCCAGGGAGGTGAGAGGAGAATGTCTCAGGGGCCAAGCAAAGAAAAAAGTCAAAGATGAGGAATCAACATGTATGCCAAAGGTTGCTAAATGTCAAAGATGGTGATGATGAAGAATTGACTGCTGGATTTCACAATGCTTTTCTGAGAGCAATTTTGCTAGATTTCTTGGAAAGAAAACCTGATTGGTGTTTGTTCAGAAAAGAATAGGAAAAGATCAGTAACAATGAGGAACAACTCTTCCAAGGAATACTGCTGTAAGGAAGAGTAGGAGAAAAAAATGGAGCAGGATATGGAAAGAAGGAACATTTCAAAATGGTAGATATGACCATGTATTTGTATGTTAATGAGAATAATCTCCTAGAAAAGCAAATTGAAAAGGAAGAGACCAAAGTAGGAAGGGCTTGGAATCAGATAAGATTGTGTTCAACCAATGAAACAAACAAAAAAATGGCAGAGGGGATATATACAAAGGCATGTATGCTGGTACATACTATAGTAAAAATGATCTGATGAACATCCACAAATCCTTAAGGGAAAATGATTCACCAGAAATACATGTTTTATACAGGAAATACTAAATAATTAATACATGGGAAATTATCTGAACTTTAAAGTACTTTAGCACTCTTGTCATTATTAACTGAAAGAAGAGAAAATACTATAACTGAGAGATAGTTAGGGAATCCTTGAAAGAGGTGAGAGAAATATTATGCTTTTAAATTGCACAGTTAACTGGAACACATGTTGGAAACAAAGGTTTGCAGTCTTATTAACCCAAATTCAAAGTAATTTAAAATAGAACTGTAGCACTCAAGTGAGCAAATGTTTGCTTTCAGATAGTCTACTGTTAAAGTCTGAAAAGTGCAGTCTCTTCAAACTTCTTCCGAGTCTGCTGCTCAACACTGAAAAGCAATTAGGAAGCAGAGTATTAACAAGCATCACTCAGTAAATAAATATTTACTGTCAACCTTACAGATGTGAAAAGTCCTGTTTCCACATGTAGTTCTAATTGGATTTAGGCAGCTTCTTAAATATTCTGTTAATCTTTGATACTCTGAACAAACTGCGGTGGCAAATTATATTTTTAAACTTTAAAAATCATTAAAAGCAGTTTAGAGCATAAGTTACCTAAAACTAAAAATATTTAGTGGGACTTTGTACCAGGGTCTCCTTCAGTATTAAGTAATTTGAAGGCATAATTTATAAAACATTTTTCAACACTGTGGACAGTCAGAATTTACACATTAATAATTTAGTTTTTACTGTTATTAAAAGGAATTTCACGTACTTTTAATGTTTTGTAGTGATTGTTGAGCAATTCTCATCTGAAGTTTTTTTTTTAAATTTTTACTTAATCTTTTTCTTAAAAATAATTTCTGAAATAACTGGATGTGATAAATAATGAAGTATAAATTCATATTCTTTTTAGCATCTGGAATTGTGCTTTATTTGCAGTATATTAGTTGCTGAAGAAAGAACCAG
Organism: Eubalaena glacialis; assembly: GCF_028564815.1. Lineage (NCBI taxonomy): Eukaryota > Metazoa > Chordata > Mammalia > Artiodactyla > Balaenidae > Eubalaena > Eubalaena glacialis. The sequence continues at coordinate 16,911,672 of NC_083719.1, forward strand.
TCAAATGAATTAATACTTTCTTTCTTGATGCTCTCAAAGTGCTTACACATGATTTAGTGTATCATGAAACCAGTCTCAGGACTGCAGCCCCATAAAATCCCTAGGTTTTGGGGGAAAAAAAAAGTGTTTGGTGTGATGATAGAAGACAAGTCACTGTCTTCTTTAAGTAATAATAGTATTCAATATAAATGTTGAGTTCCTTTTATGTATCTACTTTTATTAGATCATTTACAAGTCTTATCACATTTATTTTCAATATAAGCTAAAAGCAGAGGTATTATTACCCATTTTTCAGATTTGGAATCTTGAGTCTGAGAGTTTAAGTAACTTGGCAAGAACTTCCAGGACATTATTACATGACAGCTAGGATCTAAATTTCAGTTGGCTCTTCTTTTTAGAGAGTCCCTGGTTACTAATTGGTGATTAGTTGATAAGAGATATCTAGAATCACAAATTTCCAGTCCTTACTGTTTGTCTAGTATATAAAACTTAAATAAATCTTCTGATTTATCATCATAAAATACTTAGCAATTCCCCCTACATAAATAGTGGCATGCTTATACTCTTGGTAGTTGTATATATTTAGTTTTCTCTTCCACCAGATCCTTTTAAATATCCTTTTAGATACCAACAGGACAAAATCTCAAAGTAGATTTCAAAATAAAATGTTTCCTGCAATATCTGTATTTTTAAAGCAAGGTATTTATATTGCTTTAAAGAAAATGTAATTCGAATCATTTACTAATAAAGTGTGAAGTACTCAAAGCATTTCTGAAAGTGGTATTGTTTCACTGTAGCTATCTTATGAGCTGATAATCATCAACTACATATATTTCCTAAATAACAGGTACAGTACTCTGAGGCAAAAAAATGATAAAATAAAATGATAGATGTAGCTAAAAGGCAGTCACAGAATACCATGGAGAGGAAAATTCCCAAGAGAGTGTTGGAATTAAGAGTATCACAGAGCTAATGACCATTACAGTTGCCCTAGAGTCTCAACAAGACAATAAGGAATTAAGATCCTCTTGGAATCACCAAAAAGCCTTACAAAAAATAAATGATTCAAACAAGAGAAATGTTAAAATACAGCCAGTTTTAGAATAAGTGATGAATGCTAAAAAATAACACTGTATTCCATGTTGATCTAGGAAGGCTCTCCTTTGAGAGCACATGTTATATTCATACTAATGGATCTCAATAGATTTTAACTATACACCTATAAACCACAGTTGACACTTAAGAAAGAATGGAAATGTTACCAACCTTGACATTTTGATAGGAAAGCTCTTGCTTGCAAGCTTACTAAAAGCAAGCAGGGAAGAGAACAGAACTGGACAGAAAGTCAGGGGGACTGACATGCTCAGATTACAGGACATCAAGAAAAAAATACTTTTAGGAATAAGAAAAAAAATTAATTTCATTATTTAAAGTTGAAAATATAACAGAAAAGACAAAAAGTAGTGACAACTATTAAAACTGTGAAATGGAGGAAAAATGAGTGTGGAGTATGAGCCAAATGCTTCCCGTCAAAACAGGAAGTAGGTAAATAATAAGTTGATCAATAAAAAAGAGAGGGATATAACTGCTTATTTATAGACATGCAGGTAACCTATCCTCAACCCCCAAGATAGAGAACATTATTAGAAATTTTGTCTCTGGGAGAAGTGGGGCTCGGAGACTTTTCCTTATAAGGGTTTCTATTACATTTTGTCTTTAACATTTATTATCTTGATTGTTTTTAATGTTAAATGGTTACTTGGTTGCATAGCTCTCCTTGGTCTCATCATGCTGAAGCCAAACAGCTGTGACAGTTACAGCCACTATAACTTGAAGAACAAATACCGCAGACACACACACACACCAGATTATTAGTGGCAGTTTCTCCCAACTGTACATATGCCTAGGTTTCTGAACAGACAACTATTATCATCCTCTATTAGGAGGGGATAAGAGCTCAGTGGTTTATAAATGTTTTAGTTCACATTTTATTTTTGAAATGTAAATGGGTATATTTAGTGCTTTAAATGAATCATTAGACACACATTTATATTTTTTTATGAGATAAATATCTTATAATCCAAAATACTGCTTAATTCTGACAGAGAATAATATATTTTTGCACAGATGTAAAATAATTCAAGCTGCTTCAGATTTTTATATTTTTCTCCTAAGGTCAATAAGAAGGTTAATACTTAGCCATAGTCAGTTCAAGTTGACTGTGGGTGAAATGTCAGTTAAGCAGAATGATGATAGTCCCCTAGTAACCAAAATAACACAAAATAATTACTGATTCCAACCAAAGCAGTCTTATTTTTAACCTGTGAATGTCAAGACATAGTCTGGCATTTAGCTCTCCAGAAACCATGCCTTTATTTTTCTTTTTTTGGTAGAAGTATCATGAGAAAGGCTTTTGCTCCCTTACAATTTACAGTGATCTAGATTATTTTAAAAGAGCTTGAGTCAGAAAAAGGCAGCACAGTTTTGTAATAAAAATGTACTTTGACTTTACCACACTTGCTTATTATCCATAAAAGATACGATCAACATGTATTACATTCTTCTACAACTAATTGTGGCAAGTGTGTTTGCAATTCATTACAGGGAGATAAACACCCTTTTCTAATACAATAGAGAATAAAACTGTTTTCCTATTTGGGGGCTTAAGGCATAACTTAGTCCTTTAATAATAAGAGTATGGTATGCCGAAAATTCCAAATCTGAAATATTTATGCATTCTTACTAATTTTTCTACAATAATGTTAAAGAACCTACTGGTATGTTGATGTTCTTCAATGTAATTATGATGACATCAGTCTGTTTCTGTGATATTTCTTCTATAATATTTCTACCACTGTAATATTTTCTAAGACTTTTCTAGATAATTATACATTTCTTGAGTTATGATTGTACATTTCACTCAAGTGCAGGGGAAAGCACAATAAATATGCTGGCAAGAGTGTCCAGATATTGGTTGGGGTCTCTGATGTACCATGGCCTCAAATCAGCTCTTACGGATTTTCAGTTAAGGGGGCCATTAACAAGAGAAAGGTTTCTGTCTACTGTACATATAAATACTAGTTCCCCAGGTCAAGATGGATTAAATTAGCAACTTTGTCCAACAGGCCACACACAAATCTCTGAAGCGTTGACAGTCAGAGAGAGCTAAATGAGCTTGCATTTGGAACAGTGACTCAAGTCTACAGACTCAACCTATGGATTGAAAAGTGAAGGTGGACTTTACTGACTTCAAAGTTTTCCCTGGAACTCTAGAAAAATGGTATCTCAGGACGGCAGTGCAAAATGAGACATGAAGTGTCCATAGGGGCTAAATAATGTTACTTCTACAATTCAGTCTTAATGAGAGCCGTACACTGTAGGTATCAATGATGGGGAGATTCAGATTCCAAATGATGAGAGTATACGTAACGTTATCAATAGTATGAAGTTTGAGTGCAGCCAAGAGTCATCCTCTAGTTCCAAATATGATGAAGTTCATATGTTAGCTAAAAGATGCATAAATAATGATAGCAACATGGGTGCCTGTACTCATATACTGGGAGGATACACTTGTTTCTTTAATTCTAGAGCCTTCACAAAATTCATTCTGCAGGTGATTAAGAAAGGGGTTATTAATATTCAAATCCTAGAAAAAGCTATTGAGATGCTCATAAATAAAGTTCTTCATATTTCTTGCCTAATGACTGACAATAAGTCAATAGTGTCTCATTAAATGTGTTACTTAGATATAACATTTACAAGAAAGAAAAAAATGGAAAAAGTTTTCTATCATCTTTAGGAAGTTCTAGGTTTGACTACCTCTGAAGAATAGCATGGAGAAGAGAACAATTTTGAAGGGGAAACACTAAGATACAGTATTTTGTGTCTGTGTGTTTGGGGGTGTGGATAAAGTATATGTAATTAATGAAAGGGTTTAACAATAATGCATGACATTTCAACCATGAGAAGAGTGGATTATATAGAGCTTCTAAATCTCAACATCACAGGCTCCCACTGAGTCTCCAAGAAAAAAATTTGGGAAAAGCATAAGGTGATATGGTCAGCCAGAAAAAGATTTAAGCCCATTTGGTTATTTTCAAACTGTTATTTTAAAGTTTCTTTTTTTTTTTTTTTAACATCTTTATTGGAGTATAATTGCTTTACAGTGGTGTGTTAGTTTCTGCTTTATAACAAGGTGAATCAGCTATATGTATACATATATCCCCATATCTCCTCCCTTTTGCATCTCCCTCCCCTCCTCCCTATCTCACCCCTCTAGGTGGCCACAAAGCACCGAGCTGATCTCCCTGTGCTATGCAGCTGCTTCCCACTAGCTATCTATTTTACATTTGGTAGCGTATATATGTCCATGCCACTCTCTCACTTCATCTCAGCTTACCCTTCCCCCTCCCCATGTCAAGTCCATTCTCTACGTCTGCATCTTATTCCTGTCCTGCCCTAGGTTCTTCAGAACCTTTTTTTTTTTTTTTAGATTCCATATATATTTGCTAGCATACGGTATTTGTTTTTCTCTTTCTGACTTACTTCACTCTGTATGACAGTCTCTAGGTCCATCCACCTCACTACAAATAACTCAATTTTGTTTCTTTTTATGGCTGAGTGATATTCCATTGTATATATGTACCACATCTTCTTTATCCATTCATCTGTTGATGGACACTTAGGTTGGTTCCATGTCCTGGCTATTGTAAATGGAGCTGCAATGAACATTGTGGTACATGACCCTTTTTGAATTATGCTTTTTTCCGGTATATGACCAGTAGTGGGATTGCTGGGTCATAGGGTAGTTCTATTTTTAGTTTTTTAAGGAGCCTCCATACTGTTCTCCATAGTGGCTGTATCAATTTACATTCCCACCAACAGTGCAAGAGGGTTCCCTTTTCTCCACACCCTCTCCAGCATTTATTGTTTCTAGATTTTTTGATGATGGCCATTCTATCTGGTGTGAGGTGATATCTCATTGTAGTTTTGATTTGCATTTCTCTAATGATTAGTGATGTTGAGCATCCTTTCATGTGTTTGTTTGCAATCTGCATATCTTCTTTGGAGAAATGTCTATTTAGGTCTTCTGCCCATTTTTGGATTTGGTTGTTTGTTTTTATGATATTGAGCTGCATGAGCTGCTTGTAAATTTTGGAGAGTAATCTTTTGTCAGTTGCTTCATTTGCAAATATTTTCTCCTGTTCTGAGGGTTGTCTTTTGGTCTTGTTTATGTTTTCCTTTGCTGTGCAAAAGCTTTTAAGTTTCATTAGGTCCCATTTGTTTATTTTCATTTTTATTTCCATTTCTCTAGGAGGTGGGTCAAAAAGTATCTTGCTGTGATTTATGTCACTCCTCACTTTCACCTCCTCCCCTCCATTTCATTCTCAACACTACAGCAAAAATGATGCTATTAAAAAAGGTAAAACCTTTTCACTACATACTCAAAATCCTGCAATGATCTAATTTCAGTCTTAATTTCAATTAAAAGCCAAAGACTTTTCATGACCTACAAAGTCCCAAGTGGACTAGCCCCCAATTTCCTCTCATCTCCTAATACTTAAACTTCATATCCTCTAGTCAAACGGGCTTCCTAGTCCTTGCTTAAACATGCTTGGTGTGTAATTGTTCTATCTGTTCCTTCTGTATGAAACTTTCTCACGTCATTCAACTCTTTCTTCAAACATCACCTACAGTGTTGTAGATATTTAAATTCCAATCAAACTCCCAATAATCTGGATTCCCTATATGCAAATCTATTTTTTATAGCATTTATCAAGTTCCAATACACTGCACTGGATTCTATGGTCTGGCACCTAGATACCCCTGCAGAATTCATTCCCTCAGCTCTTAGAGCATGGGCTGTCAATAGCCTTCTGATGAATTCCTCTCCAGGAACTGTCCTTAGCTAAAGAAAATATTCTTGCCCAAGATCGTTATTTCTCCCAGGAGACAACCCACTTTCTAAGGTTGGTCATCAATAGAGGGAGGAAGTAAAAGCTTTGGCAATTGCTTCAACATGGAACAATCATCAAGAGACATTCCAGCCCCAAAGCTCCCATGAGACCCTTTGTTAGGACTGTGATGAATTCAACTACTACTTTGCCCAATCCTACTTCCTTCCTCCATTGGTGTTGATCCCAAGGGAACAACTAAATTAGTTTTCTCCAGACAATCTTCCTTATTAGGGGCTGTTCCACAGAGAATTGAAACTAAGATATATACTATATAATTTATATGTCTAATATGCTTATTGTTTATTATGCATCACCCTCCCCTATATATCTGCTCCCTAAGGGCAGGATGTTACACTCATAATATCAGAGGAAATAGTAGATTCTCAATAAACAGTTGTCACACAGGAGTATGCTCAAAATAGGAGCTGAATGGAAGAATGAACAAATCTGTCTCAAGGATTAAAGGATACAAATGTTCAACACAGAATGAATTGTATGTAGCATTTACTAAATAGTAATGTCTCTTTTTTTTCTCAATCTCATAACTTTTCTTTGTGTTCAAAACATAATGATCAGTAGTAGGGCCAGGCAGGTCTCAGAAACTTGATTATTTGGGTCCAAGGAAACTTCATTTCCTCATGAAGAAATTCTGCATTAGGAGTGTGTATGTTTATATGCTTGGGTCTCTTGACCACTTGAAGATCTTTTTCTTCTACGTTATATCTCTCCTCTCCCACATAGCTCTTGCTGCCCCATAGCTTCTTCACCTGATAACTCAGAAATCCTCATAGCCTGGCTTGCTCATGGTCCTTCATGATCTACCTCTGCACACGTGCATACTCTCAGGTTTAGCATTCACTGGGACTAGATTGTTCCTAATTTCTCAATCACTCAGACTCTTTGGGAAAATGTATGTTCGTTCCTAGCTTTTTTCATAATTTGTCAAGCATTCTATGGATGAACTGCTTTGAGTCGGGTACTTAGCTGAATCCAATCAACTGCAGCCAGATGGAGCGAAGTCAGATGTTACAAACTTGACCATCTAAGTCTGTGTCTGAGGTCAGAGCCTGGGAAAAGAGGGTCCCTACAAGGAGACTGCAAGTATGGCAGTCATGGCAATGAATATGTGTAATAACACCTTTGTTTCAAAAGACTCTCGAATGCAACACCATCATTTATATTCTGTGAAAGACGACCAACACAGGAAACAGCCTGCTTTATTTTTGCCAGTTTTATTTTTCCCTGTGACCTAAATTATGATTTTATTTTACATAGTCAACTACTATACAATGTGTGAGGGAATAATCATTTTAGACACGTGATAAGACCCATTTCTGATTTATTATCAACGGGAAATGTAAAATTTCTTTTGGGATTGGTTCAAAGCTACTGGCAGGTAAACTCAAGCACAAAACATTATTCGCTTGTAAAATATCCTCATGTTCAAGTCTGGCAGCCACACAAACTAAGTTCTAATTTCTCAAATGCTGAATTCCAAAAACATCTATTCTTTCAGTTGGATTTTTTATTGTGGATTCAGCTTGTGAGTGTCAGCCAAGTAGAGAGTGTGTCTAGAAAGGATGTTTCTTGTCAATAGGCCAGTGAGATAAGTTCTGCAGAGTTGCTTGGAAACGTTCCACAGCAGGAAAGTATATGGCGTATTTTAGTTGCTCTAAGTATATTCTGCACCCATGCTCAGAGAGTTAGGCTGAGTGTACATTTATAAAATAAGTAAATAAAACAACCCAATGCATGGCTTTCAGAAATGCCTGTCTTATTTCAGCTACTGCTGTTTCAGAGATGTAGTTTCTATGACTGAAGGAAACGGAGGAAGTGAACTTAGAGAACAGTGTAGAATCATCCCCTACTGAGTTAACACTATAGGTTCTTTTTTGAAGGAATCTGCTAGTATTAGAATCAACATTTAGACTTTCATTTTTATCACCTGACCTGAAATAGAAAGTTCTTTATACTAATGACAGGAAGGTATAAGCATCTGCTTCTGAGATCATTATGAGCAATAGCCACTGCTATCTGTGGAAGAAAGGAACAGCTCTTTGCCAACATTAAATAGGGCTTATGCATTGAAGCTTTCAGTTTATTACTAAATTTAGAGTCCAAAAGTTTTCTATATGTTCAAAATTCACAAATACGTACTTTCGCATACAGGAATGGATGAGGTATTTCTTAAAAAATAGATCTTCTTTGGCCTCGATATAAGTTTTCACTTTATTTTGTATTGTTTTGTTTTGGTATCAGTTCATTTTGTCTGAAGTAAATATAATATCAGATTCTAAGCACATACCAGTATTCTTTAGTCCTCTTTTGAAGGAAGTAAAGAAAAGAATATTCTGTACCCAGAATTGCTGAGACAAATCAGAAAGATAAACAGAGTAGTTGAGTTCCATATTCACAAACAATAAGGTAGTGGCTACAGTTGGCTTCCGTGTTTCCTTGTGTAGACCAAATATGTCGTCAATAAAAGTAAATGACAACCACTGGACTAAAATGTCAACTTCATGAGGACAAAGACTCAACTTATTAATTTCTGCATCCCCAGTATTTAGCATAGTGTTCAGACAATTAAAGCAACAGAAATATTGGTTGAGTGTGTGAATTAAATTACATCTTACAGCTATATCCTTTATCAATTCCTATCATAAACACTTGGTCCACATAGAATCTCAAGAATTCAAAAGAAGAAGATTAGGAATTTATCCCGACCTTTGGAAAGATCCTGTATCTTTTACTTCTGTATACATTTTGAATTGTCTATGAGGAATAATTCATGTAAACATTCTGCTCTGTAATTTAGACAGATTTCTTTATCCTACACCAAAATTATCAATATAAGAATCAATATACATTGTCTTTATAAGCTTATTAATTTACTCACCCACTATGAATTCATTTAACAAATATCTTTGTTAAATTAACAGTATCTTTGTTTCTAGTCATTGTGCCAGATATTGTTCTAGGCATTAAGGTTAAAAAGGTCTAAACAAAGACTGCTCTCATGAAGTCTAGCATCTATAACTTCAGTTTTAAAATAATATTTATCACATTTAATTATTGTTCCATAATATGGCTGTTGTTTACATATAGATGACATTCTAGGTCTACATAAAGAAACAGAGAAGTCAACCAAATCTACTATTCTATTCTTTGAGGATATGGAACTCAAATCTCTATCTTCCTGATTTGTCACAGCAATTCTGGGTAGAGAATATTGTTTTCTTAGCTATTTTTAGGTGATAAAGACTTGATGTGTGCGTGTAGAATGCTGTGTGCTGAAACCACATTCATTTACAAAATATATATATAATCTTTCAAGATTTTTAAGCAATCTTTTTTTTTTTAACATTTATTTATTTATTTATTTATTTTTGGCCACATTGGGTCTTCTTTGCTGCGTGCGGGCTTTCTCTAGTTGTGGCGAGTGGGGGCTACTCTTCGTTGTGGTGCATGGGCTTCTCATTGCAGTTGCTTCTCCTACCCATGTCCCTTGCATTAGCAGGTGGATTCTTAACCACTGCACCACCAGGGAAGCCCTAAGAAATCTTTTAATTATATATTACCTTTAAATATTAAAGACCCTCCCAACATTGTGTAAACATGGAAAGGTCTTATCAACGAATGGGAAGAAATCCTTTCTCAAATTACTATATTGTTAAAATGAGATGAACATTGAACTAAAAGAAAAAGGCATCCTTCAAATTATGCTTATTACAATAGCATAATAAATATTAACATAATGCTAATAGGGAACATATTTCAGAAATACTTACCAAGGAAATGTAATTAAAATAAATATAATTCAGTGTTTTATGTAAGGTTAGCTATTTTTTAGTGATTGTTTTTCTTCAAATAAATAACATTTTTGAAAGCCTTGTATAAAAAACAGATTGAGAGGTTATTATACCTCTGGCCTGCATTTCATTAAGAAGTAAGTGTCTCTTAACAAAACTTTCCCTAAATCAAATAGCTGTCGATCATAGTGCTAATTTTTTTTTTAGTTGATGTTTGTAATACACCTGCCTTAGCTACCACTCACATGTCGGAGACTGATATCATTCTGTCCCAAATGAATAGAGACATACGTTGAATGGTATTCTAGATTGTATTAGAACTGCATTTTCTCACAAACAAGCAGCTGAGCAACAAATATACAAAAAAATCACAGTTGTGTTCACACTATTTTTAGGCATGACTTAAAGAAAATAGGAAAAACAAATAGGTGTGCAATATTTCCTAATTTTACTACTTAAGGAGTATTAACATTCAGGATAATTAGTGGAATAAGTTAATTCATGAGCACCATAGTGGAAAAGATATATATATATAAGGGCCTCATAATGAAGAAGAAAGTTCATTTTCTTCTTGGGAAGAATTATTATTGAAACTTACTTGATGTAACTTTTGACTTCAGGCCACATGTATGGAAGGTAGAGATTTTGTTCCATACTTCCATAACATTCGATAGTATATACAAGTTTCCTATCTTAACTAAAGGACCACAATATGAATCCAAGCATACCATAAAAATCAAATCAAAATATGGTCATAGAGAATAGGTTGCAATGGAAAGCAGATATTAGAAAAATGAACTCTTGCAAGCTTTTATGAGTGTATCAACACTGTTATATTAACTAGAAAATATGATGTAGAAAACTCTGGTTTACAAAATCATCACTATTATATCCCCAAAATGCTGTTGTATTTGGAACTATTATTAAATTGGCCCAGTTGGAACTTAGAAAGTTGTTGTGACTCATAACAGCCTGAAAATCACAATTATAAGAACGTGAATAAAGATTGCAGTTGGTATCCTTAACTAACAACTACTTAGTTACACAAATCTACCAGTTTATGCCATAAAATTCCTCATATTAACTGAAAAATTTTGTAAAATTATGAAATATGCATGAAAGAAATGTTAACTCAGTGTAGGCATTAGTTAGCAAAATTCATTACTTTTAAACAAAAAGTTGTTACTTTAAAATTTAGATTATCCTTCTTAATATAAAGAAAAAATACTTCAGTAATCTACTTAAACTTACATCATTTAATAGGGATTTACATTCTATTCTGTGCTCAATTCTGTATAAACGAAGGCAATTCAAATATTTGTGTACTATTTAAAGACATATTAAAAATAGTTCTGAAAGAAAATATAACAAAACCTTAAAGATATAATGTATTTGGATCAGTTTGAATTTAAGATTAAGTTTCTCATTAAATGAAATTAAATATTTTGTGCATGAGCATCTACTATTAGAACACCAGGGAAGATTTACCTATATATATCTCTCAATACCATTCCTTAAATAACATTGAAGTTGTCCCAAAATGAGTTGTTAAATAAATAATTGTGGTAAAATTAGCATAATATCAAAATTCTGATAAAAATAAACAAATAGAACCTAACTCCAGAACACATAAATTCATAAAGCAAATATTTATAGAACTGAAGGGAGAAATAGACAACAATACAACAATTGTAGGGGACTTCAACGCCTCACTTTCAATAATGGATAATCCAGACAGAAATTCAATAAGAAAACATTGGACTTAAATGACACATTCAACCAGATGGACTTAACCGATATTTATAGAACATTCAAATCAACAGCTGCAGAATACACATTTTTCTCAAGAACCCATAGAACATTCACCAGGATAGATCATGTTAGACCACTCAACAAATCTTAGCAAATTTAAGAAGAATGAAATCACATCGAGCATGATTTCCAATCACAATGGCATGAAACTAGAAATGATTCACAGGAAGAAAACTGGAAAATTCACAAGCACATGGAGATTAAACAACATGCTGCTGGACAACCATTTTTTTTCTTTTTTTTCTTTTTTGGAAAAAATAGACAAACCTTTAACTAGGCTAACCAAGAAAAAAATAGGTCTCAAATAAGTAAAATATAAATAAGAGAACTTACAATTGATACCATACAAAGAATTAAAAGAGACTACTATGAACAATTATACACCACCAACAACAAAAAAGAAATCAAAAAATATATTTAGACAAATGAAAATGGAAACAACACACAAAAATTTATTGGTTGCCACAAAAACAATCTTGAGACAGAAGTTTATAGTGATAAATGCCTACAATAAGAAAAAATGAAAAATGAAAGCTATCAAACAATCTAACTTTACACCAAAAGAGCTAGAAAAAAATTGAGAAATTTAAGGCTATAGTTAGCAAAAAGAAGGAAATAACAAAGATCAGAGTGAAAATAGAGACTAAAATGATGATAGAAAAAAAAATCAATGAAACCAAGAGCTATTTTTTGAAAAAACAAACAAAAGAGACAAATCTTTAACTAGACTAACCAAGAAAAAAAAAAAAAAGAGGTTTCAAATAAGTAAAACTACAAATGAAAGAGAACGTACAAAGACTCAAAAGAGACTACTATGAACAATCTAACAATATTACAAGAATCTTAGCAAATTGAACAACCTAGAAGAAATGGATAAATTCCTAGAAACGTACAACCTACCAACACTGAATCATAAAAAATTGAAAGTGGAACACATCTATTACCAGCAAGGAGACTGAATCAGTTATCAGAAAACTACAAACAAAGAAGAACCCCGGTCCAGATGCTTCATTGGTGAATTCTAACAAACATTTAAAGAAGAATTAACACCAACCCTTCTTAAATTCTTCTAAAAAATAAAAGAGAAGGGAACTCTTCCAAAATCATTTTATAAAGCCAGCACTACCCTAATACCAAAACCGGACCCTGTAAGAAAAGAAAGTTATAGGCCAATATCTCTGATGAACATAGACACAAAATCCTAAACAAAATATTAGCAAACCAAATGCAACAATACATTAAAAGGATCACACATCATGATCAAACGGGATTTATCCCAGGGAGGCAAGGATGTTTTAACATCTGCAAAACCAATTTGATATACCACATTAACACAATGAAGGATAAAAATCATATGATCACCTTGATAAATTCAGAAAAAGCATTTGACAAAATTCAGTATCCTTTCATAAAAACTCTCAACAAATTGAGTAAAGATGGAATGTACCTCAACATAATTAAGTCCATATATGACAATCTCACAGCTAGCATTATACTCAACAGTGAAAAGCTGAAAGCTTTTTTTCAAAGATCAGGAACAAGACAAGGGTCCCCACTACTGACACATTTATTTAATGTATAAGTAGAAGTTCTAGCCAGAGCAATTAGGTAAGAAAAATAAATAGAAAATGCCCAAATCAGAAAGGAAAAAGTAAAATCATCTCTATTTATCAATGACACAATATATATAGAAAACACTAACAACTCGTCAAAAAAAAAAAACAAAACTGTTAGAACTAATAAACAAGTTCAGTAAAGTTGCAGGATACAAAATCAACATACAAAAGTAAAATTTCAAAAACGTATTTACAATAGCATCAAAAATACTTAGAAATAAATTTAAGCAAGGAAGCAAAAGATCTGTACACTAAAAATTATAAGACATTATTTAAAGAAATTGAAGAAGACACAAATAAATGGAAATACCATCTGTGTTCATAAATTGGAAGAATATTGTTAAAATGTCTAAAGTACCCAAAGCAATTTACAGATTTATGGCAATCTCTATTTAAATTCCAATGGCATTTTTACAAAAATAGAAAAAAAATTGCTAAAATTTGTATGGAATAACAAAAGACCCTGAATAGTCAAAGCAATCTTAATGAAAAATAAAACTGGAGGCATCACACTACGTGATCTCAAACTATATTACAAAGCTATAGCAATCAAAATAGCATATTGGCATAAAAATATACACATAGATCAATGGAACAGAAGAGAGAACCCAGAAATAAACCTAAGCATATATGGCCAATTAGTTTACCATGAGGGATCCAAGAATACACAATGGGGAAATGATAATGTATTCAATAAATGGCACTGGGAAAACTGGACAGCCACATGCAGAGGAATGAAACTGAAGCCCTATATTATACCATATACAAAAATCAAATGAAAATAGATTAAAGACTTGAATGTAAGACCTGAAACCATAAAATCCCTAGAAGAAAGCATAGTGGTTATCTCCTTGATATCAGTTTTGACAATTATATTTTGGATTTGACACCAAAAGCAAAACCAAACAAGCAAGACCTCATCAAATTAAAAAGCTTATGTTCAACAAAGGAAACCATCAACAAAATTAAAAGGCAATATATAGAATGGGAAAAATATTTGCAAATCTTATATCTGATGAGGAATTAATATCTAAAATATATAAAGAACCCATACAAGGAAGAGCAAAAATAATTCAAAAAGAGCAAATAATCTGAATAGATATTTTTCCAAAGATGACATACAAATGGCTAACAGGTACATGAAAAGATGGTCAACATCAATAATCATCAGGTTGATGCATATCAAAAACACAGTGAGATAGCCATTCTAACAAGTGTGAGTTGGTACCATCAAAAAGACAAAAGATAGACGTTGTTGAGAATGTGGAGAAAAGGCAACAATTTTGTTCTGCTGGTAGGAATGTAAACTGGTGAGGTCACTATGGAAAAAAGTATGGCGTTTCTTCAAAACATTAAAAATAGATCTACCATATGATTCAGCAATACCACTTCTGGGTATAAATTCAAAGGAAATGAAAACACAATCTGGAAGAAATATCTGCACTTCCATTTTCACCACAGAGTTATTCACAATAGCCAGGATGCTGAAACATCCTTACAAGGTCTCCATTAATGGATACAGAAGATGTTGTATATCAATATATACAATGGACTATCATGCAGCCATGAGAAAAAAGGACATCTTGCTTTTTTTGACAACATGGATGGACCTTGAGGACATTATGCTGAGTGAAATATGTCAGACAGAGGAAGAAAAATACTGAGTAATATCACTATGTGGAATCTAAAAAACTGGAACTTAGAGAAATAGAAACTAGTATGGTGGTTCCCAGGGGCTCTATGGTGGAGGAAAAGAAAAGAAGTTAATCAAAATGTACAAACTTCCAGATACATGATGAATAGGGTCTGAGGATCTATTCTACAGCATGGAATTACAGTTAATACTGTGTTATATAATTGAAAGTTGCTAAGAGAATAGATTTAAATATTCTCACCACAAATAAGAAATGCTATTGATTTAATGTGATTCATGACATTAATAAAGCTAAAGCTATGATGGTACTCATTTTGCCATATGTTAGTGTATCAAATCAACACCTTGCACACCTTGAACTTACATAATGTTATGTCAATTATATATCAGTAAAGCTGGAAAAATATTAAATATCGATAATATGAAAATAAAGTTTTGTTACAAATAAAATATTAAGCAATTGAAAAACAATGTAACTACTTTTAACTTAAAATTACAAAATGTTTGCTATTGACAAGCCTAAGCATCAGAGCAACAACTCTACCTATCCTCTACAGATTGTGGTGTTGACTGTATGTTTATTTTAATTTTAGATTTATGAGTAATGATATTTAAAGACAGCTTTTCTTAAATGAACTTATGCATATAATTAGATGTACACACAGGAAAATATTTGGAAATAAATTTACCAAGTATTACCAGTCTTTATACTTGATGAGTAAGAATGGTGAGATTACTTATTTCTGTATTATTAAAAATAGTTAACAAGAATATGCAGTAAAGTTATATTTGAGGCCAAAATATGAGAATATTAGTAAAAATATCAGCATGCAATTATAATGGTGAAATGACTTATCCACATTCATCTTGTAAAAATGGTAAATTAGCTAGAGTGTTGCTTTAGTAAATACTCATCTGGCTGTTAAACAAAATCTTCCTTTAAAAACCAGCATGCCATTTGTTCTTTGCTTTTGCAGTTTGATGTGTACCACACAAAATTCTACATCTGAGAGATCATTTCATGATTTAGATCTTTAAGTGGTCTGGAAACAATAACAGTTATTAGCATTTTCATGGCACTCATTGCATGCCAAGCACTGTTCTAAATCTATTACCTAGGTTCATAATTTTACCCTCATAAAACACAGTGACAAGAGTGCTGCTATTTCCTCTATAAACTTGAGAATACTGAGGCCCAGAGGGGCTAAGTAAATTCCCTAAAGTCATACAGCATGGAAGAGGTGGAGGCAGCACCTGAACCCAGAAATGATGTTTAGAATCCGTTCTGATAATTACTATCCCGCAGCAGCATGGGTGTTGCCTTACAAGACATCAGTGAGATGGCATAGCATTAACCTTCAATGACAATATGAAAGGTTAGTTATGAAAGTATTTTATTATGTATAATAACATATGAGAAGATGTCTCTACCCTCCTTGTTTTTAAGCTAATGGGGAGAGCACGGATTTGTTCCTAGATTTAACCAAGTGAGCCTTAACTGACATGGAAACAATTGTCAAAAGGAATTGTTCCCTATTTGCTTAAAAACACTTATTATGAAAAGAAACTATCTTACACATCTAGACAAAAAAAGTCCCATAAAATATGTTGAAATTGGACAGAATACTCAAGTCACACCTTTCAAACAAGAAAATAATAACTAAGAACATTTTGTGGAAGATAATGCACAACTGACCAATGTTCTCAATTTATTGTTTTAAATTATTCTTCATTACAATCTTATTATAAATATATATTTGTACAACATAATTTACGTTTAATTTGGTCTAATATGCTTCTTTAGAAATAAACAAAATTGTGCCTTTGATCTAAGATTTCAACAATTATATATTTTGGCCCATTTGTCAACAGTTATTAGAAGTATCAGGTTTTTTAACGAGAATTTTGTTTATGAAATTTTTACTAAGGTATCTTTTTTTCTTATTTATTAGAGTATAATTGCTTTACAATGTTGTGTTAGTTTCTGCTGTATAACAAAGTGAATCAGCTATACATATCCATATATCCCCATATCTCCTCCCTCTTGCATCTCCCTCCCACCCTCCCTATCCCACCCCTCTAGGTGGTCACAAAGCACCAAGCTGATCTCCCTGTGTTATGCAGCTGCTTCCCACTAGCTATTTATTTTACATTTGGTAGTGTACATATGTCAGTGCGACTCTAGCATGTCATCCCAGCTTACATTTCCCTGTCCCTAAGTCCTCAGGTCCATTCTCTACATCTGCGTCATTATTATTGCCTTGCCGCTAGGTTCTTCAGAACCATTTTTTTTTTTTTGCTTTTAGAGTCCATATATATGTGTTAGCATACGGTATTTGTTTTTCTCTTTCTGACTTACTTCACTCTGTATGACAGACTCAGGGCCATCCACCTCACCACAAATAACTCAATTTCGTTTCTTTTATGGCTGAGTAATATTCCATTGTATACATGTGCCACATATTCTTTATCCATTCATCTGTTGATGGACACTTAAATTGCTTCCATGTCCTGGCTATTGTAAATAGAGCTGCAATGAACATTGTGGTACATGACTCTTTTTGAATTATGGTATTCTCAGGGTATATGCCCCGTAGTGGGATTGCTGTGTCATATGGTATTTCTATTTTTAGTTTTTTAAGGAACCTCCATATTGTTCTCCATAGTGGCTGTATCAATTTACATTCCCACCAACAGTGCAAGAGGGTTCTCTTTCTCCAGACCCATTCCAGCATTTATTGTTTGTAGATTTTTTGATGATGGCCATTCTGACCGGTGTAAGGTGATACCCAATTGCAGTTCTGATTTGCATTTCTCTAATGATTAGTGATGTTGAGCATCCTTTCATGTGTTTGTTGGCAATCTGTGTATCTTCTTTGGAGAAATGTCTATTTAGATCTTCTGCCCATTTTTGGATTGGGTTGTTTGTTTATTTGATATTGAGCTGCATGAGCTGCTTGTATATTTTGGAGATTAATTCTTTGTCAGTTGCTTCACTTGCAAATATTTTCTCCCATTCTGAGGGTTGTCTTTTCATGTTGTTTATGGTTTCCTTTGCTGTGCAAAAGCATCAAGTGGGGTTGATCAAGCATCAAGTTAAGTTTCATTAGGTCCCATTTATTTATCAAGTCCATTTAAGCATCAAGTTAAGTTTCATTAGGTCCCTTTTATTTTTATTTATTTTTGTTTTTATTTCCATTTCTCTAGGAGGTGGGTCAAAAAGGATCTTGCTGTGATTTATGTCAAAGAGTGTTCTTCCTATGTTTTCCTATAAGAGTTTTTTAGTGTCTAGCCTCACATTTAGGTCTTCAACTCATTTTGAGTTTATTTTTGTGTATGGTGTTAGGAAGTGTTCTAATTTCATTCTTTTACATGTAGCTGTCCAGTTTTCCCAGCACCACTCATTGAAGAGGCTGTCTTTTCTCCATTGTATATTCTCGCCTACTTTATCAAAGATAAGGTGATCATATGTGTGTGGGTTTATCTCTGCACTCTCTATCCCGTTCCATTGACCTATATTTCTGTTTTTCTGCCAGTATCATACTGTCTTCATTACTGTAGCTTTGTAGTATAGTCTGAAGTCAGGGAGCCTGATTCCTCCAGCTCTGTTTTTCTTTCTCAAGATTGCTTTGGCTATTCAGGGTCTTTTGTGTTTCCATATAAACTGTGAAATTTTTGTTCTAGTTCTGTGAAAAATGCCATTGGTAGTTTGATAGGGATTGCACTGAATCTGTAGATTGCTTTGGGTAGGATAGTCATTTTCACAAGGTTGATTCTTCAAATCCAAGAACATGGTATATCTCTCTATCTATTTGTATCATCTTTAATTTCTTTCATCAGTGTCTTACAGTTTTCTGTATACAGTTCTTTTATCTCCTTAGGTAGGTTTATTCCTAGGCATTTTATTCTTCTTGTTGCAATGGTAAATGGGAGTGTTTCCTTAATTTCTCTTTCAGATTTTTCATCATTAGTGTATAGGAATGTAGAGACTTCTGTGCATTCATTTTGTATCCTGCTTCTTCACCAAACTCATCAATTAGCTCTAGTAGTTTTCTGGTAGAGTCTTTAGGATTCTCTATGTATAGTGTCATGTCATTTGCAAACAGTGACAGCTTTATTTCTTCTTTTCCAATTTGGATTCCTTTTATTTCTTTCTCATCTCTGATTGCTGTGGCTAAAACTTCCAAAACTATGTTGAATAATAGTGGTGAGAGTGGGCATCCTTGTCTTGCTCCTGATCTTAGGGGAAATTGTTTCAGTTTTTCACCATTGAGAATGATGCTGGCTGTGGGTTTGTCATATATGGGCTTTATTATATTGAGGTAAGTTCCCTCTATGACTACTTTCTGGAGGGTTTTTATCATAAATGGGTGTTGAATTTTGTCAAAAGCTTTCTCTGCATCTATTGAGATGATCATATGGTTTTTATTCTTCAATTTGTTAATATGGTGTATCACATTGATTGATTTGCGTATATTGAAGAATCCTTGCATTCCTGTGATAAACCCCACTTGATCATGGTGTATGATACTTTTTATGTGCTGTTGGATTCTGTTTGCTAGTATTTTGTTGAAGATTTTTGCATCTATGTTCATCAGTGTTATTGGCCTATAGATTTTTTTCTTTGTGACATCTTTGTCTAGTTTTGGTATCAGGGTGATGGTGGCCTCATAGAATGAGTTTGGGAATGTTCCTCCCTCTGCTATATTTTGGAAGAGTTTGAGAAGGATAGGTGTTAGCTTTTCTCTAAATGTTTGATAGAATTCGCCTGTGAAACCATCTGCTCCTGGGTTTTTGTTTGTCGGAAGATTTTTAATTACAGCTTCAATTTAAGTGCTTGTGACTGGTCGGTTCATATTTTCTATTTCTTCCTTGTTCAGTCTCAGAAGGTTGTGCTTTTCTAAGAATTTGTCCATTTCTTCCAGGTTGTCCATTTTATTGGCACGGAGTTGCTTGTAGTAATCCCTCATGATTCTTTGTATTTCTGCCGGGTCAGTTGTTTTTCTCCTTTTTCATTTCTAATTCTGTTGATTTGAGTCTTCTCCCTTTTCTTCTTGATGAGTCTGGCTAATGGTTTATCAATTTTGTTTATCTTCTCAAAGAACCAGCTTTTAGTTTTGTTGATCTTTGCTATTTTTTCCTTCATTTCTTTTTCATTTATTTCTGATCTTTCTTTCTTTCCTTCTTCTAACTTTGGGGTTTTTTTGTTCTTCTTTCTCTAATTGCTTTCATTGTAAGGTTAGGTTGTTTGAGATATTTCTTGTTTCTTGAGGTCAGATTGTATTGCTATAATTTTCCCTCTTAGGATTGCTTTCAATGCATACAATCGGTTTTGGGTCACCATGTTTTCATTGTCAGTTGTTTCTAGGTATTTGATTTCCTCTTTGATTTCTTCAGTGATCTCTTGATTATTTAGTAGCGTATGGTTTGGCTTCCATGTGTTTGTATTTTTTCAGTTTTTTTCCTGTAATTTATATCTAGTCTCATAGCGTTGTGGTCAGAAGAGATACCTGACATGATTTCAGTTTTCTTAAAATTATCAAGGCTTGATTTGTGACCTAAGATATGATCTTGGAGAACGTTCCATGAGCACTTGAGAAGAAAGTGTATTCCGTTGTTTTTGGTTGGAATGTCCTATAAATATCAGTGAAGCCCATCTTGTTTAATGTGTCATTTAAAGCTTTTGTTTCCTTATTTATTTTCATTTTGGATGATCTGTCCATTGGTGAAAGTGGGGTGTTGAAGTTCCCTACTATTATTGTGTTACTGTCGATTTCCCCTTTTATGGCTGTTAGCCTTTGCCTTATGTATTGAGGTGCTCCTATGTTGGGTGCATAAATATTTACAATTGTTATATCTTCTTGTTGGATTGATCCCTTGATCATTGTGTAGTGTCCTTCTTTGTCACTTGTAATAGTCTTTATTTTAAAGTCTATTTTGTCTGGTATGAGAATGGCTACTCCAGCTTTCTTTTGATTTCCATTTGCATGGAATATCTTTTTCCATCCCCTCACTTTCAGACTGTATGTGTACCTAGGTCTGAAGTGGGTCTCTTGTAGACAGCATATATATGGGTCTTGTTTTTGTATCCATTCAGCCAGTCTATGTCTTTTGGTTGGAACATTTAATCCATTTACATGTAACATAACTATCGATATGTATGCTCCTATTACTATTTTCTTAATTGTTTTGGGTTTGTTTTTGTAGGTCTTTTCCTTGTCTTGTGTTTCCTGCCTAGAGAAGTTCCTTTAGCATTTGTTGTAAAGCTGGTTTGGTGGTGCTGAATTTTCTTAACTTTTGCTTGTCTGTAAATGTTTTAATTTCTCCATAAAATCTGAATGAGATCCTTGCTGGGTAGAGTAATCTTGGTTATAGGTTTTTCCCTTTCATCACTTTAAATATGTCCTGAGGTCGAGCACAAAGATACTTCAGTCCTCTTGGAGTTTGGAGCCCAGCACAGTGGCACATGGAGGCATTCTGCTTCATCAACCTGGAAGGTCTCTGAACCCCCTCTTTTTGGATTTTAATGGTGGCTTCACTACACACTCATGGTTGATTAAATCTACTAAGGTACCTTGAATCAGTTTATAAATATTGTAAATCAATTTCATAAAATGTTTATTCAATTGCATCGAAAGGAAACAGTATTCTCAGTACCATGACACTAGGAAAAGAAATCCATAGGATTTATGTTTTTTATAATGTTTTCTGATGTTTTCAACTTTTAGAATAGTTCCACGAATTCTTTGTTTTATTAATAATAAAGTTTATAAGCTTTGCATATCAGGAATTAGCTGTGATGGTAGCAGGTTCTAAACAGGCCTTCATGGATTGGGAATTAATTCTCTGTATCTCCATTTACTTATTATGTAAAGTTATAGAAAAACCCAAAGAACCACAATCCAAATGTGAATCACAAAGAAGAAATATTTTTGATTGAGCCACAGTGGGCATAGACAAATATCACATTTTGCTGGTGAACAATCTAACCTGAAATTTTAACAACTAGTCTAATATTTTATTTAGTTGAAAAATCACTTTGGCCATTGTTTTAGATGACTTTCCAATAATGTAATTGCATTGGTTAACTCTGAATCCCAGACACTGAGCTGGTGCCACCCTCTAGAAAAAACCTCCCTCTCTCTGGAAGACCTAGACATTCTGCCTCCTAAATATCTTTAGTTATACATTTATCACATACTTTTGCATTGTAAATTCCACAACTAGTATGGAGCTGACCCTGTCAGCCTGTACATTTGTCTGTCTCCACAAACAGACATGGCGTTTCTCATGGGTAAGAATGTTACTGAGCATAAAGCTCCATGTCCAGCAAACAGGTACATGATAAGGAAAGATTTGTAATGAACTAAAAGCATATAGTTTTAAACATGCATGTGATTTGTTTGGGATGCTTTCTATGTTGTATTACTCTAAAGTATTATATTTTAAACCCCATAAAATAATCTAGAATAATATATTTACTGTTTATGCATGTCTTTAATGTGTTATTGTAAAAACAAACATTATCTGTTGTCAGTTAAAACTTGCTCTACCATCTCAGAAACCACACTGCACAGAGGTGGCAGTGACAAATACTCTCTGGGCTTCATAAATTGAAAACACCATGGTTGAAAGTCATCTCTTTGATTTAGAATGTAACACAAAACCCTGATGACATTTTTTTCCCATCTTATATACAGACGAACTGAAGAGCAAAAGATAAATTGACTTTATCAAGAAAAATTGGCAAATAAAACGGCTCATCACTGCTATTTATCTTGATTCTTTTGTTTCTTGCTCTTAATCAGGGACTGTTTTAGAAGCCAAGCTTTTGCTTCTTTTGGGAAGAGCGTGTGTCAACAACCCCAATTTCATTTAGTATGATTAAGAAATAAATTTTATCTCCTTTTTAATTTTTGTGTGATTTTATCTGAGTATTTACAGACACAATTTGTTTGGCTGAGTTTTTTTTTTTTTAATTATCAGTTCTATTGTTTAACTTTTCAGATACCCACAGGCACAGCACTTAACTGAAGACCTTGGTTCTTCTGCTTACCAGAAGGCTTACAGGCATGTGGCCTTACAATAGCCAATTAAATTCTGATTCTCAGTTTTTGGCATAACTCTGTAAAGATATTCCATGTTCTCAGCTTAATGCATTGAGTTATTTTGAGAACCAGTTGGAGTAACTTCTATGGAAACATCTTTATAAATTACAAAATCTACAAATATAACGTATTATAACACATGGTAGATTCCCTAACAAATATAATACAGATATTTTATATTTGTGTAACTAGGTTTATAAATTAGTATAATTAGTATACATTAACTTTATCACTGGGAGTAATTTTTTTTTTTTTTTTTTTTGCTTAATGGTTGTGTATTTGCTGGTCCTTGTGATTAGATTTTCCCTGAGGGCCTTGAAATATGGGGTCCTCAGATTACTTGTGAAAAGCAGTTTGTTCCTCCATAGTGAATGCATACCTGCATCATGATTCTGTCCAAACCACAGTGCCTTGCGTTAACACCCTAAACATTACCAAGAAAATGACAATTATTGTCCTAGCTACCTGTGGGTATACTATCCCCACAGGTTTATAATTTCCAAGTTTTCGTCGGAATGTCGGGAAACTTATCCTTTTTAATTTTTTAGTTGATTTTACATTTGTTTTTCTACTAATTTTAAATTGAGTTTAAAAAACAAATCTTTTCTTGAGTGTGTTTGTTCATTAAAAAAATAAAATTTAACCCATAATAAAATTTTACTTGAGGATATATCACTTGTGAGGTCTCTATTTGAGGGGTTGATGTTAAGTAGATACAGTTAATTTGGCATAGAAATTTCAACACAAAAATATAAATAATTTAATTCTAATTTAAAATGTAATTTCCTTAAAATAAATATAATAAGCAAAGCACCTAAATAGTAGTTTAGACATTTATAATTTTATTATATGAAAAAGATATTAGAAATCACAATATAATATTTTCAAGACTTTAAAAAGAGGATATTTAATATCATAAAGGCAATTCTCATAGTGCTTAACATGAATTTATTTTTTCAAAATATATTCCAATAACTACATGAAATTAACTAGAGGCAACTTTAAAATGGAGTTGTTTTTACTGATTGTATTTTCAAATTAGGTTTATGTATTTTTATAAAATATGTACAAATTATGATGATTAATACTGGAAAACCAATATTACAAATCTGGCCAGGATAGATCTTGTAACAAAAACTTATCAATTGAGAATAAATTCTAAAAGGCTGAACGAACAGTAGAGATTATAATTTTGCTTTTGTCCCGAGTCTATGAATTTCTCTGGCTGCTTTGAATCTGAAGCACATCAAGAAATTTTTGAAAATGCAGATCCTCAGGCTCTGTGCTTTCTCAGATTCTAATAAAGAGGTTTGGAATAAGGGCTAAGGGGTCTCTCCCTGCATTCCTCTCTCTCCACATTCCCAATGACTATGGGGATATAGTCAACACTCCTCTACGGAATGTAAGTTTAAAAGATCTAATTTTTTTTTCAGCAATATGTCCAGTGACTAAAACATGGTAATATATTTTTCATACTTTACTTAAAAGTAACAGCAACAAAATGTAAGTAAATAGTTGTGAGAAATGGGGAAACACAGCTATACTTGAGATGCTCGGTAAAAGGTTTCTGATCTTACTGGGGGCAGAAACTATGACAGTATCAAGAGACAAACAGGAAAAATAAATAAATAAATAAATTATACGGCTTCCGTGGTGGCGCAGTGGTTGAGAATCTGCCTGCCAATGCAGGGGACACGGGTTTGAGCCCTGGTCTGGGAAGATCCCACACGCCGCGGAGCAACTGGGCCCGTGAGCCACAATTACTGAGCCTGCGCGTCTGGAGCCTGTGCTCCGCAACAAGAGAGGCCGCGATAGTGATAGGCCCGCGCACCGCGATGAAGAGTGGCCCCCGCTTGCCACAACTAGAGAAAGCCCTCGCACAGAAACGAAGACCCAACACAGCCATAAATAAATAAATTTTTTAAAAAATTATAAACTCTAACACTCTCAAAATAAATTTGCCTTTTTAACTGGTTATACTAACATTGGTCATCAAAAAAAAGTGGGCTAAATTTATGTGTAATCATCCACTAATAAACTAAGAGTGTTTCTAGTTACAATGACATACCAATAGTATTTTGAACATTATTTTTAATTCCTTAAGGAGAAAAGAAGCAATGTGATATCTAACTAAATATCTGAATTTGTAATAGATGCTTTTCAGGCACTTTGGACTTCCTCCAATTGTTATTTAATTTTCTTCTGTATTTACCTGTGTGGTGTGTTTTGGAGGCATCATTAGAAAAAATAACAAGTTATAACTTAATTAAATCAGAGAGATGAAAACAAATACTGTATGATCTTACTTAAATGTGGAATTTAAAAACAAAAATCAGGCTCATAGATACAGAGACCAGATTGGTGGTTGCCAGAGATGGGGATTGGGGGTGGGCAAAATAGGTGAAGGGGGTCAAAAGGTACAAGCTTTCAGTTATAAAATAAGTCATGGGGATGGAAAGTACAGCATGGTGACTGTAGTTAATAATACTATATTGCATACTCGAAAGTCGCTAAGAGAGCTAATATTAAAAGCCCTTATCACAAGAAAAACAAACTTTGTAACTGTATATGGTGATGAATTTTAACTAGAGTTATTGTGGTGATTTCACCAAATATAAAAATATTAAATTGTTATGCTGTATAACTGAAACTAATGTCACATGGAAATCTAGCTCAATGATAGATAAAAACCATAACAAAAAGGAAAATCTCACTGTCAAAAACAATTCTCTAACACTATCCACATTGCATAACACATTAGAAACATATTTATCTAAAGCCTTTATTGTAAGACACAGTTAATCACTGATAATCATCACCTAAACAAACTTGCTAATGTATTAATATATCTACTTCTTTTCTATACCAAACTAATTATGAATTCAAACTCACAGTGTACTGTAGCATAGCTGCTCAGGCCATCAGCTGATTTTAAAGAAGTCTTCCAGTGATCGAGGGCTAATAAATTTTTAACCCAACTATAAATTAAAGAAACATGCTCATTAATAATGAATATTCTCATATTTTATCACAATGTAGATATGCATATATATTAAGTATTTTGTTTCTAAGTAAATAAGAAATGAACTACACATGTTAAACACTACTTTTGCACGGTTTTCCATTTTCTTTTCTTTTCTTTTCTCTTATAATTTGCTCTGTTATTTTTGCTAGAATTTGAAACTCAAGGAAATAAATTTGGGCTGTATTAATACGGCTGCATCATAACCCTAACGGAATAGGAGCCTTGTCTCTCTCCCTTTGTTTATCTGGTCTGACTACCTTGTATTACAATATAAACCCCTGTCCCACACACTTTCAAAGTGAGCTCCAAGCTAAGTTCTTGCTTGTATTGTACTTGGAAAAAGTTTGAGTAAATTAATCAAAAAAAAAAAAAACAGAAAAAGAAAAAGAAAGAAAAGAAAAGCTGCCATGACATAAAAGTAATGTTTTCTTTTCCCAATATCTTTGTTGGGTTCAAATACACATAACAAAATTTACCATCTTAACTACTTTTAAGTGTACAGTTCATTGGTATTAAATACATTCATAAAGGTGTGCTACCATTACCATCATCCATCTCCAGAACTTTTCATCCTGTAAAATTGAAACACCGTACCCATTAAAAAATAACTTCCCATTTCCTCCTTCTTTCCAGTGCCTAGCACTCAGCATTACACTTTCCGTCCCTATTATTTTGACTATTCTAAATAACATATAAATGGAGTCATACAGTATTTATCTTTTAGTGACTGGCTTATTTCACTTAGCATAGTGTCTTTAAGTTTCATCCAGGTTGTAGCATATGTCAGAATTTCTTTTCTTTTTAAGGCTGAATAGTATTTTAGCAAAAAGAAAAAAAAAAAATATCAAGTAACTGAATTAAAATATCGGCAAAGGACCTAAATAGACAATTTTTTCCATAGAAGACATACAAAAACAGGTACATGGATAGGTATTTGACATCACTATCAGGAAAATTTTAAAAAATTTAAAAAAAGGACTCAGTAAGATACCACCTCACATTCATTAGGATGGCTATTATTTTAAAAATAATAAAAAACGTGTTGGTGAGGAGGTAGAGAAATTGGAAACCTTGTTAACTGTAGGGGGGAATATAAATTGGTACAGCCACTATGGAAAACAATATGGTGGTTTCTTAAGAAATTAAAAACAGAATTACCATATGATCTAGTAATCCTACTTCTGGGTACATATACAAAGGAAATAAAATCATGCCTCAAAGAGATATCTGTATTCTCAAGTACATTGCAGCATTATTCACAATAGCCAGGTATGGCAATAAAATAAGTGTTCATCCAGGGATGAATGGATAAAGGAAAGGTGATGTATATATCATATATACTAATATATAAATATATATTATTCAGCCTTAAAAAAAAGAAAATCCTGTTATTTGAGACAGTACAGATAAATCAGGAGGGCATCATGCTAAATAAAATAAACCAGAGAGAGAAAGACAAATACCACATTATCACTTATATATGGAATCTTCAGAAAAAAAAAAAAGAAAACACAAAAGTCAAACTCATAGAAACAGAGTAGAAAAGTGGCTGCCAGGAGCTGGAGGGTGGGGAAAATAGGGAGAAATTGGTAAAAGGGCACACGCTTTCAGTTATAATATGAGTAAGTTTTGAGAATCTAATGTATAACATGATGACTACAGTTGGTAACAATGTATTATGTAATTGAAATTTGCTAAGAGTAGAACTTAAGTGTTCTCACCAACAAAAAGGTAAATATGTGAAGTGATGGGATGTGTTAATTAACTCACTGGGGAGAATACTTTCACAATGTATATGTATATTAAATCATTACACTGTATACTTTAAGTATCTTAATTATATGAAATAACACTGAAAAAACAAGAATGGAAAAACAGAGGGGAAAAAAGAAGAGAACCGAAATGTGTTGAGCACCAGCTATGTAGCAGATACCAGCTAGCTGTTCTATATTGATCTTCATTCTAGCTTCCTAGAAACCCTGAAATTTTGGTACTTTTCCCCCACTTAACATGCACATAATGTCAGTTTCCTAGCTTTGATAATATACTACAGTTGTTTGAGATCCATTTAGGGAATCTGGGTAATGGGTATACAGAGTACCGCTCCATACTATTTTTACAACTACTGTGTCTATAATCATTTCAAAATAAATGTTGAAATAAAAAAATTAAAAGATTACATTTGCAAATAGAGATAATTTTATGTCTGCCTTTCCAGTTTGGATGCCTTTTATTTCTTCTTATTGCCTAATAGCTCTGGCCGGAACTTCTAATACTATGTTGAACAGAAGTGCTGAATGTGGGAATCCTTGCCTTGTCCCTGGCTTGAGCAGAAAAGCTTTCAGTCTTCCACCATTGATTACAGTTTTTGCTGTGGGATTTTTGTATATGGCTTTTATTATATTGAGGTCATCTCCTTCTATTTCTAGAAGGAGTATTTTTATCCTTGGGATTTTGTCAATTTTTTTTCTGCATCAGTTGAGATGATCATGTTTGTGTGTTTTCTCCCTTCATTCTGTTAATGTCATGTATTACATTGATTTTCATATGTTGAATCATCCTTGCATCACAGGGATAAATCCCACTTGGTCATGGTATATAATTATTTTAATATGTTGCTAAATTAAGTTTGCTAGTATTCTGTTGAGGATTTTTTGAATTAACATCCTTAAGGGATATTGGTCTGTACATTTTTTGTAGTGTCTTGGTCTGGCTTTGGTATCAGGGTAAATCTGGCTTAAAAGAACAGTTTAAGAAGTGTTCCCTCCTATTTGATTTTTTTTGGAAATGTTTGAGAATAACTGGTGTTAGTTCTTCCTTAAATGTTTGGTAGAACACACTAGTTAAGCCATCAGGTCCAGGGCTTTTCATTGTCAGGAGATTTTTTTTTTTTTCTTTGCCATGCCACATGGCATGCTGGATCTTAGTTACCCGACCAGGGACTGAACCCATGCCCCCTGGAGTAGAAGTGCAGAGTCTTAACCACTGGACTGCCAGGGAAATCCCTCATTGTCAGGGGATTTTTGATTAATGATTCAGTCTCCTTACTAGTTATAGGTCTATCCAGATTTTCTATTTCTTCACAGTTCAGTATTGGTATGTCTTAAGTTTCTAAGAATTTGTCCATTTCATTGAGGTTATTGAATTTGCAGTTATACAATTGTTCATGTTTCTTGCTTTTAAATTTTTAGAATTTAGAAACTGTAGAATTGATAGTAATGCCCCCACTTTCATTTCTGATTTTAGTCATTTGAGTCTTCTCTTTGTCTTAGCCCATCTAGCTAATGGTTTGTCAGTCTTATTGATCTTTACAAAGAACCAACTTTTGGTTTCATTGATATTCCCTATTGTTTTTTCTATTCGTTATTTAGTCAATCTGTGCTCTAATAATTATTCCATGCCTTGGCTAGCTTTAAGTATAGTTTATCCTTTTTATAGTTTTTTTAAGTTGTAAAGTTAGTTTCGTGATTTGAGATCTTGTTCTTTAATGTGTTTAAAGCTATAAATGTCCTCGTTAGCACTGCTTTCACTGTGTCCCATAAGTTCTGATATGTTGTGCTTTCATTTTCATTCATCTCGAAGTATTTCAGAATTTCCCTTGTGATTTCTTTTCTGATTCATTTGTTAAAGGTGGGTTTTCCACTTTCCTAGTGTTATTGATTTCTAACTTCAGCCCATTTTGGTTGAAGATTCTTTGTATGATATCTATCTTTTTAAAACTATTGAGAATTGGTGGCTGAACATAGTCTATCCTGGGAAATGTCCCATGTGCACCTAAGAAGAATGTATGTAATGTTGTTGGTAGACTTCTCAGGTCTTCTTTCAGCCTGAGCCCTTGGGCATGCGTGGCGACGTTCTAATTTCCCCTCTTTATGCAGTTGTCTTTGAAGGTTTGCCTCTCTACTGTTCGTAGTGTTTAAAAGTTTTAATATTTGGCTTCCAAAGAGAAAAAGGGAAAAAAATGGTATTAGTCCTTTAAATCCCCTAGAAGTCACTTCAGCCAAAGAGGGAGGAGCTTGTAACAATGGGGAAAAGTACAACAACAATAGCTGCCTGCCTCTCTGTCTGCACCCTCTGAGATCACAGCAGCAATAAGTTACCAGAGCACACATCCCAAATATTTGGAAGACTATTTACCCACCCTGGTTCCCGCAAGCTGCGTGCAAGCTGCTCCAGGAATGTGTGCACAGCTCTCTGCCATGGATTGGGAGGTGGGGGATGGGTAGGTACTAGTGTGCTAAGAGCTGAAATTGTCCTAAATTAATCGAAATTCACATTTCAAGCCTTACTTTGGAAGTTGCACATTTTCAATAGATTCTAGAATTCCAAGATAGTTACATCATACAGATTCTGCCAGTGCAACTGTTGTCTAGGTAGGGAGATAGAGTC
The DNA here is from genome assembly GCF_028564815.1 of Eubalaena glacialis. Taxonomy (NCBI): domain Eukaryota; kingdom Metazoa; phylum Chordata; class Mammalia; order Artiodactyla; family Balaenidae; genus Eubalaena; species Eubalaena glacialis. Next base: position 16,942,042 of record NC_083719.1, read on the forward strand.
TTAGTGCTTCCTACTTTACCATCTTCCTCTAAAGCAATTTTTTTTTTTGAAACTTAAAGGGATGCTGCTTTGGGGGCATCATTTTCTACAGCAAACTTTCTATAAAGATTTAGCCCTATATTATGGGTCATATACGACAAAGTACAGATTTTTCCAGTGGAAATTCACTGAAGACTATACAGAAAAAGGCAAAGACCAAGAAACAAACATTAAAAACAGTACTATATACAGTTTTTGGTTACAATGTATGTGGTAAAAATATTAAAACATGCTCAGCACTTGGAAATACAAATCTGCTGTGTTTCTATACACTAACAAACTATCAGAAAAAGGAATTAAGAAAGCAATCCAATTTTATCCCATTTACAACTGTATCAAAAATAATAAATTCCTAGGAATAAGTTTAACCAAGGAGGTAAAAGACCTGCACACTGAGAACTATAAGACATTAATGAAAATAATTGAAGACACAAATAAATGGAAAGATATTCTGTGCTCATGGATTGGAAGAATATTATTAAAATGTCCATACTACCCAAAGCAATCTACAAACTCAATGCCATCCCTATCAAAATTCCAGTGGTATTTTTCACAGAAATAGAAATAACAACCCTGAAATTTTCACAGAAATACAAATAACAACCCTGAAATAGAAATAACAACCCTGAAATTTATATGGAATAACAAAAGACCCTGAGTAGCCAAAGAAATCTTGAGAAAGAAGAACAAAGCTGGAGGAATCACACTGTCTGATTTTAAACTATATTACAAAGCTATAGTAATCAAAACAGGATGGTATTGTCATAAAAACAGACACATAGGTCAATGTAAAAGAATAGAGAGCCCAGAAATAAACCCATGCATATATGGTCAATTAATTTATAACAAAGGAGGCAAGAATATACAATGAGAAAAGGACAATCTCTTCAATAAATGGTGTTGGGAGAACTGAACAGTCAGATGCAGAAGAATGAAACTAGACTACTGTCTTAAACCGTACACAAAAAATAAATCAAAATAGATTAAAGACTTGAATGTAAGACTTGAAACCATAAAACTCCTAGAAGAAAACATAAGAAGGTAAGCTCCTTGATATCAGTCTTGGCAATGATATGTTGGATCTGTCTCTAAAAGCAAAGGCAGCAAATAACAAACAACAACAAAAAACAAACAAGTAAGACTACAACAAACTAAAAAGCTCCTGCACGGCAAAGAAAATCATTAACAGAATGAAAAGGCAACCTGCTGAATGGGAGAAATATTTGAATCATATATGTGATAACAGGTTAATATCTATAATACATAAAGAATTCATACAACTCAATAGGAAAAAAGCAGTTTATAAAATGGACAGAGGATCTGAATAGACATTTTTCCAAAGATGATATACAGATGACCAACGGGCATATGATAAGATGCTTAACATCACTCACCATTACGGAAATGCAACGGGCATATGATAAGATGCTTAACATCACTCACCATTAGGGAAAAACCACAAAGAGATATCATCTCACACTTGTTAGAATGTCTATTATCAAAAAGACAAGAAAGAACATGTTTTGGTGAGGATGTAGAGAAAAGGAAACTATTGTGTACTATTGTTGGAAATGTAAATTGGTATAGCCATTGTGAAAAACAGTATGGGGGTTCCTCAAAAAATTAAAAATCTGATCTAGCAATTCCACTTCTGGGTATTTATCTGAAGAAAATGAACATGCTAATTCTAAGAGAGATATGCACCCTCTGTTCATTGTAGCATTACTTACGAAAACCAAGATTTGGAAACAACCTAAGTGTCCACTGATGGATGAAATGATAAAGAAAGTGTAATATACATATACAATGGAATACTATTCAGCCATGAAAAAGAATGGAGTCTTGCCCTTTGCAACATCATGAATGGATCTTGAGGGCATTACAATAAGTGAACTAAGTCAGACAGAGAAAGACAGATACCATATGATCTCATTTACATGGGGAATCTTAAAAACTAAACCACCACCAAAACAAGCTCATAGATGCGGAGAACAAATTGGTGGTTTCCAGAGGGGAGGGGTTGGGGTGAACAAAATGGGTAAAAGGGGTCAAAAGATACAAACTTCAGGTTATAAAACAAGTAAGTCATAGGATGTAACGTACAGCTTGACAGCATGGTGACTATGCTAGATAATAATACGGTATTGTATATTTGAAAGTTGCTAAGAGTAAATCTTAAAAGTCCTCATCTCAAGAGAATAAAGAAAAAAATGTGTAACTATGTATGGTGACAGATTGTAACTAGAATTATTGTAGTGATCATTTTGCAATATTTACAAATATTGAATCATTATGTTGTATACCTGAAACTAATATAACGTTACATTAAAAATACCTTCAACAAATACAAACAGAAAACCAATACTACATACTGTTTTGGATACAGTGTATGTCCTAAGTGTACAAAAACATGTCCAGCAATAAGAAATATAATCTCAGGATAATGGTTACTTCTAAGAAGGAAGACCAGGAAAATGATGTGACAATGGGCAGAGGAGTACAATTTGACTTTATACTATTCTGTTTTCCAAAAGAGATGCCTAAAGGATATCTGGAAAATTGTTAAAAAAATTTTTTTGAGAAGTGATAACTGGTTGTTAGCTATATTCTTTTTGTAACTCTGTATATGTTTATAATATTATAATTAGAAAACTAAAGCAAGGATGATAAAGAATACTAAAATATTTTGTATATCTATTATCAAGGATAAGATAGTGCTGGAGAAATCACTTTGACTTGCTGATCAAGATGTTGATTACAAAATTATCTCCCAAATCAGCAAATTTTTGATTGAGCATAACATTAAAACAATTAAAATACGTAGGTCACAAATAGATTATTTATGTCATTCTAATAACTCATTAGAAATAGTAGTTCATTGATGTGATGGACAGCTTGGTGCTAAAATATAAAAAATAAAACATAGTTCCCTAAAATAATTTCATCACTCATTAACTTAGACTCAAAACGTCTTACCAGTACTCCTTTCCTCTGAAAATGCTCCTGAGCTATACATTCAAATGAGGATTACGAGCTAGTAATAGGCACAAAAGTGAATTTTGCTTTCTTGTTCCACTCCTATTGTTGCTCAGTTTTGTTTTAAAATTTTACTGTTTCAAGAGGTTATAAAACAATCATTCTTAAATTTGTTGCCATTCAAAACCAGGTAATAAAGGTATTTCCATTACTCATACATGTGACGCTTGCCCGCACCTTGGGACCTTTGCACATGCCATGCTTTCTATTTAAGATGCTTTTCCTGAGACTTAAGTTAGATTGTTCTTTCTAATAACTGAGGTTTAAGTGTCACTTGCCCAGAAAGGCCTCTTGCTCAGTCTATGTAAAGTTATCTTTTCCCACTCACACTCCATTATCTCCCCAGCATCTGTTATCTAAAATTGCACGTATATTTATATATTTTTGTTGTCCCTTTTACCTTCCTCATTAGAAAATAAAAATCAATTAAGAAAGTTTATCTTGTTTCCCAATGTATTTCAATAATCTAGAATACATATGACAAAGCAGTTGCTCAAAAAAAAATCTGTTCAGTGATGTAAATGATAACCTTAAGCAAGGTACGGTTTTTAGAACAGAAGGTGTAGAGCAAAAAAAGTTAAAAATGTGTTCTTGGTTAAGTTAGATAAAGATCGTTTTATGGCTTCCTTATAATGCTTGGGTATTCCATACCATGTACGAAAATAGCAAATACCAGAGCTAGAGTAGCTTTGGAGAAGTAAATGAGTGCCATTTTTATCTGGGTCTGACATCAGGGACATACACAGAAAATTTATGAAGCATATATTTGCAACTATTGTTCTGCAATCCCAGGGGTTAATTAAGATGAGAGATAAAAACATTGGAGGCCCTCAAGTATAGAAGGTAGTGCAAATCAACCTTCCATAGTGAATGAGATCACTCGGGGACAATATGGCTAGGAGAAGAAGATGGTTAAGGACAGAGTTTTGAGGTGTATGAGAAAATTGAGGTCAGCAAATAAACTGAGGATCAGAGTGGTAAGTTGGCATTCTGGTGGTCAAAGTCAAGGACTATTTTAAGGATGTGGCACTGGTCAGTTTATAGGAAAACCATGGTCATTGGTGATCATAAAAATTGATTCCGAATTTTGACCAGAGTGTTATCAGTGAATATAAAAACGAAACAATGAGTGCTAAGGACATGGGCAAAGAGTTGATAGGATGCTATCTCTGATTAATTTGATGTAAAGGAGAGGGAGAAGTAAATGACCACCAAGGTTTTGGTGATGGGTGACTCAGTCCTCATTCCATCAACAATGCAATGAATTCAAAAGTATGAATAGTTTGCATAGAATAAATGTAAACATTGAACAGTCAGAAAATTTAATATACTTTTATTTACTTCCATTAAACCTCCTTAAAAATCCCGTAATTTAATATCTTAGAAGAGATAGAGCAAGAACATATAAAAATATATAACAATTACAACTCAACAGAAGATAATTCTTTAATCATTTCTTGGTCTAGCAGTTAATTCTAATTTCTGGTAAAAACACCACTCACCAGCTCATGCAATGCTATTAAAGAGATCTTTTTTCCCCATTTCCCTAAAATCTTAGGTGAACAAGTTTAATGGACTTATTCATCCTGGTTTGTCTAGAGAATAAAGGTGTAGTAATTTCTTGAGGCTATGTAAACACATCCAAAATGAAATTGAGATTTGAAATTAAAGTGCAAATCATTCATCTCAGTCTTTTGAATATATCAGATGAAATGTGCCTTTTAAGAAAGAATGAGGAGCTATAGACAAATCAGAATTTCAGATCTGGAAAATATCTTTAAACTTCATGCAGTAGTATTCTCTTTCTCTGTTGCTATTAAAATAATATCAAAAGTCCCGTTAAGATTTAGCTAAAGATGTAACTCCCAAGAAACTTGATGCTATATCCTTCCTGGCATGGTTGAGAGCACTTGAAATATGTTTATAAGGACATAAGCTAAACAAAGTGTACAAGACAAAATCTATTACTCAGTTCTGATAATTTTGATATAACCCCCCAAAATGATTGCTTCTGCCTCTTTCCCCCTGCATATTTTTTTTTAAATCAGCCTATTGTTTAGGGCATGTTGATGCAACAGCAGGAAATGTTTTATTTTATTTTATTTTATTTTTGGCTGCGTTGGGTCTTAGTTGCTCCGTGGCATGTGGGATCTTCCCGGATCAGGGCTCGAACCCGTGTCTCCTGCATTGGCAGGCGGATTCTTAACCACTGTGCCACCAGGGAAGCCCCAACACCAGGAAATGTAAGCAAGACACCTGAATTATTTATTTAGAACCCAGAACTGTTTAAATCTGAAGCAATAGCTATGTGATTGAATTGCTAACTTTGCTAGCGCATGAAATACAACAAAGATGCATTGCCTTTTCCTAATACTAATATTAAATTAGAAATCTGAGAGTCTGATGGCTATTAAATATGTAAAGTACAAGAGAATAAATCTTTACTAATGATTTGGAAAATCTGAGTGTTGAAAACTGAGTTTGGAAATTGCCCACCCATGTGCCATACATGTCTTCAAAATCTTTATCTCATCCACAGTAACATTTTAAATTATCACATGCTGTCTTTGCAACATACTTCTAAGTATCTCAGGTTTGAATTTCACCCTCTCAGAATTTAGATATATTTCTCCCTATTACAAGCCAAAGAGAAGTCATTGTCCAACTTGGAGGCCTACAACTTAGTTAAGAGTATCCTTAGAAAATAAATTCCTGGCTAATAAGTCTCCTTATTAAATTGGTATTTCTAAACAAAACTAATGCAAGATAACTAATTTGGGAAAGAACAGGTACCAAAATTCTCATAATTCTTGCAACTCTTGTTTCTATCGCTTTTTCCTCGAGTACTATATCCCATCTTAGATCTTAATATGAATCTGGGGAACAATGAAGCAACAATAAGATCCCAGAGGAAAACTACAAGATAATTGAAAACTGAGTTGAGACATGGATATCAGGGAACTACTTGGAAGAAAAAGGAGCCTTCGCCACATTAAATGAATTTATCTTCCTATGTTTCTTTTGCCCAATTAAAAGAGGATTATTCTACTCCACAGTGTATCTGGGATTAAAATTGCTTGCTACCTCAGTTACACTGAGGATACTGTGGGAAGTAACTGCATGAAACTTTTAAAAGCCTGGAAGATGAAACATTCACATCTTTGAAATACTCCTCGAGACTCTACTCTAGTTGCGGTGACCACAGAAATGGACTTCACAAGAACAGAGAGGTCTCAGAAACGTCTGGAAAAGGATAGAAAAATGGTATAGTCATAGAGCAGTGATGCTTTAATACAAATCAATGCTTTTAAACCAAAAGGAAATACCCCCTACAAATTTTACATTGAAGGTATGTCAATAGTTCACAACTGTTTTGAAAAGATCTGTGACTCCGGAGAACTCAGTATTTTTAAAAATTCAAACAGAATCGTTTCTTGTAGTATATAGTAAATTTGGCAAGTTTATCTATGATTATGAAAAATTAATCTAGTATTTTTGACTGGAATATATATTTCCATGAAATATCAGCAGAAAGGATTTAACATATTTTCATATATCTGTAGACTGTTATGGCTGAAAGAGCATTAGAGATCATCTAGCTGCTTGTTTTACAGATGGATCAGGAAATGGTGTTTACATTTTTGTTAATATGAGGATGACAGAAATTGAGTCAGTAGCTCGTAAGCATATTTTTTCAATGTTTTTCTCATTATTGAACCTGTTAGGAAAAGTGTGCATCAAAAAACTTTAGGATCATTAGTCATCAACTTTAGAATGCTCTGAAAAGTTAAACAACTAGTAAAATTATTATTTGAATTAAGCATTTTTAGATGAAAGCAGATCCAGATGCCAATGTTTACCTGTTCATAAGCTATATAGTCCTTCTCCTGTGGGTTCTGACACTACCGAATACATGTAATTCCATTTCAATGCATTTACATTTCCAGTGCACAATTTTCACGTCCACCTTTTGAAATGTCAGTTAAATCTTTTCTTAAATCACAATCATCTGAACTGAGGGAAGTATTCTTACGTGAAAGTAACATTTTTGTTTTTTGCTAATTGCAAAACATATTACATGACCTTACCTAATATTTCTCATTCATTTCTCTGAAATATTTTTCTCTCTTTTTTCATTGTCTCTTTCTTTTTCTCTATTGGGAGGTAGGGATGAAATACCCTACCTTACTATGCATACAAAGAAGTCCTCAAATTTTATTTTACATGCATTTCCCCTTGAGGACAATTCAAAGTATTCCCAGTGGAAAGTCACTGTGTTTTGAATCAAACTTTTTTTTTTTTTTTTTTGAATAAAGGGAATTACTTATGCTGGTGCTGAGCCAGTGGAATCCTGCTTAGTAATGGGATGTTTACATAATTTTCCTTGATAAAATATAAGATTGAGAAATGTTCAGAATAGGGAAGAGAAGCCAGTATGTACTAATATAAACTAGCTTATATTAGACACAGTAATACTCATATTGTATCAGAATGTCTGTGTTAATATATAGCATTTGTTGCAAACAGAAAAATAAAAGAGGAAGAAGAAAATGAAGGGTAACAAGAAAAAGGAGAAAATTAAAAGGATGAGGAGAAAATAAAAAGATGATGAGAAAGAAATACTGTAACAGTGTTAATGAACTTGCTTATCTCATTACTTTCAGGTGCATCTATATGTCCACTGAAGTGGTATTTATTCTGAGATTCAGTGGATGCCTGGGTAATCCTACTATTTATATTGAAAAAGTAGTACCTAATGTAAAACCAATTTTTTACTTAGTTGGGACATCATTTTGAAGGATCTATTTTCCAGAAAGACCATTGATGTTGGGCTGAATTGGCCTATAGGCAATTCAGAAATCAAAAATGGCCTGTCATAAACTCTGCCTCAAATATTAGAGTCTTTTTTTGTTTGAGTAAATTATATTTAGATATTCAGATTATGATAACTTGCTGGAAGCTTATCAAGCCCTCTTTTCATGTAATGACTGAAGTAATAGTAATAATAATAATAATCATGGCAATTATTCATGTATATACAGATATACAGTTGTGAATATGTATCATACGCATTTGGATGCAGTATCTGTTACTGCAATATCTAAGTTCTTACATGTGCATAATCATCATATGTTCCGTCTCTTGCATTTATTTTTGAGTGTTTTTACTTTTTATTTTTTAATAGCTCAGGATGGCACTTATACACAATATAGTTTTTAAGCTGATTGTTGACCCACTATTGACTACTTCCTGAAAATAATGGCTTGTGCATAGATTTGCAAATAATTGTTTTCGGCTTCTGGGACAAAACAGCTAAACAGAATGTCTAAATACTCGAAATAAGTCAAATAATGAAGTAACATTCCAAATTAACAGATACAAAATAACACATTTGCATTTAAAATAAACTTTAAATGACAGGAGAGACCTGAAGAATAAGAATCAATAAAGATTCATACTCTCATTTCTCTTCGGATAATCCATGATGGTTATATCTGTGCTTTCAAAATTAAGTAGAAATGTGAATGACCCTATAATTAGAATAGGCAATGCGCACTGCCACATGAGAATGTTTAAACACGTTTTTATGCAACGGTTTTACATCTATAAGGTGGTTAATTTCTTAATTTTTGTACAACTTCTATACTAAGATACTGTGAATGTTATGATTACTTCAACATTAAAATAGCAGAGCCATACTTGTTATACATGTAAGTTCCTTAAAAATGTATTATTTTAATACATATTAACTGTATTAATCATTTACTTTTAGGGGAAAAAGAAAATACCTATATTATTGTCTGTAATTATTTCCATTATTAGTGAAGTGACAGTGACTTTGATTTTTACTTACTTATACACAGGATCCTGAACCTATGCAGATTTATATCTCCTGGGATGGAAGTCGAATCGGGGGAAATAAGCTGAAGAAGTAAATCACTCGTGATCGCCTGCAGAGAGTGCATAACCACTGACTTTTCACTTCTATAGGTCTCTCTTGATCATGACTAAGATTTTGTGGGCCAAGCCAGGAAAGCTCACATATGACAAATTTCCTATTAACTCCTTGGGTACTTGGGTCTCATTGACTGGAAGTGACACTGAGCCTTGGAGAGTGGTACAACTCTGTGATGACAGAGTCTAGCCATGAGATAGGACCTAATTATTTTAGGTCAGGACAGAAAATTAAAAACTTAAAAAAAAATGTTAGAATGCAGTTTTCAATCTTTTCATTTTCACATGATGCGAAGGCTAAGTGATCTGTACCAAATTCAAGGTGGGACAGTCAAAAATAGAACCCTGTTCTATTTCTGCATCCAAAGCCTGTGATCTTTCTAAAGTAAATTTTTCCTGTGTTGATGACAATTAAGATGAGATCACAATGAAAAAATCTTTGTATTTTATGTTAAAATTTTAACCTAATATATAATGTACCATTTTCAGAGACAAATAATATTTCAGAAAATCTGACACTTCTTTTCCCTCTCCTTGTGGATTCAAAACAATCTGTGTTCCACCCTAACACCATGCACAAAAATTCAAAATGGATTAAAGACCTAAATGTAAGGCCAGATACTGTAAAACTCTTAGAGGAAAACATAGGCAGAACACTCTCTCACATAAATCACAGCAAGATCTTTTTTGATCCACCTCCTAAAGTAATGAAAATAAAAACAAAAATAAACAAATTGGACCTAATCAAACTGAAAAGCTTTTGCACAGCAAAGGAAACTATAAACAAATCTAAAAGACAACCTACGGAGAAAATATTTGCAAACAATGCTACCAACAAGGGATTAATTTCCAAAATATACAAACAGCTCAGACAGCTCAATATCAAAAACACACAAACCAATCAAAAAATGGGCAGAAGGCCTAAACAGACATTTCTCCAAAGAAAACATACAGATGGCCAACAGGCACATGAAAAGATGTTCAACATCACTAATTATTAGAGAAATGTATATCAAAACTACAATGAGGTATCACCTCACATCAATCAGAATGGCCATCTTAAAACGTCTACAAACAATAAATGCTGGAGAGGGTGTGGAGATAAAGGAACCCTCCTACACTGTTGGTGGCATTGTAAATTGGTGCAGCCACTGTGAAGAACTGTATGGAGGTTTCTTAAAAAACTAAAAATAGAGTTATCACATGATCCTGCATTCCAACTCCTTGGCATATATCCAGGTAAAACTCTAATTCAAAAAGATACATGCACCCCAATATTAATAGCAACATTATTTACAATAACCAAGACATGGAAGCAACCTAAATGTCCATCAACAGAGGAATGGGTAAAGAAGATGTGGTACATATACACAATGGAATATTACTCAGCCATAAAAAAGAACAGAATAATGCCATGTGCAGCAACATGGATGGACCTAGAGATTATCATATTAAGTGAAGTAAATCAGACAGAGAAAGACAAATATCATATGATATCACTTATATGTGGACTCTAAAGAAAAGGTTACAAATGAACTTATCTACAAAACAGAAATAGAGTTACAGATGTGGAAAATAAACTTATGGTTATCTAGGGGGTCAGGGTGGGGGAAGGATAAAATGGAAGATTGGGATTGACATATACACACTACTATATATAAAATAGATAACTAATAAGGACCTACTGTATAGCACAGGGAACTCTACTCAATACTCTGTAATGACCTATATGGGAAAGAATCTAAAAAAGAGTTGATATGTTTACATATAACAGATTCACTTTGCCATACACCTGAAACTAACACAACATTGTAAATCAACTACACCCCAATAAAAAGTAAAAAACAAAAATCTGTGTTCTAGCAGGCTTAACACATAAATATACATTATGGTTTTTTATTTTGCCATGTAAGGATATTGTATAATATATACATATTTGTTATTAGCACATTTTACATGATAGAACACAAAACACATACATTACATATAGTATTATATATACATTTGCACTTGTGTATCAGAACTTATACTAGGATTCCCATTTTTTGTGTGTATGAGTTGAAATTTGCTAATTTTCCAGAAAATTGACTTTGTTTTTATTGAAATGTTTCAATTGAAGGATACAAAAAGCAAACTACACTAGGTTGTCTTGTTTGTTTTCATCTTCAATGAACTGAGATGATTATAAAATATGAAATAATGCAAAATTCATAATGAGATAACTTGGCTATTACTTTAATCACCTGTTTTAAAATAAAATACATTAGTAGGCATGAAAATAAATTAATGTCTTTAAATAGATTCCAAAATAAATGAACAGGACTAAGTTGTAGAAGTAATGCAATAACTAACTACTGTGATTAATTAAAGATAGAAAATTCACATGAACGGTGTGCATAGTTTTGGGCTTCCTCAGCTACATGCATGAGTATTTGACTTCCTAATATATATATTTTTAAATCTTTCAAGTTTGCATTTCTGTCTTCTACATACCTTCTAAGAGAGGTACACTTTTTAAGAGAATATTACAAAATATCTACATATCACAAGTGTAGTGAAGGTACTAATACTTTATCAACTTTTCATTATAAATTTATTTTTAAGAATTGACAAGTTTTTATTTTATGGACAATATAAGTAGATTATTAAAAATAACAAAATGTATGGATTAATAGTCTTTCAACATTATATATTACTTTCATCAGGAAAATAAAAGTTCATTGTAGCACTATTTACAATAGCCAGGACATGGAAGCAACCTAAATGTCCACCAACAGAGGAATGGATAAAGATGTGGTACATATATACAGTGGAATATTATTCAGCCATAAAAAGGAAGAAAACAGTGCCATTTGCAGAGACGTGGATAGACCTTGAAACTGTCATACAGAGTGAAGTAAGTCAGAAAGAGAAAAACAAATATCGTACAGTATCACTTATATGTGGAATCTAGAAAAACGGTATAGATGAACTTCTTGGCAAAGCAGAAATAGAGACACAGATGTAGAGAAAAAACTTATGGATACCAAGGGGGAAAGGAGGGGTGGGATGAACTGGGAGATTGGGATTGACATATATATACTACTATGTATAAAATCGATAACTAATGAGAACCTACTGTATAGCACAGGGAACTCTACTCAGTGATCTGTGGTGACCTAAATGGGAAGGAAATCTAAAAAATAGGGTAGATATATATATGCGTATAACTGATTCACTTTGCTGTACAGCAGAAACTAACACAACACTGTGAAGCAACCATACTCCAATAAAAATTAATAAAAAATAAAAGAAATGGGTTATCCTTTGTAATGGTTAGCAGAGAATGCCAAACACATCAAATTCTAATTGTCTGAACTGTACTAGATCTTTTACGACTAAGAATAATGGAACCATGTTCCTGTGCCCTTGACACTGAGGTTGACATTAGCTCTCTTGCATTCTTTATTTCATTAAAATATTAGCGGATCTTATAAAAGATTATGCATACCAGAAACTTGGAATATATAAACTCAGACTTCAAAATGTCTGGAGGAAAGAGAGGTAGGAAACTCCTTTACACAGCACTTCTTGAGTTTAAGGTTTGTTTTATGCTTATATAAACCCTGGCGTGTTGTACTTGTCAGAAAAACTTCATAACCTAACAATAACCTTTTGCTATCCTTTATGTGGTGTTGTCCAGACAAACTGTCATGCTTTTCAGCTGAACAAGACTGATGACACAGCAAACTGCCAATGCAGAGCTGAGGAGAATATACCCCTTCAATGAACCTCAGGCCACACCAAATCACTTCCCTGGGCTAGGATGGCAGTAGTCCCTCAAGGACTTTGATTTAAAGGCTGTGAATTGCCAAAGATACAACTCCAAACATGAAAGAGTGAGTCGAAAAAATAAACCTTTTCCTCCAAATATAGTTTATGTGAATATTTGTTGGTGGGAAGGGAGAGAAGTTTTTAAAAAATTTGAAAGAAAAAATTAGGAATATGGAAGCCTTTTCAAAGTACAAAAAGTAAAATTTTGTTTACGAAAGCTCTTATTAAATAGAAATGTATTAAAAATTGTGGCATTTAATCAGTAATGTTAACATTTATCACCACACTTGTCATGATGTTTGGGTTTTTTTTTTTAATAGACTTCAGATATTTGGATATTTTATCCAAAAAATCCCCATGAACAAAAGCACCTCCACTATGCTGTTCTCTTACCATTTTATAACACTGAGTATTTTTAAACTCAATTATTTTTAAATGGGCTATCCACTGCTTTAATTGTCTAAAATGGTATGCCCAATAGGTTAAAATTTTATTCTGTCATTAAAAGTTGGCCTGTGCTTGGAGCACACATAGTATTTTATGTGTTTGTGTCTAATGTTTTTTTGTTGTTGTTTTTTTTTTTAAATTAGGGGCACAAAACTTAGTCTTCCACTTATTTGTATTTTATCAAACTTCTGAAAGACTGGAAAGATTCACCTCATCACTTACCACTTCTACTCAGTCAGCTTCTCTAGCTCCCTAAGGAAGGTGAGGGAACAGGTGATGAAGAAAGTGAAGATTAGAGCTGCCAGATTGAGCTGTATAGAGTTTAGTAGCATCATAATGATGTAATGATGCCTATGTGTAGTCAAGATGTCCACATGTGAAGGGTTCATCATGGGAAAGGAGTTTCAGTTGAAGAAAAAAACATATGGCTAGAAAATGTTTGACCTTTTGTAATGTTATTGTTCAACAAGCAGTCAAGAACATACAGATATGTGTGTGTATGTGTATACCTCCCACAAATGGTAAAAAATACACATACATACACAAACAGGCTAAACAATCACACACAGCCTTAAAACCCTCCCTTAAAACATGGCCTTTATTCCTTTTCTTTATATAGGAAATTAATAATATTTGGCCACTTATTATGTTCTCTTTATTACTTTGAACTTTCTTGCAACAGCAAAGTTGAAAGTGCATTTAAAATATTTTTCATTGAGTAATCAAAGCACCCTGTGATTAGCTGTGAAGTAATATAATTTGGTAGTGGTAAGAGAATTTCATTAAGATAACTCATAACAGGGCACTAGCATAGCTCTGGAGGTTACACAAATAGAGTTGACTGAGTTACATGACTAGGGTACCAACATATATTCAAAAGTTGTGAAAGGCCTACTCAAAGGCAACAAGAATGCAGTGATCCCACCATATCCTCACCTATTTCAGGTTATCAGTATTTAAAAATTTTGAAAGTGATGAGGAATAAACCTTCTTAAAATGATTACATATGCAGTTTGGACTAAAATGATCAGTATACCAGATATACATATATTTTTGTCAGGGCTAAAAACATACTGTGATTGTAGATTTTATAAAAATAAAAGAAAATGAGGAGGAGAAGTAACAGAGGAGGAAAGAGAGAAAAAGGTAAAAGAGGAGTCAGAAAGAATAAAGTTACTTTGCCTATAAAAATGAATGATATGCAAAATAACAATATCATTCATAATTAACACCTGGAGTGGTGAAAGCGTCCCCAAATCAGTTCAGATAAATCCAATTCCCTCTCCTCTTTGCTAGGATTCAACCATGATTGCTTCCTTAATATTGCATTGGTCACAGTGTTTTTAAAGTATTTTCGTGTGTCATTCCCTTATGCTAGAATATTAATTTCTTAAGAGGAATTTCCTATTAAATTACTGGTACCAAGCACTGTTTGCTGTAAAATAGGTGGCCAGTAAATATTTACTCATTTAGTGATTAATTACTCGACTAAATAATAGATTAGATATACATTTTCTATTTCATTTCTTAGCAAAAATTGCCTTAACTTACATTTGATAACATGTAGTTTTACTATGATTTGTAATTTGAAGGAAGGTTAGTGGTTTTCAAGCCACTTAATACTGTTAATGGTTTATTTTTCGATGTGATTTTTGTCTACAAATATATAGCTCACATCTCATTCAGACTTCTTATTCTAGTTATGCTTTTTAAATCATGGTGCCATTTGTGGCAACTTATTGTTGAATTCAATCAACTGGTGGTCCATCTATGGACAACACATTTTGCCAAGACCAAGAGACCATGTTACACTCCACGCGTGTGCACGCACACACACACACAGTATAATCGTGGAAAGGAGTGTTTGATAGTCATGAATTCAACAGAAAAACAAAATAAACTGATATAAATCCTTCATATAAAAATATACTTTTTTCTGTTTTAAAATCAATAATAATAATTCATATGAAACATTATTTGAAATAGGTATTAAAATACTTTTGGAGGGGATTTCTCAAGGCTAAGTTTCATTTTAAGAAGAGAAATTTATGCAGCGGCTTCTAACACGCTATTTTTCTCAGTTTTACGGCCAGTTGTCTCTGTGTCGTCACTTGTGTTTCACAAGTTGCATAAGCTTACTCTTTGAGATAATATACTATGGAATTATTTCAGGAGTTCAATTTTCTGATCTTTTGAGTATTTTCCCCTGGTATGAATTGAATCATGTCCCTCAAAAGATATATTCGGGCAGGGGGGGAAGGGAGAGGTAAATAGGCAATGCACAGAAGATTTTTAGTGCAGTGAAACTACTGTCTATGACACTATAATGGTAGATACATATCACTATAAAGTTGTCCAAAGCCATAGAACGTACACCACCAAGAGTGAACCCTAATGTAAACTATAGATTTGGGTTAATAATGATGTGTCAATATAGCTCTATCAATTTTTTAAAAAATGTATCATTTCAGAGGGGAATGTAGAGTGTGGAGGAAACTATACCAGTGTGAGGACAGGGGATACATGGAAAATCTCTATACCTTCTGCTCTATTTTGCTGTGAACCCAAACCACCTCTAAAACAAACACACAATTAAGAAAAAAGATATATTGAAGTCTAACCCCCGGGTATCTCAGAAGGTGATGTTATTTGGAAATAGAGTTTTTATAATAGTGGTAATCAAGTTACAATGAGGTTCAATAGGACTAGTGTCCTTATTAAAAAAAAAAAAAAAAAAAAGGGAAAAATTGGACACAGAGACACAAAGAGGAGAGACTAAGTGAAGACACAAGGAAACCACCCACCTATAAGCTACAAAGTATCTGAGGCCACTCAGTTTTTGGTATTTTATTACAACAGTTCTAGGGAACAAATACACCCCCTCTGTCAGGATTTGGTAAATATGTTGAATTGCTTTGTAAAAACATAAGTCATACATGTCCAACAAGTAGAGTACAATTATAAAGCAACTGATATACAAAGAAAAGGCTACAGCACACATTATTCAAGCAAGGATTTAAAGTAGGTGCTAAATGGGCACCAGGAGATAGAATGGGCCAAATCGAGACTGTTGCAGTTTGGGTTGGGATTTAAGGGAAAGAACAGATTTGCTGAGAGGGGAAAGCAATAATGGATGTAAGGGTCAATTAAGCTGAAGTTGGAAAGTAAAGCCCTTTAAGGTCATGAATATCTTATAACGAAGACCAGACTCCTCTAACTGGGATGATGACCCTTTTCACTAAAATTCATAAAGTCAAAGTGTCCTAAACATAATTATGAGGGGGAAGGAATATAATCTGGCCCAATAACTCAGTGAACCCTGCATTTGGCAATGTTACAGATATCACAACTACATTATACTAACACACGGGAAAGGAAATCAATACTAGTAAAAAAGAATGGACGGTCTGTAATTAACAACCCAGATATTAGACAGAAAATATAGTTCAAGGAAAATTTAAATTCAGGAATATTTAATAGACACCACCAGCATTACTATCCCCACTCCTGGCAACATTTTAATGTGTTGAACTCCTATTTTATGGCAGGTACTATACTTGATAATTTACAAAAACTATTTCACTTAATTCTCTGACCGTACACACACACGGTATTTGACTCCCTAATATCCATTTGGAACTGACAAAGATGTAGGTATGATTGAGGGTAGTGGTACGCTATTCCCATCCAGTAACTATTTCTGGAATGTTCATGTGACCCACTTCTGGTCAATAATGCCCAAAGACAGTTTCCCTAGAGATTTCTTGGAATATACTTTCTCAATCTTAAAGAGAAAATCCACAGGAATACAGATTATTTCTTTCCTGCTGGATGTGAATAAGGCCGCATTTGGTCTTTGAGGTTTCTGGCAGGTAACTTCTGTCCATGAGGGGAGCCAGCCTGCATGGACATAATCAGCATATGGTAGAACATGCAGACAGGACAATAAGAGCAGCACAGGGCCAGAAAACAGGCTCGGGCCAGGAGTCTGCAGCATCTCTCAACTCTTTGGTGAGTTAATAAAGTTCCTTAATGTTAAAGCCTTTTTCAGTTGGCTCTTCTAAAACTTATAGCTGAAAGCATGCTAACAAATAGAATTATTCCGATTTTATACATGGACAAAGCAAATTCAAATGGTGAATTAAATTGCCCATGATCATCATGATGCTACAAGCTTGTCCATTGTCCTTAATCCTAGTCTTGTATGATTTACTACTTACTCTTGTTTCCTTTCTCAAAACATCTAAAAGGAGTCTTGAATCCAACACTGAAAAGTTTAGATTTATAACCACTCAGTAACCTTCTTGGCTTTTGACAAAAAAATGCTTGACAAAACCCCAGCTTATATTGCTGGTTTTCCTGGCAGACGTGTAAAATGAGAACACAGAAGAGAGATTATATTTCTGAACAGTATAAAGATATTTTGAAAAAAAATAGTTTCTAACCTATCATGCTTATTTAAAAAAAACTTAAATTTTGTACCCATGGTTTAATGAAGAATATTATTGAATAATTATTTAATTCTGAATATGTCAGGTAAAACAAACACAACAGTTTTTTTTTTTTTTCCTTTTTTAATTCTAGTGTAAAATACAACATGGTACCATGGTAAAATAGAACATTTGAATTGTCTCTGTAGACTTTCCTGAATCTTTGTTTTTTAAACTATGTGTTAGTCATGTGACCTAATGGCAAAATTCTTTAGTGTAATTGTAATAGGAAATCTTGGATAATTATCTCATACATTTTCTTCCCAGCTTGGTTCTTATGCTAAACAGTTGAAATATATGTACATAAATATTTCTTCTAGTCTTTTGCAAAATCAACAGATCAAATGCCCCAAAATAAATGCACTTAATTTGCAATTGTTGCATTTTATTTTGAACACTCCATACTAACATTTGGAATGAGTGCTATCTACGTGAAAAATGTTAAAAATGAAAACCCAGAGTTCATGTTAATCTGGTTCTTATTCTTAAAGTTATCAAGATTTCGGCACAAGCTATACAAAGTATTGCTTTGCCTGGCATATTATTTTATGACAATTTTATTGTTATTATAAGACCTCCCTAGAGCAGAACAGTGGCCAAATAGCCTTAGTTGGATCCTAAGGACTTGAGTTAATAAAAATTTGCTGCCTGTGAAATACTTTTTTATTTTATTTTCTTTTAAAAAATTAGTTCAGTTTTGCCACATTACTTGTTAATAGTTTCATCATGACATTGGAGTAGTTTAATAGGTGATCGTTAAGAGAGATCATTTTTTCCAATGTTCCTATTGTTATTTCCAGAAAGTGAACTTGATAGTGACAAAGCTTGTCTATCTGGTGACTAACAATGCTCTGAAAAATAGAGAAGTACTTGGCTTGTCAATTGATTAAATATAGTCTTTAGGTACTTTAGAGTGAGTGTGACAATTTGGACAGGTCTCTAAATGAATATAGGAAGTAATAAAAGATTATAAAATAAGGACTGTGATACGGATGGACCTAGAGATTATCAGATGAAGTGAAGTAAGCCAGACAAAGACAAATATCATGTGATATCGCTTATATGTAGAATCTGAAAAAAAAAAAAAAAAAAGATACAAATGAACTTATTTAAAAAACAGAAAAAGACCCACAAACATAGAAACGAACTGATGGTTACCAAAGGGGAAAGGGGGCAGGGAGGGATAAATTAGGAGGATGCATTAACATACACACACTACTATATATTAAATAGTTACCAACAGGATCTACTGTTCTACAAAATATACTCAATATTTTGTAATAAACTATAAAGGAAAGTAATCTGAAAAAGAACAGGAAACAAACATATATATATAAAATATATAACTGAATCACTCTGCTGTACACCTGAAACTAACATGATGTTGTAAATTAACTATGTTTCAATTTAAAAAAAAATCTTATGTGAACTATGAAAAAAAATGGACCATGATTAAAAAAAAAAAAAAAACCACGAATGTGGACTTAATTTAGACCTCTGGAGAAAACTGTATTTATTAAACGACTTATCTTTGGATAGTCATTACAAAGAATCTTAGTGAATTATTGAAAATAGTAAAAGTGTTATACCATGAGAAAATGTTAGTGTATTGAAATATGTGTATTTGAGATTGTTTAAGGGAAGCAATTCCAAAAAGTCGGACGTAGAATCAAAAATGAATGTGCTTCCCTTTCAAATTCATGAATCTGTGCCATGGAGCCAATTCTAAAACAGAAAACTGAAAGATACTCATGATCTTCAACAATTCAGAAATCACAATGTAAATACAAAAGTGAAAGGAAGCTGAATTTTTAAAAGTTAGATTGTAATATGCAAAAAGTATTTAAAGTAAAAATGTAAATATGACTGTTTACAATTATTACAGCTTAGAATAGTCTATTTGAGTTCTGTCAATTTTGGATCTCTTGTTTAGCTTATAATTGCTAATTTACTTAACTATCAGAAGGCCAGTGATTTCTTTATTCATTTATTACAATCACCAGTTCTGTTTATTTGATTTATCATATAAAGTTTTTATAATTAAATAATGATGCCCGATTTTGTATTTTTGTAAGACTTGAAAACGGGCTTTGCTTAAAATGAAGAGAAGGTGATACTTTAAATTAAAAAAAAATAAAACTTTTCAGTAGAAATAACAAACAAATATCCTAGTACCTTGGTGGTATTAAGCAAAGGAGCCCAGGTTATGCATAGCCAAAGGTGACGTTACAATGATTAGGAGAAAAGATATAGTCAAATCAAGAGGCTTTGTTTTGCTGCCTCACTATGTAACTTTGGAATCTTAGGAAAAGGAGGATATTGATTTCTTTCTGCTAACCTACTTGATGGAAATACTGTCAAGGGATTTCATTATTAAGATGATTGCAGTTTTCTTTCAGTGCAAGGTGCTGCATCAGTGTAAAGTATCACAGAATGATTTCAACAGGGGGCACAACAAAGTATCTGGCAACATTTAGGTAGGTTAAAAACAAATGGCCCACCTGCCTTTGGATTGTAGATTATCACTTTACGCGACTCCTCTTGATGCAAAATATGCTTGCCACTATAGTGGAAGAGATAGTGCTCCCTTTGAAACTGACATAAAAGTCTGTTTCCCACGTTGTTTTACAGACTTTGGAATTTGTATTTTGCTGAACCAGGAAAATAGACCAGAAGGCATTATCCTTGAAGCATATATGGAGAAGAAAGTCGTACAACATTTTAGCTGAAATTGTGAAATGACAAAGATGGCCTAAAAAGAAAATATTTTGAATCTTGTAATGGCCTACTCTTGATATATCTCTAAATACATTTTTAAATGTTTGAGCACTTAATAAAATGATTTATAAATTATAACACCATTATTGGAGGTAAACTGTTCTCTCTGATTGGTATTAACAATTTAAATTATCATGGGAATATTTATGTATATCTTTCAAGGTCCATCTCACCCATGACCCCCTCCTTCCCATCAATCATTAGTTTTTTTAATTTTTTAATCTTTATTTCACTTATCATATTTTGGCAAATAAAGTATAATTTAATTTTATGGATCTCCCCAACGCATAGTAGTAGCATTTTTGTTATATATACATCCAAATACTTGAAGAAAGTAGATGAATGCTTATGTCACTGAAAAGATTAACAAATGTAATATTTTCACAGAAAAAGTATAAAATAAATCTGGTTGAGATATAATTCATAGTAGCAGAATCCTTAAATAAAATGCAGTATTTATATGTAAAAAAATCATGTTAAATTTAATTTCTTGACTACCGATTTAAATTTGTACTTTTTATTGTGGGAAAATATATAATTTACCATTTATACCATTTTTATAAGTGTAGATATCAATGACATAAAGTACATTGACACTGTTGTGTAACCATCACTACTATCCATCTTCAGAACTTTTTCTTCTTCCCAAACTAAAACTCTGTACCCATAACTCCCATGTATTCTTCGTTGTGATCTCTAGTTACTTAATATGCAAAGTAATATAGGAATATATAATTATTTGGAATACATTACATGAAAAATGCAACATGGAATTAATTGATTAAGAAGTCACAATAATATCGGCATATGTTAAACTATACATGTTGGTGTTACTGCATTAAACTCAGATTTTCTACACGAAATACTAAGAATTAAACACTGATGGTCAGTTGTTTTGTACCTAGCTAATTTTCTTATTCAAATGATAACAATAAGAACTTTATAACAATAAGAACTTATAAAGAAAAAATCTGACTGAAAGTATCTGAGAGTCGCCTGACTAAGCAGGAATAAAGGGATAGATAAGTCTAGCTGTCCACTAGACATTAGGGCAGTAAATCTTCAGTAGAAAAAAAGTAGTAGTATTCATGACCTCTATATTTTTTCAAAATTGCCAGGACTAAGAGAATAAAGAGGCAATAGGAACAGACCCACATATAATTCTGATTTTGAAGTTATCAGTGATGGACTTTATCAACTGTGAATAATATGTTCAAAATTATTGAAAGGATGTATTTACAAAAAAAAAACTATAGTTTATATGAAAAAACTATATGAAAATTCTTGAACTAAAAATAAAATATATTAAGAACTGAATCAATTATTTAATGACAGATTGAAAATGATAGAAGAATAGTGAACTGGAAAGTAGATCAATAGAAAATGTGCAAGCTGAAAAACAAAAGCAAAAAGAGTAAAAATGTTTAAAAGAGTGATTTGAGAAGGAGATCTAATAACCGTTGTTGGAATTCAAGAAGCAAGGAGAGAGAATGGGGAAAAAAGCAGTAAGTGAAGAGAAAAAGTCCTAAAGTTCCCAAAGCTGTTAAAAGGTATTAAGCAAGGTAAATACTCAAAAAACCACACCTAGGCCCATCATGTATATTTCATCAAAGGAACAATAGGCTATTAAAAAAAAAAAAACACTGGAAAGACAGATGAAAAATACCTTCAAATTGCTGAAAGAAAATAAGTGCCAACCTATGCTTTCATCCCTAGCACAAGTGTTTTTAATTGTGAAATAAAATACAGATTTTTTTTTCAGAACAATGGCAGTCATACATTAAAATAGACTATAAGAGAACTTCTTTGGCCCAAGAAAAAGTATACCAGAAGTAAATAGACATATACAGAAATAAATGAAGAGGAAAGAAGAACAAATACATGTGAAAATATAAACAAATTTTAATTGTATGAAATATAATGTATATGAGTTTAAAATAGAACTAAAAGGCATAGTAATGTTAAACAGAAATACATTGTTTTAAGATGTGAGCATTTTCTTGAAAATGATATTCACATTAACCCAAAGAAGTCAATTATGCATTTTGGTATCTCTCGGTTAATTACTAGAAAAAAAAAAAGTTATGTTTTACTAAAAAGGATCTACAACTAAAATGCTAAAGGAAGGGGAAATTTATTTCAAAAGAAAGCAAAAATGAGAGGAAAATGTTGGATAAAACAATAAAACAAATGGGGCAAACAGTATAATAAAACACATAAATCCAAATAGCATCATTTACCTTACAGGTGAATGACATATATCCACTTGTTAAAGACAAAATTTATCAGAATAGATAAAAATAAAAGTCAACTATATGTTGCTTACAAAGGTTGCTTTAAATTTAAGAAAATGAAAGCTCTTGTGTGGAATAAATGGCAATTCTTTGTCATTCTTATGTATGATACACATATTACCAACTCAATGTAGCATTGAAACTTCAATAGTATATTTGGTCTTTCAAACATTTTAAAAACTTACACACATATCTATATTTCCTGAAGGGCTGTTCAGTCTTAATTTTTCGAGACTTATCTACCTCTTGATAGCATGTGAACCATTTCTCCTAGATTTTCTTGCAACATTTTTGTTTTGATTTTTTAATATAAATCTTCAAACCTCTTCTAGATCAATAGTCCATTTTCCTGTTCCATTGCACACACAAAAAAAACTGGCTGGAAAAAAATGGCTTTTTTCACTAAAAAAATGGCTTTCAACTTATATACACTTATATATATTGTAATCCATTTTAGGATATTCTATTTTGTTTGACTGCTTTACTTGCGTGTTTTCCATCAATACAGTACTGACTAAGATGGATTTGTCATATGTTCCAATGACTAATCAAACAACACTTTTGAGAGTTACTCTTCAAGTTTTTATGGTTGTCAGATATCTATTCTTTAACACATACTTAAGATTATTTTATCTGGAGACACAACTACTATTGTAATTTTATTCAAAATGTACTTAGTTTATATATTAATTTTAGGGAAATAGACTTTTATGATAGCAAGCTTCATATTTCCTGATACTGTAGAGTCACTTTTCACTTATTCTGACCTAGTTTTATCTTTCCATTACATTGTACAATTTCTTTATTTAGGTTCTGTGCCAACTTGTTAACTGTAATTCTATTTTATTTTATTCTGCATTTAAGGGAATAGAATATATTTCCCATTTTCATCTCTAAGTAAAGTTAGAAAAGATAAAATGTGATTTTTAATAAAGTTTAATCATTAAATTTTTCTATACTTCCAAAAAGGTTTTATTGGATACGCATGATAAATCATATCTTCCGCAAACAAATCCTTTTATCTCTTATTTTCAATTTTTTACTTTATTTTATTATTCCAATTACTAGAACTTCAAAGAATGTGCTACCCAGTAATGAGAACTACTGGTAGCCCCTTGCATAGTTTCCCATTTTAATTTTAATGATTTTAGTGCTTAGGGCTGTTTTGTGAAGAATATAAAGGACATTTATTGCATAAGACAGAGGTTCTTGTTATACTCAGCCACAGATACCACATATGATTTAGAAAAATGACCCTTTTAATTCTTAAAATTATTAGCCACAGATATTAAGGTGGGCCAATATTATTTTCATATTTTCCAACTCTAAAATTCCATCAAATATTCACTCTCTTTCCAAATCAGAGAGTATCCTAACTGTGGGATGCTAGATTGAGAAAATAACTTCAACGATAAAGAGACAACAAATTATATTTTGTGGATAATACTAAATTTCATCAAATATTTAGAGTGAAACATAAAATGCAAATCAATATTTAGACACTTGGAAAGATGCTAATATTTTGTTAAAATGTTCAGTTTTTATCCAGATGTCTGGCAGCACATAAGGAAAACAAAACACTCTGTGAATAAACATAATCTCAATTACACCAAAATGCCATTTTTCCACTGATTTCCAATTTTCTTTATAAAAGATGATAAAATCACATGTTGGGTGACTGTAGATATTAACAATCCTGGCTTCTAAGAACACACCACTATAGTTCATTCATTAGGCATTCCGATGCCTATGCTATTCTAAGAAAAACTGAATTAGGTAGCAGTGAAAATTTTCCAGTTTTGTTCCTGTTGCTACAGTCATTTTGACATGAACCAAAATAAAGACAATGGTCTGAGTGCTTATTAACTCTCGATAAAGGGTTATTCTTTTAAAAATTCAGTTGTTTTCAGGAAGAAATTACTATTACTCATTTTTATATTTTTTTATCCACATAAATTTTATACCTATCTACTTGGGGGTATTATCAATTTTGCTTTAACAACATTTTTCTAGTAGCAGAGAAAATTATGGCCCATAGGGTAATATCCAATTTTATTCATTAATTTCTAATTGAGGCAATAATTATTACGTATCAAACAATGGTAAAGTCTTCATAAAAATATTAAAAGGGATTACTTTGTATGTATTAGACATATTTTCTTAGTTTTCTGACTAAAGAAATTTCTAATTTTTGATTATCATTTATATTTCTGGAGGAAATATTCTACTCTTCAGGTGTGTTTCTCAATAAAGAAAGACTTTTCCCAAGAAAAGAGAATCTTAATAAATACATAATACAAATGTGAGGAAGAGGAAATACTCCTTGGGTATGCAGTTGGGATATAATTTTGAAACTTTTGTCTGTTCTTGTAACTCTTTGTTTAGTATAAATTTTCATTTTAAAAATTGTTTCTCTGGATAGAGTTTCAAAATTTTTGCTCAAGGAGAAACCTATACTGGGTTCCAATTACAATAAACTCTACCATTAAACCCTAAATTCAATTAGGACCACCTGGCAATATCTATTTTAATTTCCATTTCTTACACCTGTGTCCCTTAAGCTTAAAAAAGACTTTCCCTCTGGCTATTTTTTGTTACCCTAACATATACTGATATTGGTAAAAACAAAAAAAACTATTTTCTCATGTGTTATATGATGAGTTTTGCTTAGGTGTTTATGTCAGAAAGTAACTTCATAGCATTTAAAATTAGTCTTAATTGCTGTACATTAAGCCTCCATTTTCTGATCCTCTCTCCCCAGTTGCTATTTACTCTCCATCTTTCAAAAGGTACTTAATATCTTAATGTGCTTCATGCCACCCCCCCCCCCACTATTATTTGTACTGAGGAAAAAAAGTGTGTGGACATCTGTCATTTATCGATACTTATTAGTATGAATTTTATGTTATACTTTCATACATTTAGAAATAATTACCTAATTATAATTCTAATTGAGGGGAGTAATTATATATAATCATATGATTATGACTTTTATATAAAGTGAGATGTTTTTTCCGCCTTTAACATGATAGGTGTCATTATAGACTAAAATCGTAGACTGCTGCAACCACTAGAATTGTTGACAGGCTGATTCAGAAAGGACTCACCAGAGACTCATTTTGTGCAATGTGAAAGATACTCTCTCATTTAGTAAAGTTTGTGGTAGTTTACAAACCTTCCAGAGCACTGACAGATTACAAACTTAAAAGAGGAATGAGTCTACCAGCACATTCAGGCGTCAGCCACAGGGCAACTTAAAGAAGACATAAGAGATTCTGCTATTTCCACTCTTCCTGCTATCCTTGCACTATTGCTAGGGTCCATAAAGCATCACACTAGGAACATCATTAATTGAAACCATGGAAATACAGGTGATAATGACTGTAAGTGTGGAATTTTAACCATCAAAAACAAGACTGAGAAGTTTCCACAGGATAGACCACGAGTCAATATGACAGGAGAAGAGCTGATTACCAACAAAACAGCTGAACCTCCATCTCGTGTTGCTAAAATTTACATCAGTTTCTTACATGGAAAGAACTAGAAGTTGTTAGCATCAAAAAGAAATGGAGACCAGCCTTGAAAATTTCCTAAGCAGACCAAAAACAGTTTAGTCATACAAGCAAAGCTTAATTCAGTTTATTTCACAAGCCTAACTTGAACTGGGTCATATCTTGTTTACGCCTCTGGAAATCACAAGCAAAACAATTTGCCAAAATTGATATGAAGTAACCACTAACCAATTCCCTATCATTTAGGAAAATTCTAATATTATAAGCAATCACTGTGAAGAATAAACAGTCATGAGCTTCTCACCATAAAAACTGCTCTAAGACAATATACCCCTGAGCTTTATTTCAGGTATTGGTTTGAGCACCCCCAGTTCGCAAACTGTATTTTTGGGGTGTGCACAATAAACCAGTACTAATTACTACTTCAGTGACTCATTGGTTTTACTTCTGTTATTTCTGAACTTCTGAAAAAGTAAACATAAAAATTGTGCTGAGATCTTATCCAGGTATTATCGGTTGTGTGTGTGAGGGAGAGTTCATAATTGAGCTGGATATAAGAAACGTACTTGGTGGCAATCACAGAAGACATTTAATCTGTGCTCTGTTTCTATTTAAAGCCCCCCTGTAGCGTGATTCCCATGGCCTTACCTTCTTCCCCAGCGTCTCAGAAGCTTCCCAGCAAACTCAACGGATACCTTCAGCAGAGATGGTGTCATCACCCACTGGAGTTGACAACGGGAAATGCAGTGTCTGCCATGGGTTGGATGAAGATGTGCTGAGCTGAGGGCCTGAGGACCAGAAGGTCCACAGGTTAGAACTTGCACCAGACTCATGTGAGGACAGGACTGAGGTTTGGGTCAGCACCTGGGTCTAACTGAGGCTGAGACTACCTCTCCCACTCCTCTTGATCCACCACTTGAATCCACTCACTTTCAACTCTCTGCAGACGCCAATTTGTGGATGTTCAGAAACAAGTAAACCCAAAGGTAGAATGAGGAGGAACGGAAGGAGAGGCAATGAAAACAGGGCAGGGCTTGTGAAAACTTCTTTAAATTAGCTTGGGAAGGCAATGAAAACGGGGCAGGGCTTGTGAAAACTTCTTTAAATTAGCTTGGGAAGGCAATGAAAACGGGGCAGGGCTTGTGAAAACTTCTTTAAATTAGCTGAAAGGAGAGATTATATTGTAAACCACCTGTGACTAGAAAAATAAGAAGGGGCAAAATTAATTATGCCTCCCTACAAAGAGCATTAGTACATTGGTTCTCAACTAGTAAGTTTTTTTGTCTTATGTTCTAAAATAAAACAAAAACATAATATCCTGCAAGTGCTTAAAACTTTCTCAACCAGACTGTTACACAGTAATATTTTCAGGCAAATTTCTAGTACCCAGACTGACCGTCCCTGGAATTCAATGCCTTAGACACTACCTTTGAATAAATCCCATGCCTGTTTTGCTGTGTCATGTGTCCATTCAGTACAGACAAGGGTTCTTTGTAACAGCCCTCATCAAATTGTTGGCTTTTAAGCAATGTACTGAAACATGTCTCTCTTTTTAATCATCTCTGTTTTCACAATAGTTGATGACAGTGCTCTTCAAACTGACAATTATCTTGAAATGCTTTCAAATATCCTCTTGAAAATGAAATCAGACTCACATATCACTGGCCGAAAGGATTTATAAAAGTAACACTTTTGACTGCATTTTGAAAGGAGAACACAAGAAAATTAAATACGAGGTAGATGAGTGATAATACCTTCAGCTGAGATATTTGTGGAAAATATAAAGTTCCTATACTTTTAATATAGAATTTGTCATGGTGACTGTGGCAACCAAAAGAACCAAAAAAAAGAAAACCTAGAAAAATAAATGTAAGCAAAATTAAATATTACTTTAGAGACGGGAAAGTAAGTTGCATAAAACTACCTCTCTCCTGCTGCCCCAAACCTCTGTCTACTGACTTTCTCCTCGCTGTTCTTTGCTCCCAGGTAAGTATTTATAACCTTGGGGCAAATCAGAATCACTTGGCTCAGACCTGGAACTAGATTTAACACTCGAATCTTGCTCTCAGACCCTAAGACTCAACTGGCCTCAGCTGAGACCTGAGGTGTGGATCTTTCGAGATACAATTCATATATGTACATATAGATAATTCTGTAAGTATAATACACACACACATACACACACAATATATATTTAACAATATCATGTTAATTAATGTTATATTAAATATAACATAACATTTTATATACATATTTATACTTTGTATATTTCTATGCATATACAATGTATACCCATATTATTTATATATTATTTATATGGGATTATATATACACACATATATGTATATATAGATGAATAGATAGAAATGGGTATAGATATAGATGATTTTTGTGAATTTCGGAGGCACGTTAAATTACATTGACTTCTTGGAACAGCGGTAATTAATTAAAAATCACAACTGTTGAACAGCTGCTGTCCACAGATCTCTCTGAGTGATGTAATGAAGAGGAACAATGTTACAGGATACAGTGTATAAGCAAGAGTCAGAAAACATGGGTGCTAATCTCAGCTCTGTCACCAGTTTTGTAGGGAAACATATTAGTCCTTCTAGGTCATGATGCAAACATTTGTAAAGTGAGGGAATGAGAGTGTATCAGTGGATTTCCCAGTGTTTTCTCTTAAAATATGAGTCTGCTTAAAATACTCCAGTAACCTCCCATCTCTCTCAGACTAAAACAAAACAAAACAAAAACAAAAACTAAATGTTTATAGAATGTCATAAAATTCCCATGTGTTCTAGACCCTTGAATATGGAGGGCCAACTATGGGACTTCAGCATCCCCAGATTTTGATAACTGCGGTGGGTCCTAGAACCAATCCTCTGCTGATATATGGAGGGACAGCTATAAATCATATAAACCAGATTAATTGCTGAGAAGAGTATCTAGCACTTAGTAAGTTGTGAGCAAGTGTTAGCTGTTATGACATCAAATCTTCCATCTACCTCCATAGACTGTTACTTTCATGAAGCTGAAAAGCAGGTTTCCTGTGAGCTCAGCTGTAGCCCCAATGTCCTGTTTGGGGCTTCCATACAATACGTGTCCAGTATATATTGTTGGAATGAATAATGACATAGGCATAGAACAATCTGGCTCTTTATGATTAGAATGGGAATAGTAACCAAGACTAGTCCTAAAAACAACTGAAGGAAGACTTTAAGGATGCACGTTAGAAGTAAACATCTTTTGACTAGAAAGAGTTCCTAGTGAAAAATGCTCTGGGCGAGACATAGTCACTATATTTAAAATAACACTTTTAATTTGCAACTCAGCTCCAGCAGGCACACTGGTAAGAACAGCAAAGACTTAAGTATGAAAAGGAGCTAAATCAATAAAGGCTTTACATTTAAAACAATAGACCTAAATGTTGACTATATGCCCAAAAGCAGTGGAGTGGGGCACATGTGCCAATGCTTAACTAGCTGCCAGTATTGGCAAATACCTGCTTACCAGGTAGCTTTCATCCAGACCCTCTCAAACCGGTGGTCCCACTTAAGCCTCTGTATGCTGCTTTTGAAGGCTATGATGGATAGGCTTTTTGAGTTTTTCTTATTTCTTAGCATGATAATTTAGGAGGCAGTTACCTTAGTCTTTTTTTCCCTTTTTTCCCTCTGTTATGTTTTTGCAAAAACAACAGATTGTCTTCTTAAAGACTTAATTATTCATCTCCTTCTTTGCTCTTTTCCCATTTCAAAGAGGTTTTTGAATGATAAAGACATGTTTCTGAATAAAAAAAAGGCTTGGTTGTTTTTCTAGTCACTTAGAAATGCAAAGTTGGTAAAGTCATTTGAAACTAGACAATTGTATTAGAAGATGAAGCAACATTCCGGTATGTTTTTAAAAGGGGAGCAGAGTCTGCCACCCCAAAATATGCTTCTTTGGCACAAGGATTATTTTAGGTTGATTATTTTTAAGAAACAGCAGGCACAGGAGAAGCTCTCAAAATTGAGAAGTTACCCCTTTTGTAAGAGATATTTACACTTAGAAGGGAAATCTTCCTCTGTAAGATTCCTCCCTCTCAGAACCAGGCAGAGAAGGATGACTAAACACTAAAAACCTCTTATCAATGAAGAAAGCAACTGACTTAAATCTGCATAAAAATCCATACCCTCCTTTACTGTGCTTTGCCTTGTAACCACCTATAACTGCCTCCATTCCCTTGACTCCAAGATATTCTTTTGTCTTTACCTGGAGGTGGTATTTAAAGTAAAGGTTTAGGCCATTTCAGGGAGTTACTCAGTTTTTCTGCATCTCTCCCATGTATACAGGAGGTATAAATGTTATTAAACTTCTGTTGGTTTTTCTCCTATTAATAGCTTTTATTATAGGGAGGGTCTCAGCCAAGAACCTACAACTGTAGAGGGAAAATTATTTTTCCTCCCCTATGTTTTTCAATATTATTATATAATGTAGATAATTAGGCTGGAATCACCATTAAGTGAGAGAGAGAGGGAGGGAGAGAGAGATCATGACAAACATATATGTTACCTCTCAACTTTTAGACTTTTTTCCATGTGGGGTTGCCATATAGATGCCTTTGGAAAACAAAAGGAAAATAATGTAATTCCCATCACTGAGGCTGAGAACTGCCAGACTTTCCCCTCCATGGAACCCACATTTGAATACTCATCTACCAAGTACATGATGTACAAAATTAATCCTTGCTTATTTTTGTTCTTGTTAACCTTGGATTAGCTATAGATATAGGTGTTAATCTGAGCTTCTGAGACAGGAGGGAAGGGGGTAGGGCACAATCATTAAAAAAATGACACAGCCACTGAGGATAGGACAAATACTGGTTAGAACCAACTAGGCTCAAGATGGCAAAAGACGTGACTTTCTGTTGACTTTGAGCCTCATTATACGTTCACTGCAATATATTAGCATGCTAAATGACACACCCACAGGTGCCATGGCAGTTCTGAGGCTGACCATAAAAGGCCAAAACATGGGCGGTAGCCCAATTCCTGGAAATCCCTGTCCCTTCCCCTAAATAGTTGGAATAATCCTCCCACTTGTTAGACTATGAAATTACCCCAGCCCATAAAAACTAACCACTCCCATACCCTTGGGCCATCTCACCTTCTGAGAAGGACCACGTTTTGTCTATGGAGTGTGTATCTCTCTAAATAAACTCACTTTCACTTTACCATGGCACGTTCTTGAATTCTTTCCTGTGTGAAGCCCAGGACACTCACCTGGCTGGCAGCCCCTCTCGGGAACTCACCTGAGACCTGGGACATGACCATTCTCTCTCACTCTATCCTCTTGCAACACTTCCACTTAGCAAAATCTACCAGATGATAGCAATGTGTGCTTTTAGCCATTTAGCTCACATTTTGGTGATTATACCATTTTAGCTACATTTTTGAAAATACTAAATATTTTTTTCAAAGATTACGTCAATGACCCTTAGGGATTTGCGTTTTGAATGTGAAATATAAGACCAATTCCTTTAGCTAATATTTATATCAACTTCACAAGCCAGAAAATGGTGGAATAATGAATAAGAATTGACAATCTGGAATACTGAAAATGCATTTATATTTTTGAAACCCAGCAGGACCCTGTGGGGTCCTCCCAGATACAAATCCTTTCCATGTGCCAATTTCTTGTTTGTAGGAAATAAGCTTCATTCAGCCTCCTAGAACCTTCCTGAGTACCAAAGGGCAGATTTAAACAGCTGCTAATCAGGGAAGTAAGGGAATGCAGAAACAAAGGGGGAGCAATCAAGAAACAATAGTATGACAATTAAAGCAGGATCCTGGTTTCTCCTGGAAGGATATACATGGCAAAATCTTTGAGTTCTTCTGCAGGAAGTAAGGCCCTCACCCAGGTGGAGGATGGTAACTCCAGGCTAGGCACAAGATTCCAGGAGCACCGCTCTATTACCTTACTACTAACCAATCAGAAGAAAGTCACACACCTTGCATCCCTCACCCCAAATTTTGCCTATAAAAACTTTTCCCTGAAAACTATTGGGGAGTTTGGGGTTTTTGAGCATGAGCCACGGTTCTCCTTGCTTGACTCTGCAATAAAACTTTCTCTGCTCTAAATTCCCTTGTTTCAGGTTGGCCTCACTATGCGTTGGGCACACAACCTTGCCTTCAGTAACACTTTACCCTAATGACATCTATTTATTCACAGCCAAGCAACAAGATGTTTGAAAAAATTATCTTCCTTGGAATAAAAGTCTAAATTGCATGCAGATTTGTCTTCTAATTTTTTTTCCTAGTACTTCGATGTCTCAAATTAAGGATAAAATATTCCTATTTTTATTAATTAGCAATTAACAATTGGGTTAGGTTGGTAATTTTTTTAATCTTTTTTGGTCATTGCTTTTAACTGCTCAAATACTAGCAAAATGGTGTCAAGTAAGACAATATTTATATAACTGTAGTTTACATAATAGTGATGGTTTTCTTCTCTACTTCCCTCTATTGTATTAATCCATATATACCATTTTCTTAAGAGAAGGAAAGAAACCAGCAAAATAGAGCTAATTTCTTACCTTTGTACATAAATTTTTTTTTTTCCTTCTCCTAAGTATTCTTTCTGCTATGAATCAAAGGTTCAGAGGAACTCCTAGCTAATGTATAGGCATTTTGTATGGAAACAGGCTCAACAAGGGAGATTCATCCAAAAAAAAAATTTTTTTTCTTTTATTTGGATAGAACTAGATGGATGTTCAAAGTCTGGTTTCCTTTCCTCAAGAGCATAGGGGAATTACATTTGCAAGCCACCTTTGCAATTAGGGTGGGCCTATGTCACCACTATGACTAAAGCAATGTGGAGGGAAGTGATATAAAATTCTTCAAATCCTGACCCTTAGAAAATTTTTGCGCACACTGTGTCTATCCAAACATTGAAGGCAAAGAAGTCCAAGACGGAGAAACTGCCCAATGGAAGAAGCCTGTTTGCCTAAGTCACCCCTTGGAGGAAAGCTATCCTAGAAGGTAGGCTTATGTACACCACCCTCAAGGTGAGTAAGAAATACATTTTAATGGCTTAAGCTATGGAGATATGGGGATTTATTTTTCAACAGCTAGTAAGAATTCCTCTAACTATTAAAGCACCTGCTTTGTGCCAGCCACTTTTTGAAAAGCTTTACATTACACATGGCAAAAACTGTAAGGTAATTACAAGGTGTACAGAAATAGCAATCTAATATCTGCCTGAATTCAATAGTGCCCCTTGCTAAAAGCCACAGTTATTATAAATACAGTTGATCCTTGAATAGCATGGGGGTTAGGGGCGACAACCCTCTCTGCAGTTAAAAATCTGCATATACTTATAGTCATCCCTTGGTATCCATGATTCCTTGTATCCATGGATCCACGGTTCTGTTACCAAACACAAATTCGTGTGCCCAACGCAAAGAGAATAGGTGATTCATCCTCAAAAACCCTAAAGTCCCCAATGGTTTTCAGGGAGAATTTTTTTTTTTTAGAAATAATCTTTTTTTCAAAAATTTTTTTTAAATTTATTTATTTATTTATTTATGGCTGTGTTGGGTCTTCGTTTCTGTGCGAGGGCTTTCTCTAGTTGTGGCAAGCGGGGGCCACTCTTCATCGCGGTGCGTGGGCCTCTCACTATCGCGGCCTCTCTTGTTGCGGGGCACAGGCTCCAGACGCGCAGGCTCAGTAGTTGTGGCTCACGGACCTAGTTGCTCCGCGGCATGTGGAATCTTCCCAGACCAGGGCTCGAACCCGTGTCCCCTGCATTGGCAGGCAGATTCTCAACCACTGCGCCACCAGGGAAGCCCCAGGGAGAAGTTTTTATAGGCAAAATTTGGGGTGAGGGATAAAGGGTGTGTGACCTTCTTCTGATTGGTTGGTAGTGAGGTAATAGGGCGGTGCTGCAGGAACCTCGTGCTCAGTGTGAAGTTACCAGCCTCCATCTGGGTGGGACCTTAGTCCTGAAGAAGAACTCAAGGATATTGTTATGTATATCCCTTGAGGAGAAACCAGGATCCTTCTTTAATACCTGCACTAATGTTTCTTGATTGCTCCCCCTTGGTTTCTGCATTCCCTTACTTCCATGATTAGCAACTGTTTGAATCTGCTCTTTGGTACCTAGGAAAATCTAGGAGGCTGAAGCCTTTAATAAGGCTAATCCCGTGCCAATAAGAAACTGGGGACAGGGAAAGGTTTTTGTACCTGGGAGGCCTCCACAGGGTCCTGCTCCATTTCTGTTCCACATCATCAGATTCAACGAACTGCGGGTCATATTGTACTATAGTATAAAAAAAAAAAAAAAAATCCACGTATAAGTGGACACACACAGTTAAAACCCATGTTGTTCAAGGGTTAACTATAATTAGCAGATTCATAAGACAAGATCAGTTTCTCTCTACTATCAGAGTAGTAGAGATCATAGTTAGTAGAGTATCATAGTTATTTCTTACTTTAAAGGAAAAGGTGATTACTTGAAGTTGCATGGATAGTTATTAACTAATACTGAGTTCTTGTTCTGACAGCAAAGAATTCAAATAGACATAGGGTCAAAGAAATCACCTTAGTGAAGGAAATATATTTTGAATGAAATCTGTACTTGAAATTTTAATAGCTGTGCAAACTTTATTCTCTTTTATATTTGCTATAATTTTGACCAAACTATATTTTCTCTTAAGGCATGTTGCTATTCATTGACATGGTGGTATACTGTCAAACACTGTCATATAATTAGCCAAACGTATGAAGAATTAATACTGCTTTACTGATAAGTTATAACTATTGTAAATTAGTAAATACAAAATTATAATTTAATATTATTGTTAGTAGTTGTTGGGAAGGAAGAAATTTTCCTCTACCCTTCTAGGTTCTTCTGGCTGGTCTAAGAACTAAGTTGACATGAGACAGATTACTAGGAGAAAATCAAACAAAAGTTTAAAAACATGTATATGTGGGAGAGACCCAGGAAGACTAAGTAACTCACTAAAATGACTAATGTCTTCACCTTAAATATAATCTTCAGCTAAAAAGGACAGAGAGTGTAAGGGGATAGAGGTTTAGGACTTCAAAGAGGAGAGAGGCAATTGACATGGGGATGGTAAACAAATGTTTGGTAAACAAATGTTTGCTGGGCCTTGCAGAGACAATGGGACACAAGAGTGGACTCATCTCTGGGCCCTGCTGAGTTTCCCTCACCACACTTAGCCCAGATTCTTTGCAGGTAACTCTGGTGCTAGCTCTATTAAATGAATAAATTCTTCCAGGCAGTTAGTGGGTAGGTCAAAGCATCTTCCTGAATCTTTTGAGCCTTGATTGTTTTCAGCTTGAAATAAACTGCAATCCAAAGAGAGTTTGGGGTGGCAAATTTAACTCCTCTGCATAGTTAATAAACAATATAATAATTCTTCATAATGCAAATTATTCATATTCTCTCTTTCCCAATACGCACATACACATGTATATATCCTTTGTTGTTGGCTGAAATTTTGATGAGGTAAAATTGTACTTGTGGGAGAATTTCAAACTGAATTGTGCTGTGAGTACTGCAAACATTATTTTTAGCCCAATTTGAAAATGTGCCCCAAGACTGAGAGCCTAGTGTGGTTAGAATCTTCCTATTGTTTTTTTTTTTTAATTACTATTCTCATGCAAAACAGGCTGTGTTGGCTTAAAATAAGATGCAATATAGTCATTGGAGACTTGGTTCTTTCTGTTTCTTGGAGAACTTATTCTTTTGTTTTTACAGCAAAGGTGAATACAAATGTTTCTAATATGTTAATGATATTTTAACAAATTCTTCATTTTAGTAAATAGTAATGTTTCTAAAGATTTTATTTCATTCTGGGAAATACTGAGTCGAGTTCACCATATTGGAGCATTTAGGAGATAAACTGCTGGCATCTCTTTTCTGTGACAAGATGCCACCGTATTCCCATTTATTGAAAGAAGAAATATATGCATCTTCCCTAATCTGGGATCCTGTTATTTTCAGCCAACATATTCGCTACTTTTTTTTTTTTTCAGCCACGCGACATGGCATGTGGGATCTTAGTTCCCTGACCAGAGATTGAACCCGTGCCCCCTACATTGGAATCACACAGTCTTAACCACTGGACCACCAAGGAATTCCCTTTCAGTCAACATATTAGTCCTTAGTCTTTTTCTTTTTGTTCTCTATCTGTAAAAAAAACCCTGTGATTTCAGTTTGCAACTTTATTGAAAGCATTTTGTATTCAAAACATGCAACATTTCTCTCCCTATCCCGGAACAAAAACAACAAACCACTTCACACTTCTGTCTCTGGCAGAATGATTGCATTCTGATGCCAAGCGTCTGATTTCAGAATTTAGCTGTGATACATGAGGCATGACAATAAAGTAATGAAAATGGCTTTAAAGAAACGTAGCTCTAGTAGCTCTTGATCAAAGTATTTCAATAAAAGGCATTTCAAAACTGTCATTAGCAATAGTAACCTCATGGGTTAGCTAGAAAATAATAAGGTCAATGCAAAAGTTTTCACGACGCTTTCTTGTCAAAACAGTAAGAGAAGTAAGAACTTAAGAAAAAAATGTCAATAATCATAATATTAATTTCTAAGGGGAATATTTAATAAGGGAATAGAAGTTAGAGCAACCAGTCCAGAGAGAAGTTGAGAGCAGACAGAAGATGCCGGGAAAACGGGAGATGGTGATGTAGAATGGGCTTAATGAGAAGCACTTTTTGAGGTAAAAGAGGAACTTTTTAAAAAGAGTTTTCTGAAATTCGTAGGTGTTTTGTGATATAATCTCAATTCTTTTCCCTACAAAGGTCTTTGGTTAAGATCTACATTATTATTGATGGCTGCTTGGAATTGCACTGTCTCATTTTGGTTTGCTGCTGCTTGATGTCGTTGTTTTTAATTGTTTAGAGGCATTTGTGTGTTGTACATGTCTCTTTGTGGAGGGTCTTGGCTCCAGCTGGACCAGCTTATAGTCAAGATAGTCAACTAATTTATTTTATGAACCAAGAAGAATACAAGTTGCAGCAGCCATTCTGACAAATAATCTGTTCCTAAAAAAATAACCTTGAGTGATTTTGGAAATAAAGAATATCATCCTGATTTGCACCTCCAGCCCAATAATATAATAGTCCTGTGATGGTATTAATCAATCCTTCCTCCTGCTGCGGTCACCCTAATCTTCTATCAAAAT
The DNA here is from genome assembly GCF_028564815.1 of Eubalaena glacialis. Classification (NCBI taxonomy): domain Eukaryota; kingdom Metazoa; phylum Chordata; class Mammalia; order Artiodactyla; family Balaenidae; genus Eubalaena; species Eubalaena glacialis. The sequence continues at coordinate 16,979,609 of NC_083719.1, forward strand.
AAAACTTAAAGAACAAAGAGAAACCACTAGAAGATCATTGCAAAGTCCTTGTGCAATTAGAGGTTTAGACAAAGATAGAGTCAGAAGACTCTTCTGCTAAAGAAAGGGGTCTTTTTAATAAAAATACATTCAGGGATCATTTAAATTCAGCCTTAAGAACAAAGATGTTTATTGAGCACCAGCTATTGACTTAGGTGCTCGGATATGAGAGAAAACAAAACGGACCAAGTTCTCCTCTCATGGAGTCTTCCTTTCAATTAGAGGAATTATAAACAATAAACAAATGCATAAGTGAATGTCTTATGAGTTGGATGATGATGTTAATGGGTATAAAGTGGTAAGATACTGGGTAAAGAGTGACAATGGAGTGAGTGGTGGAATTCAGAGAACTAAAAGAAATGAGGATGGAAGCCATGCAGGTGTAAAAAATTAATTAACAGAAATCTCAATTCAATAGAGTCAGGACACCAGAGGGGGAGCTCTCATACTTTGCTACTATAGCTGAGCCCAACAGCAAGAAGAAAGACTCCTTTCTGGACAAGGACTCAGCCAATGAAAAGCCATGGACTCTGTTTACTATGGCCCTCACAACTTCCTTTTCCCCTCTATCAAAGTGCTCTCCTTCCCTTGCCTGTGGGGACTTGCATGTGACTGACCATGGTGGTAGACCCTGAAATGCAATTCCCTGCTGAGCCAGCATAAATCCATCATTGCTGGAGAAATATCTAGTCGTCTCAAGTCAACACAGGTATGTGGAGAATGGCCACTGCACACAGAAGTAACAGCAAGAAGTTGGCAAGTTATGAGAACATGGAGGAACACAGGGTAGGCTTGGTGTAAAGAACAGAAGGAAGACTGATGCAAGGTGAGGAAAGTGAGGCAGATTATACAGACCAGGGCCTTGTATGCCAGACTCAGGCTTTCACACTTAGTGACCTTCAGGTTTTATAGAGAAGAGTGAAATGAATTAGGTTAAGCCTGAGAAGGACTGTTCTGAGTACAACAGTCTGGAGGAGGGCAAGTTAGAGGAAGGGGATGAGGTAGGAGCTATAAGGAGGATCAAGTTGAAAGAGGATGGTGCTTTAGACTAGTTAATAAGATGGGATATGTTTTGATTTTAGGGCTTCCAATTTGCTGATGGATTGGCCAAGAGAGTGTGAGAGAAAGAGATGACGCAACCATAACCCCAAGCATTTCAGTGCCAGTAAGAGGAACGGAGGCATTGCCTCCTGCTGTGAAGAAGGAGCAAGACCCATGAGGCTAGAGTGGTGTGTGTGTGCGTGTGGCCATCAGTTTACACTTGAGATTCCTTTTGGACATCATATTAGAGACATTGGCTGGGATGTTACCTATGAGTCTAGTTCTGTAGAAAGGATCTGATATTTATTAGCACAGAGAAGGTATATGACTCTATCATAAGTCTGTATGAGATCACTGAAAATGTGACAGATTAAGACAAATTCAGAATCCTGAACTCTGAGACCCTATAATGTTCACATCTGGAAAAATGAGAAAAGAATCAGCACAAGTGGCTGAGAAGGAATAAATAGTGAAAGAAACAAGTACAAGAATGAGTTGTGTCCTGGAAGCAGTGGAAGGTCCAGAATGATGAAGCAAGCAACTGTTACTTTTTTAAGAAAGATAAAAAAAATTTAGATGCCATGGATCTGACCTACGAAGACTGAGTAATGATTTTGCTAGGAGCAGGAGAAAAACATTTCATGTTAACAGGTGAAATATAATTTCCCATGTGAGAGTAGATTCCAAGTTCATCAAAAGCAAAGTTGCATTCCCTGATGGCAGGCTGTGCGGCCCCTTAGGGGATTCAGGAGGAAACTAGCAGTCTTCACTGCGAAGCTGGGATCCAAGCAGCTTCCAAAGCCCCCTTCTCTCCACCCTTCTCCATACACAGAAAACCAGGATTCTGCCCCCCACCTGAGAACCTGCAGAAACCTGCACATATGAAAAATCCAGGAATGTTTGTGGAGCAATAGATGTGTAGCAGAGGAGAAGGGGCAGGGCTATGTTGTATATTGGGAGGGGGTGGAGTTGCTAGAATAAAAAGTTTACAGAGTCTGAGAAGCAAAAGAAAATGAGGCGTGTTGGAAAGTCAAAGAGCCAAGGAATTATCTATGTGTTACACAATGTACAGATATGTAAATTATCAGACTCTGTACTCTAATAAACATCCATTGATGCTTATTTTGACCCAGGGAAAAACAAGTGATGCTGTTGAATTATGTGGTTGCCTCTTATTCAAATCATGGCCAAACACTGCTGATTTGCTTATAGATTATTTAAGGGAAGATTAGAAGTGGGTTCCCCAGGCCTGGAAGTCTATGGGGAAATACCTCCCATTATTTTCATCCTCTTCCAGTCCTGACTCCAGTAAGCAGTATTCTGTCTTCCCTACAAGAGAAAGTGATGGGTTCTGCCTCAGAGATGATGACAGATTTATTTTCATAAATTTGGGGCTGTGGTGAGGATATCCAACATTTTCAGCTTGCCCCCTCAATTCCTCCAGAAATTTTAGGATATATACTTCGCTCTGGTGACCAGACAGGAGTCTTCATCTCACACCTTTTCTGCACCACAGTTAAAATGTAATTTTAAAGAGAATTATCATAATAAAGCTCAAAAGATGGGAAAACACATTTTGCTAATGACAGCACAATTAACCAATTTTATCTTTCTAAATTACTTCTTTGCTAATATTCCATGAAATTAATGATTGCCTGAATCTTAGCAGAAAAGTGGCAAAACACAACCCGATATGTTCATTGTGACTTGACAAATAGAAGATAAAATGATGTCTGCAGTTCAATGAAGGCCACAGGTGGAAACTGGAGATTAAATAGAGGGGATGAGTTTTTAGCTATAGATCTGAAAAACCATTTTGGCAGGGAAATCAGCAACTTCGCCAGAAGGAAAGTTATACCTGTGGATCTGTTTGTAAAAAATAGCACAAGAAAAAAATATGTTTTAACCACAATTAAAGTGGACCTGAAAATAAAACCTTTGAAACATAGCTAGATTTTACTAAACTCATATTTCACTTGGAGAAAAACTTTTTTTTTTTTTAATGATTGGTTTCTTAGTATGGTACCATTGAAGGGTATTTGATTTGATTTCTTTTCAGCTTTATCATTTAATCAAACTTGTTTTATGTTTAAATTTATATGCATAATATTTAAGCACAACTAACAGCTCTTTTATCCTCATGTCTACCTCTAGAGCCTTGAATTCATAGTTCTTCCAAATAGGCTTGCCAATTAAAGCACAAAAATACATGCTTAGGCTATACATCAAGGAAAAAATAGTTCTCTGATTTGACCTCATTTTAAACAAATTATTTTGCATTGATAAACAAGACATACCAAGAAAAAGGAAATATGACTAATTTCCCCTCAATTATTTCTGAAAAGCAACTTCACTCACAAGCTGAAGGTAGAAAATATGTTTATTATTAATGAGATTTTATTAAGATTACCTGTTTACTTGTGCCAGTCAAATCTGACCTTTATAGTACAGTATTTGTTTAGATCTAGTGGAGATAAATTGAGTGCACTGATTCTAAATTGAAGATCTATTCAGTAATAAGGAGAATGTAGTTTTATAATCACCTTCAGGTTATAAACAACATTTACCCCAAGATCAAAACATGTTGATTTAGAAGAAGCAAATGCAAATTAAAATGCAAGAGACTTTAGAAATGCAGTGAACAGAATTATAAGATGTGGTGCTATTAAGAATTTTAAAATACTTCTAATTTCTTTTGGTTAACTGGTGATTGTGCTCTAGAATACTTATCCAACCAAAATTTTATGGGACTTCATGAAACACATTACTTTTGGTTTAATAGATAATATTTAAGACACAGGTATTTAGATTTCTTTAAGGAATAACTGGAATAATTAACAGTTTTTTCCCTGCTGCTTTTGGTTTTTAATTTGCTATTATTAGTGAAGGAAAATAAATGTTCCTCCTCTGATGTCAAGTGTGAGGCCACAGGAAGGGTGTGTGAGTGTGTGTGTGTGTGAGTGTGTGTGTGTGTGTGTTGGGGGTGTATGTTAATAGCACTGCTGCTAATTCCTCTGTAATCCTACTTCATTATTTTATGTAAATAATTCCCAGAAAGGATCAACTTATTAAAAAGAATTCGAAAAAATGAATGTCATCAGTATAGAGTAGTAAGTCAGCAAGTTGAATAGTACACTACATTAAAAATGAAGTCATAGGGAACTTCTGCAAGTTGTTTTTTTAACTATAAAATATTTTTTTGAAAAATAATGTTGAGAAACTAAAGTGGTTATGTGATGGTATTCTAATTTTTGTTTAAGAGATAATTTAAAAAATATAAACGGGAGGGTTCACTTCAAATATTGTAGAAATGTCTATTAATAACTATTCTGCAAATAGCTTTACTTGTATTTATCATAAATTGTAAAGAGAAGCAATAATTTTTTAAACACTACCTTTTCACTATTTAAAGGAGCTGCTATGAAATCTTTACTTAATGTATCTGTTACAGTAATATAATTTTTACAATATATGGAAACATTAACTACATGTCAACTTCAGGATATAATTCAAACAATTTAGTATGTCATTTAAGGTCTCTGTGTATGTCTCTAGACTTGCCTTCTAAAATTTGCAGGTAGTATATCGATTAAGGTATGGTTTAAAAACATAAATAGAAATATAAAGCTAAAAAGAAAAAAAATTTTTCTATCTTTGTACTTGTGTTTCCCCCTGGAAGAAATGCACTTTCCTGTATTCCCATTTGACCAGTGGCTGAGACTGCTGAAAGGCTCATCATTCAATACTGGAAAACAAATATGTCCATACCATCCCAGGTGGAATTACTTAGTCTCTCCATGTGCCACCCTGGACCAAGTACATATACCAGTTTCCCAAGAACACAGTCTGACAATTATTTGTGTTATAATAAAAATTTTCCCCTTTTGCCTACTAAACATGTAATTTATATTTATCAACTGAACAAATCAATCAATAAATGATCAGAAAGAGTTTTGAAATATTCCGTAAGAATATTTCGCGCATTTATGCTCTATGTATTGGGATCACGACGTCTCAGTTTAAGGTTGGAAATGATCAGACTCATCCTCCTCCATTCTGAAGCATCACTGCATGTGGCCTCCCATTTCTGACCCTGTAAAATTTCTGGCAGAGCCCATGAAAATCTGAAGCACTGGTTTGCATTGCTGGACCAATCTAATTATTAGAGAACTTTCCTTTGCTGAAATCAATTCACTTTTGCCTCTACTTCTCTTTGAAACAAAATTTGAGACAAGGTTTTGCATCCTGTTCAACTGGCTCCTTCAATACCTACTTATCTCCTGTATATATATCCAGGCCCTTCTTCAACATACCTTAAACACATCTGTGATAGATGTTCCTACCCATTATCCTTCCACTCAACAACTGAATTTATGGTCCCATCATCAATCTACTCAAAATAATTTGAACTCTAACCACAGTTAAAGTATCCATTTATGTGTCTTATCTGTCTTACTTGAGTTTGGTTGCTATCAAGACTCCAGAAAAATACTCCATCTCTATCTATCTATTTATCTATCTATCTATCTATCTATCTATCTATCTATCTATCTATCTATCATCTATCTGTCATCTATCTATCTATCTTGCTTGAAAGAACAAATGAATGAATGAATGGGTAGAAAATCAGAAGGAAAATGTACAGAAATGGTAAGGAGCAGAAGAGCATATATTAACTTTTCTAGAGCAAACTATGTTAATAGAAACTGAGGTTAATTTACAATAAGCCAAAGCGTGCCCTTTAAGTGCACATTCATTCTTTCACTATACATTTACTTCATAACTGCTACTATGCCAGGCACTGACATAGCTGATGTGATAAAGCAAGGCAAGAACCTAATGTAATATGAAAAATACAGTTATTGTTCATGAAATTATGTATGTGATAAGTAGCTAGTGATTTTTATTATATTTCTTTCATTGCTATAGCATAATAGCAACTAGTTGGAGTACTAATAATGCAATACATTCGGGTCTTCTTGGGCAGGCCCAGTGTTTTTTTCTGCTTATTTCACATAAGAGAAAATAGTCTGAATGGTATTAATGAATCTAAAACTGTTCTTGAAAAATGGTCAGACCAGCTTTAGCTAATTATAAGCAAATAGACTTTTTGATTGAAGAGAATATATTTCATTCAACACCTTTGCAATACTGGTTTTCCTTGGATTTCACCATTCAGTATTCAAACAATCATCATTTACTTGCTATATTGATGGTCCTCCAGAATTGCCTTTCACATAGCAAATTTGCATTTTCATATAAAAGTTGACAAATATTTTGAATTACTGTTGAGTGGCACTGCCCAGCAAACAAATAGTTGGTGTATCATCACAAGATTTGTCTGAACAGTAAAATCGTGCAGTCGTGAACGCTAATCCAAATGGAATCCAGATACTCTCCCACCATCTCCACCCCTAATTTAGTCTAAAGTGTAAGGTCAATTGGGAATTTTTAACATTTTATCTGTGCAAAGCACACTGTACATACAGGAAAGGAACATCATTTATTTGTGAGATTTTTGTATTATTCTCCCAGGTGTTTCTTCCAAAAGCATTTATTTGCAAGAAAATTAACTACAATTTGATTTAATTTGTAAGTTATTCTGAAACACTTCTCAAGAGTTTCCAAGTCATTGATGCTTTAGGAAGGATTAGATAAAACAAAATTAACTCACAGGAATACTTCCTATTTGTTTTCTAGTAAAAAAGTAGAGCTTCATGACTTCAGCTGCTTTTTAATTAAAGCTTGTTTTTGTTTAAAACTGCGCGAGCCCACATGTTTGTTACTATTTGTATTCATACAGTAGATATTAATCACTCTTGTAAGAAAAAGCAAAAACTTTCCTCCTCAAAGAGGAAGATGAGAATGGGGGTGTAAAGCAGGTGCAAGACGCAACCAGACGGAAATTATTACCCATTAACTTGCAATCAGCATCCTAGAAGAAAAGACTTTAAAAACATGAAAAGCTACAGTTTTCTCTTCTTGCTGTACGAGGCTAATATTGCACTCCTGCACTTAAACACACATCTCAGCAGGTCTCCAGCTACGGGAGGAAAATTCTGAAGATCATACAGAAAACAGAATCGTTGAAAAGTTCATGCTGAATAGCAAGGCTGAATTTCTGCTTTTCCCCTGTTAGTAAGTTGCTGCAGAAAGTTCTGGCATGTGAAATTAGCTTAAAAATTCAAAATAAAACAACAAAACTGAAGGTTCAAAAGTGTTTTGTTAAGATCAGTACTATCTTGGTATATCCAAGCTGAAAACAATGTCCGTGGTCGTTACTAAAACTTCACCGTCAGCACAAAACTTAGAAACAGCATTGTTTATCCCTCACCCCTCCCACAATGAAGCATGTAGAAATGGAAATTTCATTAGAAAAAAGCAAAAGTGGAAAGGGTAAAATCGTTTCTTGTATTCCCCAAATTGTATAAGAATTTTCAAAGTAATTCTGTTCCACGTGTTGCTGTTTTTATAACTTCAGGGAACACTATCCATAAATATGTGGATTTGTCCCTAGCAAATATAATGCCTACACTCAGCTAGTTTAAACGGAGTCATTAGATGTATGCCCTTGAAAATTAGAGAAGTCACTTTTCTTAGCTTGCCTTGCTGTTTCTCTGTGGCTCTTTGTGACGAATTTGAAGAATATGAGAATTCTATTCATGGAATAATAGAGATTCTTTAGTAATGGTCTATAAAATATCATATTTCATTGAATATCATCAGGTATTCAATAAAAAAGAAAACAGATTCTTCACCTAAACATAGAGAAACTATTAATTCCTAAAAGTGAGGGAATTTTTGAGTTCCAAAAATGTGTTTATTCGATACCAATAGTTTCCCTACAGGGCTGCTTAATATTGAATTGCTATTTGTTTAATAATTATCATTTAAATGCCTCAATTTATAATGAGTTCCCTACTACTGTTAATAGTTTTAGGTGATTCTACTGAAGATATCAAATAACATAACATATATAGTATATATCAAATGCAAATGTTAGACTATTTTAAAAGCACATTATGCCTTGTGAGAATATCCAGACAATTCCCTAAACCTACATGAATGGAAGGTACTTATTTCCTACAATATGCCTAAAAAATTTATTTCTATACCGTAAAGTATTTAATTGTGGAAGTTACTACATGTACTACTCTCTAATCATCATAGAATACTTTATATTCTTAATATTTTAAAATGATGAGCTACTGAAATTTAACCAAAGTTAAATTAAATAATGTGTCTGTGCTTATATATTTAAATATATAAATTATATTTTGTATTCATATTCATTTTTACATATTTATAGAATTTCAAATATTTTATTTTACAAAATACGTGGGGACAACAGTCTATGGTACTGCCACAAAAGAGGTAAGTATAAGAAATATACATGGAACACATGTATATAAAGAGTATACATATATAAGGAATACACATGATGTAGTTAGGAGTGGAAGGAGATGCTTCAAGGGTCCTGCATCAGTCTGGACATTGTGTCTCCCAGATCTCCTTTGGTAAGGAATTTAATTGGCCAGTAGCCCCAGCTGCTATGCTCTGAAATCCACTCCATGATAATGCTGAAGGACGTATTTCCCATGATCTGCAGCCAGCTGATGCTCGAGGACAACAGGGATAAATGAGATGTGTCTGTTCCAGAGGGAAACTCTGGCTCTTAACAACTTTGAAACTTGGAGTTGAAGATCTTCCTTCCCCCTGTCTTTCATGGGGTTTCAACCTGTTTCTCACACCTCCAGCTTTCCACTTTCCCTCACAGACATTTCCGCTCCAAATCTCTTGCATGTTTAATCCCATCTTGTTGCCTGCTTCTTAGGGATCTAAACGAACACAAGTAGGATGGAAAGAACTATCCAAGAGTGAACTGTCGAGGACATATTTTGAGCTCCCATTTAGGCACCAGGCCCTGCAGGTTGGCGGGCTAAATGCAGATTGGACTATATGTTTTCTCAGAGAGTTTACATACCAATACTGAAAACGAATAAAAGGCCACCTTCAATCTTGCATTGTGATAACCATTAGAGGAAGAGAAATTTGTACATAATTAACAACACCCAGACTGATATAAATATAGATTTATTATTTTATGTGAAAATATAAAACGTAAAGAGTGTAACCTCTCTGCAAGGACAAATCAGAGAGTTTTTGGGATGAGACCTCAGGGAACCTCCAGAAGTGATCGAGGATATTTGAGGAAGGTGAGGCAAGAAGAATCCAGTCATGACAAAGAAGAATTTTTATTTGTTGAAAGGGAGTATTTATACTTTTGTTTCTTGTCCGATAGGAAATGTGTAAGATAGAGTATTTTACATTGATATAGAAAAGTAGATCAATATCATTGTGGTGCTTGTTTGTAAGCTAAGATAAAGAATTGTGCTAAAAACAGCCGCAGCATGTCTTTGCATCTGAAGAAACCAGATTTAAGGCAGAAAACAGGGGCTCTAACTCAGTTACATCTGATACAAGCTGTGCAAAATCACTTTGAATACCAGGCTCCTCAGTGAAAAATACAATAGCTGTGAGGATTAAAAGAGATCATATTCAGAAAAACTTCCTAAATCCTTGGCCTCTTCTAGGGCTCAGATATACCTATACATTTTACTCTTTGCTAAGCTATATCTCCACAAAGATGAAAGATTCATCTGGTAACAAAAAAGTGTGAACTCAAGTCGTGTTTTGGTGAATGTATGCTAGAATGTAATTTCTGTGGAAGAAGGGATTTGTGTCAGTTTTGTTTACTCATGTATCTCAAGGACCTAGGGTGGCACCTCCCACATAGGTAGTGCTCAATAAATATGTATTGAATTAATAGAAAAGCAAGGCATTGCCCCTAAAGCAGAAGAGTTTGGTTGATAACTATGTCCTACCTATCTGGTACAAGACTTAAGAAAGAGGCATTATTACATTTGAAATATTAGAGATGGAATTCTGTTTGTAATGGTAACTGGATAAATGGCAGGTGCTTAATGATCATATTTATGGGCATGAGGAAGTTTTCAACACAAAAACTGGGGTTAGAGCCTGGATTAACGAGAGGAAGACGGTTTGTCGTCTTTTATCTATATTGTGTGAAGGCAGGTATCATGAATTTAGTGTTAGCAAGTATAGAAATGAAGTTTTCCACACACGTGCAGTAAATAAACAAGAATCCCTTCCGACACCCCACACTCACACCACTGCATGTAGCACAGGACTGTGCCAGACAGATTGTTTTAATTGGCTGGCTATGAAGAGCAAAATTTGTAGTTCTGGAAAAACACTAAGAGTAAATGTAACTAAAAATGAAGTATTGGCTCAATTATACAACTCTGGATGTATCTGTATCAATAGAGTTGTTCTCTTAAAATTGTGTCCACACTTTTTTTGAAGTTGTCTAGGCGATTTTCTATTTTCTACATTATGTTTTATTTTGAATAAGAACTTTCATATACTCTAATATATTCATATTATATATAGAATATATGTTTGAGTGGGTTCTGGCTGGTTTTTCCACAATTTCGTTTTTACATTCTCATATTTCATTTGGAGGAGCAAAAATAAAAATAGGTTCTCAAATTGTGCATCTGTCTTATTCTGTAATTACTTACAGAATATTTTCATTTAAAGTTTCTATATGGCTCTTTCTTTAGGGAAAAAAAAGATTGCTGCACGAACACATATGCCGTGAGTAGTATTTCTTTAAATCTGCCAGATAAAACTTTTCCTTCGTTGCTTCTGGGTCAGGAACTTCTCACTCATCATTGTGCTGAATTCCCTTCACAAAGACCACTCCCATCAATCACCTTCATTTTCGCTGGTTCCTGAGGACTCCTGCTCTCAGCCTCAATACCATGATTCCTTCTTAGCCATTCCCTTCCTACACTTGCACAATGAATGTGACCCAGATCAGATCTGACCTTGCCACTCTGTCCTAAAATTGATTTCTGGACATTCAGTCTCCCCAGGAGGAGAGGTTGTCCTCGCCTCCCAGGCATAATCACAGTATCCAACAGGCTGCTTCAAGATCAGTGTCAACTCACTCTATTCTCCCCAATGGACATTCCTAGAGAGCCATGTTAGCATCACTCTGTTTACTCCAGTAAAAACATTTTCACCTCTCTGAGCCTCAATTTCCTGTAATAATAATAACTGTAATCTGTAATAATAATAACTCACCCATTCATCTCCCAAATCTATTGTGAAAATAAAAAATAAAAGATAAATTTCTTTTTAGACAGTATATAAAGATACAGTGCTATTATTTTTAAGAAAACCTGGCTAAAATGTTTCTGAACTACAAGGGAATTCTATCAGAAAAGAAAAATACATGGTGGAAGTTTAAAACAGAGTTTCTCTGGTGTGTGTAAAATACCATGTACTAAATCACCTCAGTTTGGGCTACCGCTGAGCTTACTGCTACAGTGCTACAGTGTTCTGACATGTCTCCTTGGTATAAATCAATAAACTGACCATCACATATTGATGAATTATATCTTTTCCAACACCTAAAGGGGAAATTCATTGTTCATCTACTTCTCTATTTCTGACACGAGTCAAAATGCTCTACTTACAGGAACAGCTGAGTTTGTCAGCTTATCACCCTTACTAACTTTTAAAAACAAAATGTGGGCTTGCAAGGACTGCTCTATCAGAAATAGTATTACTAAGTTTTCTTAGTGATTGCTATTACTTTACTGTATTGACTTAAAGAAAAGTTAAGAAAACTATGAAATGTTTAGCTAATAGATGCTAAGTCTTTTTAAAAGATTTACTGAACATAGTAGTATTTTTCCCCTGACCACCTTACTCAATGGAAATGTAGTAGATGCTTTTCAGGATGCTTGTTCAACTTATGACCATTAACTCTTCTTTCATAATTGATCTTCTATAAGGGAAGAGGTCTAGCAATCATGTTTGAAAACATTCACCTGGTCATAGTTGATTAGACCAAGAGTGGACTCTTGAGAAATGTTCAAACTATAAGATCCTCCATGCTCAAAGTCTGAATATCTGCATTTGGAATTCAGAAACAGTCCCTATAGGTGTCTTGATGCATACGTGATTTGAAAATGAAATAGCTACTATTCAGTTTTGCTCCATTATGTGGATAAAGAAGTAGAAAATGTTGATTTGTGGACATGCACACACACACACACACACACACACACAGAGAGAGAGAGTGAGGGCAAGAGACAGTGAGAGCCAGAGTGAGAGTGAGAGCAAGAGAGGGAGAGAGAACCATACATCAAACAGAAAAAAGAGACTGACTCTTTGATAGGCTGAAAAAAAAGTTCCCCAAAATATATCCACATCCTTATCTCTGAAAATTGTGAATGGTATCTCATATTTGAAAAAAGGAGCGGGTAATCATTGCAGATGTGATTAAGTTAAGGATCTTGTGATGGAGAGATTATCCCAGATGGGTCCAAAATGGAATCACATGTATCCTTATAAAATGGAGAGAGAGGGAGATTGGGCACACACAGAGAAAGAGAAAGGTTTGAATAAGCTGACCTTGAAGATTGATTGATGCAGCCACAAGCCAAGGAATGTCAGCAGCCACGAGAAGCTGGAAGAGGCAAGGAACACATTCTCTCCTAGAGAGAGGGAGCCTAGCCCTGCTAACACCTCAGTTTCAGACCAATAATAATTTCAGAGTTCTGACCTCCAGAAATATGAGAGAACAAATTTCTGTTACTTTAAGCCACCCTGTCTATGGTAATTTGTTATAGCTGCCACAGTTAACTAATACACCGATTGAATTTAATTTACTCTTTCCAGTTCTTTCTGGGGTCTCCCTCATTTCTGCCCTTGGGTTCCATGGTCCAAGAAAATATAAAATAATTTCACACTTTATACTTTCTATCTCAGGTTGTGTTCAATGACTAACAACTGACACCAATATACTATATGAAAACAATTTAAGTAAATTAATAGGGAAATTAAACATTATATACAAGAGGTACTGGGTGAGGTTTTATATAGGCTTGGGCATCTAAGTTGCCTTGGTTAAAGAAATGTGAGTGGATATGAAATATGTCTCTTATGAGCAGAAGCTTGAATAGGCGTCATATGGTTAGAAGCTTTCTATCTTCCAGCAAAGATAGCCAAATTTTAATGATAGAAAGATAACCATAATATTTATAATGCATCACAGAATATATAATACTTTGAAGAATTATGAAGTACCATAAAATTGTACACTAGATAAATAATATAATTTTTTGGATGAATCACTAAAAGCAAGGAGATAAATGATATTTTAGGTGGATCTTGAAAAATGACAAGAATATAGAGAGCTAGTCTTGGTGATAAGTGTACACAAAAATAGATTTAGTGAAAATGGCATTCCTATCGTTGGATGTGTTTGGGAAATGTGAGTAATACATTTTAGGGGAATCAGAAGTATCTATGTGAAAATACTTGGATATAAACTCTGAAAGTCAGAGTTATCCAGAGAAACAGAACCAACACTCTGTGTGTGTGTGTGTGTCTGTGTGTGTGTCTGTGTGTGTGTGTGTGGAGAGCGAGAGCACGAGAAAAAGAGAGAGAAGAGAGAATTTATTTTAAAGAACTGACTCATGTGATAGTGTGGCTGGCAAGCCTGAAGTCTGCAGGGCAGGCTGACAAGATGCAGACCCAGAGGAAAATTAATGTTGCAGCTCTAGTTCAAAGGCAGTTTGGAGGTAGAATTCTCTCTTCCTTAGGGGACCTCATTTTTTTCCTCTTAAGGTTTTCAACTGATTAGAATAGTCTCACCAACATTATGAAATTGAATGTTTCACTCAAAGTCTACTGCTTTAAGTGTTCATTTCATCTAATATAGCTTCATGGTGGCTACTAAACCAACTCTCTGGCCACCATGGCCTAGCTGAGCTAACCATGAAATTTACCATCACAGGTAGACTGTGGTGTACTTCTACTTAATTTAATAATTGAAAGGTATTGAACTTTTTTGAGTGGGCAGACCCAGGATCAAAGATTCAGGAAGAATCATCAATTGGTGAATGTCAAGAAATTTGTAGTGAAGACCCTCAGTTATCTTCTTTTACGTCCATTTCTTCTTTCTTAACCAGTCTTACCTCCGCGGAGATGATACTTTATACCTTGCCAGAACACACTCTGACACCTATATTTGCAATATTCTCTTATTCTTAATATTATTATGTCATTATATATATGTCTTATTTTTATAGCATATGAATTATATAGTTTCTTTTAAATTATTTATTAGTTATTCAATAATTTGTAATATGCATTTTTAATTAAGCCCACTTTCAAATAGCACTATGTATGTTCAAGTGCCCTGCAGTTAACTTATTGCAGAGTATTTCTAATTCCTCCTTCCCATTTCTTGTAATAATGCTGTCAGTCATTTCCCTCCTATATACTACAATCACTCAGTCACTATTATTGCTTTAATCAAACCATTATCTTTTAAATAAATTAAAAATAAGAAAAAATACTTTTACTGTCATTTATTCCTTCTCTCGTGATCTTCCCCTTTCATGTGGATCCAATTTTCTTTCTGTCTGGAGAATGTTTAACATTTCTTACATAGCTGGTTTTCTGGCAATAATTTTTTTTCAGTTTGTGTTTGTCTGAGAGAGTCTTTATTTCTCATTCACTTTTGAAGGATAATTTCATTAGCTATAGAATTTTAGGTTCTTGTGTTTCACTCCTCTTTTTCTATCTGCCATTAATTTTGGAAAGTTCTAGGCCATTATTGCTTCACAAATTACGTTTTTTCTCTCTTACTTCTCCTTCTCCCTTTCCAATTATACCTGTGTTACACTTTTTCTTACTGTCATATTTCTTGGATTTTCTCTTCTTTTCTTTCCAATTTTTTTTTTTCTCCACATTTCAGTTTGAAAAGTTTCTACTGACACATTTTTAAGCTCCTTGATTGTTTTCTTGGCTGAGTCCAGTCTACTGATCAGGTGGTCTTTATTTCTGTTACAGTGTTTTTAACATCTAGAATTTTTTTTGGATTCATTGTTAGAATTTCCATCTCTCTGCTTATATTAACCATATGTTGTTACATCTTTTCTACTTTTTCCATTAGAGTCCCTAACATGAGTCATTATTATTTTTAAATAATCGGTCTGATGATTCTAAAATCAGTTTTCTATTTGAATTTGTTTCTGATGACTGTGTATTCAGACTGTGCTGTTCTTGACTTTTGTCATGCCTTGTAATTTTTTGTGGAAGTGCTTGCTTTTTAACTATAGATGCAGGAGGTTTCAAATTTCTTTATTGTGCTTGATTTTGTCTCCTCCTAACTTGGGGCTTTCCAAAGCACTCCGCTCAAAGAGTCTGTCTTGCAGGTCTTTTAGTCATAATCTGTGGTAATTACTGTAGAGCCACGTTGGCATGGTGGTTAGGTGTGGGGAAGAGGGAGTGTTCTATAACCTTCCAACTAAATCTCAGTTGTTTACTGGGCCCGTGTCTCCGGGCGGTGTCCTTCACAAGGGTTTCTTCAGTGGTTTAACTTTTTCTCCCGGTGTCTCCAACTCACTTCACTGTCTGCAGCATTTTTCATTTATTTCTTTATGGTTGACCATGTTTATTTTTCCTCTTGGAAGAGACAGGAATGTCAGATGGGGCTGATGTGAGAGAAAATCCCTTACCTTTACAATGCTAAATTTCTGGTAAAATATTTTACCCTAGAGAGTATGCCTTTGTTCTAGTGAAAGCTCACAGCATAGTTCACAACGATTACTCTGCCTCTAACCCATCAGAACCACAATAGTTTTGTTCTCTCATTTTCACCAGAAAATCCTATTGCATTCCTTAGGGTAAATGTCATGAAAGTGTAGGTTTCCTTAAATCTGGAGCCTCAAGATGTTTCTCACTCTGGTGCTTGTGTAGATTCAGCCTCCAGCAATTAAAATACAGTTGACCCTTGAACAACATGGGTTGGAACTGTGTGGGTCCACTTTTACACAGATTTTCTTCAGTGGAAATACTACACTACTATACAATCCACAGCTGGTTGAATCTGCAGATGTAGAACTGTGGATACAGAGGGCCAGCTCTAAAATTATACCTGGATTTTCCACTGAGCTGGGGGTGGGCATCCCCTAACCCCCATGCTGTTCAAAGGCCAACTGTCTATTACCATTTAAGTACTCCAACTAGTTTATAGCTCTAACAGCTTCTGTTTCAAATAAGTGGGTCTCAGCTGTGTCTCTCTGGATGTACCTGGCTCTCCAGATACTGGGGTAATAGTACTCTGTTACCTCAGTTCTCTGATGAGTCTAACAAATGTTATTCATTTTCAGTTTGTTAAGCTTTTTCTTATCATAAGTGTGGGACTGATAAATTTCAACTTCTTTCTATGTCACAGCTGAAACTGGAAGTTCCCTTTTGAAATATATTAAACTAAATTTGTTACCTTCAGCCCTCACTCTACTTATCTCCCTGCCTGATAACATACATTTCCATCAAACTTTTAAATAACTTGGGATATTTGCCAATTCAGGCTCTGCTTTCTTTCTCTCATTGACAACCACCTGCCACTCACTCAATTTCCACATCACTGATGATCTCTGACTTATGATGGTTTGACTTATAATTTTTCAACTTTATGATGCTGTGAAAGTGATATGCGTTCAGTAGAATCCATACTTTGAGTTTTGAATTTTGATCTCTTCCTGCATGGCAACACCCAGTACTATACTCTCTCATGCTGCTGAGTAGTGGCAGTGAGCCCCAGCTCCCGGTCAACCACGCTGGGTAAACAACTGATATACTTACAACCATTCTGTTCTTCACTTTCAGCACATTATTCAGTAAATTACATGAGATAGTCAACACTTCATTATAAAATAGGCTTTGTAAAAGATGATTTTGCCAACTGTAGGCTAAAGTAAGCGTTCTGAACATGTTTAAGGAAGGCTGGTCTAGCCTTTGATGTTTAGTAGGTTAAGTGTATTAAATGCTTTTTCGACTTATAATATTTTCAAGTTACAATGGGTTTATTGTTATATAACCCCATCCTAAGTCGAGGAAGAGCTGTACTTGGATGCCACAACGCATTTGCCCGTGACTTTTCTAGTGTTTGGAATGTATTTATTGGCCAGTGGAACTCCCACTCATCTTCCATTTCCAGCTCCACCATGCAATTACCCTGAATGCCTAGGAGCTAATTCTGAATTGCCTGTATTCATAATCCAAGTATGCATGTTTCTATTTTAGCACTTATGATTAGTATTATGCTTATTTTTATGCACCTGTCACCCAACTAGAATTTGTTTCTTGAGTACAGGATATTGGATCTGGGTATCTAATATCTTGATCTGTCAGCCCATGAAATTTGATTCAATTGACTCGATGGTGCTGCTAGGAAAGAGTGAGGTAGAGTGACACCACAGGAAGGAAGAGAAATTGGGAGAATATTAAAATATCCTAAGGAGCACATAACCTAGTATTTTATTCATGGATGTAGAAATGAGGTTGACATTTGAAACACTATATGAAGAAGAATCTATTATTCTTGATGGCATATAAGTTATGGTATTAGATAGATAGAAGAGTCTATATGACTCTAAGGTTGAGCTATGTGACATCGGTAGTAAAAGTGAGGTCAGGATGAAGAATAGTCATGTGGAAGTTTGGTTTGTGACGGATGATAGATTTGAGGCCATCCAGTGACAAATATCCAGCCGGCCTTTTGAATTATTGGAACCTGAAGTTCAGAATATAGATTGAGATTTAGAACGCAGTTAGAGCAAAGGGTTTATTGGGTACAAATTAAATGGGGACAAGACATGGTGGAAAAGGAAACAATAAAAATAAAGAAGAGACATCTAAAATGTGTACGGTGAATGTAAGGGGTAGGATTTAGAAAGAAGGTAAAGATAGTGCAATGTTGTTAAAGTCAACAAAGGGGAATATTATAAGAAAGAATGTTATTAATAAAAATATTAATTTCACCAAAATTTTAACAGTAAATTTTTTAAATGTTATATAGGCAGTTAGAAATTTTATATGGAAGAATCATATCACCATAGACAGGTAGAAATCTGTAGAATAGATAAATATACATAGTGAAAACATAATTCTCTTTAAAGGTGACTTTCTAGTCAGATAGAGTAAGAGAAAGCAAATAACCCGGGGTCTCAGCAGAAGCAGGAAAGAATGCTACAGACTGACAGCAAACCACCAGAAGCTAGGAGAGAGGCAGGGACCAGATTCTTCCTCACAGCTCTCAGAAGGAACCAACTTTACTGACACCTTGATCTTGAACTTCTGACCTCTAGAACTGTGAGACAATGTATTTTTGTTGTTTATGCCACCCAATTTGTGGCAATTTGTTGAGACAGCCCTAGCAAACTAATATAGATTTTAATACCAAAAGTATTGCAGCTGCACAAATACTTAAAAATGAGGAAGCAGCTTTGGAATTGGATATTAAGTTGAGGCTGGAAAAGATTTGAGGTGTGTGATTTAAAAAGGTCTAGATTGCCTTGAAGAGACTATTGCTAGAAATACGGATGATTCTGGTGAGAGCTCTGAAAGAAAACAAGAGAGCTATTGAGAATGCTTCTATCACCTTAGAAAATACATATACCATCATGAACAGAAATATATTTTAATTTGATATCCTGTAATAAACCATAATGGAAAAGAAAAAAAATATGAATGTCAAAAATTATTCTGGCAGACTTCAGATGGAGATGAGAAACATGTTACAGGAAACTGGAGGAAATACAAATCTTGATATAAAGAGACAGAGGACTTATTTGAATTGCATTTTGTTCAATATAAAGTAGATTGGCAGGGGATAACTTGGTCATTTAGCTGAGGAGATTTCTTAGTAACATGTTGAAGGCATGGAGTGACTTCTCCTTGCTGCTTATAGTGAAACGTAAGAGGAGAGAAATAAATTCAAGAAGGAACTCCTCAGCAAAAAGAAAATAGCATGTAATGATTTGAAAGATTTCATTTTATTCAGATGGGGTGCTTTACAAAAAGAGTCAAGGATATAGCAGGACAACCATTTGCTAAGTAGATTAGGTGTGTGAGACATGACCCAATCAATCATCTCAGCAGAAGAGAGATGGAATTATTCAGGAGTGATCTGCGGAGGATCCTCTGGTAGGGTGTCTTGGACTTCTGTGAATTGCATGGGAGGCTAGCAAGATTTCTGAGACTTTTATAAGGGCAGAAACACTGGCAGCCTGAACTGCCAAAGACAGAGATGGAAGGACGTGAAGGAAGAATGACTTTGAGGGAAGAGCCATTAAAGGAAAAATTACTGTGAAGGTAAAGCCATGGATCCAGAGAACAGAAGCACCTCCTTGGGCTCCAGAGAGCAGACTGCCATCCAGGGCACAGGGAACGGGGCCACTCAGCTAGGAGCATGTTGGGGGTATGTGGGGCAGAGCGGTCCTTGAGGGCTGAGAAGCCTCCCGCCAGCCCAGAAAGCAGATCATCATCAAACCAAGGAGGACTATTCTCAAACTTTAAAATCTAATGGGATTTTCCCTGCCAGGTTTTGGACTTGCTTGAGACCTGCAATCTTTTTCTTTTTCTCTTCTGATTTCTCTCTTTTGGAATAAGAACACCTATCCTATGCCCGGACCATCACTGTATTTTGGAAACATAACTTGTTATCTAGTTTCACAGCTTCACAGATGGATAGCAATTTTGCTTCAGGATGAATCATACCCCAAGTCTCATCCATACCTGATTTAGATAACACTTAGAAGAGATGTTAAACTTAAAGTTGATACCAGAATGAGTTAAGATACTTGGGGGGTGTTGGGATCAGACAAACATATTTTCCATGTGAGAAGGACATGAATTCTGGGAGGCCAGAAGGCAGACTGTTATGGGTTGAATTGTGCCCCCCAAAATACATATGTTAAGCTCCTAACCTCAGAATACAGTTTTATTTAAATATAGGTTCTTCATGAAAGTAGTCCAGGTGAAAAAAAAGGTCATTAGAGTGAATCTTAATCCAATATGACTGATGTTCTTATAAAAGGTGGGAATTTGGACACAGATCTGCACAAATGGATAACACCATGTGAACATGCAGACAGAGATCAGGTTGATGGTCTACAAGCCAGGGGACAACAAAGATTGCTTGCAAACCACCAGAAGCTATGAGAGAGGCGTGGAACAGATCCTCCCACACAGTGCTTAGAAGGAACCAGCCCTGTCAACATCTTGATCTTGGACTTCCACCCTCAGAATTGTAAGATAATGCATTTCTGTTGTTGAATCCACCCAGTATATTGGGACTGTGTTACAATCAAACTAATATAATGTCATATGGAAAATAAAACAAGACAAATCTTACTCTCCTTTAAGAACTAAAAAAAATACTGAAATGTATACACCTTCATTTAATAATTGAATTTAATTCTTATTTTTAGTTTATTTTGATATATCTGAAATGATTATAAATTCATGAAGTAGTCTAATGAAATTTTATTAGCATATCTCATTTTAATAAAAGGTTTTTTTATGTGTGAAAATATGAATGTTTCAGAACTACTGTTAACATTATTGTATTAAATATGTTGTGTATATTCACCTGACAAATGTCCTCATTTTTAGTCTTGCTAAAGTTACTCTAAATTTTAATATTTGTGGAAATTTTGTAATCTGGTATATATACAGGTATATATAGATGAGATATAGATATATATCTATGTACATATTTATATATGCATATATGAAAACGTGTATTACACCTCAAGAACACTGATGTTGGAGATTTTTGTTTGTTTGTTCGTTTTATTCGCAGATAGTTTTGAGCTTCTCTTAAAACTGCCCTTCCCCCATTTGACTACTAGCACTAATTACAACTAACTATTTTCCTCGGCTATACTGAGATCTAATTGACATAAAACATTGTAAGTTTAACGTGTACAATGTGTTGATCTGATACATTTATATATTGCAAAATTATTACCACCATAGTGTTATCTAATATCACTATTGATTTGCATAATTACCATTTCTTTTTTGTTGGGAAAATATAACTGACTTTATGCTATCTACAATGTGGTTCCTGGGGGCAAAGGTAGCTAGCTCTCTTATCTATTGGATTTGATGCAATTTCACTTCATTTTAGTGGTCAAAATTCTTTAAGAATTTGTTTGCATCTTAAATTGGTGGTATTTTCAATATTAAAATGTATTTAAAGTACAGATAATTTAACCCCTAAAACAACTGTCTGGTTTTATTGTAATGGGAATAAAGAAGCAGTAAGTCCCCTTTCCACCCCCTGCCCCAGAATTTCATATGGTTATCTGGATATTGCTGCAGTTTTATTTTATTCCTTATTGCCATCCAAAGTCACAGTCACAACTAATGAGCCTGAAATATTGATTCTCTACGTTATTATGGAGTGACTCCTATTGTCCACTGATATTCTGTATAACTTAATATACTTAAAAGAACACATTAAGCTAGTTCTTATCTGAGACCATAAGAAAACTAATTTATGCAACCTTAGATACTTTTTCTAAAAGAAAAAAATACTGAAACTACATTAATAAATCAAGCAGTAAAATAACAGACCTTACAGTTCTCCAGTTTATTTTCTATTATTAATTTTATGGGGGGGAAAAGGGAAATTATAGGAAAATAAGCCACTGTTAGATATGTTTATCTTAGAAATCATGTAAAACTTGCCAGGTAAAACCAAGTGTAAGAGATCCAACAGAATTTTATAAGATCCTAAATTTAGTTTTAATCATTGATATCAACATGATCAAATGATGACTCTTGTCACCATCTCTGCTTTCAAGCCATCTGTTTATATTATTCTATTTCCATTTGGGGTTTTGTCCTGGTCTGCTTCTCTGAAACTCCTCCCCTCCAGGGCATTGATGACCTCTCTCTTGCCACATTCCATGGCTCCTTCTCTATTTTCATTTTAGCCACTCTTTTATTCTGATATTATTTCCTACAGTCTGTACAGTTATACCTACTATCCTTTGTTCTCTCCATCTTTCTGACCTAGGCTCAGTCCTAGGTTCTCCATCAACTCTCTTGCTAGGTGGTCTCATCTAGGTCCATACCTTTAAATAGTATCTACCAACTGATAACTCTGAACCTTTATCTCCAGTCCTGACTCCTGTTTTTACTCCAGATCTTTAACCTGTTTTTACTTCTGCTTCTTTAACATCTCCATTTGTATCTCTTAACAGGCCTCAACCTGTGCAAAACAGAAATCTTGATCTCCTCTTCTCTACATAAAGCAGTTCTGTGTTTTCTGAATCTCAGTTAGTGGTAGCAATATTCACTGTGTTGTTCAGAACTCAAACATGAGATGAATCCTTGATTTCCCTCTTTCACTCACATACATTCCATTAACAATATGCATATAAACCCAATAACCTACGTATCAATGAGGGTTCCCCAGGAAAACAGAACAATAGGAGGCCCAATAAGACCAAATAAGTCAGTTATATATATATAAAGTTAGAGAGACAGAGAGAGAGAGACAGACAAAGAGACAAAGTAAAGTCATTTTAGGTAATTGGCTCATGCAGTTGTGAAGGTAGCAAGTTTGTTATCAGCAAGGCAGGCCAATATCCTGGAAGTGAGAGTAGCATGGACATATATACACTACCAAATGTAAAATGGATGGCTAGTGGGAAGCAGCTGCATGGCACAAGGAGATGAGCTGGGTGCTTTGTGATGACCTAGAGGGGTGGGATAGGGAGAGTGGGAGGGAGGCTCAAGAGGGAGGGGATATGGGGACATGTGTATGCATATGGCTGATTCACTTTGTTGTACAACAGAAAGTACACAACATTATGAAGCAATTATACTCCAGTAAAGATGTATTAAAAAAATAAAATAAAATTTAACCTGGATTAAATTAAAAAAAAAAAAAATCTTGAGTCTGAAGGCACTCTGGAAGCAGAATTCCTTATTCTTTTCCTCCTCTTCCTTCAGTCTTCTCTCTTAAGGCCTTCAGGTGATTGGATAAGGCCTACCCACATTCTGGAGAGTAATCTACTTTATTCAAACTCTGCTGATTTAAGTGTTAATCACATCTAAAAAATACCTTTATAACAACTGGACTGGTGTTTGACCAAACGACTGGACACCATAGCCTAGCCATGTTGACACATAATATTAATCATCTCAACCTACGATTTACTAAAACTCCTCTGATATCACTCTAGTACAAATGATCACCATCTTCCATTTGGACCATTCAATAATCTTCTAACTGATCTCCATATTTTCACTTTTGCTCAACCCTCCTCGAAAACCCATTCTTCATATATCACCTGGTGTGAACTTTTAAACTTTAGAAATAACTACAATCATGTCATCATTACACTTCAAACCTGGGCTTCCCTTCACCTAAGAACAAAATCTCAAATCCTTGCAATGCAATGGGCTAGGAGGACATAAAGAATCCTTCTCCATCATCTTCTATATTCTTCCATCTGACCGTATTCTCCCTCACTCCCTGTACTCCAGCACACTTGCCTTCTGGCATTTCCTCATTCAGGCCAAACTTCTTCTCATTTTAGGGCATTCAGTCAACCAACCTCTCCTCCTGAAACAGTTCTCCCCAAGATTTTTATAAGGCTGACTCCTTTTCTTCATGCAGGATTCTGCTTGCATTTTGACAAGTGAAGAGCTTATCCTGACTTCCTCCTTAAAACAGTACCTCCACCTTCTCAATTCACTCTTCATTTACTTACCTACCTGGACTTTATTATACTGTGTTATATTACATGAGTATTTATTTATCCACTTATTTATTGTTATATACATCACTAGAAGATAAGTCCATGAAGTCAAAGTCTTCTTCAAATATATTCCTTTCCCTCTCTCTAGAATTCTAAAAAGTGAAATATCATAAGTACTTAATAAAAAAAGTTGCTAAACAAATGAATGAATAACAAAATATACTGTAACAAAAAATGAATAACAAAATATACTGTAACAAAAAAGTATATTTTTTATGACAGGCAAATAAAAATGATCTTATTTATCACAGTTTACTTAATAAGGCTAAAACTTAAATGCTGTAAATAAAAATTTTTAGTAAATGGCAGAAATAAAAAGGTAAGTTACTTAAACTTCAGTTAATTAAATACATATTAACTAACAATACCATATTTAATAATTTATTTCAAACAAGTTAAAATGCTCCTGTTGAAAATAGCATACTCAAGAGCAATTATTTTTCATAAGTTTGAAATGACTCCTTTCTATATCTTAGATATTATATACTACTATTTATGAATCCATTGCCACTGTTCTTACACTTTTTGAGGAAAGACTGAAAAATAAAAGCTATAGTTTTATTTGTTTATTCATCCATGTATTTATTTCTAAAAATATGCACACAGTTTTATAGGGCTTACTACTAAGAGGCACTCATTACGGGCTTTGTAACAAAGTTTGAAGTATCTCCAGTTAAAGAAAAGTACGACTCTAGAAACATTGCTAAAGGGAAAATTCCTCTGATTCATTTTCAATATTAAGAGACATAAATGATTACATTATATTTACAAATTCTTATTGTTTGGGTTTAATTTGCATAAGTTGTATATTTAATAAGGTTGATTCAAAGAAAGAGTACTTGGGGAGTTGGTATTACAAAGACTGTTTCTTTTCTGCTTGATTTTTTAACATAAGTATACAAACAAATATAAGCAGTGTTTACACCAAGGTATTGCAACACTTATTAAGCAGAAATAAATTGATTGCATTTTTATACCCTCCAGCTCAGCCAGAAGTATCATTAGATTATACTGTTTAAGATAAGATAAACTGATTCATAAAAAAAAGGAAACAAAAAAAACATGAAACAAGAGAATTTAAAGAAACACAAACCCTTTAATCTCTGTAAATAGTTTTCTTCTCAATCTGTATCACAAGAGCCTAAAGTTGGCTCTTCCAGACATACAATATATACATTTATTATAAATTAAAATTTTTAATACATTTTAACAATACATGAATTTCAAAACCATATGTTTTGAAAATGTTTGCTTTTGTTTGTTTTTACTCTCACTTCCCCTTCTTTTATATAGACCTTCTTCCTGCATTTAGTCCCAGAGCAGAAACTATTTTTTGTCACTTACTCTTAGAACTTTCCCTCTCCATTTGGAACAAGGTCCAGAAGGATTTTCCAATAAATAAATGTAATATTAAATGAATATTAAAATGGAGAATATACATTTGTTTTGCAGCTGTCCCTGAAAACTGAAAACAAATAGGAGGCAAAAACTCCTACTTTTCAATGTGAATTGCTTAACCTCCTATATAGGACTTGCAAAGGGGGTTTAATGGCCCCTAGACCAACATACAACTTTAGGACTTAAAATAGTTCAGGTTAAAGCAGCTAAATAAGTGAGAGTATATTTGAGTGGTAAGGGTGTGTGTGTTGGGGGGGGTGGTGAGTGGGTGTGTGCACACACCAATATTTTTTAAAAACTGTTTTTTTGCTTTTTCCTTTCTACTTTGTCTTGCTTAAAAAAATCTGATTGCGTCTAAGTTTTATTAAAAAAAAATCATTGTTATACAAAAAGGAGAAGTAAAACTATTTTGATTTTCAAATTATAAACAATTTAATTCAAAATATGTAATGACTTAACAGTTGCTGGGACAAGCAGCATCCCTGGGTAAAAAAGCTGGGATTGGGTCCTTGTATTTACCAGGTTATACATGCTCAGATCATACAACCTAAAGTCATGAACACCATGTCCTCCATCCACTAAACTTAAAGAAATTGAGTTCTGAATTTATCTATTGCTCTACTTCCATTTTGATCAGTCAACTCAAAAAGTGTAACACTGGCCCCCAAGCAAAGTAGCCTTTACAGAAGCGAATTAGTTTAGTCATAACGCCCTTTTTTTTTTTTTTTCTTACCTGGTCCTCCTCTCGTCTCTAAAATGCAAACCATTCTACCTTGTCATCTGGATTCAACTCTTTATTAAAATCAACCAACCAGCCAACCAATTAAATAAACAAACAAGTAAATACCCGACCAAGCTTTGTGTATCACTTATGATAAGGTTAGCAATGGTAGCAAAATTAACTCTGAATTTTCTAACAGCTCTTATAACATTAACCTTTATTGGTTGCCCATGTAACAGTACCGTGTAAATAAATAGGTCAGTGCGGTAGCCCTCTCTTGCAGTAATTCAAGGACCCAGTCCGAGAAATGCTACATCATGTTCAATATATGGATTTCGAGGTCTTCCTAGGTGGCATCGCCACTCCTGCCAGACAGCCAGAATGTGAAAACAGCAAGGAGAAGTAAGCTTGGGAAAAGTTACGGGCTGGGCCTGGAAGGAGAAATGTGACTTTCATTCACATTCCATATGTTAGAACTTTGTCTCAATGCAATCTTTTATTGCAAAGGTATCTAGTAAATCTAGTAAATCTAGTAAATCTAAATCCCTGTTTGGGCAGCCAATTCCCTGCATTAAAATGACAATGGGGAATATCGGTAGATGATCACTTTCTCAGAGGGGTCCCTCTGTTCCTTTGCTTTGAATTCTGACTTATCTCTGAAGACACTATTTCTCTTTGAGACTCTAGGGATAGATTTTAAAGTCTCTCAACTTCTGTAACCACAGAATCAAGAGGTAAGTCTTTATCCTCATTGTTCATTGTTGCCTTAAAACAATTACCATTCTACAGTTCTTTTAACACCTGTAAAGCAGTAAATGAACAAAGAATGAAGTGAAAGCAATGAAGCAATAAGTGAGGAAATAATAAATCAGTAAGTGAAAACCAGCCTTTTTTTTTTTGAGAATCTTATACTGACTTTATTATCTTCTTCCTGTTCATATTTTTTTCATATGTCCATTTTCTAGCACCTTTGCTTCTTGCTTTCAATTCCACTCCTTACCAAATTTGTTGATTTTGTCATGGGTGAGCCAACCAACACCTTGAGTCAGATTTCTTTGACTACCTCAGTTTATGTATCCTAATCCTTCACTTCAATTAATTTTGGAGTAGAAATCATTATTCCTACAAAACCACTAAATCAATCATTTCATTTTCTGCTCACAATCTAGTGTTCTTTCAGCCTGTTTGTCTAAACACTTTTCTAGTTCATTGTTGCAAATAATAATAGTAATAATATTATGCAGAAATTTTCTTGCCTAGTATTTTATTGTTTTTCATCATTTTGTAGTTTGTTCAATATACCCAAACTCTAAATCTATATTAATCCACTTACTCCCTTTCTCTATGGTAAAACTGCCATAAAATAATCATGCAACAGGAAAGATTAGTGTTACTATTAATTTACTACTTTCAACTCTGTTCCAAATAAAGTGTGAAGATCTCAGCCACTGTCCTAACAATTTTAGACCTTCTCCAACGTCCTCAATATGCATACCCTTCCTATAACTAACCTCTCACTTTAAGCAAACCCCCTCACCTCCTACTTAACAGAGAAAATAGAAAACATCAGCTGGGAATGTTCTTTTTTTGCTGTTTCAAACACAAATGCACATCTGAATTTTTATTCATTCTCTCTTAGTTTCTTCCAGTTTCAATAAAGAAAATGTAATTTCCCTATCCTACACTTCTACAAAGACCCTTACACAATCAATTATTCCTTCTCATATCTTCAAAGGATTATTTGCTACATAATACTGCCCATCAAAATCTGAACAGGCTTAAATACTTCTCAGAGAAAATGCAACAAGGATAATAACAAAAACAGTAAAAAATTGTCATTTTATCTATCTTCCATCCAGCAATAATATCATCTGTCCGTTCACCTTCACAGACAAACTTTGAAAAATATGTCTACGCTGAAATTTCTCTATATGCCCTCATCTCCCGCTCACTCACGAATCCTTTCCAAGTCTGGTTACTGCCCTCATCAATATGTGAATGCAGCTCTCCATGGGGCCATCTGTATTGTCCATGTTAATAAAGTCAACAGACTTTTATGTCTTATGTTATTTGATTTTTCAGCTGCATTAGAAACTGAAGTTCTCCTTTTTGAAACACTCCTTATACTCAGCTTGTTTGGCACTATTACTCTGTTGGTTTTATGGCTTTCGACTCATGTGACTGTATCAGAAGAGAGATACTAGGTGGAGATGCACATCCAAGTTATATGACAGGTGGTATTACTGATACTGCAACAGTTTTTAGCCACTTCTATTCCAAGCAAAATAATGTATAGAAATGAGAATGAAAAGCAGAGGAAAAGTTGTCAGTAAGTTTACCCCCAAGATACCCTTCATTTCCTTTTTTGAGTACTTGGTGAGAAGGACACATTTTTGATGGATAATCATTAATGAGTTGGGAAAATTGGAAAGATTATCCTTTCTATTTCAAAAAGTCTCTTCTGCAAACCTTGAGCATGGTAGTGTAAGCTGATCCATCCACATTTTCTTAGTAATTTCTTTGTCATCTGAAAAACTTTGTCTTCAACTATTTTAAAAATTGAGGAACAGAGGAAGAAAGAAGAGAGAAGATCATTAGGAAAAAGAAAATTAAGATTAAGAAAAGATAAATTAAGTCCTTAAATTGATTCCGTATTCATCCCGGCTGTCTCTATTACAATTCAGAGTTGCCCACCCATGGTGTTTTAAAAGATGTGAATATGTAATTACATGGGAAGCTAGCAAAACACGGATGATGACTGTATCCTACCTTGGAGTTTTTAATTCAGTGGACTTGGAACAAGGTCTAAGAATATTGTTAACCAGTTCTGCGGATGATTTTCATGACAATGATTTGGGGACTTTAGTTTGAGAAGAACTAGGTTAAAGTAATTAACCCACAGAAAAGATGATGGGAACATTATGATACTGCCTCAATTACTGGAAAGTCTGTGTTATGGGAAAAGAAGAGGTTAACTGTGTATTTCCAGGAAACCAGAGCAGAACCTAGCAATGCAACAGTACATTTTAGATTGTTATAAGAAAGAGATTTCTAAGATCAGAGATATAAAAAACATTGAAGCTTTTTTTTTTTTTATAGAGATACCCTTAAACTATAGCAAATTGGGATGGAAATGAAGAAACATAAGGAAGTGATTGTAGTTGTGCACGTGTTGTTTGCATTTGGAGAGAGGACATGGGCTCTAATTGGGATGGGGAACAGAAGACAGATTTAGAGGTGTCTGTCATAGCTTTATTTCTTTGTCTAGGTGGTGGTTACAAGGGTAGCCATCTTTGTTTTTTCCTTATAATAATTCTTTAAGTTTTACTTTTGTTTTACGTGGTTGTATGCATGTTAAACATACTGACATAAAGACTAAATGATTGGCCGTTGGTACGAGCTGCAGTGAAGACATCCATGATGGAGCTCAAAGGAAACAGCTACCTCAAATCTTGTAATCCTGATCATCGAAATGCATGCTTTTGCAGCCTGACTGCTTTTTCTAAATTGTAATATACTTTGATATAATCATATTGACTAAAAACGGGGGAGCTCCCAAAATTGTAATTTGGCTGTGCTTTTAGTTCTGGTGAGGATGTGATTTCACGAATTTTATTTTCTTACATGTAGGT
Source organism: Eubalaena glacialis (assembly GCF_028564815.1). Taxonomy (NCBI): domain Eukaryota; kingdom Metazoa; phylum Chordata; class Mammalia; order Artiodactyla; family Balaenidae; genus Eubalaena; species Eubalaena glacialis. The sequence continues at coordinate 17,009,176 of NC_083719.1, forward strand.
TTTGGTTTTCTGATGACTCCATCCTGCCTTCAAAGTCAACAAGTCCTATCCAAACGGATTTAGAAGGTTTCTTTATACTTTCAATAATTTGTGAATATATGAATGAAAATTTAACACTTCAGTAATGAGTACCTATAAGCCAACAAAGGAAATAGTCTCAAGAGACCCACCACTGGAAATATAGGGTATCACATGAGTTGAAAATCAGTGGTTAAAAATTTTTTATGAATGTCAACAATTATCAAGTTTACTAATAGCCACTGAGTCTAGGAGACATATTCAGACTAGTAATTAAATTGTATTTACTCTTAGAAAGTTATTCAAGAAATGATACTGAGTGTGGAACGAAAAGTTAAATAAGAGGTTGGAATCAAACCAACCTTAAGGCTAAGGACTTTTTGAGTAAGAAACTTTAGGTTCAAGAGCAAATTAAGACACTATAAACAGATAAATTCCTTTAAGATATTTTATTCTCAATACTGGCATTCCTTAGAATTCTTTATTATCTTTATTATATCGAACATTTGTTTACAGAGTCTAAGAAAAGTAAATTACATTGAGTTCTAGAGCACTTTCCTTGTAGACTTAAAGATTAAATTTCTCTCTTATGGCTGTAGAGTGAGTATTGCATTTTCATCTGGTTAAACCTTAACATCTATTGCCTAATCTCAATTCCCACAAAAAATAAAAAGCTTGTTAAAAGAAGATAAGAAGTTATCTCCTCACTGAGAGCTAATTCTGAGTCTCTAAAAATAAAAAAAAATGTTACTCTAATGAAACTCTCATGCAAATTAAAGTAAATTTAAAACTGCGCTTAATAAATACAAGATGGTTCTAAAAAGATTAGCACTGAATTGAGATCACCACGATGCCCCAGTTAACTCAGCCGGAGAATGCTGTTTGTGAGGTCAAGATCATATACAGCTGTGGCTCCCCAAGGGCCAATTAAGTTTGCTTTAGAGAAAAGCTGTTTCTCTTAACTGACTTCAACAGAAACAACAGTTGCACAAATCTGTCATTTACTGCAAACAAAAGGTGAAATATTTTTGAGAGATTTGTATAAATAAGTGATTTTTAACTATTTTGGGGTTATAGATGTCAAAATATGATCTGACAAATGTTGTCGTCCTCTGCCTAGGAAATCAACTTATACTAAAAAATGCATCCAATTTCATACAATCCATTGAACTCTGGGGTCCATCCACAGGCTGCCTGCTGTTTAAGTTTCAGAGTAAAAATACACTGAAAAAAATCCATTCAATAGAGAAAAAAGACAAAAACAAAATTAGAACATCTATTCTACTATACTATTAAGTTTAGAGTAGTAGTATTTTTATGTATACAGAAGGGCATATTAACTTATATCGCTTATTTTAAAAACACCACAAAGGTTATTGAAGAGTTACAACACTTCTTGGAGATCAACTGAAAATGCACCCTACGTGGTGATTTAATTTTGATGTATTTAATTCAACAATTTCCCTTAGGCTTTTTTTTCTTTTACATCTGTATTGGAGTATAATTGCTTTACAGTGTTGTGTTAGTTTCAGCTGTATGACAAAATGAATCAGCTATATGTATACATATATCCCCACATCTCCTCCCTCTTGCATCTCCCTCCCACCCTCCCTATCCCACCCCTCTAGGTGGTCACAAAGCACCAAGCTGGTCTCCCTGCGCTATGCGGCTGCTTCCCACTAGCTATCTATTTTACATTTTGTAGTGTATATATATGTCAGTGCCACTCTCTCACTTCGTCCCAGCTTACCCTTCCCCTTCCCCCTGTCCTCAAGTCCATTCTCTACATCTGCGTCTTTATTCCTGTCATGTCCCTAGGTTCTTCAGAACCTTTTTTTTTTTTTTTTTAGATTCCATATATATGTGTTAGCATACGGTATTTGTTTTTCTCTTTCTGACTTATTTCACTCTGTATGACAGACTCTAGGTCCATCACCTCACTACAAATAACTCAATTTCGTTTCTTTTTATGGCTGAGTAATATTCCGTTGTATATATGTGCCACATCTTCTTTATCCATTCATCTGTCGATGGACACCTAGGTTGCTTCCATGTCCTGGCTACTGTAAATACTGCTGCAATGAACATTGTGGTACATGACTCTTTTTGAATTATGGTTTTCTCAGGGTATAGGCCCAGGAGTGGGATTGCTGGGTCATATGGTAGTTCTATTTTTAGTTTTTTAAGGAACCTCCATACTGTTCTCCAGAGTGGTTGTATTAATTTACATTCCCACCAACAGTGCAAGAGGGTTCCCTTTTCTCCATACCCTCTCCAGCATTTATTGTTTGTAGATTTTTTGATGATGGCCATTCTGACTGGTGTGAGGTGATACCTCATTGTAGTTCTGATTTGCATTTCTCTAATGATTAGTGATGTTGAGGATCCTTTCATGTATTTGTTGGCAATCTGTTACCTTCTTTGGAGAAATGTCTATTTAGGTCTTCTGCCCATTTTTGGATTTGGTTGTTTGTCTTTTCTCCACTGTATACTCTTGCCTCCTTTATTAAAGATAAGGTGACCATATGTGCATGGGTTTATCTCTGGCTTTCTATCCTGTTCCATTGATCTATATTTCTGTTTTTGTGCCAGTATCATACTGTCTTCATTACTGCAGCTTTGTAGTATAGTCTGAAGTCAGGGAGCCTGATTTCTCCAGCTCTGTTTTTCTTTCTCAAGATTGCTTTGGCTATTCAGGGTCTTTTGTGTTTTCATACAAATTGTGAAATTTTTTGTTCTGTGAAAAGTGCCATTGGTAGTTAGATAGGGATTGCATTGAATCTGTAGATTGCTTTGGGTAGCAGAGTCATTTTCACAATGTTGATTCTTCCAATCCAAGAACATGGTATATTTCTCCATATGTTTGTATCATCTTTAATTTCTTTCATCAGTGTCTTATAGTTTTCTGCATACAGGTATTTTGTCTCCTTAGGTAGGTTTATTCCTAGGTATTTTATTCTCTTTGTTGCAATGGTAAATGGGAGTGTTTCCTTAATTTCTTTTTCAGATTTTTCATCGTTAGTGTATAGAAATGCAAGAGATTTCTGTGCATCAATTTGTATCCTGCTACTTTACCAAATTCATTGATTAGCTCTAGTAGTTTTCTGGTAGTACCTTTAGGATTCTCTATGTATAGTATCATGTTATCTGCAAACAGTGACAGTTTTATGCTTTAACATATGAGCAGATTTTAATAAGAAGCTTTCTTCTGAAGTTAGTAGGAAATCAAAACAGTGATATGAATTCTCTATGTATCATCACAAAGAACAACATCCTGACCTATCTGTTACTTATCTCATGGGACTATTTAATACAAAAATTTGGACCATTATTACTAACAAACCTGCCTGCAATTTGTTCTCTGTTACTCCAACATCAACTTGTCTCTGGTCATCTAATAAAAATTTCTATCCTACAATCCACTATTAATTAGGAGTACTGTTTACTTCATAATTAATACTTACTTCTCCTAATTAGTAGGTAAGTATGGTAGAATAGCACCCAAAGTCTATTTCAGCTTCCAAGTGTATCCTCCTGGACTGCAAAGGCTAGAAATCCAAAATCTGCATTGTCAGGCCTTCTTGCATCTGGTGCTTAGAGGACCCCCTTGCAACTCAGGTTTTTGGTACCATCAGAACAATTAACGTGAAACTTGAATTCAGAACTTAGTTAAGGAGAGAGAGGGCTGTAGACCTCCAAATGACTAGTAAGAAGCTTAGGGGTTGCGGCATAGTTCTGGAGCTAACAGAAGTTAACAAGAAGTCTGGGGCTTCCTGAATCCAGAATATAGACAGCTAAGGGAGAGTCATCTCAGAGCCAGCAGCCATGATGGTTCTCATGAGTCAGTGGTTTCCAGATCCTCTGGTGTCTAAATGGTTCAAAAGTTGCAGCTCCCCTGGCAGAACAATTCTAGGTGCTGTTAAGAGTATTCATATAGTCCAGCCTGGATTCTGTGTTCTTCAGCTTTTCCAATATTTGTCTAAATACCTAAGTCCCTGCATTCACTTCATATCTACTAAATTTACCAGTTTACTATTATGTGTATCAAACACTGACTGTTACACATGACATAGAAGTCAAAGAAAAAGAAAAGAAAACTAGTGATAGTGTAATGTAAAATGCTGTCTGCTAGGGCTGCCATAACAGAATAACACAGACTGGATGGCTTAACTAAAATAATTTTATTTTCTCATAGTTCTGGAAAGTGGAAGTCCAAGATCAAGGAGTCTGCAGAATTGGTTTCTGATGAGACATCTCTTCCTGGCTTGAAGAATGTCACCTGTTCTCTGTGTCTCAACATGGTCTTTCCATTTTGCATGTGCTGAGAGAGGTTTTTGGTGTCTCTTCATCTTCTTATAAGAACGCCAATCCTTTCAGATAGGGCCCCACCCTTACGACATCATTTAATCTTATTTGCCACCATAAAGGCCCTATCTTCAAATGTAGTCACATTGGAGGTTAGGGCATTTAACATATGACATAGGAATTCGGTGGGGGGAAGCACAATTCAGTCCATAACAGCTTGTTTCCACACTATATGCCATATGATGCTTTAAACACACACACACATACACACACACACACACACACACACCCTACACCATTTCAACCTGAAATATACAAGAACAGAGATTGTTATCACCATTTTACCCTCTCCTCCCTCTTCCAATAATAGACTAATACATTTACCATGAATGACAACCACTGTTGTTAGTACTTTTGTTCTTAGAGAGAGTCTAGTTTCTTTCTAAGTTTGAATGCTCTATCTATCATGCCTAGAAGAATGACTGGTATTTAATATGTGCTCAAAAATATTTGTTTTATTAATCAATGAATATTGATTGCCAAATCCTTATCTTCCTATGTAAATTATTTTTCTTATATATCCTTCAAGAGCTTTCCTGCCTTTTTCATTTTAATAATCTACCAACATTTTAGCACCAACAGTTAACTCTTATCATAGATAAATATCAAGACTTAACATTCTCTCTTTCTTCTTATTCAAGAACCTGATGGTCTGCCCAGAAACTACATCTCATCTCATTCCTCCTTTCTGATTGTTTTTGGAAAAAACAAAAAACAAAAAAAAAACCTTAGTATCATTTAAGCCATCTGAAAATTTTGTTGACTCTACCTTGAAAATACATCTGTAATAGATCCCGTCTAACTTCTCTATTTTCACCACCCTGTCTAAGCTCCTATACCTTTTTCTTTGAATAATGCAACAACCTCTGAAAAAGTCTCCCTGATTCAACTCTTGTCCTGTTCTAATTTCTTCCTCAAGCGTGATCCTGTTAAGATTAAGTCAAACAACTTACACACTTCTAAAATACCACATTAGTTTCCCTTCTCCCTCATGCTGATCACCATAGTCCTAATGTTTTCCAAAGCCTTCAATGATGTGGCCTCATTAATGCTCTGACCTCAGCCTGTCTCACTGTCTTTACCCCTGGCTCACTCCACCCAGTCATCATGGTCTACTTGCTGTTCTATAAACAACACACAACCATTGTATTTGTTGTTTCCACTACTTATAATATTTCTTACCCAAGTATCCACTTGGCTAGCAACTTTATTTTCTTCAGGCTTTTGTTGAAAAGCTTTCCTTCATTAAAAGCCCTTGTCCATGTAGCAGTTGATTCCTATAAGGAAAATTTTGCTTACTAGCTCTTTATCATTTTTATTATTTGAATGCTACTTAAGATTGTCCAACTATATCTATGTCACCATTTGTTCTATATAAAGTTCTAAATACCTAAAATGATAACTTTAATGATAATTAATTTTCTTCTATAGTTGTACAAAATATGTTATGTTTCTATAATAAAAGTTATGTAAAGAACCAAGCACTTACATTCCATTTATCTTCTAAAGATGACATATATGTATTAACTTTGATTTGGTTCTTGGTTAAACCCTATATTTTCTTCTTTTAAAGTACCATTAGGCCTACTTTACATTTTTTTAAAAAATTCCCATCATAGATGTTATAAAATATGTTAATTTAAATATCACCTATTAAAAAAACAAGCAATAAAATTTAAGTTTAGGATAGAGTATGTGGAAAAATATGAGTAGAGAAACTCAAATTTCCAATAACTCTAACTTATATACTGATAGTCACTGGATAAAAGCACGTTAGACTCTTAACCTTGAAGAATTTAAATACGATTTGCATGTTATTATAATATCCAGTGGGATATGAATGACCTATGGAGAATCTGAAAATTATATCATTTAAATGTCTATTTCTGTTGAGTGTAGCTATTTTATATCTCAGATCATTTGCTTTGTTAATGCTGAATATATGATGTGGTTAAAATCAGTTAAATAAAATTCAACATCTTATATAATTATAAAGTTCTTTGTCCATGTAGGAGTTGATTTCTTTAAGGAGGATTTTGCTGACTTGCTCTTTTTCATTTATATATGTTATATGCTGTGTGAGATTGTGTAACTATTTATAATTATGGTTAACTTGAATTTTGCAAAATTTTAGAATTATGCAATGTACAAGAGAAGAGGATTAGAGTAGATAGAATGTGAATGTTGATAAAGACTATTTGTACTGATATTTGACAGTCTACATTTTAGGAAGGAGGTTAGGGCAGGGAAATAAAATGATTTGATCTTGTTATAAAAGTAACAACTGTAAAAATAAAATCAGAGTTACTAAATAAGTGAAAAATTTCCCAGTCAGGTCTATTATGGAAGTAATGCCACTAAATGTTTGTTGAAATGGTTTTGCCATCTAATGAGTTTTGAAAGTCCTGCATGCTAATTTGTTTATATTGCATTTCAGATTAGCCAAATAATTCTTTGAACCTTGCAGTAAAAAAACAAAAACAAAAACATATTACATTAATTTTATTATTATGATTGAATTGTTTTTCCTATTCCAACTCTTAAAATTGCATAGCAAGTCATTCCCTCATCTAGGGCCTAGCATTGACTAAGGACTAAATAACAGATGGGGAACAACTTTTGGTGTTGCAGTTCAAAGCAGATAAAAGTAATAGAAACATCATTCATGGAAAATTTATTAAGAAGAAATCAATCTTGATGTAAAAGTTTTGATTGCGTTATAGTTACTTGGCATTAGGGCATGTTTTTTATGTCTTTCCTTTCTCTGTTCACCACTGCTTTACTGCTGGTTTGAAATGTGAACCTAGATGGAATAAATTGACCAGTAATACACACTAAGGACTGAAGTAAAAAGACGAGGGCAGGAGATTAGGGGATACTAAAGAATTGAAGATGCTTCAGGACCATTAAGAGAGGGAAAAGATAGGGTTCAACAGGAATAAATAGATTTCTTACCAATAAAAAGAAAAGTTGTCCTCTGGGAAGGAGGACCTGGGATAAAAACCCCTACTTATTTAGGAGTCAGAGAGAAAAGTTGGACTAAATAGATTGACCAATCCAATGTATCCACTCTAATTTGAAGATCTATAGATTAGAAAATGCAATGCAAACCAACAGAAGTAATTATTTTGTACATATTTCTCGATTTTGCCTAAGTGGGATCAGTTAACAGTAATTGCCAGTAATTTTATTTTCTCTTCTTCTTGTGTCATAACCCAAGAGTAATTGTCATGAAACAAACTTCTTTATCAACCAAGATAAAACCTCTCAGGAGTGTTTCCTCTGACATACAAGGTAGTGGAGAAATTTAAATCTACCTAAAGTGACTGAAGGACATTGGGTAGTAGGGACAGGTTTAAGCACAAATCCTCTTATTTAACTGACACGCTGTTTTGTTACATTCTGAGAAATCTGACTTACCTTTTCCTCTACTTCCTAACACTTGGTTATGGCCCCGGCAAACATATTAATAAATCCAAATCACTCTTTCCTGCCTAAGATCTATAGGGTAGCTACATTACAATTTAAATCTGACCTCTTATCAAGAATTTTACTTGAATTTGACAGTCACACAATACATATCTATTTCACTGACCATATGTGCAAAGGCAAAATCACTCACTGGTACAGGCTAATATTACATACGCTACTCCTAGGGCATAACTAGTTTAAAAATATATAGAAACATACAAATTTGAAAATTATTTGTTTTAGTTCAGTGAAAAATGCCATTGGTAATTTGATAGGGATTGCATTGAATCTGTAGATTGCCTTGGGTTGTATGGTCATTTTAACAATATTCATTCTTCCAATCCAAGAACAGTGTATATCTTTCCATCTGTTTGTGTCATCTTCAATTTTTTTCATCGGTGTCTTCTAGTTTTCAGAGTCAGGTCCTTTACCTCCTTCGGTAGGTTTATTTCTAAGTATTTTATTCTTTTTGATGCAATGGTGAATGGAATTATTTCCTTAATTTCTTTTTCTGGTATTTCATTGTTAGTTTATAGAAATGCAACAGATTTCTGTGTATTAATTTTGTATCCAGCAACATTACCAAAATCATTGACGAGTTCTAGTAGTTTTCTGGTAGCATCTTTAGGATTTTCTATGTATAGCATCATGTCATCTGCAAACAGTGACAGTTTTACTTCTTATTTTCCCATTTGGATCCCTTTTATTTCTTTTTCTTCTCTGATTGCTGTGGCCAGGACTTCCAAAACTATGTTGAATAAAAGTGGTGAGAGTGGACATCCTTGTTTTGTTCCTGATCTTAGAGGAAATGCTTTCAGCTTTTCACCCTTGAGTATGATGTTAGGTGTGGGTTTGTCATATATGGCCTTTATTATGTTGAGGTATGTTCCCTCTATGCCCACTTTGTGTGAGTTTTTATCATAAATGGATGTTGAATTTTATCAAAAGTTTTTTCTGCATCTATTGAGATGATCATATGGTTTTTATTCTTCAATTTGTTAATTGGTGTATCACATTGATTGATTTGCAGATATTGACAAATCTTTGCATCCCTGGGATAAATCCCACTTGATCATGGTGTATGATCATTTTAATACACTGTTGTAGTTGGTTTGCTAATATTTTGTGGAGTATTTTTGCATTTATGTTCATCAGTGATGTTGGTCTGCATTTTTTAAAAAATTTAAATTTGTATGGAAACACAAAAAAAACCTGAATAGCCAAAACAATATTAAGAAAGAAGTACTGAGCTGGAGGAATCATGTTCCCTAACTACAGGCTATACTACAAAGCTACAGTAATCAAAACAGTATGGTACTGGCACAAAAAGAGACATATAGATCAATGGAACAGGATAGAAAGCCCACAAATAAACCCATGCACGTAAGGTCACTTAATCTAAGACAAAGGAGGCAAGAATATACAATGGAGAAAAGACTGTCTCTTCAATAAGTGGTGCTGGAAAAACTGGAGAGCTACATGTAAAAGAATGAAATTAGAATATTCTCTAACACTGTATACAAAAATAAACTCAAAATGGATTAAAGACCTAAATGTAAGACTGGATACTATGAAACTTACAGAGGAAAACAGGCAGAACACTCTTTGATTACATCCCAACAATATTTTTTTGGATTCATCTCCCAGAGTAATGGAAATAAAAACAAAAATAAACAAATCGGACCTAATCAAACTTAAAAGCTTTTGCACAGCAAAGGAAACCATAAACAAAACTCAAAGACAACCCACGGAATGGGAGAAAATATTTGCAAGTGATGCTACCAACAAGGGATTAATTTCCAAAATATATAAACAGCTCAGACAGCTTAATATCAAAAAATCAAACAACCCAATCAAAAAATGGGCAGGAGACCTAAATAGACATTTCTCCAAAGAAGACAAATAGATGGTCAACAGGCACATGAAAAGATTTTCAGCATCACTAATTATTAGAGAAATGCAAATCAAAACTACAATGAGGTATCACCTCACATCAATCAGAATGGCCATCATTAAAAAGTCTACAAATAATAAATGCTGGGGAGGGTGTGGAGAAAAAGGAACCGCCCTACACTGTTGGTGGCATTGTAAATTGGTGCAGCCACTATGAAGAACTGTATGGAGGTTTCTTAAAAAACTAAAAATAGAGTTACCATATGATCCTGCATTCCAACTCCTTGGCATATATCCAGGTAAAACCTCTAATTCAAAAAGATACATGCACCCCAGTGTTCATGGCAGCATTATTTACAATAGCCAAGACATGGAAGCAACCTAAATGTCTATCAACAGATGAGTGGATAAAGAAGATGTAGTAAATATATACAATGAAATATTACTCAGCCATAAAAAGAATGAAATAATGCCATTTGCAGCAACATGGATGGACCTAGAGATTATCATATTAAGTGAAGTAAATCAGACAAAGGCAAATATCACTTACAGGTTGAATCTAAAAAAAAATTGTACAAATGAACCTATTTACAAAACAGAAATAGACTCACAGACATAGAAAACAAACTTATGGTTACCAAAGGGGATGGAAGGAGGGGTGGGGGGAGAGATAAATTAGGAGTTTGGGATTAACATATGCACACCACTGTATAGAAAATAAACAACAAGGATCTACTGTGTAGCACAGGGAACTATACTCGATATCCTTTAATAATGTATAATGAAAAAGAATCTGAAAAAGAACATATATTAACTGAATCACTTTGCTGTACACATGAAACTAACACAACATTGTAAATTAACTATACTTCAATTAAAAAAATAAAGAAAATAAAAAAGAAGTTCACAACCAGAAACAGTCTAGTCTAACTGTAAAATACCAAAGACAAAGAGGAGATGTTACAAGCCAGCAAAATGAAAAATCAGTATCTACAGAAGAGCCAGCTAACTTCTCAATGGAATCCAAAAGACAGTGTAATGTTATCTTTGGATTGTTAAAAAAATACCCAGTATCAACCTAGAATTATGTACCAGATAAATTATTTTTAAGACCACTAGCAAAATAAAGACATTTCTGGACAAAAGTAACAGAAAGAAGTAAGGTCTGAGGAGCAAAAGGGAATGGTGAGAAAAAAGAAGCAACCATGTGGGTAAATCAAAACTCATACTGAGAAAAAAATATAGAAACAATAAATGATATGTTTTATTGGCATAACCCTAAACCTATATTTAACGGCAAATGTAAAAATAGTATTTTAGATAAGTTTGACCTCTCTTTTTCATTTGTTTCTAAACCTTTGTATTACAATTAAGGAAACACCTTATTATAGAAAAAAGAAGTATTCTCTTCAACTGAAGCATTCTTCTTTACAGTTTATACTAAAAGCCACATTTAAACTCAATAACAACCTATAAGAAAATCCTTAAAGGGTAGATAAGTCTTTAAACTGTATCCATTTTATTAACTGATAAATATAACCTCAAAATAAAGACTCTTCAGTAAGAGGTTCAAAGGTATGTAGGTTAGACACAAGCAAACAAAAAACCTTTAGCTCTGCTATTTAAGATCTGAATGACACAATGATAGAAGGGGTCTGTCTCAACAAACTGATTCTAGATATCTTTTAAAGTCAAATTACTATCTTAAAATGGAAATAAAATCCTCATATTAGATACTAAAATAAGGGCTACATAGTTCTAACAGAAATGTTTTACTACTGTTCAGTTATACACAAATACTTGGTTATTTCTACAAAAATGATTTGTTCAACTATTAAGGTCAGAGTATCAAGGTTGCATTTTGTAGGCTACTAGCAAGGGTATGACACGGTATCTTTCTGAGCCTAAATCTGTAGCTCAAAGACTAAGCCGAGAGACATTCTAACCAAGACTCAAAAGTGAACCAACCTGCACGATATGTGGATAGAGATAACATTTTTAATAAAATAGGAAGATGGTAGAGTTGACTGGACCTGACCACAAAACTTTCTACTGTTGATTTTTGTACTAGTCTGCAAGATTATGTCTTTATAAATCTATCAAGCTCTTCTTATATAAAATGTTCCATATGAACATGGAATTATAACTTACAAGTACTAAGTAAAATAATCTTGTTTGTTTTGTCCCCATCACTTCACAAATAATATTTAATTAAATTTGTTTTATAACTGAGGAAAGAAGGTAAAACCATGCCCTGTATGATGGAAATGGAATAAAGGGCCAAATGGAAGTAAAATTAGAATAAATAACTAAAGGGCTGAGATGTAAAAGCAAAGTTCTTTATAGCAGCACCCAACTTCCAGTAACAATTTTTGTTTGTTATCTATTGATGTGTAACAGACTCATGCAAAATTTAGTTGCTTATAATAGGGGTTAGAAAACTATACCCTGAAGGCTAAATTAGGTGCAGCAACTGTTTTGGTTTAGCAGTGAGCCAAAAAGGTGTCTGTATTCTTAAATGGTTATGAAACATATTTTTTGACGTGAAAATCATATGAAATTAGAGTTCCTGTGTCTATTAATCAGGTTTTATTAGGACAGAGCCATGTTCATTTTTTTACCTATTGTCTATTGTTGCTTGTGTGTTACAAGAAGAATTGAGTAGCTGTGACAGAGAGTGTATGACCCACAAAGCCTAAAATGTTTATTATCTGTCCTTCACAGAAAGTTTGCCTAAAACTGGTTTAAAAGAATATTAACTTATTAATTTTTGTGATTCTGTGTGTTGACTGGGCTTAGTTCTGTGTGACACAGCTGAGGTCATCTACATGGTTACACTCAGCTAGATACTTGGCTGGTCCTAGAGTATCCACAATAATCTCTCACACTCCACTGTTTCTCTGTTTTCTCTTATAATTCAGTAGTATTCCTTAAGCATTTTTGAAGCATGAGGGCTGATTCCTAAAGGGGAACATTCTTAGAGAACACATTCCAATGTGTAAGTGCTTCTTATATATCTGTCTGCATATGCTAGCTGATTTCTCAGTGACCAAAACAGGAAAAATTGTCAAGTCCAGAGTCAATGTGGGAGACGACCCTAAAAAGACTGAATGCTGGGAAGTATGGTTCACTGAGGCAAGCAATGTCAGTCTCCAGTAATACTTAATTGCAATTTATTTGTGTTTTCATTATCCTTTCTTGTTCCTTATAAATAGCAAGAATACTTAATGTATGTTCAGTTTTTTAAATTCAATTTCAGGCTTTTCTCTTTTTTTAGTCTGATTCAATGTTCTGTTGTTTCTACTATCTTTCACTTGTCTTATTTCCTTGTGTGTTTTGTGATTTTTAACTGTGAGCTTATTTGCCATGGAACTTTGCCCATGGTGGGAATTCTTTTGGGCATGCAGAGTTCCCTCAGAGTGACTTGTATTTACTTTAGATTTCTTTTAACGCAAACAGATCAACTGAATTCAGAATGTAGCACTACTAAAACTAGCTTATCATTATTAATTCCCTGGGAAGAGTTTTTCTTTCCACATAGCTCTTCATTTTGAGGCAGCTATGTTTTCTTGACCTAGCATAGGGTGAGAGAAAGTGGCCTTATATTTAGTGTGCTCTTGCGATGAAGTTATACTCATTTAAATTCACAACTGTATTCAGAAGTTCCACTAAAAGGCTTACCACCTTGAGCCAGTCCCACAAATATATAAAAAACAGAGCTCAATTTATTCAGGTTGTGTTTTATAATGCCTTCAGGGCAAGTAGCTGGTTCCAATAAAATGCCATTTACCTCTCTTCTTTCTTGCTTTAAATTAGTTTTCCATCTCAGGATTTCTTGTTTTCTTGCCAGCTCATTGATGCTATCACAAAGTTAGTTTCCTCCTTTTGATTTTGTACAGTGTTTTAAGTATTTTTCAGCAGTAGGATAGTCATAGTATATAGTCCAACCTTATGCTGGAGATAGAGGACAAGATTATTTCTTTTAAAAATGTTTCCAAACTAAATTTTAATGGAAAAAAAATTAAGTATATAAAAAAGGAGAAAGAACAAAATTTTTGTAGATCCTTCACATAGATTTGATCATTATGAAGATTTTATAATATTGATTCTTCCATTCACTGATTTTTTTTTTGAGGTATTTTAAAGAAAATCCCTGACTTTATATCATTTTACCTCATTTATTTCTATAAGCATCTTTTAAAGATATGGAGCTCTCCTTGCACCACTGCAATGCCCTTACCATGACTAACAATATTCAAATTAACTGCTTTGTATCGTCTAATATCGTTTTCCTTTTCAAATTTCCCTACCTCAAAAATGACTTTTTATAGCTTATTCAAATCAGAATCCATGTTCATATTTCTATATATTATGTCTCTTATGTATCCTTTAATCTAGAACTGTCTCCATTCTGTTTTTTTTTCCCTTTTGTCATGTTGAAAATAGATTATTTTTTCTAGAAAATCCAGTATATTTGTCCATGTATATTTTAAGCACTTCATTGCTGCTTTTGTCTTTCTCCAAATCTGTTTATTTAGAGGTCGCCGTGGACTACATTTTGCCAATCCAACGGCCATATCTGGATTTCCATCATGCTTAACCTCTCAGCAGCCAATGGGCATTTTTGCAGGGAGAGTGATCAGCAATTACTCCAGTAGAGGAAGTTAATATTGAATGAAGAGCACGAGGTGAGCATGAAGGCCAAAAGTTACAAAGCAGAAAAATATATAGAAAATGATGACTAAATTTTTCTCAGCTAAATATATTGCTGTAACAGGCAAATATACAGTGCCCCATGAAATAATTTCAAAATGCATATTTTTACATAGAAAACCCTGATTTTTGTGAAAATCATCTTTTTAAATATGGAGTTTTGTATTAATATATGGGAAATATACACAATTAAATAGATGTGAGGCATTGGTATTGGTTAACTCATTTTTATTATATATAAAGGGCTTATTTTGTACACAATACCTAATACTGATGATGACAGAAGTTATCATTTCTTGAAAACAAAGAATAGTTTCAAACACATTCATTGACAACCTAACAATGTAGTAATTATTTTCTCCATACCAAGGTCCAAAATGTTAATGACTTTATAGATGGTTATACAGGTATTGAGTGGTGGAGGCAGGATTTAAACCCTGGCTGAATTGCAGTGTCTTGGCTACTTTTCAAGGACCATATTCTTTACCTTACAGAAACGTTCTAATTAGAAGGAAATATCAATAATCCCTTGCAGTGTAGAACATATATTTTTCTTATTTGAAAAGGAGCTAATTTCCAAACTCTCCTTCTAACATATCCAGTGTTTCTTAAATGGTTATGAAAGTAAAGAGTTTTTCATCTTCTGGTAACAGTTCTGCCTTCTGGCAGATAAAATAAACTAGTTAGATTTGAGTAAATTAGCCTGTGAGCAGAATCATTCTTAAAGAGTGGAGAGATACTGCACAAGAATTTTTATTTAGATGTGATTATTCAATAACATTAAATGTAATTATCACAAAAAGAAATAAGTCCAAATCATTTAACTTTTTCCATATAAATTTTTTCTTCTAAATTGAAAACACTAAATGATTTGGACTTATTTCTTTTGTTCTATTCTTTCAGTTGTAGCTGCCTTTCTTCCTCCTAATTTCTTCCCTGGAGTGAGTGGATAAAGGAAAATTGAATATAACAATGAATTTGTTTATAAATTAACTGCCTGTACATTCTTTGAACCAAAAGTGATTTGAGAAATAAAAAGTTTTTGACATGTAATTTCAATCCATACTAGATAAGTGGATTGACTACGGAGAAATGTCTTAGGAAAAATCAGGGTCAGTGAAAATGGGAAGCACATTAGAAATATTTGAAAGGAAAGATTCTCCATTATTTGTTCTGTGTAAATGTGACTTTGTAAATGCATTTCCTAATTTTAGGATGCATGCTTTTGCCTTGATTCAAAGTGTTATCTCTGCTGTATAATGTATGTGTCAATAGTTAACTTAATTACAGACATTTAACTAAGTACCTACTACATGCCTGAGAATGTACTCCACTCTGAGGATAGAGAAATGACTAAAGGAGAGTCTCTGACCTGGGAGCATTTACTTAAATTCAAATAAACTTTATTAGCAATGATGACTTAGCAAAAGGCTTCTTGAATGTTTACTAAGTGTTTGAATATTTAAGGGTAAGTGAAAAAATATTTAGTTGAATATTTTAGTTTTGCACTTGAAAAGTTATTCCTGTAATGAATTTCAGGAAAACAGATGTATTCCTTAAAAATAAACTCCCTTGATTTTAAGTGCTCGAATACCTCTTATGAAACATCTATCTGTTATTACATTTGAGTTTAGTTACTCATCATTCACATTCTCTTTACCTATGATTTTACTCATCTTCCTGAAATTTCTAGAATATGTTTCTTGCCTATATTTGAAAGGATTTGTTTGTGTGTGCACACACATGTGTCTGTATGTATGCATGAAAGAAAGAGAGAGAGAGATTGATTAGGGGTTTGTATCTTTGATAATTCAGAAAGAGGAGGAAAGCTTATAAAGAACACTTGAATCATGATTAAGAGCAAGATAAGCCCCCGTAAGAATTCCTTCAGGGATGATAAACATAATTTAAGATACTATTTTCAGACAAAACTTCAATTAATGGCACAACCATTTCATAAAAACAGGTATAGCATTTCACATATTGTAAGTGGATTAAAAATCAACATTAAAATCCAAAATTCTTGAAACCCATTCAAATTAGGGCAAGGAGAAAAACAACTAAAAAAACAACACTCCAATCATGTAACATATTTAATATTTTTGTTGTTGTAATCTACTTAGAATTATAGTATTTTATGATATATTGCTGTCATTTGTTTATATTCCTGAATTACAAATCCAAATTCTATAAAATATTATAGTTTATCTCATAGGATTATAACAAAATGATATATAGCATGCAGTGTTAGAGTCTATTTCAAGAATCAGAATTGTGGTGATCATTTTATAATGTATACAAATATTGAATCACTATATTGTGCACCATGAACTAACATAGTATTGTTGGCCAATTTTACTTCAAAAACAAACAAACAAACTCATAGAATAAAAGGTGAGATTTGTGGTTACCAGAGATAGGGAGTAAAGGGAAAGGGAATTGGATGAAGGTGGTCTAAAGGTACAAACTTCCAGTTATAAAATAAATAAATATGTAGGGATGTAATGTACAGCATGAATTTTATAATCAACACTGAAGTATGTTATATATGAAAATTGTTAAAAGAGTAAATCCTAAGAGTTCTCATCACAAGGAATTATTTTTCTTTATTTTGTATCTATATGAGATGATGGATGTTCACTAAATTTATTGTGGTCATCATTTCATAATGTATATAAATCAAATAACTTTGCTGTACACCTTAAACTTATATAACACTGTATGTCAATTATATCTCAATAAAACTGAAGGAAAAAAGAGATTTAGAATCGATATTTTATCTTAAAACTTAAAGAATGTTTTATAAAATAGCAAAACTCTGTAGATTTTTATATCCAAATTTTAAAATATTTTGTCATTTAATGTTTAGATGATTTAAAATGCTTGTAATGTTTCTCAATCCAAAAAGTATTCTCTAATTGCCTTTAAAAATATCATATAACAATAATTTTTAAGAACAGTGAGATGGAACCATAGCTTCTTTAACTATTCTTGAAGAATGATTTTTTGTGTGTGTTTGCTATAATTATGGACCACACATGTAAACACAAAAATCTCTTTTAACTATCTCCATTGTGGATTCAAATTATTTGATTATGTAGGGGAGCAAAATTTGCCACCCCCAAATATGTCTCTTTTGCATGACGATTAATTTACACTGATTATTTTTAAGAAAAAGAAGACTCAAGTAATCTTTCTTCTTACCTCCCCCTTAGCTGTCTAAAGAATTTAAATAAAGGGCTTGTTCCTGGAGTAGAGCTATCACCAGGGATATATGCAAAGAATATGAGCTAGATGTGGTGGGGAAAACCCCGCTGAGCCTAGAGATCAGAGTCCACTCTGTTCCATTGTCTCTGCCTGGCCCAGCAAAACTTTCTTTACCAAACATTTGCTTTTCTCTCTCCATGTGAAGTGTTTGCCTCCCCTCTGAAGTCTCAAACCACTACCCTGTGGACTATGAACAATAAAATGGAGTCACTTATATCAAAGGATCTAAAATGGAGCCAGGAGGCCATTAGGAAAGTGAAAATTACACATGGCTCTACCTGGATGCAATATAAACGTTTGACCCAGGCATCCACAGCCCACCTGGAACTCATTTTCTTTACTCCCTAGAAACCACAGTTTAGCAACCAATCTACTGCCAGTGAGTAACTGAATTCCTGTCAGCACCAACTGCAATTCTGTAAAACAACCTATGTAACTTTCTCTGGAATGCTTTTGCTGTCTTTATAAACTTGTCATTTTCTACTTCCCTCAGAGCACACTTGAGTTGTTACTTGATTCAGTACTTTCCAAACTGAAACACCTAAGACCCCAAATAAAGTATATTTTTATTTGCAGCCTTTTACTTTTTTTTTTTTTTTTAATGACATGGTGTCAGAAGTGGGATACAGAGTGTACTGTCCCCTCCTCTGGTACCACCACGAATTTGAGTAAGGTACCTACAAGAGTCCATCATACTCTCTTGTTCCTCTGTGGTCCTTGATAGAGGTGGTGAGTCCTTTTAAACCCAATCCTCAAACCTTGGGAGAAGTTTTAGTTTATTTCAGGGTCCTATGTTGCTGACTTCTGTTCTTGGGACTTTGTTTCTCATTTTCTTCTGGGGAGTAATTACTCTTGAAATAATAGGAAGTTCACAATCTATGGGTAAGATTGCAGTGGAGCCTCCTTCTGGAACTCCTGCTGTTTTATGTATAAGAACTATGGGCTCTTGTGCAAGTATGTGTCTCCTTGGACTACGATTATCCAGGATGATTTACAATTAAACTGTCTGACTTGGGGAATCTTTTGAAATTCCTAAATTAAGTCTATCTGCACAGTCAATTAGAAAAAGGATGTAATACAAAGCTACACAAATGGTAAGCTTATTTCAACTGGCATTTTGAGCCCTCAAAACTAGTTAGCAATTCCAAAATTGCTTCCCTCCAGGATACTAACTCTAAATTATTTAAGGCTAATTCTGAATTGTCTTAGAGTCTGACTAAACTTGAAAATATTACTAAATGTTCTAATATCACTCATCTCTACCTTCTATCCCTGCCATTGTCACACCTGCCATACTCCTCTTAGCCCTTCTGTTGCCTGCCTGTTTCCCTCCCCATCTCTACCCTTCTCTTGCTAAACTTCCTTTTCATAACTACTATCCAGATGATTTCAAAGCCCCTCTAGACCCTCCTGCCCACATAGCCCCTTTTAAAGTCAAGCCAGCCAAAGGTCCTAATCAGAGACACCAACATTTTTCTTACATCTCTGAACTAAAGCTGAACTCCATGCAATTACTAAGGACTTACCAACTCACAAGGAAGACTCCATTGGTTTTCTAGAGAAATTTCTTCTTACAGTTCAGCCTTATGAGCCAGGATTTTCTGGTCTTTACCAGCTTATTTACATGTTAGTCAGGGAAGGTCTCACTAAAGAATGGATGACATTAGTGGTTTGGAATGTCCAATGAAAGATTTTGCCAGTAAGGGACACACTGCCATGTGTGAAGTCTCTAAATTAGCAAAATGGCTTTATGATAAAATTCCTGAGGCTTTTCCTCAAATTATTGCTTAGAAAAAAATACAAATGTGTGTTCAAAAAATTGATGAATCCATCTTTGATTATTATGATAGATTTGAGAAAGACTTTACACAATATTCTGGCATAGATAAAATTAATGATGAACTTCAACACTTTTTATTTCTGCCCTTGTTGAAGGTTTATAGGAAGAACTTGGACAACATATTAGAAAATTACAACTTATTTGGGCCACCATGCAACCTCACGATTTTGTGAATGATACTGAACAGCTCTCCTGAGCTATTCAAAAAGATACAAAAAAGAAAGCTGAACAAGCTTTAAATGATCAGATTCTGGGAATCCAAATAATGCACTTACAACTACAACAAGTTTCTGCTAAATCAAACCCATGCAGAACACGATAAATGACAAAACAAAGGGGTTTGCAATTACTGTAAAAAGCCTGGACACTGGCAAAAAGGACTGTTTTAGACTTAAACAACTACTGGAAAATCAACATCCTTAATATAAAGCCATTCTCATAAACTCCAATTTGACTGGTTTCAAGAATATGGTTACCAGTGGGGAAGGGTGGGAGGAAGGGATAATTAGGGAGTTTGGGATTGACATGTACACACTGCAATATTTAAAGTGGATAACCAACAAGGACCTACTGTATAGCACAGGGAACTCTGGTCAATGTTATGCGGCAGTTTGGATGGGAAGGGAGTTTGGGGGAGAATGGATACATGTATATGTATGGTTGAGTCCCTCTGCTGTGCACCAGAAACTATCACAACATTGTAAATCGGCTATACTCCAATATAAAATAAAAAGTTAAAAAAAAAAAAAGAAAAAAGAATTGGGCCGCTTCAAGGACAAAAGGGGCATTTTTCCCATGCTCTTAACTATTTGAAAGAAATTGACTTAACTGTTGGGAATGAAGTTACTAATGCCCTAATAGATATAGGGGCCACCTTATCAGTTCTTAACCCCACCAGCCTCTCTGTTCCCCTTCCTCAAATTTTCAGAACTATACAAACGGTGGGAGTATCTAACCAATTTATGAGTGATTTTTTTAAGTCTCTTCCAGTCCCTTTTAATTAGAACTTATTCAAGGGGTTCATCCATTCCTCCTAATCCCTTCTGCTCCCAATCACCTATAAGGGAGAGATTTCCTAGAGGCTCATAAAGCCCATATTTCCTTCTCCCCAAAGGGGGAAATATTTTACATCTTGATAGATACCCTGATCCCCACAATTCTCCAGGGGATTCATCTATTGCCATTCCAATTTCCGTAGTCTGTAGGGCTGATTCTAACCCTCTTTTACATACCATTCTCATTTAACTTTGGTCTAAGAATGCTTCTGATATCGGCTGCACTCACTCTCTACCACCCATGAAGATTCAGGTGGACAAATGAAGGCCTCTGCCAAATATCCCCCCAGTATCCACTGAATGCAGAGGCTATACAGGAGTTAAATCCTAATTGAAGAATATAGTAAAAAGACAACTCAGAGGCTTTTTAGGACTGGTGGGGTACTGTCGAAATTGGGTCCCAAATTTTCTTGTCCCGGTCCTGCCCTTATACTCTCTTCTTAAAGTTGATCAGGCTGAACCTCTTGTTTGAACAAAAGAAACTCAATAGCCTTTACTCATTAATGATAGCCTTCATGACCCACCTGCCTTAGGTTAACTTAATTATAAACTGCTTTTCTTTTCTCCTTTTGCCCATGAAAGAGTAGGAAATGCCCTCAGCGTACTTACTCAATGCCATGGGGACCACTATAGACCTATAGGATATTACAGCCAACAACTAGATTCAGTAGCCAAAGGTCTTCCTCCTTGCATGAGAGTCACTGCAGCCACTGCCAACTGATGAGAGTATGCAGACTAAATTGTAATGGAGTTTCCACTGATCATTTTTGTGCCTCATTCCATGGAAGCCATGCTTAATTCTCATCATACTCAGCACCTTTCTACCAGCAGACAAATCTATGAAATTCTTCTACTGTCTTCCTCTAACATCATTATCTGACACTGAAACACCCTGAATTCTGCTATCCTCCTTCTCTAACCAACTGATAAAGCCCTTTATGACTGTTTGGCACTGACTAACCAACTCCTAATCCCTCAAACTGATTTGTAGGACATGCCTCTTGAAGAAACTGAGCTGAGCTGGTTGACTGATGGATGCTATTTGAAAGATAAGTCCAGCTACTACCGAACCAGCTATGCTATAGTATCTTTAACAGAAAACACTGAGGCTAACACCATGTCAGAAGCTACTGCTCAACAGCCAGACCTCTTTGCATTAACAAGGGCCTGCTTTTTAGTAAAAGATAAAACCTCCAATATATATATACTGACAGTAGGCATGCTTTTGGTGTCGGTCATGATTCTGTCATGCTTTGGAAACAAAGAGCGTTTTTTACCTCCTCAAGATATAAAATCAAAAACAGTTCTTTTGTGCTAGGACTCTTAGATGGCATGCAACAGCATAAATCCTTGGCAGTAATGAAAACTCATGGATACTCAACAGAGTAGAGAAGAAAGCAGAGAAGAAAGAGAAGAAAGCAAAGGAAATCATTTGGATGACTGCTGCGAAACAGCAGCTCTTTAAAGTCTAAAATTTTACTAGAAGGGCCTTGTCTACTCATTAATTCAGAACCTGAGTTAATTACTAAAATATTACAAGCACAACAACTCTCCATTTGGAGAAATCAAAAAAAGAAATGGATCAAAAAGTTTGTGTGCATGACTTTAAGAGAAAGCTTTGGTTAGGAACAAATGGTAGGCCTGTCCTCCCTGATTGTTTACAAAAATGTATCCTGGAATATATACAAAATGTGACTCACTGGAATGCTGATAAAATGGTTCAATGTGGAAAACAATATTATTGGAAACCGTCTCCTAAAATGCCTCACAAAGTATATTAAAGTTGTCATTTTGTCCTAAACATAACACAAGAAAAGCCATCCATAGTTCCATGGGTCATTTTCCTATATCCTTGAGATCTTTTGAGGTATGGCAAATGGATCTCATCTAATTGCCATTATTTCAGGGTTATAAGTATGTATTGGTAATGACCTGTATGTGCTTTCATTGGGTGGAAGCTCTTGCTTGCCACAGCAACAGATATTCCCATTTTACTAGACAAATGGTCCAATCTGTTTGTAAAATTTGGCCAACTGTACAACATTTCCATTGTGCCTACCTTCCCTAGTCATCAGGATTGGTGGAACACACGAATGGAATTATAAAAATTGAGTTAGTTAAATTTGTTGAGTCATGTAAGCTGCCTTGATGTAAAGCATTGCCCTTAGTCTTACTTAACCTGAGATCTACTCCCTCTGGAAAAAGCAAGTTACCACCATTTGAAATCATTAGTGGCAGACCCATGAGACTAGATGAAAGCATGCATGCATGAACCTGCTGTGTCAAAAGGAAACATCTTAACCTACTGTGAGGTACTATCAATACCTAAAGCTAACTCACAGCTCTTAGAGCAATCTTTCCACAGTGAGCTGATGGGAGACAAAGACATATAGCATCTTGATCTCCAGCCTAGAGACTATATCTATTGGAAATGACACTTTCACAAAGATCTCCTCCAAGCTCATTGGAAGGGATCTTACCAGGTATTGGTAACTAACCCTTGCATTCCTAAAATTAAGGTAATTGACTCATGGATTCATGTTTCTCATTTAAAGAAGGCACCATCTCTTGCCTGGACTTCACAACTGTCTAGAGACCTGAAACTAAAATTAAGCAGTCAAAAACCAGAATAATGAAGCAAACAAAATCCGTTGTGGATAGCTTCCTAAGATTGGAACCAGGTCTATATCATCCTCCTTTTTATTTGCCCTTTCCACATATTAAATCTTTTTTTTTTCTTTTTAAATTTTATTTATTTATTTATGGCTGTGTTGGGTCTTTGTTGTTGAGCGTGGGCTTTCTCTAGTTGCGGCGAGTGGAGGCTATTCTTTGTTGCAGTACACGGGTTTCTCATTGCGGTGGCTTCTCTTGTTGCGGAGCACTGGCTCTAGGAGCATGGCTCAGTAGTTGTGGTGTAAGGGCTTATTTGCTCTGCGGTATGTGGGATCTTCCCGGACCAAGGCTCTAACCTGTGCCCCCTGCATTGACAGGCGGATTCTTAACCACCACGCCACTGGGGAAGCCCACATATTAAATCTTTTGATTCAAATGTTTTTCTCCTATGGGAACAATCATATGTTAATTTTAAGAATAAATCCAACTGTTGGATGTGCAGACAACTGCCCTTGTCCAGAACTTCTGGGTTACATTGGTGGATATCTCCACTACAAGGATCCAACTGGTTACCTTTAGGACATTTCATTTTAGAGAAAAGAAATGCCAGTAGAACTCTAGAAGCCACAGATATCACTAATTGAAACCAACATAAATGGCCCATCAACTGAACCTTAAATGACTCTGGACATTGGTATTTGTTGTCTCTCACTGGGACTTGAAGGTATCATTACTCATAGAAACTTTAACCAACTTTACACAACAAGCCATAAATGATAATCAACAATCTAAAAATCTTTTAAATTCTAAAGTTTTTTTAAAGAGAAAGGAAGTCTTACAAAATTGCATGGCTCTTGACATTATTACAACCTCTAAAGTAGTACCTGTACTGTAATACAAACTGAGTGCTGTTTTTTTATACTGGATGAATCATCTAATATCACCCATTTAATAAGTCATATGAAAAAGCAAATAAGTGCTATGAATGACACAATACCCAGTCTTGGAGAAATACTAAAAGGTTGTTTTTTCTCAGGTGAAAGTGGCTAAAATCTTTGCTTATGATACTGGTATTTATTCTTGTGATATTAATGACTGTCTGTGTATTCTCTTAGTTGATTTGAACTCTATTTCTTGCTGTTGCTCAGCTACTCAGGATAGTAATTTATGGTTGCTCAGAGACTCAAATTACTCAACCAGATGCATCCTAAAATTCATATCACAAGTAAAAAATGGACTGAATTTACCATTATTTCAGGTAGGGAAGATGCCTAAGTCCTGCTTCCTGAAAATCTCTTTGATGCTTGAATGTGACTATTCCCTTATGATCATGACTCTTATTCCCTTTCCCTCCACCATGGGACATGACATACCAAGAATAAGCCTTCCTGGTGCCAAGGGACTTTTTGAAAATAATATTAACTAACGATTGCTAATATCATAAGATAATTGATCACTTAGGAAAGATATTGATCAAAATGGGGAAATGTGGGCTGTGAACATCAATATGGAGTCACTTATGTCAAAAGGATCTAAAATGGAGCTGAGAGGCAATTAGAAAAGTAGAACTTACACATGTCTACACCTGGATACAACACAAAATTTTGACCCAGGCATCCACGGGCCATCTAGAACTCATTTTTTTTCACTCCTTAGAAACCACAGTTTAGCAACTAATCTGCTGCTGACAAGTAACTGAATGCCTGCTGGCACCAACTGTAGTTCTGTAAAACAACATATGTAACTCCTCTGGAATGTCTTTGTCTCTTGTTTTTATGAAAGCCCTCCATTTTCTACTTCCCTCAGAATGCATTTGAGTTGTTACTCAAATCAGTGCCTCCCGGATTGCAATTTCTAACACCCCAAATAAACTTTTTTCCTTATTTTCAGCCTTCTGCATTTTTTTTTGGGGGGGGGGGGTCGACAACTCCCAAAGCTCTCTTTGTTGTTAACTGAAGATAGTATTTAAGGCAAGGGCTTTGGCCATTTTGGTGAGTGACTCAGTTATCCTGAGTCTCTATTGTGTAGACACATTATTAAGCTTTTGTTTGATTTTCTCCTGCTAATATCTCATGTCAATTTAATTTTTAGACCAGCCAGAAGAACCTGGAACAGTAGAGAAAAATTCTTCCTCCCTGACAATGATTAGAAAATTATTGTTATAAGGAATACCTTTCAAGAACACACATTTTCAGTCAGAAACATCTGAACATCGTTTAATGAGGGAAGACATGATGCATTTCTCTATTGAGTTTATAACCAAAAGACACAGTCTGTCCTCACATGGAAAGGAGAATGTTGTCACAACCTACCATCTAACATTTTAAATTCACAACATCCAGGATCTTCTTGTGGTTGTGCTTTTGTAGGTTGGGAGTTTGGATGCTTGGGATCACTGGTATGAGGAGAGGGTAGAAGTAGAAACCTTTAGAACTAATTTTACTTTAAAATGCAAGAAAAAAAATTGAGAGATCTCTGTTCCATCTAAAATTTAAAATAAATAAATGAGTGAATGGATAAATAAATAAATAATAAATACATCATGAATAAATAAATAAATAAAAGAGAATTGTCTTGATATTACTAAGAACCATATTGGGTAAATAGTAGACAATGGTGTTAATCTGGGCATAGCAGGAAACATACAGGACACCCAAAGGTGGTATTATTCAAGCAGGGTGTATATACAAGGGACTATTTACAAAGAGACATGTGACTGTGCAATAAATGAGCTTCCACAACTCCTAGGCCCAAGGGACAAGGTAGAGAAAGTCATACAAGAAAGTCCCTTTTGAGTGGAGTTGGGTACATCAGTCAAGGGACAGAGCCACAAGAGGCAACATCATGGGGTGGTGGGTAGAAATACTCTGACCTCACTCTACTTTCTTCCTGGTACCTCCTGCCAGGGCATCAACTCACTTAACACAAACAAAAGCAGAGAAAGGGTAGAGTCCACACTGTTTAGCTTTATAAGCCAGGAAGCTGAGTTTAAAAATGTGCAGGGTGGAACTGGAGGGGCCAACAGCAAATACCTAGCCCAGAATCTTTAAGTATATTTTGAATGGATGAATGAATGATTAATAATGAATGATGAGCTCTCATTTGCTGTAGAGGGTATGTTACCAAATGCTGTGAAACAATTAGTCATTTATTTCTCAAGGTAAATAAATGCATTAGATGTTTTATTTCTGCAGAAGAAATTATTGTGATAAATATTTATCATTTATATTTTTGAATTATAAGTAAATTTTAGGGTTCACTTTTTAGATACAATATCTAAAATTTATGGTTCATTTAAAAAATAAATTTAAGGTATATAAATATGTATATATTTCTTAAAGAAAGTCTTCAAGTTATTTCATACATTTTTTTTTCTATTTTCTTGGACTGTCTTGTGAGGTTCTCCACATGCTGTTTTAAGATAATAATACTAAAACTGGTTTAGAAAGCAAGCATATTAATCATAGTAGTGATAATTGGAGATAATATTTTTGAAGAAGCTGATCAATGAACAATGTGAATTCCAAAATTAAAAATTAATGATGAATTTTGCACACATACAAAAATGGTAGTAATGTGTTTTTGCTGGGCCTTTAATATTGGTCCAACTTGCCATAGTATAACACACTTTAATATATAGCTAATTATAATAATAACAAGGCTGAAAATAAAACAATCAAGGAAATCAATGTATTCTTGTAAATTAGTGTGAAATGGTAAAATTAACCATTATAATTCAAAATGACATAAAATTTTCAATTCTATATAATAATGCCTTTAGATAAATAGTATCATCTATTTGTGAAAGGCAGATATAATTGGATGAATTCAATGTGCATGATGAAAGCTCTGTGGAAGATATTCCAAGATATAGAATCTAGTGCGAAGCAATAGACCATATACAAATAGAGTAATATTACAAAATATAGTGAAGCTACACTGGTATGTGTCTCTCCACACTTTGTTTTCAAGAAGGGTATTCTAGTGTACTTTTAAATGATACAACTATTCAATAAAATGGAAAGGTGCATCATACTTTTCAACTTCTTTTGGTAGAAACAGAAATTTTTAAAATTTCTACAAAAAGATTCCTAAATCAAGAAGAGGACATTAATTTGAATAACCTTCTGTGGAGTGCATCAAAAATTTTCAATAAAGTATAATTGGTTCAAAGTCAAGGAAGCAGTTCTCCAAGTAGCAATAATAATTTTTTTTGATCTTTCCTTGGTGGTAAATTCTTTCAGCTGTAAAAGCAGAAAGGTTTCTTAAGTGTCAATGTAAGTTACTCAAAATATTTTGAGTTAATTTAGCTCCTGATCCTTCTCAAAGCTTATTTGACCTCATGTACTTTACCCATTCCAAAAGTAATCCTTTCTGTTATTAGTATTATCCAAGTCATTTAGATAATAAACTCAGTAATATGTTGGTAAAATATCTAATTCCAGATTTATTAACATTTTAATTAAAGAAGAAAAATATGTAATGAATTAAATCAGAATGGCTAGTATTTTTATATCCAGAAGAACTAAAGAGCATATTTCTTTAAACTCTGCTGCGTAAATCCTATAGCTTGAAATCTGAGTATTGAAGAATGAGCATTTTTAAAACTAAATTATTTTAGTGTTATATTTTAATCAATTTTGATTATATATTTATATATTTCTCTTTATAATCAACTATATCTTAGTCAAATCAAAAAAAGCACGTTAACAATTTGGTGGAAAATATTATCAAACATGCAATTAAAATGGCTTGGCTGGATAAAAGAAAGAAATATAGAAACACTTATACTTCTCCAAAAATTTTGATTTGATTTAGTTAGATTTTCCTCTCTATGGAAAACTAGAATGTTTAATAGCAATTGCCAATTACCACCCTATGACCACTAGATTTATCACATGCTCTTTCAAACTAAGGTCAATTAAGTTATGTTGAAAACTTTTTTTTTTATCAGTAGCATTGTATAAATCTCTCCTCTGAGCTTAGACACTAAGTAGGTTAAGATTTTTACTAGTATCACAGAAGACTGCATTAGCATTACACATTGTTCCTTAACCTTCTTATTCCATTATCATTGTTATGCTATTCTTGTTTGCTTCCTCTTGTGTTTTTACATTATTCCTTTTAAAAATCGCTTGTGGACTCTACAAATGGTAATTTTAAATGTCTTTGAGAATGTGTTTTGAGAGAGTCCTGGGATCCACCTAGTTGAAATGACAGAATGTTAAGTGTGGTATATGAGACTATGGTGGTTTTCTTGTGAACTCAGTCATTCAGTAAGTCCTGCTTTACAAGCCACTATTTCCTAAGAGAAATGTTGGGGGTGGTTTGGGGTGGGAAGGAATACTTGAAAGCAGTAATTTTCAAAAGATCCGTGATTTTTCTTAAAGAAACATTCTTATCTGATGGAAATACTGAACACAAACAATTGGAATATTCAGAAATTCTTCAATCAACAAATCTGCCAGTGCCTAATAGGAGCACTGTCCTAGAAGGTGTGAAACCATTGAAGGGTAAAAACTCCCACCGCTAAGGCTCCCATGGAGTTTATTTTAAGGTAAGTGAGAGAAATTTATAAATAGTAATTGGACAAGTACATACATACATACATAATAATAAGCGGTGATAATTGCTCTAAACCAAAATCTCCGTGTGTTATGAGTGTATACATCACAGAAACTACAAAACGGATCTCAGAAGTCATTTTCTCAGGAGTGATATCAGAACCATGTTCTGATCACTATGTATGAATCAACTAAATGAAGTCCTGGAGGGAGCAGTCCAAGCTGAAGACCTTGAGTCGCAAAGGAGGACAACAAACTAGAATTAAGGCTTGAAGTTGGAGGGTGGGGAAGAGGAGGCTGAAAAGGACTGAAGGGGATACAGAATGTAGGTGAAAAACACCTGTCTTTATAGCAAGAAAAAGTAGGATGCCACAGAAGGGTTTCCAGCAAAGTGACACAGTCAGATTTGCATTTTGAAATATCACTGATCAGGGTGGGTATATCAGATTAGTGGGGATAAAAATGTTTGCAGCTTGAACAAAGATGATGGATTATTATGAAGAAATGTAATCACAGTACTAGAACCTAGAAAAATAAATTATTTCTGCGTTTCTAATGCTTCAAGTATATAATCAATTAAAAAAATAATATACATTTTCCTCACTCAGAGGAATGAGATTATATATACAGATATATTTTAAGAATACTTTCATCCATTTTGAATAGTTTGAATTTCGAAAAATTAGTAATTTGCTTAAGGAGATTAATTTAGGTCTTGGTGGCTAAAACCTTTGAGAACAGAACTAAAATTGAGAATTACCACTAAGAACATGATTAAACGTGCAAAAGTAATACATGATGTGAGGAAATTAAATTTACTACATTGCAAAGGATAAATCAACGTATATCATATGTGAAAACCATTTGTTTAAAGTAGCAAAGAAAAACAATTCTTTAAAAAGTTTTTATATGGAATATTTCAAAAGATATACAAGAAGAGAAAAGAGTATAATGAACCCCCATGGACCTATCAGTCAGCTTCAATAATTTTCAACATACGAAAATTTGTTTTATCTATATTGTTTGCTTCTCATTCTTATCCAAGTAAGTTTGAGGCAAATGACATTATATTAAAATATGTGTGAATATTTCGGTACGTATTTTTAAATTACAAGAATCCCCTTTTTCAATCATAAGTATTATCAGAGCCTTACTCCTGAATAAGTAGTAATTCCTTTATCTAATATTGCATTTCCAGCCATGTTCATATTATTTCTCCTATTGAAGTATAAAGGTTCCTTTTGTTTGTTAGTCTAATATTCTCTTAGCTCATATTGTAATTAAAGAGCTTTCAAATTCTATTTTGGATGCCTGCAAGGACTTTTTTCTTTTACTTTAAAGTCCAATTATTTTACTAGACTATGGTTAGTCTTGGAAATTCTTGTTTGACTTTCCAAGGAACTCACTGTGCTCTTTCATTATGTAGTTTGAACTTGTTTTATTTATTTCAGGAAAATTTTTTGGATTATAATTTTAAGTATTTGTTCTATGTGATTTGTTTGTTTTTCTCCTTCAGGGAAGAATATTATTTGTATTTTTTAAGTATTTATTTGAATTCTTAACTGAGTTTATTTGCCTGTGTTTTCCTATCTTTCTTTTCTCTAATCACCTCATTTCTGATCTTTTATAGGACTGATATATGTCATTGGCTCATAACTTCTATCACTTTGTTTCTTTTAGCTTATTTTGAAATGTCAGGTTATAGTTTTAATTTCTCTTGTGAGCATGGCTTTCCAACATGCTTTCTTCATTTGTGAGAGGTTCATCTCTTTCTTATTCGTTTTTTCTTTTGCAACTTTTAAACAGCAAAGCCACAATACTTTTCAGTGGCTTGGTTTTAAGTGACATGAATTTTCATATACTTCAAAGAGAAAGGAGTGAACCAATATCGCTTTTCTACTTTCACTACTATAAAGTTCCCTTTCTTTTGTTTTCACCAAGATTAAAACAAAAGGATTCAACTTCCTGAGGTCTTGGTCCTTTTATCTGAACCTTCTCCAATTCTTTGCTCATTATCCTATCCAGCTCACTAGGATTCTACTCCCCAGGTTTGACTTGGGAGAGCACTTTGGTTTTAGGGTTTCTACTTCCAGACATCTGGTCTACCTGATCACTCGACCTTTCTTTGTCCCATTGCACTCAATGAAAATTGGAAGCTTCAAATTCTGCTAACCACCACAACTACTAATTTCAGATGCTGTATCAGGATTGCCCACTGAGTTATCCTGTGTGCCCATGATGATGATTTTCAGTTCTCTGCCTCTCAGGGCCATCTTTCACTTCCTCTTATATAATTTTTGATAGCAATTGTGTCTTGTAGCTATTAGTGTTTATCTCAAACCATTTATATTATGAGAATTATATTTTACCTAGTTTTGCTGTAGGTATTGTCCTACTTACTGTCCTCCTTGATTGTGCTGTCCTACTTGCTCTTTTTCTCTTTATGAGTGGAATTCTAATACATTAACGAAATACACCACTGGCAATGCCATCTTCCCAGAATACCTTATTCAAGAGTATTGTAATTTGTAATAAATTACAATGCAATAGCTCATTTAAGTAAGAAACTGTAGATGAGCTTATTATAGTAAGAAATCATACACAAGTCTTTCTTTATTCTCAGCCCTGAGTCAGATCTTTGTAAAACACATAGATGTCTTCAATTCAGTGTAATATGCATTACTGAGCAACTACTGTATGCAAATATTGCTTTATGTGCTTCAGCAGATGAAAGAAAGCACAAACACTCTCTACATGTGTTTCAAATTCCAATGGGGAAAATAAATATATATATAACTAACTCAAATAAGAAATTAATTATAAACAGCTAAATGATTCACTCCTTTTGGTAAGAACAAGTATTAACATTGTCAAATATTCTTATTTAAAGACTTGAAAAAATGGAACACTATGCAACCAGTACAAAAATATAGATTAATATTCCTTAATCTGGAAATATGTCAGTTCTATATCCTAAGTAAAAAACAAGATCTGTGTACACAGCACTCTGTAAAATACAATCTCATTTTAACAAGAACAAACATATGTTGAAAATATAGTTTTTACTAAAATATTAAGTAGCAATAATCTCTGAGTGATGAAATTAGAGAAGTATTTATATTTTTATTGTGTTTTTGTAATATTTTGTTATATTTGGTTGACTATTTTTTTCAATGAACAAGCATCACATTTATAAATTTATTTATTTAACTTTATTTTTGGCTGTGTTGGGTCTTTGTTGCTGTGCACGGGCTTTCTGTAGTTGCGCTGAGTGGGGGCTACTCTTTGTTGTGGTGCACGGGCTTCTCATTGCGGTGGCTTCTCTTGTTGCAGAGCGTGGGCTCTAGGTGCACAGGCTTCAGTAGCTGTGGCTTGCGGGTTCTAGAGCGCAGGCTCAGTAGTTGTGGCGCACGGGCTTAGTTGCTCCGCGGCATGTGGGATCTTCCCGGACCAGGGCTCGAACCTGTGTCCCCTGCATTGGCAGGCGGATTCTTAACCAGTGCACCACCAGGGAAGCCCAAGCATTACATTTAAAATAAAAATTAGGCTCTTTCTATTTTTCCAAGCCATGAAAAACCGGAAAAGCAGTGAAAAATATTTTTGCATATCTATCAAAGTAAGATAAGTTTGTGACCAAGACAGTCTAGACATTATCTGTTCAAGATACGAAAGAATGGATTATTGGCCTATGGATATATTTCAGTCCTATTGTGAAGAAGGAGGAAGAGAAAGAGGAGGAGAAGAAAACAACATAAGTAACCTATTCAAGCTCAAGTGCTGTAACCACAAACTCATCAGTCTGACACTAGAAGTTATGATCATATGAACCCAACCGTCACCCTACTGCTGCCTTCTGCTATTCCTGATTAAGTTAAATGTCAAGGTCAGTTTCTTATTTTGGCTGCTATTGTTGTTACTTCTCTTGCCAGTTAAGATTTATGTCATAGGCTAATCGTCACCAAAGGGCCCATGAATCTTATTGTTATCCTTTAACTTGCATCCCTTTCAAACAGGTTTATAAATGGTGTAAAGATAGGCTAGTGGCTCTCTCAGCCCTTTCCAGGGCTTACAGCTAAACTCTTTTTCTCATTCCCTCCTGGCATTCTTGAAGGGCTTTGTGACTACTTCTAGCCAATGGAACGTGAGTAGAAATTGTGTATCACTTTTATCCTGGGGCAGTTTAAGAGTGGATGTGTCTTCATCACTGTCTGTCTCTGTCTCCGAATCTGTCTCTGACTCTCTTTCTCTCTCCCACTGGACAGTGCAGGGCTGACATCAAATCCTCTGATGAACATACAAGAGCCACAGACGGTATGGGTGGAGCTTAACCTGCATTTCTGAATGCCTCCAGGAAAGCTAATCCTCCCTGCCAACATCACTGGACTATGCTGAGATAGAATAACTGTCTAAACCACTGAGTTTTGAAGATTTATCTGCTAAACAATTAGAAATGTTACCCTACAGAATAAAAGCAATTTTCAAAATCATTTTTCTGATACTTTGTTGAATTTTTCTTGTATTTAATTGAAAATATTTAGCAGCATAAGATATGAATCAACTATTGCTTTCTGTTTTTCATTGACCAAGTTAATTATTTTCCTTGATTAGCCTTGCTTCTAAGGAGTGCACAAAGAAAATGAAAATAATAAGCATTTATTTTCTGTAAACTTTTCAGAGATCAAATCATTTTTCAAAGTTACTTTTCTTATTTTACCATATGATTACAACAGAACTGTGAATTTACACCTTTTGAGCCAATAAATTCTGTACAAATTCTTCACTTTTAATTTAATGGAAGTAGGTAAAATACTGAGTCAAAAGTACTTGGAAGATAAATACAGTTTATGCTTTATATAAATTTTAAGACAGATGTGGCCTA
The DNA here is from genome assembly GCF_028564815.1 of Eubalaena glacialis. NCBI lineage: Eukaryota > Metazoa > Chordata > Mammalia > Artiodactyla > Balaenidae > Eubalaena > Eubalaena glacialis. Next base: position 17,042,854 of record NC_083719.1, read on the forward strand.
TCTTGCTTCATGTTGCTATTTTAATTTTGTGATTAAAATGGTGACTTGAAAGTTCTTTAGTTTAGAAGGACACTATTTCTGCTAGGTAAAAATTAGCCTGTCTTATTTTTTGGAAACAAATTAACTTTTCAGTCTAAGAGGTGCTGGTAAGTTAATTTGCAAAATGTTTGTACTGCCCCAGAAAAATATCAATTTATATTAAAAACCAACAGAAATATTATGTTTTCTCTGCTACCATAATAAAAATGATTTCAAATAATTCCTTTTAAAATAAGCTTATTTTGGTATTCCATTTTTAAAATTTTGGGTTTCTCTCCATTTGTTATTTTGATAAATAAACATACTTTGAAAATTAAAAAAGAACCTCATATGATGGATAATACTGGACTTGTGAGAAGCATTAGTAACATGAGGTTTTTCTGTTATATGATTTTATTTGCTTACAAAATATTAAAAATACAATAGAATCAGTTTCAGAATTCTGTTAATATTGATACAATTTTCCTACAAAGTACAGGACGGGTGAAAATATAGTTGCCATATTAATAGGTCTAAGGAAAAAATATATATGGCACATCTGCTATGACCTAAGCCCTATTATCTCAGTGTCCCAGTAACAGAGTACTGGGAAAGAAAGGAGAACCAGAGAATTTTGTTTGTATCTTGGGGTTATTATCCAATTCTTTCCTATATAAATCCAATTTAGGATAAATTGTTAACTTGAAAATATGAGCAACTAACATTCCATGTAGACAACTGTGAATTTCCATGGCTAGTGTTTCTCCCTCTTCCCACCAGTTATGATGGTCAATTTTATGTTTCAACATGACTGGCCCATGGGGTGCCCAGATATTGCATCAGATATTTTTCTGGGTATGTCCCGGAAAGTGTTTTTGTATGAGATTAACTTTAAAATGGGGAGAGTGAGTAAAACAGACTGTTTTCCCCAATGTCGGTGACTCTCTTCCAATCAATTGAAACTTAAAAAGAAAAAAAATAAAACTGACCCTCTCCCAAGCAGAAGGGAACATCTCTTGCCTGACTGCTCAGCTGTGGCATTGTTTTGCTTTATTTTTTTTTTAATTAAGACTGTATTATCATTATTTTTTTTAACAGCAGTTTTAGGTTCAGAGAAAAATTGAGAAGAACACAGAGAGATTTCCTATAAGCTCCTCTCCCCACATATGCTTTGTCTCCCATGTCATCAATATCTTCCAACAGAATGGTACATTTTTTACCATTGATGAACTTACATTGACACATCATAATCATTCAAAGGGCACAGTTTATGTTACAGTTCACTCTTGGTATTATACATTCAATGGGTTTGGACAAATGTATAATGACATGTATCCATTATTATGGTATCATACAGAGTATTTTCACTGTCCTAAAGACCTTATCCACCTAATCATCCCTATTACCCCCCCAACTCCTGCCACTGCTGGCAACCCCTGATCTTTTTACTGTCTCCATAGTTTTGCCTTTTCCAGAAGGTCATATAGTTGGAAATATGCAATGTGTAGCATTTTGTTTTGACTTCTTTCACTTGGAAACATGCATTTAAGATTTCTCCATGTCTTTGCATGGTTTGATAGTTCTACTTCAATAGTATGTTAGTTATTATGGGTCTTTTGCCTCTCTGGATAAACTTTAGAATCACTTTGTTGTTATCCACAAAATGACTTGCTGGGATTTTGAGTAACACTGCACTGAATTTATTGACCAAGTTGAGAAGAACTGACATCTTGACAATGTTGAATATTCCTGTCCATGAACATGGAATATATCTCCATTTATTATTAGATTTTGTTCATCAGAGTTTTGTAGTTTTCTTCATGTAGATCTTGTACATATTTTTTAGATTTATACCTAGACATTTCAATTTATGGAGTGCCGATGTAAAAGATATTGTGTTTTTAATTTCAAATTCCACTTGGTCATTGTTGGTGTATGGAAAAACAACTGACTTTTGCATGTTAACTCTGTATACTGCTACCTTGCAATAATTTCATATAAGTTCCAGAAGCTTTTTGTCAATTATTTTGTATTTACTACATAGATGGAAATGTCATCTAGGAACAAAGACAGTTTTATATTTTCCTTCTCAATCTATATACCTTTCTATATATTTTTCTTTTCTTTTTTATTACACTAATTAGAACTTTCAGAAGATATTGAAAAGGAGTGGTGAGAGGGGACACACCTGCCTTGTGCCTGATTTTAGTGGGAAAAATGAGTTTCTCGTCAAGTGCAGTGTTAGCTGTAGGGCTTCTGTAAATATTCCTTATCAAGGTGAGACAGTTCCTCTCTATTCCTAGTTTATTGAGAGCTTTCATCATGAATGGGTGTTGGGTTTTCTTAAATACGTTTTTTGCATCTATTTATATGATCATGTGATTTTTCTTTTTTATCCTTTTGATATGATGAATAACATTAATTTTCAAATATTGAAGAAGCCTGGGAAAATCCCACATAGTCATGATATATTATATTGCTTTTATACATTGATAGATGTGAATTGTTAATATTTTGTTGAGAATTTTTTGCGTATGTTAATAAGAGAGACTGATCTACAGTTTTCTTTCCTGGTAATGTCTTTGTCTGGTTTTGGTATTGGAGTAATGCTTGCCACCTAGAATGAGTTAAGAAGTATTCTTTCTGTTTCTATTTTCTGAAAGGGATTGTAGATAACTGGCATAATTTATTTCTTAACTGTTTGGTAGAATTCACCAGTGAACCCATCTGGGCCTGGTACTTTCTGTTTTGGAAGGTTAGTATTGATTCCATTTTTTAAAACAGATATAAGTCCACTGAGATTGTCTATTTCTTCTTGTGTGAATTTTGACAGATTGTATCTTTCAATGAATTGGTTCATTTCATCCAGGTTATGAAATTTGGTAAGAAATACATTCAAATTTTGTCAGATGATTTTTTTTCCCTTTCTCTTTTGAAGGATAATTTTGCAGCATAAAGAATTCTAGGTTGGTGGGTTTTTTGTTTTGTTTTGTTTTTCTCTCTCAAAACCTTAAAATATTTCACTCTTCTTCTTTTTTTGCATGGTTTCTGAAGACAAAGCAAATCTAATTCTTATCTTTGTTCCTCTACAGGTAAGGTATTTTTCTCCTCCAGGATTTTTTATTTCTTTACCTTTGATTTTCTGTAGTATGAAAATATTGTGCCTAGGTGTAGTTTTTGGCATTTATCTTGGTTGATGTTCTCTGAGTTTCTTGAATCTATGGTTTGATGTCCGACACTAATTTGGAAAAATTCACAGTCGTTATTGTTTCAAATATTTCTTCTGTTTTGTTATTTCTTTTCCTTCCGGTATTTCCATTATGCATATGTTACATCTTTTTTAGTTGTCCCAAGTCCCTGAACATTCTGTTCTGTTGTTGTTGTTTTTTTCAGGCTTTGCTCTCTTTGCCCTTTTGGTTTTTGAAGATTTTATTATATCCTCTATTTCAGAGATTCTTTCCTTAGCCACGTACAATCTACTAATAAGCCTATCAAAGACATTCTCCATTTCTGTTACAGAGTTTTTAATCTCTAGCATTTCTTTTTTGGTTCTTTATTAGGATTTCCATGTCTCTGTTTACATTGCCCATCTGTTGTTGCATGTTTTCTGCTTTATCCATAAGATCCTTTAGAATATTAATAATACTTGTTTTAAATTCTTGATATGATAATCCCAACATCCCAGCTTTGTATGGTTCTGACACTTGCTCTGACTCTTCAAATTGTGTTTTTTTGCCTTTTGGAATACCTTGCAATTTTCTTCTTGATAGCAGGACATGATGTACCCAGTAAAAAGATCTGCTGTAGATAGGCCTTTAGTAATGTGGTGCTGAGTGTGAAGAGAGGAGAGAATGTTCTATAGTGCTACAGTAAGGTCTTTTAGTTAAAATTTGCCTCCATACTGTGAATTTCACAAGTGTTTCTCAGTATTTTTCACCCCCCTTACGTGGATAGGATGACTAGAGCCAGCAGAAGTTGGATATTTTCCTTCCCCAGGTAAATTAGGCTCTGATAATACCCCAGGAGATTTGACTCTGGTTAATTTGTTACCCCTGAGGGCACGTCTTGTTAGGAAGTGCAGATTGTTCTGGCATATTTCAAAACTGTTCATTTCCTTCTCCTTCTGCTGGATGCACAAGGAAATCTTTCTTCAATAATTAGTGTAAATAGTTTCTCTCTCCTTCTCTCTCTGTATATAAATAGAAAGAGATTATATATATATATATATATATCCCATTGCTTCTGTTTCTCTGGAAAACCCTGATGAATACACCAGTCTTCTTTATTTTTCTTTTCTCTGTTAGCTAATTAAAGATAAATGAAGTAGCTTCTTTTAAGTTCTAATTAAAAAAATCATGTAATACCTAGAGCAGGTGTGAGAGGAAACCTTTCTTCAATAATAAGTGTAAATAGAGTTTCTCCTTCTCTCTTTTTTTTTTCTAAAGAAATGTGTCCCACTTTTATTACATACCAGGTGGCAAAACAATGAGTGGAAAATATACAAGAACAGCTGGGGTGTGCACACAATAATAATAGTACCTCCTCTTGCACTGTAATTTATTGTTTTCAAAGCATTTTCTCATAGATTTGAGTCACACAAAATAACTAGAGGATGGGAAGAGTAGATATTTTCATCCTTTGCAGATGAGAAAATCGAGGCATTACTGAGAAAAGTAAGTGGTAGAACTAAATTTTCAAACTGGGTCTTCTGACAATAAATTAAGTGTTCTTACAGTTGAATGACTCTGCTTGTGGACAGAACTGTATTAATTATATCTTTCAAGAGGGAGTTGACAGTCAGAAGAAAAAGGACACACAAGACCTAGTGGATTTCTGCTCCAGAAGGCAAGAGGGATGATTTAAACTTAGAGAAACTAATAGCTACATTAAATAAATAAATAAATAAATATATATATATATATATATATATATATATATATATATATATATATAGCAGGGTGAGTTGTAGGTCATTGCAAAGAAGTATTTAGTACAGGGAGTTTCAGCAAGAATATTAATGAAAAAGTAATATTAACATCAGTGGTAGCAAAAGCCTGCATTTACTGAACACATGTTAAATCTGAAGAATCTTCCAGGATTTTTGCTAGTTCTAAAAACGTTTTGGCAAGAAAAATGTTATTACCTCATTTCAACATATTTGATGTAACAGACTGGGAGATTAAATAACCTCTTCAAAATATATGACATCAACAATACGTTATGCCAAAAACCAGGAATATTTCTAAAATGAAAGGAAAACAAACCAGCAAACCTTTCTGAGAAGTTTGAAATTATTAAATAACTTTGCAAAGTACTTAATTTCTTTCCTCATTCATTATAAATGTAGTACTTAGAGCTTACAAATAGAAAAGCAAGAATTAACTATATTAAGTGCTACTGTCACAAGTTGTCTTAGATTTTGTTCTCCAGAAATCGACCTGAGACGACTCATGTAAAAGTTTACTTATATGGAAGAGTTGCCAGGGGCTTAAAACTGGCCAGGGAGATGGAAAGTGGGATTAGGAAGGGAGAAAACCAAGGAAGTCAAGCAAGGTCCCATCAAGACTTAGTCTGGCTCAATCTGATACAAGCAATTTGGAGAAAATGTTAATCATATCTTAACATTCTTCAATTGGGGAATATTTATTTCCCTGTGCAGCTCATTCATTGGTTAAAGGCAAGGGTGGACAGGCAGAAGGGTCTCTGGTTTTCCTAGACTGAAGACCAAGAGGCTTGTAGCAGCCTGATGACAGCGCTTTAAAAAAACAGAGGCAGGTGTTGGCTGTTGGGTGGGAAAGTCACCAGAAGCCCGCTGCTGACATACACAAACACAGGGAAATTAACTATAAGGATGTAGGCAGAGCACTGACACAGCTGTTGCTCCAGCCAAGTGATTATTCAGTAATTCCTTTATATGAAGCACGTGAGCTTATTCATGTCACTTCTCAGCCTCTTCACTTATGCTACACCTCTCCTTCTCCGCTCATGGATCACTGATCACTGAGGTCAGTTATCCAAGATGAAGGAGGGAATCTCTTCTGGTACATTTTAAATTCCACAAGGGTGCAAATCTCCTAAGGTAAGTGTAGGAGTTCTAGAGAGTTTCTCCAGCCTTTGTGGCTCAAACTATATGAAATCAACAATATTCAAGTGTGCTAGGCTGTTACATTGGTGACCCCCAAATGAATACCTTGGGTTATCCCTTCCCACATTGTCTCTGGGCTTGGTGAGGTAATTTGCTTTAGTCAATGGGCATCAGCATGTAAATGCACAGACACTTGATAAGTATTTGCATATTTGGGGTTTGTCCTCTTAAAAGAATCCCTCTTGGTATCCAGCTGCCAGGTTATAACAAATCACAGGACATTTTACTGGAGAGAAGGGGGCATATTGGGAGGCTTTGGAGGTTAAGACACTGTGTAGAGTAAGAGATCTCAAAGAGGAGAAGCCATGTGTCTCAGCTGATTTCTCAACTGAATGCAACCATACACAAAACCTCAGCTAATAAGATGAGGAGTAGAATTGCCCAGATAATCATAAGAAATAACAAATCATTCTTACTGCCAGCTGCTAAATGTTGGTGTGTTTTGTTACACAGAAATATCTAATTAACACAGTTTTTGCTGTGTTAATAAATGGTAACTTCGTATGATTCAAACTAAAAACACCAATAATAATAATAATCATACCAATTCCCATAGGCAGTACTACCAGTTACCTAGGCCTACTTTGGCTAATGCAGCCTGTTAATGTCCTTCTGAGTTAATCCTTCAGTTAATTTATACTGTGAGATAGGCTTTACTGCCTAATCACAGAGCTGAAGGAATTGAGCCTCAGAGACGTCAAGTGGCCTGTCTAAGGCCATGTAGTAATTTGCAGAGTCATAATCTGAATCCACATTTGCCTGGATTCAGGATCTCCTTTTTCCACTCTGCTGCACATTGCACTTTTACATAAGGGTCCTTAAACATGACAGCATAAATTGCCATCAGGACTGTCAATTTGCAAGAGCAAAGGTAATGGGCACGGGTTGTCTGCTCTGCAAATCTGTCATTGAAAATCGTTTACATCTAGGAAGGAACAGAATAAACTAGTGAAAACAACCCTCGATTCCTTCCATACAAAAATGTTCTCCTCTTGAAGTTTAATAGTGAAACAAAGAAAACATTACATCTTTTGGTAATCTGAATAATTTGCATACTTATATTACTTCAACTTCAATTTTAATGATAAGGAAATACAAATTTATAAACTTTCCTTATTAGAATGACAGTGTTTCGTGTTGCAGAGTTTAGGCTACAGAGCAAGAGTGCCTGAAGTAAATCCTGGTTATTTCTCTTACTAGCTCTGTGACCCTGAGCAAGTTATTTAACCCCTCTGAGTCCTCAGGTTCTTCATCTGTTAAAACGATGATAGTGATACTATCTACCCCATTAATTTCATTAGTTGTGGGATTAAAACGATCACTATATAAGCAGTGCTAAGAATGGTGCCTAGCCATAGGGCATACTCTGTGTTAGCTGTTATTACTGTTACTATGATTATTATTGTCATTATTATTATTAATTTCCTTTTAGAAGTCAAACTAACTTTACATTCATAGATACAAAACCACTCTTAAAAATTTTGTCAGAGGTTTAGTTTCCAAACAACTATTTTGTACAATAGGTGTAACAGATTTGATGGAATAAAGGGCTTTTTCATTTAAAAAGGATAAATTTAATGTTCATTTAATTTTATTAATATAAATCAATGATGTATATTTTATGCATCTTTTATATTCTGAGTTCATCCTAGTCCTGGGCATAATGGGCAAAAAATATATATATATATATATATATTTTTTTTTTAATATATTTTATATATATTTGGCCGTCCCACGCGATATGCAGGATTTTAGTTCCCCAACGTCGAGGGATCAAACCCGCACCCCCTGCAGTGGAAGAGCAGAGTCTTAACCACTGGACCACCAGAGAAGTCCCTTGGGCAAAAATATTTTTAAATAGAGAAGAAATAACACGACAAAAACAAAAAAGTGAAAACAATAACAATAGAAACAAAAAGAAAAGACTATAGTTTTGATTTTGACATTGCACTGTCTTCCATAATAAGGAGTCTTTCCTTATCTGTGTTTTCATAGCCCCTTTGCTTTCCTTTAATATAGTATTTAGTGCATTACAGAGACTCATTTACATGTGGTTTTCTCCTTAACTTGACTTGTTGTTCTTTGAATCCAGAGACTGCTTACTCAATATCATTACTTTTGCACTGAGATGCGTGCTTGGCACTAAGTGTCAGTTCAGAAACTACTTGCTGGATGAATGAGCAAATAAACTATACGCTGGATGATTCATTCCTCATTAAGCCTATGGTTCTTTTGATTAATATTGATTTTATCTAATAAAACTTTCTCAAAATTTATGATATCAATGATTATTATAGGAGGTAATAAAAGACTGACTTACATGAAAGTATGTACACTAAATTCTAAGTATTTTCTTTCTTTGAATGACATCTGGAAAGAGTTTTTCTTAATTCCTTGGGAGCAAATGATGACAGACATCCAGGGCACTGTAATTATGAAATGTTCTTGAAGTTATTGACTCTCTAACACAGTTTTAACTTGAGGGAACACTCACCTAGCAATACAAGTCTTCAAAAACCATATGGACAACATTTTTCCAATTATATGTGAAAATTTTAAAGAAGACATTTTAATGGATAGGCACTGAGACACAAGGTAAAACAAAGAAAGTAACTGTCATGATTTGATTAATTTATTATCAGTAGTACTATTCTTTTTTTTTTTTTTTTAATTGCGGTTTGGTTGATGTATAATGTTGTGTTAGTTTCAGGTGTACAGCAAAGTGAATCAGTTATACATATAATGTATCGATTCTTTTTTAGCTTCTTTTTCCCATATAGGCCATTACAGAGTACTGAGTAGAGTTCCCTGTGCTCTACAGTAGGTTCTTATTAGTTATCCATTTTATATATAGTACTGTGTATGTGTCAGTCCCAATCCCCCAATTTTTCCCTCCCTCCCCTTACCCCCACTGGTAACCATAAGTTTATTTTCTACATCTGTAACTCTATTTTTGTTTTGTAGATAAGTTCATTTGTAGCCTTTTTTCAGATTCCACATATTCTTGATCTAAGAAACCTCCCTGATGTGATTGGTGAAGTCAAATACAGGCCTTATTCACTGTGTATTCCTCATATAATTTAGCTCTGTACATCTTCTCTCCTACTTTCTTTTTTATTTCTTTTCAATGATCAAAAAATAAAATCTCCTCTCTAATATAAGTTTAAAGCAGCTAAGACTGTCCGTCTGCCTCTGCGTATCAGAGATAATATGTTTATGTGATAACGAAAATAAGCATCAGTTTATGTGTTTGGCTTTCTGTAATTCTCTGAGCAACTCACACCTCAGAGTGATTTTGCGAGGATTGAATTGAGGTTAAATGTAGAGAAAACATCTTGAGGACTTTTTTTGCCCTAGTAATTAGTTGGTCTAATGAAGATATATTAAATTGTCTCTTTCCCATTGTTGAAGGCAATCAGAAAGATAACTTCTCTTTAGAAATCTCAATATCAGAAAATAAATGAAATTTAAATTAGAAAAAGGAATCTACTGCGGGTTCTAGTGGAGGAGACATGGCCTCAGGTCAGGAGCTGGTCCCCTTAACTAGCTGTGTGACCTTGTACACCTTAATTAGGCTTTGGGCTCTCAGTTGCCTCATAAGACACCTCCATTGCCTGAGAGCAAAGAACTACATCTTACAACTGCAAGTTCACCCCCAGATTCAAATTCTAGTCATTTGAATTACACCAATGGGGTTAGTTAAAATAAGAATTATTCATAATTTACTCCATCACTGGTATATTCATTATACTTCTCTCTCAGCTTGATTTCTCAAGAGATACTCAACAATTCTTAATAAATGTGAATTCTACACACCAATTTCTCAGTCTCAAAACCTTGGAGTTATTCTTGATTCCCCTCTTCATCTCCCACCCCATATCCAATTCAATAGGAAATTCTGTCAACTCTGTCTTTAAAATATATACTGAATCAGATCATCTCTTATCACCTTCACTGCCAACATCCCCATCCACACCACTTTATTTGGCATCTAGTCTTATAGTAGCATCTTAAATGATCAGTTTACACCCACTCTTGCCCCCTCCCAGTATATTCTCAACATAGCAATCACAATGATTCCTTGGAAAACAAATTATATTATGCCACTCCTCTGCTCAATGCACATCAATGCACTTCATTGCCTTCCCCTGTTCCTCAGAATAAAAGCCAAGGTCCATGCTCTGACTTCTAAATCCTCTGTGTCTTGGCATCCTCTAGCTCTGTGACCTTATCCCATAGCACTCTCACTTGTGCTCACTTCACTTCAGCCACACCAGGCTCCCTACTGGTCCTCAAACAGCCACAGTCTTATCTGAGGACCTCCACTCTTGCAGTCCCTTCTGTTGGTATCTTCAAAGCTCATTTTTCACCTTCTTAAGGTCTCTGCTAAAATATACTTAATCTGAGAAGATGCCTCTTACTACTTCATGTAAAATGTCCACCATTCTTTTATACTGCACACTGCTTTATTTTTTTTATTGCATGCACCACCTTATGTATTACACAAACACACACACACACATTTTTTTGTTTTCTGTCACAAACTCCCCCCTCTACTAGATTCTAAATCCCTGCTAGCAATAAATTTATCTGTTTTGGTCTATATTATACTCAATGATTAAAACAGTGTTTGATGTTCAGTTAGTGGTGATAAATATGTTGCTGAAGAAAAAAATGAATAAAATGACAAGGAGAGAAGAAAAGGAAAATGGGAGGGGAAACAAAAATGGAAATAGAGAACAGAAAGGAGTTAAGTAAGACACAGCTATTGAAAACTTGTTTTAACAGATAGTGTTGGGAAATTCACATGCAAAAAAATAAAGTTGGCCCCTTACCTTATACCATATATAAAAATTAAATAAAAACAGGTCAAATACATAAACACAAGAGTTAAAGCTATAAAAATTTTAAAAGAAAACATAGGGTAAAAAAGTTTCTGGTGTTTCATTTGGCAATGATTTCTTTGTTATAACACTAAAAACATAAGTAACACAAAAGAAAAGTTAGATTTCATAAAAGTTAAAATACTTTTGTGCATCAAAATTAAAAATATACACTATCAACAGAGTGAAAATGTAACTCACAGAATGGGAAAAATATTAGCAAATCATATACTTAATAAGGGATTTATAACCAGGATATATGAAGAACTCTTTTAACTCAATAATAACAACCACAAAGAAAAACACACAAATCAATTAAAAAATGAAGAAAGAACTTGAATGGATAATTCTCTCAAGAAGATATAAAAATGGCAAGAAAGCACATGAAACCATGTTCAATATCACTAAGCATTAGGGAAATGCAAATCAAAACCACAAAGCGATACCACATCACATCCATAAGAATGGCTATATCAAAAAGGAAAACAAAATAAAACAAAACCCAGAAAATCACAAGGTTGGTAAGGATATGGACAAACTGGAATGCTTGTTCAGTGCTGGTGGGAGTAAAAATGGTGCAGCCACTATGGAAAACCATATGGCAATTCCCAAAAAATTACCATATGATCCAGCACTTCCTCTTCTAGGTATCTAGGTATATATCCCAAAAAGTGAAACCAGAAATTCAAAAAGATATTTGTACACCCATGTAGCATCATTATTGACAATATCCATAATGTAGAAGCAACCCAAGTGTCTATCAATGGAAAGATAGATTAAAAAATGTGTTGAATACATAAAAGAGTATTTGATTCAGATTTTAAAAGGAAGGAAATTCTAACACATGCTACAAAATGGAGAAACCTTAAAACATTAGATAAGACAAATGGTGCTGAGGCACGATTTCCCCAAGATTACACATATAAGTTATGAAAGGCTGATTCCAACCTAGATGTACCTTGGCTACAAATTCCATGATCACTGATGCTTTCTTTGTCTGAAAAAAGCAAGGAAGTAAAGAAAGAAAAGAAAGTTCCTTTCTGTTGCTACCTAATGCATACCAGGTCCTATGTGGTTTTAAAGTTACACAAGAAATACTATCTTTTTCTTTAATTTTGAGCTGTTCTAAAATGCTATGTAATTTTTTACAATAAATTTGTTAAAATCAAGAGTCTGAGAAGTTGAAACTTGAGGGTATTATACTTTTCATATTAACATCAAAATAGCAACCATTAGCATAGTTTTATGAACAGTTTGTTTATAATAAAACACACATGACCTCAGATGTCAGAAATTTTTCTTAAAAATGAAAAAAATATGTTTAATGAAAATAACCAATATTCCAAAGCTTACTAAAAATACAGATATATACTAGAGTTAGAATATAGAATTTTTATGTCCAAAAAATTGCCAACTGGATAGAGAAAGCAGATACACCAAGGATTGATGCTCTGTGAACCATTAAAATAAAAATGCATTCATTGTTGAGAAATGTCACATATTGAAGTAACTAACAAATACTTATAATATTTAATTTTGTGTATTGTACTTCGTCATCCTTATTATACCTTTACTTTGTAATGATAACTTTTCCAATAAAATATAACATTTTATAAAAACTCCATTTAATTAAATAATATAATTATATTTGGCCAAATAGTATCCTTAATTTCTAGTGTGGTAATGATGTAAGAAATCCCAGTTTGAAGCCACAGAGAGCCAATGTGGCTCAGAAGACTGTAACATCTGACTCACATTCAGACAGCCAAATAAATGTTAGAGGATAATTCACTTATTAGAAATTTCTTAATTCCACTGATTACTCCCAAGTCTTTATATTAATCAGTCCTACTCCAGAACTACATTTTCCCTAGCCACACTGGCACCATGCTTGACATGTTCAATTCCTTCATCATTTTTTCATCATCACTACCATTGTCTTCAACCTCATCATCCTCAGCATCATAATTTTCAAAACAAACCACTCACTACGTGTCAGGAACTGTACTAAGTACTTCATATACTCCTTTGAGAAGGAAATTATTGTTCCTTTTCTGCTGTCCCGAAGAGCTTAAATAGCTTGTTTAAAATTAGGCAGGTGGTAAATAGTGAGAGTGACGTTATCAATCCAATTCTCACTGACTTATTACAATGTTCTCTTCAGAAGCTTCCGTTCACTCATTCCTTGCTTATGGTGTCTGATCGAAGCACAGAACCAATTTATAACCTAGGCTACTGAAGCCATTTTATTTCCCTGCTTTTCTTATTTTGGCAAAAAAAAAAAAAAAAAAAGTGCCTTAACTTCTTTCTATGTTAAACACATCCCAGTGTCTGAATGACTGTACTCACAACTCGGAAAAGCTAATTTCTTGAAGTGAGTTCTTAGTCACCTTCATTTCACTTCCTTTGGGTCATTGCTGAACTTGACTTTTTCCCTACATCTGCAGTTGCTTGCTTTTTACTGGTGTCTTTCTTAGTTCCTGAGGATGGTTAGTCTCTTGATTAATATCTCACTGTTGGCATTTCTTATTCAGCCAATTGCAAAGAATTTCCATCTATTCCACTTAAATAGCTTTAGAAGAATATCATAAAAATAATTTCCTTATTTTCAAGTCACATGGCCTATTTTTGATTGTCATTTCACTATTCTTGATCACTGGAGCTTAATAATCACTCTCCTCTTCTGAAAGTATACTTCTTTACTTTCCTTAATACAATCACCTTCTAATTTTCCTGATATTTAATACCTTTTCCTTTTACACCAGAAGTATAAATGTTGGTGGACAATATGTCCTTCTATTCATTATCTACATGACCTACATGGACATCCATTCTCATGGCTTTTAAAATCCTATATAATGGAAGACATTCAAATGATAACAATAGTTAACCCTCCTGTGGAATTTAATATGAGGGAGATACTATTATTATCCTCATGTTACAAATGAGAAAACCAAGGCACAGACAGGATACATTACTGACATAAAGTCACAAAGCTAGTAAGAGTTAGAACCAAGGAGCATTATAAGCAAAATAAAACAAATAAACACACAAAGATTGTCTGGTTCTAAGCACAATGTCTGCCACATGATTTTGTTTTAAATTAGTCATTCTAAGACTGAGCTTCTCATATTGCCTTAGCAACTTTTACCTGAAATGCCAAGTTCAGTTATTAACTGTGCCATATACTGTTCTCTATATATTGATACTTATATATTCTATATATGCTCTCTCTATATTCAGCTCTCTCTATACCACTCTGTCTGTACCGTTCTTGGTTTTTGGGGCTCGGCCTCTGCAGAATGAATTTCTCACATCCTTTACCCTCTGACTTCTTTTAGGTTTGGCCAAACGGAAGCCATATAGGATCGGTGGAATGTGGCAGATGGGGAGAAGAATCTTATTTTAGATTCCCTACTGGCATCACTTCAACAGCAGCAAAGAATAGACTCAACCCCTAGCTTCTTCAAACACTCTGTGCCTTAGATTTGCTGAGTAAGACAGACAAAGAAAGACAAATACCATATGATATCATTTATATGCGGAATCTAAAAAAAACGATGCAAATGAACTTATTTACAAAACAGAAATAGACCCACAGAGATAGAAATAAACTTATGGTTACCAAAGGAGAAAGGTGGGGAAGGGATAAATTGGGAGGTTGGGATTAACATATATACACTACTATATACAAAGTAGATAACCAACAGGGACCTACTGTGTAGCACAGGGAACTATATTCAGTATTTTGTAATAACCTATAAGGGAAAAGAATCTGAAAAAGAATATATCTACATATCTATAGATATAGATAATTGAATCACTTTGCTGTACACCTGAAACTAATGCAACATTGTAAATCAACCATACTTCAAAAAAAAAAAAAAAAAAAAGATTTGCTGAGTCCCCTTAGATAGACAAGCAACAGCTAGGAAGGTTCCTCCTCAGAAGTCCAAGTACAAAGAGTGCTGAGCTTTTCCATAAAAGAATGAACAACAGCCCTGTAGGACCCGTTCTTAAAATCCTAGGTTCTGATTATTCAACCATTGGGGTTAAAGTTGTTTCTTGCAGTTTTTATACTCGGTTACTTCAGTGTACTCCTTTTACTTTTACAGCCTACCAACCTCTATGTAACCAATGGTCTTTCTTAGTTACTCTTGGCT
This sequence comes from Eubalaena glacialis, assembly GCF_028564815.1. Classification (NCBI taxonomy): domain Eukaryota; kingdom Metazoa; phylum Chordata; class Mammalia; order Artiodactyla; family Balaenidae; genus Eubalaena; species Eubalaena glacialis. The sequence goes on from NC_083719.1 coordinate 17,058,063, forward strand.
TGAAATATTTAGTATGTTTCTGTTTTCCTGACTAAACTCTGACTGATACCCCTAAAAGTGGTATAGCCTCAGAACTGACATTGATTCCTGCTACCCTCCTCACCATATCAACTAAATTCCATCAACTATACCTGGCTGGTATCTCTTCAGTCTGTCCCATCCCCTAACTTTCCCAGTTGCTACATTAGTTCTCATCATTTTAAATCAAACTTCTAGGGTGTATCAACTTTCTATGTGGAGATTTCCATAGCATTATCCTTGTAGCACTCAAGAATATGCTTCATACTTGTTTCCATATTGCTAAATGAAAATAAAAACATTTAATAATGCCATAATTACCATTGACTCTTCCTGAGCTCCTAACAGCATAAATTAAAATCTTAATAGGGAATGTGAGGTCTTTCACCACCAGCTATATCCGGTATCTTTCCCTTCTGCTATATGCCTATATGTTCCAACCATGCTAGCATTCTCTCTAAAATTCTCTCCTATTTTTGGCAAGCATATATACTAATCCTTTGAGATCTAGCAGAAATGTTCCACCAAAAGAATAAGTTTCAGGATTCTCTCTGCTTCCACTGCACCATATGTCTACCTTTGTACTTATTGCTTTTACATTTTTCAACCCATATTTCACGAGTGTTTATGGCAGGGATAGCTCACATGTTGTTCCATTTTTATAAGCCTGAAATTTCACAGCACATTTTAAGTATTAAAATGTGTTCACTGAGTGAGTTAATGAGTTTTAATTATAATTTTATTAATTAATCATGAACAAAGATGAGAAAAAATGTGATACACTACCTTGGTTTATGTACTCTGACGCTCATCTACTTTTGTTAAACACTTTCTCAAAAATGAGTAATCGTTGATGCCTGGAAAATGTCAAAATGTTAACTTATCCAGTACCTTCCATTAGGTAACCCTCCTTCACTTTCAGCTGTACTTTTAGCCACACTACCTACATGCCTTTGCACCAACAGAATAAATTTTTGTGCTTGTGTTATATTTCTCTCATCCTTATGTCTTTTCAGACAGTTATCTCTGTCTTAAATTGAACTGTGGGTTATATTAGGTTAACCAACAGTTAGAATTATCAGAATGACACTTCAGGCATGGAATACCACAGGCAAATCAAATTTACAAAAAAGACATAGCAGCATTCATGTTTATATGTGTAAATCTGAAGTTGTTGTTGGCTCCGCTGGCTAAAGAGAAAGAGATGCTGAACATCAGTTATAAGCATAACACAGAGTCATGAATGCTAGTGGGCTGAGGACAAGAAAGAGGGAGTGAGCAAGAACTATAAATGGAACATATTACCTATTATATCTGGTAAGATTTTCCATTTACTCTCTATTCATAAAATTTGAAATTTGAGGCAAAGTTAAACAAAAAAAGAGTGGTTTACTTCTTGACCATCTAGATGCAAGGCAAATTTTCTGTAACATTTAACACTTCCCTGAATGCTAGAAGTGATACTGGTGATCTGGGTTGCCAGGAGGAACTTTTTACCCTCCCTCATCACCCTTACTTGTGTTCTCCTGAGACCAAAAGGCAATTTCAGATTTGCATTTCATCACCATAACTCTAAGCCCGATTTAATTTTTCCCTCGAGGTTTGCTATCCCTGGTTAAAAGTGTCAGATTCAGTTTCAACTTTTTATTTTCATCAGGCTGCTTTCAAAGTCTGCAGTTGGTCTGATTAATACACTAAATAGTTGTGATTTTTAAACTCCTATATTAAATGGAAAATATAGAGATCCAACGCTATAACTGCAATGCTAAAAGTCTAAAATACATAAATACACAAAAGCCTATAGATGCCTACATCTGAATAAGCAGCCAGTTTTACATGAATCTGATCATTATTATATCCTGAGAACCGTATTTCATGAATAGCACAGCATTCAGTGAACCAAAAAATTCAGTTACTTGAAATTATTTATTGTTTGCTCTTATTATAAAAAATTTTAGTATTTTAAGCCATAAATTTATGCACTATTGGAATGCATTTAATATTATTCATATCTATTTACATTTTATCTCTATGATGTCTGTACCTGGCTAATATGGATACTATTTGCCTTCTTCTCAATGATGAATTCCACCGCAGAGTAACTGATTACAGTATATGCTAACATTTTATTAACTATAAAGATCTCAGAAAACTATTTGTAAGATTACACATTATAACCCCTGGGAGCAGAATTTATTAAATGGGATCAGTGCAAGCAAAATAATTATACAAAATTATGAATGGTGGCCAGATTCCCTGACTGTATAGACTCCTTGGAATATCTGTGGTTGAGTATATTAAAATATTTTAGCGTATTTTAGTCAATTAATAAATACGTTAACTTTGAATTTGTTTTTCCTACAAAAAATTTAAGAATGACAAAAGATATACTTTAAAATTCTAATGGAATTTAACTATAAATATACATATATAGATACATATACATGTACATATTCTAACTAATAATTTGACAACTTAAATAGGATATATTAGGACATATTTAACTCAAGGAGTTCATAATGCAGGTTTCATCCTATGATAATTAATTTATAATTTACCATGGGGCCTTTGTAAATATTGACTCACTCTTGCTTAGCCACTGAAAGGGAGGTTTACAGATTCCTAAACTGAAAAATACAGGAGACTGCAAACTTCCAAAAATTTAACAAAATCAAAAGCAGGCTGAAACCAGATGATTAGGAATGTGTTGAAATGGTATATAATACACGTCTGACCATTATGGGATAGCATGACAATTTGGCTTCCTTCCTAAAAGATATGGACATCTGTTCATCTTCTAAGTCAATAAGTAACAGATGACTGTACATCTGTTTGCATACAAAGTGAGAGACTGACGAGCAGGGTGTTGTCTCTAGGGTTTGCTTTGGTGTTTGTTTGGTTTTCATTATAATTTTCCTTTCCGACATTCAGCCCAACAACATTATTTTGATAGATCCCAGAATATATTTTCATAATAGGTCATAGTTACAGTGATCACTAATTTTCCAGACAATATTCTAAATTCCTTACCTATATTAGCTTCTTTAATAATCATAAGTAACTATTAGATAGAAACTCTCCTAATCCCTGTTTTACAAACAAGAGACTGAAGTACAAGAGATGTAGAGATATTGCACAAGATCACACAGCTCATATGTGGGAAATTCCAGAAATTAAATACAGATAATCTGATTCTGGACTTTCTGTCCTCAGACATTACACTGCTCTGCCTCTCAATGAATACTAAATTTGTAGTCCTGGTAAAATTGAATCAATTGTTTCAACCTGGAGAAAAATAACTTCAACTGAAATCAGAGTTTTGTATACTCAATAATAGCAATACAGCAATAAATAGGAATTCAGTGTTCTGCTTTTTACTTATCTCAATTCATACTAAATAGAATTTGAAAAGAAGACAATATTTTTATAAGAAAATTTTCAATTGGATTATGTATTGAGCATTTCATCAGAATGTAAATATAGGTAGTTTGAATCCCATACTCTTTCACGAACCATGGTTACTTGTTTACTTAATTCACAGGTACCTTATCCACAAATACCTCTGAATTGCAGCACTTTTATAGTCACCTGAAATTTTGCCACATGAACTTTATAAAGCCATAGAAGTGCTCTGCATCACCATGTTTTGTGTGTTTTAGTTGAGCAGTGTTGGTCTGGGGAAAGCATGGCTTAACCTCAGGAAGTGAAAATGATAAAGCACAAGATTCACCCCCCCTTCACTTCACTTGCATTGTATAGCCTTTTTATGTCTAGAATTTGCAGCAAGTGGATAAAATTTTCTAGATAATAAATCAAAATAAATCAAGGAAAATAATTATCTTTCTAAATAGAAAATGACAAAGATTTTTGCATTGGTTTAATTTTTAAAGGTTATGCAAATAGTCAACCTTCCCAAATACGCTTGACATGAAAACTACTAGACTCATAAAGTTATAGCTAGAGGAAGCAGAAAGTTTCCTTGCACAAATACCACTCACAGTGGCAATGATCATGATTTTGTCCTAGGGCATCTAGCCAATCTTGCTATTTGCTGTTGCTGAGTCCTGAAATTTTGGCATGACATTTAGTTCTGGCAACTATTAAAGCCAAAAATCTGTATGATGGTTTAGAGAGTAAAATGTATTATAATACTTAAATGCAAGACTAGAAAAGCAGCATCGGAATTCTAGAACCAGGTAACTTATTTATAAGGTCTAAATGAACACTTTCTTTTTATAAACTTGCTGTCAAACATTTCATTAAATCAGAAATTTTCTTCAGATATGCAGGCTTTCTTGAATGTAGGTAAGTAAGCACATCACCTTTTGTCTTGTTTTCAGTTAATGATCAAGGAGAGGGAACCTATTCTATGAAAACATCAGATTTTGATGCACAGCAGATTGAACATCAAGCTTCAAATCAGCAATCAGATGTAATTGCTGGCTCTTTCACTTACTAAATATAAATTGCAGAAAGAATATGTGGCTGGAATATAGTTACCAGTGACTGGATTTTAAAATTTCCCCAGGACTCTGCTCACATGCCAAAAAGATATGATAATACTTGCTTTATGTGACATGTCATGTAATATTCAATATCTCAGGAAATATTAATTGAAAGTTCTTTGTAAACTCTAAATTCTATACAGATGCAGTTGATTATTATTACTCATTTGTGGTATTTTCTATCAAAAAAGAAATCATATGTCTTTACAAGGGCCTTATTAAACTATAAAAGCACTCTTTTTTTTTTTTTCTCATGATTTGAAATGGAGTGTATTTATTATCGTTGTTTGCCTCTATCTTAATTGTATTAGCTTTTCAGGGCTGCTGTAACAGAATACCACAAACTGGGTGGCTTAAAACAGAGATGTATTGTCTCACAGTTCTGGGGGCTACAAGTCTGCAGTCAAGGTGGCAGTAAAGCCATACTCCCCCTGAAGCCTGGAGGTGACAAGCCTTCCTTACCTCATCTAGCTTCAGACATTTGTCAGCATCCTTGGTTCTCCTTAGTTTGTAGATACATCAACAAGACTCCGCCTCCCTTGTCATGTGGCCATCTTCTCTACACCTTCTCATGTGTCTCTCTCATTACATGGTGTTTTTCTCTCCTTTTAAGGACACTGGTCACATTGGATTAGGGCCTACTCTAATGACCTAATCTTATTTTGATCATATCCACAAAGATCCTATTTTTAAATAAGGTCACATTGACAATTACAGGCAGTAAGATTTCAATATACCATTTCGTTTCTTTTTGGTGGACACAATTCAATCTTTTTAACAGTAGTGAACTCAGAACAGGTAAGTATATGCATATGGGGTAATACATGCTTAATGTAGAAGTTTAAGGGTTTTCTTCCGGTATTTATTTAGTACTCTACACATGCATAAGACAATACATATCCTTTGATGCACAAAATATAAATAGCTGCATATTGCCATACAGAGTGAAGTCAGAAAGAGAAAGACAAATATCATATAATATCGCTTATAAGTGGAATCTAGAAAAATGGTACAGATGAACTTATTTGCAAAGCAGAAATAGAGTCACAGATGTAGAAAACAAACTTATGGTTATCTAGGTGGGAAGGCAGGTGGGATGAATTGGGATATTGGGACTGACATATATATACTACTTTATATAAAATAGAGAACCTACTGTATAGCACAGGGAACTCTATCAGTGCTCTGTGGTGACCTAAATGGGAAGGAAATCTAAAAAAGAGTGGATATATCTACGTATAACTGATTCACTTTGCTGTACAGCAGAAACTAACACAACATTGTAAAGCAACTATACTCCAATAAAAATTTTAAAAAATAATTTTAAACAAGTACTATAGGATAAAAATATATGGTACATTAATGAAAGTACATTAATGAATGTACTGTATAAAAATATAGTACACTAATGAGTTTCTTTTTCTGTTAGAGAGTAAATAATAGAATGTGTTAAGCAAGTATGATATCCAAATCAGGTAGAACTTGATCTTGACATTAAATTTGCGATAATTTGACTAGGAAGGGCAGACAGAAAAGCACAGAGTGAAAGAGGAAAATTTAAGAGAATAATCAGAGTATTCCAGGGAAAATTAAGGTGCTGGCCTGACTCACAGAAATATTTAAAAATAAGCATTGGGAATACATTAAGGTAAGTTAGAGGCAATCCAATAAAATGGGAAAAGATTTGAACTTGATTCCATAAGCACTTGGAAGTCATGATAGAACTACTAGAGAACTATAGCATGAAGCAAAAACTCAGGGACAGAAAGTGCAACAAGGCGACTATTGCATTAATTTGGTTCTACATGCTTCTAATGACAGCATATGCTTGCCAACTGCATGCTGAGGTTTTCTGAAATACCACAGTAAGTTCACAGAGGGGAGCACCCCAGGATATTTTAAATTTCAAGAGAAACACAGGGACATCTGTAAGAAGTCCAACAATCTACTACTCTTAGGAGATTTAGACCTATTTATTTAATGAACAGAACTATTAGGTTTTTGGCCTAGAGCTGCTGTGGAAAAATTACTGAAACATTAATATAGCCATTAACCCAAACAGTTTAAAAATCTCTAGCTTATTAATTAAATTAGTGAATGTATTTTCACTTCTTGATCTGCAGCTCTGTACAATTTTATACACTCCTAAATATCTTCCTTATCTTCTTCATTTAGATCATTCTTGATTATAATCCCACATTTTTTTTTTTTTTTATGTTGCTCTGGCATAAAGCTAGTCAAACTACTTTTTTTTTTCTGATGTTTTTTATGGTGAAGACTAGGGAAAGGACATCTTGCCCAAATGCAGTAATCTTTAATTTTCCTTTAACAAATTTTACTCTCCTATTTTCAGGTCTTTTTGGCATTTTGCTAAAATCAGTTCCAATATTACTGTTGTTACTTTTATATTTTAACTTTTCCCATTAGCTCTCAATTTTCTAGTTTAATATACATACAGTCATCACTCAGTAGCCTTGGGGGAGTGGTTCCAGGACCTCCTGCAGATATTAAAATCCGAGGATGCTCAAGTTCCTTATATAGAATGGCATAGTATTTGCATATAAGCTATACACATCCTCTGTATACTTTAAATCATCTCTAGATTACTTAAAATACTTAATACAATGTAAATGCTATGTAAATAGCTTTAAATACAATATAATTGCCATGTAAATGGTTGCTGGCATGTGGCAAGTTCAAGTTTTGCTTTTTGAAAATTTCTGGGATTTTTTAATATTTTTAATCCATGGTTGGTTGAATCTACAGATGCAGAACCCACAGAAATAGAGGGCCAACTATATTACATATTGCTATCTCATCCATTTGATTCCTGGGTCAATTCTAACATACATACCTATGTTAATAATGAAAGCACATATGATAAATAGAAGTTTGTTTATGATCTAAAAAGTGCATCTTTACAACACATTTTATGGATTAGATATACATAAAATCTTTAAATTTAGTTTACATTGATTCCAAGATCAGTGGGCATCTGTCTAGATCAGTCTACATACATAAAAGTAGGAAGCTGAGGATAAATAATCACTACTTCAGAACTCGGGGTAGATTTCAAAAAATGATTCTTTGTTCATTATAATATATAGAAATATGTCCCTATTATTTCCCTTCTTTCCATTAGTAATGTAACTACCCAAATGTAGGTTCCTAAAATGATTGTCCATAACATTTTAAAATAGCTTCCTTTTTGAGCTTCCTGTCTCCCCAACAAATATTCCCAGTGTTTGCCAGTAGAAACCTTCCCCTCCTGCCATCAGAGAAGACAATAATAGCAGAATTATCAACAGTAATAAAAGCCAAACAACAGCAAATATCAACAGTCTTCCCCCAACATACCTAGTAGCATTTTTTCCACACTTCTATCATATATGGAGCTCAAACTAAAATCAAGTTGAAATATTTATCCTTCCCAATGCATGCCAACTTCAGTTCAGTTGTACTTTCTTTTACAATGTTCTCAGTTTCTGGAATGTCACTCTTATATTTGCCAATGCTCAGTCCTGCCCTAGATTCCGTGACTTTGGAGGAATCTAAAGTCTGGCCTTAAGCCAGGGCAGTATTTCTCATTATAGGATAAGGGGTCCCAGAAGCTAAGGAGATGCATTGAATAGGGATATCATACATCTAGACCATATAGATGCTGACAGGACAAGAGAAAGGATAAAGATACCCAAGGCCAGTTGAATTTGCTAAAGAGAAGATCACTACAATGAGATATCATCTCACACCGGTCAGAATGGCCATCATCAAAAAATCTAGAAACAATAAATGCTGGAGAGGGTGTGGAGAAAAGGGAATACTCTTGCACTGTTGGTGGGAATGTAAATTGATACAGCCACTATGGAGAACAGTATGGAGCTTCCTTAAAAAACTAAAAATAGAACTACCATATGACCCAGCAATCCCACTACTGGGCATATACCCTGAGAAAACCATAATTCAAAAAGAGTCATGTACCAAAATGTTCATTGCAGCTCTATTTACAATAGCCAGGACATGGAAGCAACCTAAGTGTCCATCATCGGATGAATGGATAAAGAAGATGTGGCACATATATACAATGGAATATTACTCAGCCATAAAAAGAAACGAAATTGAGTTATTTGTTGTGAGGTGGATGGAGTTAGAGTCTGTCATACAGAGTGAAGTAAGTCAGAAACAGAAAAACAAATACAGTATGCTAACACATATATATGGAATCTAAGGAAAAAAAAAAAAAAGGTCATGAAGAACCTAGTGGCAAGACGGGAATATAGACACAGACCTACTAGAGAATGGACTTGAGGATATGGGGAGGGGGAAGGGTAAGCTGGGACAAAGTTAGAGAGTGGCATGGACATATATACACTACCAAACGTAAAATAGATAGCTAGTGGGAAGCAACCGCATAGCACAGGGAGATCAGCTCAGTGCTTTGTGACCACCTGGAGGGGTGGGATGGGGAGGGTGGGAGGGAAGGAGATGCAAGAAGAGATATGGGAACATATGTATATGTATAACTGATTCACTTTGTTATAAAGCAGAAACTAACACACCATTGTAAAGCAATTATACTCCAATAAAGATGTTAAAAAAAAAAAGATCACTGAACTCTTGGTTTAAACAAAAATTCTAATTACACTTTACAAAAGAAAATTACTAGATAACAAATATCATTACAATGTCCACATAAACTTATTTAATCCTTACAGTATCTCTGTGCTATAGGTTTGATCATTATACTCATTGTACAGAAGAAAATGGAAACACAAAGTTTTATAAAAACTTGCCTAAGCTATACATGGATGGTCATCCAGGAAGCCTGGCTCCCTAGCAAAAACTTCTAAGTCATACGGTCACTGGAAATAAGACTTAGCACACTAGAAATATAGACCTGTTTCCTCATTTGGCAGGAGCATAAAGTAGCAGGACAAATGTATGGAAAAAAAATAGTTCACAGAAAAGAAAAGAGTACAAAATATTACACCTTCTAGAACTGAGATTTAACTTACCTATTTTGGTTTCCAAGAATTATGGCAGTCTTTTTTTCAACAGTGTGCCTGCCAACTATATAATTAGGAGAATGATTTGATAAACAAATGACTCAGCTTCCATGCTTATTCCTTTAATGGAGGGACTCCAAAGTAACTAGAATTGTACAATTTTCTGACACCTCTTTCAGCAGTTTGATTTCCTTATAGCCATTTATTCCCATGTTAACTTTTTTTAATCTCACAACTAAAATATACTCTACAAAAGTAACTGAAATATCACATAGAAGCTTTCCACATTTGCCAAAATAATACTAATAATAATACTAATAGTATTTCCCCTAGATTTATTCTGACTACTTAAGTAATTCATTTTAAAAAAGTAACTTTTAATCAAACTCCTTTGATGGCCATTGACTCAAGTCAATATATTACATAACATCAGAAATCTTTCTCTTGTGATTTCTGGATGAGAGTTAACCAAATTTTTATTTGAATGATAAAAATCGCTTTTCCAGAGAAGGATTTTCTACTCCTTTTATATTATGTCTTTATAAAACAATGCACATTTTCTGTATCTGCTTCTTTTTTTGAAATTGCAGAAGCTCCACTGTCACAGGAGATAAATTGAGGTATCTTTTAACCAGGCCCTTCTGACTTTCAGATTCTCTAAAATCTAGTTCTGATTTTGAACATATAAAATTACTTTGGCAGATAGTCACCTCACTTTTGTTTCTAGAAATATAGGTCAAGTATTTAATCATCAAACAACCACAGGCATTTAACGGCTCATACTTTTCATGATAATAGAAAACCCTAGGGTTATTTTGTAGTGGAGCAGGTTATATTACTCCTAGTTCAAGTAACTGTGAATGCTATTATATCCAGAATATTTGAATTCTTGTTGGGGAGGGGACCCTTATGTCTGAACACCCATATTGTTTGTATATTTTTGGATTTTAAACCAAACTCATAACAAATATATATATATATATTTTTATATATCTTTATTAGAGTATAATTGATTCACAATGCTGTGTTAGCTTCTGTTGTACAATAAAGTGAATCAGCCATATGTATACATATATCCCCATATGCCCTCCCTCTTGCGTCTCCCTCCCACCCTCCCTATCCCACCCCTCTAGGTGGTCACAAAGCACCCAGCTGATCTCCCTGTGCTATGCGGCTGCTTCCCACTAGCTATCTATTTTACATTTGGTAGTGTATATATGTCAATGCTTCTCTCACTTCACCCCAGCTTCCCCCTCCTACCCCCCGTGTCCTCAAGTCCATTCTCTATGTCTGTGTCTTTATTCCCGCCCGGCCACTAGGTTCATCAGTACCATTTTTTTTTTTTTTAGATTCCATATATATGTGTTAGCATAAGGTATTTGTTTTTCTCTTTCTGACTTACTTCACTATAGAACTACCATATGACCCAGCAGTCCCACTACTGGGCATATAACCTGAGAAAACCATAATTCAAAAAGAGTCATGTACCACAATGTTCACTGCAGCACTATTTACAATAGCCAGGACATAGAAGCAACCTAAATATATTGTTAATAGTTATACGAGTTTGCATCACTAAGCTCTGATTTTAGCTAGGCAGAATTCTGGATTTCTTTTTCCCCTTTTATTTCAAGCTTTTATTTATTACAAAATCAATTTGTACTGGATAAGTCATCATTAACATTGATTTGCTATTTTCTGCTACATATATTCTATTCACATGCCTTTCGGTTAAAACTTTGCTGACATAATGAAATGCATTATGTTTAATTAAAGAACTAATAGTGTTTTTCTTTTTACTGACTTGATGAATGCTTCAAATTATGATATAAAAGCTTGCCAAAAATTTTCCATTGTCAGTTTATTTTTTCTAATATGCAAGTTTGATTTGAAATGATTTTACAGAATTTACTGAGAAAATAACAAATGTTTTTGAATATTCTGTTGTGTCACAAACATTTGCTCTAATATATAAACATACATTCATATATGTCCTCCCTTTGATTGTATTCCCTCTCACTCTCCTCCTTGCTCCCTGCCTTTTGCCCCTCAATGTCCTTCTAGCTACTTAACATGAAAAGTAAAGCCTTTGGAAGAAGAAGCCCGTTATGCTCAGAAGAAATCCTCTTCTACTGGGATAGCTCCTTTTCTCACTTCCTTCAGGTCCTTATCCAAATGTCACCTCATCAGTGAAATATTCCCTGAAATTACTATTAAAATATATGCCAATAATTCACTGTCTACCTCCTTACCTTATGTTATTTTTCCTTTACAACTTTGATCACCTCCTCTGACATACTGTTATCCACAACTAGAAAACAGTCTCCACTAAAGAACAATACTGACTTTGCACTGTTCATTGCTGTATTCCCATGCCTAGGAAAAATGCCTGGAATGCAGCAGACTTGATAAATATTGGCTAAGTAAATAGATACATAGGTGATCAATCTGCTTTCTGTATCAGGAAAATAGTAGGTAAAAGAGATGATTTATATAATATCAGCAATAACCTGTTAATATCACCACTACAACCACCCCCATCACTACACTCTACCCCAAACACACACATGGATACACAGTGAGTACTTGCTGAGCTGTAGAAACTCACAGTTTTACTGGAGGACCTAACAGTGGAGAATACAAGATGTTGGACAGGGCTTGGCGTACGTTTTCCTGGGAACCTGAGGTTTAGCAGAGGAAACTCAGCTCAGTGCTCTTTGAATACCTAGATGGGTGGGATGGCAGGGATGGGAGAGAGGTCCAAGAGGGAGAGGATATATGTATACATATAGCTGACTCACTTCGTTGTACAGCAGAAACTAACACAATATTGTCAAGCTATTATACTCCAATGGAAAAGAAAAAAAGAATGGTGAGCAGATAGAAACTTGGAGTTGAGTGCTTGCTCTTTTCATGGGGGATTATGAAGGCAGTAGGGGTTCACTGGAGTTGCCTGTGATGTGAAGGGCAGAGAAGCAGTGGTATAGGACAGTGTCCATGTAGTGTGGGAAGAATGAGTGAAGTTCCTATGAGTAAAATGGGTTGCCTCCAGAAGATGGCATGGCCTGAACCGCCCTGAAGGGAATTTTCTCAATAGGGCAAGAGGGTCTGTAAAATGGCAATTAGATGTGAAATGGAAAGTTTTACATTGGAGTGGAGGGGACTTGGAGATATCTGAAAGTAAGTTGTTATTGCCATAGAGAAATATTCTAATTGTAAATAAATGGAAGGCTATGGGATCTGTCCATGGTCCTGTCAAGGGAAAGGTCACTGATATGACAGAACACGTGTGCAAGGAAGTGATGGGAGAAAAATAAAGTCATTGAGATCTTCTGGATTTGAACAAATTCAATAAATTCTTTTTATATGTATGTTACATACCTTGAATCAAAAAACATTTGAGTCTGAAATTTCTTTTAAAAAAGGCAAGACAAGCAAATATCAAAGAAAAGAGCAAGATCCACTTATACACACACACAAACACACTGGCCTTTGGAAAGCAAAAATCTGATACTTAAAAGATTTTTAGATTTATTCACATCACTGAATGAACTATTTTAAGTGAAAGTGTATAAAAGAGCATTTGGAATTAGCTGTCACTATCATGAATAAGAACCAAATTATGTTTGACAATCAAAGTTTCAGCTGCATAGTGATCTTGAGTGATTATTATAATTAAAAGCAAATGAACAATGTTAACTTCACTAACACAGTGTTTGTTCAAATGAATCACTTCTATATTGATGTGACATGTCATAGATACACTGCAATTAGAACATTTAGTCCTTGATAAGGTTGATGGAAGACTTTTCAACAGTGAAGTAATTATTTTAAGGAAAATTCTCCATTTAAAAACAGAAAAAAATAAAGCTCTAAAATAGACCTTCTAAAATAACTTCTTAAAAAAAAATCAGATCTTTTCTTTTTGCTTAAATCAGACTCTGTAGTAAACTAAGAAATAAATATCAGACATATAATTATTTATAGCTCCTTAAATAACTATAACAAATCATAAGTTGTTATAAAGTGGGAGAATTATTTACTACCATAATCTAAAAATATACTCAAGCTACTGTATATATCTATATGATTATGGTGGTGTCAGTAGAAGAGACATATTTTATACATGAGTTTTACTGAGCTATAGTTATGGGGTTAGTTAAACATTTTTTTTCAAATATATTAAGAATACATGTTGAGTTGTATTTAGTAAGTTTAATTATTAGAAAATGATCTCTGTGACTATGCATCACTACTTATATTTAAATTTTTTTCATCTATTTTATAATTATTTTTAGTAGATTCTACTTCCACAGATGGAAATGAAAAACTAGAAACATTACATGATTTATACTGTTAGATGTTAGTCTTAAGGCAGTTGTTTCAATAAGAAAACAACATAGTGAATCTCTGTATCTTTATTTTTTTAACCACTCATTTAATTTCCATATTCAATGCACAGAAAGTTAAATTTACCAAACACATATGCATGTTTATTTTTTGATACTAAATTAATCTAGAAATTTTATCTCTAAAACATCTAATATGTAAAGGCACTGTAATAAATGCTTTGGATAATACAAAATTATTGATTCTGGAATGATTCCCCAATAAACTTATAATATCAGTGGAGAGACAAGTTATCCACTTACCAAATTAAGAAAAAACAATATAAATAATGCCCTATGAAAATATGTGAAGTTCCAAAAGTAAGGTAGTGATATTATATTTGTGAATACACTTATGAAGAGATAGTACAAATATTTCCAATGTAGTAAAATAATTTTTTTTTTTTCCTTAAGACCTCCTTGGAAGGTGTACCTTCTTTAAGTGCCACTCCTCCCCCGAGATGCATCTGGTCACCATTATTTACTGTCTTGTCAAATCATTTATACTATCTCTCTTCTGAATATTCAAACTTCCTCATCACTAACCATTTGATGGTTTCCCTGGAGCCTGAGACTCTGCATGTCAAAAAATAAACACATAAAATAAATATTTTCTTCCTTCTGCACCCTCTCTAGCCACCACCATCTATCTCGTCTTACCTCCTCAAAGAGTATTTTACTTTTATATACGTAGCTCTAACTCCACATTTACTATTTAACTACTCTGGCTCCTGGCCTCAGAAACCACTGAAACTCTTCTGTCTAAATTTACTACCTACTTTATCAACCTGATCAACTTTAACACTTGATGCCTTTATATTCTCTCCCACCTCTTTAATGTTCGCCGATGCATCCACTCTCAGCCATTCTCCTGATTTTAACTGAACTACATTCACCACACCACACTCTTCTTCACTAACTTCCTCTAAGAGCTTTAAACTATTCTATTCAAATCACTGGCTAAACGTAAGCAATTGTCAAGGTCTCACTCACTCCAATCCTCCCAGTGCAACTGTTCTTTTACTCATTTATTTTTCTCATTTGTAATCTCTTGACCAAGCTACTTTCTCCATATATACCAGATCCTCCCATTTTCACCTCTTTTTTCATCCAAATCAATCCCTTAATTGGTGAGATCCAAGCCCACTTTTGACAATATAATCAACATACTGGTTTTCCTTTGTCCTTCCTCTCCCTTGCATGACCCTTGGTGTCATCACAGATCTATTTACATCTATGCCTCTTACATGTAAGCTTTATATGATAATTTATAAAAATCACACAAATTCAGAGAGGATCCACTTGCAAATTTATGTTTTCTCGCATCAACTTGGCTCTCAAAACTATGCTGAAAATTCTATTTCCCTAGACAGCTTTCCTACCAATTGTTCTCAGTATTTATCTCAGCATTCTTCTACTTTCCACAATGTCCTAATCCACCCTGTACTCACACATGACCAGCACATGACGTAGCTCCTACTTCATACAGACAAGTCATTTGTTTGCAAGAATCAATCCTCACCCAACTCACACAAATTTGTGTCTATCCTCATCTTTGTTTTCCCCACCCCATATTCTATCTAAAATGGTTATTCTACTAGATTAAAAATCATTTTTATTCACATCTCAGAAATCTAAAAGAACATTTTTTTTTTCCCTTTCCTGTAAGTTCAGCTTCTCCTCCACTAGCCTCTTCTTCTCAGTGTTTAAACACATTCAGACCTCTTCCATCGAATGTAGCAAGCAAACAGGGTGTTCTGAGTCTTATTTTCCTCCACAATTTTTTCTTTCTCTGCCACAGGCATCGCTCCTTGCATTTTATTCCCAGTTTGTTCCTCAACCCATTGCAGTCTGACTAAATATCCTTACCATTCAGTTGGCATTGCTTTTCTAAGACCATCAAAATAATTTCTTTATGCTAAATCCAGTGTGTATCAAGACATGTCCTGGCTTTCTGCAATGTCTGAGAGTATTGACCTAATTTTGTTATTGGAAATAATCCGTCTTTCGCTCAATGTCAAAATTTGTGCTTTGCTTCACTTTTCTTGTACCTTTTGGTAATTTCTTATTGACTTCTTAAATTCACCTTTTTACTAACCCTGTCTCCTGCTCTTGCCATGTCACACCACCTGTCTGCTTCTCCCAGAACATTTCTTTTGGCTAGAAATTTTTGTTTTCAAAGTAGAAGAAAAGTACTGGGTGGCCCGTGGTGAATTTAATGGCTTTGGCTGCTTTCAAAATCCTCTTCTTGAAAGAAGAGTGGATACCAGTCTTTCTCATTAGCTGTATAGTCACAGTTTTTCATGTAAGACATGTACTTAAGGCAGCTTAAGTTAGGTCAGTTCATGTTTATGTAGGGTTCCAAGCCTAGACTGATAAACTGTCTGATTGTTAGTTGATCAATATTCTTTTTTTCCTCAAATATAGATGTCTTTTATATATCTTTTTTTTTTTTTTTTTTTTTTTTTTGCCATATGAGGATGTCCATGGAATGGGAACATGGTAGAGAATAAACCTGGGACATATTAACAAGGCTGTGAAGACACTGAAACTCTAACTTTATGTCTAAGCTTATAAAATCAGATTGTTAAGAAGTTAGACTAGAATTTAGAATCACATGGGGTTTGCAGAATAACAAGAAAAAGGTTCTTATTATTGCATTGTGGACTTCACATCAACCTCATCTAGGCAATTTATTGCTCTATCTCATTGAATATTCTCAATCATCACTAAGCCCCAAAACCCTAACTAATTATATGCTGATTATGACTGGCACCTTGAAAAGATCTGCTTTCCAGGCTCTTCCATTTAAGACCATGGGTTATTTCAGCTAGAAGACAAGTCTGGGAAGTCTATAATGTTTGCTCTATTTTGATACTTCTCAATACCATTAAAAAAATAAATCTGGGGCTTCCCTGGTGGTGCAGTGGTTAAGAATCTGCCTGCCAATGCAGGGGACATGGGTTTGAGCCCTGGTCTGGGAAGATTCCACATGCCGCGGAGCGACCAAGCCCGTGAGCCACAACTACTGAGCCTGCGCGTCTGGAGCCTGTGCTCCGCAACGGTAGAGGCCGCGATGGTGAGAGGCCCGCGCACCGCAATGAAGAGTGGCCCCGCTCGCCTCAACTGGAGAAAGCCCTCGCACAGAAACGAAGACCCAACACAGCCAAAAATATAAATAAATAAATAAATAAATTTATTAAAAATAAATAAATAAATAAATCTGTATTTTGGTCACGTAGTTTTTTTTAGAATTATTCTTTATCATTAAAATAATTATTTTCTATTTCTGTATCTATATATTATTTCCTATCAATAATACACAAAACTGATTTACCAACAGTTACATTTATAGCATTTTCATTTTTAATTCACTAAAAATTTTTATCTTTTATTTTCTCTCCAATTGTGTTTTCTTTGGACAAGATTTTTTTTTTCTGTCTTAGTTATGTATATTTTTGTGTGGTTGTATTTCTGGGCAAGAGGCCTAGTTGTTATAAATTTTGTTTTTTTCCTCACATAGTGTCCCAGATTCTGTTTTGAGAGAAGCCTTGTAAATTAATAATATGATTACAGTGTTACTTCCATTATTTATTTTCTGTAGAATTTAGCACATTAAGGTATATTATTTGCAGTAGTTAGCCCTGAACAAGGACACAGTTTGATTAATTTCCAGGGACTGGAGTTATTAGCATCTATTTCTTTTCTTTAGTATATCAGTCATATCCCTAATATCTTTTAGGAATATGAAATAGAACTGTTAAGTTTTTCTAAATTTATTAGGGATTAAAGTTCTTTATGATCCAGGTGGCATGATGTTCCATTCATTAGAAATAATACTTTATTTTCACTTGTCTTCTAATAATTGTATGTGCATAATAGAAAGTTCTTTGTGGAACAGTGTGGGACACAGATAGATCCAAGACACTAGGAATCAGGGCCTCTGAGATACAGTTCTTCATCATTCACTAAGGTGTTGAAAAACTTAGAGGAATAGAACAGTTGACTCTGGGCTATAAAATATTGGTAACAATTTAAAATACATTCTCAAAATCAAATGTCCCCGATCCTTTTAACACTCAATCCAAAAGTGATTTGATTTGATATCTCTACTTCTGGGATGAGAAAAGCTGGAACTCCTAACATTGGAATTTATTATTGTCTAAACCATCTAGCTGGTAACAAAAATAAACTCTAGTTTTCCATGACTTACAACCATCTTATTAAACCCAGTAATGTACTTAGTTATTACTAGATCTTTCTTGATATGCTCACATGCCATATCAATGAATATACCTTCATTTCATATATGTATGGATTATTTATTATTATTTTATTGGTGAGATTATGTTTTAACCATTTTCTCCTTGATCCTTTAGATTTATTCAATTTAATAAAGTGAGTTTGATCATTTCAAGTGTTCTGGGAATTAACTGCCTTATTTTCTATTACACATAGTTGACCTGGAATCTAACAAAGCAAAGGTTATCAAAATTCATCTCATTTCTCTTAACAAATAGAGGAAAAAATAATTAGTCTTAGCAGTCAAAAGCTTTCTTGAGACATTATCCTGATGATACGAATGTGATAAAAATGTACCCAGAGAAGGAAAAAGAAGAGGAAAAAATACGGATGTTAAAACACTGTCACTCATGTGAAATCATTGTTCAATGCACTGAGCAAGAGATCTGTGGATCAACAAGTGATCTGGGTTTGTGCTCAGATGTTCTTGACATTGGTAGTTATGATAGTGAATTCCATTCATCTGTGGCCACTGCAGTCATGTGTTGAAGGCTCCTTTATGTAAAAAATCTCACCTGTATACAAAACTTAAAATCAAAATTGTATAACAAGTGATGAATTTTTAAATTGAATAACCTAAAAAAAATATATCAAAATTGAACTTTAGGGGGGTTAGGGCCCCTAGTGGTAACTGAGTGATGAAAATTCAGTGAAATTGATAAATGGTGAAAAAGTCAGTTCACGTTACTTTAGAAATCACTTGATAATGCCATCAATGTATAAATTTTGAAATAAGGCCTAGAGAAATTATATAGTCTGCAAAGATTAAAATGCTGCATGAGAGCAGAAAGAGTTGTTCTGATTTCCAGATAATGCTTGAGAATAAATAAAAATATTTTGGCTTATTTGTTTATTTCAAATTAAGACAAGAAAACAGTTTTCAACATCATAATTTAATATATTTATGACTATATTTAAAAAATTAAAATTATAGTCATAGAAGTAACTTTTTAAGCCACATCGATAGATTTCTGTTTTTAAAACTGAACGGGTGCGAGAATGTAAATGGAAAAATAGTAATATATTAGCTTTATAAAAATAAACATTTAAACTCTTCTAAAAGTTTGTTTTGCCAAACATAAACACAAGAAATTTGCTGTCCTTAAGACTAAATAGCAAAACAAACAAGGCAATTCTGAAATGATTTTATTAAAATACATGAAAGGGTCTTTCATCTCTCATTTCTTTTTTTTTCTTTTTAATAAAGAAGGCTCTATTAGTGCCCTTCGCATGCAGACCGGGACTAGGAGAAGAAGGCATTTTGAGGATTAAATCTGATGATTTTTCTTACTGTCGTAAATGATCTATATGTTTCATTACTTTATGAACTTAAATCCTCAGGCAATGGGTTCTTAAAGAGAGTTTAAGTCAAACCTACATATTTGAAATAAACATAACTATGTTACAAATGTATCTATGATATGTTGAAATGATAAAGAAACAAAATCAGTGTCTCATTAACTTTAAATTACAGTTATTTGGTTTTGTCAAAACGCCATTAAAGTTATATTTTGTTAGTTTAGAATACGCACACAAAATTATTTTGAGGTTGTCTATGCTTTGAGTAATTTCAACAGTTCTGGACTCACTGCTGTTTTTACCATCAAGAGTCCATTTTTTTCCCTTTATAAGTCACCATGCCAAATATGAGGTACAGTTGATACTTGCACACTGCAGGGGTTGGGGCGCTGACCTTCTGCACAGTCAAAAATCTGCTTATAACTTTATATTCCAGCCCTCTGAATGCACAGTTTCACACCTGTGGATTCAACCAACTGACTGTGGATTGTGTAGTACTGTAGTACTGTATTACTGAAAAAAATCTGCATATAAGTATTGCTTCATCTGAAGCAAAAGGACATCTATAAACTATGAACAATCATCATACATAATGGTGAAAGACACATGTTTTCCTTTTACCCCAAGATAAGGAAATATACAAGGATATCTATTCTCATCAATTCATTCAGTATTGTACAGGATGTTCTTGCCAGTGAAATGAAGGAAGAAAAAGAATAAGGGGCAACCAAATTAGAAAGGAAGAGTATAAGGTATTTCTTTACAGATAAAATGATCATCTATGTAGAAAACCTGATTGAAACTATAAAAAGTTAATATACTTAGATTAAGATTGTAAGGTATTAAGATTAAGATAGTAAGATTGCAAGTTATGAAATCAAATACAAAGAAAATCAATTTGTATACTATCACCAAAGAATCAGAAAATTAAATTAAATCATATTGTCAATTATGACAAAACAAAAAATATGAAGCACTTAAGATAAGTCTGACAAAATATATGAAATACCTGCAAAACAAAACTATAAAACAAAGACAAGGATAATAAAAGTAGACCTAAATAAAATGAAAGAAACACCGTTCAAGGGTCAGAAGATGTAATACTTTCAAGATGTCTATTCTCCACAAATTCATTCACAGAATCAACATCATTCCAATTGAAATCCCAGTAAACTTTTTCATTGAAACTGACAAATTAGAAGGAAAATTCACATGGAAATGAAAAAAAAAAAAAAAAAAGCCTAGAATAGCCAAATCAATAATTAAAAAATGAGCAAAGTAAGAAACCTTTCTGATTTGAAGACTTATTGTAAACCTACAGTAAAAAAAAAGAAAATGTAGTTCTGGCATAAAAATATACAAATAGATCAATGACACATCATAGAGATCCTAGAAATAGGTCCAATCATATATAGGCAACTGATTTTTGAAAAGGGGCATAATATAATTATTAGAAACAGGCTAGTCCTTGCAACAAATGATACTAGGAAAACATTGTGCCTACACCTTGCACCATATACCAAAATCAACTCAAAGTGGATCACAACCTAAATAGAAAAAAATACCCTAAATCGCTTAGAATAAAACATAAGATAAAAAGTTTGTGACTTTGGATGACACAAAGATGTATAAGATATGACATTAAAAGTATACAATCTATATCTATATCTACCTATTTACCAACTTATATGAAATATATGATAAGAGAATAAAAAGACAAATGACAAAAGGATTAATTATTTGCAAAACATTTTTACTGCAAATAATTTGTATTCAGAACATGTACAGAAATCTCAGACTCCATGATAAGGGAATAGGCTAATAAAAACTAGGAAAATATTTAAACAAAAATTTCATCATGAAGGTATGTGGAAGGATTTCATAAACCATGCCTGTGTAGTGAAACCACCATTAAAATCCAAAAGGAGGGCTTTCAGTGAGCTTTCAGGTTGGTGAAGCAGAATTCCTCCAAGGGCCACAGTGCTGAATTCCAAACTTCAAGAGGACGGAAGTTTCTTTGTTCTTGACCTCACCGTATGAATCTCTTCATCTGGCTGTTGGTTTGTGTGCTTTAATATCCTTGGTAATAAACCACTCATCTTCCTTGTGGCTGACAGGGTCTTGGTGCTCTGGCCTCGTGTCAGGCCTGAGCCTCTGAGGTGGGAGAGCCAAGTTCAGGACATTGGTCCACCAGAGACCTCCCAACCCCACGTAATATCAATCAGGGAGAGCTCTCCCAGAGATCTCCATCTCAAAACTAAGACCCAGCTCCACGCAACAGCCAGCAAGCTCCAGTGCTGGACGCCCCATGAAAAACAACTAGTAAGACAGGAACACAATCCTACCCATTGGCAGAGAGGCTGCCTAAAATCATAATAAGGTCACAGACACCCCGAAACACACCACCGGACACAGCCCTGCCTACCAGAAAGACGAGATCCAGCCCCACCTACCAGAACACAGTCACCAGTCACCTCCACCAGGAAGCCTACATAAGCCACTGAATCAGCCTCACCCACTGGGGGCAGACACCAAAAAAAACGGGAACTACGAACTTCCAGGCTCTGAAAAGGCAACCCCAAACACAGGAAGTTAAGCAAAATGGGAACACAGAGAAATACGCAGCAGATGAAGGAGCAAGGTAAAAACCCACCAGACCAAACAAATGAAGAGGAAATAGGCAGTCTACCTGAAAAAGAATTCAGAGTAATGATAGTAAAGAGGATCCAAAATCTTGGAAATAGAATGGAGAAAATACAAGAAACGTTTAACAAGGACCTAGAAGAACTAGAGAGCAAACAAACAATGATGAACAACACAATAAATGAAATAAAAATTCTCTAGAAGGAATCAATAGCAGAATAACTGAGGCAGAAGAACAGATAAGTGACCTGAAAGATAAAATAGTGGAAATAAATACCACAGAGCAGAATAAAGAAAAAAGAATGAAAAGAATTGAGGACAGTCTCAGAGACCTCTGGGACAACATTAAAGGAACCAACATTCGAATTATAGAGGTTGCAAAGAAGAAGAGAAAAAGAAAGGGACTGAGAAAATATTTGAAGAGATTGTAGTTGAAAACTTCCCTAACATGGGAAAGGAAATAATCAAGTCCAGGAAGCACAGAGAGTCCCATCCAGCATAAATCCAAGGGGAAATATGCCAAGACACATGTTAATCAAACTATCAAAAATTAAATACAAAGAAAAAATATTAAAAGCAGCAAGGGAAAAGCAACAAATAACATACAAGTGAATCCCCATAAGGTTAATAGCTGATCTTTCTGTAGAAGCTTCGCAAGCCAGAAGGGACTGGCAGGACATATTTAAAGTGATGAAAGGGAAAAACCTACAACCAAGATTACTCTACCCAGCAAGGATCTCATTCAGATTTGACGGAGAAATTAAAACCTGTACAGACAAGCAAAAGTTAAAAGAATTCAGCACCACCAAACCAGCTTTACAACACATGCTAAAGGAACTTCTCTAGGCAGGAAACACAAGAGAAGGAAAAGAACTACAAAAACAAACCCAAAACAATTTAAAAAATGGTAATAGGAACATACATATTGATAACTACCTTAAAAGTAAATGGAATAAATGTTCCAACCAAAAGACACAGACTGGCTGAATGGAAACAAAAACAAGACCCATATATATGCTGTCTACAAGAGACCCACTTCAGACCTAGGGAAAAATACAGACTGCAAGTGAGGGGGGGATGGAAAAAAATATTCCATGCAAATGGAAATCAAAAGAAAGCTGGAGTAGCAATTCTCATATCAGACAAAATAGACCATAAAATAAAGACTATTATAAGTGACAAAGAAGGACACTACATAATAATCAAGGGATCAATCCAAGAAGAAGATATAACAATTGTAAATATTTATGCACCCAACATAGGAGCACCTCAATACATAAGGCAAATGCTAACAGCCATAAAAGGGGAAATTGACAGGAACACAATCATAGTAGGGGACTTTAACACCCCACTTTCACCAATGGACAGATCATCCAAAATGAAAATAAATAAGGGAACAAGCTGAAATGACACATTAAACAAGATGAACTTAACTGATATTTATAGGGCATTCCATCTTAAAACAACAGAATACACTTTCTTTTCAAGTGCTCATGGAAGATCCTCCAGGATAGATCATATCTTGGGTCACAAGTCAAGCCTTGGTAAATTTAAGAAAATTGAAATCATATCAAGTATCTTTTCCGACCATAACATTATTAGACTAGATATCAATTACAGGGAAAAAACTGTAAAATAGAAACACATGGAGGCTAAACAATACACTACTCAATAACCAAGAGATCACTGAAGAAATCAAAAAGGAAATCAAAAAATACCTAGAAAGAAATGACAATGAAAACACAATGACACAAAACCTATGGGATGCAGCAAAAGCAGTTCTAAGAGGGAAGTTTATAGAGATACAATCCTACCTCAAGAAACAAGAAACATCTCAAATAAACCACCTAACCTTACACCTAAAGCAATTAGAGAAAGAAGAACAAAAAAAAACCCCAAAGTTAGCAAAAGGAAAGAAATCATAAATATCAGATCAGAAATACATGAAAAAGAAATGAAGAAAACAATAGAAAAGATCAATAAAACTAAACACTGGTTCTTTCAGAATTAACAAAATTGATAAACCATTAGCCAGACTCATCAAGAAAAAAAGGGAGAAGACTCAAATCAACAGAATTAGAAATGAAAAAGGAGAAATAACAAATGACACTGAAGAAATACAAAGAATCATGAGGGATTGCTACAAGCAACTATATGCCAATAAAATGGACAACCTGGAAGAATAGGACAAATTCTTAGAAATGCACCACCTTCCGAGACTGAACCAGGAGGAAATAGAAAATATGAACAGACCAATCATAAGCACTGCAATTGAAACTGTGATTAAAAATCTTCCAACAAACAAAAGCCCAATATCAGATGATTTCACAGGCGAATTCTATCAAACATTTAGAGAAGAGCTAACACCTATCCTTCTCAAGCTCTTGCAAAATATAGCAGAGGAAGGAACATTCCCAAACTCATTCTACGAGGCCAGCATCACCCTGATACCAAAACCAGACAAAGATGTCACAAAAAAATAAAACTACAGACCAATATCACTGATGAACATAGATGCAAAAATCCTCAACAAAGTACTGGCAAGTCCATTCAGCCAGCAAACAGAATCCACCAGCACATTAAAAGGATCATACACCATGATCAAGTGGGGTTTATCACAGGAATGCAGGATTCTACAACATATGCAAATCAATCAATGTGATACACCATATTAAAAAACTGAAGGATAAAAACCATATGATCATCTCAATAGAGGCAGAAAGAGCTTTTGACAATATTCAACACCCATTTATGATAAAAACCCTCCAGAAAGTAGGCCATAGAGGGAAGCTCCCTCAACATAATGAAGGCCATATATGACAAACCCACAGCCAACATCGTTCTCAATGGTGAAAAACTGAAACCATTTTCTCTAAAATCAGGAACAAGACACGGATGTCCACTCTCACCACCATTACTCAACATAGTTTTGGAAGTTTTAGCCACAGCAATCAGAGAAGACAAAGAAATAAAAGGAATCCAAATTGGAAAAAAAGAAGTAACGCTGTCACTGTTTGCAGATGACATGATACTATACATAGAGAATCTTAAAGATGCTACCAGAAATCTGCTAGAGCTAATCAATGAACTTGGTAAAGTAGCAGGATACAAAATTAATGCACAGAAATCTCTTTCATTCCTATAAACTAATGATGAAAAATCTGAAAGAGAAATAAAGGAAACACTCCCATTTACCACTGCAACAAAAAGAATAAATTACCTAGGAATAAATCTACCTAAGGAGACAAAAGACCTGTATGCAGTAAACTATAAGACACTGATGAAAAAAATTAAAGATGATACAAATAGATGGAGAGATATACCATGGTCTTGGATTGGAAGAATCAACATTGTGAAAATGACTATACTACCCAAAGCAATCTACAGATTCAATGCAATCCCTATCACACTATCAAAGGCATTTTTTACAGAACTAGAACAAAAAATTTCATAATTTGTATGGAAACACAAAAGACCCCAAATAGCCAAAGCAATCTTGAGAAGGAAAAAGAGTTGGAGGAATCAGGCTCCCTGACTTTAGACTATAGTACAAAGCTACAGTAATCAAGACAGTATGGTACTGGCACAAAAAGAGACATATAGACCACTGAAACAGGATAGATAGCCCAGAGATAAACCCATGCACATACAGTTACCTTATCTTTGATAAAGGAAGCAAGAGTATACAATGGAGAAAAGACAGCTTCTTCAATAAGTGGTGCTGGGAAAACTGGACAGTTACATATAAAAGAATGAAATTAGAACACTCCCTAACACCATACACAAAAATAAACTCAAAATGGATTAAAGACCTAAATGTAAGGCCAGACACCATCAAACTCTTAGAGGAAAATATAGGCAGAACACTCTATGACATAAATCACAGCAAGATCCTTTTTGACCCACCCCCTAGAGAAATGGAAATAAAAACAAAAATAAACAAATGGGACCTAATGAAACTTAAAAGCTTTTGCACAGCAAAGGAAACCATAAACAAGACAAAAAGACAACCCTCAGAATGGGAGAAAATATTTGCAAATGAATCAACTAACAAAGGATTAATCTCCAAAATATACAAGCAGCTCATGCAGCTCAATTTTAAAAAAACAAACAACCCAATCCAAGAATGGGCAGAAGATCTAAGTAGACTTTTCTCCAAAGAACGTATACAGGTTGCCAACAAACACATGAAAGGATGCTCAACATCACTAATCATTAGAGAAATGTGAATTAAAACCACAATGAGGTATCACCTCACACCAGTCAGAATGGCCATCATCATAAAAATCTACAAACAATAAATGCTGGAGAGGGTGTGGAGAAAGGGAACCCTCTTGCGTTGTTGGTGGGAATATAAATTGTTACAGCCACTATGGAGAACAGTATGGAGGTCCCTTAAAAAACTAAAAATAGAACTACCATATGACCCAGCAATCTCACTACTGGGCATATACCCTGAGAAAACCATAATTCAAAAAGAGACATGCACCACAATGTTCATTGCAGCACTATTTACAATAGCCAGGACATGGAAGCAACCTAGGTGTCCACAGACAGATTAATGGATAAAGAAGATGTGGCACATATAAATACAATGGAATATTACTCAGCCATAAAAAGAAACGAAATTGAGTTATTTGTAGTGAGGTGGATGGACCTAGAGTCTGTCATACAGAGTGAAGTAAGTCAGAAACAGAAAAACAAATACCATATGCTAACACCTATATATGGAATCTAAAAAAAAAAAAAAATGGTTCTGATGAACCTAGGGTCAGGACAGGAATAAAGACGCAGATGTAGGGAATGGAGTTGAGGACACAGGAATGGGGAAGGGTAAGCTGGGATGAAGTGAGAGAGAAGCACTGACATATATACACTACCAAATGTAAAACAGATAGCTAGTGGGAACCAGCTATATAGCACAGGGAGATTAGCTCGGTGCTTTGTGACCACCTAGAGGGGTGGGATAGGAAGGGTGGGAGGGAGACGCAGGAAGGAGGGGATATGGGGATATACGTATACATATAGCTGATTAACCTTGTTATACAGCAGAAACTAACACAACGTTTAAAACAATTATACTCCAATAAAGATGTTATAAAAAAAAGTAGAAAATATGTGGAAGCAAATAAGCACCCAAAAATATGCTCAACAACCTTATTCATGAGGGAAATGCAAAATAAAACAACAAAATATTTCTTCCACCCTATTAAAATAGCTAAAACCAAAAAGATCCATCATACCAAGCATAGACAAGAAGAAACTTAAACTCTCAAACACTGGTGGTGGGAATGTAAAATTGTACAATCACTTTGCAAGACTAAACATACATTTATCATATAATGTAGCCATTCCACCCCTTTGCATTCACTCAAGAGAAAATAAAATATATTTTCGTACAAAGAGTGTGAATGATGTTCCTATCCACTTCATTTGCCTTAGCCAATATTTGGAGACAAACCATATGTCTCTCAACAGATGAGTGGTAATATAAAACTGGTATATCCATAGATGGAATACTACTTGGCAATAAAAAAATTAGACTGTTCATAAATGCTCCAATATGGATAAATCTAAAGATAATTATGCTTAATGAAATAAGTTAGACAAAAACAGTACATATTATATCATTCTATTTTGAAAAGTTCTAGAACATATAAAGTAATCTATAATACCAGATAAAAAGATGGAAAGGCAGAGATGCTATAAAAAGGCGGTTACCCAAAGGAAAGAGGAAATTTTTCCAAATACTGGTAACGTCAGCTGCCTTGATTATGCTGATAACTTCACAGTATGTATTTATTTCAAATCATATCAAATTTTATAGGCTAAACAGGTGTAACTTTTAATATCATTTGTACCTCAACAATGTAGTTAAAATTATTTATAAGTTAGAATATGAATATATTTAAAAATCCTCCAAATATATCTTCCCATCATCCTCGCTTATGTTATTGTTTAAGGTCTCCCTAGATCTGGGTCTTAAGAAATTGATACCTGGCGAAAATGATGTTCACGTGTTATTAGTTAAACATGTGTTAAGGGAAAAAAATAGACAATATGGACTTCCTGAAAGGAGAATTTATGATGTTAATTAGGCTTAATTAAAGTGGCAAAATATATGTATTAGAAGAGCAAACATCATTCGTGTATTTTAAATATAAATTTGAATACAAAAAGAGAAAAAAAGACAGCAGTATCATAATTACTAATACCAAAGAAAAAACAAAATAATTGTATGTACCCAAATGCGGATTCAATTTGTTAGATTTTTAAGACAATGCATTATGCTTTTATTTTACCATGAAAACTAAAAAAAAGGAAAAAAAAAAGCAGCAGTTAACTTAAAATGTATAAGTTGGCAATGAGAGAAATGTCTCAACATGATTTTGGATTCAATTTATGTGTAAGAATCAATTGAGTCAGTATATATGGAAGTTCCTTACATGCTGAAAATAGTGCCTGTGGACAAATTTATTTTCTGTATTACTCTGAAGAATGCTTCACACATAGGTGTTTAAAAATGGTTATTACTAGACTTGATAGATCACTAACTCTATAAATGAATCTGAAATTTTGGATAATTTTCTTCCATTTTAAACTGATTGCTTGAAGATTTGCTAAGTAGGTAGCTATCTTTGAATTTACAAGTTCAGATGCAATTTAAAATATGGTAAGTTCTAAAGCAAAATACTAACAATAGTCTCTAATTATACTCTTTTCTACTTGGACCCATTTTAACATCTGTACAGCTACATTAAATCCATGCTGTCTTCCATTCCTGGAGGCTCCATCCAGTGAGGGCTAAGGATATGTAATCTAATAAGGGCTCAGTAAGCTAATGAATTATTTTCAGATGCTGATTTCTATTTTGTGCTGCTTGTTTGCAAAAGAAAGATCTATTGCATACTACCTTAAGAATAGAAAACTATTTCTGTAGAAGTTTAATGACATAGAAAACACAAAGTTGAGAGAGAGGAATTACAGAAAGATTTACATAGTTAATCAAACAGAGATTGGAAATCAGTATGTTTTTCTCCTTTTTCCCTTTATGTAAATAAATTACCAATCAAATTAGAACGCTTTCTGAATATTTTATTTATACTTTTTTTAAAAATCTGAAGAAAATGTTATTACATATGCACTCTAGCTTTGGGTGATAGATGATGACAAAAAATGTTAAATAGAGATATCTTTACTGAGATATTTATATGTGTCAGGGATTGTTTTATTAACTGCTCAAAACAAACTTTGTTGTTTTCTCATTTGTTTCTGTAGATGATAACATTCAGGTGTAATTTTCTCAATCTTAATATCTAACAAGTGTCAGAACTGAGATTTGAACCCAGGTCTCAGGTTTCTCTGCCCCCAGATTCCATGTTTAAGTGTACATTCATAGCATTATGTCTGTCCAAAAAGTGGAGTGCCTGACCATGGTGTAAATGTGTGAAGTGTGCTGAGAGAGATTTTAGGGACAAAGACTTACAGGTGCTTTGATGGCAAAAATGAGATCCTATCTCCAAAAAATAATAATTCCTAACTCCCCAGAGGCAAGTTTACATATTTTTTTAAATATATAAATCATGATTATTTAGAAGCACTGTTTAAACTCTCAATAAATACTTGTTATCAAAATCTGATATCTAAAGCAGAAATAGAGACACAGATGTAGAGAACAAATTTATGGATACCAAGGGGGGGTGATGAATTGGGAGATTGGGATTTACATATATACACTACTATGTATAAACTAGATAACTAATGAGAACCTAATATATAGCAGAAGGAACTCATTCCTCTGTGGTGACCTAAATGGAAAGGAAATCTAAAGAAAGAGGGGATATATGTATACATATAACTGATTCACTTTGCTGTACAGCAGAAAGTAACACAACATTGTAAAGCAACTATGCTCCAATAAAAATTAAGAAAAAAATCTGATATTTGAAAGATTAGTCAGGAAGAAGTTGAGGAAATGAAAGAGACAGATTTAGTCAAGGATACACTCCATATGCTAGAACTTTGTCTCAATGCAATCCCTAATTGCAAAGTTAACAAATAAATCTAGTTCCTGTTTGGACCAATTCCCAGCATTAAAACTATATCAAGAAATATTGGTGGACAATCACACTGCATCCATAATCTGGATTTGACAATTATGAACATTTTGGCATATATGTTTTACCTCCATATTTTGATGAACTCTTTCATCACAAATCCCATATATGAAAAAAGTCCTTCTAAATAGTTTAGCATGAGGTGTTAAAAAAAAAGATATTTTCTTACAAAATGGTAAGTATGATACCATTATTATAGTTAATAAAATGATCAGTTATTCTGTATCATCTAGCATCCTAAATAGAAATATCTCTGTCTCCAGCTGTATTTTTACATTTTTGTTGTTCTAAACAGAATTCTGAGTCCAAAAATTAAACTTGATTGAGATATTCTTTTAATCTTTTAAGAAAATACAATTTAACATTAAGCAAGTAACTTAAATCAGAACTCTTAAATGAAATAAATATATCACTACAATAAACTCAGTAAGTATGTTTATCACTGTTACCTGAACCAGTGAAACTTTATAACAGAAAGGCCCCAGTTCAAGGATTGGGTCCTGGCAACCACAAATCCACTCCCACTCCTAATTATCAAATAATGATCCTAAGGTCCAGAAAGGGTACATTAATTACTCAAGATCACACAGCTAACAAGTTTCAAAAAGAAGAGCTTCCAGTAAGGCTTGGACCTCTGGACTCTCAGCTGAAGATATTTTATATTATTCAGGTGAAAATGTATGATCAGTGATTGAAATATTGAGCATTATATAATATTTAGGTATTTTACTCAGAATATAAATATTTCAAAAAAAGACATTTTCAACATATGAGTGATAAAAACGATAAAATACAATTTACCATAATTTACAAATAACATGAAGGGTGCTGAATCTTGCGTTTGAGATTTCATTTTGCATGATCTAACCTAATGTAATAAAGAAGTTGTCAGGATCAGACTGTCAATCAAAGCAATGACACATAGGCATGCACCAAATATTTTTCCATTCAAAAAAGTATCTCTGATATGATTATGAGTTCTGCTAGGGGACTATCAGACTTGTCATTTTCCCTCAGTATCCTGGACCCATATGCCCAGATTGGACTAGCTTCATGATTTCAACAGTGGAAAAGAACAGTAAAAAGATAATCAAATAAATTGCCTACTTCCACAATGATCAGAAAATTTAAATTTTTGATAGGTTTAAAAAGATCCAAGAAATTGATTTAAGCATGAGGAAAGAACAGAGTTTCATATTTCGAACTGGCTAAAAATAAAAATAATATAGTTTACTTATGATACAGATATGCAAATGTTATATTTCTTGGTACTTTATGATTTTCAAAACTTCTGAAATTAGGAAAATTCATTGAATTTCTTGGAATTGTCATGATTTTTACATAATGTACTATGTTATTATCACATAAATTTTGTTACTTATAAGGTCCATTCCCCGCATCCAATTTTTAAAATAACGTATCAATGGGATAAATGAAAAACCTAGACAATCTCCCCAATCAAGGCCAAAAAAAGATATCTCAACATTTTTCCTTGAATTTACTCAGCCTTTAAGCAACAGAAATGTCTGTGTAAAGCATCAGTTTGACAGGGAGCATCAAAACTTAAAAATCTTATGCTTTGGCTTCGTATCTCAGAGGGTGATTTACTGGTGCCCAAAAGTTACATTAAATCAGAATAAATGGCCATTTGTTGGGAAATATGTCTTCAGCTCTGCACAATGGCTTTTCTTGTCCTTGCAATGCAGGCTTAGTAAATAAAATCTGCACACACACTAAAATCGGTCCAAACTTTTTTACCTTCTTACAAAACAATCGGGATACACCATTTTTGCAATAATGTTGAAATAGATGGCATTATGTTGTAGTATATTCTAGCTTAAAACAAGTGAAGCTATATCAAAAGAGGTTCTAAAACATTTTTATATCCCCATAAATATGCCTGGATTTGAATCTCAAAACAAATGTGACCAAAAACAATTTATTTTTCTGAGGTAAAACAAAAATCACAGCAATGAGAAGGTAAAAAGAATAGATGCCAAACAGGCCAGTTGTGATATAAGAGAAAATTCTAAAATTATCGCCAGAAAACCTAAGTGTGAATGCCCACTTGAGCTCGATTGAGTTGTTTAATAATTTTACTCTAAAGAAATGGGGATATTAATACCTACCTTATCAGATCATCAAGAACACTTAGTGAGATAATAACTTACATTGCAGCACCCTGCACAATGCCTGACAGTTTAGTTATGCAAAAACACTCATGAAATTGAATAACGTGATTTGAGATGTGTCACCAGCCCCTGTTTAAACACACCACACCACACATTAAAAACAACTCACATAGGAAGCACAATAAAAACCTACACAGGCTGCTGTAGAACAGAAATCCTCAGTATTTGAGTCCTTCCTTAGCTCTGAGTCTTAATAGCAATATGGAATCAAATTTCAGAAGGGACTAATAGACCACTAATATATCAATGACTAATGATATTACTATTTTTGATTCACAGATGACAAGACCTTAAGAAAAAAAAGGACACAGTAACATCTAGATGTTGCAATTGTTGTTTTCTTAAGGAATGATGGGGTAGCTGATGGTGAGCTGGAGAATGACCATCAACATTTGGGAAAGATGAAGCAGCAGTATATGGAATTATGAAAAATATCCACAGATTCGTAAAAGTGGTGTTAAATACAAAATGTGTCGAGCCAAACGACAGTTGCTTACTACACAATTTGGCCCTGAGTTAATTCCATAAAAGCAAATTAAACACATGGCAATTAAGTCAGAAGATGTATATAAAGGTCATATTATGTTTTTATAAATCTGCCTCATAAAAATCCCCTCTCAGATTTTGCAAACTTTATTCAGGTGACTATTCATGTCTTGTGTATATCAATTATTGCATACTGTAATTAGGACCACTTACAAATGCAGCTGTGTTTTCCAAATGATCCATATTGTAGTATGATTTTTTTCTATCCCTTTGTTATTGTTTTTTTTACTTACTTAAAACCAAGATCTATTGAGAATTTGATGAAAGGTACGCAAACTCTGAGCAAAAAAAATCCATAAAGAAACAAAAATTTGCACATGTTTTGAAGGGATTTGAAGTAGGAGTTCTAGTATCTTACTTAAAGGAAAGCAGGAAGTGAAAATGTGAGTCCACAATGAGAAAGAAACCAATAATTCTAAATACCAGAGTACCTCAAACCTGGTACATATCTGATTGAATATAACTATATACATTCCTGATGGTTAAGAGCAAAGGATTGGTGCCAGAAGGACCCACAATCAATCCAGGTTTAGCTTCCTCGTCAATAAAATGGAGGCAATAAAATGGTATTATTCTAAATAATAAATGAAATTGTGTATCCCAGTCACTTAGTAACTGGCTTGGGCTGGGCATCCAATAATTTATATGTGTAAAGTGAAAATATCCAGCATTTGGGAATTTTTTTTTTCTTTAATTAAGGAAACATCACATGATAGGTTCACCAGCTACTCTACACTCAGCCCGTCTTGAGCTCAGCTTAGCCCTCTGACATCTTTCTGGCTTTCTCCCCATCCTCTCATCCACTGGAGCCACGTCAATCACAATTCATTTCTTCACAGTTAATGCCTTCAAAACCATCCAGCCTAACAATTTGCTAATCTAATAAACTAGTTCAGGCTAATGAGTAGAGTCAAGACGTTCCTCCCTTATCTCTCACCAAACCTCTAATCTCTGATACTCCTTTGTGTATTTTAGGAGCCATACTCTATTAAACTAGCTCTTCACCACTTTTGTCCCTTAGTTCAATTTAATTAATATTTACTAATCTATTTTATGCCAAGTAGTACGCTTTACCCAGAGGGGAGGGAATGCAGAAAGGTAGACTATAAATGCAAGTAAGTTAAAGATACTTTCCTCAATACAGTTAGTTAAATATTGTTGTGAAGATAAACTTGGGAAGACAGAAGTGAGACAAAGTCACATGTTTAAGGGGAAAAGGAAAATTCTGGTAGTTTAAGTCTCCACATTTAGGCATTATGACTTAACAGTAAGTAGAGACTGGTAGATAATAACAAAGGGGAAAATTTGATAAAAATGAAAAGTGATAGAATATTTAGAAACAAGGAAAGGTTTGAGAATAACTGTAGTTAACTCAGAGAGGACATTATACTTCAAAAGATTCATTCATTTTTTCAAATAGATAATTCATTCACTTACTTTGTTATCTTCCAAGAAAATGTCATTCTTTATTCATCAATATATACTAAACACTTTTTCTTTGATTTATGTAAATTGAACTTTAAGTGTGTGATCACTGAATTAAACAATGTTTCTTATAAGGTTATTTTTTTACGAAGTTGAAGATTTTGGTGAGATTTAAATATGGAAGAGACGGATTTAATGCAGACTGGTTGAAAGTTATTTCTTCAGTGAGACGTGTCAAATAGATGACACTGTTGACTAAGTGAAAACGGATAAATGTTTGAGCAGCATGGATAGTGCTGTTCATCAACAAATGTGAAAGAAACTCGAAAGTACATAAGCATGTTCTTCCTTATGAACTGTCAGCTTGAATCTATCCTTCAGAGGATAGAAGGTGCTCATGAAGCTGCCATGGCTACGTGACAAGACAAAAACTTTTCAACCTAGAGAAATAAGCACACACTCTCCTTGCCATGGACTCTAACATCCAAACAAGTGGCAGCAGAAACAATGAAAATGTTGAGGGCGCCTTTTCTCTTTAGCACAGTAGCCCGTGATGTTCCTTTTCAGAATTACTTCTTTTTACAGAGTACATACATCTTAACAACTGCAACTAGAAACCAGAGTTTTCACCAGTTTAAACCAAACCCAGACAAGCATCAATCCCAGGTGACATTTTGTACGTAGAGGCCCCATACTGATTGTTTGGCATCATGTGATGATAAGTTTTACTCCTCTGTACTTAACAATAAACATGTGAGCAAATGTTGAACTTAATATAATCATATTTTATTTTTTAGTTGATATTTAAAAATAATTGTCTAAAGCCCTATAAAAGTCATGCCATTTCTATTTTATCCACAGTTCTTCTCTAAAATAGTAATCATATCTATATCATAGCATAGCTTTGAGGAGTAAATGAGCTTATAAGCACCGATTACTGGGAGCATTCAATATCAGTCATTTGTAAGATGCAGTCATATTAATGACTACAAAACTATACAGCCTGTTACATGTTGTCATCAGAAAGTTATGCAATTTTCTTGGTTTCTTTATGTAATCATATAAGGAATACTTAAAAGAAAGTACATGGAAACAAACAAACAGAAAAACCTGAAACTACTATCGGGTAAGTGTAACAGATAGATAACATAAACTGTATGAAGTAGTATTTATAGAAATTTATAGAACAGAAATATGTTAGTACTCACATTTTTGAGATGAGAAAAGAGAAGGGTAAATATTAAATAACTTAAGTAAACATGCATTATGCTATTTTCCCATAATCGTAAAAGAATATAATAATCCATTGAAAATGGCATGAGGTAAATTTTGAGTGTCAATATGTATAAATTGTGTACTCACATTAACTTCATTTAAATATATAAAACTTGTATATTTGATTATCTACCAAAGTTGATATTTTTTTTTAAATTATGAAACAGCTACTAACTATTTTATAACTTAGAATGAAGTTTTCAGTTCTACTCCATTAAATATTCAACAGGTTTATTTTGAATTCTGTTGTTTTTTAATTTAATTGATTTGTCTATTAAAAACAATTTAATCACAAATTTAAAGTGGACATATGCCTTTCTGAAAATTGTCTTTCTAAGAAAATTTTGACGCAAGGCTTCCTGTGATATTCTAGAAGAGAAGTAGAGTATGAATATTCTTCTGAAATGTAAGCCCTTTATGTCGGCCACTGCTGGTTGTTAACTGGAGATTTTAAAAAAAGATGTAGATTGAGAAGAAAATTACAAACCAATGTAGTGGCAAGAATTTCTTTTCTCAAGGATATTAATCTCACGTCTGTCTTAATTTATTAAATACTGAAGTTGTCTTGATATTTACATCCTCAAATATTATATTTTACAATAGAGTGAAAGAAACTTATGAGTCAAAGTTTAAGTGAGATTTAGCTTAAAATCAATATAAATATATGGTTAGACTTTAATTCACAGAAACAAGCAATGTAAAATCTCTTTATTAACCTTTTTTTTTCTTTTCTCCTTTTTTTAGTAAGTTGCATTAATTTTGACAAGTACACTTATACTTAAATTCACTTGGTAAACAGTGTCATATTCTTCTTCCTTTTTATATTGCATAGACTCCTCTTTAAATTTGACCTAAAGCCATGAAAACTTGGACTAACATTAAAAGTCTAATTAAGCTTTACCTTATAAGACAATAAAATGTGTGATGTCCTACATGCTCTACTATAACCCTTTCAGAAGGTGTGCAATGAATCTTAGCTCTCACACGCAGAACAAATGATTTAGCGTAAATATAATTCTGCTTACAATTACCTACAATCTTAAGGATGGCGCTGTAAGATATAAATATAATAAATAATGTAATAAAATTATACATTAGTATTTCAATTTTCAAAGTTATTTATGTTTAATTCACATCCTGTGGCATGAAAATGGAGGTAAATTTTTTCACACACACACATACACAAACACACACACACACAAACCTACTGTGCTTTTCCTGTAATGAGGAAGTATACTCATGATGATAGGTAAAGTCTTGTTTATTTGTAAGAAAGTATTGATAATTTATTACTAAGATAATTAACCTATGTATGCCACAAACCTTTCATAACACAATTTCTTTTTTTTTTAACTCCCGTATGTTCCTGCATCCAAAAATGCATTTTCAAACAAAATTCATCTGCGAAACAAATAAGTTTTGAACCTATGTGATAAGAAGACTCACCCTTTCTAAGGGTTTCCAACATAGTGAACTTTGTCGTGTCCTGAGTGGGGCACTCAGGACAGACACAGGTGATATAGATGAGGAAGGAGGGGCCTACACTTGAAAACTGTATTACTTTGTATCTTTGTTTGAAATGAATGGAACATAATGGTTTAGATTTTATTTGTTTGTTTTTACATTTAATATACTATCACAAAACATATCTATATTTAGAGGTCTGTTTCTAAAATAATAACAAGCATGTTACATGAAACAACAGAAGTTGACTTTGAAAATATTGAATGTTTTGAAATATCAGCATTTTTAATCCTTTCTGCTGCTATAAATCAGCAGGGTTTAATAAGATTTTTGCATACTTACCTAAAAAGTCAGGCAATTATACAGAATATGTGTGGTGAAATATACTTTATACAAAATAAATTAAAACAGTACTTTTGATCTCATGGCTGTATCCTGATATTTCATCTTTTCACAAGAAATTCAGATGTTCAAGAAGATGTTTCTTATAATGTAAGGCAATTTTGTATCAGATCTCATTAGTCACTCACCAAAATGTTAGAGGGTGTACTATTATTTTTATCTACTATTTATTAAATTTTTCAATATCTATACCTATTATACTTATTATTCAAGTATAAGTATCATTGTTTTAATAAACCCTATCTATAAAACAGATTTATACAGATAAATGATGATTAATAACCAGAAACTGTTATATCTCTAGACTCTGATGTTTAAAGATGTTATAAAACATAAATTCAATGTCCATTAGGAAAGAGATCTACATCTAGCAACAAGTTCAAATGATTGATAAAACATACATAATCAGATTTCTCTATGTATTCCAAGCACACACATGTACAAAATTATAACTTAGAAATAGTTTTTAAATCTATTTTACATGTCAGTCTCTTTCTTGAGCTTTCACTTAAAAAAAAAAATTAGAAAAACTTTAAAAAGTCAGCCTAATGTCAATGTACCTTTGCTGGTTCTATGGCATTTGAAAAGTGTGCCCATGAGAAAGAGTTCCAAAATTTATTAGAGAAAATAATGGAAGAGATTATATTTTTTAATGAGTGATCTTAAAATACCGAAGAAAATTGCTCTGCCAAACCTCTAAGTATCTCAGAATAGCTATAAAGATCTTTAAGAGAAACTATACGACAACAATTTTTACATTTCTACAACATTTTTTATATAAGAGATAATATATAGAAAATTTTACCTTGTAATTCACTTCATGAATGTTTGATGATATTATTTTCTTATGTATGGCTGTGATTGGGTCCTGAAGAGGAAAAAAAAAGAAAAAAATATATGAAAAACTTTTTGACATCTATATCATATATAATATGCATAGCTATAAAAGGTAATAGTTTATTACAAAATTCTCCATACCACTCAAGAATCCAACTCATGAGAACATAACGGGGGATGGATAGCAAATACAGTTTTTGAAGAGGCAAAATATTGAGGGACTTGAACGGCCAGATTTTTGTTTTTTAGAGCATAGCCATATGTCCCGGGAGCACTGTTAAGAGAAAGAGATTTGAAGTAGTTTGGAGATCTCAATTATCTATTTGTCTACCTATTATCTATCCATCTATTGAAAGCAAAAAGTCTCAGATTCCTTTAGAACACATACTACTCAGAAGCTTCAGGCTCCCTAGGCTCCCAATATGTGTGTTCTCTCATGGTTGTATTTCAGAACTCTGACCTCTTCAATACAGCCTTTCCTAAAACAAGAGGTAAAGTAAAGCCCAAAGTGACTGATTTCTAAGTTTGAGTTTAGGAACTGGTGATGATACAGCGTTCAGGTGCCCTGTTACTAGGAACTAGAATCACTCACTAATAGTGCGTGATGCATGCACCCCTGCAACTCTTGTGTGCATGATTTGAGTTGAGGAGCATCAAGGGTTTGCAAGGAGTAATTTTGAAGTTTTGGGTTATTTGAATGTTCTACCAGAGGGTAACTCATATGCAAGCACGTGGGGACTTATGTGTAGCTTACATTTTCTGCAAAGGTTACCATAGGCCTGTTAGAAATGAGACCAATAGCATATGGATGGTCATTTCATCTCTGCTTCATTGCTGGAAATAAGGCACACTCTTCCATGTGTATGGCCTGATGCACAGCACTGACACTAATTGTGACTAAGTCCTCTAATTTAACTTTTTAAAATCTGGCAAAAGAAAGCTAGTTTATAATTATTCCTCGCTTAGTGAAAACTGCTCAGTCAACCAGGAGATGTCACCAATGAATAACTCCATCTTCTGTGTTGCAAACATTTACTCAAACTTAAGGGAACAATTCAACGAAATACTTTCTGGAAAGGATTTATAATAATGTCCCCCTATTAGGAAACATATATTTTAGTTTCCTATTAAATCACACCTATCTTGCCTCTACTTCAGCTATTTCTGTGTGCCTAATATTTTAAAATTCAACAATTATTTTAGAGACAATTTCAACAAATACTAATTTGCACTTCTGAGCTCTTAAAGTGATAAAAAAGTACACTTCTAACTAGAGAAGGAATATTTTAGAAAATATATATGTAGTCACATCAAAATATATTCTCACTTACTATATAGGTCACTGTTTCAAAGGCATTCGTATTATATTGTATTCTACTTGATTTCAAATCTCTTTCAAAATTACAGGCTTATTATATATTCACAGAAACTAAAGTCTTTCCATGTTGTCCAAAAATAACAAAAAAAGAGACATGCCAGCATAATACAATAATACTATAATCCTTTGATTTAATTTTATTTTATTTTATTAAGATATTATTGTTTTAGAGCAGTTTAAGGTTCATGGCAATGTTGAAGGGACGATACAGAGATTTCCAATATATTCTCTGCCACAACATTCATAGCCTCTCTCATTATCACCATTCCCTACCAGAGTGGTATATTTATTACCATTTATAAACTTACACTGACACATCATAATCACCCAAAGTCCACAGTTCACATATGGTTCACTCGTGGAATTGTACATTCTATGGGTTTGTAGAAATGTATGACATATATTCATTATTAGGGTATCATGCAGAGCATTTTCACTGCCCTTGAAATCCTCTGTGCTCTAACTGTTCATTCCCCCCTTCCCAATTCCTGGAAAATGTTGAACTTTTATAGTTTTCATAGTTTTGCCTTTTCCAGAAATCATGCAGTATATAGCCTTTCCAGATTGGCTTCTATCAGTGATATGTATTTAAGGTTTCTCCATATCTTTTCATGACTTGATAACTCACATTTTTTAGTACTGAATAATATGCCATTGTCTGGATGTACCAGTTTATTTA
Organism: Eubalaena glacialis; assembly: GCF_028564815.1. NCBI lineage: Eukaryota > Metazoa > Chordata > Mammalia > Artiodactyla > Balaenidae > Eubalaena > Eubalaena glacialis. The sequence goes on from NC_083719.1 coordinate 17,098,536, forward strand.
TCCACTCATCCACTGTAGGAATCTTGGTTGCTCCCAAGTTTTGGTAATTATGAATAAAGCTGCTATGAATAAAGTGTGCAGGCTTTTGTGTGGATATGATTTCCACTCTTTGAGGTAAAAACCCAGGACTGTGATTTTGAATTGCATAGTAAGAGTATGTTTAGTTTTGTAAGAAGTCACCAAACTGCCTTACAAAGTGACTATACCATTTTGCATTCCCACCAGCAATAAATGAGAATTCTTATTGTTCCACATCCTCACTGTCATTTGCTGTTGTCACCGTTCTGGAGTTTGGCAGTTATAACAGGTGTGTTGCAGTATCTCATTTTTAAATTTGCATTTCTCTCATGACATATGATGTGGAACATCTTTTCCTATATTTATCTGCTATCTGTATATCTTCTTTGGTGAAATATCTATCAAGGTCTTTGGTCCATTTTACAAATCAGATTGGTTTATTATTGTTGAGTTTTAAGGGTTCTTTGTATATTTAGGATAAGAATCTTTTATCAGATGAGTCTTTTGCAAATGTTTTCTTCCAGTCCATGGTTTGTCTTCTGATTCTATTTATATTGTCATTTGCAAAGCAGAAGTTTTTAATTTTAATGAAGTCCAGCGTGTCAATTATATCTTTCACGGTTTGTGCCCTTTGGTGTTGTATCTAAAAAGTCATCACCATACCCAAGGTCATCTTGGTTTCTCCTATATTATTTTCGAAAACTTTCATACTTTCGCATTTTACATGAAGTTCTGTGCTTCATTTTGAGTTAATTTTTGTGAAAGTTATAAGGTCTGTGCCTAGATTCTTTTTTTCTTTGCATGTGGATATCCATTTGTTCAAGCACTATTTGTTGAAGAAACTATGTTTGTTCCATTGTATTGCCCTTACTCCTTTGTTAAAGATCAGTTGACTATATATATGGGGGCCGGTCTATATCCTGTTTTTATTATTTTCTATTGATTTACTCAGCTGGTCTTTCACAACACTGCATTGTCTTGATTACTGTAGATGTATAGTAAGTCAGTTAGTGTCAGTCCTCCAGTTTTGTTCTTCTCCGTGAATCATGTGTTGGTTATTCTGGGCCTTTTGCCATTCCATATAAACTTTATTTAATTAATTAATTTATTTTAAAAATACATTTATTTATTTATTTTTGGCTGCATTGGGTCTTGGTTGCTGTGCACGGGCTTTCCCTAATTGCGGTGAGCAGGGGCTACTCTTCGTTGCAGTGCGCAGGCTTCTCATTGCAGTGGCTTCTCTTGTTGCCAAGCATGGGCTTTAGGCATGCAGGCTTCAGTAGTTGTCACACACGGGCTCAGTAGTTGTGGCTCACGGACTCTAGAGTGCAGGCTCAGTAGTTGTGGCACATGGGCTAAGTTGCTTCGCGGCATGTGGGATGTACCTGGACCAGGGCTTGAAGCCATGTCCCCTGCATTGGCAGGCGGATTCTTAACCACTGTGCCACCAGGGAAGTTCCCATTCCATATAAACTTTAGAATCACTTTGGTTATATCCACAAAATAAGTGGCTGGGCTTTTGGTAGGAATTAATTGAATTTATAGATCAAGTTGGGAAGAACTGAAATCTTGACAATATTGTCTTCCTAATAATGAATATGGAATCTCCCCATGTATTTAGTTCTTTGATTTTGTTCATCAGCGTTCTGTAGTTTTCTTCATTTAGATCTTATACATGTTTGGTTGGATTTGTCCCTAACTATTTCATTTTTTGAGTGCATATGTAAATGCTATTGTATATTTGATTTCAAATTCCACTTGGTCCATTGCTGATAATACACTTTCGTGTATTAACCTTGTATCATGCAACCTTGTTATAATCACTTATTAGTTCTAAAAGTTTTTTGGTCAGTCCTTTTGGATTTTCTGTATGGACAATCATGTCATCTGCAAACAAAGATAGTTTTATTTCTTCTTTCCCAATGTTCATACCTTTTTATTTCCTTTTCTTTTTTATTTCATTACCTAAAACTTTTATTAGATTTTTAAAAGGAATGGTGAGGGGGGACATCCTTGACTTATACCTGATCATAGCAGGAAATCTTCAAGTTTCTCACAATTAAGTATGATGACAGAACTATTTGATTGTGCTTTTTAAGAACCATACCAACCCAAAGACAAATTCAAGTGTTATATTGCTTTTGTTTTTGTTTTTTTAAGAATCAGAATTTATCTGTACGAATATCAGTGAGAAAATAATGTATTTAAAGATCTCTGTTGAAATAAGCTTCTCTCCCAAGGTCACGTCCTCCTCCCAGGAAAGCTAATATTCAACAACAGACTGTCATTGAGATATAAAGACTTGGTCCCCTTATCCCAAGTAGATAAAGCACTAAAGGGTCATCCATCATCAGAATTCCTCATATATCTCAGGTAATTTTCTGAGGTAATTTTACCTCAGAAATTAACTTCTTCTGATACTTATTTCCATTTTCTTCCTTCTCTTTCATTACACATGTTTTCATGTAAATATTACCAGCCAATTAATCTCCTGCATAGTAATCTCCATCTCCTAGTCTTCTTCACAGGTAAGTCAACCTACAATATAGCCTATATACTCTGCAACTTTACTGCACATGTGGTGGGAAGGCAATAGGTCTGAAGTCAGATCATTTGCTTAAAAACCCAAGTTATGCACGTACTAGCTGGATCACTGTCAGCAAGTTACTTACCTTTTCTGTTTTGGTAAACTCTGATTCTTTAACCTAGAGGCTACCTTGAATGGACCTAAAATAATATACTTCATGAGCCTGGGAAATTATGAATATGAGTAGAATTATGTAACACCCGGTTATCAATCAATTTGGAAATATCCACAAGAATGATTTTAAATTAAGGCAAATATTTACCTACAGAAAGATTCATTAGAGAATCTCTTGTGATAAAGAGAACACTTAAAATAATATAAAATATTAAAAATTAAACTACAGTTGTATGTAGCCAATGAAATTATATGTGAAGATTTTAAGGACATGGGAAGCATTCATGACATAATAGTAAGCAGGAACATATGAATATATGAATATGACATAGTTAATGCTTGTAAATATGTAATATTTATAGAAGGAGGAAAACACTCCCAAAATGTCCGATGTAAATGGATGAAACCTCACAGAAAAGAGCAATGAGAGATAATGTTGGATTGGCAAAGTGACTCTTGAACACCTGACAAAGAGGTCTGTCTTTATTCTAAGACTAGTGTACTAGTTTAAGAGTATTCTTTCAAAATATACTTTCCATTATTTATTTTTCTAGATTAAAATATGCTTATAGCTTCTTAGTGCCTAATTATATATAAGAATAACCTATGGAAATTTTATAAATTGTATGTCTGCTCTGCCCAAAGATTTTACTTCAGGATTAAAAGATATTGATGCATTGAATGATTAGAGATTTAAAAATAGCAGTGGAAAAGTAGCACGTGGTATGTATATGAAGAAAGAGGTAGCAGAAAGAGGTATAAAGACCCATTATTATATGTATCACTATCATTGTAGACATAAGAATAAACAGTTATGCTAATTGGGGTGATAGCAATAGAAATGATGAAGAAAAGATGAATGAGAACAGTTTGTTAACAAAGAATCTCTATGATTTGGTACTTAAATGGACAAGGGAGCCTGAAAATTGAAAAGCAGTGATAATTCCACAAAATAAAAAAAACTTGAGCGGGGTGTGTGTGTGTGTGTGTGTGTGTGTGTGTGTGGAGAGAGAGAGCGAGAGAGAGTGATTTCAAGATAAAAATATTTTAATGTAGACATATAGAGAGGACTAGAACATTGATAGATATGTTATCTATCACCTGTAGATATAGGTGTAAATATAGAAGTAAATCAAAATCAAATAATATTACAGCCATAGAAATGGATGAAAATCTGGGATAGAACAGAACACAATGTTTTCTTCAATGAAATTCCATTTTAAAAGGAGACAGAAAAGAGAATCAGAGAATAAAATAGGGCACATTTATCTCCAGGAAAAAATAAAAAATAAAAACTTGAGGGTCAAAGTAAGCAGTCCATTGTAGAATTCAAGTAGGCCAGCTGCTACCACAGAGTTTGGCTTATAAGACCCTATTCCTTATCAAAATATTACAAGTCTAAACATTAAAAACAACTTAGTTCTATACACATTTAGTTCATTCACGGAGCCATTCAAATACTTATGGCTAAACTATTACATACCAGGCACGGTAATATGACCTGGATATACAAGGAAGAGACTCTAGTACGCACCCTCAAGGAGGTCATAGTGAAACGGTGATAAAGCAGCAACACAAAGTTCAATGTATGAAATGTTAAGGAAGGCTTCATGGATCGTGTTCCACTGTTCTGGCAACTTATCAGATTGGCCACTGGGTGAGAGGTTTTCATAACAAGAAAACATAAATACAAAAGAAATAATTTTCAACCAGATTTTTAAATGGAGGAGGAACAGAGAGAAATGAAACTATTTCTTTACCAATTATTCACTCATTTAATTTGCTCTTTCTATACCATATTGGTTTCAGCAGCATTCCAATAACTGAATTTAAATGTAGACTGGGCAAGCCTGTCATGTGAAAAGTTGTAGGTATTTGTAGTGTTAAAACTCCACATAAACTTGGATACTTTAATGCTCTATTTAACGTCTAAAGAATAATTCAAATATTATATTGAATTTGCAATAATATATTAAGTAATTCATGAACAAATTAACTGTGGCATTCACAGTCATTGTACCTTTTAATTTTTTTTCAATACAATATCCAGTTCCTATGATGTAAATGTTTGTGATTACCATTATCGTTACCATACTTATGCCCAATATAATAACTGTCAAATAGAAATAGAGTCTTAAAATACCTGAATAGCCATGAAACGGCTTTTGGCTGGTTTGGGGTAAAAACAATCTCAGAGAAAGCTGGCATTAGTCACCAAAGTGAATTCCAAGTATTCTGACCCTGAGATTCATACCATTTTAGCTAGCGAAACCCTAAGTCGAGAACACAGTTAAGCTATGCCTAGACTTCTGACCCATGGAAACTTTCAGATAATTTAGTACACAGCATAGAAATGCATAATGATTTTGATATTTGGAATTGAGGTGCTGGTACAACAACAACAACAAAAATTATTTTAAAATGTGTGAGTAGCTTTGAAACCAGGAAGTTGCTGGAGACTGGAAAAATTTTAAGGAGCATGAGAGGGAAAGCCTACATTCCCTTCAACAGACTGTTAGTTTGAAATCTGGATTTGGAAGATCCTGCCAGGGAGGGTCCAGAAGGAAGGGAGGAACATGTTACTGAAAACTATATGAGGGAAAACCTCTGTTATACAGTGACAAAAGATTTGTAAAACTGTATCCTGCAGTTATGTGGGAATTTGAATTTATAAATGACAGACTTGGACCTCTAGCTAAATGCCAAAAGTGCTGCCTAGTTTCTTCTTGCTGATTATAGTAACATGCAAAAGGAGAGAGATAAATTTAGGGAAGAATTGCTAAACAAAAAGAAGCAGAACTAGATGACTTTAAAGTTATTGGCTCTCCAGACGGCAAAAGATGCTAAAAGTCATAAGTAACTGCTGGAAATCTGGTATAGAGAAAAGACTGAGGGTGGAACTGTACAACCTTTAGTTAAAACCTTAGAAAGATCAAAATGTTGGAGGATTTAGTCACACTTAGTGTTTTTCAAGGGATTAAGGATATGCCTACAGATTTTTCTCAACCAAAAGCTCAAGGGGTGAAGCCAAAAGTCACAAAAGCTTTTTTGTAGGCTTTAATACCCAATGAAGAAAAACCCATTTCAGAATCATTATGGACCAGTTATTCATGTTTACTTTCCCTTTTTTTTTGAATCATAATGTCTATAACTGTTGTTCTGTGCCTGACCTGCCATTGTAAGTCAGGAGTGTTGGGAGCTGATAACTTGTCCCTTTGGTTTCCCAGGTCCACAAATGGAGAAGAATGTGCCCCAGGAGATCTACTTCATAGACTACATCCAGGCCTATCATCCACACCTGGCCTGATTTAGATTTTGGACTCTGAGCTGGCGTTGTAATGAAATAAAGCCCTGAGAACACTGGAAGGGGGTAAATATAATTTACATTTCAGACAGTCTTAATTAGTTGGGGGTCAGAGGTGGGCAGATTCCCGCCCCCTGGTGTACTGACCATGTATAATCATCTCTACTTTAGTGTGGGCAAGAACTAAGAATGTGATGGTATAGTCAATCCATGATTATATTATGATATATAAAACTCTGTATAGCAGGCTGATTCTCCTGCTGGTTTTGCAAAAATAAGTTGTCATGTTTGACTAAGACTTGAGGACTAACTTCAGAATCTAAGAGAGACATCTGGCAGACAGCCAGCAAGAAGACGGATTGTGCGGAACTAATTTCTTCCAAAAAAGAATGAGCTTAGAAGATCCTGAGCCTCACATGGGCTTGTAGTCTCAGTTAACTCATTGTTCATCCTTGTGAGAGCCAGATAACCCAGGCCTGGACCCCTGAGTCACAGAAACTATGAAATAACAAATAGATGTTTTAACCTAAGCTTGTGGTAATTTGTTCGTAGCCACAGAAAACTAATGAAACTACCCTCAAAGTGATATTAGGAATCAGTGAATTTTTGATTCAACTTTTTTGATTTATATAGTTAAATGTAAATGCATTTGTTTTAGCAATGTCCAAAAATGTTTTCCTTCAGTATTATCCTTTTGTGAAAGTGAATAATTATCAGTAGAACATTTAAATTTTTTTCAGATATTTTAAAATGTGTTTATATGTTCAAAATATGAAAAAAATCAAAAAAACAAAATGAGTTGAAAGAGAATTTTGAATATAAAAATAAGGGCATTTTACTTATGAAATACTTTTATAGTCTATATGCATTAATCATTATAATCTATCACTTTACAGCTTGGAATGTAGAAATTGACTCTATTCCATAAGTAAGGTTTGCTAAAGAAAAATAATCACATACTGTGAAGTTTGGCTTTGTACTTTTAACATAATGATAAAATAGAACATTTTGACTGAATCACATTAGAAAGACATCAGCAGTACAACTCCTCTACATAATATAATTAGGAGAGCAATGAATAAATAATCCTTTGTTCCCTGATACAAGGTGCTGCTCATTCATTAGTAGAAGGGTCATTTGTAAGCCAATTTTTGTTATTACCCTGAAACGACATTGTTGTTAAATTGTGATAAAGGGGAAACCATAAAGTGGGAAAGAATTTTAATGGTCATTATCTTCATTAGCTAATGAGATGTGCTAATTATATTCTTAAATGATAATGATTTAGTAGCCTTGGCATAAAGGGCTCACAGAGCAATAACTAGGCAAGCCTCCCTCAATGTGTGTTCTCAATGTTGAAAGAGAGATAATAACTGAGAGCAATAATTATGTTATGTATACTATTATTCATTAAAAATGTCTATCTACGTTATGTCTGATTTATGTTGTTTTTCCATGTGATACATTTGCATAAAATCTCAGGTACTGAAAATGTGACATAGACATTTCATAAAGGCTTCACTTCTTGAAGGGTCGTCCCTAGACCCCTGGAGACCTCTAAGACCCTATCAGGAGATGTGTGAGGTTGAAACTATTTTAACAGTACTTCAATGTTATATTTACTACTTTCACTGTGTTGACAGGGCCATTGACCAAAAAAAGAAAGAAAGAAAGAAAAAATCGTAGGTAAAATTGCTTGTTTCTTAGCACAAATCAAGGAAGTGGCTCCCTACTGTACTAAGAATTATTATAATCTTCAGTATTCTATACTTGCAGGAAAAAGAGACAGACAGAGAGAGAAAAAGAGAGAGAGAGAAAGAAATTACAGAACACCACTTCATAGAAGAGGAAATAACTACTCCATAAAAACATAATACATGGTAATCCTTACTAGTAAATAAATAGCTCAACTTGACACTCAATACAAACAAAAACCAGTGATATCAAAAGTTAGCAAAAATGTAGATAATGGCCTAACTATATGTTACTGACGGCTGTGAAAAATCTCTACTCGTACCTTGGGGGAAAAAAAAAATGGTATTACTTAGAAAATTTGCTCTTAGCATTTACTCAGAGAGACTTATACAAGTCCACTAAGACAGGAAAAGGATGGAAGGGAGTTGTGTGGAAATCACCCTTATATCCATAACACAGAATGTATTACAACTGTAATGATCTCAGGGGAAAAATCAGTAAAGAAAATATACATCAATTTACTTACGAAAATTTTAGAAACAAAAAAATGTGGATTTCAGATACATTTTGTAAACTTGTAGAGAGAAAAAAGGAATTACTGACACAAAATTCAGCTACCTGATTGTTCATGGGAAGAGGGAGGGAAATGAGATCAGAGAGGAGACTGTGGAAGTTCAGCTGGTCAGTGGATAAAGGAATTGTCATTTTACTATTGTTTTTTTTTATTCATTATGCTTTTTAAAAGTATTCATTTGTTGTTATTAAATATTTTATTTAAAAGTTAAAAAAGGAAGTGATTGAATTATCTATTTTATTATGGATATGTATGTCCTACATGAATAATATCTAATAATGCTAGACATGATATACTGCCAGTTCTCTTGCTATGGGTAGACGATGCCATAGTAATGATAACAAGGTACCATGGAGTGCAGTGGTCTACTGTTCTTCATCTCCAGAGTTGCATGTTCTTTCCTTTGCAGAGAACATGGTATTCATTCTATTTGGAAGAAAAGCACAACCAGAAGCTTTCCTCTTCTTCTTTTTTTTCTTTTTTTTCAACTGAGTTTCTATCATTTATAAATGTAAAATTCCATCCACTACTAAGAGATGAAGCAATGTTTTCAAATTGTGTCATTCAAAGAGGATGTCAGAAGTATACGAAATCAGTTCACAATGTTCCCCATGAATGTTTCCTCCAGTTCTTAAAACTTATTATATTTCCAAAATATTTCGGTCAAACTGACTCTCACTTTTCAGTGGAGAGATAAGGTAATTTAGGTAATGAATTTTAAAGCTGAGAAAACAGGAAAACTTTTATGGCATGATGTAGAGAAATACACTAGTAATGTTCAAAAAAGTCACTTTGTAATCCAATTTTCCGTTCTTGTGTGAGTCTAAGAGGACATGGAAAGGCAATATGAGTAATACTCCATTATATTTCTCCTCTTATGTCACATTTAAGCAAAAGTCACATTTTTTCACGGATCATTCAAAGGCAATAGAAACTTCTATATGAAAACTATACTACTGGGAAAAAAATGACCTCGAAGAAGAGATGTCATGTATTTTCTTGTTCTATTAACTACATTATGATAAAGATGCGATCTTTATAATCAACAATTTTAATTGTCCAGAAAATTCTTCCCAAATTAATGATTTTTAAAGAGTTATCAGTACCCCTTATTCCCTCTGTTACTTTGTCTTATTCTCTCTGTTATTTTGTAAACCTACCCATCGAATTTGACATTTAATCTCTGTTTTACTACAAATGTAACTAACATTTTTTTCCTGAGCATTTTTCATGTTTCAATTGGGATCAAAAAACTATCCTTCTGCTTGCTATATGCTGGAGAAGGGGACTTAATAATTTTCATCAGATGTGAGCTCTTTCATTATTTACTACTGCCTGAGAAAAAGGTCATGGTTCTTTTAATTTTCATTACCTAACTATAAAAATATAAACATATAACAGTAGGTAGAATCAATTGTATATTAAGTCTACTGATTCAGAGGTAAATCATAAAAGCATATTTCTTTTTTGACCTAAATATTTATTAAAAAAAAGTAATTAAGAGCAATGTAAAAAGCTCAAAATGCAATCAATTAAAATAATGCTTTATAAAGTCTTATTATTTTAACTTAATATAATGTGATAGTCTGTCTGGACTGTTTAAAAGACTTAATGTTAATTAAAGATATGATAATCCTCAGGCTTAAATGCTATAACCAAACCATCAATATTCAATGAAATAGTGAAAGTTGCCAGTGATGATGCTGCTAATTGTGACCTATTTGCTAGTCTGCATATTAAATCGTTTAGAAGTCCTTAATCAAAAAGTGCTTTAAAATTACCTCAAGGAATAAAATTTTTAAATACTAATGTAATTATTCCACAATCACTTCAGCAAATAATTTTTTAGTTGTGAATGACTGCCCTTAAAGAGAAATACAACAGGAGTTAAATATGAAAAAACTTAATTTAATAGTGTATCTATCAATGTAATATCAAAATTTTCACCACCTATATTATGTTAATTCTAGAATTAACTAGATTGCTCTCGCTTAGACCCCATAAACCTGGCAGTTGGTAATATACTTATTTTAATGATTATATGTGACATCAAAAAAAGAGACACAAAACAACAATGACAACAAACTCTAAAATAGATCTTGTTAGCTATCTAAAATTTTCTGAATGATTGAATCCATTATTTGATAATTATTTATTCTAAAAAAATTCACACAGATAGCATAACTCCTATATTTTTCAATTTCCAAATACCTGGCATTAAAAAAATGTGTGGCTTTACAGTAACACACAATGAAGTTTTTTGTCAGGCACGGGGATATGTGTATGCTCTGCAGGCATGTGAGCTGAGATATTCATCAGTCAGAGCTGAAATTCTCCATTTCACTAGTTGACAAATCTACTGGGATGTCTAGTTCTCCCAAGAATAATTTGCTAGTGATAAGAAGAAAGATATGAAGAAAAGAAGACTGATATCAGGATATATTGGGGGAGTGTTAAAAGAGAAGCCTGTGTAACTTGAAGATAGTATCTAAATAAGCCCAGTTCAATCTAAGACAAATGTTACATTACCCAAAATTTACCTAAGCAAAGACAGCATCTGTCATTTACGTTGCATGATATTTAACATGCAACTTTGAAGTTAAATTTATTTCGTATTGACTTTTTAACGTTTATGCCCTTTTCTCTAGCCATCAGCTCTCTATTAGAGATGATATTTCTGAAAATAGGAAATTTTTTTTTTGGCTTGTTTTTTGGTAATGTATAGAAAGGAGAGTTCTTCATTAATAAAACTATATTATAAAAAGGCAAGAGAAAAAAGTCCAAGGAAAGAGAAGAAATCCCCCCCTTTTTTTCCTCGATGAATGCTACTCATATTTTTCCTTGTGTGGAAAATAAAATCAAACACCCTAGAAAAAACTATCTCTTTAAGAACAGAGGTGCAGTTTTCTAATTAACCCAATATATACTATTTCTATTTGACAGAACAAACATTCAGAATAAAATACCAGTTTATTTTAGAATGCCTAGGGAAATAAGGTGCAGGAGGGATGCAACAGGTTATAGAAAGTGAAGAATACGGAATTAATCTGAGGCTGGAGGGGGTGTAAAAATTAAAAAATATATATATATATACACACAATATATAGAAAATTAAGCTTATTTTCTAATATGCTTATGCCTTACAATTCATAAAAGATAAAACAAGAAAAATAAATACTGAAATAAATTCTATTATTTTATCTTTGTACAAAAATCAGTTGACATGAGTGACTGCCAAAGCTCATAAATCCCTCCTTAAACACCACTGTTACTGGGGAAAAAAGCCTAGAGAATACTTCATGCAGGGGAATAATGAGACACGTTTGCAGTCTAAAAATTTCCCTGGTTAACAATTTGGGATTGAGGGAATAAGAAATGAACACAGGAAAATTAGTTAGACTATGGTCATAATATAGAAAAGATATATCTATATATGGTTTAAGTGAACACAGTGGAAAGGAAGAGGGGAAGACATATGTGAGCAATATTTAGAGGTACAATATATCAACACAAGGTTACATAAATTAATAGAGGGGGTGTGAGCTGGAAGATGTGTCACTATCCTTCAGATTTTTGTCTTATAAATATAAATAAGTAGTCAGGACCCTCAAGATGGTGGAGGAGTAAGACGTGGAGATCACCTTCCTCCCAACAAATACATCAGAAATACATCTACGTGTGGAACAACTCCTACAGAACACCTACTGAACGCTGGCAGAAGACCTCAGACTTCCTAAAAGGCAAGAAACTCCCCACGTAGGGCAAAAGGAAAAAGGAAAAACAGAGACAAAAAATAAGGACGGGACCTGCACCTCTGGGAAGGAGCTGTGAGGGAGGAAAGGTTTCCCCAAACTAGGAAGCCCCTTCAATGGTGGAGACGGGGGGTGGGCAGGGGGAAGCTTCAGAGCCACGGATGAGAGCGCAGCCACAGTGGTGCAGAGGGCAAAGCGGAGAGATTCCCGCACAGAGGATGGGTGCCGACCAGCACTCACCAGCCCGAGAGGCTTGTCTGCTCATCCGCCGGGGTGGGCAGGGGCTGGGAGCTGAGGCTCGGGTTTTGGAGGTCAGATCCCAGGGAGAGGACTGGGGTTGGCTGCGTGAACACAGCCTGAAGGGGGCTAGTGCACCACAGCTAGCCGGGAGGGAGTCCGGGAAAAAGTCTGGACCTAAGAGGCAAGAGACCATTGTTTCGGGGTGCGCGAGGAGAGGGGATTCAGAGCACCACCTAAATGAGCTCCAGAGATGGGCGCAAGCTGCGGCTATCAGTGTGGACATCAGAGACGGGCATGAGATGCTAAGGCTGCTGCTGCAGCCACCAAGGAGCCTTTGTGCAAGCACAGGTCACTATCCACACCTCCCCTCCTGGGAGCCTGTGCAGCCCGCCACTGCCAGGGTCTCTTGATCCTGGGACAACTTCCCTGGGAGAACACACAGCGCGCCTCAGGCTGTTGTAACATCACGCTGGCCTCTGCCACACCAGGCTCGCCCCGCATCCGTACCCCTCCCTCCCTCTGGCCTGAGCCAGAGCCCCCAAATCAGCTGCTCCTTTAACCCCATCCTGTCTGAGCGAAGAACAGACGCCCTCAGGCGACCTACACGCAGAAGCGGAGCCAAATCCAAAGCTGAACCCCAGGAGCTGTGCGAATAAAGAAGAGGAAGGGAAATCTCCCCCAGCAGCCTCAGAGGCAGTGGATTAAATTTCCATAATCAACTTGATGTACCCTGCATCTGTGGAATACCTGAATAGACAACGAAGCATCCCAAAACAGAGGCGGGGTCCTTTGGGAGCAGCTGTAGACTTGGGGTTTGCTTTCTGTGTCTAAATTTTTTCTGCTTTTATATTTAGCTTCGTTTACTATTTAGAGCTTATTATCATTGGTAGATTTGGTTATTGATTTGGTTGCTCGCTTCCTGTTTTTATATGTTTATACACATATATATATATATATATTTTTTCCTTTTTCTCTTTTTGTGAGAGTGTATGTGTATGCTGCTTTGTGTGCTTTTGTCTGTATAGGTTTGCTTTTACCATTTGTCCTAGGGTTCTTTCTGTACATATATTTTTAGTATAGTTTTTAGTACTTGTTATCATTGGTGGATTTGTTATTGGTTTGGTTGCTCTCTTATTTCTTTTTTTATTACTTTTCTAATTTTAATAATATTTAATTTTTTCATTTTTTATTTTAATACTTTTTAATTTAATTTACTTTAATTTAATTTAATTTATTTCTTTTCTCCCTTTTCTTCTGAGCTATGTGGCTGACAGGGTCTTGTTGCTCCAGCCTCCTGTCAAGCCTGAGACTCTGAGGGGGGAGAGCCAAGTTCAGGACACTGGACCACAGAGATCTCCCGGCCCCTTGTAATATCAATCAGCAAGAGCTCTCCCCTCAATGCTAAGACCAAGCTCCACTCAATGATCAGCAAACTCCAGTGATGGACAGCCCATGCCAAACAACTAGCAAGACAGGAGCACAACCCCACCCATTAGCAGCAAGGCTGCCTAAACCTTAATAAGTTCACAGACAACCCAAAACGCACCACCGTATGCAGTCTTGCACACCAGAAACACAAGATCCAGCCTTATCCATCAGAACACAGGCAACAGTACCCTCACCAGGAAGTCTACACAACCCACTGAACCAACATGACCCACTGGGGGCAGACACCAAAAAAAACGGGAACTATGAAACTGCAGCCTGTGAAAAGGAGACCCCAAACACAGTAAGTTAAACAAAATGAGAACACAGAGAAATACGCAGCAGATGAAGAAGCAAGGTAAAAACCCACCAGACCAAACAAATGAAGAGGAAAGAGGCAGTCTACCTGAAAAAGAATTCAGAATAATAATAGTAAAGATGATCCAAAATCTTGGAAATAAAATGGAGAAAATACAAGAAACATTTAACAAGGAACTAGAAGAACTAAAGAGCAAACAAACAATGAGGAACGACACAATAAATGAAATAAAAAGTTCTCTAGAAGGAATCAATAGCAGAATAACTGAGGCAGAAGAACGGATAAGTGACCTGGAAGATAAAAGAGCGGAAATAACAGCCTCAGAGCAGAATAAAGAAAAAACAATGAAAAGAGTTGAAGACAGTCTCAGAGGCCTCTGGGACAACATTAAACGCACCAACATTTGAATTATAGGGGTCCCAGAAGAAGCAAAGAAAAAGAAAGTGGCTGAGAAAATATTTGAAGGGATTATAGTTGAAAACTTCCCTAATATGGGGAAGGGAATAGTCAATCAAGTCCAGGAAGCACAGAGAGTCCCATACAAGATAAATCCAAGGAGAAATACGCCAAGACACATATTAATCAAATATCAAAAATTTAAAACAAAGCAAAAATATTGAAAACAGCAAGGGAAAAGCAACAAATAACATACAAGGGAATCCCCATAAGGTTAACAGCTGATCTTTCAGCAGAAACTCTGCAAGCCAGAAGAGAGTGGGAGGACATATTTAAAATGATAAAAGGGAAAAACCTACAACCAAAATTACTCTACACATAAAGGATCACTTTCAGATTTGACGGAGGAATTAAAAAATTACAGACAAGCAAAAGCTAAGAGAATTTAGCCCCAGCAAACAAGCTTTACAACAAATGCTAAAGGAACTTAGCTAGGCAGGAAAAACAAGAGAAGGAAAAGGCCTACAATAACAAACCCAAAACAGTTAAGAAAATGGTAATAGGAACATACTTATCAATAATTACCTTAAATGTAAATGGATTAAATGCTCCAACTGAAAGACATAGGGTGGCTGAATGGATACAAAAACAAGACCTGAATATATGCTGTCTACAAGAGACCGACTTCAGACCTAGGCACACACACAGACTGAAAGTGAGGGGATGGAAAAAATATTCCATGCAAATGGAAATCAAAAGAAAGCTGGACTAGCAATTCTCATATCAGACACAAAAGACTTTAAAATAAAGACTATTACAAGAGACAAAGAAGGACACTACACAATGATCAAGGGATCAATCCAAGAGGAAGATATAACAATTGTAAATATTTATGCACCCAACATAGGAGCACCTCAGTACATAAGGCAAATGCTAACAGCCATAAAAAGGGAAATCGACAGTAACACAATAATAGTAGGGGACTTTAACACCCCACTTTCACCAATGGACAGATCATCCAAAATGAAAATAAATAAGGAAACACAAGTTTTAAATGACACATTAAATAAGATGGACTTAACTGATATTTATAGGACATTCCATCTAAAAGCAACAGAATACACTTTCTTCTCAAGTACTCATGGAACATTCTCCAGGACAGATTATATCTTGGGTCACAAATCAAGCCTTGGTAAATTTAAGAAAATTGGAACCGTATCAAGTATCTTTTATGACCACAATGCTGTAAGACTAGATATCAATTACAGGAAGAAAAAAAACTGTAGAAAATACAAACACATGAAGGTTAAACAATATACTACTAAATAACCAAGAGATCACTGAAGAAATCAAAGAGGAAATCAAAAAATACCTACAAACAAATGACAATGAAAACACGATGACCCAAAACCTATGGGATGCAGCAAAAGCAGTTCTAACAAGGAAGTTTATAGCAATACAATCCTACTTCAAGAAACAAGAAAAATCTCAAATAAACAACCTAAGCTTACACCTAAAGCAATTATAGAAAGAAAAACAAAAAAAGCCCAAAGTTAGCAGAAGGAAAGAAATCATAAAGATCAGATCAGAAACAAATGAAAAAGAAATGAAGGAAATGATAGCAAAGATAAATACAACTAAAAACTTGTTCTTTGAGAAGATAAACAAAATTGATAAACCATTAGCCAGACTCATCAAGAAAAAAAGGGAAAAGAATCAAATCAATAGAATTAGAAATGAAAGAGGAGAAGTAACAACACACTGCAGAAATACAAAGGATCATAAAAGATTACTACAAGCAACTATATGTCAATAAAATGGAAAACCTGGAAAAAATGGACAAATTCTTAGAAAAGCACAACCTTCTGAGACTGAACCAGGAAGAAACAGAAAATATAAACAGACCAATCACAAGCACTGAAATTGAAACTGTGATTAAAAATCTTCCAACAAACAAAAGCTCAGGACCAGATGGCTTCACAGGCGAATTCTATCAAATATTAAGAGAAGAGCTAACACCTGTCCTTCTCAAACTCTTCCAAAATATAACAGAGGGAGAAACACTCCCTAACTCATTCTAAGAGGTCACCATCACCCTTATACCAAAAGCAAAGATGTCACAAAGAAAGAAAACTACAGGCCAATATCACTGATGAACATAGATGCAAAAATCCTCAATAGAATACAATCAAACAGAATCCACCAGCACAATAAATCATCATACACCATGACCAAGTGGGGTTTATCCCAGGAATGCAAGGATTCTTCAATATATGCAAATAAATCAATGTGATACACCATATTAACAAACTGAAGAATAAAAATCATATGATCATCTCAACAGATGCCAGAAAAGCTTTTGACAAAATTCAACACCCATATATCATAAAAACTCTCCAGAGAGTAGGCATAGAGGGAACTTACCTCAACATAATAAAGGCCATAAATGACAAACCCACAGCCAACATCGTTCTCAATGGTGAAAAACTGAAACCATCTCCACTAAGATCAGTAACAAGACAAGGTTGCCCACTCTCACTACTATTATTCAACATAGTTTTGGAATTTTTAGCCAGAGAAATGAGAGAAGAAAAAGAAATAAAAGGAATCCAAGTCGGAAAAGAAGTAAAACTGGGACTGCTTGCAGATGATATGATACTATACATAGAGAATCCTAAAGATCTACCAGAAAACTACTAGAGCTAATCAATGAATTTTGTAAAGTAACAGGATACAAAATTAAAGCACAAAAATCTCTTGCATTCCTATACACTAATGATGAAAAATCTGAAAGAGAAATTAAGGAAACACTCCCATTTACCACTGCAACAAAAAGAATGAAATACCTTGGAATAAACCTACCTAAGGTTTATTCATACAAAAGACCTGTATGCAGAAAACTAAAACACACTTAAGAAAGAAATAAAGATGTTACAAACAAATGGAGAGATATACCACGTTCTTGGACTGGAAGCATCAACATTGTGAAAATGACTATACTACCCAAGCAAGCTACATATTCAATGGAATCCCTATCAAACTACCAATGGCATTTTTCATAGAACTAGAATACAAAATTTCACAACTTGTATGGAAACACAAAAGACCCTGAATGGCTAAAGCAATCTTGAGAAAGAAAAACGGAGGTGGCGGAATCAGGCTCCCTGACTTCAGACTATAATACAAAGCTACAGTAATGAAGACAGTATGGTACTGGCACAAAAACAGAAAAATACAGATCAATGAAACAGGATAGAAAGCCTAGTGATAAGCCCAGGCACATATGGTCACCTTATCTTTGATAAAGGAGACAAGAATATGCAATGGAGAAAAGACAGCCTCTTTAATAAGTAGTGCTGGGAAAACTGGACAGCTACATGTAAAAGAATGAAATTAGAACTCTCCCTAACACCATACACAAAAATAAACTCAAAATGGATTAAAGACCTAAATGTAAGGACAGACACTATCAAACTCTTAGAGGAAAACACAGGCAGAACACTCTATGACATAAATCACAGCAAGATCCTTTTTGACCCACCTCCTAGAGAAAGGGAAATAAAAACAAAAATAAACAAATGGGACCTAATGAAACTTAAAAGCTTTTGCACAGCAAAGGAAACCATAAATAAGACGAAAAGTCAACCCTCAGAATGGGAGAAAATATTTGCAAATGAAACAACTGACAAAGGATTAATCTCCAAAATATACAAGCAGCTCATGCAGCTCAATATCAAAAAAACAAAAAACCAAATCCAAAAATAGGCAGAAGACCTAAATAGACATTTCTCCAAAGAACATATACAGATTGCCAACAAACACATGAAAGCATGCTCAACATCACTAATCATTAGAGAAATGCAAATCAAAACTACAATGTGCTATCACCTCACACCAGTCAGAATGACCATCATCAAAAAGTCTACAAACAATAAATACTGGAGAGGGTGTGGAGAAAAGGGAACACTCTTGCACTGTTGGTGGGAATGTAAATTGATACAGCCACTATGGAGAACAATACGAAGGTTCCTTAGAAAACTAAAAATAGAATGACCATATGACCCAGGAATCCCACTACTGGGCATATACCCAGAGAAACCATAATTCAAAAAGAGTCATGTACCACAATGTTCACTGCTGCACTATTTACAATAGCCAGGACATGGAAGCAACCTAAGTGTCCATCGACAGATGAATGGATAAAGAAGATGTGGCACATGTATTCAATGGACTATTACTCAGCCATAAAAAGAAAAGAAATTGAGTTATTTGTAGTGAGGTGGATGGACCTAGAGTCTGTCATACAGAGTGAAGTAAGTCAGAAAGAGAACAAAAAATCTAAAGTCTAAAAAAAAAAAAGTTTGTGATGAACCTAGGGGCAGGACAGGAATAAAGACGCAGACGTAGAGAATGGACTTGAGGACACGGGGAGGGGGAAGGGTAAGCTGGAACAAAGTGAGAGAGTGGCATGGACATATATACACTACCGAATGTAAAATAGATAGCTAGTGGGAAGCAGCCGCATAGCACAGGGAGATCAGCTCAGTGCTTTGTGACCAACTAGAGGGGTGGGATAGGGAGGGTGGGATGGAGACGCAAGAGGGAGCAGATATGGGCATATATGTATAAGTATAGCTGATTCACTTTGTTATAAAGCAGAAACTAACACACCATTGTAAAGCAACTGTACTCCAATAAAGATGTTAAAAAATTTTTAAAAATTAAAAATATATATAAATAAGTAAAGGGAACTTTAGTAATAAAGGATTATGGAAGAAAATAAGACATATGATTGGGAGTAGTAAGGAAATCCGAATATAGACATTTATAAGCTACCAGTGTGTAGTATTTTGTTACGGCAGCATCAAAGGATGAAGACAGAAAACTGGTGTCAAGAAGTGGGTGTGCTGCTGCAACAAATACCGGATAATGTGGAAGCTGCTTTGGAACTGGATAGAGGTAGAGGCTGAGAGACTTTGGAGGTACATACAAGGAAAAACCTACATTGCCACGAACAGACTTTAAAGACAATTCTGGTGAGAGCCCAGAAGGAAAAGTGGAGAGCTTAGAGAGAGCCTCCATCTTCTGAAAGAATACTTGAGGAATTGTGGTCAGAATGTTGGTAGGAATATGGACAGTAAAGGCCATTCTGATGAGGTCTCAGATGGAAATGAGAACCATGTTACTGGACTACAGAGGAAAAAGCATATTTATTATAAAGTGGCAAAGAACTTGGCTAAACTGTATTCATGTTCTAGTAGGCTATGGAAGATTAATCTTGTGAGTGATGAAATGGGATACTTGGCTGAGGAAATATCTAAGAACAATGTTGAAGGTGTGGATTGGTTTCTCTTGAAAACTTATAGTGACATTCAGGAACAGAGAAATGACTTAAAGACATACTTGTTAATCAAAAGGTGAGCAGAACTTAACAATTTGGAAAATTCTCAGCCTATCCATGTTGCAAAAAATGAGAAAGCATGTGAAGAAGAGAACACTAAGGGTATGGCCAAGTGACCTTTTGATAAGGAGATTAATTTGGGTGTGAAGCATGGATTTAATGAGCCACTTCATCAGGAAAACAGCCAGTTTGTACTGAAAGGGAAAGAGACAAACAGGAAGATCTTTGTTCTTAGATTTTGTAGGCTGGAACCATGGAGCTATTTGGCTGTGAATGTGCACCATTCTTCAACACACAAGGGAAGAAGGACCCCAAAGGTGATTCAGAGTTCATCAGGGCTTCCTCCTCAGTTTCAAAATCTTTGCACAGCAGGAAAAAAAAAAAAAAATCTATGGATCTATGGAACGTGAGAAGATATTTGTAAATCGTATATCTAAAAAAAGTTAATATCCAAAATACACAAAGAACTCATACAACTCAACTGCAAAAAAGAAAAAAAAAAAAATCAACCCAATTAAAAAATGAGCAGAGGAACTGAATAGACATTTTTTCAAAAAACTCCAAAAAACAAAACAAAACCCAAATGACCAAGTACATGAAAAGGTGTTCAACATCATTAATCATCAGAGAAATGCAAAATTAAATGCAAATCACAATTAGATGTCACCTCATACCTGTTAGAATGGCTGTCATCAAAAAGGCAAGAAGAGATAAGTGTTGGGGAAGATGTGGAGAAAAGGGAATCCTTGTGGCCTCTTTTTTTTTGGAATATAAATTGGTACAGCACTATAGAAACAGTATGGAGGTTCCTCAGAAATTTAAAAATACAACTACTGTACCCAGCAATCCCACTGCTGGGTATATATCCAAAGGAAATGAAAATAGGATCTGGAAGAAATAGCTGCTTTCCAAGTTCACTGTAGCATTATTCACAATAGCCAAGATACAGAAATAACCTAAATGTCCATCAAGGAATGAATGGATAAAGAAGATGTGGTATATCTATATGCAATGGAATATTATGCAGCCTTGAGAAGAAAGAAAATCCTGTCATTAGTGACAACATAGATGAAGTTTGAGGGCATTATGCTCAATGAAGTAAGTCAGAAAGAGAAAGACAAATACTGTGTGATATCACTTATATGTGGAATTTTAAAAAGCTGAACCCACAGAAATAGAGAGTAGAGTGGTAGTTACAAGGGAATAAGGGTTGGATGAAATGGGGAGATGTTGGTCAAAGGTACAAACTTTCAGTTGTAAGATAAATAAATTCTGGGGATCTAATGTACAGCATGGTGATTATAGTTAATAATGTATTACTATATACTAATCCTCAAGGTAATGGTTTTAGGAGGTGAAGCCTTTGAGAAGTGATTAGGTCATGAGGGCAGAGCCCTCTTGAATGGGATTAGTGTCCTTGTAAAAGAGATCTCAGAGAGATTCTTTGCCCTTTCTGATATATGAGGACATAAGGAGAAGTCTGTGACATGGAAGAGAACAATCCAACCTCACTGGCACCCTGATCTCAGACTTCCAGCTTGTAGAACTGTGAGAATTAAATTTCTATTGCTTATTAGCTACCCAGTCTGTGGCATTTATTATATAGCAGCCTAAAAGGACTAAGACGATGACTAATTTTCTTCTTTGTTTGCTTGTTTCAAATAGGATGGTGGTGATCAGTGGGAAGGCTTTAACATAGTATCTAGAGGCTGTGGATGATTTTTTTTTCTCTTCTTTATACTTCCTTAGATGAGAGAGAATAATATGCTGCATGTTAAGAGTCAAGGCAGAACAATGGGGTGAAAATACAGAAGAAAGAGAAAATCACTATGGCAGCAAAGTCCAATTTGTTGGATAGAATTGAATGGAATAATATGATAATAATACAAAGCACATAATATTATTTCCTTTACAGAGAAGATAAAACTGAAGCTAAAATGTGAAGTAATAATTCTAATTAAGGTAACATTCTAGCAAATAACCCTAGGTCTGTCTGATTCCAAAGACCATTCTTTTTTTTTTCCCCCACTGCAGCATTCTATCTCAGCATATTCTTTTTTTAATAAATTTATTTATTTATTTTTGACTGCACTGGGTCTTTGTTGCTGTGTGCGGGCTTTGTTTAGTTGTGGCAAGCAGGGGCTACTCTTCGTTGCGGTTCACAGGCTTCTCATTGCGGTGGCTTCTCTTGTTGCCAAGCACGGGCTCTAGGCGCAGGCTCAGTAGTTGTGGCTCACGGGCTTAGTTGCTCCGCGGCATGTGGCATCTTCCCAGACCAGGGCTCGAACCCATGTCCCCTGCACTGGCAGGTGGATTCTTAACCACTGCACCACCAGGGAAGCCCCTATCTCAGCATATTCTGTACACCACTTAAAAAAGAAATGGGTATATGGGAAGTAAACAACAATTAAAGTAAATAAAATAATTTTGTTGATGTAAAAGCTGAAAGGATTTCCAAGAAATTATGAATGGCCACTATTATGCTCTGTCATAAATGTGTTTGTCCATAGTACCCAACGTCAAATTTTTCAATGTAATAGCTAAATTCTATGAAAATAAAATAAAGTGAATGTACCTGGACCGACACTAAAAATAAACTAATGCATATATATAACTATCTGGATTCAAACAATTTACTATATACTGATAACCACTTAGGACTGTGCAAGTACATTTTATTTAGGAAAACAACTATTGGAATAGAAAGTAATCAGTATCTCTAATGCTGTGCATTTCAGCATCTCTACTGCTGTATTTGCAACTGTTCTCTATCATCTAGGTAGGGCTTGTTAATTAGAAGCTGTTTAGATACCACCACTCAATGTCTCATTTATGAATAAATGAAGACACAACCACTCAACAAAGAAATATCATACCCTATTATACACAATATGTTGTCTCTAAAGATGAATACAACATGACCTTCCAGATTCAGAGCCTTGTGTTCTTGTGAGTTTATTATACTGATTTTATGAAGCTGTTCTGATGTTCAAATAGCACAAGGGGTTAGTGTAATCTATGATTAAGATAACATATGCTTATGATACTGAGGCAGATAATATGGGGAAATGAAGTGGATTTAGTTTAAGAAGCAATATGAATTATTAGGAAAAATAGTTAATTGGAGAGCAGATTATTGACTGAATGTGCCAGGCATTACTATTATACTTTCAATTAATGGATGTAATGAGACAATAAAGAACCACCATTGCCCAGTCACTGATATTTCAAGCTTGATGTGACATTTAGTGTTTTATGTGAAATTTCTGAATTATCAAATCTTGACAAAAAATTAAAACTTAAAAATGTTACAGTGTAAGTCAAACAAAATGCATATTTTATACTTGTTACATGTACATTGTTAGTATTTGTTGACTTACCCATTTGGGGTGTCAGTTGTTGATCATCAATGCTGTCAGTAAATAGGTGATTACCATGATGGACACCCAAACATGGAAACAGTGCTCACATCAAATCTATGCCAGGACATGACAATTGTACCTTGGAAATATTGTGGGTTCTCTTCCAGACAATCACAATAAAACAAATATTGCAATAAAGCAAGTCACACGAATGTTTTTGTTTCCCAGTGCATGTGAAAGTTATGTTTACAGTATACTATAGTCTATTAAGTATGCCATGACATTATGTTTTAAAAAACAATGTATGTAGCTTAATTAAAAAATCTTTACTGCTAAAAAATGCTAACTATCATCTGAGCCCTCAGCAAGTCCTAGTAGTAACACCAAAGATCACTGATCACAAATTACATAACCAATATGATAATAATGAAAATCTTTGAAATACTGTGAGAATTATCAAAATGTGACACAGAGACACAAGGTGAACCAGTGTTACTGAAAAATGTCACTGACTGACTTGCTCGGAACAGGGTTGCCACAAGCCTTCAACTTGTAAAAAATGCAATATCTGCAAAGTGCAGTAAAGCAAAGTGCAATAAAATGAGGTACCTATACATATAAACTAGATTAAATTAAGCACCTGTAGAGGTAAGTGGTTATAGGTTGAACTGTGTCTTCCAAAAAGATATGTTGAAGTCCTAAGCCACAGTACCTGTGAGTGCAGCTTTATTTGGAAATAGGATCTTTTCAGATGTAAACAAGATAAGATGAGGTTTTGGACTGGGTAATAATCCAATATGTCTGGCGTCTTTAAAAGGAGAGAGGGACAACACATAACAAAGGAGTCAGAGATTTTCAGTGATGTACCTATAAGCCAAGGAACAACAAGGATTGCTAGCAACACCAGAAGTTAAGAGAAAAGCATGAAACTGATCCTTCCCTAGAGTCTTCAGAGAGAGAATAGCCCTCCAGACAACTTGATGTCAAACTCCTAGCTTCCAAAACTGTGAGAATAAAGTTCATTTTAAGCCACCTTAATTTGTGGTATTTCATTTAATACCATACATTTTATTTAATACCACCTTAGTTTATGGTATTTTATTATGGCAGAGCTAGGAAATTAGCACATCTATCTCTGATCCAGAACACTTCATAGGTACATTTGGGATAAAAGTAATAAAGGTAAATATTAATAACCCAATATGGTGAAAGACTGAATGCCTTCCCATTAAAATCACTGGCAAGACATGAAAGTCTGTACTGACTGCTTTTAATCAGCATTGCACTATAGGCTCTGGCTAGTACAGTAAGGCAAGAAAAATAAACAACAGCATCCATATTATTGGAAAGGAAGAGGTAGCATGGTCTTTATTTGCAAAGGACAAGACTTTCTATATGCAAAGAATAATGAGTGCTACAGAAACTAATAAGCAAGTTCAGCAAGTCTATAGGACATAAGATCAACATACAAAAATCCATCATATTTGTATACACTAGTTGTCAACAACTGAAAATCAAAATTTTAAAAATCACAATACCATTAACTATATCATCAAAACCATAAAATTCTTAGGGAAAAATATGACGAAGATGTGAATGGCCTTTACAATAAAAGTGGCAAACACTGCTGTAAGAAATTGAAATTCAAAATAAATGAAGAAATATACTATGTTTATGTGTAAGAAGATTCAATATTTATATCAATATTCTCAATTTGATCTATAGACTTACCTCTAATCGAATTTTCAATTGACTTTGTTTAGAAATTGACAAAATTATTCTAAAATTTATATGGAAATGCAAAGGACACAAATAGCAAACAACTGAAAAAAACACATTTGAGATATGAACTATCTCTGTTTCAAGTGTTATTATAGCTACATTAATCAAAACAACATGGTACTTATGTAGAAAAACCAAACAGATTGCCAAAAGGGGGTAGAGTCCAGAATAGACCCACATATATAAGGAGAACTGATTTTCAACAAAGGTGCAAAGGCAGTTCAGTGTAAAAAAAAGTGTAGTATCTTCAACAATTGGTGCTGAAACATTTGAATATTTGTATTAAAAAATAGAACATGGATCCATACCTGGCACAATATTCAAAAATTAACTCAAAATGCACTACACATCTAAACATAAAAGCTAAAAGTATAACGTTTCTAGAAGAGAACATAGTAGAAAACTTTCGTGACCCTGGGTGATACATGTATATATGCATGTATCTTAGGTATGGAACTAACAGAACAAGCCCTAAAAGAACAAATTGATAATTTGGACTTCATTAAATTAAAAACTTCTCTTAAAAAGACCTTCTTAAGAGAATGGAAAAACAAGCCATAGATTTGGAAAAAATATTTGCAAAGCAAAAACCTAAAACTCACATAAATTAATAAGAAAACAAAAAACAAATTTATGCCCCCCCCAAAATGGCCACAAGATAGATACACTGAAATAGTAGATATGCAAATAGAAAAAAAAACACATGCCAAGATAAGTAGCATCAATAATCTTTAAGGAAATGCAAATTAAAGTCATGATTAGTGATAACCACATACATATCAGAATGACTAAAATTATAAAGTTGTATCCTGGCACTGAGGCCGGGGAGACCAGGAGATGCAGGTGGAAGGAGCCAACTGGGAGGAATGGGAGAGGACTGGAGGGCGTTTGCCTCACCCACTCGGGCCTGGGGAGCCTGCTGAGCTCCCAGGCCTGTCCCCTGCCCTCCAAGGCCCCCCTCTTCCCCCAGCCACATTGGTCCTGGGGGCATAGGAAGGAGGCCGAGGGGAGTTCAGCTGAGGCAGGTGGGAGGGGCCCTCTGGAAGGAGCGGGAGAGGAGTGGAGGGTGATTGTCCCACCCACTCAAGCCCAGGAAGAGTGCTGGCCTGCCAGGTGAGGTCCCCCACCCTCTGAGACCAGGGGTGGGGGGCATGCCTGGGCCCCTTCTGTTCCTTGAGCCTAAGCTCCACCCCTGACAGCCCCCAGGGCCTATTCCAGCCCTGTGGGTCCTAAGCATAGGCCCTGCCCACCACCCAAACCTTGCTCTTGCTTAGGTCCCGCCTTCCACAGCCAAGGCCTTCCTCCCCTCCTTTTTTGTTTTTTTTTTTTCTCTTTTCCCTCCTCCTCTTTTTTACTATTGTGGTACTGTTGTACCTTCTGGTTGTTGATTCATCTATATTTTTATTTTTATATTCTTCCTAACATATCTGTTAGTTTCCTAGTCTAATTTTAGTTTTTACTTTGCTATTGTTCTCTCTCACTTTTTTTTTTGCCAATCCACGTGGCTTGTGGTATCTTGGCTCATGAGCTGGGGGTTGGGCTGAAGCTCCTGAGGTGGGAGCTCTCTGTCAGAACCACTGGACTAACAGAGAACCTCAGATCCCAGGAAATATTCATCTGAATGAGGTGTCACAGAAGTCCTCATCTCAGCACCAAGACCCAGCTCTATCCAACAGCCTACAAAATCCAGTGTTAGAAGCC
Source organism: Eubalaena glacialis (assembly GCF_028564815.1). NCBI lineage: Eukaryota > Metazoa > Chordata > Mammalia > Artiodactyla > Balaenidae > Eubalaena > Eubalaena glacialis. Next base: position 17,125,206 of record NC_083719.1, read on the forward strand.
TCAGGCCAAACAACCAGTAAGACAGGAACACAATCCCACTAAAAAAAAAATGAGACAGCAAAAAAATATGTCACAGATGAAGGAGAAAGGTAGAAACCCACAAGACCAAATAAATGAAGAGGAAACAGGCAATCTACCTGAAAAAGAATTCAGAGTAATGATAGTAAGATGATCCAGAATCTCGGGAATAGAATGGAGGAATCGATTGAGAAAATACAAGAAATGTTTAACAAAGATCTAGAAGAACTAAAGAACAAACAAACAGAGATGAACAACAAAATAACTGAAATGAAAAATACACTAGAAGGAATCAATAACAGAATAAATGAGGCAGAAGAACAAATAAGTGAGCTGGAAGACAAAATGGTGGAAATAACTGCTGAGGAGATGAGTGAAGAAAAAAGAATGAAATGAATTGAAGACAATCTCAGAGACTTGTGGGACAACACTAAACACACCAACATTCGAATTATAGGGGTCTTAGAAGGAGAAGAGAAAAAGAAAGGGATGAGAAAATATTTGAAGAATTTATATTCGAAAACTTCCCTAACATGGGAAAGGAATTAGTCACACAAGTCCAGGAAGTACAGAGTCCCATACAGGATAAACCCTAGGAAAAACACAGCAAGACACATATTAATCAAACTAACAAAAATTAAATTCCAAAAAAAAATATTAAAAGCAGCAAGCGAAAAAAAAAAACAATACAAAGGAATCCTCATAAGGTTATCAGCTGATTTTTCAGCAGTAACTCTGCAGGCCAGACGGGAGTGGCAGGATATACTTAAAGTGATGAAAGAAAAAAACCTACACCAAAATTACTCTACCCAGCAAGGATCTCATTCAGATTCAACGGAGAAATCAAAAGCTTTTCAGACAAGCAAAAGCTAAGAGAATTCAGCACCACCAAACCAGCTTTATAACAAATGCTAAAGAAACTTCTCTAGGTAGGAAACACAAGAGAAGAAAAAGACTCACAAAAACAAACCTAAAACAATTAAGAAAATGGTAATAGGAACATACATATTGATAATAACCTTGAATGTAAATGGATTAAATGCCCCAACCAAAAGACACAGATTGGCTGAATGGATACAAAAACAAGATCCATATATATGCTGCTTACAAGAGACCCACTTCAGACCTAGGTACACATACAGATTGAAAGTGAAGGCATGGAAAGAGATATTCCATGCAAATGGAAATCAAAAGAAAGCTGGAGTAGCAATACTTGTATTCGATAAAACAGACTTTAAAACAAAAACTGTTACAAGAGATAAGGAGGGACACTACATAATGATCAAGCGATCAATCCAAGAAGAAGATATAACAATTATAAATGTTTATGCACCCAACATAGGAGCACCTCAATACATAAGGCAAATGCTAACAAACATGACAAGAGAAATCGACAGTAACACAATAATAGTAGGGTACTTTAACATGCCACTTACACCAATGGACAGATCATCCAAACAGAAAATAAATAAGGAAACACAAGCTTTAAATGACAAAATAGACCAGATAGATTTAATTTATATTTATAGAACATTCCAACCAAAAGTGGCAAAATACACTTTCTTTTCAAGTGCACACAGAACATTCTCCAGGATAGATCACATCTTGGGTCACAAATCAAGCCTCAGAAAATTCAAGAAAATCGAAATCATATCAAGCATCTTTTCTGACAACAACGCTATGAGATTGGAAATCAATTACAGGAAAAAAAACTGTAAAAAACACAAATACATGAGGCTAAACAGTGTGCTACTAAATAAAAAACAGATCACTGAAGAAATCAAAGAAGAAATTAAAAAATACATAGAAACAAATGACAATGAAAAGATAACGACCCAAAACCTATGGGATGCAGCAAAAGCAGTTCTAAGAGGGAAGGTTATAGCAATTCAATCTCACCTCAAGAAACAAGAAAAATCTCAAATAAATAATCTAACCCTACACTTAAAACAACTAGAGAAAGAAGAACAAAGAAAACCCAAAGTCAGTAGAAGGAAAAAGATCACAGCAGAAATAAATGAAATAGAAACGAAGAAAACGATAGCAAAGACCAATAAAACTAAGAGCTGGTTCTTTGAGAAGATAAAAAAATTGATAAACTCTTAGCCAGACTCATCAAGAAAAAAAGGAAGAGAATGCAAATCAATAAAATTAGAAATGAAAAAGGAGAAATAACAACTGAACTACAGAAATATAAAGGATTATAAGAGACTACTACAAACAACTACATGCCAATAAAATGGACAACCATGAAGAAATGGACAATTTCTTGGAAAGGTACAATTTTCCAAGACTGAACCAAGAAGAATTAGAAAATGTAAACAGACATATCACAGGTAATGAAATTGAAACCATAATTGAAAATCTTCCAACAAACAAAAGTTCAGGACCAGATGGTTTCACAGGCGAATTCTATCAAACATTTAGAGAAGAGCTAACATCGATCTTTCTTAGACTCTTACAAAAAATTGCAGAGGGAGAAACACTCCGAAATTCATTCTACGAAGCCACCATCACCATGATACCAAAACCAGAAAAAGATATCACAAAACAAGAAGATTATACACCAGTATCACTGATGAACATAGATGAAAAAATCCTGAACAAAATACTAGCAAACAGAATCCAACCCTATTAAAAGGATCATAAACCATGATCAAGTGGGATTTATCCCAGTGATGCAAGGATTCTTCAATATATGCAAATCAATCAATGTGATACATCACATTAACAAATTAAGAAATAAAAACGATATGATCATCTCAATAGATGTAGAAAAAGGTTCTGACAAAATTCAACACCCATTTATGACAAAAAGTCTCCAGAAAATGGGCATAGAGGGAACATACCTCAACATAATAAAGGCCATATATGACAAACTCATAGCAAGCATCATACTCAATGGTGAAAAACTGAAAGCATTTCCACTAAGATCAGGAACAAGACAAGGATGTCCACTCTTTCCATTCTTATTCAACGTAGTTTTGGAAGTCCTAGCCATGGCAATCAGAGAAAAAAAAGAAATAAAAGGAATGCAAATTGGAAAAGAAATAAAACTGTCACTGTTTGCGGATGACATGATACTACACATAGAAAATCCTAAAGATGCTACCAGAAAACTACTAGAACTAATCAGTGAATTTGGTAAGGTTGCAGGATACAAAATTAATGCACAGAAATCTCTGGCATTTCCATACACCAACAACAAAAAATCAGAAAGAGAAATTAAGGAAACAATCCCATTAACCATCACAACAAAAAGAATAAAATGACTAGGAATAAACCTGCCTAAGGAGGTGAAAAACATGTACGCAGAAAACTATAAAACAATGATGAAAGAAATCAAAGATGACATAAACAGATGGAGAAATATACCATGTTCTTGGATTGGAAGAATCAATATTGTGAAAATGACTATACTACCCAAAGCAATCTACAGATTCAATGCAATCCCTATCAAACTACCAATGGCATTCTTCACAGAATTAGAATAAAAAATTTTACAGTTCATATGGAAACACAAAAGACCCCAAATAGCCAAAGCAATCTTCAGAAGGAAAAAGAGTTGGAGGAATCAGCCTCCCCGACTTCACACTATACCACAAAGCTACAATAATCAAGACAGTATGGTACTGGCACAAAAATAGATACATAGATCAATGGTACAGGATAGAATGCCCAGAGATAAACCCACACACATATGGTCACCTAATTTAAGACAAAGGAGGCAAGAACATACAATGGAGAAAAGACAGACTCTTCCATTAATGGTGCTGGGAAAACCGGACAACTACATGTAAAAGAATGAAATTACAACACTACCTAACACCATACACAAAAATAAACTCCAAATGGATTAAAGACCTAAATGTAAGACCAGACACTACAAAACTCTTAGAGGAAAATTTAGGAAAAACATTCTTTGACATAAACCACAGCAAGATCTTTTTTGACCCACCTCCTAGAGTAATGGAAATAAAAACAAAAATAAACAAATGGGACCTAATGAAACTTCAAAGCTTCTGCACAGCAAAGGAAACCATAAACAAGACAAAAAGACAACTCTCAGAATGGGAGAAAATATTTGCAAATGAAACAACAGACAAAGGATTAATTTCCAAAATATACAAACAGCTCATGGATCTCAATATCAAAAAAACAAACAATCCAATTAAAAAATGGGCAGAAGACCTAAATAGACATTTCAACAAGGAAGACATACAGATGGCCAAGAGGCAAATGAAAAGATGCTCAACATCACTAATCATGAGAGAAATGCAAATCAAAACTACAATGAGGTATCACCTCAAACCAGTCAGAATGGCCATTATCAAAAAATCTAGAAACCATAAATGCTGGAAAGGGTGTGTTGAAAAGGGAACCCTCTTGTACTGTTGGTGGGAATGTAAATTGATACAGCCACTATGGAAAACAGTATAGAGGTTCCTTAAAAAACTAAAAATAGAACTACCATATGACCCAGCAATCCCACTCCTGGGCATATACTCTGAGAAAACCATAATTCAAAAGGAGACATGTACCACAATGTTCATTGCAGTACTATTTACAATAGCCAGGACATGGAACCAACCTAAATGTCTATCGTCAGATGAATGGATAAAGAAGATGTGGCACATATATACAATGGAATATTACTCAGCCATAAAAAGAAATGAAATTGTGTTATTTGTAGTGAGGTGGATGGACCTACAGTCTGTCACACAGAGTGAATTAAGTCAGAAAGAGAAAAACAAATACCATATGCTAATGCATATATATGCATCAAAAAAAAATGGTACTGATGAACCTAGTTGCAGGACAGGAATAAAGATTTAGACATAGAGAATGGACTTGAGGACATGGGGTGGGAGGGGGAAGCTGGGGCGAAGTGAGAGAAGCATCGACATATATACACTACCAAATGTGAAATAGTTAGCTAGTGGGAAGCAGCAGCATAGAACAGGGAGATCAGCTCGGTGCTTTGCGATGACCTAGAGGGGTGGGATAGGGAGGATGGGAGGGAGGCTCAAGAGGGAGGGGATATGGGGACATATTTAGGCATATGGCTGATTCACTTTGCTGTACAACAGAAACTAACAGAGTATTGTGAAGCAATTATACTCCAATAAAGATCTATTAAAAAAAAAAAAAAAGACGGTGCCCAGGAAAAAATTAATGTCAATTAAATATTATTTTATACTCAAAAAAATAAAATTAAAAAAAATAAAGTTGTATCCTGGCATGTATTAGTGAGGATGTGGAGAAACAGGAAATCTCATACACTGCTGTTGAGACAGTGAAATGGTAAAAACATTTTGGAAAATATTTTGATAGTTTAAGAAGTGAAACATACTTCTATAATATGATTCAGACATTCCACTCCTAGGCATTAATCCAAGAGAAATGAAAGCATACGTCTAAACAGAGACTTGTAAACAAATGTTTATCGAATTTTATTTGTAATAGCCAAAAACCAGAAAAAATGATCAAACAAACAAATGTTCCTGAACAGATAGATATAACACAGTTTGTATATTCATTTATCTACACAATGGAGTACAATTTAGCACTAAAAATGAATAAACAGCATGGATGAATCACAGAATAATTACGCTGAGTGAAATAAACTAGACCCTCTCCTCCACCAACCAACCAAACTATTGTAGGATTCAATTTATATAAAATGTATACAAGTCATAAAATGCATAGTAACAGAAATCTGGCCATTGTTTCCCTGGGTCAGAATGGAGGGATTACAAAGAGGCTTACAGACATTTTTTCATGTTCATTATCTTGATTTTGATAATGGTTTCATGGATGTGTAAACACGTCAGAAAATTATCAAATTGTAAAATTTAAGTATTTGCAGTTTATAGTATGTTGATTATACTTCAATAAAGCTATTATTGACAAACAAGAACAAACATGTGCTTTTGCTAGATCAGCATATGGATATTTTAATAAATGCAAAAGCAAAATATGAACTTCAGTACAAGAACACTATTCCAGGAAACCTTGTATTTTGGGATGTTACCACGTGTCCCGGGGAGAAACTATATGGAAATACTTCATTAAACAATGTTGAATGTTATATGTGTGTATGTTTTTTTAATGTGGGCCTGAATATTTAGTACCCTCCTTCGCATTGTGATTCTCTGAGGACTGTACAGATTGCAACAATTTTCCTAACCTTTTGATCATGGATCACTTTTCTTGCCATTATTATTATCATTTCCCCAAAGACTGTTCCAAGGAACGCAGTTTAGAAGACACCAGTATAACTGTTAATGCTAGCGTATCTAAAGAAAACTGGGTTTACTAATAAGTAGTTGACCACATGAAGCCCAAACAACAGGAAACTTTAAAGATGTGTTTTAGGTGTCAGCTTTTCCACAACGCTGATGAGGAGAAATGATGCTGGGACCTGAGAATGTATGCTCTATTTGACAGTGACAGGAGACAAGCACTCCTCTACAGCATTTTCCACTGATTAATTCAATTAATTTTCTTGTTTTGAGTCCATTAAGAATCATTAAGATTATAATTTGGCTTTATCATAATGGATTTTATGAGACACAAAACATGCTGATTAATCAACATGTATATCCTGATCTTCTTGTGTTATTCTTTCCCACTAAAATCTGAAGGATTGACATTTAAGTTACGCCTACATCCTTCTTGTGAGTGATGTCCGTCACTCTCCTAAGACCTCCTAAGACCTAAGACCTCCTAAGACCTCCTATTGCCTCCTAAGACCAATCAACTTATGGTCTGTACAAAAAAATAAATTTTGTCTTGCATCTAAACACTCAGTACCAGACCACGAATCTACTTGACCTCATTGACTAATGACTTTCTCTGAGACCCTGCTGATTTCACCAGGGAGTTCTCTCTTTTAACTAACGTTTTTAGCTAACACCTTTATGACTTCAATTATCTGAGACTAATTATTATAGGACCTTGCAATGCAATGTAAGGATTAGAAGTCAAATTGCATTTGAGGCCAGTGAACTCACTTCTGTGCCACAGCTATACTGTGCAGAGCTAATTCCCAAGGCTCGCACATGGTTTGTAATGCTGTACTGCAATTCATCTTTATGAATTACTTGAAAAACTCTTCCAAGGAAAAAACAAGCAAAAATATTGGTATATGTTATTATGTTTGAGAGTCAATTCATCACAGAAGTTATTTTTCTAGACAACAGTGTTTCTGCATTTTGCCTAGTTATACTATAGTCATCTCTTCTCAGAGAGAGCCCTTTCTGCATTCATTTGGATTTCTAGCAGTAGTTACAGCACAAATAAAATACAGTTTGCAGGCTCTCTCATAATTAATGTATACCAAGCTCAATGATAACCTAGAACTTCAATTATATGCTTTACCTTTAGAACTGACTTTTCCGAAGACTAAACTTGGTTATTGAGATGAAGGAAATGTATCTTGTCATTCAGCTCTCCAACTGAATGAGTACATTTAATGCTATTGTTTTAAAATAATATTAAATGAAATTATATAAATATATTTATTTTACTTCCCCTTGTATATTTGTGTTTGCTATTTTTGATGTATACTTACTTTTTATTACCAATTACATACCACATATTGTATTTAATGTTAGAAATAAAGGTATTAATTATATATCATCTTTGTACTGAGGGAGCTCAAAGGCTAATGAAAGAACAAGGTATGTAAGCAAGGAATTATATGCACACCATACAGTCCCATAATAAAAATATAAATATGGTATTTGGGGTGATAGCTCTAACATGTCATTGCTTACTCTGCCACTGCTGTCAGTAGAACAAGTCTTTTATAAATTAAAATCTTGATATTAATGGAGACAGACAAGTTCAGTATTTTGTTAGGTAATTTTTTACACATAGCAGTAGCAGTTTTTAATAAGCTACACATATTGTGTAGTTGCCACTTATAATAGTAGCTAAATACCAATAACTACCTGTATATTTATGCTAAAGGAAAATAATGCTTTTCATTGTGAGAAAAAAGTGCAATGTACCAGTAATTTAAATTACCATAGTGTATATTTCATTTGCAAGAAGAATATGAGGTTTAAATGAGAAAAAATGATACATAAAATTACACCTTGCTATTTGGGTGTATTTCTTCGTGTGAGAATAATTTACAATTTTTCTTCACAATTGTTGGTTGAGAAAATATTCAAAATCTTGGTGTGCATTAACCCTTTTCTAATGTGCCCTGTAGTAACATAATTGTCTAGATCTACAGCACTTTCATCTAAACATCGGTGACAGCCTTGGGATCCTGGAGTATGAAGTGACTCAGCAGACCAGCCTGCACAATATTTCTTCATTTCCTGACTTTATCTCTGGTGACCAAGTTCATGATGCAGCTCATTGAAACTGTTAAGGGGATACTTGTTATTCCCCAAACACACACTACAGGGTCTGTGCAGTGAGGACACTGATTGGACAAAACAAAAACCATTCACCTGCATCACAGCATCTCTCACAAAGTTGCAAACTGCATTAATTCTTCATAGTTTCTACAGCCTAGACAATAGTTGTTTTTGAGAATTTTTTCTCCGCTTAAGTTGAATATCTTCCTTTAAAAATTAAATGAGCAGAATGCCATCCTGATATTTCACTGCTAATACGGGCTACATTTTCACCCAAGTATCATTTTGGAAAATTCTCCTAAGAGTTATTGTGCAAGAACTCTGATTCTGTGCCTAAGCAGATTTGTATTAGGCAAAATAATGCAACTAGAGATGTGATTTTCTTTTTCAATTTGTAGAAAATTACACTAACTTTACTGTGAAATAATACTCAAAAAGAAGTTCAACTTAGTTTCTCTATAATCTCTTATCGCCAAATCAGAATTGATCAGTCTCTGAGTCACACATTTTAGAATGTTAGACATATAGAAAGATCTAAAAAATATTCATTCAAATTTGAATTCAAGGATAAAACTGTGCCTCATTCTCCACAGGTGCCTCTAATTCTAATACTTGATTACTTTTCTGTTTATTATAATTTTTGAAAATAATCTAAAACTTTTCTGCTTTTTTTAGCACCCTGAATATTTTCTCAATTTAAGTATTGCAAATATCCTAAACACATACAAATATTAAAAATTCACAGCCTCAGAATTTTGCTGTTGCTTATGATATTTAGATACTTGGATTTTCAACTCAAATAACATACTATTTACACACACACACACACTCACAGACAGACATATACACACTTATTGAATTATTATGAGCAGTTCATAATAGAAACAGTATTCTCTAAATCTGACTGGAAATATTAGCTGGTTTGATAGCTTGAATAAATTTTTCTTAACACCATAGAACAAGGAGTATTCACAAGAAACAAATGAGCATTATGACTTCTCTGCATCACATTTAAAATGTAATATAATATATCATGCATTTCTCATGCCATGAAATAATAGAAGAAAAATGACATTGGTGAAACTGACCTGAACAACATTTGTTTTCAGAAATGTATCCTTGTGCGAGCAGCTGAAGCCCTGGTAGCTGTCTGTGCATTTGATGTATAAAGCATTTCATAAGCAAGAAAGCATTTCACAAGGTCAGAAATGAAACGCATCTGAACCTCTGTTAACATTCAACAAAATGTACTGCAGATATTCTGGAATTATTATTTTTTTTCTGTCACTATGGATCAGATGCCATGCAACCTACATAGAAAATGATGTCATAAATTCCGTTTCTGCAAGAATACACTTTGCAATATGAAAAGAATGAACTGTTACCAGTTCAGATGCAGAATCTCACTGCATTGCATCTTCTCAGGTGACTGAAATCTTTAAATCTAACAGAAATCATTTATAAAAATTTAAGCATGTCTGTGAAGGTGAATGTACAAGTTAAAAATATGTGAAGAAGGTTTAGTTTCAATAAAACTGCTTTATAAAAGACAAGTATTTCCTTCTAAATTCAGGAAAAAAAACCGAAAAAACAAACCATGACCCAGTGATACAAATTAATGGGCACTGGGCCATTATTTTTTTCCTCCTGATCAGACCTTTTGTTATTGTTATGCTAAGTATAGCATAACCCCACTCTAATTTCATAGCACATAAATTAGTATGTCGTGACATCAAAATAATTTGGCTATCAAGAAAGAGAGACCTAAGGAAATAAAAAATAAAGAGTAGTAAAAGGGGAAACGTTTAATTTTATCTTGATAAATCCTTTATAGTGACAATAAATTTTACACACACACACACACCCCCCCCTACATACATGCAGATGGCATATCCCTTTACACTTAAAAAATGAATAATATAGGTTGTATTTCAGGTGAATGGAATTTTTAAAACTTTCATATTTTAAAATAACTACAATTTTTAAAACGACTACAATTTATTTTTACAATAAGATAAATTTCAAAAGAATAATTCTTCACATTTCTTAAACTTAATTTTACTTTTCCAGAAATTAACCAACTTTCCTCATATTTAATTAGACTTGTTTATTAAACTGTGATGTCATTTTTAGCAATATCATGCAAATTATATTATCTTGTCATGATACCTGTATCATGTCAAATTTTCTCCACATTCTATCTGATCAGTGGCATCAGATCATGTACTCAATTAATTGACCTCTTTCCTATTCATAAACCCATTTTTATCTCTTCTGCACTAAAGCTATCTTCCAGAATCCAATATCTATATAGTAACTCATTTAATATTCACAACAATCCTTGTTTCCATCTTACAAAGGATAATTATGAGATGAGAATCATAAGCTCGTTATGAGATGTTAACTCCCTCCCTCAGTGATATAGAGTAGGTAGTAATTTGTTGAGCTAAACTTGAGTTAGGGGAGTCTGGCTCGAAAAGCTCTGTCCTTCATATTGTAAATATTATCACTAAAGATGTCAGTGTCAGCATGTCCTGTAGCCACTTTGATCTACATAAATGTTCATGAGCACCCATTATGTCTGATGAGTGGTGCATTTAAATGCCCACTAATCTAGGTGACAGTCTACAAATTTAGTACCAAATTTGGGACCTTCTAATCACAGGACCGCAGTGAACATCTTTGAATCTCAGCATTCTAACTGGCGAAATAAGCATAAAAACAGCTAATTTGTTAAACCTACTACTTTGTACTGACATCAAATGACATCTAAAAGCAAATATATTTTTTAAATATACTTTAAAATTTTCTCAAATTTAAAATTGTACTAGTAGTAGTAGTAGTAGTACAACCAAAGAAGACTCTATAGACCAGATACACATTAACCTATAGATTCAATAAAGATATAACAATAAGCAGGGAAAAGGCAATGCATTTAAAAGGAACAGGCAGAGGGGACCCTGCAGAAAGGTATATACAGAGCACTGTTTCTATTTTCATATCCTCATCACCTAACCCTATTGCTATTATCACCACTCTACCCATAAGACAATTGGAATAAACAAATCTAATTTTGAAAATTTAAAGATGATAAAAAGTAACATAATTTCACAAAAGGACTTCAGATGTCTTGCCTGACTGTTCTCCAAAGGCAGGGAGAAATAACTTTTTCCTTTCCTCTCAACTATATTCTACACTAGGTGTTCTCAGAATCATCCTGTTGAAGAAGCACCTGTGAGCACGTTAGGATACCGTGGACCCTACCTTGACCTACTGAATCAAAACCTCTGGGTATGAGTCCAAGTTAACTATCTTAACAAGTTCTCTAGGCAATTCTTATACACACTAATGTTTGAAAATGACTGCTCAACACACAGACCAACACCAAAGAAACCATGCTTTTCAAGCGGTAGAATAAGAAGTGTGTCAATAGTGCTTATGCAGCTCTCCAGCCAGATTTGTGTATGAAGATCCAAAGTGGGAGAGAGCAGAGATAGTCACATTTAATCAACAAATATTCAAAGGCCTGCTCTAGACTTGGACCTGGGCTGAGTAATGAGGTCACAAAAGTGAATGAAGCATAAGCCCTGCCTTTGCATAAAGGCCTTTGTAATTAACTGTAATAATGCCAGTTCCCAAATCAAGGCACCTTACCAAACCCAGAGGGATTAAAATAAATCCCAAGAAGGTGATATTTGAGTTTCGTCTTGACAAGCATGCCAGCATTAGGAGATAATCTATTGAACAATGTTTGATTGGAAAGGCAACCCAAGCAGAGGTAACATGTTCAAAGCCATGGAACCATGAGGAAGTTTAGCTAATTTGAAAAACTACCAGTAATAGTTCTATAGCCAAAAATGAAAAAGCAGATGCAGAAGTTGTGAGATAGGAATTGGAGGTGTGGACTCAGTTCAGAATAGTGCTGCATTGTTTACCATTCTATGAAACTGGACTTGATTTGATGTAGCTTATGACTGCCACTGAGAAATTTCAAGAAGGGTGGCAACGTGTTAAGATTCTAGTTTCAGGAGCAGAATGTGGGATGAATTAGAGGGCAAAAATTGAATGCAAAGTGTCCAATTAAGATGATATTGAAACGACAAGGGGAATGAAAACAGTCTGCAACTAGGAGAGTAGTGGTAAGAATGAAAACAGTATGGTTTCCAGAGATATTTAGTCATGTCATGAATACAATTTATAAAAGAAGAGAAGGTATATTCTTGAGAGGAAATATAATTAGCTTGGAGCATGCCAAGCTTTACATTGCTTGGGAATTAGTAAATCCAAGAGTTTTTAATTCAGAGGAAAGTTTTGGGTCAGAAATCTTAATTTGAGAGCCTTTAGCAAATAGATGATAGCTATCACATAGAAATTGAAGAGACCTCTCAGAGAAATTGACCACCAGGGGAAAAAAAAAAAATACTAGGAGAGACAGACTAGGGAAAAAAAAACTGAAGGAAGATAGTGAAAATGAATGAGGGATGGTCTTGAGACTGGTGATGGGTAGTTAAGTTTAGAAAGAGTACATAAAGTTTAAAAAAGGTACGAACCAAAAACTGCACTGCCTTTGACAATATAGAGACCACTGAAGAATCAGCCAAAAACTCAGTTCATCAGAAGCTGAACAAATATTTCCAAAGGCTGAGGAATAAAAGGAAATCATGTGGCTGTATAGAAAGGCATAATTTAGAAACGGCATGGATTTGTTTTATTTTTATTTCTTCTGAGGGAATGGTTTTTAAAGTCTAGTTTTTAAAAGATGGGAGGGTTTTAAATAGGTTTATTGCATGTCAAAAGGAGCTAGCAGAAGGGAAAAATGTTTTGTTTCCAGAAAGAGAAAACAATTAAAGATATAAGGCAAACCATAAACCATCAAAGCATCAAGTTTTGATTTTTTATGACAAGTAGGTCCCCAAAGCAAAACAGTCCAAAGCAACTTGTCAAGGCACTCATTGATCCCAAGCTGCCTTTATTTTACTATAGGGCAAATTCTTATGTTCAGAATATCTCCTCTGCCCCTACTGGCTTTTCTAGTCCTATTGTTTACTCTGATTCACCTCAGTGATTTGACCTCCACTCTCCAGCAATTTCTTTCATAGCCTCCTCTCTGTTATTGTCAGGTCATCATATCCAGTTTTCAGAACTCTTTAATTCACTAACTCTCTGAAGACCTCAAATGCCCTCTTCAGCTGAAATAGACTGAGCCCGGTACTGAACCTTCTGCAAAGGTCAGAATTAGGATTCTGGTAGTGACGTAGAAACTGTATCTGAACATGGGTAGAGGCATTCACTTTTGGCAGAAAATGAGAAGATTTTTGTTTGTTTGTTTTTATTTCAATTAGCCGTGAAAATGGGGAATAAGAATGAATGTGGACAAACTGAGAGACAGTGAATTCCCACTCAATGCTTTAGTTCCTGAGATTGGGAAACACAGTTGCTGCTAAATGTAATTGGACTTGAGGAGAAAAAGATGCTGAAATAAAGAAGAGAAATGGCTTTAGTCAAAGATGGAAAGAATGATCACCAAGTGCACAGATTGCCTTACTGACGTTGTGGTGGAACTATCTCCAATTTCATTTGCCATTGTTTTGAAAGGGCTCTATATTATGGCTGTTGATGTTGAGGAGACCAATGGTAGTTATATTAGGTTCCTAAGGTTGCCATGACAAAGAGCTACAAACTGGGTGGTTTAAAACAACAGGTACTTTATTGTCTCAGAGTTCGGGAGCCTATAAGTCTGAAATCCAAATGTCAGAGGGCCATGCTTCCTCAGAAAGCTCTGGGGAAGAATATACCCCATGTCTTTCTCTTAGCCCCTGGTACTGCTGGCAATCCCCAGAATTTCCTCGTCATGTGTAAGCATCACTTTATTCTCTGCCTTCATCATCACATGACATTTTCCCCGTATATCTTCACATCATCTTTCCTCTGTGTATATCTGTCTTTTTTTCTTTTTAATAAGGAAACCTGCCATATTGGATTACAGCCCACTCTAGGACTTCATCTTTAATGATTATGTCTGTAAAGACCCCATTTTCAAATAACATTCACAGGTACTGAGGGTTAGGACTTCAACACATCTTCTCAGGGGACACCACTCAACCTATAGCAGCTGTAATGATTGAGCCAAAACTGTGCAGGGTGGTGGCAGGGAAGGTACAGACAAAGGTTCAGAAAAAAGACAATGGCAGAATATCCAAAGACACCTACCAGTGGGTTAATAAGGAAGAAATGTGTGCTGAGTGAAGAAGAAAGGACACTAATAGAATGTTACTAGATAAGAGAAAAAAGAATTGCACAATGTAGAAAGAGTTGTCTGACTAAAAATCAGGATAATTATGCTTCCTCTGGGGTATTTGAAATTTACGTTTCCATGGACAAAAATAATTTTCATATATTATTCAATAAGAGATAGAGTAATAAATAAACTTTAAAATATAAATGTCTGATTCATCAATTTTAGAAAAGAATTGGAGATATTTAAGTAAATGAAGGAAAATTGTAGTAAAATATTGCTTTTTAGCATGACTAAATTTTTTTGAATAATTAATTTATATAAGCCACTTCTTTTGATGGATTTTATATTATGCAAATATGATATTATAAAATCTGAAGTTCAATATATAAAAACCACAGGACTAACAAAAGCTGAAATAATTGTACATAGGATAGAAATGACTCTCGGTTGGTTTATGGTGTCTTAGGCTAGACTCAACTTCATTAATGTACATAATTATATAATGTACACTTTTGAATCTATTCTGTCTACTTTCCCCTAATTAAAGGGCATCAATAGGCCCTCAATAAACTTTTTTAATGAATGTGTATTAATTGTTAAATAACAGCATAGACAGTTTATACACATTTTGAGTCACAGCAAATATCCATTGCTTTAGAGTCTAATATTTACTACCTGTCATATTTTACATATGTAAATTCTGGGTTGAAAAGTGCACAGTTAAGAAAGCACTTTAAGACCATTATTGATCCTCTTATCTACCCCAAATGGCTGTTTTGCCTAATAAATAAGCATCTTTACAACCAACAGCCCATAAAGGTTATTATCAAACATTTTTCCATTTCCTTGCACATGATTAAGCCTCAAAGGTGAATTAATGTATCCTGTTAGCCCATGGCAGGAAAGCAATAATGTCTATCAACCAAGCAGTATGTACCACAATTACACACTGCTTGCTTTTCAGTGTGGTCTGTAGGTTTTGATTTGGTTTCCCCTTAAATGAGAGATGATAAGAAGGGCTGCTAAAGGCTAGTTTTATGCCTTAACAGCTAGGTGTAATGGTAAACATTTATTTATGTATGCTGACAGTATCTCATTAACAAGGAAAGTAGATTATTGATCCCAATAAAATGTATACTATATTATTTAGCTTAAAGTAGTAACGATGGGCTTCCCTGGTGGCGCAGTGGTTAAGAATCTGCCTGCCAATGCAGGGGACATGGGTTCGAGCCCTGGTCCGGGAAGATCCCACATGCCACAGAGCGGCTAGGCCCGTGAGCCACAACTACTGAGCCTGCGCTTCTGGAGCCTGTGTTCCGCAATGGGAGAGGCCGCAACAGTGAGAGGCCCGCGCACCGCGATGAAGAGTGGCCTCCGCTCGCTGGAACTGGAGAGAGCCCTCGCACAGAAACGAAGACCCAACACAGCCAAAAATAAATAAGTAAATAAATTAAAAAAAAAAAAAGTAGTAACGATATTCAAATTATGTTGCACCTAACTTCATTTTATTTATCCTGTTGTTTTCTATGTCTCTTAATTTTACCTTGTTTTAAAATTGTCTACTATATGTATATATATTTTTGTAAGCTCACCCACAGCCTTTTGAAGAGTATGACTTAAAAATTAAAGAAAAATATCTAAGTGGTTTAGCGTAAATATGTTTAATTCATTCCTTCTAACTCTCCATAGATAGATAGATAGATAGATAGATAGATAATTACATAAATTCCAAAAAAAAAAAAGAAGAAAACCTCATAGGAACTATCATGTAAGCATACTAACAAAGGCTGTCACTTCACTTTAGCTGTTGTACATCAGCAATGTGTGAAATATTCAAAGTGAATTTGAATTCTCTATGTGTGTGTGTGGGGGGGGTAATTTTACTTGATCATTTTTTGTCAGAAAAAGATATTTTAAACAAGAAAAGTATAATATTTTAGATTGTCCACTAACTGAAGTTGTCAAATTTCTCCACTGTTAGGATTAAAAACGGCACATGCATACTTTGAAATGTACCTTGGGCATTATATATAATTATCTTATAACAACAAGAATAGCATCAATAAAAAACAAGGTGTTTTATAATTTTATACTATTGTGTATCAGTTAGTATATCAAATTCTAGTACCATGAACTTTTAGATCTCTGTGAGGGAGTTATAGTATCAGCTTATATAATTATGATGGGAATAAACAGAAAAATGATTTTGGTTGGAAGGAAGCCAGAGGACCCATAATAGACAATGAATAAAGAAAGAAAATAATTTTAAAACACTTTTTCAGAAGATTACCAATTAAATAAGGATTACAGGGTAGAGTAACTTTTGAAAAACCTCCAAGCACTTTAGATACATATATGCATTGAGATTCACAGTGAATTACATTCTCTACATTTAAAATCACACTTGACAGGAGAATATCAAGCCGTTGACAAATTTCTATAATAGATTGCCACTAAATTCGCAGTACTTCCTCTAAAATTTTTATAATAGATTTTAATGTAACTAAATTACTCTAAAATCAAAGCTTCTTCTATGACCCTAAATCTGCTTCAGTATAACATGGTATAGGTAAACTAATTTATAATTTATAATACATGTAATGCATTATTCCTTAAGGTATTGTGGCATCTTAAATTCACTTAAACTTTTGTATGCATTTTACACATATTGAACCCAGGATACAACTCCAGAAAGCATGGTCATTCTCTCCTGGTTTGAAAAAACAATAATCTCACTATGCTATTTAGATCTTCACCATCTTTTTGAAAGTGAGATAAATGAATGAAGAAACTCTTCAACTTATTAAACCCATAAATCTATGTAAATACAGATTTTATTATGTAAATAAGAATTTATTATTAGTTATATACATGTGATTTATATCAAGATAGATATAAGATGGATAGATAGATACATCCACTTGGATCTATTCTAATTATCTATCTATTCTATTTATCTATCTCTTACCAGAAAGAAATTAATGCAGTTTTTGAACGGAGAGGACTTATATATATTTAAAATATATAATACACTTTGGATAATAAATTATTTTAAAAGAAGTAAATGAAGAAAACAGGGTAAAATAAAAATGGAATAGTGTTAATTTTAAAAATTCAAACTGTTAGTACACAAAATACATAATGACTCCATAATCTGCCCCCCCATTTCTATTTTGATAAATTATGGTTTTAAGCATTTTTACAAATTGCCATGTATAACCAGGACAACTTTCCTCTAAGAGTTCTCCTCACTCACCAAGCTGACGCAAAGGGAGTCTGAGTCACTAGCTAAGGTCCTGCTGCGGGCAGGCGGCAGAGGCTGCTTTGAAATTCAGCAAGTTTGACCTCAAAGCATGATCTCAGTCAGGGTAGAGGGCTTCAAACTTTTTCCTAGAGGATGACCATGGCTTTGGCTTTCATTTTTATTGCAACAGAAGTAATGGATTTCATTTGATGTGCCACAGCGTCCACAATCCAAAAACAGGCCAATGGCACAGGAGAAACACCAAGGCCATGAAAAGCTTTGCCCTGTGAGTCTTCCTAAACTGGATACCGCATAACCTAAGGTAAAGATTCTCACAAGCATTAGAATTCTATTCTCACAAGTGAATAGAATTAGTGTCCAATCACTTTTTCTTACAACACCTTTCAGTGTAAGCAATGACAGCGTAATTTTAAGACAAGGAAATTTAAAGGGGCTTGAGTAACGGGGTGGTAATGGGTGGTGCGATTCAAAGAGACACCTCTTTGAAGTCATGATTAATTTACAGGATGAGGTATAGAATAAGACAGTTCCCTTCACACTATCCTCTGAACCAAACAGTGGAAAACAACTGTGCAGCAGTAAGTTTGAGATCCTTCTCCTCGATAATACCTACAACACTTTTATTCTGATAAGTAACTAGAAGGCATCTATCTTTCCAAATTACTGTAGCCCCTATTATTCAGCAGCCACCTGAGCTAGCCAGCTGTAGAATTCTTTTATTTCCTTAGGAAAATGGAACAGAAGGGAACACGCCTGGCTAGAAAACCAGCTTGACTCTGCAGAGAGGTGTTCTGTGGGCAGCAGCAGGGCCCTCCTTTAAGATGTTTCCAGTTATCAGATGAAGAGGTGTGTTCAAAACAGCCATAATTTAGTCCCATATTTGGGGGGGGGGATTTCTCTCTCCCTTAAGATCTCTCAGTTAACTAAATTTTTAAAAAAAAATCTACAGAGGATTTAATCAAGAAAAATAGTTTTTTGTTTTTTTTTACTTATACCCCATTCAATAACTAAATGCCATATATTCACTTATGTAACTGATAGTACTACAAATAATGATAAAAGAAAATCTAAGGCATTGACTGCTATCAAAATTGAGGGTTCTACGGGAGTCTAGAAGATTGAGGTTATAAAGCAATTGACTGATAATCCTTCCTTTGGGCAAGTTGTCTACTCAATGAAGCAAATTGCCTCATTCTACATAATTTACTCATCAAGAATAACATAAAGGTGTTCAATTTCAAATTTAAAAGACAACAGAGAGTATCTACCCATGTAATTGACTCTCAAAACAGTGCTAAGTTCTAAGATCCTGGGAATTCAAAAATGTGAATAAACAATGTCATTCAGTCAACATATATTAATTGAGTGTATACTCCACGTCAGGCACTGTTCCAGAGATACAGCAGTCATTAAAACAGACCAAGATATCTCATCTTATATCCTGGTGAGGAAGGCAAACAATAATATCTTATTATACGTAGATTACGAAGTATGATATACATGCTGAATATACATGTATAAAAGAGGAATAAAAGTCAGTGAAGATGTAATTCAAGGTATGATGGATACTGAAGGAACAGAGGAATAAAGCAGTTTGGATAAGGGAAGAGCATTTCTGGGAAGGGAACAACATGCACAAGGACATCTAGGCAGAGAAATCTTGGATTTCCAGACAAAAGTTAGAGTAGTGTGTCTGGAGCAGAGTGAGTAAGGTAGAGAGCAGTCAAAAATGAAATCAGAAACATAAGGAGTGAGAGCTGGGGGAAGGCAATGTAGAGCATTATGAAACATGTAATGGATTTTTTTCTTTTACTCTGAAATGGGAAAATTTTGGCTGTGTTTGAATAGGGCTCCAAAATGGTGTGAGGGAGGTTTAAATGAAACATCATGACTTCGATCAATATTCTAGGGGGACCATGGAGAAAGCATGGAGGTCCATTAGGAGGGTAGTATAGTACTAAAGAGAGAGAGAATGATGGCTTAACTCTGGATGGAAATGCTGGTGTCCAGACAATGTCAGATTCTGGATAAATTGGATGTGGTTTGGCATCAAAATGGAGGCAACCAGGGTGATTCCAAACCATTTGGCCAAAGCAACTGAAAGGGAGGATGAGAGTTCCTAAAGTTGAAGTCCCATAAATGTTAACACAAGGTGTACATCAAAACAGAAACAACAGTAGCAGTAACAAACCATTGGTTATTTCTAGCAGATTTCTTCTCAAGAAGATACAAAACATTATAATGTTCAGAGGTAGAAGACCTATGCTCATCTCTTCCTAAAAACCATTTCTTCCTAAACAAGAACTTGGGGACCTCGGTTTTACAAATAGTCAAGAAGAAATATATTTTAGATGAACTATCTTATAGGTTAAAATATGTTAATTTAGGAGTAGTAAATTAAAATGTGTTATTCTACAAATGGGATTTAGCCAGGAAGGACAATTCCATGTGAATTCACAAAATCAAATAATTTTTATGAACAGAAATTCACCATTCAATACGATGAAGAAATTTTTTTTGAATATTTGAAGTGTGAGATTGAAAAAATTAACTCTGCAATACGATGTTGAAAAATATCCTGAGATCTTTTCTCTTAGGGTAACTGAACCTTAGTTTCTATAGCAGGGAAGTGTGAGCCCCCTTGTGGTCAACAGAGTTCCAAATCTCCCCAGTCTCATTCACACAAGTGTTTCCAATAGAAAACTGAACATATAATGGGATCTGAGCAATTCAGACATCATGTCCACCTAGATTAAAGTGTATGTGTGTGTGTGTGTATAATGTATGTATATATATATATATAACATATATATATACATATATAATATTTTGACTTCGATCCTTTCCCCTCTCTCCCTGCTATCTATCCCCACATTAACAAGACTAGAATATATTTTTCCAGCTAAGAGCTTTGTCACACTAGGCTTTAGTAACACATTTTTTAACACACTTTACAGGGAATGTGGGACAAGAACTGATTTCAAGTTACTGCTGTTGATAAGAAGTGAGAGAAAGAGCATTTTATGTAGCCCTTAGATGCTATTTCACACATCCTCAAGGATAAACGGGTCATCATCAAAAGAATACAAAACTGCCTCAGACTATCTTAATTTTCACAACAGGCTAGCCACCCAGGTCTAACAAATAGAGCGTACAATCTATGAGACAGCTGTGCTTTTGAACTGGTGCTTGCCAAATCTCCATCAGGTCCTGACATCTGACTAGTCCTAGATTTATGTCATGTACTACCACTCAACAAGAGTACTCTTCATTAAAATAAATTATTTAAAACAAGTGATTTTTTTAAAAACATATGTTTTTCCCATCTTATCCATATGGTGACAGAAAGAATTAGTGCTTCCATGGAATATGTAAAACAAATGAAAGTTAAAGCCTCTATAAGATCAATCTAAGCACACATCATTCACCTTAATAAAGAAAATTGTAAGAGATACACCAGAAGGATAATTTTTAGGAGTCTGACCAGAAGGCAGTTGGAAAACACAGAAGTGGGTTGTTAGAAACAGGCTGATGTGGTTTTAGAAGCCTGATGAAGGACGTCCTGCTTTACTGTGTCTCCTTCCATGAGAATCTTTTGAGAAGCACAATACTTACCCCTACACAAAGGTAAGAGCAGAGTCATTGTACAGACAGGTTTCTGAACTGGGTTGAGTACAACAGGGATGTTAAAACTTTCCACTGGTGTACAGGAAAATATATGAGAATTTCAACTTACATTCGTTTCAATTCATCCTTTTAACATTCTCATCTATTTTGGTCTATGCTATATAATTTGCATAATAGGGGAGTGTAGCAGTATATATGTATAATTTATTGTTACAAAACATACATGTATTGGGGAGTATGTTAAATCTCTTGCTGAGTACATGAGACTGAATGCAATTAAGAAGTTCTGGAGACAGATTCTCAGAGCCTTGGTTCCTGAAAGTCTATCCAGACAAATGCTAATTCTGGCTGCAGTTTTCTCTGGTCCATAGGGATCAAGAAGTAAAGGAAAACATGTAGGATATGCTTCAATGTAAAGAACTTTCTTCTAATTTGTATTGTGACTGTGGCTCTTGGGTGTTCAAATGTTCAGAATTATGAGATCATGGCCATATTCAGTGTCAGCTTTTTCTTTTCATACTTAATTCCTCCTCTAGCAAAATAATTGTAGGTAACATTATTATTAAGAGTAGAAGTGGGCTTTCCCTGGTGGCGCAGTGGTTGAGAATCTGCCTGCCAATGCAGGGGATATGGGTTCGAGCCCTGGTCTGGGAAGATCCCACATGCCGCGGAGCAACTAAGCCCGTGTGGCACAACTACTGAGCCTGCGCGTCTGGAGCCTGTGCTCCGCAACGAGAGAGGCCGCGATAGTGAGAGGCCCGCGCACCGCGATGAAGAGTGGCCCCCGCTTGCCGCAACTAGAGAAAGCCCTCGCACAGAAACGAAGACCCAACACAGCCAAAAATAAATAAATAAATTTAAAAAAAAAAGAGTATAAGTAACAATAGAACCAGTAGTAGTAGCTGTACTAGTATTGCTAACAATGTTCCTTAGAAATTATTTGGCTTGTAGAATCCCAAAGGCAAGGAACCTTTGAAACACAGGCATCTTTTTAGTCCTGCTTTCCTAATCCACCATCCTTCCGCACACTTTTGGCTTTTGATACTTTGCTGATATGCTTTTCCTCATCTAATTGCTATATATGTTAGAGACCATGTGCTTTAACTCAACATTAAATCAGTTTGTGACTTGAACAATTTGAAATGTCAGGAAGCAGCACCATTCCAGTAAATCAAATATGATGTCTGTAGTGAGGAAATATCTAATTGGGGAGGCAGTTAAACCATGGGTCCGTCAAATTGTTTTGAACGGAAGATTTTGTAGAGTCATACCTACAAGGACTAAGGGGGAACCCCAGAGGAGTGTTTTTGACAGTGGGGATGAAGAATAACTTAAACCTCTTCTGCATAATGTGTTTATTTTTCCGTGTATGTGGAGTATAAAGCTAAGTGTCTGATGTGTTTCTGTCTATATTTCACAGCACTTAACTAGATATAGTATAATTTAAGTGGTTGAAAAACTCCAACATGAGAATTGTTTGAGGATCAGCATAATTCACAACTCAGACTTTCTTTACTTTTGATTTTCTATCCAAACAACGGTGCAAAGTTTATAAGCAAGATCAAGGATAGAAGTGGCAGAGGATCCCTGGAATCTTCCTTTGTTATTCACAGAAGAACGTGAAGATGCATCAGTGTCCCAAGGTCTAAGCAGCCCCAGTGTCTAGAGGAATCTGGAACCATGAGCTTGCTGCATTTAGAGTGTGGTAGTCTAGGAGGTGCTATGTAAGCACTTAGAGGACAGTTTAAGAAAAACATATTTTTGATGACAGCATTACTTCCAAGTTCTACTACCGATTTGAGCCTATTTAAGGTTTCCGGGCATCAGGCAGGGCTACAGGCACAAAACATGTAGATGTTTTGTTCCAGAAGTAGGAGGCCCTTGGCTTTGACCCTGGTCTCTTTTCAGACTCCTCATCTGAGAACTGGGGATAAACTGTGCTCAGGCACACAAGCAAAGGACCATTTTTCTAAAGTGACATCAACTATGTTCACTCCTCTAAACGGTCCAAATCCAGCCAAGGAAGAGGAGACAGTTATTTAAAAGAACATGAAACACGACTACCAATTCCATTTTAGTCATGAACTCTGGGGCTGTCATATTCCTATGTGTCTAAAATATACTTATTACCTATTTTATAAAAGACAATTATTAAATTGCATTGCAAATAGAACTTATGGCTGAACAGCCTGAATTATCTAGTTTATATATGATTGCTTAATATTTATAACTCATGCTCCTAATGGTCATCACACTACAACCCCTGCCACCCAGCTGGAAATTCTTCTTCCTAAAGTCATAATTATTATGACATTAGCTGATAGATCTCTTTAAAAAGTCTAAGCATATTCTGACATTCTCCTTCCTTTGGGAGTCACTTAGCTTTTCAAAAAGACCATATAAAATAGTGGTAATACATAAGAGCAAAATTCAGGAAACATATATTTTTGAAAAAAAATGTTACAGAAGTTCAAGCCCCAAGAGATACATTCTTTACAAATCCACACAGAAATACAGAACATAAAGTTTAATAATGTGCACACAAGTAAGATTCATTAATTTAAGGACGATTTCTTATTGTTGGTCTGTAATTTGCTTGGTGCTGGGAATAAAAGGATGAGCAGAAAACAAGGTCATTATCACTGAGCTTATAGGCTAGTTGTAGCAAAAGAGTTACTCAAATAATCATCCAACTAAATAGATATTTACCAACTCTGATATGTTATGAGGAAGATACAGGGTGTGTTAAGAACAAGGAACAGGGAGCCCAAATCTAGTCTTGGATGAATTCCCTGAAAAATTACATTAAATTTTGGAATATAATGAATCCTAAGGCAGGAAGTGCATAGCAACTTAAAAGAATCAAAGAGAAGGAAGCCAGTGTGAACGGAGGGCAAGTTCAAGGAGAGTGTGCATGACATGAAGTCTTTTATCCTAAGAGTAATGGAAAATCCATTGAGGAGATTTTGGTAGGGCTGTGCAGTGAATCGATTTATGCTTTAAAATGATTTACATTACATTGTGGGATTTAGGGTTGAAAATAGATCTCAGGGCACAGAGTGAGTGTGGGAGATCTGTTAGTAGCCTATTAATAGCTTGGTCTCAGATAATTTATCAATGAGACATATCCAACATGTAACATGATTTTTGCAGATTTTCTCTCACATCAAAGAAAACAAAACCCTAACCAGCTATACAAATTAAAGTTGGAACAGCATTACACAAGGGATTATCTAATTCACGCATATTAAAAATAATAGCAGTAATGCCTTAAGACAGAGGTCTCCAACCTTTTTGGCCCAGGGACCATTTTCATGGAAGACAATTTTTCCACGGACCGGGGTGGGGGATGGTTTTGGAATGATTCAAGTGCATTACATTTATGGTACACTTTATTTCTATGATTATTACTTTGTTATATATAATGAAATAATTATACAACTCACCATAATGCAGAATCAGTGGGGGCCCTGAGCTTGTTTTCACCTGCCACTCACTGATAGGGTTTTCATATGAGTCTGCAAGCAATTGATTTATTATGGTCTCTGTGCAGTCAAACCGCTCTGCTAATGATGATATGTATTTGCAGCCGCTCCCCAGCACTAGCCTCACCACCTCAGCTCTACCTCAGATCATCAGGCATTAGATTCTCATAAGGAGCGCACAACCTAGATCCCTCGTATACGCAGTTCACAATAGGGTTCGAGCTCCTATGAGAATCCAATGCCGCTGCTGATCTGACAGGAGGTGGAGCTCAGGCGGTAATGCTAGTGATGGGGAGCGGTTGTAAATACAGATGAAGCTTCCCTCGCTTGCTCGCTCGCTGGCTGCTCACCTCCTGCTGTGTGGCCCAGTTCCTAACAGGCCACGGACCAGTACCAGTCCATGGCCCGGGGGTTAGGGACCCCTGCCTTAAGAGATTCAAGTGAACTTCATGCATTGTATTTCATTTACATGCATTGCCTACCAATTGGAGAGTAAAAATGGGGAAATGGAAGCCAAAAGGAAACTCAACAATATTTCCTTTCTCTTGATATTTATTTTCTCATTAAGCAACAAATATCCCAGCTATAACCAAGAGATAGGATACAGTGTGATCATTATTCAAGAACTTTCCCTAATACAAAATACTCTTCACTGAGTATGGCAGTCTCCACTGACACAGTCTAACATTATCTCACCTTTATTTTTTTGACAATGATCAGTTTCTCTTCTACATTAACCTTAAACATTCATATTTTTACATATATAAACATCAATGAAAATGCAGATTTATTTAATTTGGAAGAAAGGACACATTTTTATTGCCTTTAGCAAAACTGAGGTTTTTAGATGAAAACTGCATATTAGGGTGAAAAGACTTTTTGTTTTTTCCAAAGCAATATACATTATACATGCCTAGAGTTGTTTATTTGCCTCTTTGAAGACTGATGCTTTTGTTGACTGAATTTCAAACTATATATCACAGCAAACTGTTTAAAGGGTTTAAATCTGCTAAATTTGTGTAGTTGGAAAGTCAAAATGATGATTTCATTTCTATTTCTAAAGTATTTTTGTGGGTGGAAATGAAAACAGGGAGGGAAAGTGGTGCACTGATTTAATAAACTTTAAAAACACCCAAGAATAACTACCATATGATGAAGGAAAGTACTTCAATAAACAACCATTAGAAAGCAGCATAGAAGTTGCCAAGAAAGTTATAGTTTTTCTAATATTTCCAAATCTTAAAGGTCCAAGAATTGGGTGTATTAAATGACTTTGTCTTGAACAGTGAGAGCACTGGTGTGCCTCAGCCACAGGAATCCATAGCCAACTGTACCCAGATACAGACAATTCTGTGCCTTTCTCTAAAATCTGGCATTTTTTTGTATATAAAACAATGATCACAGAGATCACACATACCCGTTAAATCATACACATTATTGCTTTCACACATAGGAGCAAGAAAATTGGATATTTATTTAATTTATTGACATTAGGTAGAGGGTTGGGTCTCATCTAAAATGCTAAGTTAAACACCATAGAATGCTGGATATTCATAAGAAAATTAAACACCCATGTGCACACACAAACACACACACAAAATAATTGTTCCAGGCAAAACCTCTTAGTGTAGAGAGACAGGTTGGAGTGACAGGTTGACTTGCTTGATTATGATGTCCTATCTCATATAACTTGTAAAGGGAATTGTCTTGTTAACATGTTGAAGAGGGAAGAAACAGAAAAGAACATGTGGAATCTTGCTTTAGGCAAATAGATGCCCCCTCCTTCCTTCATTTCAGCCTCTCCATGTTATACAAGCCTAGGTCAGAATATTAACTATCTAAATAGGCAAGAAATATATATGCCCTAGTTCCTATGGCTTGTTGTCAACCAAAATAAAGTCTGCAAAGCATCTAAAAATTAAATTGGTGTTCATGATACTAACAACAATGAAAAATATGAATTTTTTAAATCTTAAGGAAAAAGTACACAAAAGTTCACACCTGGCTTGATAATTTAATTGTGAAGATTAATCCTTGAAAGATATTTTTTCCTATTGGGCAATAACTGAAGACAGGGATGCTGCTTCCCAAATTGAAGAAAAAGACATTAAATTATCTTATCAACACATATGTGACATGTGACAGAGTTAAGCACAACAGAAATGTCTACAGCTATTTCTTGATAGTAATTTTACTGAAATCACATCAAGGTTTCCCCACATACACTGAGAAACCATAGCTCAGTGGCAATATAACCAAGCAGGACCCTATGGGTCCTTCCCAGAACAGGACGCCTCCCTCCATGTCCTCCTCCTGCCTTTTGTCTGTAGAAAAACTTCAAAGAATAAATTGAATCAGAGAAGTGCGACAATGCAGAAAGAATGGAAAACAGTCAAGCAAGACAAAATAATAATAGTTTGGCCATTAAACAAAGTCAAGGACCTTTAGTTCCTCCTCAAGGACTACAATAGATAATATTCTGATCCATGTCCTTTGAGATGTTTTGCAGACACTGAAAGCCCCAGCAGGTGGAAAAAGTTAAGTGTATGCTGCCCACAAGCACATAGACCCCAGACTGGTTGGAACCAGAGGGTGATGATGTTGACTCCCGATTACCTCACCACCAACCAATCAGAAGAACATCCACGAGCTGCTCACACAACCCACAACCCACCTCCCTCACCTTGTCTTTAAAAAAACCCTTTCCCTGAAAGCCTTCAGAAAGTCTGTGCCTTTTAAGCACTAGCTACCTATGCTCCTTGCTTGGTGCCCTGCGATAAACACTGCACTTTCTTTCACCACAGCCCAGTGTCAATATATTGGCTTGACTGCACGCAGACAAGTTTGGTCTGGTAACAGAAGCAGTGTTACAATATGTGTTCAGTGTGTGTTTTATTACTGCTATTAATTTAGCTTGCATCCTCTTATATAACCATTGTCATTTCAGCATATTATGAACCCCATATTCTTGGTATCTTTCCTTTCTGTTTCAAAAAAATGAAAATATTTTTAAAATTGCATTGAATTCTAGTACTTCTAACTACCTCTTTATCCCTCTATTATATATATAAATGCATTGTCTCTCTCTAGTTGGTTCTTTTTTTTTCTCTGTGTCCTCCAACATGATGTAGTAAAAAGAATATGGGCTCTGAAGCCAAAGGAATCTGGATGTGAATTGAGATGCTGTCTCTTAATTATTCTGCAAATTGAGGAAGGTGTCCAACTTTTCAATTAATTGAATAAGGAAATTCATTAAATGCTTAATAAAATACATGATAAATAGTGGATGTACTACAAAGTTTAACTCAGTTTCTCCCTTCTTTTCTTGCTAATTGTATTTAGGTGTCTTCTTTTCTAAAAATGAATCAGGTCAAAAAATCTCAACTTTTTCCTACTATGCACTCCATTCAGTTATATAAAATCTGTGCCCTTTCATATTTAAACTCTACAAGCCCATAGACAGTACTTGTTGTTTCCATGCCCCATTTATCATTATTACTAGTTTGTAATCCAGATTTTATTCCTATGTGTTATTTGGGGGAAAAATGCCTAGCAACCCACAGTAGAATATAAATCATTGATTAAGAGTAGACCAGGATTCTGCAGCCAGAAAGCTTGGTTCAAATCCTGTCTCTGATATTTACTGGTTATGTCACTTTTCATTTGTTTGCTTGTTTATTTGTTTTTGTTTTTGTTTAACCTCAATCGTTGTGCCTTTATCTGTCATAAAGAATTTTAAAATGAGATGAGGTAATACATATAAATCTCTTAAAAAGAGCCTGGCACAGAGTAAGTGCAGATTGCATGTTAGCTATTATTATAATTGTGCTATTTCCAATAACATTGTCTCCTTTGTCCAACTTCATTTTTAATATTTGAAACTCCTTGCCACTTACTTCTTCCTGAAACTCTTCTTTTAATTTACAACACACTTGAATGCAGTGCCTATTTTCTTCCCTCTATTCTTTCTTCTCTTCTGGTTATTAAGTATTCCTCTTCCACATTCCCTCAGCACCAATTACTAACAATCTGTCTTCACCTTTCTGCTGACCTCTCTGGATTCTCATGTTCCCGTAAATTCCCATTCTATAGCTTCATCTATAAATTACATTCAACAACAACCAAATTTTCATCCCAGCCAATTTATAACTCTCCAGTTCCTCTATTAACAACAGTATGAAGCCATGTTCCTTTGGTTGCTTTAGAAGAGTGGCTAAGTTTATCAGACATCGAACTCAGTATTTTATATATCCCTGACCCTTGAAAATTAGAAAATACTTTCACCTGTTTCAAGGCGTCTTACTCTACCTCGTCCTAGAAACCTAGGAAATATTTCCAGCTCTCTGTTTTCTGAACAAATGGAAGGACTGCACTTCCCCATCCCTTGTGTATGGGTGCAGCCATTTAAGTAGTTATGTTTCTTGAGCTTTGAGTCAATATGACACATTATATTTAATTGTCAGTATTCTCTTTACCTCTGTGATAGCAACTGTCAACTTCCAAGGTGATGGCTGCTCCATTAGCTTGGGTAACAGCAGAACACAGGAATTAAAGTTCTCAGCTAACACACTGGACATGTGATAAGCAAGATAAGCACATTTATCATAATAAACCACTGAGATTTTGAGGTTGTGTAATTTTGCAGCATAACCTAGCTTATTACCATGACTCTACCTTGACTTTCCTTCATCCTTTCTGATGGTTAGCTTCTATAATTAAGTTGGCAAGATGCCACACTCATTTTTCTTTTTAATTTGTTTGTTAAAAATAAAAGACAGAAAATAAAAGACAAAAAAGTCATATGGATTGGCATTTGACTCTGCGCTGTTACCACTTAGTAGTGGTATGCTACTTGGTGGTATGCCATTCTTGGCATTTGGATGAAGAAATAACTACTTGTTCACCTGTTCATTCAGTAGCTATTCAGCACTTGCTGACTTCTATGCTCCAACCTTAACTTCTCCAATGCTGTCACACATACACAACTCATATTACCATTGCTCAAAAATTTTCAGGTCTCTCTAAAATCTGCCATGTCAAAGCCAAGGTCCCCTGCATGTCTGTTAATCCTTTAATAATCAATATAAAGTCACAATTTCTATTACAGTCTGAAAGATGGCTTAGATGAACTGGAAAAAAAAACATTCTCATTTTTCAAGTTTTCTCATTCCGTTCCCCAAATCTGAGGGTGATTCACCATCTTCTTTTACGTTTCTAACTTTGAGCTATCCTTCATGCCATTTTTAACTTTCTTCTTTTTAATAAATTCTTCTTTATTTTTTCAATGTAAAACTGTGATCTCACCAATTATAGATGAGGTAATTTTAATCTGCTGTGCTAGAGCAATGCCTTATACACAGCAGGTGCTTAAAAATTTGCTGAGGAAAGGAATTAATTTATCCCATGGCTTAGGGGATTCTTATATATGCAGTAGGTACATTCTTAGTAAATAGTAATAATTTTGTACTGAAAAAATAACGTCCTACTTAATTTCAATGACACAATAAAAGTTTGCAACTTAAGTGCTTAGAGTGTAGATTATGCAATTAATACATTTACCATATACTGAAGAGTTTTAAGTGCGTTTGAAAAAATGTTTTCTATTAACTCTGTTAACTCATATATGGCTCATTTAACCCAGATATGCTGCCTTACTGAACAAAAGAAATTTACTCTTACGTAAGATGGTTCTTATCTGCCATCTCTCCTTTTATTAACTCCACTCCCCTTAAACCCTAATGCCAGAACTATGCAAGGAAACTATTTTCTATCACTTAATTCATTCAATTTTGATTAGTCTCAAATTTTACATTCATTTCTTTTCTGAACTGAATAAATCTTAGTTTATATTTTTCCTCAACCACATATCTGGTATCCTTAAATTGCAGTAAAAGCAGAGCCAATAAAATGCATCCACAAATCTTGAACGTAAAATTACTAAAGATTAAATTTGTACAGCTCTATAGACTTGAAATTCAAGAGACCTGGGTTTCTGTGTTAGCTTTGTTGCTAAGTATATATATGGCCTTGGGTTCTCTATTTCTTGGTTTCTTTATATAAAAAATAAAAGACACACTACATAAACTTCAAAGTTCCTTCTATAGCTATGAATCCTCTAGTAGCTCTAATTTTTGTTTTCTCTATATGCACTTGCCTCATCCACTATATCTCTTTTTCCTGCATGAGACTTGAGAGAGGAACAACTGATTAAGAAAATTTCAAAACATTTTGGTCACTTAACATCAGTTTAAATCAAAGTGAATTAAATATTGGATACTTTGGGGTATCTTTTTTTTTTAAATATTTATTTATTTATTTATTTTTGGCTGCATTGGGTCTTCATTGCTACGCGCGGGCTTTCTCTAGCTGTGGAGAGCGGGGGCTACTCTTTGTTGCGGTGCGCAGTCTTCTCATAGCGGTGGCTTCTCTTGTGGAGCACAGGCTCTAGGCACGCAGGCTCAGTAGTTGTGGCTCACGGGCTCTAGAGCACAGGCTCAGTAGTTGTGGTGCACGGGCTTAGCTGCTCCGCGTCATGTGGGATCTTCCCAGACCAGGGATTGAACCCGTGTCCCCTGCATTGGCAGGCAGATTCTTATCCACTGTGCCACCAGGGAAGCCCTACTTTGGGGTATCTACGTGTGTGCATCTATGTTACTGATAAATAGTCTGTGGTATTTTTCTCTGTAGGAACTCCTGATATTGACCCCATTATTTTCTGAGTATGCATAAACTCATTTCCTCAGAGCTTAAGCTTTTAGGATAGATGGGAACATTAAGAAATAATATGCTAACCATTTTTTGTAAATTTAGGAAACCATATGTTTACCTTTCTGTGAATTGATATTTTTACTAACACACATCTGAATATTTTAAGTTGAATTCTATAGATGAGTACACAATAGTATACAGCAGTCAGTAACCATGATAATAAAAATTATTATTAAAGTCTAATAATTCCTAGATAAAGTTAGAGAAAAATGTTGAGAAATGTTATTGAAAACATAACAGTATTTCACAGTGGTATTCTTCATGAATAATGCCTATTTCCTTTATAAACTAACATGAATCACTAAACAATTTTTACCTAAAATGATAGCCAGTTTGTTAATGTAAGCAGCATTTATTAATTTGACAAAAAACATATCACGATGCATGTACGCAATTACTTTATTATGTCCAGGAACAAACAAAAGCTTAACAAATAAAATTTAAAATTCCTGATTTCTGCTTTATTTTCTTTTTTTTTTTTTAGTTTTACTTTATTTGCCTACTCTTTAAAAACACTCTATTAAATACCCCCAACTCTATTAAATACACTTCCACGTACCCAGAGTCTCAAGCCAAAAATCTAGGAGGAGCCCATCATTTCTCTTTTTCTGTCACGCTCCTGATTTCTGCTGGCTTCACTCCCAAGCTCTATCTTAGCTCCATGTACTGTCATCCTTCTCCATTGCTGTCAGTTCAAATTTCTACCGTCATTTCTACCATGCATAGTCTCTTAATTGTCTTCCTAAACCCAACAGTATTCTCCTCAAATCCACTCTCCAGGTATCAGTCAACAGTCCTCTAGAAGTAAGTAAGTAAGTGAGTAAATAAATAAATAAAAAGCCACATCATTGTATTCCCTTACATTTACTTAGTATTTTGCTTGATACCATAGAGTCTTGAAACCCTATCCCAAATCACAACATAAAACTCAAACTTCTAAGAGGGTCTACACCATCCTGAATGATCTCTTATCTCCCTCTAACTCACTGTACCACAGTTGACAACTTTTCTTTTTTTTCTCTGAAACAATGTGCCAAGCTCGTTCCCATTCTGCCGATTTCACACTTGTTCTTCCCTGTGCTTGAAACCGTCACCACCCCCTCCAGACCTACCATCTTCTCATAATTCACGTCTCAAGCAACTATCAATTCTTCATGGAGATTATTTCAATAACCAGGGACTCTGTGTCTTAGCTCCCTCCTGTGAGTGGGTCTGTGTGGGGCTATGCTCATGACTTACCACTCTAAACCTTATCTTATTTTTTAGTCTGTTCAGTGTTTGTCACTGCTCCTGACCAGAACGTAAGCTCCTCAACTGCAGAACTTGTTGGGTTTGTTTTTGTTTGTGCGTTCATTTGTTTTTGTCATGAGTCTATTCCCAGAGCTAAGAACAGTGCCCACCACGTATTAGGGTCTCAAGATATACTTGCTGAAGGAAGAAATAACATGTAGACAAGCATGACAAACATGGCACAATTAAACTTTAGAATGAGGGCCAGGGTTAATCCTGACTGTCCTTCTAATCAGCAATGTGAATTCTGGCAAAACTCACCGACTCTAAAGGGATTCAGTTTTGTTTTCGATAGTTTTTTTTTTTGTGGTTGTTTGTTTTTTTGGCCATGCCACCGGCATGCGGGATCTTTAGTTCCCCGACCAGGGATCTAACCCATGCCCCCTGCAGTGGAAGCTCAGAATCTCAACCACTGGACCTCCAGGGAAGTCCCAATATTGTTTCCAACAAAATGAGGAGGTTGAGTTAGACATTTTCAAAATTAATACAGTTCTGATATACTATGAGGGTCTTTTTTCCTTTTGAAAATTATTAATTTCCTTAGCTTATGTTATTCACTTTTTATTTGATTGGAAATTTGTAAACTTCTGCAAATGACATTATTGAGGCGGGAAGGGACTAAAAAAGCTAAAAAATGATGTCGTTAAGAAACAGCGGAAAAAAGCAACTTGAGTTTTCTTATCACATCGTAGCTTATGACATTGTGGTTGTAAATAAATATTGTAATATCACAGTGTTTGGATTATTCCAATGCCGACTAGTGTTATCTCCTAAAAAAACCCAAATTTTATATTATTTAATACATTATTACTTTAATCTAATGAAAAGCATGGTGGTAATTTGAAGCAGTTCTTCCTCTGAATAGAAGCTGTCAAGTTTATTAAATTTGAATTAATTGGAAATTTTTTGGCTTTGTAATGAGATAAGGCACTAATTAGAGCCCTCCATTTAACTTGGAAATTTTGACCTTGGAGAAGAGAGGAGAGAAGAGAAAGGAGATGATAGAAAAGAAATATGATAGCAAATAGAGGCAAAGACAGAGACAGAGAAAGAGAGAGGGAGAGAGAGAGAGGCACCAACAGCATTTCATTTATTTTTAATTATTTTAACATTTTATTTTGATTGCGTCTTTGTGCTTTGCCTTGAAGAGAACATTTCAACAAGTCTTATGATGCTCTATATTTCCGTTGCTGGATATTTTGTACACTGACTTTTTTTTTCCTAGTAAAGATTTTAATGACCCTTTAATTTCATGAGTGGTAGAGAGTTTTGTAAAGAAAAGAATATCCTACAAGAGATATCAGAATGTAGTCACACATTTAATAAAAAGAGAATGACAGCAATGTTTAGGCAGCAAAATGAATTTTCTATTAACAGTAGATAATACAGTAAAGTATTCACCTAACATTTTTGTCTGGTCTATACTAACCTAAATCTGTTAAACTTTTTTGGTTTTGCTTTTAGAATTTCATCCTCTTTTTCTGAGAACCAGGTAATCATACAATAAATGTCCAGGCACATCTTTAAATTTCAGCAAATGTCAGAGTAGATTAAATTCTAAGTGAGGGATAAGTCCTTGCTGACAGCTGTGTAAAGAAGCATGTATTTAAATGCAATTTCATATTCCTTGATTGAAAGTGCAACTGAGATTCAAAAATAAAGATAGCTCTATTTGTATTTTTATATTGGAGGATAAATCTTTTTATTGTTTCTTCATCTTAAAAAAACATGTTATCCTTCTATGTTTTGGCTTTTAAAAATTTACAATTTAAGCACATACATTCAGCATTTAAATGTTAAATACACTTTTGCTAGTACAACTATCTATGGGTGCAAAATGAACAATGAACTTAACAAATTAAGTTTAATGTATGCTTTCATGCATATTCAAAATGATATCTCGGATGAAAGCATATTTTACTTACAATAAAATATGACATAGATTGATCATGTGGCATATTCTGAATTATGTAGTTGATAATCATACAGCTACTCATCTTCCTATAAGGATGATGGAAAGGGCAACAAGTCTACAAAGTAGAATTTCCAAAAATGTTCTGAGAATTTCTAGCCCTATGCAGCATTCTACTTAACAATAAAACAAAGTAATATATATGTTAAGACAATTTTGGCAAATGCTGCATTGTATATTCTCTGCTTGGACCTTAAAATGCAAAGTAGTTTATTAAAGTCTCTGAAAGTATTGTAGTAATGGAAACTATTCAGTTTTTAACCCGCAACTTTCACAACTTTATTGACCATGGAGGTGCTATCATTGTTGTAGTTATTGTTTTGTTTGATTTGCTTTATTTTGTAACATCTATCAGCACCTGGTGGAACAGTAGTGGACCTCTGGGAAATTCCGATCTAACTTTAAGTGAGAAAATGGAAAATTCCAGCTTACCAAGCACAAAAGAGGGTAAGATAAGAAAGAGAAGTTGCAGGGTCTTTATTTATTATTATTTTTTGTTGTTGTTCTTTCTGTTTTATTCTACCAAAATAAGAGTTTATTCAAAATCTCCCCACACAATCACTGCAACTTCCTCATACAAGTCAATAAAAAAACAAACAAACAAACAAAAACAAAACATTGTCCACGGGTCCCAGGCAAGAATGTAAAGCTGTAAAATTTACCTGAAGTGCTTTTCCACCGTCAATCTTTCTGCCTATTTCCTCCAAGGCTCCCTCTCCACACACAGCATAGGGACCCTTGTGAAACTCTTTATAGCACTTTATGCTTCTCTGCTTGGAAGAGCATACATTCTAGACCCCTCTCTACCTGTTTACTCATGAAAACTCACCTGCTCTGTTTTATCACCTCCTCATGATTCTGCTATGTTTTTCTGATTTCTAGCTATCTCATTACTTCATTCTATAATAAGGTACATAGTACTTATTCTGTCATTCCTCTGCTAGAGATGTTTTATTTCTTTTATACTAGAACAAGTATGGGATCTATGAGCAAGTTAAAACCAAAGTACAGCTCTTCCCAAAGACACTTGTTTCCCACCCCTTATTCTTTGTTGATTCAATTTCAAATCTGTGTTCACTTCATCAGACACCACCCATACTCCAAGACTTGATAATGAATGTTGGCTCCTCTATAAGCTTCCCTGTATTCATTACTTTGCTTCCAGAACACATCTACATTTGTTATATTTTTACCTATTTTTGTTTTTCTCTGTGAATAATTGAAAGCTAATATACTGTTTGCTTTAGGCATATTTGCATTTTTAGGGATTTGACTTTCCTAAAGATAAAATACCTTACCTTAATTTTAACGATAAATTCTGATATGGTCACCAAAGAGGAATAGGGGTAAAAATCTGAGGTCTGTGTAAATACTTAGCATCTTTCAGATGCCCACCCAAATTTATCTATACACATGACTTTGTCAAAAGTGGTCTACAAAATTGCACATCCACTTTTGTAATTAGAAGCTTTATACAGTGCTGGGAAAAAAATCATTATACGGGAACAAAGTTAGAGACCAATGATTGTAGGTACAGTCAATGTATGAATGGCTTTTCTGGTTTGATGCTCTAATCACTTAGTCTACATTCTGATTATACATTTTAATTAACCTTGATAAAGACATGACAAACCTGGACTTTTGATATATGTCTGTATGATTGTTATATTCTAATTCTAAAGGCACTTACTAGTAATTCCTTGCATTAAATATACCAGGACACTACAGAGACAGTACCTCTTTGTTACTGTGATTTGTGTTGTATTAACATTTCCCCTTTTTTGTTCTTGTTATTCCACAGCGTCTTTGTGTTGGCTTCGCTCTTGCATAAAGATCTGAATGTGCTTGTTGAGAGTCGGTGTTGATGGAGGAAGATATATTTAAGAATCATAAAATCAACAGCCACGCAGACTTTAACATTCTTTAGTCTTCTTTTACCCACAGGCACTTTTTCTTAGAGAGACATTGGTTTTCTTGAAGTGTAAGTCCAAAAATAAGATCATTTCTGATCATTTCTGTTCTCACACAGAAAGTACAATGCCACACATTTCTGGGGTGAGTCAAAAAGAAGTGACTCTGCATAAATGTAACAGAGACAAACTGCACAGTCAGAAACCTAAGTATGAAACCTAAAACTCTGTTTCCTTAACTGAATCTAATTTTCTTTCTGCAGTCCCATTTGTTTGGTCGAGGAAAAGTTAATGTTGCTATTTTATGATATTCTAGTCACTCTCACTTTAAAATGGTTTCAGTCAGGTAATTATTCAGTCAACTTCAAGCATCTTTATCTAACTCAGGGTCCACAGATTTCTAGCTGAGATTTCTCTGCTTCTCTGAGGTCCTTCCCTCTCTAACATGTTTGCTAGACAGCAAAGAGGCCGGTGTGCCTAATCCTGTCTCTCAGAGGGCGCTCACTGTGTCTCTGTTGCAGACACCTCTCAGCTCTGATCCTGTGATGCTGGCTCTTTCCGTGCCTCCCTTTAGCAGTCTCTGCCCCACGCAGGCAGCACTAGTGGCTAGTGTTCTACACAGCCATGGAGGAGATCTCTTCGTCCCCTGACAAGCCTCTCAGTGATTTAAACTTAGTACATATTTCATAGAAGTCCAGGCTTGTCTTTTTCCCTTTTCCATTGTTTCCTCTCTCTCCTTGGCTTTCTCTTTTGCCCTGGAAACGTCAGGCATATTCTCCAGGTTCTATAGCTCAGCATACTCAGCGAGTGGGCTTTAATTCTTTATGCTTAGGATCACATTCTAATGTTAAAGCAAGAGTTTCCCCGGAGCCTTCTCCAACTCTGAGAGGGTAAAGGAGGGAACTGTGCTTGGGATTATCAACAGACTTCTGAAACACAGTTCCCTAAACTTCCTTCTTCAGGCTCAAAATCCCTTTGATCCCTTGCCATTATCAACTTCCTTTGCAACTCTGCCTGGAATTAGTGTGTCTGACACTAGGGACAAGGGATTTGGGATCCCTTGTGACATTTGGGATTTGGTGTCTTGGTCCTCAGCTATAAGCTGCCTCCAGCTACCCACCCTCTTTTAGCTTGGGACAAATGAAAAGCCAAGCAGAAACTCTGGGAGAAAGAAAACCTCCCCTCAGACCCTCAGATCAAAATTTCATCTCACTTTAATAAAACGGTCTTGATTGTTATATTAAAAAAGTGCAATCCTCTCTCCTACGATGTTTCTGTGATTAGTAAAATTTACTTTTCAAGTTCCCTTCGTCTCATAAGACTATGTTGTTCCTTTCTCTCCTTCCCCCTCTCCCTTTCTCTTTTCTTTTTCTCTCCTCTCCTTTTACTTTTTTTTCTTTCCTTTTTATCTTTTCCTTTAAATGCATTATTGAGAGAATCATAGCTATGGCCTCCTATGCATCTAGAGGAAGCAAATAAAAGAAAGAAGATGGTTGCACTCAAAATCATTAATCGTGACTTTGAAAAGACCCAACGATTATTTACTTATAAGAAAGCAACACCACTTCTCAACCTTCTTCCCATCCCTCCAGCATGGCTAAAAGAAAATCCCTGTTTCCACTAATTTACTCCAAGTCTATTCTTTTCATAATCTGTTTTCAAGGCTTATCTGATGTATATTCGAAATTTATTTTACTCCAGCATAGAGATGCTATGATTTATGAGGAATTCTCTGTGGTTATAGGCTTTAACTAAGCAGAAGCATGCAGGAAACTTCCCATGACTGAACACATTTTATGCAGGAAAACAGGGCATGGTTGGAAGGTAAACACCATCTTCCTACTGCAGACATAGAAGAATCTGGAGATATGATGCTGTATCTTGCACCACTAAGTAGAAGCCATTGATTTCAGATGAATCCACTTGAACAGACTGAATGTATATAAAACACTAATTATTCATAATAATAGTAATTAGTGTTATAATTGTGGGTAGTTATAACTATTGCTGCCAATGATAGAAGAAAAAGAAATCTAAAATTGAAGTTGCCTATGATCCCAGAAAAGAGATGTAAATCCATCCTATAACATCGTATATAATTTAACATTAAATAAAATCCATGTTTTGTTGTTGAACAGATATGAGGGGAGCCTTGGCTCTGCAATTTCCTAATTGTCTGACTATGGAAAACATTCTTAAGTCTTGAAGCATTAGTTTCTTCCTCCTCGGTGGACATGTTAATGCTGGGTCATGGTCAGGATCAAATGGAATTGCCTCTATGACGTGCTAAGCTGTGTCCTGCACGAAAACACTCAATGCATTTCAACTCTTTTAAACAAGACTCTCTTCTAAAATTATTACAAGATTGTGTTATTGTAAGTTATTAGTTAGAGACGCTGAACTGAGACGGAGGCAGAAAATAATTCTTCAAAGAATGCAATGAATTGACAAAAAGTAGCTTGACAGAGCAATTCTAACTGCTCTGTTTTGGTTTTCATAGCGACACTTTGAAATCACAGTCTTCATGAAGAAACGTGTTATGCTAACTACCTAAAGTAAATAGAATAATTGAAACAATTTGCAAGACGCTTGCCAGTGACTTTGATTCCTTTTGTAACACTGCATGTCAAAACATAAAAGTAAACCTTTATTTTAATTAATATAAAATCTAGATGGACTATCCTTTGGTGCAACAGGAGTCTGTCATTAATGGAATAGGTCAAAAATAAAAGCAGGTTGAAATGTTAAGACACAGATGATC
This sequence comes from Eubalaena glacialis, assembly GCF_028564815.1. NCBI lineage: Eukaryota > Metazoa > Chordata > Mammalia > Artiodactyla > Balaenidae > Eubalaena > Eubalaena glacialis. Next base: position 17,164,918 of record NC_083719.1, read on the forward strand.
TTTGTCATACAGTCTGTATTCCATCTCGGATGTGAATAAGTACTTAAAGGTAATTCATGTGGTGAATGAAAGGATCAGGCACTTGAAAACAAGCCAATCATGGGGAAAATTAACATATTTTAAGACTAGCTGCACTCACTGAGATGACATATCTTAAATCCTGTATTTGTTCACTGGAACATAACTTAGCTGTACAGCCTGTGGTGCATTATACTAATATTAGACAGGCCCCTGATCTGTAGACCTAAAAATTACGTGAAACGATGCTATTTGTGAGTGCAGTTTCAAGACTGATTTTTTTTTTCTTTAGTCCTTAACCTGGGTCCTTCATTTGTAATTCGTGTGAATGGCATAGCATTTGCCTTTAAGAGACAATATTATACATTTTTAAAAGCGACTCCATTCTATTTCACGAGAATATACTTGGCTTTAAACGGTGCACAAGCTGCTTTTATCCCAAGGAGCGTTTTGCTTACTTTATGTGCTTGAAATTCAGTATAATACACAGATAGTAAGATAATTTTTCCACCTCAGTGTAAAGAAAATATCATACCTAACTGACCACATTCTCACCCTTTGGCTTTTTAATATACATTATATCCAGAGAGAAATCCTTTTTCACAAAATCCAGTAGATACTGTAGCAATAGATTTAGTTCTTTTGCATTTATGTATTTGAGATAATTTGTGTTTCCTCTGTTGTCTATAGTAAGCAACTCTGTTCTAAACACTTTTTGTTGTCATTATTTGCAAGCACAGGAAACTGTATAGGAAATGCATAACACAGATCTAAGAATTCATTTTTCTTTCACAATATCCACAATCCTGGAGCTCAACACCTTAATTCACTTGAACACTTATAATAGAGTGTTTTATGGAAATGCTTATATAGCTAAACTCATGGGAAGTAGGCCAATTAAAGCCATTAGAGCAACATGCTAACGAGGTAGCAGCGCTGAACCTAGTTCAGGCCTCTGGGTTTTGCTGCGGCAAACATTCTACGGCTAAAAGACAGCATGTTTTAAAATGAATTAGCTACTCTCCAAATATGTTATATTAATTTAAAAGAGGAGACCAAACCCATCACCCCTCAGTGTATAAGACAGTAGGTCAGTTCAAATCTGAGTCGAATTTGTGAATTTTATAATTTCAGGAGACACAATCAAATCCTCCCTGAAGCCTGAGCAAGTCACTTACAGGGGAAAGAATTGTGATACTCTTGTGTGTTTTTTTCCCCCAGGGAAGTGCTAAAAAGTCAGGTTTTATTCTTCTCCAAAAACCCATGGTCTACTAATATACCACTGGTGGGTAATCAAACTGCTGCTTTTTTTTTTTTTTTTTGAGAATTTCTATTTTCTTTTTTTTTTAACCATTATTTTTATTGAAGTATAGTTAATTTACAATGTTCAGGTATACAGCAAAGTGATTCAGTTTTATATACACATATATATATACACATATATATTATTTTTCAGATTCTTTTCCATTATAGGTTATTATAAGGTATTGAATATAGTTCCCTGTGCTAGACAGTAGGATCTTGCTATCTATTTTATATATAGTAGTGTATACCTGTTAATCCCAAACTCCTAATTTATCCCTCCCCCTTCTTTCCCCTTTGGCAACTGTAAGTTTGTTGTCCACGTCTGTGAGTCTATTTCTGTTTTGTAAATAAGTTCATTTGTATCATTTTATCAGATTCCACATATAAGTGATATCATATGATATTTGTCTTTCTCTATCTTACTTGACTTAGTATGATAATCTCTAGGTCCATCTATGTTGCTGCAAATGGCATTATTTCATTCTTTTTTTATGGCTGAGTAACATTCCATTGTATATATGTACCACATCTTCTTTATCCACTCACCTCTCAGTGGACATTTAGGCTGCTTCCATGTCTTGGCAACTGTAAATAGTGCTGCTATGAACACTGCACTGGGGTGTGTGATAATCTTTTAAGTGAACCAAAATATTACCAGAGGTCTCCAGAGGAAAACTAGTCATTGTCTAGCATAGTCGTCTGCGCTAGATGATTCTGTTGGTGATGGTTGGGGGTGATAGCTCTATGCTGTTGATAGTCCAAAGGATATGTAAATTCTTTCTGGTGGAGGGACACTCAATCTCCCACCAAAAAAAGGTAATTTAGCTGAAACAAAACCAAACAAAGAAATAAAGGCAACTCAGCATCTATGAATACACTTATTTCAGCTTTTTTTATCTATGTGCGTGTATATAAAACTTTGAATTCTCTTTGACCCAGTTATGACATTTCAATGGTTTCCTCATTAATAAGTGGAATAAATCTTCAGCTTGTAATTATTTTATATTTATATGACAATCAGCGTTTAATTCTAAAAACTATATACTTTAGCGATTACTTTCTCTGAGCCAAGCTTCCTCTATCTATAATTTGGGAATAATAACACCTACCTCACCATGTTCAAAGAACTAAGTGTTTACAAGGCATGTTAAGTTTCTAGTTCCCTGTTGGTAGTGACCAGATATTTTAAAAAATGGTAAGTAATAATATCTGCTCTCTTTGATGAATGCTCTTATTCTATTTCCTTCTCCATTCATTCAGTCTTTAAGAGGCTTCCTCTGTGTGGCCATCCTGGTCACCTCCTAGAACTGAATCCTTCCATCCCCTGAGTTTCTATTAGAAGCCCTATCATATCACAGTAACTTGTTCAGGTATCTGATTTTTCTTGTGTATTATATCCCATTTTAGGACAGGCATGAGACAATGTCTCATTTTTCTTTTTATTTGTTTCAGAGGTTACTCACCACCTGTCGTATCTTAGATGTTTGATAAATGGAATATGAAACAGCAACAAATAATGATTTGAGCAAAACAAATGCGTCTCCACCTCTACCTTTATCCATCACAACCACAAGCCTCTCTGCTTTCTTAGGAACCTCTACACTATCATGTTTACCTTCCCTCTCTTCTATCTTTAATTCATTAGATCACTTACTTCAACACTTTAAATATGCTTATCTTTTCCATCTTAAAAACAAAATCACCTTTTTTTTTTTGAATCTTAAAAAGTATTTTTTCTCACACACACACACACACACACACACACTGTATTTTATTTTTACAAGAGATAAATAAACTGACACCAAGCATTGTAAATGGATGACCACAACAAAAGCAACAATGATTGCAATTACCAAACACGAAACACACTCATACTATGTCATAATATTGACATTCAGTCCAGTAATCCTCCACTGTAACAGCTCCTTTACTTTGCAGTGAAAATTGATTTGTATATTTTTTGCCTCTGAGTCCTTGTGGGATTTTTTTTTTTTTATTCAAACAGAAAGTCACAAAAATTATAATCATCCTCATCAGTTCACTCAGTCCCACGTAATTAATTTTTTTTTCATCTTGATCTTTTGTTAGCACTTTTATGAGTTCATCAGTTTTCCATTAGAGTTCTGAAAATGCTTATTCATTCAGTTCAGCAGTACAGTCAGTTACCAGAAACCTGTACTTGTCAGAGTCTTTTCCATGAATTCCTTGAAGATTACTTTAAAATGTATATCTCAGAAGTAACTAAATTTCCTTGTCAATTGCATTATTATGAACTTTCATCAAATCTTTAACCGTGGTCATTTTTAAGTCTTTTGTCATTACAGACAGTTCTGGGTGTACTCTGATGCTTTTGCAACAATGTTCCTATAAAAGAGTTTCATCTTCAAAATCACCTTTCTTAAGATTCAACTCCATTTCCTCAACTGACTACGCATCTCCCTCCTTTTTACAATCCACATTCTCTCTTGTTGTCCACATTTTCTATTCGTTTGCCTTTTACATCCTTTGCAGTCTGGTTTCTGCTCCCAACAACACAGTTATCCCAAAGCCACCTGTAAATTCTATGCTGACCCTCATTTTAATGGTGTTGTCAGCAGTGGCCAGTGCTATGACAAACGTGAAGCACTCTTCTCTCTTGGTTACTGAGTGCTATTCTCAAGGATTTCCTCCCACTTTGCTAGGAAGCTCTTCTTAATCTTTGGTGCTTGATCATTAGTCTCCACCCACTTTGGAACGAAAGGCTCAGGCTCATTCCTAAGCCCTTTTCACGTTATAGTCTAGATGCGTTTCTTAAGGGATCTCACCCTGAGTCATGGCTTCAATGATCGCATATAATCTCATCCAAGTCACAGGTTCTCAAAGTTATCAACACATTTAGTATCACCTGGGATCTTTTTATATCATACTTGCACATAGTACCTTAAAGGCCAAGTACAGCATGTATCTATTATACAGGGCATCTATATTTGTATAAAGTATCCCAAATGATTCCAATATGTAAAGAGATTTGAGAATTCCTATCTAGGTGATCATTAATTCTGAAGGCTTGAGTTATTTATATATTAAAGAATCCAACTTGTTATTTCTAAATTAAACAACCCCCTTGGTCTTTACATTTATTCTTGGATATCATGCTCAACTCTCCAAATCCAAATTTAACTTCAGCTGGAAATGACTGTGGTAGCAATGAGGGACTAATTAGAGAAAAAAAATATGAATGAATCAAATCATCTCAGGATGGAAACAAATACGTTTTATAGAGTAAAAACACATTTTCATTGTTTAGGTTTTGAAGTTGAATATAAAATTATGTTATTGTTAAAAGAAAAACAGTTGCATGGCCAGATTAACTATTACTCTCTGTATGTGAGTATGTGGGACAATGGATGAGTTAATGTAATTTGACCCATATTGACAGCACTATGTCAAGTGGATGGGACACTTGGTTATATGTTTGAATTATATTTATAGATGTGTAGGTATAGTTACCTTTTAAGTTAAAATTCAGAGATTAGAATATGTATGATGTGCTTATACTTTTGGTAAAGATAGGTCATATTAAACAAGTTTTAGAGCCATCAAAAACTAAAAATGTCAGCTATCTCCTCTAACCTCTAAATCATGTTTATCCTTACAAACATAACTGCTTTAATAACCCCCCAACCCCCCACCCAAAGAAAGGAGCTAACAGCTAGAGAACATTCCTGAGGGCTTCAGTGAGCATTTGCAAATGCACTGAGCCTTGAATAATGCATATCAGAAAGACAGTGAATGCAGAGGGTTTTGTGGTAGGTACAGAATGGCTGAACAAAGGCACACAAATTACAGATCATTATTGATCTATTTCTTTTGAAGTCGTATTGAATTTCAGGTAGTTCCAATATCTGCAACTTTCAACTTATGAAAGTTTCTGTTTGATCAAACTACATTTGTGGCTAAAATATACAGAGAACATAAAATGGAACAAGTGGTACTGAATTAAACAAATATTATTTTAAATATTCTGAAAAATAACCTATAGGAAAAAATAATAAGCCTTGAATTTTAGTCTGCTTATATACTATAATATTTTCCAACAAGGAGTTAATGATGTCTCATAAAGCTAACATATACATATTTCATATAGCATATGTCACTGAAGCTAGAATAGATTCTGGATATTTTAGTGCCATAAAATCTGCTAAGTGCAATATCATTTCTCATAAATAGAAAACTTGCAACTAAAATCCGGGTACCAATAATAAAAAATAACTATCTTAGAAACTCCCAAATTAGAATTTAAAACAATGTATAAAAAGATCTTTCTTCATAAAGTAAACTTACATTTGTGTAATTATCAGAATTTTATTACCTCTATAAAAATAATGTTATTATGTTTTAAATAGGTGCTTATATTAATTATCAGAATTTGCAATGGAGCCCTGTTGCTGAAGTAACCATCCTGGCAGGACAATTAAATAACCAAAAGGTAAATTTTTTGAGGACTGTTGCTATTTTTAGAAGTAGAATTGGGCAATCAATTTGAGTGAAATGTTAGTTTTTTACAGGTTTCCCCCCAGTTTGTCTCCTGAGACAGTATTATTAATATTGGTATATCATAAAGTTCATGTTCTACAAAGTACACTTCAGGAAATTCAGGCCCAGTGATACAGAAGTTTGGGCTAAGGCTAAGAATTAAGAGTGGACATATGCAAAAGATTAAGGATAGAAAGCATTTTTCTTTAACATTTGTCAACTCTGGGAATTTCAGGCATAGCCAGAATAAAGATCTGAATTTCTGGAATTTAACAATCCTCTGGGTTGTCTTTTCATGTAGATTAAAGTAGACTACATGCCGAGTTACTTTTGTTATTTTCTTTTTTCTTCTATCTTCCGTTTCTCCCTCCCTTCCTGTCTCTTTCATTCTCTCTCTTTCTTTCTCCGCAAGATTTCATTCAAGATTGTATGGAAAAAACAAAAAGAGATTTCACTTCTCATCCAGGTTCTGACAGTGATAGGATCGCTGAGTCACCTTCGTCAAACCTTTTCACCTCTTCGGGCCTATAAAGGTGTGAAATCGATTTTTTTTTGAAAGGCCTATCATAGAGTCAACATTCTTTGACACTGGTGGCTTTCTTCTTCACCTGGCAGCCTAGTTATTACGAAAAGCCCTAGCCTTGGCTCTGACATTTCATCAGAGGGGCTTAGTAGATAGACAAGCAGGGTTGTAGACAGACAAGCAGGATTGTCCACATATGGCTCCAGGAGCACTTTCTTTGCTAATGTGATAGTTGAGACAGGGGGCTCTCCCTCCCTCCTGCTGAAGAAGCCACAGCTGACTCCAAATTCCTGTAGTCTTAAGGTCTATGCTTCGAATATTCTTAGTAACACATTTAAAGATTTGATATCCTAGTTCAGGCTATTTGGTGCCCAAATACATACTGTTTTTGTCTTGCTTCTATCAAGAACTCTCTCAAGCTTGCCCTATAAAAATAAAAACGAGAGAGGTCTCTTGCTGGAAAAGAGGCCTGCAGAGTGTCCAGCCCCTATGATGTTTCCAGTCATCCTGTAGGTCAAGAACTTGCCTCCACTGGGTCTAAAGAATAAGGATCCTGGGCATCTTCAAGCCCTTCTGCCCACAAGTTCTAGTCTGTGATGAACGAAGTTTGCTTTGGTTCAGTTAAGCCCTTTAAGTGGCGTTCGTATCATCTGAGTTTATTTCTAAACCTGCTTATTTGATTTCTATCGCAATTATTTGATAATTGTGCAAATTTGACTGCAATTATTCCTACAACTAAACTATTTTTAAGTTAGAATATTTAACTTGGGCTCACTGAAAGGTTATGTACTTCTTCAGATTTGGTCCTAATAACATTTAAAATGGCAGGACATTCGATATTTTTTACTGTCCAAATTAACACACTCTCTTTCCATCTTCCTCTGCCCTTAACTGCTCCAACTATGTCATCTACTTTGTCTCACCATCCTTAAATAGGTTTATTGATTTTTTACTCCTTTTAGACTAAGTCTTTGGTGATAAGAATAGACATTTAAAATAATTCTTGTAGTGGAAGGTCATTCCTGCCAAAAACTTAAGTCTTTGCTTCCTTTTGACTATGGGCCCTATTATCTAATGGGTATCAAAATTTATCTCAAGATGCACAATCATAGGAATACTGTTGCATGGGTACAATATAAGATCAAAATACTGCATCTTTTCCATTTGTAAAGATAATCCTTGTCTTGTTGATATTATGAACAATTTCATTTCTCCAATTCAAATGAGGCAAGTGAAATTAAAAAACAAATGCATTCACTATCTTAAGAATTTAATTGGCATCAACTGCAGTGGTATGATTGCATTGGTCTTAAAAACCAGTATCGGTTACACTGCTATGCAGCAATTTGTACACCTTGACCATAGAAAGGTCCATCTCTACCTGGATTATCTTTTCTAGCCAAGTAAGATCTTCTCTGGAGGAATCACTTTATAAGGAAAGATACAACTTCAAGCTCATGGATATAGTTAGTATAAAAAAATTAAAAATGGGAGTTTGAATAGAGATTGATTGCTCCCTATTGGTGGCAGGAGTTGAGTATGTCTTTAAGGAGAGAGAATTAGCATTGACCTCAAATGAAAAGGGTTTTGGTCAAGTGAAAATGGGTTGATAGGTAAGGAGGAAGTTGGTTATTCCTGTCATAAGGAACTATTCAATTGATAGAATTGTAATTAGTGATGAGTACTAATGTCAAGTAAATTTAAAAGATAAAAGTTTGGGGTCAGATTTTGGAATATCTTGAATACCAGGATAGGAAATGTGTAGGGAAAGGAAGGTGAGTCTTTGAACATCTTTGGGCTGGATAGCGTCATAATCTCTACAGCATTTCAAAATATTAATCTGACTTCAGTGCTTGAGAGGAACACGATACAGTAATGGTGAGTAGCAGAGAGAAGATTCAGAGGCTGTTTTAATAACTCAGGCAAGAAGGACTGAAGGGCAATGTTAGTCAGTGAGTATAGGAAGGAGACATGGGATCCAGAGAGCAGACCAATGTAAAATCAAAAGAAACTGACAACTAAGTGTTTACGGGGTGAAAGAAGGTAATAGTCTAGACTAGAGAACTTGATCTAATAATTATATTACACTTATCAATAAAAGAAACTTTATAAATTCCCCCCAACACACACGTATACCACCATCATCACACTTACCAACCCCCCCACATACAAATGGCTCCTCCTACACCTCAATAAAGGGCAACCCCATTCTTCCATCTTTCCAGACCTAAAGCCTTGTAGATGTTCTAGGCTTCTCTCTTTTTCTCCCACCAACATTAAACCCATCAGGATATACTGTCATCTCTATCTTAAAAACACATCGAGAATTTGCCTGTTTCACTGCCATTTCGTCAATACCATCATCCTCTCTCACCTGGCCAATGGGTGATAGCTTCCTAACTGGTCTTCTTGATTCCTTTCTGTTCCTCTTTGGTTTCTTGATCTCACAATAGGCAGAGTGAACCTCGCTCAGACTTTCCATAGCTTCCTATCATATCACAGAGAGGGTCACAGTCCAAATCCTACAAAGCCCCTACAAGACACTCCCCGCTTCACACCTCTGGCTTTATGCCCCACTACTCTTTCCTTATTCCCCTCTAGCTACATTACACTTCTGGTCTTCTTATTGTTCAAATAAGACAAGTACCCTACTGTCTCAGGACAATTGCCTTTGCTGTTTCATTTGCCAGTTATAATTTGCCTCCAGATAATCACCCTTATTTCAGACTTTTTCTTTAAGGCCATTTTCCCAAGGAGGACTTCCCTGATCTTCTTATTAAAAATGGAAAACTTCCACTGCCTCATCACTCCCTAAGCCTCACAGCCACTGTATTTTTCTTTATTTCCCTTATTATTCTCTAATATATGCATGCTTCAATTTCTTTCTTTAATTATTTTTCTGAGTCTTACCACTAGAGTGGACAGGAATTTTATCTGCTGTTCACCCATGAGTCTCTGAAACATAGTAGCATATCAGTAAATATTTCTTTAGCAAACAAATGAGAATTAAAGTGTATAACCAAGCAATTGAAAAAATACATAGGAAAAACATTACGGCAGACTTTCAAGAAAAGATATTAACAGCAGTTTTCATTCATATATTATTTTACACCATGAAAGAATATTTTTTAAACTGCTTACATTTACTTTTAACAAATCCCCATCTTAGAAATGAGAAAGCTGAGGCACACTTCTTATGAGATCTACGTGGGGTGGTGCTTTTTAGAAAGGAAAAATCAGATAAAATAGTAAAATAAAGGTCAGCCTAACGAATAAACTTATGCATTACCAACTATTTCTTTGAATGAACATGTTTTGCTGTTAAATGACCAAAAAAAATGAAACCCCTCTCCATCTAGTCTAGATCTACTAATAAATGTGTGACTATGAGCAAATTATGCAATCTTTTTCCAACATCTCACCTCCCTCCCAAGTATGTTTGGATGTGAAATGAGATTGCATCGCATGGAACAACAAACTCATTAACAAGAAAAGACGTCCATTAATTGCTTAATTGCAATGTTCAAAGACAAACATGTAGGCAAATCTCGGCCTTGTACACAATTACAATGTAAGAGAAAATACTGATGCAAAAAGTAGGTTGACAGGAAGACATCAGAATAAAATCATCAAACCAGTTAACGAAAGATCAGTGAAGTCTTAATGCCTACAGGCAGCAAGGCAAACATTTTTCATTTCCTTATCAGTTTATGTTGGCTTTTAGGAGTGAGACTGCTTGACAGTATACATGTGGGGGGAGATCATTTGTTGTGACAAAGATAGGAAAAAAATCTGACGTGCAATGAGCCCAAGAAAGAAACTGAACAGGTGATCAGAGAGGAGTAAAAGCAATGAAGGAATTTGTACCATACTCAGAAAACAGCATTTCAAAAGTAAGAATACATAATGAAAAACAAGACAATGTAAAGTGGATGGACTCATTAAGGGAAGAGACAGAAGGATGAGACAAGGCTAGCCTCTAGACTTGAGTATTTTTTAAGGAACATTAAATCTGACATAGTTTTACAGGCCCCCCTTTCTCTGGCAGCAGAGAGAATGACAACCATTCTCTCTGGACCTTCATCCTCAGAAAACAAACAGAAACAAAACAAAAACTCATCTCTTACAGACATCCTAAAGCTTTTACTTCCTGTGATATAAAGTCCAAAAAGCATAGACGTTTTTCCTTGGATGCATAGAATTATTTTTCAGAAGATGTTTGCTCTCTACTAATGTTAGATTCTGTTTTGGAGATTTATATTAACATTTTATAGGAAGATGTTACTCATTGAAGTTAGCTATCATGTAATTATCAAAAAGGAAGAGTACTTCAATGTTGATCCTTTTATTTATCTATGCTATGATTTCATACATTGTACCATAAATAAAGGAATAGAAGTAAGGGTTTGGTGGTGTGCTAAGAAACAAAAATAACTTCTAAGGTCATTTTGAATTTCTTTTACTCCTGTATTATCACTGAAATTTTAAACATCTACACCAATCAGCACTACTTTGAAGACAAGTTTTTTTTTTGTGTGTGTTTCTTTTCTCTGTTTTTTTTAACATGCTATTCGGCCTTTTTCAAGACAAAAAGTCAAATTTTACTGTAAGGTGCTTCAAGTTCAAATGCAATATACATTCCTGATAATTATGTAGAACTCAATGAATACTCTGGAATCTCTGGCTTTTTGCCTCTAATCTTCACAATACACTGGTTTATTTTTTAAATTGAGAATAATAGATGGAAAATCTTTTCATCTTATTAATGAAAGGAAGTGTTTGATCCAGCAGACATTAGAGTTCAAATGTGCAGATAAAAGATAAAACAGTAGATTACTGAAGACAAGGTCTTGGGTTATGTATTCAGAGTAAGAAACAACATGAAAAGAATATCAGTATATCACACATCTGGACTACACAAAGATTGCAAGATATAATGATTTAGCTGCTTATCTATAAATGTAATGGATGTTATTCTTTCATATATAACACTCCATTGCAGATGTCCAATTTTCAAAAGATATGTCAGAATACATTGTCTCAAAGCTAGGAAGAAATCATATCAGATAACTATTAACATAGAACAAATAGTGGGATATATTTTCAACTCCATTTCTGATCCTTTAAGAAGCAATGAGCTAGATACAGTATAATAAAGCTTGAAATCGTGTTATGTAAAATTATGTTCTCACATTTTCATATGTTTCACATTTGCATATAGCACCATGCACAGCAGTTTTCATGGTCTTAAAGCAAGTGTCACAGTTGACCAAAGCCAAGCAAGAAAGGCTGACATATCCTTTCAATATAGCTCACCCAGCCCAGGAAAAGAAATAGCGAAGTCTGGCTCTAGAGAAAACTGGAGCTCTTATGTATTTTATATTTAGATACGTGGTTTTCAAAAGGTAAGACAAGGATTCATTAAGGGGTCTCCTTGCTTACTGATCTCTTCTAATGTTGACTCATATTAGAAGACAATTTTTTTTAAGCTGAAATATTCATCTCATCATAGTTCCTTTGACTGGCTACACATTAAAAGCAGCTGCCAACTTTTCATGTTGACATACACAATGAAAACCAAACATAATCCTAAAATAAAATAGGATTCAGTGATTTTTGATACATACATTTTCTGATATGTTTTATTTAATTTAATCCAGAGAAATCTCAGTCCCAGAGATTTTTATCTCCAACAATATTGTTGCTAGATAATTACAGAAACAGAAAAAAAGTCAATTTCCCTATGTTAAAATATACTCTATTTTCTGATCATTAAGGCCAGCAAAATATTACCTATAATATCACTTCATAAATGTATTGATATTATGACGTATAATATCATTGCATAAAGGTACCTATACTTTATAAAATATTATCCCTAGCTTGCCAATATATAATCCAATCATGGATTAACTGTCTTGTGCAGATTTCATATCATGGGCATTCTTTGTGCACTGATGAATTGACATTGCCATATTTCATGACTTTCATGGGTTTAGTTGTATAAGGAGATCACGTTAAGAATCTTTATGGTTTTTCATGCGCCCTCTGGAGGCAGACATTTTAGGACTGTGACAGAAGAATAAGATAGAAGGAGGTAGCTTAGAATTTTGAAAAAAGGAAAATGAGAAGATGAGGAAGAATGAATAGTTTCTAAAACTACACTATTTACCTGAGCCATTCAGAATATTATTTGGCTTAGAGGTGCTCTTTCTGTTCAAATTTTTAGCTTCTTTATAATAAAAGATGATAAAGGAACAGAAAGAAAACTTAAAACTATCTCAATGGACTTCTAAATCTTTTCATTTTGTAACAGAAAAAAAAAGGAGTTTTTAAGCTCATTTCCATTAAATCTTTGCTCTAATGTCAACTTCTCAATGAGTCTTACCCTGACTATTCTATTTCAAATTGCAACTCCTAGTACAAACTTTTCCCTGACCACCTCTTTATTTTCTGACATTTATCCCCTTCTAACCTGTTATGTAAATGCCTTAAATTATTGTGTGTGTGTGTTGTATTTGTGTTGTTTATTTTCTATCTCCCTCTACTAGAATGTAAACTCTGTGAGGGCAGAGATCTTGTCCTTTATGTTAACTTATGTATCAAGTGCTTAGAACTATGCCTAGCACATAGGACACAGTCAGTAAACACTTGCTGAAGGAATTAACAAAACCACATAAAATGCTTTCCTAGCAAATATCTTATTTTCAGTAAGGGCAACATCAACAGCTGCCTGCTGCTTATTTAAGGGCTAAGGTGGTATTACAAAGACAAACCATTTATAAATGAGCTCTTCTTAAATCTGTCTGTATAACTGATACAACATCTGGCTTTTGGAAAGATAATTTCTGCTTGAAGTGCTTGAAGAGATGCAAGCACAGACCATCTGACTGATGCTGAAGATGTGGCTTTTTTCAGCACACCTAATTATTTCTTCATATCTTTTTTTTATTTTCAATATTGTAAACTTTATGAGCTCTGTTGGCTGGATGATATCACTATGCAATAGTTCAAATATATTTTCGACCAGCTGCTATATGAAAATTCAATTTTGGCAAGTGAAAGATAAGATTTAGTTGTGTCAGCATATAATGGTCATAATATGAAAGTCCATTGTGAAAATGCAGGATTCAGTGACTTGCCTGCCATCCAGTTATGCTACTACTGGATGGCTATTAGTGAGATAAAAATCTATATTTTTTGTTGTCTAATTATTTATTATTTATTGGAGTGTAGTTGATTTACAATGTTGTGTTAGTTTCAGGTGTACAGCAAAGTGATTCAGTTATACATATATAACTATATCTATATTTATTCTTTTTTGGATTCTTTTCCCTTATATGTTATTATAAAATATTGAGTATAATTTCCTGTGCTATACAGTACTTCTTGTTGATTATCTATTTTATATACAGTAGTGTGTATATGTTAATCCCAAACTTCTATTTTATCCCTCCCCATCTTTCCCTGTTAGTAACCAGAAGTTTGTTTTCTATGTCTGTGGGTCTACTTCTGTTTTATAAATAAGTTCATTTGTATGATTTTTTTTAGATTCCACATATAAGAAATACCATATGATATTTGTCTTTCTTTGTCTGACTTACTTCACTTAGCATGATAATCTCCAGGTCCATCCATGTTGCTGCAAATGGCATTATTTCATTCTTCTTTTTGGCTGAGTAGTATTCCACTGTACACACACACACACACACACACACACACACACACACACTACGTCTTCTTTATCCATTCATCTGTCGATGGACATTTATATTGCTTCCATGTCTTGGCTATTGTACATAGTTCTGCGATGAACATTGGGGTGCATGTATATTTTCGAATTATGGTTTTTTTGGTGTCATTTTGCTTTGATATTTCAAATTTTTATGCAGCCCTGGAAAGTATGGAACCCAGAAGCTCCACTGAGGCAAACTTTCCTAAAGAGGCTAAAGTGGCAGTGAGAGAGGAAGAAATGATAGTTCCTCAGCTCTCTCATAAAAACGAAGCTCAACAGCTTAAGTTAACTAGAGGGTGGCTCTAAAATAAGACAAAGCAGCATTCAGTCTTACTCTGCAACATGCAGGAAACAATTGTTGGATAGTTACCACATGAGGGCTGATACCTTCAAAAACCGTCATGGAAATTTTTCCCCAATTTTTACAATAATGATATCATTTTTCCCCATAGCATAGATGAGCAAGTAGAAGCTTAGTTAGAGAATCAGAATTTTGACAGGATATGGATATTGAATACAAGGTATATAGAGGATTTAACTCCACACGGATATGACTGCAATACCCATGCCCTTTCCCACTGCATCCAGTTATCAAAAACATGCAATAATCATCTACATTAATCTTCCATGCAAGTGGTTAAATGCACATAATTATCTTAATATTAGAATTTTATGTATAGAAATGTGAACCTAATGTCTTTCAAATTGATGCTGTTGATGCAATTTATATTTTTTAATTGTTCAGACATTTTTATTGCTAAATATCTTCTTAAAATATAGCAAGCTGGAATGTATAAAACTGGATAACACTAACCAAAACAATCTCAGTTATGAATACTAATGGAAAGGAACATTTTATGTAAGCCTTCATGCTTTTTTTGTTTTTTCTCTAAATATATCACAAAGAATAATGAGATAGTTTTTCCTTTTGATTCATTTTTTTCCCCTAATTATTGAAAGAAGGTCATATACAACAGTCATTGATTTATCCTGGCCTCATGTGTTCCACTAGAATACAGTCTTCTGTCCCTCATACATGAGTAAGTTATAACACTCTCTGCATTGATTCTCCGTTCATAACTGAAGTTTGATTTTCTTCGTTTCCTTTTTGGCAGCTCCCCTCTAAGTGCCCAAGCGTGTGTGTCCAAGATTCCAGTTTGCAAACATGTGTTTGTCAGCAGAATTAGGATTTTCAGAGATTGCTTTTCAGGAAGACAGATGGCTAACCTTATCATATTTTAGGTTATTAATAGGGTGTTATACACCATTTCTTGTGTTTTAATTAAAATATATTAATAAATTAAGTAAACTCAAAATTCATAAAAGAGGTTATCATCTCCTTAGAACCAGTTCACTAAGGAAATGACAATATACCTGCAGCACATTAATTTTAAATCCTATTTAACTTGTCTTCCTAATTCACCCTGATCATACATATAGCCTCTTATTACAAGGTTCTCTTCTGACTCACCTGGAATTCAGGTTGTCAGTCAGAAATTCTTCCTGATGTTTTTCCTTAACCTTCAGGCTCTTGGCAACGAAGTCTTTCTGGAATTGTTTATCATACAACAATCAGCCATTACCACCTTAGCAAGGGTGATTCATTTCCATGACTATTTCCCATCTCTTGAAAGCTGTAATTTGTCTTTTCTGGCACTCTGGATCAGCTGTGTCCCAAGAGTTCCTGCATCCTTTCATGCCTTCTCCCACAGGGATGAAGAATGGGAACGAAACTAGACAGGCTTCCCTATACCACTGGCTTATAGAGTCCCCTGCCCACCATGATTAGAACTCTTGAGTTCTTAACGGTTTCTTGGTCAATCTGCTTTTCTAAAAATTCACTTTTTTTTAGGAGAAGTGTGATCAGCTTCCTGCTTCCATCAGCTATAAACTTAAACTCTTATTTAAAAGAAAGTGCAACTACATTATTTTTAACAGAAGTTAAAGTAGCTACTTTGAAAAAATCTACTTTGAAACAGAGTTTTCAGAAGTGTTTTGCAGAAAGTTTTAAATCCTTGATAAAGAACAAAACATTATAAATAATACATTAAAAAGAAGCATTTAAAAATGTAACAAAAGTGGTTAGTGGCACTTTGCTGTCTAATTACATACAGAGCTTTTACTCTGAAATTTCACATTAACTGATTTAAATTGAGAGGATCCTCTTTACTCGGGATATATTTGAATATGTCTATTTTAAATTTACCCAAACTATATATGATTCACACTGTGCGTACACTTTAATCATGTAACAACATGTATTTATTCTCTCACTTGACTCCTGAGCTTTTTAATTTATACTTCAATAAAGAATCAGAAAGTCTGTATAGAAGAGATTTAGCAAAGGCATCCAGATTGGAAGAACAAACACGGGGGGGACAGGTGTCAAATGCTTTGGCTGCCATGACAATACATCTATGGGCTCTCCTACATATTTGACTTGCAGCCTCAGTTGCTGCCTTAGGAGATGCAGAACCCGTTCGGATGGAAGTTGTGATTCTCACAGCTGCTCCTAATCAGTGACCGAGCATGACAGATGTACTAAGATGGACCATTTCTGGGAAACACTCCCCTAAGTGGGGACATTGGCTCAGGACTGCCTGATACCTTTACTAGAATTTTCTTAAAACCATGTTTCACTTCCTTTCTTTCTTCTCTTCTTGAAGGGGTCAGACCTCCATCATCATCCAAAGGTTCTTCCAGACTTGTCCGGTTCCATTCCCTCTTCCCTGAGTAAATGTCCCGCACATCTAATTTCCTATCAATACTTACATCTTAGACAATCTAGATTAATACATGTGACAGATTTTGTGGTTGTGTTAATGTGGCACTTCATCTGAGATTGAGATACTGTCATTTATCTGTGCCAAAATTGGAGGAGCCCAGTGTGGCTCTCCCCACAACCCACCCCTGGCAACTTCAAGGGCATCCTCCATGAAAACAACTGCCTGCCCTTGACCATTTCATTTTTGTTCTCTTGGCTTTTCCAAATCTAACATACCTTTTTTGAAATGTTACACTCATCTGCAGGCAGCATTTCACGTGTGAATTCAGCATAGCCTGTACCTGAATGAGAGCTTGTTTTCTCTTTCAAGTACAATACCCTCACTTAAAAGGTATGATTTGATGATACAAATCTTATACTTGTTTGCCTTGACATTTAATTCTTTTGTAAGAACTCTCAGTCTGCCACTGATATAAAAGGCTTTGGAAAGTGTATATTGCTCATTAACTATGATTAGGATTACTTTACCTGTGTGAAAAATAATTCCACCTCATGATACATTTTCTTGATTGCAAAACAGTATTTTAAGGTAAAGGAAAATTATTTTTAGATATCTGTAGCTAAATGCTTATGCGTCTGAAGTTTTACCTCCATATACGTGGATATGCAGCAAGCTTAATATTTACATACAACTCATGGCCAATATATTTTTAATAATAAGGTAGGAAACACATAACAAACTGATGGAAGCACAAGAGAAATGGCAGCCACATGGCATTTTAGATTTTTCACACTCCAGATAGCTAAATTTAAGTAATGCTGCAGGTTGACTGGCACAACAGACATGGAGGTAACTTCCTAACCTAAATACAAAATATGTTTATTTGCAAAATATATCCTCTATTGATTTAAAATTGGAATATATATATTTTTAACATCTTTATTGGAGTATAATTGCTTTTCTAACCAAAGCATTAACATTCTTTTAAAAAACAAGTAGGGCATTAAAAAAAAAACACTCCCTCCAAAATAAATCTCAAATGCTTATGGAAGAAAAAAATGACTAAGATGACTAACTCAAAACATGTTTAATGAAGAATAAGGTGAGCAATTCATATTTAATGAATATTTATTAAAATTTAGACAGCATGTAGATGAAATCAAGAGTAAAGAGGACTTTATCAGCTATTAAAACACATTATCAATTGAGTGAAAACTACAAGGTACTAGGGGAAAAATGGTCATATCAATAGAATATATCAAAAGCTAGAGAAATAGGGCCAAACATTCCTAGATATTTAATATATGTAGTATATATATAACTCAATTTCAGGAAAAAGGAGCTAATTCATAAATAGTGTTAGGAAAACAGGTTAGAAATTAAGAGAAAATTATATTTATCTAACATTTTTAGAAAAAAAAATCCAGCGTGGATTTAAATATACATCTTTTAAAAATGACAGATTTTTAAGTATGACTCCAAAGGCAAAAGGAAACAGACTGAGCTATTTAACAGTATATATTTTAAAATAAAAATTAGAAAGAGAAGGAGGGAAGGAGGCAGATAAGATGCTATAAACATATTTCAGGTAATTGGAAAAAAAATAGACTTTCATTTTTGGCAGACAAGAGATTAATAATTTTACAGTTAAAAAAACACACATAACACAAATCAACACACACACGCTAACATGCCAATAGAAAATGAACAAAGAACAGAAATGATGCTTCAAAAATGGTTAATTTAAACAAAATAGTTGAAGATAGTGCCTCTTATGTTACAGAAATTGTTCTAGTTACTGG
Organism: Eubalaena glacialis; assembly: GCF_028564815.1. Classification (NCBI taxonomy): domain Eukaryota; kingdom Metazoa; phylum Chordata; class Mammalia; order Artiodactyla; family Balaenidae; genus Eubalaena; species Eubalaena glacialis. Next base: position 17,183,542 of record NC_083719.1, read on the forward strand.
AGATGAAAATTGAACAGAACAAAATAAACTTTTTACCATGGGATCTTACCTTCAAATAAAGAAATCACAAAATATAAAACTGGCCAATAAAACCTAGACCAAATAATTCAGTCATTCATAATAATAGAAAAAATATTTTGAATGACATTCTATTTATTTCTTATCAGATGGTAAATGATAAAATTTTTTGATTACAGCTAGTGTTTTTTGTTTTGTAGGGGAACTCATTCTCATGCATTGTTGGTGTGAGTTTTTACGAGAGTTAACTTTCTGGAGGGCAATTCAAAATGCTTACAAAAGTGTGTAACATTAAGTCAGGCAATACTATCTACAGGGTCAGAACCTAAGAAAACACTTAAACATGTTCTCCAAGCGATAGTAAAGGAACTATACAGTTTCTCTTTTTAAAGATGCAAAATTACTAACAATCTAAGTGTCCTGAAATATACCCTTAATTTGAAATTGATGCAATAGGTGTATTTTTTAAATTAGGAGATGGTACCAATATATTTTAAGCGAAAAAATAAAAAACAGATTTCAGTACCTAAACACGTTTTATGTGATCTCACTTTAATATGAACACATGTACAAATAGCACAAAATATTTGCACTTTAAAGACTGATGTTGTATTTGGAGTGATTCGATAGCCATTTTTCTTTGTGCGCATCTTTATTGTCTAAGATTCCTATAACTGTCATGCTTTACTTATTTCACAAAATCATGAAGTTTTTCATAAGAATGGCATCTTATGTTGAGGCAATCTAGTAAAACAATCTAGAGAGTAGCGTTTGGCTTTCATATGGATTATAAAGCAGCTGGAAGCTTTACTTTTACAGCAATTTTTCCTTTTGGGAGTTCATGTTGTTCTCACACTGGAAACCGCTAAAAGAATGATCTTTCTCTTAGTATTTATTTTCTTTGTAAACTGTGGCCTTTAAATACTTGCATTTTTTTTTTAACTTTGTTGCCCTGTCAATTGCTAAATTATGTGACGAGGACACCGGTATCTAAGTGCACTGACTACCTTTGTGAATCAGACTTAGTGTCAGCACATTTTGCCATACAGCCGCTGAACTTCAAGCAGGAACACATTTTAGTCCATTTTAGTAAACACAGTAATTGTCTAACAGTTTTCTCTAAAACATTTCCTAGTTACATATTTTAAAAAAATAAATCAAAAAAATTTTTTTGGCTGCATTGGATCTTTGTTGCTGCGCGCGGGCTTTCTCTAGTTGCGGCGAGCGGGGGCTACTCTTCATTGTGTTGCACCGGCTTCTCACTGCGGTGGCTTCTCTTGTTGCGGAGCACGGGCTCTAGGCGTGCGGGCTTCAGTAGTTGCAGCATGTGGGCTCCGTAGTAGTGACTCGCAGGCTCCAGAGAACAGGCTCAGTAGTTGTGGCGCACAAGCTTAGTTGCTCCGCAGCATGTGGGATCTACCCAGACCAGGGCTCGAACCTGTGTCCCCTGCATTGGCAGGCGGATTCTTAACCACTGTACCACCAGGGAAGCCCCTCAAGATTTTTAAGAACCATCATATTGAGTCTCTCAACAAAATATTTGCAATTTATTCCTGTCACACATTTTCATCGAGTCATCTGTGGGTAAAATGACCCAGTGTAGTAGTATTTTTCACTATTTTGTAAAGGTGAAATGTAGGCAATTATTCATTGCCTTACTTACAGCTTTGAGTGAATATTGTGGGAATATTAAGGAAATCAACTTTCATCCTTTTAAAAAATTAGTCCTATATGTTATGTTGCTGTATCATTCATAAACAATAGCTTAGTATGAATACAATCAACACAAAATTTTGAATTAATGGCATTTAAATTATTATTATTATAATGAGCGACCAGGTAAACAAGAGAGTAAGGATTGAGCAATTAAATGCATAATCCAGGACTTCCCTGGTGGTCCAGTGGTAAAGAATCTGCTTCCCAATGCAGGGAATGTGGGTTCGATCCCTGGACAGGGAATTAAGATCCCACATGCTGCAGGACAACTAAGCCCAGGCGCCACAACTACTGAGCTTGCGCACCTCAACTAGAGAGCCTGTGTGCCACAAACTACAGAGCCCACACACCCTGGAGCCTGCATGCCACAACTAGAGAGAAAACCCGCACGCCACAACTAAAGAGAAGCCCCACGCTGCAATGAAAGATCCTGCATGCCTCAACAAAGATCCCGCATGCCATAACGAAGACCCAACACAGCCAAAAATAAATAAATAAATAAATAATAAATCTTAAAAAAAAAAAAAATCCAAAACTACCTATTCTTCCTCCAGCTTAAAAAGATAACAGAGGTTTGTGGCTAAATTGCATCTCTAAAAATAAATTCAAGGTTAATCCTTGATCTAGGGGGATTAAAGGCAGGGCAACCTCTTCATGTTGGCACAGTTTTTCTGAACGTGTTTGAAGACTTGTAACTGGGAATCCTGCTGTAAGTAAACACATTTGATACGTGAATATGGACTCTCAGCTTTGGCGCCTTCCGCTCATCTGTTAGGCTGGCGTCATTCCTACTGACAATTTGGTTGGAATTCTGCCTCAGGGCCTAGGTGCCAAATGGCAAGATTTTTAAATAGGACAGTGCATACAATGCCACCTGCTCTGGGTGGACTATCCCTTATAACTGAATCCAAGTAATAGCATAAAGCCTGGTTTTACCCTTCATCATAACCGTTGGGCATGTGTTCAAGATGACACACATAGCAGATTAAATATGCTAACATCATATTTGTATCTGTTAAGTCTGCCATTTTTAGATGATTGCATTGAAAGTTATATTATTGCCATTGCAATTATTTTACATTTTATATAGCTAAAGCTTCTATATAGACCTGTGCAAAACTTTTTTTTTTTAATTAGGAAATATACAGCAAGAACTGCAAAGATCTCATTTGCCCTTCCACCCATAAGAATTTTAAATCTAAGATACACATTCAAAGACACAATGCTTTTAAATCATAATAGAGTATTTAACTGTAAATGAATTTATTTTAAATACATTAGCACACAATAAAATACTGAGAAATTTTAAGGTTCACATATAGACAAAATATGTATTCAAAGAAGAACTAAAAGTCAGTACTAACAGAAGAGAGGAGTTACCTCAATTTTTAGTTCTGAAACTCTCTTCATCAGTATAATTTAGATTATAAATTGTTCATTCATTCATTCATTCTTTTACAAAACAAATATGTCTAAGTCATTGATGTTACCAGTTCAAATGAAGGACTTTAGTATAAAATTGAAGTACTCACTCCACAAGCATTTTGTGCTAGTATAACACAGAAAATGTTAATCTGTATGTCATCAGACTTGGAATCAAAAACAACAAATATATTTAATTACTAAAGAGCAACTTACAAGAAAGAAGTCATTTTAAATCAAAAGAAGATGGTAAGCAGTGCCATCCTGCAGTAAATATGAGATGGTCACATTTAACATCCTCAACTAGATTACAGGTATCCCTTGTCTTTCAAAAGTTCACTTTATGCCACTTCACTTTTACAAAAGGAAGATCTATGTTAGTACTTGTTTCTGATAACAGAAAGAAATCTGAAGAGAATTTTCACTTTTACTAAAAAAAGATGAAAAGTGAAAATTGTTTTGCTTTACACCATTTCAGCTTGAGAAAGTTTTCATAGAAGCACTCTAGTTTCAGAGAGCAGGAGAAACCTGTATTCCCATAACTATTTGATAAGATATTAAGCAAACTGTTCATAGATTTCATATATGTTCTTATTGGAACCATGAGAACAATAAATAAATATATTGAGGATGTCTATCTTGGTAAAAATGTGATTTAGTTTGGAAATGTTTTGCCTTTCATGTACTGAGAACAGATAACTAAATCACCTTGATTTTATATTAACCTCACAAAACTGGCTAGTTGGAAAAGCAAATACATTGAAAACAAAGACCTAAATGGGTGTATTTTGGTTTTTAATACTGAATCTACATTGTCTAGTTCATTATTAAGCTTATCAGTATATAGCTCTCTTTCATCTAACCAAGCCTTTTCAAGTTATTTTAATGTGCATTATTTTAGGTTATTTATATTGTGATCAAACTTGTCTAAATGAGAAAAAATTAAAATACGGCTTATAGTATATGCTCAACAAATAGTACTAGAAAGAATAAACTAGAATAAGAAAAAGTACCAGTAAAACAATTAGTACAAATGTAGCTCAAAGACAACTTTAACTGACTGTAAACCAATGGTATGAGGGAAATAAATCACTGTTTGAATTCATGCCAAAGCCAAGCATGCATATTTGATAATATAATACGTGAGGAAAATATACCTAGGTATTCTTTCCCAAAGGTAAATTTTCAAATAAATACCAGGGAACGTAATTAAGTTAGACAAAAATCAAAAACATTTACACTAACTTGAATGTTCATGTTTGGTCTACAGACACAACTTCCTTTTCAGAACTATATATATATCTCATAATATTCACTATACTTAGAGCAAAACAAAAGCATAAGCAAACATAGAATACATAGTACACTGCAGCACAATTTCTAATGTTAAATGGGTTTGGAAACAACAAGAAAGAGCTTTTAGATGAGAAATAATAAGAGGGAAGAGTAAACAAAAATACTATTGGCGCAGTGTCAGAGAAACATCTGAACTAAATATTCAGCTACAGGGGGGAGCTTCAAGATGGCGGAAGAGTAAGACGTGGAGATCACCTTCCTCCTCACAAATACATCAGAAATACATCTATATGTGAAACAACTCCTACAGAACACCTACCAAAGGCTGGCAGAAGACCTCAGACTTCCCAAAAGGCAAGAAACTCCCCCACGTACCTGGGTAGGGCAAAAGAAAAAACAGAGACAAAAGAATAGGGACGGGACCTGCACCAGTGGGAGGGAGCTGTGAAGGAGGAAAGGTTTCCACACACTAGGAGCCCCTTCGAGAGTGGAGACTGCGGGTGGCAGAGGGGGGAAGCTTCGGAGCCACGGAGGAGAGCGCAGCCACAGGGGTGCGGAGGGCAAAGCGGAGAGATTCCCACACAGAGGCTCGGCGCCGAGCAGCACTCACCAGCCCGAGAGGCTTGTCTGCTCACCTGCCAGGGCGGGCGGGGGCTGGGAGCTGAGGCTCAGCCTTCGGTCGGATCGCAGGGAGAGGACTGGGGTTGGCTGCGTGAACACAGCCTGAAGGGGGCTAGTGCGTCACAGTTAGCCGGAAGGGAGTCCGGGAAAAACTCTGAACCTGCCGAAGAGGCAAGAGACTTTTTCTTGCCCCTTTGTTCCCTGTTGCGTGAGGAGAGGGGATTAAGAGCACTGCTTAAACGAGCTCCAGAGACGGGCGCGAGTTGCGGCTATCAGCGCGGACCCCAGAGACGGGCATGAGACGCTAAGGCTGCTGCTGCTGCCACCAAGAAGCCTGTGTGCAAGCACAGGTCACTCTCCACACCGCCCCTCCTGGGAGCCTGTGCAGCCCGCCACTGCCAGGTCCCGTGATCCAGGGACAACATCCCCGGGAGAACACAAGACACGCCTCAGGCTGGTGCAACATCATGCCGGCCTCTGCCGCCGCAGGCTCGCCCCGCATTCCATACCCCTCCTTTCCCCCGGTCTGAGTGAGCCAGAGCCCCCGAATCAGATGCTTCTTTAGCCCCGTTCTGTCTGGGCGGGGAACAGACGCCCTCAGGGGACCTACATGCAGAGGCGGGTCCAAATCCAAAGCTGAACCCCGGGAGCTGTGCGAACAAAGAAGAGAAAGGGAACTCTCTCCCAGCAGCCTCAGAAGCAGCAGATTAAATCTCCACAATCAACTTGCTGTGCCTGCATCTGTGGAATACCTGAATAGACAACGAATCATCCCAAACTGAGGAGGTGCACTTTGGGAACAACGATATATATATACTTTTCCCCTTTTTCTCTTCTCCTGAGTGTGTATGCATATGCTTCTGTGTGTGATTTTGTCTCTATAGCTTTGCTTTTACCATTTGTCCTAGGGTTCTGTCTGTCCAGTTTTTTTTTGTTTTTGTTTTTTTTTAGTATAGTTTTCAGCGATGTTATGATTGGTGAATTTATTTTTTGGTTTGGTAGTCTTTCTTTCTTTCATTCTTATTTAATTACTTTAAAATTTTTTTAATAATTATTTTTTTATTTTAATAACTTTTTAAAATTTTTATTTTATTTTTTTCTTTCTTTCTTTCTTTTTTTTTTCCCTTTTATTCTGAGCCGTGTGGATGAAAGGCTCTTGGTGCTCCAGCCAGGTGTCAGGGCTGTGCCTCTGAGGTGGGAGAGCCAAGTTCAGGACATTGGTCCACCAGAGACCTCCCAGCTCCACGTAATATCAAACAGCAAAAATCTCCCAGAGATCTCCATCTCAACGCCAAGACCAAGCTCCACTCAATGACCAGCAAGCTACAGTGCTGGATGCCCTATGCCAAACAACTAGCAAGACAGGAACACAACCCCACCCATTAGCAGAGAGGCTGCCTAAAATCATAATAAGGTCACAGACACCCAAAAACACATAACCAGATGTGGACCTGCCCACCAGAAAGACAAGATACAGCCTCATCCACCAGAACACAGGGACTACTCCCCTCCACCAGAAAGCCTACACAGCCCACTGAACCAACCTTAGCCACTGGGGGCAGACACCAAAAACAACGGGAACTACGAACCTGCAGCCTGCGAAAAGGAGACCCAAACACAGTAAGGTAAGCAAAATGAGAAGACATAGAAACACACAGCAGATGAAGGAGCAAGGTAAAAACCCACCAGACCAAACAAATGAAGACGAAATAGGCAGTCTACCTGAAAAAGAATTCAGAATAATGATAGTAAAGATGATCCAAAATCTTGGAAATAGAATGGAAAAAATACAAGAAACGTTTAACAAGGACCTAGAAGAACTAAAGAGCAAACAAACAGTGATGAACAACACAATAAATGAAATTAAAAATTCTCTAGAAGGGATCAATAGCAAAATAACTGAGACAGAAGAACAGATAAGTGACCTGGAAGATAAAATGGTGGAAATAACTACTGCAGAGCAGAAAAAAGAGAAAAGAATGAAAAGAATTGAGGACAGTCTCAGAGACGTCTGGGACAACATTAAATGCACCAGCATTCGAATTATAGGGGTCCCAGAAGAAGAAGAGAAAAAGAAAGGGACTGAGAAAATATTTGAAGAGATTATAGTTGAAAATTTCCCTAATATGGGAAAGGAAATAGTTAGTCAAGTCCAGGAAGCACAGAGAGTCCCATACAGGATAAATCTAAGGAGAAACATGCCAAGACACATACTAATCAAACTGTCAAAGATTAAATACAAAGAAAAAACATTAAAAGCAGCAAGGGAAAAACAACAAATGACATACAGGGGAATCCCCATAAGGTTAACAGCTGATCTTTCAGCAGAGACTCTGCAAGCCAGAAGGGAGTGGCAGGACATACTTAAAGTGATAAAAGGGAAAAACCTACAACCAAGATTACTCTACCCAGCAAGGATCTCATTCAGATTTGATGGAGAAATTAAAACCTTTACAGACAAGCAAAAGCTGAGAGAGTTCAGCACCACCAAACCAGCTTTACAACAAATGCTAAAGGAAGTTCTCTAAGCAGGGAACACAAGAGAAGGAAAAGACCTACAACAAGAAACCCAAAACAACTAAGAAAATGGTAATAGGAACATACATATCAATAATTTCCGTAAATGTAAATGGGTTAAATGCTCCAACCAAAAGACATAGACAGGCTAAATGGATACAAAAACAAGACCCATATATATGCTGTCTACAAGAGACCCACTTCAGACCTAGGGACACATACAGATTGAAAGTGAGGGGATGGAAAAAGATATTCCATGCAAATGGAAATCAAAAGAAAGCTGGAGTAGCAATTCTCATATCAGACAAAATAGACATTAAAACAAAGACTATTACAAGAGACAAAGAAGAACACTACATAATGATCAAGGGATCAATCCAAGAAGAAGATATAACAATTGTAAATATTTGTGCACCCAACATAGAAGCACCTCAATACATAAGGCAAATACTAACAGCCATAAAAGGGGAAATTGACAGTAACACAATCATAGTAGGGGACTTTAACACCCCACTTACAACAATGGACAGATCATCCAAAATGAAAATAAATAAGGAAACACAAGCTTTAAATGATAAATTAAACAAGGTGGATTTAATTGATATTTATAGGGCATTCTATCCAAAAACAACAGAATACACTTTCTTCTCAAGTGCTCATGGAACATTCTCCAGGATAGATCATATCTTGGGTCACAAATCAAGCCTTGGTAAATTTAAGAAAATTGAAATCGTATCAAGTATCTTTTCTGACAACAATGCTATGAGACTAGATATCAATTACAGGAAAAAAATCTGTAAAAAATACAAACACATGGAGGCTAAACAATACACTACTTAATAACCGAGATATCACTGAAGAAATCAAACAGGAAATCAAAAAATACCTAGAAACAAATGACAATGAAAACACAATGACCCAAAACCTACGGGATGCAAAAAAAGCAGTTCTAAGAGGGAAGTTTATAGCAATACAATCCTACATCAAGAAACAAGAAACATCTCAAATAAACAACCTAACCTTACACTTAAAGCAATTAGAGAAAGAAGAACAAAAAACCCCCAAAGTTAGCAGAAGTAAAGAAATCATAAAGATCAGATCAGAAATAAATGAAAAAGAAATGAAGGAAACTATAGCAAAGATCAATAAAACTAAAAGCTGGTTCTTTGAGAAGATAAACAAAATTGATAAACAATTAGCCAGACTCATCATGAAAAAAAGGGAGAAGATTCAAATCAACAGAATTAGAAATGAAAAAGGAGAAGTAACAACTGACACTGCAGAAATACAAAGGACCATGAGAGATTACTATAAACAACTATATGCCAACAAAATGGACAACCTGGAAGAAATGGACAAATTTTTAGAAATGCACAACCTTCCAAGACTGAACCAGGAAGAAAGAGAAAACATGAACAGACCAATCAAAAGCACTGAAATTGAAACTGTGATTAAAAATCTTCCAACAAACAAAAGCCCAGGACCAGATGGCTTCACAGGCGAATTCTATCAAACATTTAGAGAAGAGCTAACACCTATCCTTCTCAAACTCTTGCAAAATATAGCAGAAGGCAGAACACTCCCAAACTCATTCAATGAGGCTACCATCACCCTGATACCAAAACCAGACAAAGATGTCACAAAAAAGGAAAACTACAGGCCAATATCACTGATTAACATAGATGCAAAAATCCTCAACAAAATACTAGCAAACAGGATCCAACAGCACATTAAAAGGATCATACACCATGATCAAGTGGGGTTTATCACAGAATGCAAGGATTCTTCAATATATGCAAATCAATCAATGTGATACACCATACTAACAAACTGAAGAATAAAAACCATATGATCACCTCAATAGATGCAGAGAAAGCTTTCAACAAAATTCAACACCCATTTATGATAAAAACCCTCCAGAAAGTAGGCATAGAGGGAACTTACCTCAACATAATAAAGGCCATATATGACAAATCCACAGCCAACATCGTCCTCAATGGTGAAAAACTGAAACCATTTCCACTAAGATCAGGAAGAAGACAAGGTTGCCCACTCTCACCACTATTATTCAACATAGTTTTGGAAGTTTTAACCACAGCAATCAAAGAAGAAAAACAAATAAAAGGAATCCAAATCAGAAAAGAAGAAGTAAAGCTGTCACTGTTTGCAGATGACATGATACTATACATAGAGAATCCTAAAGATGCTACCAGAATACTACTAGAGCTAATCAATTAATTTGGTTAAGTAGCAGGATACAAAATTAATGCACAGAAATCTCTTGCATTCCTACACACTAATGATGAAAAATCTGAAAGTGAAATTAAGAAAACACTCCCATTTACCATTGCAACATAAAGAATAAAATATCTAGGAATAAACCTACCTAAGGAGACAAAAGACCTGTATGCAGATATTATAAGACACTGATGAAAGAAATTAAAGATGATACCAACAGATGGAGAGATATACCATGTTCTTGGATTGGAAGAATCAACATTGTGAAAATGACTCTACTACCCAAAGCAATCTACAGATTCAATGCAATCCTTATCAAACTACCACTGGCATTTTTCACAGAACTAGAACAAAAAATTTCACAATTTGTGTGGAAACACAAAAGACCCCGAAGAGCCAAAGCAATCTTGAGAACGAAAAACGGAGCTGGAGGAATCAGGCTCTGGACTTAAGACTATACTACAAAGCTACAGTAATCAAAAGCGTATGTACTGGCACGAAAACAGAAATATAGATCAATGGAACAGAATATAAAGCCCAGAGATAAACCCATGCACATATGGTCACCTTATCTTTGATAAAGGGGCAAGAGTATACAATGGAGAAAAGACAGCCTCTTCAATAAGTGGTGCTGGGAAAACTGGACAGCTACATGTAAAAGAATGAAATTAGAACACACCCTAACACCATACAAAAAAAAAACTCAAAATGGATTAAATACCTAAATGTAAGGCCAGACACGATAAAACTCTTAGAGGAAAACATAGGCAGAACACTCTATGACATAAATCACAGCAAGATCCTTTTTGACCCACCTCCTAGAGAACTGGAAATAAAAACAAAAATAAACAAATGGGACCTAATGAAACTTCAAAGCTTTTGCTCAGCAAAGGAAACCATAAACAAGACGAAAAGACAACCCTCAGAATGGGAGAAAATATTTGCAAATGAAGCAACTGACAAAGGATTAATCTCCAAAATTTACAAGCAGCTCATGCAGCTCAATATCAAAAAAGCAAACAACCCAATCCAAAAATGGGCAGAAGACTTAAATAGACATTTCTCCAAAGAAGACATACAGATTGCCAACAAACACATGAAAGAATGCTCAACATCACTAATCATTAGAGAAATGCAAATCAAAACTACAATGTGATATCATCTCACACCGGTCAGAATGGCCATGATAAAAAATCTACAAAGAATAAATGCTAGAGAGGGTGTGGAGAAAAGGGAACCCTCATACACTGTTGGTGGGAATGTAAATTGATACAGCCACTATGGAGAACAGTATGGAGGGTCCTTCAAAATCTAAAAATAGAACTACCATACGACCCAGCAATCCCACTACTGGGCATATACACTGAGAAAACCATAATTCAAAAAGGGTCATGTACCACAATGTTCATTGCAGCTCTATTTACAATAGCCAGGACTTGGAAGCAACCTAAGTGTCCATTGACAGATGAATGGATAAAGAAGATGTGGCACATATATACAATGGAATATTACTCAGCCATAAAAAGAAAGGAAATTGAGTTATTTGTAGTGAGGTGGATGGACCTAGAGTCTGTCATACAGAGTGAAGTAAGTCAGAAAGAGAAAAACAAACACCATATGCTAACACATATATATGGAATCTAAAAAAAAAAAAAAATTATCATGAAGAACCTAGGGGCAAGATGGGAATAAAGAGGCAGACCTACTAGAGAATGGATTTGAGGACATGGGGATGGGGAAGGGTAAGCTGGGACAAAGTGAGAGAGTGGTAGTGTATATATGGACATATATATACTACCAAATGTAAAACAGATAGCTAGTGGGAAGCAGTCGCATAGCACAGGGAGATCAGCTCGGTGCTTTGTGACCACCTAGAGGGGTGGGATAGGGAGGGTGGGAGGGAGGGAGATGCAAGAGGGAAGAGATATGGGTATATATGTATATGTATAACTGATTAACTTTGTTATAAAGCAGAAACTAACATACCATTGTAAAGCAATTATACAACAATAAAAATGTTAAAAAAAAAAATACTCAGCTACAAAATTATCATCCTTTCTCTCCCTCTTTCTCAATCTTCCCCAAATAGCAAACTTTAGTTGTTTCCTTTTCTCTGGCCCTATGACAATAGGTGGTACCAAACTGCATGTGAAAGTTATACACTGAAGATGACTCCATTTTTTTCACCTTGGGTTTGGGAAGATGAATACATCATTGGCAAGGAATAAGGAAGGGGAGTATGGATTGGGATAAAAGATAATGAGTTTCTTTTCAGGCATATTGAGTTTGAAGTGTCTGTGGGACAGTCAATAGCAATGCCTGGTAAGAAATTAGAAATATAGATCTGAGGAAGAAACATAGATCTGAAGATACCTTTCCTGGTATCAGCCCTCTCCTGTGGCCTCCCTCCTTCCCAGCCTTTCCTACTTCTGGGTACATTAGTGGAGACAGCTGTCTTTGCCTAAAAGGCCCTCCTTCCTTTGTCTGCCTGCCAAACTCTGACTAATTCAAGACAGATCCTTCTTCATCCTAGTCAGAAATAAACGTTTCCCTTTTTCAGTTTCCGAAGCACTGGTTACATTAGCCTATTCATCACTCTGTGTGGCCATCATTTGTAACATGCTAGTGAACAGGATTGAGTTACTGCTTTGTGACAGCTTCTGTGCCAGGAACTTGAAAAATAATCTCTAATAACATCCTCAGCTAGGCATTACCATTTCCTTTCTGCAGGTAAGGACACTAAGATTCCAAAAATATTCAGGAAGTTCACAAAGGTGATACAACTCATATTTGACAGCACTGAGGGCAGGACCCATGTTTCCCAATGCCTTTCAAGATTCCATTCTCTTGTCCTATTCTCCCAAATAAAGAAGTTGAGCCCATCGAAGTCAGCAGATATTTATTTATTTATTTAGCACAGGCATACCTCATTTTATTGTGCTTTGCTTTGTTGCTTTTCACAGATATTGCAATTTTTTACAAATTGAAGGTCTGTGGCAACCCTGGGTCAAGCAAGTCCATTGGCACTGTTTTTCCAACAGCATTTGCTTCCTTCATGTCTCTGTGTCAAACTTTGGAAATTCTTGCAAGATTTCAAACATTTTCTACTTTTGTTTGTTATGGTGATCCGTGATCAGTGATCTTTGATGTTATTATTGTAATTGTTTTGGGGCACCCATGAAAAATGGCCAATTTAATCCATAAATCTGTGTTCTGACTGTTCCACTGCCTGGCCTTTCCCTGCCTGCCTCCCTCTGCCCAGGCCTCCCTATTCCTTAAAACACAACAATATTGAAATTAGGCCAATTAATAACCCTACATAGTATGATTAGATTAATTCAACAATTATTTACTGAGGCCCCCAAACAGATGAGTTTGTTTGCTCTAGGAAATACAGGCATACCTTGGAGATATTGGGGATTTGGTTCCAGACCACTGCAGTACAGATAGGAAACTGAGAACAGTGATCGATACCTCTTTCTTGCTTACCTGCCACAAACCCTCAATCACCAAGTCTTTCTGATTCCAGCTCCCTAAGTATCTCTTGAATCTGTCTACTTATTTCCTGTTCCAATGACATATCCTCGTCTAAGTCAGATTTACTATTGCAATTAAATTCTAACTAGTCTTCTCACTGTCACTAGAGCTCCTAAACAATTCATTGTCCAAAAAGTGTATTTCACTGATGCCTTGAAAAGCAGTGGTGGAGAGTCTGAATCAACAGGGCATCTTTTGAAATCAAGCTCTGCCACCTACCTGCCACATAATCTTTGGCTAGTGACTTTACCTCTTAATGCCTCAATCTTCTCTAAAAATGGGATAATAATAATCACTCTTTCACAGGGTTGTTGTGAAGAATAATGAACCATTAAACAAAAATACTTAGAATGGTTCCTGACTCATATTAAGTACTCAATAAATACCGGCTAACATTGTTTTATTGAGTCCACGTGTTTTAATTGAATGCCTATTATGTAGAGGGTTAAACAACCAGTGCAGGATGGATCTTTCTTTCTCCAGAATGATTTGGGGCCCCTGGGAATTACAGGACACTTGGAGCATGGCTGCAGGTACTGATTCACCTAAAAGGCCACCCTCGTTATACTTTCTAGACTAGACAATGCATGCCCACAGGCTTTTCCTAAAAATTACCCTATCACACTGAGGTGTGTGTGGTCTGCATCACCAGGGTGATACTCAGCCATTTATAACCAGTTTCCAGAGTTTCTTGGGATGTTGGTGATTAGGCTAACAGCACTCATAAGCTACATGGGATGGGTTGCTGACGTAAGAGGTATCATGCTGTCCTTCAAATGAGAGAAATAGACTGAGTGATGATTAGTGTTACCTTGTTCAAGATTTGATCTTGTCCTGGTCAGCCTCCCAGAAAAAGAGTTGGCCTCTAGTAAAGTCCTGGGCAAAACTAGCAGTGGCCCTGGGTTTAACACAGTTAATCTTGGCCACATCTCAAGGATTCCAGGCCTTGTAACACCAGAGGAGAGACTCAGGCTTCTCCCCATCATGAACAGTGACATAGCAAATGCTGCCACTAGCTTGTCAGCTCACATAATTGTACCCACAAGGATTGGCCCCTCAGGTTTAATTATAACAAAGGAAGAGTTGGTGCTACACCCATCCGCTAATACTGGGCTGCAAGAGAGAGTCAGAGACAAGCTGCCATCATGTCATATTGCTCTTGTGTCATAGCCCCGATCATACCAGAAAGAGGTCTAAACCTACCTAACCATGCAGCGTGGCAGTCCTACTAAAGAGCTGGCCACTGCTTCAGAGTCTGAAATGACTGTGCTAGATCTCTGAGTGCTGCCCTAGAATGGGCAATGGGACCCACACACCTACATCTGTTGCTCTAAGTTTCCCCATAAATGTTTCCCTAGCAGATCTCAAGTGAGTGTTATCTTCCATTGCCCTTGTTTGCACCACAGGCAGAGAAGGTATTTTATATTCCGTTTTTCAGTAGCAAATTCACTCTGTACAGCGTATAGGACAATACTCACACTCACACATTCCCTTTCCATATACAAGTAACTCTGATACTCTTAAATAATTTCTATGTTAGTGTTTCTGTGAAAAAATATGTATAAAGGAAATTCAAAGTAAAGTAAAAATAAGAAAATCTGGTGATTCTTTATAGCATCCTTAATTCTCATCTTGCTAAAAATTAGCAAGTTACTAGAAAGGTAATAAACATTCTTTTTATTTTTAGTATCACTGACTTAGGATTTGTCTTTACCAGGTTGTACTTCCTCAGTACATCCTTGATTTGCTTCCACAAAGACACAGACTATCCCTTCACATAGAAGAGTGTTCTCAACTCTAGCCACACGTTAGAATCAACTTGGGAGCTTTAAAAAGCATGGATGCCTAAGCCCTACTTTCAGAGATTCTGATTTAATTGATCTGGATAGGGCCAGGCCAAAGGTACTTTTTAGATTGTTTCTTAGATGATTCTGTGGTGCAACAAGGGGATGAAAACTGCTGACACAGAGTTTAGGACTTCAGGGATATAACATCTGAGCACTTAATAAGCATTTCTTATTATAGAGAATATTGGAAGTTTCTGTAGCTTTTTATATTATGGGCATGATGTAGCCAGAAGAGGATGTGTAGGAGCTTCAGTACTATAACATGAAAAATAATTTTGTGCCCTCTGGACAAAACAGAATAGGGAGGTTGTGACTTCCAATGGAACCACAGTTTTAAAAATTGGCTGGAGACTATATCATTAAATATGGCCACCTTAATTTCTTTGTATTATTATTTATGTTAAATAAGTTCTTAAAATCAAGGGATATCATTAGTGTTCAGGACAGAGAAAATAAATATTTGTCTAAATCTAAAAGCCAGAGGAAATTGACACAAGGCTATACTACGCAACAAGAAACAGAAGTAGACAGAAAAAGCTTTCTAGACTCTTTTTAGATGAGCTCATTAAAAGGGAAATGGTTCAGATCTGAATTTTCTGAGGAGAGTGAATTTGTTCTAATGTGGCAGTTCTACTTTCAAACTGAAGTAAAATATGTACCTCTTTATGCCATGATCATTTAGCTGTGGAGAGGCAGTGCTAAAACTTGATAAATTTTAGCTTTCAAATCTGAGCATCTAACTTTGGCATAAAAAGCAGAATGTGAGCACGCAGTCCTGGCATTAGATCAACAAAGCCCCAATTCCAGTGCCAACAGCAAGTGCACATTTCAAGCCCTATCCTGGGAGCTGGCACATAACTTCATAAATTCATTGCCCTCCATCTGTATATTGTTGCTCAGCTCCCTAGTCAAGCAAGAGGTAGAGCTTCAATGACACAAATGATCTCCTATTTTCTCTTATAATTTATTACTCTTTGAATTTTCAGAACAAAGGTGATATTCAGTACTGACCTATAGGAGTTTGCTTCCTTTTACTTCCCTTTTTCTCATTATACTTGGCTTTTTATTTTATCTTGGGACTCAGCTTTCACTAGAGCTGGAAATAAATCTTTTTTTTTTTTTTTTTCCTTCTTCTCAGCTTGCCCTTGACTGTTATGGAAACCAAAAAAGAGCTGTAGAAATCCTGGAAAATTGATTTTTTTCCTTGGATGAAGGCTGGGGTAGTTACTGGAGGTCTTTTAAACCCTAATGTAGGCTTATATGGCTGAAAAAAAGGGAAATGTGGCCTCTATTGAACTGAATCTAAATGATTTTGGACATTATACACAAGGAAGAAGCTGACAACACTTGTCTCTTAACGTCAGTATAATTATCCTAGTATAATTGCAACCAGCAAAAAGAAAGAAAGAAAATTTAGAAAGACATGAGATGTTATCTGGATAAAAAGGAAGAGGACCATTCACTTGACTTCTTTGCTAAATTTTTGTTCGTTTTTCAGAAAATGCTACCTTTCAAAGTCATGCACCAGCTTCTTCATTCTTTCACTCACTGTGAAATGTGATGTTAATAAGTCATCTTTTCTGATGGTTAATTTCACAAGCGTGCTCCTATTCTGTGGTGAACAGGAGTTCGGTGTGGAGGAATTATTGAGAGAAACAGATAATCAAAGAAAACGCTTATTTCTGTTTTGCAAGTATCTTGCCCGGTGCTCCACTTTGCCACTCTGTGCCACGCATAAGTTGCCAAAACTTCTGGCACTGTCTGCTTATCTGGTTGTTAATAAAACTTGTGGTCATCTGATTTGGAAATCACTTGATGTTAGAAGCAAGAAATAAACACATAGAGCAATTTATGAAAACAGAATTATCTTTTTAATATTGAAATTTTTGTTTTTATTAATGCCTTTTATTTCTAGAGGTATAGAGGCTTCACAGAGTCCCCCAGTAAGTAATTAATGCTGTCTTTTTAAAAACATTAAAAAAAAATAAAAACAACGTGGATAAAAATATTACATCCAGATAAAGTAGTTGATCATTATCATCATCATTATCATCATCATCACTATTGTATGCAACAAACACACCTGATTCTAATGGATTTGTGTCTATTAACACATGTATTTTATAAATCCTGTGCCACAGTTACTATTATTACTTTAGAGATTAGGGAACTGAAGCCCAGAGAATTGAGTTCCCTTGTAGGTAGAATAGCTGGAATTTATGTCTAGCATTCTGGGATCATCACCCGTAGTCGTACTTCCATGAGGCAGTAGTATGAAGTAGTGACTGTGAAATAATTGAAATCACTCAGTCATTCACTCACAAAATATCCACTTGTACTAGATGCTGTACTAAGTGTTGAGTATAAAGTATTGTAAAGTCACACAAGAAGCTTATGTGCAGTAAACCACTGTTATGCTAAATATAGAAGAATGATATACTCAACTGTATATTTTGAGAAGATCACTCCTGCAACTTTGTGGGGAATGTTTCGGGAAGGCTATGAGAGTGGGGAGAGCTAGGAATTGGAAGACCGTGTCATCAGTACGTGAAACAGCTTATGCTGGTCTAGATGAAGGTAGAGGAAGCAGTGGTCAGAAGGGGTTTGTGCTTTGGGGAGTGGAGGTGGGAAGGAAACATTCTGAGAGATGCAGAGGTGGAGGAAGAAGGGTGAGGCATGGCGAGGAAAATAGAATCAAGAATAATGACTGGGACCTTGCTCGAACACTTGTGAATAACTCATGGGGTAAACGATGAAGGTAGATTAAGGATCAGCAGTTCTCTACTGCACCAGGTCAATATGTTTGAGACATCTTTCTAAGCAGAAATGTCAATTAGACATCTTTTAAGTGAGCAAGGACACCAGACAAAAGGGAAGTCCTAGATACATATTTGCTGGTCTCCAGGTTATCGAAGAATGGCAGGCAAGCTCTGAATTTGGCAAGATGGAAAATGACAAGCGTGTGTTTTGGTAAGTGGTGGGTGAAGAAACCTGATCAGAGTGGAACAATTTATGACACATTCAAATGCATGGAGAATACTAGCAGTTCTTTCTAGAAATGTCCTTGCAATGGGGAACAAAGAAATCAAGTGACTAGGGAATGTCAAGAGTATGTCTTGTCTGTCATAAGGGGGATGCTTACATGTCAATGAAAAGAAGATTGAGTAGAGTGAGAGAGAGTTTTAGGAAACAGAGGATTCCTAAAGGAGGGGAGAACAAGAGAGGTGATGGGATCTCGAGGACCAGGCTCGCACATGGCATTTGGCAGGAGAAGGGATTCCTTCTCCAGGGTAAGAAAAGAACAATGGGGGAAGAAGTGCTTATAAGTGCAGGTTTGAAGCTTTGGTGACAAAAATATGAGAGTGGCTTCTATTTCTTCAACAGCTAGCATTTAATATCCAACATTTAGTGAGTGCTGCCATATCCCAGGCATGTTCTAAAGCACTTTACATGAGGTGTTTAAATGAGGCATTAAATGAGGAAGGTAATATTGATAATAGTGAGGAAATAGGCACAGAGAAAATAATTTTTGTGAGATTATAGGACTGGATATCAGCTGAAAGTGTCTAATTTAAGTCTATGCTCTTATTCATGAAGCTAAATAACCTCCTGAAACAAAGTTATTAGTGGGGGAGCAAAGATCTGGATTTTGCAAGATGTATTAGGAGATTTAAGAATAAATGAATTGTTTCTAAATGAAATGACCATGCATATAAAAATCAGGCCTGCTGGGCTTCCCTGGTGGCGCAGTAGTTGAGAATCTGCCTGCCAATGCAGGGGACACGGGTTCGAGCCCTGGTCTGGGAAGATCCCACATGCCGCGGAGTGGCTGGGCCAGTGAGCCACAATTACTGAGCCTGCGCGTCTGGAGCCTGTGCTCCGCAACGAGAGACCGCGACGGTGAGAGGCCCGCGCACCGCGATGAAGAGTGGCCCCCACTTGCCGCAACTGGAGAAAGCCCTTGCACAAAAACGAAGACCCAACACAGCCATAAATATAAAAATAAATAAATAAATAAAAATTAAAAAAAAAAAAAAAAAAAATCAGGCCTGCTGGAAAATAGCAGGAATTTCAATTGAAAGCAGTTAACAATTAACTTAGTTGTGTGGTGATTACACACATACACATACACATGCATATACATATTCATATATTTTTTCCATATGGAAATACCACTTGTAAGCAAATGAAATAGATTCCCACCAATTTTATGATATATACTGAGAAATTACATAGGCTTTTCTTATACTTACTTTTCTCAATTTTTAGTGTTATCTGACAGTGTTTAGGCCAGAAACCAATTTTGACTTTGTTCAGTTTTTTTGTTATTGTTCTTTTTTTGCCCTGGGGTAAATTTTTTGCCCTGGGTTCTTTTTTTGCCCAGAAACCAATTTTGACTTTGTTCACTTTTTTTGTTATTGTTCTTTTTCTGCCCTGGGGTAATTTGTCTGAAATTAAATCTGGACTCTAACACCTAGACATTTCCATCTCTAAGAGACTTTAGGCAAGATAATTTACATTTTAAGCTTCTTTCCTCAAAGTGGTAGAATAAGAGAACTTCATCACTGGACCACTGGGAGATTTAAATGACAGATATTAAAGACAAGTATAAGTGCTAGTATTCTTGTTGATTATGTTGTTATAATTAGACTATTTTTCTTTCTGCATTCACTTTTGTCATATTCAATCCATTTTCCTAAAGTCAGCCAAAGTGATACATTAGAAATTCATATAGATTATATCTCTCCCATGCGTAAAATAATTTAGTAGTTTCCCATTGTTGTCAAGATAGACATAAAATAAAATAAAATGCACATTAAATACACATTACCTGTCAGACCCTACATCTAGGCCTGGCTTATTCCACAGGCCCTAACTCTGTGCCCTCGCTTAACATGGCACCCTTCTTTACATCCTCAGATGTGTCATGGTCCTTTGCACCCCAGGGCTTTTTCACATGCTATTCCCACAGTTTGAATGGTCTACAGATCTCCAGATCCCAGCTGTCACCCAAATCACTGTACCAAAAATTCTAATACTACCTTTATATACTTTATATCTGGCTTGATCTTATCTTCTCAAATTAAATGCTATTCACTCAAACAACCATTCTCTGCACCTCAGAGTGAGCTTATATTTCACTTGGTCTATGAATTTTAGCATCTCATCACTTTTAATTTTCAGCATTTTTCACATTTGTAATCGAAGGATTAATTGTATACTCAATTGTCCAATCTTGGTCTCCCTTGCAAAAAAAAAAAAACACTTGCAAGCCCCGTCAGACTAAAAATTGTCCTGTGTGATTGTCCTTTGCATGTAGTAGGTGCTTGATAAATTTATCGTAAATGAATGAATGAATAAATATGGATATTCAGGGCTAGCACACTCAATACCTGATTGAACGTTTCAGTGGTGGTATAACTGAAGGTCTGTCTTATCTATTTAAAAGCATTTAAGTAGCCCTAAATATACACAAAGATATTGTGAGCTCTAAGTAACACTTTTATAAAAATCTCTAAACCATTCAAGCTATCCATGAATAACTACTTCCCGAATTCAAGGAATTTAACCAGATTTATCAGATGACATGACAAATATAGAACAGTTGCCTCTGGATGGTACTAACCTAGTCTCTGCCAAGCACAGTTAGTGAGCACTCACTGTGTGCCATGAGGTAGGCTAAATGCTCACATGCTGGGGCCTAGAAAGGCACATTCTACAGATAAATGACTCTAACACCTAGACATTTCCAGCATTTCATTTCCAAGGATTGAATTAAAATTGAGATCTGTCTGATTTGTAACCTGTGCCCCCTGCATCACTGCCTCGACTCAGGCTCAACTCTGTAGATACCCTTAGAAGAGACAAAGAAAAGTCACTGTTGAATGAGATTTTTCAGAGGTGGCTTTTGAAAGGAGATAAATGTCTATTGAGCGAATAAAATGATTAGTCAGAATTCAGTGAGGCAAACAGTTATTGATCGAGATCTCTTGCTATCTAAGGTAGGCAGGTCTCTGCAAGTGCAAGTTCTGGATGAGCATAGATTTGAATACATTTGAGGACTGAATTTATTCTAAGGAATTCCCTGGTGTTTTACAAAGAACCACAATGGCTGAAACTTCTCATTTATTCTATGGTGGAGACATTAAAGACACTCCTGAGTCTTTAATTTCTTTCCAACATTCTTTAGACAAAGTCAATATAAACCAGGCTTTTCAGAACCAAGAATCACCAATCCAGATGATGTCAAACTGAACACATCAACCTCCAGGGAAAGAGGGAACTAGATGAAGAATTAACTTCTGAATGTTCCTTCATAAATAATATTAATAATGATAACAATAATAACAATGTCAATTAACATAAAAATGTATCCAAAGCAAAACTGATGACAATGTGTTACTATGAGTTAAGAATTAAAAAATGGTTCTGAAGAACCTAGGGGCAGGACAGGAATAAAGACGCAGACGTAGAGAATGGACTTGAGGACACGGGGAGTGGGAAGGGTAACTGAGAGAAGTGAGAGAGTGGCATGGACATATGTTCATTACCAAATGTAAAACAGATAGCTAGTGGGAAGCAGCCGCATAGCACAGGGAGATCAGCTGGGTGCTTTGTAACCTAGAGGGGTGGGAGGGAGACGCAAGAGGGAGGAGATATGGGGATATATCTATATGTATAGCTGATTCACTTTGTTATAAAGCAGAAACTGAAAAAAAAAAAAAAAAAAAGAACTGAATTCACTTTACACACTGATTCTTTTATTTCATTAAATGTCCTAAAATGGAGTACACTCAGTAAGTTGCATTAACTTCGAAACAAACTTCTTGGACTAAAAATAATTTAGAATTGTTTTTTTGGTATTAGCATGAAACTAGCACTATGCTCCTAGCGTGACTGAGGAACTGAAGTTTTAATTTTGCTTAATTAAATTAATTTAAATTTTAGTAGCTGTTTGAAGCTTGTGGCTACCATATTGGACAGTGAAGGTCAGATGTCTCACTTTGTAGTATCATTAATTGTATAGATAGGTATCATTCATATCCTTAACATCTTTCTTAGCTTTTCGGAATTTCCTTTGTCTCAGTTTTTCTGCCTTTACATTCAACACAATTCTTTGTATGCCTGCTATATGAAACTCAGTTATCCTTCCTCTTTTGTAGTTCCCAAACCTACGCACTGGGGACAATGATGCTTATTGTTAGATCTGCATTCATGTAACTCCTGGGGGATGGTCAGGACTAAGCTTAGGTTGTTTGGCAAGGAGAGTTGAGACGAGACACGCAATAAAGCTGACAACTTTAGCTAAGGATTTCCCTACTCTCATCACTCTCCTGGACTAACATTACTTAGAAAGTAAAATAAAAAAATTGTTTGTAACACATTAGAGACTACAAAAAAAACCAGCAACAGTTTATCAAAGAGTTCCCCAGTGCTTTGATCTAGGTACTAACATTCTTTATAAACAGAATCACCTTGGCCTCCATTAGAGATCAATTTCCTGAAGCAAAAATTTGTTTGTTAGTTTTTTGTTCCATAGCCCATATTTCCTCCTTGATGAATATAACTTAAGATAATTATTCTCAAATTTTTATTTTTATGTTTTTCTTTTGAACCAGGCTAGACATTCTAAGATTTCAGTGGAGACACACTGCATAAGTAAGTATTCTGTAGTGAGCTGTAGGTCACCCACTCTGTGGTGAAAAAGAGGGCATGATGGTGGTTTTAGTGTAATGTGGAAATAGGCATTGACCTCTACAACTACATTCATAAATGGTTTGTAAAATTCATATATCTTTTTGATTCATTCAGCAGATACTACCTAAATATTCGCTGATTCAATCATGTGATGGGTCCTAGATATAAAATAGTGGATAAAACAGAAGAACTTACAACCTAATCTACTGAATCAAATAGTACACACTTTAAAAAAGAATAAATTCACACAGAAAAGTTATCTTGAAAATCTTTCTTTCTCTCTCTCTCTCCCTTCCTTCCTTCATTTCTTTTCTTCTTTTCTTCCCTCTTTCTTTTGCTATGATTTTAGGGTTTTTCTGATTTTTCTTACCTTTCTTTCTATTGAGATGCCTGCAATACTCTGTCTAAAAAACCTCCTTTTTCACTTCTGTTTTCACTTTGGTTTGTAATAAATAAATATGGTCATCACAATTATGTGTAAAATGAGTACACACTGACACTAAGGGCCAAAGTTGCCTTTCTACAAATAAAGAATATGGGCATTAGTGAACTCACTTAGTTCTTCTATTTGTCTAGGCATAGTCTCTTTATGAGTTTCCAATTTCTAAGATGTATTTCAAATAGTTTATGTTGCAGAAAAGTTACCAATGAAGAGGTATAAAGAAACCTTATCAAGACTGCTCATTAGTGTATCCCTATATTCATAAATAGAACATGTACATTTAGTTAGGATTGAGAGTCTAAACTTGTAATATAACAAATAGAAAGTATTATCTTGTAAAGATAAAAGTAAGAAGTCTGTATGTGATACGAATAAAATAATTTATATGTCTAAATCTATTGGTAACTTTACATTAGATGACAAGGAAAAATGTAAACATTAAAGAGAATCACAGCAGTGCATAATATAATTTTCAGTAGTGTTTTTAGTTTTTCGTATCAAAAAGGTACTGTCTTATTTCAGTCTGAGGAACCAGTTATTTCAGGGATGCAGTTTTATGAAAGTTAACAGGTAACTTTAGTTTCAAGAAATTGAGTGAAGTTGGGATTTTGGTCCTGAAATGCAAGTGTCTGTTTTCTTGTTTTGGGGTGTACATTATTTGATTTTCTTTTGGCTTAATTAAAAGTGAGGCAAATGAAAATGAACTACCTTTCCCTGATGTTCTAAAATAGCATACATATTGTGTCCTTTAGATGTTAGTTCACATCGTTGTTGGTGTCACTGTGCTTAAAATGTCAGACCATGTAGAAAAAAACACAAAGTCTGGCTCTTTCTAAAGTGGTCAATTCCTTCTTTAGAGTAACAAAGTTGGCTCTACAAGAAAGTAGCAGCTATCTGTCATATTTCAATGTTTGTCTGCTAATAGAACTTTGACAGAATACTCAAAAAAACAAACTCAGAATTAAATGTGAAATATTTATCCCCATAATTCACAATAATTCATGTACATGAACCTACAAATTATTTACTTTTGCTCAACTTTTTGTCCAAACTAAGACATTTGAGTATAAATCTGATTTCAAGTAAAAATTGGGACGATATATTTCATACAGTATTTTAATTATGAGGGGTCACTCTGGGTTAATTCTTTTCTTAGTATAGACAAATCTCCTTTATATTAGTTAATTATCGGTTGTCAAAGTAATAGTTGACTTTTTACTTAGATGCTTCAAATTTTGTTCTTCACATCTGGAAATACAAGAATGTTAAATTGATGCCATCACTGAAACATTTAATAAATGCAGGAAGATAATAGTTATTGCATATTGAACAATCTTGGAAATGCAATATTTGATACTGAAGACCAGCTGAGGCATCTAGCAGTGAGTAAAAAAAAAAAGTCAAGCTTCAGTTACCATAGGAAAAATCACAATGTACATAATTGTGTATCATTTCCACATTTTGCAATATATATAGATGGAGAAAACTAAAAATAAAATTAAAAAGGAGGATTCAGACTTTATAAATTTGTACTGAATATTTCTAATGAAAAACATAGCTATTGATAAGGATGTGATGACTCACAGGAATCACAAGTTACTACCTTCCAATATGTTAGCTTCTCAGTCATGAATTTACTTCCTTAAACTTATGTTTAGCTTGACACCCACTATTCCTTATACCTTAAGACAGTGAGACTGTGACGAACTTTGTGTCTGAGATCATAGACGCTTTTTGTCCTCCTGCAGAAAGTCAAGGCACTCCTCAGTTAATTTGTTAACAGATAACCACCCTTTCCTTGAAGGCACAGCCTCCAAGGAGGAGGCTGGCGGCACCCCTGTGAGGACCAAGCACAGATCTAGGTAGATGCTCTTTAATATATATTACCTTCTTTATCTTTTGTCACAGCAATCTCATCAGTTCTATATCATTATATCAATTTTATAGGTGAGAAAACAAATGTGTACAATGTTCAATTAACTTTTGCAAAGACATAAAAAATACTGGGAATTAAATCCAAGTGTATAATTTCAAAAACTCTTTGACATTAATAATACGAAAACCCATATGCTATAGAGTCTGACACTAAAGTCTTCATTGCAGTTGAACGGAACTGAAATCCTACAATAATCATTCGGAGTTAGACCTTATCACAGATCTTGGAGTAGGTACCACTCTGTTCGCAGTACTTGGGTGTCTTGTTACCTGAGGCTGGCTGAGTAAAAATTCAATAATTAAGGGATTGAGGTAATACATGTAATACACACAAAAACAACAGAAAAACTGTCTCAGCTTAATTCTTTTATGGCATCCAGATATATCAACCTTAGAATATTCCAGGAAAGACTCTGAATACTACAACTTGGCTGAGGGTCAACCATGGTTCATTTAGGCAAATGGGTATGCTGGTACATGCCACACTCCACATTTTCGAACATTCAACATAAATTGGTTTTTATTAAATACTGTTAACTCTGGGGGCATCCCTATTGATTTTGTTTAAAAAAACTCAATGTTAACTCCTCGATCAAACCTAAAGAACTGCAAAACATAAATCATATCTCAAATGTAGGATGAGAGCAACAACTGTTAGATTTCTTATACTATATAGCTTCTTTTTTTTTTTTTTGGTAATTGTCATGTATGGTTTTCTCTTTAATATTGCTAGATCTCATAGCCATAGATATCCCTTACTGTCCGAGAGAAAATATGTTACAGACCCATATTGGGGTTATTTTAAAGAGAATCATTCCTAATAGTAACACATATCAACTTCAGTTTCTGCTGAGCAGCAGTTATATTATCAGCATCAAAAATATGTATATGGTCACCACAGAACATTATGAACACACCAGAAAGCTATAGTATCGTTCTCTGATTTCAGGTAATGCTATACAGCTAGCACTGAGAGACGAAAATACCCACAGACACCAACAATATACTCAGCCCAAGTGTCAGTAAATATATTCAGTTCATATTTAATTGGAAATAAAAACATGACAAATGGCACATATAAAGATGTATTTGGAGAGACTATTTTAAGGTATCTTTAAAATTATTTCTATGCCTGCATGTAGGATTTAATTTTAAAGAAATGATTCAGGATATAGCCATTAAAGATTAGAGAATAAAACTGTTAAAGGTGGATTATTAGTAGCATTTACAAATGACAAATATGAAAAAATCAGCATTAAATTATTTCTGACTATTGAAGAATTAGTATGAGAAAGGTAGAGAGGAAAAGAGAGAGGGAACCAGCCAGCCCTAGGTGGTGACCCCAATCACTGAAGCAAAATCGGCCTCCTAGATGGATACTGAAAAAACCAAGGTAACACGATGGTGCAATTGCAAGATGTTCCAATATCTGAATTCCATAAAGTATCTCAAGTGTTTTATTGTTTTCTTTCTGTGAAAGATGGACTGTGGCTTCTAATGATTGATGGCTAAAGGCACAAAGTGAATATCTTTGCAAAATGAGGGAAGAAATAACACAAAGGAAATAGCTGGATCTAAAATGTAGCATCTCTTAAAAATGTATTTGTCAATTTAATAGCATTTGGATGGATCAATTGAATGTGTTAGAAATTAATCTCTGAACTCATTTTTGCACCAGAGATAAGTACTGAGGCTTTGAAGTAAGGCAAATGTGGGTTTAAATTCGTCTCTAAGAATCTAAAGTTATGAGAGTTTGAGGAGGTATTTAAACATCCTAAACTTCACTTCTCCTCCTGCGTAATAACAATACATATCTCACTGGGTTGTTTGATAGATAAATAATACATTTATTTAAAAATAATTATTATGGTTGCTGTGAAGATTAAAAACGTTTATATGTATATTATTGGCTCATGATCTGGTGCACAGTAAACTCTTAATACATGTCAATTCATGTTCTTAATTACAGTGTTTAGCACTTAATTTTATTTAATATGTAGCAATCTTATTTTTAACCAGAGCATGATAACAACCTTGAAGAGAGAAACTGTGGTTAGTTAATCATACACACACAATACTCAGTCACTAATTAGTTGAGAGGCTAAGGTATTTAAATATATACATATATATACATTGTTTTTCTTTTGTCTGTATGGTAGCATTTCTAGTCCTCCACCCAATTTCTGGTGTTTGGCACAAACCCATCAACTTTCTAAGATAACAAATAAGTTATTTTTAACAAAACTCAAAATGGAATAAAAAGATATAATATTTTAGCTCAAAATGACACAAGGATTATGCTGCTTGCATGTAAATTATTGACTCTGGACAATTATTAACACTAGCCAAGATAAACTCTCTATGGTTGTATGCCTAAGGGGCCTGTTAAAGGCTGCATTGGATCCTTCCAAAATTCACAGGTTGAAACCCTAACCATCAGTAGTACCTCAGTGACTGTTTGGATATAGGTCCCTTAAAGAGGAGATTCAGTTAAAATGAGGTCATTAGAATGAGTCCTAACCCCATCTGATTGGTGTCCTTATAAGAAGAGAAAATGTAGACACACAAAGAGACACCAGGGATACACACGTACAGAGGAAAGACCATGTGAGGCCGGTGAGAAGATGACCATCTATGAGCCAAGGAGAGAGGCCTCAGGAGAAACCAAACCTGCAGGTGCCTTTGTCTTGTATTTCTGGTCTCCAGGAAAGTATGAAAAATAAATTTATGTTGTTTAAGTCACCCAGTCTGTGGTGTTTTCTAATGGCACAACCTTCCGAATGATACCAACAGATCAGAAGAAGAAAGAGGTGAGACCTGGTGGGGCAGAAACTGTATGTGTTGGGAAGATGAGGGATGTGTTGATGTGAGAGGTGAGATTAGAGGGTCTAAGGATGGAAGGGTCATTAAATCAACCAGTTCAAATTGTACCCCTCCTGCCTGCATGGCACTTCCAATCCTCTTCTCTCTGTTATACCTTTTCCATATTATTGATCATCTTCCAACATACTATACATTTATTTTCAACTTAATTGTCTCCCTACTCCGAATAACAGGGAGGGCCTGGATTCTAGTTTGCTTTCCTGTCTAACTTCTTTTCCAACAATATGTCCTCAGCCCCTAGAAAAGTGCCTGGCGCTTAATAGAAGATGAACAAAATAGTGAATAAATGAGCTGGTCGAGAGAGAAGAGACAACTACACAGGTGGCCCTGAAAGTCAAAAACAACTGAATGAGCTGGAGAGTTTGGAAGAGACCCATCCCATTCAACCAAGGTAGAATCAATACTGACTATAGCAGAGAGTGACTTGTCCTGAAGTAAAGAATTCTTCTGCCAACTATTTCTACTGATTAGTTAGCAGAAAGAAAATTTACCTTAATTCTTTCTGATGTTCAGGATTTACAAGGGAGTTTGTCTTAGAATACTTAAAATTACAAGACAATACATAGATAACAAAGTAAAAAATATATCAATTGAAACATTTCTTATGTTAATTTTGCAAGCCTCTTCATTTTAATATTGAAAACCTAAGCTATGCTAAGATGAAATACGAAGTGTGCATGCTCACTCATTTCCAAAATGTGATACAGTTAAGAACACAAAAAATAGCAAACACGAAATTACCAGAGCCTGACCAAAGTAATTAGCCAGTTACTAGAGAGTGCAGAACTGTTTGCAGGAAATATAAAATTTTAGAGATTGTCTTATCAGAGAAGTGAGACAATACCTTCTGTGTCATCAGAGAGGTGAGAATTAAGTTTTTTCTTTACACTAGCAAAGATGAAGATGTCCTGGACAAAGCCATACGGGGTAGAACAGACATGGGTTAAACAGAGTAAATGGACTGAAGGGGTTTTTTTTAATTGAAGAAGCAGTGGTATAAAAGGCTGGAGAGTAACTGGCCAATTTATGAAAGACACTGGCTTTCACCGTAAAGAGTAGGAATCATTGCAGACTTTTATTTAAGGAATGCCAATTATGGTAATTCATGATAGTAAGATCAATATGCTAATGTTGTAGGACCAACAGGAAGAGTAAGTATAAAAGGAAATAGGTAAGAAAATCCTCACTGATAGGAAGGTGAATGGGAGGAACAGAGTTTAAGGGGTGAGATGAGGAACATCTAGTGAGAAACAATAAGAGCAATGTCCTGAAATATCATCAAGATCAAGAAATAAAGGTAAACCACTTCAAAAAGCACTGGTTTCACTCTGTCTTTTGCAAATCAAACTCAAGTCATGTGTGCATGACTTACTGTGGGCTATGCTATAACTATAATCTGGACTGTTCTTTTTCCCTACTAGGAGCAGCACACCGTCTCCTTCACTTCCTGTTCTCCTACAAGTCATTCAGTTCCTTCCCCAGGAATGCTATGGTGACCATTTAATCTGCCATATAAACAGGGATACTTTTATTCGTAATTATATTGGGCCAGCAGGTATAAAGTTGACAATCCCATGCAAAGTAGAAGGTGTATCTGTGCTGCCTCTCATTCCAAACATGAGCTATCATTTGCCTCCCTCTAAAACCCCCTTGTTAAATACACAGATATGGCTAATTTAATAATATTTCCTTTTCTACATCCAGTTAATTAATCATGCCTTCTATTATAGCCAATATTCTAAAGTGGACTTGAGATTTAAATATTACATGGTAATAGGAATTATTTTACACCTGTGATATTGTTATGTTTGGATGTTCTGAGTTAGCACAGTTGTGTGCATTCAGAGGACAGAATGTTCAAACCAAAAATCTATCTAAACAGCAGCCATTTAAGTGCTTTAAAAATTAAAGCTTAGCACATTATTTTTAACTGCCTATTTATTGTGGAAACAATCTGAGTGTACCTCAAGAAAAACAATTCTTCCAGGAATGTTTTTCAGAGCTTTCAAAGGATGGCAGAATACGTGCTTCACTTGGAAATGCTAAAGAGATCCTCTGGAACTATTGAAATGTGGAATATCTAACATTTGTGTTTGTTTTGTTTTGTCTCAGTTTTCCAGATGCCTTTAGCATCTGCATGAATGGAGAACAGTTTCTAGTTGATCAACTGACATAAAATGCTTATTTAATTTACTATTGTGTTGCAATGCTCTCTTGGATAAATTTTTAATTTGCTCTTGTACTGAAATGCTCCTTTGTATCTATTCTTTCCTAGAGACCAATGAAAAGTGACAAGTTATTGAAAATAGATTGGTAAGCCACATAATTACAGAATGTAATTTGTAATAACAGAAATATACTTGTAAGCATAGTAAACGATATGCAAATGTTTACCTACTGTGTAGAAAGGGTAATGACTTTTCACAATTAGATAGAATAAGAATAATAATGTCATTATCAACAGGATTGTTACAGATATTGTTATTGTAAAGATAAATTTATATGTGATAGTATCACAATATGGCAAGACTGGTCCATGTAACATTTAAAAGAAATTTAATTGAAAATTTAAATACTATTCTATGAAGGAGAAATTGTTTCATTTAAAATATTGAGCAATCAAGTGTCTTTGTTTTAATTTTAAAAATGTTTAAAGTTTTAAAAAACCTGTTATGAAGAGAACTGTCAAAGTTGCATATATTTCTATATTACTTATTTGACCATGTTAAATGATGTTGTGCTTTATTATATATAATGTAATATTTACTCAGTTAAGGCCTTTTTTGGACTGTATTTAATAAAGAAATCCAGAAGACACCACAGGCCCTATATCGTATGCTATTGACATTTACAAAATAGAGAATTTCTACAGATCAGTGTGTTATGGGCAAACGTGACAGAGGTAATAACAAACGCTAAGATCCTCGTGAAAAATCTAAGAGACTATCCTTGGTTGTCTGAATAATCCTGATCTAAGAGTTCTGAGCTCCAGTATCCATCACTCTCCCCTAAGACTGAGGTCGAATACTTTCCACAGCCTTCATAACAAGCACTGTGTCAGCATGAGGAACCGGGGGCCACTTTAGGCTAAACTGGCAGGCTTTTTAGAATCCTGACGCTAACTAGGAACTCGGGCTTTGCAGAAAGAGCAACAGAATGATTTGTGTTTCTGCCCCCTCTCTGCTAACACAGAGGAGAACATTCTATGGCTCCAGGGGTTTTGCAAACTTTTGGCTTTCTGTCAACCACCTGATCGAACTAGTGGTAACTAAAAAAACAAGAATGGGATATTTTAGGTAAGTGGAAAGAAGAATCCTTTTCATTTTCTCCCTCTCACTTTCTCTCTGATGTGTGTGTGTGTGACAATGAGATGTCCTTAGCTCATGTTCATAAAGTTTCAATTATTATTCCAGCACATAAAGAGGGAAAGGTTCAACCCATGTGACAAGGAAAACATTTTTTATTGTATACACTTTTTACTTGACTGTAGAATTTCAATTTTTTGAGTAAATTACTAGAAGAGGAAGTGACCAATAGGTAATTTTCAGAAATTAACGGAATTGTATGAAACTTTTTCATATATATGTGTAGCCCTGAGGAGTTCAACGGAGGTAAGTTGGGAAATGTCTAATCAATGTTCTCTTTATATCAATGATTTCTGTCAGATAGAAAGATAATGCAAGCCACATATGTAATTTAAAATTTTCTAGAAGCCACACTATAAAACAGGTTAAATTAATTGTAATAATATATTTTATTTAAACAATTATATCCACAGCATTATCATGTTAACATATAGTCAATAAAAAAATTGTTAATGAAATAGTTTGCATTCCATTTTTCATACTAAAGATTCAAAATCCATGTACTTTTAAAATTTATAGCATATTTCATTAGGAACACTAAAATTTTAATAGTTAAAGTGAAAGGTAAGATGTGAGATATCTATATATATATACACACACATATATATATATATACACACACACACAAATACACACACACACACAATGGAATATTACCCATCCATAAAAAAAATAATGAAATAATGCCATTTGCAGCTACATGGATGGACCTAGAGATCATCATATTATGTGAAGTAAGTCAGAAAGAGAAAGGCAATACCATATGATATCACTTATATTTGGAAGCTAAAATATAACACAAATGAACCTATCTATGAAACAGAAACAGATTCACAGACATAGTGAACAGACTTGTGGTGGCCAAGGAGGGGGAGGGTGGAGGGTGTTTGGATTGGGAGTTTGGGATTAGTGGATGCAAACTATTATATATAGACTGGAAAAACAACAAGGTCCTACTGTATAGCATGTGGAACTATATTCAATATCCTGTGATAAACCATAAGGGAAAGAATATGAAAAATAATGTATATGTATTATACATACATATGTACAAAAACTGTGTGTGTGTATATATATATGTATATATATATATATATATATACACATATATATATGAAACACTTTGCTGTATACCAGAAACAGATACAACACTGGATATCAACTATACTTCAATTAAAAAAAAAAGTAAAAACAAAAAACAAAAAGTGAAATGTAGTCCTGGTAAAACAATACAGTTGTGTTTAACAGAAAAAAATATTTTACATTACTTCAGTTTATTATGAAAATTTAAATTAATTTAAATAAAATAGAGTTAAAACCCAGTTTCTCAGTTTCACTAGCCACATTTCAAGTGTTCAATAGACATGTGCCAACTAGACTATGTGCTATCACAGTGGACAGTGTAGTTCTAAACCAGGTAGGAAATCAGAAAATGTGAGGATATTTCTTGAGTAATTTATTATTTTTAAATGAAATACATCCATGAATATAAAATTTCTATATTCATGAAGTATGTGGTCTTCTACAATGTTTATCTCTAAAATGTGTTAATACTACCAGAATGATAAACACATACAGATGTATAATTACCATCTTTGAAGTAACTAATTTGATTAGCTCTGAAATAAGTTAGTTTAAATTTTATTAATAGAGCATCATTCAGAAATTCAATCTATAAAATAGTCATCTTCAATGAACAAGAGAGCATAATTTCAATACTGCTATGTGACAGAAGCAGAGAACATAACCAAGAGCCTTGCTCTGTGAAACAAGATTAGTAGATTCTCAGAAGGGAAAAGCATGGCAGCAAGAATAAAAAGCAATTAAACAAAACACACCAAACTCACTGAACACCAAATCCTTGTTTCACTAAAATAATACAGCCACCTGATATGAACTCTGCACTTGAAGGGAAAATTAATACAAAGATCAAGGAAACAGAAAATTAAGAATTAAATAAACGAATATTAAAGTATTCTTGTTTGCCAATATACTGTTGTTTTTCTGAATTCAATATACCTTCTTGTCAAAGTACATAAAATTGATGACAAAGTATGAAACTAATTTAAGTACACATAAAGATAAAAAATACTAGGGAGAGAGGAGTTAGAGATCGTAATACAAGACAAAAAGGAATTACTGGGGGACCATCAAGATGGTGGAGGAGTAAGACATGGAGGTCACTTTCCACCCCACAAATACATCAGAAATACATCTACATGTGGAACAACTCCTACAGAACACCTACTGAACGCTGGCAGAAGACCTCAGACCTCCCAAAAGGCAAGAAACTCCCCACCTACCTGGGTAGGGCAAAAGAAAAAAGAAAAAACAGAGACAAAGGAATAGGGATGGGACCTGCACCAGTGGGAGGGAGCTGTGAAGGAGGGAAAGTTTCCACACACTAGGAAGCCCCTTTGCAGGCAGAGACTGCGGGTGGTGGAGGGGGGAAGCTTCGGAGCCACAGAGGAGAGCACAGCCACAGGGGTGCAGAGGGCAAAGTGGAGAGATTCCCGCACAGAGGATCGGTGCCGAGCAGCACTCACCAGCCAGAGAGGCTCGTCTGCTCAGCCGCTGGGGCGGGTGGGGGCTGGGAGCTGAGGCTTGGGCTTCGGTCGGATCGCAGGGCGAGGACTGGGGTTGGCGGCGGAAAAGAGGAAGTAAAACTGCCACTGTTTACAGATGACATGATACTGTACATAGAGAAACCTAAAGATGCTACCAGGAAACTACTAGAGCTAATCAATGAATCTGGTAAAGTAGCAGGATACAAAATTAATTAATGCACAGAAATCTCTTGCATTCCTATACACTAATGATGAAAAATCTGAAAGAGAAATTAAGGAAACTCTCCTGTTTACTACTGCAACAAAAAGAGTAAAATACCTAGGAATAAACTTACCTAAGAAGACAAAGACCTGTATGCAGCAAACTATAAGACACTGATGAAAGAAATTAACAATGATACAAACAGATGGAGAGATATACCATGTTCTTGGATTCAAAGAATCAACATTGTGAAAATGACTATACGACCCAAAGCAATCTACAGATGCAATGCAATCCCTATCAAACTACCAATGGCATTTTTCACAGAACTAGCACAAAAAATTTCACAATTTGTATGGAAACACAAAAGACCCTAAATAGCCAAACCAATCTTAAGAAAGAAAAACGGAGCTGAAGGAATCAGGCTCCTATACTACAAAGCTACAGTAATCAAGACAGTATGGTAATGGCACAAAAACAAAATTTTAATCAATGGAACAGGATAGAAAGCCCAGATATAAACCCATGCACATATGGTCACCTTATCTTTGATAAAGGAGGCAAGAATATACAAGGGAGAAAAGACAGCCTCTGTAATAAGTGTGCTGGGAAAACGGGACAGCTACATGTTAAAGAATGAATTTAGAACACTCCCTAACACCATACACAAAAATAAATTCAAAACGGATTAAAGACCTAAATGTAAGGCCAGACACTATAAATCACTTAGAGGAAAACATAGGCAGAGAACTCTTTGACATAAATCACAGCAACATCTTTTACAACCCACCTCCTAGAGTAATAAAAATTAAAACAAACAAAAAAAACACAAATGGGACCTAATGAAACTGCACAGCAAAGGAAACCATAAACAAGACAAAAAGACAACCCTCAGAATGGGAGAAAATATTTGCAAACGAAGCAAGTGACAAAGGATTAATCTCCAAAATATACAAGCAGCTCATGCAGCTCAATATCAAAAAAACAAACAATCCAATCCAAAAATGGGCAGAAGACTTAAATAGACATTTCTCCAAAGAAGATATACAGATTTCCAACAAACACATGAAAGGATGCTCAACATCACTAATCATTAGAGAAATGCAAATCAAAACTACAATTAGGTATCACCTCACACTGGTCAGAATGACCGTCATCAAAAAATCTACAAACAATAAATGCTGGAGAGGCTGTGGAGAAAAGGGAACCCTCTTGCACTGTTGGTGGGAATGTAAATTGATACAGCCACTACGGAGAACAGTATGGAGGTTCCTTAAAAAACTAAAAATAGAACTACCATATGACCCAGCAATCCCACTACTGGGCATATACCCTGAAAAAACCATAATTAAAAAAAGAGTCATGTACCACAATGTTCATTGCAGCTCTATTTACAATAGCCAGGACATAGAAGCAACCCAAGTGTCCATCGACAGATGAATGGATATAGAAGATGTGGCACATATATACAATGGAATGTTACTCAGCCATAAAAAGAAATGAAATTGAGTTATTTGTAGTGAGGTGGATGGACCTAGAGTCTGTCATACAGAGTGAAGTAAGTCAGAGCGAGAAAAACAAATACTGTATGCTAGCACATATATATGGAATCTAAAAAAAAAACAAAAATGGTTCTGAGGAACCTAGGGGCAGGACAGGAATAACGACGCAGACGTAGAGAATGGACTTGAGGACACGGCGAGGGGAAGGGTATGCTGGGATTAAGTGAGAGAGTGGCATGGACTTATATACACTACCAAATGTAAAATAGATAGCTAGTGGGAAGCAGCCGCATAGCACAGGTATATCAGCTCGATGCTTTGTGACGACCTAGAAGGGTGGGATAGGGAGCATGGGAAGGAGACGCAAGAGGGAGGAGACATGGGGATATATGTATACGTATAGCTGCTTCACTTTGTTATACAGCAGAAACTAACACACCATTCTAAAGCAATTATACTCCAATAAAGATGTTAAAAAAAAAAAAAAGGAATTACTGGAGGAAGTAATGGAATGGTAACTCAAGCCCGAGTTAGAATTAATAAAAATGTGAAAGGATATATACAGATATCCTACTTTCAGGAAACTAAGTTGCATGGAGGAATGAACAATTCTATGGTTCAAATCAAAGTCTTAATATAGCCACTGAAAGTCACTCCAACTCTCTCTACCTTAATTTCTCCTTCTGTAAAATGGGGTTAATTGAAGGTTAGGATGTTAGGGACAGAAATAATACAGGGTCAATCATTCATAGACATTCAATAAATCATAGGTTTGTTTAATAATAACAATAGTTACCAATAATTGGGCTCTGACTACACATCCTTAATTATATACTTACTGTGTGTTCTTATGTCCTTCAAATAGCTCATGAGATTGAAATTACTTTCCACATTTAAGACATGGAAATCTACCCTTAGAGATATTAAATATTAAGCAAAATTACCTAACTAGTATGTTGTAGAGTTGGGGTTCAAACACAGGTAGTCCAGAAACTCTCCTCTGAAATGCTTTAACTTAGTGCAAACTCATACTCATACATCAGAAGGAATGTTTACTTTCATATTTTAATGATTAAATCTTTCTAGCCATAGACTAAAATTAATTTAATATACAAACCCTGCTAAGGGGTAACTGACTAAAATGGAAGACTGGTGGTTACCATTTTTGATATTGTAATAATGTTCACTCATCTACATATTTGTGTAGCTCAGTGTAGGTTTTACATCTATGAGGTAAAATTATAATGCCAGTGTAAGTGTTATTTACCAAATCAATTCTGTATATATTAACATCAATTTTGTGAGAGATGTATTACATTTGTATAAGTTTCTTGTAAATGTAAGCAGCACATTTTTCCTTACAGAACATTCATAATCAAATTATTTGTATTCATGATGAAACTCTTGAATTGCAGTGGCTCATACTAGAAAACACAGTTTCTAGAAATAGAGATCTTACCAAGAATAGTCAATAAGACTAATTTTTATTTATTAGGTTATAGACAGAAATGAATGTAAAAGTACAGTTACTCAACTTGCTTTCTGTAAGCTTCTACTAGCTTCCAATCTTTTGAATTTAGCATCAGTGATGTCCTACAAATTTTATATTTTAAGAAGTTGCAAAAATGTGGCAAGAGTGGAGGTACTGAAAAAAAGTAGGTGTAAAGGTTATTGGAGTATAGAAAGTCAAAGAATGGAAGCTGATTATTGCATTATTTTATATGAACATTTGAATTTCATTAATTTCTTCATTCAACTAACTTAGCAGTTATTTTTCAAACCAATTCTACCTGATGGGCACTGTGATAGATTTGCTGCATTGCGCTAGTCAGATAGGGTCACCTCCTGGAAACAGACTTGTTTCTTGTTCTAAGGGGTCATGGGACAGGGGAAAGACCATTGTCCATTTCATAGATGAAATGACAACTTTGTGGAGAGGCTAAGGGGAAGAGGAATCAAAAATGGAGAACAGTTTGTATTAGACAAGCCTGGGAAGATATGTTGGCAACAAGTAAGTATAGTATAGTATACAGGCAAGTGATTATTTTTTTATTTGTATTGATTGAAGAATCCAAGAATTGTGTATGAAATAAAATATCATCAAGTTTTTAAATAAATTATTTGCATATGTTCATTTTGAGATTCCCAGGATGGATTTTTTTTGGAAGGTGATGGAGGGAACCTGAATTTCAACAAATAATACAGCCAAGATTTACTTAACACTCAACAATTCTGGGTAATTAATCTCAAATCTAGATCTACCTATTCTATCAGGTCTCTTGTCTCACATCTCCAACTGCCTCTAGAATATTTCCACCTAGATGTCTCATAGCCAACATGTCCAAAACTAATCTCTTTATCTTCTTACTGTCCAAAACCAGCTTCTTTACAAACCTCTATTTTTGTCAAAAAAGAAACCACTTCAGTCACATAAATTGAAGTTTTAAGATTCTTTCCACTTTTCAATCACCACACCCATCCAGACAGTACTTCTTACTTATTCTTCATTCATACAGACTTTTGTATTACATCCCTCTTGAATTTATTTAAATTTCCCAACAAAAAGTCCTGATAGAATTATGAGAAAAAAATGGGAGAAATTATACAAGACGTTTCTTCAGCATTTATTAATTGCCATGTATCCATGACAACGTCATTTACAACTGTTGACTTAAAATAGTATTTCTGAAGATGTTGATAGAAGACCAATTTTTTATGCTAAATATTTTCTTTAACTTCTAACTTAGGATATATTTACACTTACTCTTTATTGGTCAAAATAATTAAGCTACAATTAATTGGATGCATACCATGTATACGATACACACATTTCTATTGTATTTAACAAATTTATAAGAAAGGCATATATATTGCAGTCAAAGAAGGTATAGCTTGCAGAATTTGAACAAACTGCCCAAGATTATATAACTGATACATTTCAAACTAAGTTTTTCCTTATACCAAAACCTGTGCTTTCTACATACAGTAGCGTGAATGTCAGGGTGGTTAAACAGGTGTCTACTGCTGGGTCTGTATTAACAGAATGTCTAAACGTTTACGTGCCAAGTGAAAACTTTCATTTCCCATGTCTTCAAAATATGCTCCTCTTTCAATCTTCCTCATATGAGGAAGCTACACAGACATGTACCCAGCTGATCAAATTATATAATTACGAAAATTTGTCGTGATCAATCTATCTACGAAGTCTCCAAATTACCTACTTCTTTCCTCACTGCTAAGACATGAAGCCAAACTCCCATTATTTATCAATTGGACAAATTTATTGCCCTCCTAACTGATCTACAAACATTGTCATTCACCAACAAAATTCATTTGCTCCTATTGGCCAGAGTGATATTTAAATCTATAAATTATATCACATTACTCCTTTGCCTAAAACTCTGTATGGCCTGACACTGTACTATGAGTGAGATGCTCACATCTCCCTTTGATCTAGTAAACGTTCTGATCCCACTCTGCCTAGTTTCCCCATCCTCACCTGGTACTGCTCTTTTTAGCACCTCAGATGCTCTATTCTCACATGCTTTCTGGTCTTAGAAATGGACAAGTTCTGCCTTAACCTCATTACATTTGCACTTGCTTTTCATAGGTCTGGAAAATTACTTCCCTAACTTGCTGTGTACAGGTTCTCCCTTAACTTTCGGCTCTCCATACTACTCTGTCATCTTCTCAGAAAGGATTTGCCAGTCTGGCCTTACTAATCATCCCAGAGTTCCACCTGGTTCCTTCCCAGAATATACCTCAATGTGAAATGATCCCTTTGTGTATTTGTTCACTGTCTGTCTTCCCTCCTGATTGAATATGAACCCTAGGTTCAATTCTTCATCACTGGCTCTTGGAGCAGGACCTGACACAAAGTCAGTTATCTATCAATACTTGTGAATGTATGCATGAAAAGTAAATTTCATCAGAGAATAAAATCTTTTCTACATAGGAAAACACATATATCCAAAAAAATATATACTTACAGAAGTACTGCTACAAATGGAAGTATATATTTTAATTATAACAGTACTGAGTTACTGTTATATAATATTTTCAAATACAGTAACAGACTCATAAATAACTTACAGTAATGAATTATCTAGTTTACCATGTGAAACTTTGTGTATAATGTTATATTTGAAATCAATATTCCATCTATTAGCCAAGCAAGTAACTTAAACTTGTAAA
The DNA here is from genome assembly GCF_028564815.1 of Eubalaena glacialis. NCBI lineage: Eukaryota > Metazoa > Chordata > Mammalia > Artiodactyla > Balaenidae > Eubalaena > Eubalaena glacialis. Next base: position 17,223,542 of record NC_083719.1, read on the forward strand.
GTTTGGACAAGGGCATGTGAAAGTAACAAATGCTCGGCAGTTGTGAGCATATTAAGTTACTTAACATTCACACAGAGTTTTCTGCTATGTGATTCACACCACAGTAATTCCAATGAAATATACCTTCTAAATCTACTCCTAAGAGAAAGGGTCATTTATTTGATTTTTCTAAACCTCACTCAATATCTTTAAATGGTTCCTAGAGGATTTCACAAATTAATATTTTATCATAGGCATACTTTACAATGCCACACAATGACACAGCATAAGAAAAGAGGAATAAAGTCAAAAATTAATCTCAAAGATGTAAAGTACCCAAAATGTAGTAAAAAAAAAAAACGAGAACAAGAAATGATGTTGAAAAGTCATCATCTCTCCAGGAACTACTGTAAAACTGCCTCTCACTGGATGTGTTTTTTGCATTTGTATTACTGTTTTTAATTTCTGAAGTAATAGTAATTACTATTGATGATACACTATAATTTTGTTGAAAAGACTGACTTGAGATTTAAAAAATTCAGCACTTCCTACACACACACACACACACACACACACACACACACACACACACACACCCTGTGTATAGTGATCTGAAATTCAGTATATCTTTTTATTGGCATTTGGAGACTTTGTCTAATAAAACTGCTATTATGGACCTGCTTTAAATATTCCCAGTCAACCTAGATAATTGTTTTATTTTTTATGGCTCCTAAAATAAAATATCTATTAGTTACAAGGCTTCTTCCACCCATTCATGGTTATTATATAGCCTGATGTAATATAAAGACTTATAAAAGAGATAAATAAGAAGTTTCAAGGAGAGTTGCTTTGTAAATAACAGAACATTTTAAAAGGAAAACTATGTTATCAAAGAATAATGAAATATTAATTCATATAAAGAAGAAACAATCAACCAACAAAAAACCCCCAGGGAATCCAATGAAATTAATCATCATAAATTCTAGAACAAGAATCAAGGATACTGGATCCCCCATTTATTGAAGTTGTCAAAATGAGAGATGCCACAGTAGTAAGCTGAAATTTCTTTTTAAATGATTATTCTGCCAAGTACTTCCTTAAAACTGCTATGAAAATCAGCAGAGAAAAATCTTTTAATGAAGAAGTCAAATGGTCAAGGAGAAAAAGTGAAACAATGCAACTGGTTGTTTAAAAAATATCAATAATAAGAACTATCAAGAACTGGATGAAATTAAAAAGGGAGCACTGTTATGGATAAAGCTTCATATACAGGTACTGAAGTGTCTTAGGAAGGATTAATGTTATGTCAATGTTTATGGAAAAGCAAGATGGACTTGAGCTTCTTGAAGTGAATAGTGACTTCTATAAGAAACTAAGTCATTTCATCATAAAAGTGAAAAAAGTGAATTTACAAATACATAAATGAATCTGAGTTTTTAATCAGATTTGGTGAAAAACAAGTTGGTCTGATCCATCTCTACGTACAGAGATGAGTTTGTCAGACAATGAAAACATTATATAATTTCACCTTTCTTTTAAGAAATCTTAAGATTCTACAGTTTCAAAAATATAATGAAGACACATGTTATAATGATGACTTTGGAGGGAAAGAGCAAATTGAAGGGACCACGTGTAAAATTAATACAAAGTTCCTATATTCAGAAAGGTCACACCACATATGAAAATCAATCTGAGAGAAAGAAAGGGAGATTAGGATTTCATTTAGGTTATATGTATAAATAGAATAAAACTAAATAGTCACAGACTTTGGTAGTTTATTCAGTCACTAAATAATGTACAAAGAAAAAGGCTGTCGCAAATGAAAATACAACCCCCAAAATGCACAGGTAACAGCAGAACACATGGTGTCAATATTCATGTATCAAAGGCTTTTTTAAAAATTGACTCAGAGTCTTGTTAGAAAGTAGTATGATCACAAGGCTCATAGCATGAAAAAAACTTAAAGATAATATAGAGGTATGCCCTGAAATATAAATAAATAATTCTAGGGCTAGCTAAAGGGATTCAGGGTATTTAGTATAGAGGGAGAGGGCACAAAATAGACTGATTAATATTTTTCAATAAGGGACACATTATAGTAAAAGGTTACACCTGGGAAAAGCACTGCAGAAGAGAAGAGACATATTCAATTTTATTTGCTAGCTTCCAGGTCACACCTTAAATGAGTTATCAGAAGTGTGTGGATACGAACCATTTTTTTCTCAATATTCAAGGCGTAAATTTATAAACAGCTTGCCTAAAAATAGAGAAATGTATTGAAGAATCATTGTTGCTAGAGATTTTCCTTCCATGCTGTAATTTGCTGATAGTTTATAAGCCATGATGTATATTTAATAATTTAGCTGTTTTGTTGCTCCAAAATATGTATTATAAATATAATAGGAGGGTTATAGACTTAAATTTTCTTGGCAACGAAGGTCATATTATTTCCCATATATTTATTTCTCTGGAATTTTTTATTAATTCCTTTTTACTCATTGTTAATAGCAAATCTTTGGAAGACAATAAGTTTAGTTCAGCAAATATAGGATATATGGCCCATATAACTATATATACATATGTATATATATATATATATATACATATATATATACTATTAACACAGATATATGATTTCCAACCATCCATTTCCATCATTTAAAACCTGAATTAGTTAGAATGTATTCCAGAATTAAATAAATGAGGTGAGCACTCATTTTGTTCTTCAGGTTTGACAAACAGAGGAAGGTACTGCTTTAATAAATAAACTTCAGAATGTGCAGATTATTTCTTTTATGAAAAAACCTCTCTGGTCGAAAAAGTTGAAGCTAGAGGCGACAGCAGTAAGCACTGCTTCTTTTATGTCCCAAAGTCACACAGAATTCGGGTGCACTGTTGTGTCACCAATCATATTATATTCCTCAAGATGAGAAAGAAGGGGCGATGCTGAACTCTAATAATCAAAGGACAAGGTAGGGGTATCCAACTTAGAGACAGCTACCAAAGCTCTCCCAGATAATAATAATTATAGAATAACACTAATTATAATAATTACTCCCAGATAATAATAATTATAGAATTATAGTAATTATAGAATAATAGTAATTATTACTATTTAATAATCAAAGGACAAGGTAGGGGTATCCAACTTAGAGACAGCTACCAAAGCTCTCCCAGATAATAATAATTATAGAATAATAGTAATTATAATAATTACTCCCAGATAATAATAATTATAGAATAATAGTAATCCCAGTGACTTTTAGTAGTTCTGACAACATGCCAGACTCTGTTCTAAGCATTTTTCATGTATGAACACATTCAACCTGATCAACAACCTTATGAGGAGGGTTACCTTATTAGAAGCATTTTATAGAATGAGAGACACAGGGATGTTAAGAATTTTCCATAGATGATGCAGCTAGTGTTCAGTTCAAACCCAAAGAGTTTGACTTAGCCCCTGGGTTATATCACCTCTTCCTATGTATCTCCTCCTGGGGAGATTCTGTTAAACACATGCACGTGTGCATGTCCACACAAATGTGGAGAGCTACATTTTCCTCTAAATGCACTGGCATGAAGTTACATTTTTTATAGAGAAATTCTGAGTAAAACATTTAGGTGAGTTTTTACCTGGTATTTTTATTCTTATTTAGTCTACGAAAACACAAGAAATATATTCAGAACAAATGAAGATATCGATAATATATTGTATATTTAATAATAGTTAATTGTAAAACGACTTAAGCTTAACTATGTGTATATGTGTACATATATGTGTGCATGCAAATGCACCATATATGTGTTCTCATGGCCTATCCACTTCCATGACTTATATTTTAAATTCACAATTTTAACTGCTTTTATTGTTATTTATATATTGATTTTTCAGAAAAAAAGGTAAGACTCTTTTCTTGAAAAGAGATAATTAAATAAGAACTTTTTTGTGGAACATATGACTTCATTTTACTCAAAAGCAGCAATTACTTTCTCTATTCAATTAGTTTCTTGTGATTTTTGAGTACTCAGAGTAATACTGAACATTAACCAGTATTACATTAAGACAAAAGATTAATACATTAATTAAGTATTAACATTAAGACAGAAGATTATATCAACCTGGAGATACTCACCCCCAATGGCTGCAATTTGTTTAGTTAATCCTAGAACAGTGATAGTGGCAATAAAATCAGTGACTGTCATGTGACTCCTCTGAAGATGGGTTTAGACTGCTTTGGTTGTCAATACACCAAACCTGCAGCCCGCCACACTCCCTCCAACAAGAAGCAAATGGTCAGTAGCATCTCAAAACCTTTTTTACACACTTTTGGTACTTGCTTTTTTTAAAGGCTAAACCCAACTACTACACATGACAAGAGTTAAGGACTTATTCTGTATAAAATATCTATAGTTAATTCAAAAATAAGCAATAATCCAGCCAGTGGAAAAATCAATGTACTCCATCTTTTTTTTTAATATATATATAATTGATACTTAGATGTTAAAGTAGTAAAAAGAAGACAACTTAACCTTTTGTTTATTCCCTCAGGACACTTTATCGTAAAAACTAGACTGCTTACTGATTAATACTTTCAAAACAAGTCTCAAATACAATGATTCTTCAATAAAATCTATTACTTGTAGTAACACAGTTTCACAAAACAGAAATAGGATCTTTTGTATTTTGTCCCAGTCTTAGTCATAAACTAAAACCAAAATTACTTTAAATCTCTTTTCTTATGTCATTTAAACAGTCTATAAGAAACTCTTGAATCTTTTCATAGAAATCTTAGACAATTTTACTGTCTCTTTCTAATTTAGTGTACATTAATTTAGAACTATGATAAGTTATTTTAGCATTTTATCTAACAGTAGTCAGTTAAGAAAAATTACCTTTCTTTCTCTACCTAATACATCAATAATTCTGCATGGTTACCAACTGCTTTTCATGAAAAATTATTTAACTCCTAACATTTATCCTATTAATACTTTCCTAGCAATTCATTGGTTTTTGTGTGTGTATGTTTTTAATGAGGCATGATTGCTCTTTCTTTTAAGATGTATTTGCCGGCCAGTACCAGAAAATCCATCAACACTATCTTCTAAAACACTGTGATTTTTTTTTCCCTGCATAACAAGGAACCTGGGGCTAGCTGGCAGTGTTTAACATATTATCAAGGAGTCAGACCCTTCTCAGTGATGTGCTGTAGCCACCTCAGGGTCTTCACTTTTGATCCATGCACTGTCATCTGATGGGCACAAGACTGCAGATATAGCCTCATGCAGCATAGCTATCAAGGAAGAGGAGCAGCTGAAAGGCTCTCTCACTTCCGCTATTAGACAAGGAACTGCTTTCCCAGAAGCCTCCAACAGAGTCCTCATTGATCCTAATGGGAACACATATCCACCTTTAACTGAAATGGAGGCGGAGAAAGCAATCCCTTGGTTTTATATTTTACATAATTAAGGTGAAGGGAAGCATGGGGAAAGAGATTGAGATATGACTTCTAGATGTCAGCCCTATCACCTACAGTACGATCGTTCCCATAGGAACTGTTTTATTTAGGACTAAGTGCTGAAACAAGAATGAAATACAGAGCACTCCTAGATACTGGATGAAGTTCCGTAAAAGACTATCCTGAGATTTATATCTTTTATTAAAATATTTTTAAAGTATTACTTTTTAAAGATTAAATATTTAAAAGGGACTAAGAGAGATTTTTGGACATTCTAATTGAAAAAAATTGCATAATCATGTGTTACCACAAGGGATCTCACAGATAGGTATACTGGTTCAACATAAAAGTAAAATGTGAACGTGTTTTATTAAATCAAACTGAAGTTTAAGCACTAGAAGAATGTAAAATAATGAAATAGGATGAATATAACAAAATAGTATAGATGCATACATAATATATATAATTATATATATATTTATCAAACACAACAAAAACATTGTACTGATATTATTTCAGGCCATTTGCTTTATACCCAACCCCATATATTTAAAAACTTATGTTATCTGTTTTCTATGATCAAAAATTATCAGCTCTATTTTTGTGGACAAGTTCAGCATGAAGACATTCTCATAGTAATGATTTATCACTCTACTAGTTTTCCTGTAAAAGATAATCTAATTTTCAAATGTGTGTGGTATTAAAATACTAGAATAAACATAATTCACTGTTTTGTTGGACAATACAATTTTGTTGTTTCAAATTTATTTACAAATTCCAATTATAGCGACATTAATTCACAGAAATGCCCATTAATTACATTTATAGCATAACTAGGGAGGAAATGAACATGAATTATTATGCCCAAATATTTAAGGCACACAGATGCCTTAATCTCTCAGGAATTAAAAATGTATATAGTCACTTTTGTGTGGTATGTAATAAAATAATTATTTCAAACAAAATATGCTTTTAAAATATGTTTAATATATGCTTTAAAAGTTCTTTTACAGATTGTTTAATAATATTCATCTTTACAGCCAACTTTAATTTTATACATATTTAAGTGACACATGGGCTAATTTATATTAAATTAATAATGTGGGCTTCCCTGGTGGCACAGTGGTTGAGAATCTGCCTGCCAATGCAGGGGACACGGGTTCGAGCCCTGGTCTGGGAAGATCCCACATGCCGCGGAGCAACTAGGCCCGTGAGCCACAACTACTGAGCCTGCGCGTCTGGAGCCTGTGCTCCGCAACAAGAGAGGCCACGATAGTGAGAGGCCCGCGCACCGCGATGAAGAGTGGCCCCCGCTTGCCGCAACTACAGAAAGCCCTAGCACAGAAACGAAGACCCAACATAGCAATCAATCAATCAATAAATCTTTTTTAAAAAAAAAATTAATAATGTAAGAAAAATGTGAGTTTTCTATAAAAGATTTTTTAAATTACACATAAAGTTTAGCTTTGAAACCAAATTGATAGTTTTAACGTGAGAAAAAACAGTCCCCTTTTCTTTGTACTCACCTTAAAATAAGTCAAAAATGAGAAACCTATACTCCATTTTAATGAAAATAGGAGACATTCATAACCCCAGTAACATCATATAATGCCTGACTGCCCTCAGTCATAATATATAATGTCTGAGAGCAGATGGTGAAATAAAAAGTAATGTACCCAACCAAATGGAGGAAAGTTAACCTTAAGTTCCTGTAGAGGGAGATGTTGAGAGAAACCACCAATTTATTATACCCAGAACCTTTAGAAAGCTGAAGAATCAGGTACCCTCTGAAGCAGAAGTCAGGAGGTTGGTGGGAAGAGTATGTAAGCCTATAACAAGGTGTTGGTTTGAAAGTTACATTATGAAGCAGTTAGACCTCAAATCCTCACTAGCACCGCTACCCTTCCCTTATCCTGTCTCTAGAAGAGGATGAAGTTATCCAGAAGACGGAGAATTGAATGAGAAAAACTTTGGACTTGGAAACATCAAGCACAGATAAAGGGAGCAGTGATATTCTAAATGAAAACAGAGAGACTGAATGGAAGTCTATATAATGAAGAATGGAACCCTAGCCCCTTTCTCCAGTTTGGCTCTGGAAATCCTATAAGCAGACTTCTACCTACTAAGCTGGCCATTGAATGATCCTTTAATATAGAAGCTCAAACACCTGTGAGGAAAAGCCACAGATAGTGAAAATTGGGGGTTTCCAACAAAAGCACAGCTTGCCACCTGGTCACCCTATAGGATATTCCACCAATTTCCTACGCTTCCTTACTCCCAATAATATCCATATACATCCAGGTACACACTCACACATATGCACAACATCAGAGCTTGTAATAAGAATTTTAGGAAGTCTAAATCAAAATACACAAATATCACCAGATATTTTTGGAAAATTTCCATCATGAAAGACAATAACCAAAATAAACACAAATTACAATGCAGAAACAATACCAACAATACTGAGAATAGAAGAATCAAAAAAATTATAAATACTACACTCAAAGATACGTGCAAAGATATCACAATCATAAAAGTAGTAAGGTGTAGAAAACACAGGATCAAAAATTGTCTTAAAAATTTAAAATAATAACAGAAATATGAAAATCAGTAAAGGAATTGGAAGACGACATTAGAGGAAAAAAATGAAGATTATAATAGGCAAGAGATTTTGAAGATCAACCCAGGAGGACTGCAAAAAGAACCAAATAATAAGAGTTGTAGTAAGAGAAAAAAGATGAAACACAGTTTTAAAAAATATATTTTTTTTTAGAATTGAAGATTAAAAATCCCCTGCCTAGTCTTATTACTCTGAAATTTCAGAACTTTATTGACAAAAAGGAAGATTCTGAAAGGTAATTCTGAGAAAAAAAAATATTAGTTCTCATCCAGAAAATCTGGAATAGGAAGTCATATGCTTTTCCATCAGCCGCTCTGATGTAAATGTGAAAGAAAGAACAAAGACATTTCAGAGCTAGCTACAGAGTTTCAAATAATCTCTTTGTTCATTTACTAAGAAAAATATTACAAGTTCTGCTCCATCGAAATAAAGACGTATATCACACATGAGTTCCAGACACTAGAAAAAGCATTAAGAAAGAAGCAGAGGGATTCTCAGCAAATCAGGACCCCAGGACAATAACACATAGTGGGCAGATTCATCAATCCGTCCTGGTCCTGGATGGAGGAGGAAGTAAAAGAGCATAGGAAAGAGTGTCACGTGACACACAGACTTGAGAACTGGACAATGCAGATCATCTGAGAAATTCAACTGTCTAGAAGATTCTTTTGACATGTCCCTTAGTAACTGGAGAGTATGAAAGACTTAGCCTTAGGATAAAAAAAAGTAGATTAAAAACAAAATATAAGGCAAATATTAACTCCAGAAAAAAAATGAAATTTCAAAAAATCTCTAAATAAAAATGATAACGTATACTACAATCTCAACAGTGAAAACATTTCTATAATCATCTAAATTAAAATCTTGAATAATGATTTAACCAAAAATGTATAAGGAGTATATGGGAGCCAGAGATATATATGCTAAGGTAACTAACATCTCCATTTAACACAAGAGGTTGATAAGTAAAACTGACAAGTCAGTGGATAGATCTGATAAATCAATATATAGAATAAATAGTTAAAATAATTTAAAATAGTTGTTTTTGGTGTGTAGCAATCTGGAGATGGAGTATAAAATTGACTTTTGCTATTGCAATTTAATTCTTACATCTTAGCTGTTACATGTTACACGATACATTACTATAGTACATTGATAAAAAGAAAAACTGATGCAGTCCCTCATATTTAGCTTGAAATTTAGCTGTAAGTACAAATATTTTGAATTCTGGTATTTTACACTGTAATGAAATAATTGGCTTATTTTTATATTTGTTTTTAAATAGTTTGATAAAACAGATGGTTTTAGGCTGCTATTTACAAGCATTTTCCTCCAAATAGCACATTTTGCTGTGGATAGACTTTATGCCAAATAGCTGAAAACCCAAATTGGATACAACCATAATTATAATAGTTCTCTTTTTTTGTATTGATTTTTGAAAAACCTACCCATGTCCTACCCAATAATTTTACATCAAATATTAGACAATACCTCACGGTGGTGACAAGCTTTGTTTGCTCTGAATTCAGACCATGTTTGTTCAAATTCCAGCTCCCTCCTTCTCTGTGTGACCTTGGCCAAGTTTACATGGCCTCTTTGTGCCTCACTTCTTCCATATTTAATAACACAAAATAAATAGACCAGAATCATAATGTTTGTGGGAATTAAATTAGATAATTCACAGTAATAAGTTAGAACTGCACTTGGCAGTAGTAACAGCTTTATAATTATTAGCCATGTTACCATTCTCAGGACAAGGTGTTATGAGTCTGGTGAAGAACAACTTGAGAACATTTGAAAAATCATTAGACGTTTTATCCTTTTTGCTTTCTTCCTATATTTTGTCATTCCATCTTTATTTCATTCATCCATTCATTCATAAGTATATGTTAGTATTATTTTTAACAAAATAAAAATTTTAAAGAGCAACAAGGGTTTTCTTGCATTTTCAATCTTTTCATCAACTGTATCACAATATACTAATGATCCACATATACACACGCACACACACACATACACACATACACACACTTGCACATACACACACACTCACACTTATAAATAAGATTCATTGTAACTTAAAACCATAAAACTCAAAACCATCCCAATTGTAGGTCACTCTGAAGGATTAATTAGCCGATCAATTGAGTCCTAAGTACATTCCCAGGAAATCTACCAACTGTTGTCTGTATTTGCTCTCTAACTCCTGATAGCATCTTCATCATTTCTGTTTTAAAGCAATATATAGAATTTTTATTGTAACATTTTCAAACAAAACTAAAATAAATACCAATATGACTTTTAATATTGTGGATTCCCCAACTCTATAGAATGATAAGCTGGAAACATTTTTTTCAGAGCTTCTAAGAGTGTGGGTTCTTATGAAAATTCTCCTAAGTCTGTGTTCTCATCGAGTTATTCAGTTCTTTTAAACCTCTTCTTCCTGATTCAGACAACAGAGATTCTTACCATAAATTCTATCTCAACAAATTGGTAAGGTAATTAAATGAGATAGTGCTTGAAATGCTTAAAATAGAGCTCAGAAAAAAGTAGTTATTAATTGGAAGGTTAAATTATAGCAAAACTACAGCAAGGAAAACACTTGGTAGGCTTTTAATTATTTTCATGTAATATTCAAGTTTATATTCAGCCAGAAAAAGAAGTTAAATGTCATTACAAATGTTTTGGTACATTCACTAAAAATGATCTTGAACTTGTTATATTTATACTGAATTCAGCAGAGTTACCTAAGGATTTAGAATAATTACACAGTAGAGAAAAAAGTATCTTAGAAAGTATCCAATTTCCTCATTTTACAAGGAAAAATCTCTACAGACAGCCAGGGCAGATAGAATAAACATAGTACATCATATTGCAAAATCTATTTTACTTTAAGAAATATTTGGGAACTGGAGAGGAATGTATTGTTTTATTAAAACATATATGATACATTATGTTAAACCTAGAGTTCAAGAAAATTTCCAAATATAATAAGAATGCTATGACTTTCTGTCTTCACCAGAGTCCTACACGTATTCACTCTGTGATGACTAGTACTTGGTGAAGTTTTTTGAAAAGAACTGATACGAGTAGTTGGTAAAATTGGTTACACATTAGAAGTAGAATGACATCACTTAAAATTCCAATTCTGCCAATTTTCTCCACAGGAGCATTTCCACTTTATTCTTTCTACTGAGTTCTATGCCTGAGTGAGAATAATTATGCCTTTTTCTTAAGTAAGCACATACTGAGAACAGGACAAAATCTGAACATAGTCCTTCTGCGTTGCTACTGCAAATGCAACTGATAATAGAAGAGAAACTGAGCTTCAGAATTGATTTTAAAAATTAAATTATTAAAATTAATCTATGGAACCAACTAAGGAACCTTAGACTTGGCATTGAGCTCAAGGAGCCAAAGCATATGAGGCACCATCTAGGTTTAGAGGATGGTTCCCGATTAATCTGTGGTAGCAAATTCCTAGAAACAACTTCAAGTAAATCAAATTAAAAAATCATAACAATAAAATTTATTATATACTTATATTCTGATGCATATTACAATCCTGGCCTGTTTGGGCAAATTTATGAATACGAAGCTGACAGTATAATACAAAGCATACTGTGATAAGTATAAATAATGTACAAAGGGATTATTGAGAAACTAAAGATTAATTCTGACTAATTTCACTTGAACAGTATTCAGAGAAGAAATAAAATTATGATGAGGCTTGAAGTATTCATAAACTTCAATGTGGAATTATGATGGAGAAAGATATCTTGAGCAAGAATAAAGATGCGATAATTAGAAAAATATAGGGTATATGTCAGGAAGAGTAAATAGTCTACCAACTAAAGAATGTTGCTGGCCATCTGGTTCTACAAAAATGAAGTCACTAGCCCTGCAGTCACTGACCTTCAACACACCCTGAAAGAAGTCCAGGGTGGAGATCAGGAATGAGGCACTCTGTACTCTGGGAAAAACTGGCAAAACTGGCCTGCAGATAGTTAGATATTTTTAGGACAAAATTTGATGAAGCCAATTTCTTGCATTTTCTCATACCTAGAAATGCACTAAAATCATTAACGGAGACATGTGCTCCTCGTGTGACTAGCAGCAGCCTTCTATGGAGATGTGGGCTTGACTGCATGTACTTCCTTCACCAAAATCACAAATGTGCTGACCTCCCCCTACCTCTTTGTACCAGTTCCTCAGAGCTCTCTGAGAGGCTGTTTCCCTGGCTACAGTCCTCAGTAAGCCCCAAATAAAACTGAACTCATAGCTCTCATGTTGTGGGTTTTATTTTTGTTGTTTTTTTTTTTTTTCCCCAGTTGACAAGTCCTCTATTTACTGTAAAACATCTAAACTCTATCGAAAAGTAGTTTATGGAGATGAAACTGAAATGTTTACAGCAGAATACAAAGAGTCTTGAATGAATGGTGGTTTTTTTTTTTGTAGTAAAACTAATAATTCCACATTTGAATTGTGACAGAAGAAACGTACCTTGAGGAAAAAGGGTACTTTTAGCACATATGTTCACTCATCATGGGGATCAGATCAACCAGTTCTAGGAATTTACCAGCTGATCTTTTTCCTGGCATTGATTTCTTGTTGTGGACAGAAAAATATAGAGGAAAAAATTGAGAAGAGTATCACTAAAACAAATGGCTATAGTGGGCCTGAGATTTTTGATTTTGAATTTCTCTTTAATTTTCATACAATAATTCAGCAAGAAACTGTTTTTTTAAAAAAATCATAGCATATCACTTGGCAAAACTATTCCTCAGTTCCATGCATTTTCTCTTCCATTTCCTTTTGATTTTCTCAAATCGTGTAAGTTAAAGAAAAACGTACTAGAATCAAAACTTCAAAAAATTGTTCAGTGTTGTTCTATGCAATGTAATCCTCACCTTTGAACATCTACATAACAACAGACACACATTTTCAAAGGACGATTTTCATAAAAAAATAACAGTTTAAATACCTTTATGAATATTAAACAGATGTTCTAGTATTCATAATATTTTTCCTTATTTGTATATTTCTCAAGAAGGCCCCATCTAACTTTAAAATCATAAAATTTTGACCATGTTCCACCACAAATGGTCAAATAACACAATTTCCATTAAAAGAAAAGTAGGCTTATTTTGCCTAATATTTTATAACATTGTAAAACCCTTACATGTTTGTTTTTGGCTACCTCCACTTTAAGAAAATAACCAACACACAACATTTCTTATAAATTTGAACATATGAAGTTATCTTCCTTCCCTCCCCTGTTTATCTAAAGTAAAATGCCTTGTTCATCATTAGATTGCCAAATGATAATATGATTCAATATGGTTTTAATTAGTAATCCCAAGATCTAGACCTTTGCCGGTTAGCTCTTTTCTATTTCCCTCCTCTTGTTTCTTTTACTGTTGTTCCTCTCACACTTACTATCACTGCCCCATTATTTTTAGGAAGTATATGAATAATATTTGTTAATTCTTCAGAAGTGCTTAGTATTGGCTGTACAAGGTCATGACACAAATCTATCGCCGCTATTTAACCAATCCTACTCTTTCAGGAATAAAAATGTCAGTATGCAGTAACACAATATTTAGTATTTCTTTAGAGGTGCAAATTCATTCATTGAAAGTTGCCACTTTTCTAATTAGAAAACTATCAAATTGTTTTTTACTCAATGTTTTGTGATGCAGAACTTTTATAAGCATAATGGACCACAGATAAAATATATTATTTGATACTTCATTTGTTGCCTTACTTTTGATTGTTTTTCTCAGATGTAGGGGGGAAAAAGCAAGGAAAGTAATAAGAGAAAATTTCTTTGAAAAGTGCAAGCATTAGTAATTTTCCCACCATCTAGCTGGTAACAAGCAATCCCTCAAAGGGAGCTACACACGTTTTTACTTAGTGGAGATAGAATCTTCTATCATTTCCCAAGAGAGAAGCTTATACAATATTGATGTTCCGGAGGGAGCGTAAAATAACACAAATGCTCTTCCATTGCTTCGCTGACAGCTCTGCTTCCTTTCTCTGAATGTGTTCTTATCCGATCTCTCTCCTCAAGGGAGACTGTGATATTCTCCTTTGCAGTCTCTGACCCACCCCAGTTTTGATTCAGAGTTCCTGTGGAAGCCTGCCTCTCTGAAAGGCGGAAAAGCCACGCTTTTGCTTCCCAGCACCTCTCCTATCCAGAGGGTCACAACTTAAGGAGAAGGTGGATGAAATAAATTATCACACCCTTTAAATTACTATTTAAGAAAAGAGGCGAGTAGGGACAGAGGGAAGAATAACAGCACTCCCTCATTTTAGAGGGATGAACCCACTATGTATTCTGTTTTCACAGGGTGTAAGAGAAGCACTTATTTCCTGAATCATTAATTTGGTATACTTATTCAGTTCAACCACAGAAATCTCTATGATAAATGATTAATAATTATCACCAGCCAGGTCTAAGCTGAATGACTTTTGGTATTTTGTTATGTTTGCCCTTTTTCTTCCCTGGTTGTGAAATGTCTTATGAATTTCAATAACTACAAGTGGGAAACAAAAGGAGATGTAGCTTTTATGTTTTTCTACCAGAGTGATATGCTGAAGACAGACTGAGCTATTTGGGACTGCATTTTGAGTAAACTTTAACATGATGGGGTATTTTTGCAGTAACTGTAATATTTATCCAAACATTAAAGGAAATGGTACCATTAGATAACCCTAGATGAGTGTCATTGTATAACAAATGTTTTACTATAATTTTAAATAAAAGCTAATGTGTGAAATGTTTATGCCAATACTAGTATCAACTGATTCAGCAGTCATTTAGTAATAGATCTCATTCCAAATGAACCCTTATTTTACAAATATTTTTGATATGAATGTTTCTTATTAAAAACTCAATATTTGTGTCATTTATTTCTCACACAATTTTATTGAAAAATCAATGACTTCAAGTATCTAGAATCCCTATGTGGAGGGGCAAAAATAACTAGGGAGGCAAAAATGCTGTAAGACTTTTTTTTTCCCCCACCTTCACTGTTTTATTTATTTATTTTTAACATCTTTATTGGAGCACAATTGCGCCACAATGGTGTGTTAGTTTCTGCTCTGCAACAAAGTGAATCAGCTATACATATATATATATATATATATATATATATATATATATATATATATATATATATCCCCATATCTCCTCCCTCCCACGTCTCCCTCCCACCCTCCCTATCCCACCCCTCCAGGTGGTCACAAAGCACCGAGCTGATCTCCCTGAGCCACACGGCCGCCCTCCACCAGCCATCTACCTTACATTTGGTAGTGCACACATGTCCATGCCACTCTCTCACCTCGTCCCAGCCCACCCCTCCCCCTCCCTGTGTCCACAAGTCCATTCTCTACATCTGCGAATGAGCCAGGACAGGAATAAAGTTGCAGACATAGAGAATGTAAGACTTTTTTAAAACACTTTTGTTTGTTTTAGTAAACAAAGGCTGCACAGAATCTATGCAATAAATCAGTTGTAAAATCAAAAGATCAGGTGTTTTAAAAACATAATTTTGCTGAAAATTGAACAAATATTACTTGTGCTCTATGGAGAAAAATAGTACTTAATCCCTGGCATGTTATAGAAGACTCAGTTTATTAGGCACTTCTTTTTTGGCAGCTGTAACATTAAACACATATACACATTGACTCATATACAGTTTTTGCAGCATGAGGTGTGCAACATTGCCATTTCCAGATGGGTAAACAAACTGACATTCACATGACTTAAGTGGATAAGCTGTGGTCATACAACTCTGGGGTCTTTGATTCTAGATTCTAACCCACAGCTGCCATCTCCAAACACCGGTTTCTAAACAAGAGTGCATCATGCTAAGACTCTGAGGCTGAGGAAACATTACTCACGTGTCTTGGCAAGTTTCACCTTTACCCATTCTATGACCTTGTGTAGTTGATTACCACTGATATACTTTGAGCTCCTCAGGTGTAAATATATCACTCTATCACCCTATTTAATTCATACCACATACCTATGAAGAAGCAAGACACTATTTAATTCTTAATATAACTGGAATGAAGAATCTTTGATTTTTTTTTTATCATTCAGGGTATTAAAAACCAAAGCGAAACAGATGGAGAGCCAGAAGTGAATATAAGATTAACAAATAGAATCAACACCCAAAATATAAATGGAGACCCTCTAGGGATTAAACTCTACTAAGGCAGTCACATTGAGTAATTATTTTTTTCTCTCTTGGTTTCTAACTATTTTAATGTACATTTAAAATTTTTCTATTTTATAATAACTCAGTGCTTTCAACTAAAAGAAATATAGTAAGTCTATATTTATAAATAATATATGGAGAAATACTAAATGTTGTAAAACTGTTTTTTCAATGTCAATAAATTTATTTATATATCTATTTCTCCTGGTATGTTCATAGTAATGAATTAAACCTGTTTTAAGGCTTTCTATGTATGCGAGGTACTTCTTCACTTTTATTTTGTAGTGAAATCTACTTTCTAACAATTCTTACTGAGTAATGTTTAAAACCAGTTTGGTACAATCTAGTGAGAAAAGGGTGCCTACAGGACAGTTTCCCACACAACAGGCACTGTGCTAGAAACTTCCAATGACCTGTTTTATTTAATCCTATTACCAACCCTGTGAAGTAATGAAATTTTTCCCATATTTTGAAAAAGAAAATAGATGCTTCCAAAGGCTAACTAAATTGCTCTCAAACTTGTAACCATTAAGTGATAGAGGCTAACTATAAACTAGGTGCAGTGGCTCAAAAATCTTTCTGTGACACCACAGAGTTTTGGGGAATACGTTCTAATTTCATTGTGCACGCATGAGTGTTAGAGTGTTTACAGAACCATGCTGAAAAAAGAATCAGATGGATGGTTATACAGGTAATTAGTTAAGGTGTGAGTCCCTTAATTACTAACACTTAATTTTCCTAAACTACAAATTATTTCCCAGTGTTTGACCTCATTCAGAACCTAATACTAATTTGACATTGAGACCAGGAGATAATTTGATAATCAGATAGGAGAGTTAGGGTAGTTGATGATGGGCTTGGGGTGGAGCAGAGGAAAAGCTAGTTAGTACAGAATGGATTTAGGTTAAATTTAATTAATATTTGTTGAACTCCTAATAAGTGAATGCCACAGTATTAGTTTGCTAGGGCTGTCATCACAAATATCACCGACTGGGTAGCTTAACAGAAATGTATTTTCTCACAGTTCTGGAGGCTGGAAGCCAGAGGTCAAAGTGTTTGCAGGTTTCCTTCTGAGGTCTCGCTCCTGTAGTTGCAGACGGCCCCCCTCCTCCCTTTGTCTTCACATGGTCTTTCCTCGCTGCTTTCTGTGTCCTTGTCTCCTCTTCTTATGAGGACACCAACCATATTGGATGATGGCCCACACTAAAAACCCTATTTTAACTTAATTACCTCCTTTAAAGCCTAATCTCCAACTACAGTTAGATTCTGAGGTATTGGGGCCTAGGGCTTCAACATATCAGTTGGGGGGGGTACATAATTCAGCTCATAACTGTTAGTATGCTAAGTTCCATGTTAGAAACAAAGATAAAATGAAAAAAAAATTGCCTTCAAAAAATTCCCAGGCTAGTAGGAGAATAATTGTGTCTTGAACTAGTGTCTTATTCTTAAACCAGGTCATCCTATAGATACCACAAAATTGTTTTTCTACAGCACAAATTAAGGATGCTTCTTCTTCCCTGAAATATCTTTCGTGTGCTTCTAACATTTAGAGATGAATTTCACACTCCTCAGCATAACGATTAAAGTCCTGGTTCACGAGTCCGTCTCCTCTCAGTACAGTAACATCTTCTCCTGTGCTACCTTCTCAGTTCCCGAAACTTTCTCGATCAGCAACCACCCATTAACATTCTAACAACGCTGACCATGCTCTTATTTCCCTCCTGTGTTAGAATTTCTTTTTCCATTTGAACACATTTTTTCTACCTTGGAATGCCTCTTTCCATTTCCATCGTAGAGTAGGCTGCTAAGCTGGTATTTACAATTGTAAATCTTTTTTTTTTTGAGACTGTATTGCCCAGATTTCCTTGCAATTATATGTAGACACATTCCTGAATCTAGTCAAGGAAATGAGAGCACAGATGATAAGGGCCATTTCTGTGTCAAGACTTTTTTTGAGGAAATGGTTTGTCCTCTTCTGTCACTCAGATTCAGATAGTATAGACCTGAGGGATGGGCCTGAGTCTCTGAATTACCCAGGGAGAAGTGTCACCTATCCACTTGGATAGCACACAACTATAGCACGATCGAGAAAAATAGTTCCATAGTGGCTGAGACATTATATATCCAGGTCTATATGTTCGTTCATTCTAGCCTACCCAAGCAATATATCTAAATACTGAATTCTTATTTGTATTTCAAAAACCAGCTCAAACACTATTTTCTATCTAATATTTTCTTCCAATTTTCCCCCTTCTGGACCACAAACCCTGTAGATCTAGAAGGGAGTAGCAAATATAAGACATTGTAAAGAAAGCATCATCAGGATTTAATGATGAATTAGATGGTCTGAGAGGATGAAGAGTAGATGGTGTAGGAATGGAAAAGAAGGTTGGAACATAATTCTAAGTTTAAAGAATAAAGGAGCTATTTGAGGAACAGAGCTAATAACTTCAAGCTTCGATATGTTAGGTTTCGGATGGAACATGAAATTAGATACATCTAACCACTATTTATAAATATAGAAAGGCTGGAAATAAATATATATTTATGATTGATCCTCTAAAATTTGTTTGGCAAGTCTATCTGAGATGAAGTACGCAGGGGAGAAGTGTGGAGGAAAAGGCAAAATGACTGAGAATAGAATCCTGAAGATTTTGAACTTTAGAAAGACCAACTTGGAGGTCCCAAGATAGTACTGTGCTATTACAACAGAATAAATAAAAAGACAATTTAGAAAGGAGGAGTCATGTGAAAGTTGAGCAAAAACATGAGAAAAGCTGTAAAAGTTCATGGAAGATTAATTTAAATCATTGTGTTACATAATCATTAGTATGAGGATGTAAGCTCTCTGAGAGCGGGATTTTTTTCTTTCCCTTTTTTTTTTTTTTTTGCACTTTCATATTCTCAGTACCTAGAATAGTGCCTGACACATAATAAATGGTCAATAAATAAGGTTAAATCAGTGGATTGAAACCTTTGAAGAGAACAGTCTTATTGAATTATTGAACTATTAAAGACAGATACATACTAGATTACAGGACCTTAGAAGAAAAAATTCAGATCAAGTTAAGGTGGGAGTCTGAGCATCTGTGAATAGAGAAGGTTTGAAAAAGAGGAGAACATCTTGAAAATAAATTCCCTGTTGGAGGCCTTAACAAGAATAAGTGAAATCATGACTGAATGGACTTCAACAGCAAATTGAATACAACATCTTATGATATATGAGTATCTTGGTAATGTGGAGGGTACACTTGGTAATAAAGCTAGTAGCTAGCAGATTACCTGGAACATAGAGGACATTTAATAAATCATCACTGATTTATGTCATAAGTTAATCAATGGAGTGGTGGAAGAACCGTCAATATGTTTTATACGCAGTGACTTAAGTCTTCTCTGGTTACTGGGAATAAGCAGATTACCTAGTGACTCCTAAGCAGACCCACTGGCTTGAGACTTTAAGCCAGAGAAGAACCCTATGAATAAAGACAATTTTCATGAAATAAGTATACTAGGAAGGGTATCAGTATGTCAGAGCAGCCTCCATCATTCAGGAGAAGCAAGAGTAAAAGTCCCTGTAGAGCATCTATGTACCCATTCCTTACTGAGAAGGACAGGTGTGGGGCTGGAAGCAGTTGGATCCTGTAGGAGGCAGTCCAGAGGGAGGGCCCCCATTGGTCCTGCTGAAGAGCCTCTGCAGGTTGTCTCTGGCTCTCCCAGGGATTCTCCAAACAAGCTAAGGCCCTTTAAGAAAGTCATTTTTTGCTTAAGCCAACTAAAATGGATTCTGTTGTATGCAACTAAGAGTATATTGGCGGTTCAAATAAAAATGTCATTTTTGCCTATTATATTGACAATCATAGTGGCTGAACGTTATCATCTGTTGACATATCAGTGTCTGTTTCTTTCAACTGCTCTCCTTTGTATCCCCAAGGCTAAGAACAGTATGTACGTGATATATAAAAAGCAGTTAGTAAATGCATGCTATATGAGTGAAGGAGTTAATGAGTGAATACTTCCAAAACTCATGTCCATCAGGGACATTCTGGCAGAATTAGTTTAATAAAGGAATGTGACTTTTACTGGTTCCCTACCTTCAAGCCTGAAAACCCCTAGTTACCCTGTGTGAACCAGCAAGCTCAAGCATGGCTCAGGAAGAACCTACATCTGATATTGTTGCAAGGACTAACAAGTCAGAACCACCCTTACAAACAGGCCAACCACATGGATATTCCAGCTGGGAGAATGTTGATAGAACACCTGGGTATAGCCACGCTCCATGGTGTACCCTTACACAGGGTCATTAGAAGAAGACAGACTCAGCCTGCCACCCCACTCCCATAAAGGCAAATTAAATATCAAGAGTGGGAGTCCAGAGAAGAAAAATAAGAAAGACACTTTCTACGGTAATAAAGTATCACAAATATCTATAAATACAATTTTTATGAGTGGTAAAAAAATTGGTCAAAGACAACATCAAATAGCATATTTATTTGGGAATCACTTATTTATATAAGTGATAATTTTTGTGAACTATTTTTATCATCATCATTATTATCATCATTGTGAATACTGCCTTTTAGTTAGGTTTCACCTAAATACCACTATATTTTCAAAGATTCTAGATGAACTATTATGTGTAGAAGCATGTGATCTACAATAAACCAAACAGCTTTTAATCTCATAACCCAAATATTTGATGATATCTGTTTATGGTGCTTAAATCATCATTCCCCATCTTTGATGTACTATTATATACTACTTTATAAACATAAATAACTGTAGGCCAGAGAAAGAGGAAGAAATAGATCTCTGTCTTTGCACTTCCAGTAAATGAAGTAACATTTCAAACTGCCAGAAACACTTGTTAATTGCTTCCACTGATTATTCCATTCCGTTGTGGGAATCCAGCTTGCCTTCCCATCTCCTCTGCATTGTAAAGTGAGGTATTATTTGATTCGTGAATTCTTAAATTGAAACTGAAACAAAACTTCCCACTATTACACCCCTGTGTATACCCAAAAGCTTACCTCTTCTTAGCCTATCTTTATTCAGCTTCCTTCCACTGTTTCAATTCAAAGAAATGTGGCTATTATCTTTAAACATAACTGGTTGGTAAAACTGACACGACACACTGTAGATCTTTCATTATATTCTTTTTGATCCTGAACACAAATGCCCAAAGTAAAATAAACTGATATTTAATACAGGTATTCATTTAAAAATATATATGTATATGTGTGTGAATATTATTATATACTGAATATATATGTACATATATTAATATATATACATATATATTTATTTTTACACAAACTTGCTTGGATTTTTTTTCTTCTAATTTTTTTGTGACTTTAAAATGTAAACAGATTTTTTTCTTTTGTTTGTTTCTAAGAATGTAATGCCAAGGAACAGAGGGGCAACATAATCTCCAAAATATGTCACTAAGGAAGGTGACTATACCCTTATAGGAATTTAAAATACTATATTACTCCATAAGAAATACTTAATTTTGAATTAAAATAATAATTTTTGAATTCTAACACAATGATAATGATTTAAACAGGAAATAAACCTAAACACAGAGTAGTAAAAAAAAAATAGACGAAGAAAATTAAAGACTTTCTGCTGATACAAAATCTATTTTTAGTCCATTGCTAATAAATTCCTAGATAAACAAAGAGGGTTACTTGTTTATATGTGTGCTACACCAAGACATCAAAACATTCTAGTAGAAAATCATGTATACAAATAAAAGACTCAAGGTTAAATAGTTGAACTAAAGGTGACATGACAATGAAGATATTTTTATGTAATATAAAGACTAGATTGTCTTGCATTAGATACCTTTTTGTAATCCCATATCTTCCTGCTCACAGCCTTAAAGAATTAGTTCTTAATTAGTATATGTGACTTAATACAGTAAAATAATCTTTTTCTCTTAAAAAATTTATCACATAATATAGAAAAATATTAATAATAACATTCATTTTGTACTATAGAGAAATTGTTTCATGTTCTAAGAGGGAAAGTTGCTAAATAAATAATTTATGGCTAGAGCAATTAATGTTTTTATGTATGGGTAGGGTGACTTTGTACCTCAGAAAAGATGGAATAATAGAGTTTCTTCCCTGTGTTTTCTATGAGTGGTCCCCTGGTTATAATGGAAACTGATATTGCCAGTTTCATCAAGATTAAACTAACTTTAAAATGTAGTCATTTGAATCCAATGTTATGTAACTGAATAAGCTTAAAATAAATGAATGTTTTGCCAAAGGCAATGAAATTCAAAGCTAGTTTGGTTGTCTTTTATGTACATAAAAATAACTTTACTAATTTGTTTTTTTGAATAAAGATGAGTTTTATTCACTCTCCATGAAAAAGGATTAATAGAATAGAGAAAATGATAGTCTTACAGGAAAACATATCAATTACTTGCAGGTGAAACTGACATATATTTGAAAAATTCCTGTGTACATAATAAATACATTCACACAATGAAATGTTCTTATTCTGCTGCAGTGTCAATCTGCTTAAAGATAATATACTATAAAAATTTTAAGAGATGCTAAGGTGAAAGGCAAATATAAATCTCACTTGAAATATAAGTAGATTTAAAAGGTATTTCTTGACATTATAAAATGAATATAAACATTTATGTGCAGTGACGTTTAAAATTGCTGTTAATTCCATTGTCACGGTATTGACACAATAACAAGTCAAATAGGCTAAAAGCGCATGTTGGTATATAGTCCTTGTACATGAATTAAGTACTTTCCTTTTTCACATGGATCAAGGAATAAATTTTATTATCAGATTTTCATAGGCTGAAAAAAAAACCATGCCTGAGTTCTTTTCTATCTATGGAACATGAAGCACTCTTTGAAAATGGAAGAAATGAGTAGCAGACTTAGATAGGAAATAATTCATCAAGTGCCTACACATCCACAAGAAACTTCTTTGGAGATTGATACCTAATATTCTTCTCAAGTAGGGCTAGTTATTGTAGTTTGTTTTTAAACTGGTATAAATTGTGGGATCCATTCATGAATTCAACATCGCTCTACTTTAAACCCTCTTTTAGATCTGGGCAAGATGATAATAATAAATCCATACTTATGTAAATATATTACACATCAACAAGGAGAGGTTAAGGAAACTAATTAACCAGTAAAGAATCTGAGAGTTGAAACAAGGTGGGAGTCAATGTAATGTCAATACATTGAGTATAGCTCAAGTTTCATTTTTTAATAATTGTCCTGAATTCCGGTCAGAGACTGACGTGAGTAGTAAGCTGTTAACAGTATATCTTCTATTGCTCTAGTCTGATTCTCTTCTGCCTATTTAGCAGTGCTTTTTATCCAAGTCTATTTCTGTTTCTGCCACTAGCATTGTCTTTCTAGAGCAACCTGATTCCTTCAATCAGATTTACAGAACCTCCTCTGTGTTAAGGGTTGTATGTGTGGAAGTACTGAAAAACAAAATATACAAAATGATTTGTAAAATGAAAGTAGTGAAATACATTTCAGTTTCCTTTCTCATTTAAAAATATTCAATTTTTCCAAAATTAATTAACAGTATTCAACTAATGGTGATAAAACATCAAAACTCTTGGTTGCATATGTTTCTGTTTTTTCCAGTTAATGAACCACAACACTCAATCTTCTTTTTAGTACGTGTCTCCTAAATTTTAGCAATACATACATGCTTGATCAAAACGGGACTTAGGTAAGTTATTGATAGGTCGATATAACCTATCAGCACTATCACATCAAACTAAATACCTGTAATATTTGTTGGTAGTCAACAACTTCACATCAGCAAATCTCATCTTCCTGATAGGAAAGCAAAGGCATGCTGTGGGAAAGTATGTGTTTTGGAAGATTCTTGCAAACTACTTAATAACAACATATTCTTCATAAATTCTGGACTCCTGTTTTGAAAGGATTTTAGAGCCCCTCTGAATCGAGTCTTCAGACTCGTTTGCTCAGAAACCACAGTAAAATTTAGATGTATAGCACACACACACACACTCAGAACAAAATTTCATAATGTAATGTGCAATGCACTGTTATTTTAAGCTTATTTCTTGTCATTTCTAGTTTATCAAAAGTGCATTAGTATAAAGTCATTAAATTGATTTTATAGGCTTAATTGAAGCCAACAATCTGAAAATATTGTGATAGATCCAACTCCATTTTATGTTTGATTTAACTTTGCATCAACAATTGTGACACCGTTAAGATGGTATTGCTAAAATATCACCTGAGGTAAAATGTACACTTTTAAAATAATGTGATTCCTAAACTAATCCATCTACATATCTTATTTACTCTACTCCGAATATTTGCAATGTTCAAGATTCAACACGTTATCCAGCCTTGCATATAATTAAAAATAACATGGGAAATTATACTTGAAAATTAGCATACGCCTTTTGAAATATTTCCAAAATTAGGGCACTGTCTATTGAAAAAGGAATAGAGTAAATAGTGTCAAAATTTTCAAAGGTGTTGTATCTACTCAGTAGTGCTCTTATATTGCTAAAATATATATAAGATTTTGTTTCTCTGTTTCATATTCCTCATTAATTATATTCTATTAGAAAAAATGATGAATTTCTAAATACATAATATGAAAAGAAACCAATCAACCATATTCATATTCTCGAATTCAATTATTCATTCATTAAAAAGGACTGTAGGATATTCATTCAAAAACTGTGTTTAGAGAATTCGGTCAGAATTCAGTACTGAATCAGACACAGCATTAGATCCTAGGGGGTGTAAGATTAATGTGACATGATCTGAGCTTGAGAGTTTCAACTTTGGGGAAAGATAGTGGAATAAATTGTTAGAATCTGATCTAATAGAGAGTCCATCTGGAGTATGTAGAACGTACAACAGCTAAGACAGGGACTATATGGTAAAAGGTAAGCGGTATGGGTTGAGCGATCAGCACATCCGGGGTCATGTCTTAAGAGACTTAGTTAGAAAGTTTACCTGTGAGGGACAAGATACATTTCAGAGGTTCTGCCTAAAATGGATGTGATATCTCCTTCCTATGATGAAACATAAAAACGAAAGCAAAGACGGATCTAATGAGAATCATTACCAGGCAGACATTCTACAGGATCTTTCTCTGGCTTGGCAGAACTGAGGAATGAATCTTCAGGCTGGAGTCAACAACAGGCTAGCCCAACCTATTTAACCTATGGCTGAGAACTACTAATTTTCAATAATACTCTGATGCTTTCCAATGTATTGGCCTCCAAAATTTGGGAGAAGCAAGCATACTGTTTTCTGAAAAATCAGGTATTTCCGTGTACAGATTTCATGAGGTCTTATGTAGTTAAAACTTCATTGAGTAGACATCAGCCTAGCTAAACATCCTTCCATGCGTGTGCAGAGAAAACATAACTTCAGAGTCAGAGAGTTTTAGGAAGTCATGCAGAGGATAGCAGCTAAAATGAAATTAAGGCCTGAGAAAGAGAGTCTAGGCAAAGAACACAAATGTGCAAGGACACAGAGTCCTGAAAGAGTTTGGTATATCTGAGGCATCTCCAGAGTGTCATTTTGCAGGAAATGGAGAGGGAAGCAGACTGGAAAGTTAGACAGGGCATATCAAAAAATATCACCCATGCCAAGCCTCTGAGTCTTAACAATGGAGGTTCCCTAAAAGACAAAAATAGGGGTCTGACAAGGCTAGACTTTCTTTCCTTTCTTTTTTTTTTTTTACAAATTTGTTTCTCTGTGTAAATATATAGACCAGAATGTACCATTTTCTCAATTTACAAAGCCAAAAGAAACTTTTGATAACTTTAAAAGTAGGTACAGTCATTTTTGTGGAAAATAGTTGATTAAATTAACATTGAAATAGCGACAAAGCCCCAACTAATTGATTTCACATTCATATTGACTTAAGAAGCACCAGAACCAGTATCTAAATTAAAGTGTCACTATCATTGTGTGTCTGCATGCTGTGTGCTTTCTTTGCTTTCTTTTATGTGTAAAATGGCATAGGGATCATATGTGTTTGCATCTATATTTGTGTGCATGTGTATTTAGTTCCAAAGATGGCATTAGTTATAAACAGAGAAAGCAATCAAAATAAATCATCTCATCTTGATATGAAAGAACACAATATACCTTTCATATGAATAAAAAAGCTAAACTGTTACACATTGATTCCAAATTGATGGTTATTGATTCTAAACTCAAAATCTGTATAATAGAGTCCAGATAATTCTCTAAGAGTACTGAATTCTCTTTTTTCAGTTTCAAAATATCAAGGACTATTTTTATCATTACTATTTTGATTTCAGGGAATCACAAATTGCAAATCAGAAAACTAAAGATAAAAGGATTATTTAGATCAATAGCAAATCCAGAATTGCAAGTATTTAGATTTCCAAACTTAAATTATCATCAGTACTATTCAATCAAGCGATGTTTTTCTGGGGCTTTCTAAATGCATAACATCAATAAAAATGATTAAAACAAATGTCTTAGGTGCAATAAATAAGGTTTTCACATCCAGAGGAATAGAAACAGTCGATGTAAAATCTTAGCAGAGCTGAATATTAGCAACATGAATACAGAAACTGTATCTATCTTGTTAATTGCTATGCTGCCAATACCTAGAATAGTGACTGCATCATAGGGCTCCGTGGTACTTGTTGAGTGAAAGAGTATATGCAGTAGCCCAGGTAACATGGTTGGTTCATCACTGCGAAACATTGTTATGGCATCCTAGAAACCAATATCACGGATACCCAGGAGAGGAACCTGGCCATAAACTAGCTTGGCTATTTAGCACCAATAATTTTGTACTACAGAATTAAAACTTTTAAACATAGAATCAAATGAGGTGTATATATTGACATATGTTGATACTAAGTGCAAGCCGATGGTATTAACAGGACATAGCTCTCTAATACTTTATCTAATACAAGAATCATAGAAATTATATTCTCTTAGATGGAAGATACTGGAAATCTGCAGCTCAAATAGAGAATTATTTGTGGACATAAGTTACTCTTGTATCCAGTGCCACATTAAATGGCATAATCTGATGGCAGACGGTCCTGGGAGGCTCAATTATGCTGAAAGGCAAGTTATGCCATAAAAATAACTGTCACCTCCTCTGAAAATGTCATTTCTCATAAACTGCTGAATAAGAGAAAAACAAAACAAGCACAACTAAACTAAGCAAAATGCACTTGCTGCCTACCTAGATTTAACTGGTCTAGCCGTTATTGACTGTTGCCGGAAAGAAGCCGCCAACCAACAGCTTGCTGCACTTCTGCCAATGCAAGTCATAGGAGAAATAATGATGATGCCAAATAAAAGTGCCAGCAATTGATGAACTGGCAGATGAGTGTGGGCAAATATTCAGATTCAACGGATCAAATATTCAGACACCGCCAAAAGGTAACTTAGGGGTTCTTTTTTTAAGTTACCTTCAAAATGAGTGTTAATCCAAATGTATGTATATTTTTTGCAAATAAGAGTGTCTAAGGAACTAAGGGGAAAAGGTCCAGTTAAAAATATTTTAGGTCCCTGCTTTAAGAGGAACAACCATCATAAATGGTAGAACTATATTTTTGGTATCCCCAAATTACATTTAACAGGATACAACGACAATTTAAACCATCAGTGATGTTTAGTCATGACATACTCCTTGGCCGCAGATTGTACAAAGCCTCTACTTGACCTCACTGTAACATGTCCTAGGACCACTTCAAGCATGTTTGCTTATTGTTTGTTTGTTTATTTATTTATTTATTCATTTAAGATTCCAAGGGCATTTAACTGAGAATGAATGACAAACGTCTATGGATTGTTCTCCTTGGGACAGTGGTTGGTGTCAATATTTGCACAGGCACACATTAGCCTTCTCTTTAGAAACCACTAATAGCAGAAATTCAAAATAATCCATCTAAAATTATGGGTCTCATCTTTCAGCTTAACTCTTAAATATTACCTCCTCCATATCATTCTGTGCTTTTATACTATCTGTCTGTTTCCCTCATGTTTTAGGTAATTGTGTATTCATTTCTCTATCTCTAGTTTGTAGATACATTTTAATCAGGAAATTCTATTGTTGATCTTGAGGTCCTGAAGCGTTCTCAAAAAAGATTAGAATCAGTCTTTCTCTGTCTCTGTCTCTCTCTCTCTTTTTTTCTGTATCCCTCTCTCTCCCCCATAAATGTAAATGCTTGAATTATATGTTGAATTGCGAGAAGGATGGGATTTTTAACTCCCAACCTAAGCACTAAATGATATTAACTTTCTACAAAATGAAAAATATTATTTGGGAATGGGGAGAATTCAATTCTAATCTTGTTTCTTTCTCCAATTAATCTCTCTAATCATCAATTTTCTTATCTGCAACAGGAGAGATTTGGATTATAATTTATATAAAACCCTTTCTAATTCTAATAATCTAGTATTCTTGCTTTATTGCTAGGCCTTATAAATCAAGGAAAGAACTTCTAATTGTATAATAGACACTTGAGGAGTTACTATCCAGTATTACATTTGACCATGTCTATTGGTGATGTGGGTAATAACACTGAATATGTTAGTATCGGGAACAAGTCCTGTTATAATGTCAAATGTATTTTAAGAATCTCATGAATTACTTTAGCTGCTTAATAAAAACCATCTATTTGTTCAGAAACCAAATTTTGAAAGGTGTGAAGAATCTTTGTTAGAAAATCACGTACTGTTTGTTGAAGTAAGTGAGTGGCATGGCTTTTCTTGTATGAACTGTTCAATAGGGAACCTTAAATGAATTGCTTAAACACACATCTAACACAAAATGCTTCAAGGATTTTTGAAATCCTTCATAATCATTTTACATGTTTTGCTTTTATCTTCTTGAATAGAAATGAGACACAAATCTCAAAAAGACTAATATCCTTATCTGTGATGGTCAAGAGATAAAGAAAAGTGGGTTAAAAGTTTTGGAACTTAAATACATCTTAAGTTAAACATTAAATAATACTATGTTTTGCAAGGAGCCTACATGTAGTAGATTTAAATATTTTCATCATTTAATTAAAAAGACCAAGAAAATACTGATCTGTGTTGCCACAGCGTTTGTGTACAGCACTTTGTTTTGTTGTTACAAGGGCTTCCAAATTGTGTAACATGCAGGAAACAAATTCTCAGGATTCAGTTTGAATTAGAGATTTAAACAAAATCTGCACCTGGGAGCAATCACATAATTAATTTCAATAAAAAGGAAAAGGCATACATGATCAGAGGTTTAAGATAGGATGAAACTTTTGGATACAAGGGTAAGATCCTTTGGGAGAAAAAAACAAGACACAAACAGCCTTAAGAAAAGGATCCCAATAGCATTAAATGTCTCTTGAAGGGACCACATCTGAAATAGTAGATATGAAAATCTTCCTCCACTCATAAGGTCCTTCAACTTAAAGGAAGTTGGTAGACATTTACAAGTACCAATAAACTCATTTCAAGTACTGTGCTGACAGGCTTGAGCACAGATGAATAAATACAGCTGGTGGAGTAGAACTGCATAGCAACTATCAAACTCAATTCCTGCAAGAGAATTAATCTAATTAAGCATAAGTGAAGCAGTGTCATATTTTTATTTTTTATTAAGTTCATATTTTCAAATTGGAGATATACATTTGAGAAGGCCTTCATTCCTTAAGAATAAAATAGGATTATTTTCAAATAAAACACATTCATCAACTCTTCATTTACTAAGACTGGGAACCTCACTAAGTAAATTGAGCTGGTGTTCATTTCAATCTTTTTTTCTAGTTGACTGAGGTACTATAATTTACCTTATTCATTCCTGCAGAGTGCCTAGCACTTACTAGGCATGTATAAATGTATGTGAATAAATAAATCAATAAATAGAAGTTTATTCTCTGATCAGTGTTTAAGAAACATTAGAGTTGGGTGAAATATCACCTCATTTCTTCTGCACACGTTTATACCTTCCAGCAAGATTCCCTCTAAGTTATACCTGAAATAAGTGGTGAGATTCAAAAATCATCTAAGGTTGGCAGTGAGGTAACATGGAATCCACTGGAGTTTTCTTCCTCACCATCAACAGTTAAGTCTATGGTTGGCTCATCTGAATCAGATATGCCCATTTAAGCCTTTTTTGGCCATTGCTTTATTTGATATGAAAAAAAAAAAAAAAAAATCCCAAAGTAGAGATGCAGCCAGTCTGGCAGTCAAGTAAAACCTGAACTTTTCATTTGTTTGTTAACAAATACATCAGCAAAAAGCTAGCATTGGTTGTAAAAGATGTATTATTCATTTATGTATAATTGTCATTTGCAGACAGAGCCACAAATATTAAGCTTTGTTGAACATCTAAGGTTTCTCTCCAAGGTAAATCAAATCGGTGTAATCCTCGTGCTTTTATACACTGCTTTTAATATAGTAACATTTTCTTCATTCACATTAGTGCTTTCTGTTGTTCCTGACTTTTAAACAGTCTCAAATTAAAAGTAATGGAGAAAATGACTTCTGGGTTACAGAAATCACTGTTACAAGGACTAAACGTTAGAACATCATTTAGAGTTTATTTCTTTACTTAACAACTTTGATTATCTGGTTTCTTAAACACTACAGATTAGAAAAAGAAAATTAAAAGGAAGGAGGCTGTAAGGAACATGCAGAGCCAGTTCCCTAGAACTAGCTCTGCAGAGAAACAGTATATGCGACAGATACAAATGGACACTAAATAATATTTGGTCGCCATAATGATTTGGAGTGTAGAAGGAAAATTATTCTTCCATTTGTTAAAAATGTCAAGGAAGACTTTATTAAAGACGATTTTAATGGAGCTCACGACTACTGAAATAGGGAGAGAGATTGAACTCACCTACAAATACAACAAGGACAACTGGGGATTGACAGCCGACAAACAGAGTAAGAGGGTAGACAGAAAATTACTAAGAGCAACTTGGTTAGTATGAAGGATGGGGGAAGAGGAGTGTGGCTGGATATCAAGGGTGGGAGGATTCTCCATAAACTGGTTTAGCAGGATTCTTTGCCAGAATTGGACAAGGTCATGGGGCTAAGACAAGGGAGGCGGGGCAAGAATGAGGCTTAGTAGAAAAGTGGGCTCAGGGGAACCTGAAAATAGAGTTTGGTCAAGGAGGGAGTTTTTGTCCATAGTCACCAAGAAAAGGTTCATTTAGGCTTTGTACTTTAAAAGAAGTTGGAGAATCCCATGCAGCCTTTGAGAGAAACGTTTACTAAAAATGCTTATTTTCCCCCCAATATTCTAATCCAATAGCAGTCTCCCATATGTACAAAATGCACTAATCCAGAGCACTTCAGTTCCTAGCAATGCTTTTCATATTGATTAATACCTCAGACAAAATAACTGTCCTTGACTTTTCCAAAATTTAAAAAGGCACATGAAAGAAGGATTAAAATGTCTGGGTGAATTGTGCAATAACTGTTATTTGCCCTTCTATGAACAAGGTCACCAATATTTTATGATGGTTTAAATGTGATCAGCAGTAAATTAACAAGGAGGAGGTAAATTAACATTTGCCTACAATGCAGCCTTTTATATATCACCTTAAGAAAACAGAAGAAATTCCCTGCCTGTAACTGAAGATTTTTAAAAGTCCTACAACTTGTTTTATAGCGATGGCTTAATCTCCTAGTTGAAAATAGGCCAATAGGTTGATATTTTGGAAGTTCCTTCTAGCTTTTAACTTTGTTATCCTGAAATGCTTTTCCTTCTAATTCTTTTCCTTCTTTCATTTTCTATTAATTTACATTTTTTTCCTTCCTTTTAAAATTTCTTCTTTCCTCCTCCATCCCTTCGTTCCTTGTATGTGTGTTTTGATGCCCTGTTTTTTTTGTCTCCATCTTACGTATAAATATTTTAATGGTGATTCTTTCTCCCCCATCCCAACCTCACTCATTCCTTAGGACTTGCTTCGATCTTGAACTGACTCTCTTTCAATTTTATATACAGATATCCTTTAAAAGATGCATTAACTTTATTTTAAGGTATACCACTCATCTCTAAATTGACGCATCTATGCTCTACTTTACGTGGTTGGAATTCCGAAAACTCTATTTCTCATTTTTTCACATGGCTGCCAGTTAAGCTCCACCAATATGGAGTACTAGATTAAAGCTGGAAGGCAAGGGAGAGCGAGTTGAAAAAGTTTGTTCCCTCCGGTTGGCCTGTTCTTCCCGTCAGCATCACTCCGTTCTCTCTCCAGCAGTGATCTTTCACCAAGCAGCAGCAGTCATCCCCAGTTTCCAGCAGCTTTGGTTCCCCAGGAACAAACATCACTGTCTCCCTTCAGAGGTTCTAGCACTCGCTAGGGGACGGCCCATTCCTAGAGGTCTGGACCCAAACTCTTTGGGGTCCAACCTGTGATCTCCTGAGGTACTAAGAGTAGCCAAGCAGTGCCTCCTCTTCAAAGTTTGGAGCCTAGCTCTGAAAACCCCCATCTCTAAGCTCCTGTGCTATTAGCTGCATCTGTATGACACCCACTTCTTAGAGATCTGAGTCTCAACTCTCTAGGGCATCTTCTCTAAGTTTCCATATTCTGAAAGCTCCATGATCTTCCCTTTGTGTCTTAAGCCTTAGGGGTGTAACTCTGTTGTACCTTAGTGTTCTCTTTTGATCTTTCTATTTTCCAACACCTCTTTATCCAATTCAATATACTAAATTCTTTCTGTTGCCATATTTAGAATGATTTATCTCTTCCTAACTGGACCCTGAGTTTGATACTATATTGGTACCAAGTATATTCCCAGGGAGAAAACCTCATAAATGAGATTCATGAATTGGTTAGTTGTATCCTCGACCTCAAAAAATGTGCTGAGCTCCTTATCAATGGGAAATAAGAAATCAGTAAATTTTGGCATTCCATGCATCATGATTAATTAAATTGTCACCTGTGATCAAATGTCTAAAGACACTGTGGAACTGAGTACCTACTCTTGATGCACATGGGCTAGGATATCTTCTTACTGTACTGAGAGCAGGAAGAAAACAAATGACAAGCTCAAGGCTTTACAATCTTAGCTCCATTGACAGATAAAGGACAAGAGATTTTCTACATGTCTCTAGAAGAATTTCTTATTTCACTGAAAATAAAAATTCAATTGTGTAATTTGTAGAAATAAAGACAAAGTCAAATTGACAAATTCCCAGGGCTGGACAACCCAAGGAAAGCAGTATTATAGCATGCCTAGAGGTCATTTTATTTCTTTAGTTTTAATACTCCTGTATCTGCTACTCACAAAACATCATAATAAGCAGAAGTGAACAATATAATGATCCTATTGTACTTTCCAGAAAGGTGATATTTCCTTGAAGTCTATACATAGAGATGGTAGAAGACACAATGGACATGGTCACAATTGTTCAGGATGATTTGACTAAATGAGAAGAGATCTTCCAGCAGCCCTAGGAAGCTGATAATAAATCCATTTCACTTGACCTGAGAAAATAATTAGGAAAACTTGTGAAGGGAACTGATAGGCCTTCGAAGAGTGGGACAGGTGGATGGGTGTACTGCAGATTATGGCCCTGTAAGTAGTTCCTATTTGATTTTCTTTTGTTGGGTCTCTTCACTGGAATTGGCTCACTGATCAAAGAGTAGGGTCCAGTATTCATTGTTCATCAATGTCCTCTTTTACTTCTTCTTTCTTCATTCAACAAAGTTATCAACACAAATCTCCCCACCAACACTGTTGGTACTCCAGGTCCTTTTATTTTATTCCGTTTTATCAAGTTTAATTTCCCTGGAAAAACATGACTAAAAGAACAAAAAGTATTGTACAATACCATTTAAAAATGTTTTCCTTCTATTCATTCACATGTTATTTTGAAAGTAAACATGAGTGTTTGAGGGTTTTTTCAAGTCTACTTTAAGCTTTATGTTTGAAATATCTTACTTTTAAATATCTATATATCAAAGAAAATGTACCAAATATAAATTTGTACATACAATTGTACTGTCCTTTAAGCATGCTTAAAGGACAAATATGCTTTCTTTGATTTATGCAAACATTTGGAAAGTTAACTTTCTTTAATTTTATTTTAATTTTTAATATCTTTATTGGAATATAATTGCTTTACAATGTTGTGTTACTTTCTGTTGTACAACAAAATGAATCAGCTATAAGTATACATGTATCCCCATAAACCCTCCCTCTTGAGCCTCCCACTCATCCTCCCTATCCCACCCCACCAGGTCGTCACAAAGCGTCAAGTTGATCTCCCTGTGTGATGCAGCAGCTTCCCACTAGCCATCCATTCTACATTTGGTAGTGTATATATGTCAACGCTACTCTCTCACTTCGTCCCAGCTTCCCCTTCCCCCCATGTCCTCAAGTCCATCCTCTACGTCTGTATCTCTATTCCTGCCCTGCCAGTAGGTCCATCAGTACCGCTTTTTTTAGGTTCCATATGTGTGCATTAGCATATGGTATTTGTTTTTCTCTTTCTGACTTACTTCACTCTCTATGACAGACTCTAGGTCCATCCACCTCATAACAAAAAATTCAATTTGTTCCTTTTTTATGGCTGAGTAATATTCCACTGTATATATGTGCCACATCTTCTTTATCCATTCATCTGTCGATGGACATTTAGGTTGGTTCTATGTCCTGGCAATTGTAAATAGTGCTGCAATGAACACTGTGGTACATGTATCTTTTTGAATTATGTTTTTCTCAGCGCATATGCCCAGTAGTGGGATTGCTGGGTCATATGGTAGTTCTATTTTTAGTTTTTTAAGGAACCTCCATGCTGTTCTCCATAGTGGCTGCATCAATTTACATTCCCACCAACAGTGTATGAGGGTTCCCTTTTCTCCACACCATCTCCAGCATTTATTGTCTCTAGATTTTTTGACGATGGTCATTCTGACTGGTGTGAGGTGATACCACATTGTGGTTTTGATTTGCATTTCTCTAATGTTTAGTGATATTGAGCATCTTTTCATGTGTTTGTTGGCAATCTGTATGTCTTCTTTGGAGAAATGTCTATTTAGGTCTTCCACCCATTTTTGAATTGGGTTTTTTTTTGATATTGAGCTGAATGAGCTGTTTGTATATTTTGGAGATTAATCCTTGTCAGTTGCTTCGTTTGCAAATATTTTCTCCCATTCTGAGGGTTGTCTTTCATCTTGTTTATGGTTTCCTTTGCTATGCAAAAGATTTTAAATTTCATTAGGTCCCATCTGTTTATTTTTTATTTTATTTCCATTTCTCTAGGAGGTGGGTCAAAAAAGATCTTGCTGTGATTTATGTCATAGCGTGTTCTGCCTATGTTTTCCTCTAAGAGTTTTATAGTGTCTGGCCTTACATTTAGGTCTTTAATAAATTTTTAATTTATTTTTGTGTATGGTGTTAGGGAGTGATCTAATTTCATTATTTTACATGTAGCTGTCCAGTTTTCCCAGCTCCACTTATTGAAGAAGCTGTCTTCTCCATTGCATATCCTTGCCTACTTTGTCAAAGATAAGGTGACCATATGTGTGTGGATTTATCTCTGGGCTTTCTATCCTATAGTTCCATTGATCTATGTTTCTATTTTTGTGCCAGTACCATACTGTCTTGATTACTGTAGCTTTGTAGTGTAGCCTGAAGTCAGGGAGCCTGATTCCTCCAGCTCCATTTTTCTTTCTCAAGATTGCTTTAGCTATTCGTGGTCTTTTGTGTTTCCATACAAATTGTAAAATTTTTTGTTCTAGTTCTGTGAAAAATGTCATTGGTAATTTGAGAGGGACTGCACTGAATCTGTAGATTGCTTTGGGTAGTATAGTCATTTTCACAATGTTGATTCTTTGAATCCAAGAACATGGTATGTTTCCATCTGTTTTTATCGTCTTTGATTTCTTTCATCAGTGTCTCATGGTTTTCTGCATACAGGTCTTTTGTCTCCTTAGGTAGGTTTATTCCTAGGTATTTTATTCTTTTTTTTGCAATGGTAAGTGGGAGGATTGCCTTGATTTTTCTTTCTGATTTTTCTTTGTTAGTGTAGAGGAATGCATGAGATTTCTATGCATTAATCTTGTATCCTGCTACTTTACCAGATTCATTGATTAGCTCCAGTAGAGTTCTGGTGGCATCTTTAGGATCTTCTATATACACTATCATGTCATCTTCAAACAGTGACAGTTTTACTACTTCTTTTCCACTTTGGATTCCTTTTATTTCTTTTTCTTCTCTGATTGCTGTGGCTAAAACTTCCAAAACTATGCTGAAAAATAGTGGTGAGAGTGGGCAACCTTGTCTTGTTCCTGATCTTAGAGGAAACGGTTTCACTTTTTCACCATTGAGAATGATGTTGGCTGTGAGTTTGTCATATATGGCTTTTATTATGTTGAGGTAAGTTCCATTTATGCCTACTTTCTGGAGAGTTTTTATCATAAATGGGTGTTGAATTTTTCAAAAGCTTATTCTGCGTTTTTTGAGATGATCATATCGTTTTTATCCTTCAATTTGTTAATATGGTGTATCACATTGATTGATTTGCGTATATTGAAGAATCCTTGCATTCCTGGGATAAACCCCATTTGATCATGGTGCGTGATCCTTTTAATGGGCTGTTGGATTCTGTTTGCTAGTATTTTGTTGAGGATTTTTGCATCTATGTTCATCAGTGATATTGGCCTGTAGTTTCCATTTTTTGTGACACCTTTGTCTGGTTTTGGTATTAGGGTGATGGTGGCCTCGTAAAATGAGTTTGGGAGTGTTCCTCCCTCTGTTATATTTTGGAAGAGTTTGAGAAGGATAGGTGTTAGCTCTTCTCTAAATGTCTGACAGAATTCACCTGTGAAGCCATCTTGCCCTTGGCTTTTGTTGGAAGATTTTTAATCACAGTTTCAATTTCAGTGCTTGTGATTGGTCTGTTTATATTTTCAATTTCTTCCTGGTTCCGTCTTGGCAGGTTGTGCTTTTCTAAGAATTTGTCCATTGCTTCCAGGTTGTCCATTTATTGGCGTAGAGTTGCTTGTATTAGTCTCTCATGATCCTTTGTATTTCTGTGGTGTCAGTTTTTACTTCTCCTTTTTCATTTCTAGTTCTGTTGACTTGAGTCTTCTCCCTTTTTTTCTTGATGAGTCTGGCTAATGGTTAACCTATTTTGTTTATCTTCTCAAAGAACCAGCTTTTAGTTTTATTGATCTTTGTTATCATTTTCTTCATTTCTTTTTCATTTATTTCTGATCTGATCTTTATGATTTCTTTCCTTCTGCTAACTTTGAGGGGGTTTTTTTGTTCTTCTTTCTCTAATTGCTATATGTGTAAGGTTAGGTTGTTTATTTTTGTTGTTTCTTGAGGTAGGATTTTATTGCTATAAACTCCTCCTTAGAACTGCTTTTGCTGCATCCCATAGGTTTTGGGTCATCGTGTTTTCATTGTCATTTGTTTCTAGGTATTTTTTATTTCCTTTTTGATTTGTTCAGTGATCTCTTGGTTGTTTAGTAGTGTATTGTTTAGCCTCCATGTGTTTGTATTTTTTTACAGTTTTTTCCTATAATTGATATGTAGTCTCATAGTATTGTGGTCGGAAAAGATGCTTGATACGATTTCAATTTTTTAAACTTACCGAGGCTTGAGATGTGATCTATCCTGGAGAATGTTCTGTGTGCACTTGAGAAGAAAGTGTATTCTTTTGTTTTTCAATGGAATGTCCTATAAATATCAATTAAGTCCATCTGGTCTAATGTGTCACTTAAAGCTTGTGTTTCCTTATTTATTTTCTGTTTGGCTGATCTGTCCATTGGTGTAACTGGGGTGTTAAAGTCCCCTATTATTATTGTGTTACTGTCAATTTCCCCTTTTATGGCTGTAAGCATTTGCCTTATGTATTGAGGTGCTTCTATGTTGGGTGCATAAATATTTACAATTTTTATATCTTCTTCTTGGATTGATCCCTTGATCATTATGTAGTGTCCTTCCTTGTCTCTTGTAATAGTCTTTATTTTAAAGTCTATTTTGTCTGATATGAATTTTCTTTAATTTTATAAAAAGTTATTAGCTACAGCCAAGGAAATTATTTTGCTTAAAAGAAGAATGAATTGTGACTGAAACCCATCTTTACCCAGAGAGTTATGCATCTCAGATCATAAAAAAAAATTTTTTAATGTTTACCCCAAAATATTTCTGTTGCGATCCTGCCTGATACTTATCAGACTCTGGTTATACCCAAACATTTGCTCCTCTTCTTCCTCACTGATGCTGGGAAGACAAATACACTACTTATTTTCATAGACTCCTTAATAGCTAGAAAAGGCATGTGATCCATTTCTAGAGAGTATAAGCAGAAATTTGCAGGGGATAGAAGGGAGAGAGTCACAGGGGAGAACTTATTAAAAGCTTTTACTTTTCTAATTAATCAAACTTCAATCACAATAATGAAAAATGAACATGTGCAGCCAGCAAAGCACTTCCTACTTATTGCCCTACACTTAGATCTGATATCTGACACTGAGACAGCTCTCTTGAACACATGAATAACAAGCATGTGGGAAAGGCCAAGGAGAGTTTCTTCTTACATGGAGCTAAAAGAATACCTAACGTTTACTGAGAAAAATTATGGATGATTTTCAGGTCACTACTTCATGGGCTTGAGTAGACTGGAGTAAATTTATGATACCATGAATTCTTTTGCATATTAAAATCCTGATAAAACATACCTTCTTTTGTTAACTTGATTTATCAATTTAGTTGCTAACTTATGTCTCATGCCTGGCTTATATATCCTCCCTGAAATAAAAATCTAATTTCTATCATTAGCAGCATCTCATTTTATACAGTACCTTTTTTTTTTTTTTTTTTTTTGGAAGCAAATATCAGGTAGAACTTTTCCCTTGGAAACAAGAGATTTTTAGAATCTGGGAAAGAATTCTTGAGCTATTGGACACAAAACTTAATAACTAAAATTTGTAATAGACAATAAAATTATTTTAGACTTGTAAAATTTCAAATTGAGATAACAAATAGATAAAAACATTTTAGGAAACTTTTCTTCATAGTTTCTAAGTGTTGATCAGCAAATGTTCTATACATTGGTCATGAAGATTTTGTCATTGTCCTTTTTATGTTTTGGTAAGAATGTGGTCTAAAGAAAGGTTAAAAGAGATGTTAAAACAACTTCTCGAATGATATTTTTAAAAGGCATTTTTAGCTTGCAAATATTTGAATAAGTCCATACACACTTAAAGACTGGAGTTTAGGACAGTGACATCATCAAAATAGCAGTATAGGCATTTCCTACCATATTCCCCACAAAGGACACAAATTTTGACAATCATCCATGGATGAGTGGGCTGTTGTGGAAGTTTGGGAGTTCAGCAGAGAAGTTCTAGCTCATCACTGGAGCAAATAGATCCAAACTGGATGCATTGAAGAGGGTAAGTGGAACAGTTTCAATTTACCTGTGTCACCCCTCCCCCAAGGTGACACCACCCAGCACCAGGAGAGAGCGTCTCAGCCTGTGATTTTTTCCACTAGAGTAAGTGAGAGTGTGTAGGTGAGCACCCAGTTTCCCCAGCTACGCAGGATGCTGCCTTAGAGACCCACTGCTTTCTCGCTTCATCCAGAATTCTGAGTCCTGAACTACGCAACTGGTGGGAGGTGAGTGACTGGGAGAAGAGCAGCCAGGGCTCAGAACAGAATGTATCAAAGGGAGTGAATCAAATCATGATGTCTTAGTCTCCAATAGGAAGCCTGCTCACAAGCTGCTCAGAACAGCTTGACTGTGGATCCAACTCACTGGTCCACAGGCATCCTACATACACACCCACTCTGTGGAGGCCCCTGACAGCAGGGAGAGAAAGCACTTACAGATGGCTAATGAGCACATTCATAAAGCCTGAACCACCTTGTAGGGTTAGG
The DNA here is from genome assembly GCF_028564815.1 of Eubalaena glacialis. NCBI lineage: Eukaryota > Metazoa > Chordata > Mammalia > Artiodactyla > Balaenidae > Eubalaena > Eubalaena glacialis. The sequence continues at coordinate 17,263,713 of NC_083719.1, forward strand.
AGAAACAGCACTAACTTGGGCAGTCAGCACTGCCCTGGGGAAAACAAATAAGAAACTATCAGTACCTGACCTGGTTTTGCAGGCATACAATCTTAAGAATTAATGGGAATGGACGCTAATTATTAGAGAAATGCAAATCAAAACTACAATGAGGTACCACCTCACACCGGTCAGAACAGCCATCTTCAAAAAGTCTACAAATAACAAATGCTGGAGAGGGCGTGGAGAAAAGGGAACCCTCCTACACTGTTGGTGGGAATGTAAATTGGTGCAGCCACTATGGAAGGATGGGGATTCCTTAAACCCCCAGTATGGGGGTTCCTTAAAGAACTAAAAATAGAGTTGCCATATGATCCAGCAACCCCACTCCTGGGCATATATCCAGAGAAAACTCTAATTCAAAAAGATACATGCACCCCTATGTTCATAGCAGCTCTATTCACAATAGCAAAGACATGGAAAAAACTTAAATGTCCATTGACAGATGAATGGATAAAGAAGATGTGATACATATATACAATGGAATACTACTCAGCCATAAAAAAGAAATGAAATAATGCCGTTTGCAGCAACATGGATGGACCTAGAGATTATCATACTAAGTGAAGTAAGTCAGAAAGAAAAAGACAAATACCATACGATATCACTTATATGTGGAATCTAAAATTTGATACAAATGAACTTATCTATGAAACAGAAGCAGACTCACAGGCATAGAGAACAGACGGTGGTTGCCAAAGGGTGGGGGAGGGATGGATTGGGAGTTTGGCATTAGCAGATGCAAACTATTATATATAGCATGGATAAACAACAAGGTCCTACTGTATAGCACAGGGGACTATATTCAATATCCTGTGATAAACCATAATGGAAAAGAATATGAAAAAGAAGTTATATATATATAACTGAATAACTTTGTTTTACAGCAGAAATTAACATAACATTGTAAATCAACTATACCTCAATAAAATAAATTTTAAAAAAAGAATGAATGGGAATGTAAATTGGTGCATCCACTATAGAAAACAGTATGGAGATTCCTCAAAATATTAAAAATAGAACTACCATATGATCAAAAATTCCCACTTCTAGGTATTTATCCAAAGGAAATAAAAGCTCAAAAAGACATGCACCTCCATGCTCATTGCTGCATTGTTTTCAATAGCCAAGACATGCAAATAACCTAAGTGTTTATTGATGAATGTAGGTATGAAGAAAATGTGGCATATATACACACACACACATATACAATGGAATATTATTCAGCCATAAAAAGGAAAGCCTACCATTTGGGACAACATGGATGGGCCTTGAGTCATTATGCAAACTGTAATAAGTCAGACAGAGAAAGGCAAATACTCTAAGATCTTAATTATATGTGAAATATTAAAAAAAAGTTGAACTCATAGAAACAGAGTACAATGGTAGTTTCCAGGGACTGGGGGTAGGGTGGGTAAATGGAAAGATATTAGTTAAAGTGTACAAACTTCCAGTTTTAAGATCTAGGGCTCTAATATACAGGATGGAGACTATAATTAACAATACTGTATTATATACTTGAAAGTTGCTAAATGAGTAGCTCTTAAAATTCTCACCACATACACACATATACACACACATGCACAGACACACACAGGATTAATTATGTGAGTTGATAGATATATTAACTAACTTTATTTTGGTAGTCATTTTGCAATATATACATGTAGCAAATCATCATGTTGTACACTTTAAGGTTATATATGCCAATTATATCTCAATAAAGCTGGGAAAAATAAAAATTTTAATTTACTATATTTCAAAGTATATGAATTCAAGTTTAAATTTGCCCTTTTATTTTCAATTCATTTCAAACTGAACTCATTAAAAGGTAAGTTAATATCACTGCAAATTGGGTCAATGAAGATGAATATTTTATAACACACAGAATAAATTATAGCTATGAAAATCTATATCACCAGAAAAACATAATTGATTAGAAGAGCTACTATGCTTCCAACTTATTTCTATACATAGTCCCCTAAGAAACCTATGGAAAGAAATGTATCAGCTCTATTTCATTAATGATATTCAATTTGTAGCACTTTCAAAGACAAAGACTTAATTGTGTGGATAGCTAGAAATCATCTGGAATCCCTGGAGAAAGATATTTCACAGAGTTTGAGACAGCAAGTGTTCTTTAAAACATGTAAATATATATATAATTAACATATAAATGTTTCCAAAAATAATGGATATTATCGTGGGATTATTCTTGTTAAAAATGTGAGGCATGTTAGACAAGGTTGTAATATGCATTTTCTGTATTATTTTGGAATATTCAATTCTTCCACAGAGAAAAGGCAACGAACAGGTGGGATAAGACTCAAAAGAAAAGTTAAACGTATATAGAAATTAATCTAGTAGTTTACAAGAGACAGTCAAAATGCATCAGGTATGTTAATTGTATAAAATGTCTAAGCAAGGAGCTTGTGAAACTTGGGTGGTATTTACATGACTTATTAAATTTATATAGTAAGTTAGTATAGTAATAGTAATCTGTAAAATACACTGACGATTTGGTGAAAAGAATTACAGTGTAATGAAGGACATGACTGGAAATATCAAGTCATGATGATGCCACAGCTGGGCTGATAGCTGTGTTATCCTAAGTCAGCCACGCATTTGATGAAACCAGCTGTGGTTGGGTGTACTTGTGTCTGTATCTTACCATTAAGGCAACTGTGTGTCATTGGTTGCCCTCACTTTGCTTACAGTCATAAGCACACTGCCAGTGTGGAAGGTTGATGCGGTACAGTGAAGCAGGATGCATCAGCATCGTGTAGCCCAGACTCAGGTAGTGTTGCCTTTCTACTCGCACCCTGTCCTAAGTACCTTAACCTACCCCATCTCTTCTTTCCAACTGTGTTTGAAACTGATGTGATCTGAGCATCATAATTTGATCTGTGAGCCTTCTGTTCTATGATCTTTGGGATGGTTTGCCTGGTGGTATCTTTAGAGGCTATAAATCCATCCAAGTAATTCAAGATCTGCTTTAATTTTTCACCTTCATTTCCCATTTAAGAAATGTTGAAAAATTTTCATACAGCAAATAAGCTAGAAGGAGATTATCTCATGCTTTGGTTAGTTTTAGTGCAGAAGAAAATAAAAGTGCATATTAGGCTTACTTGTGATCAGCATTTCAACTAGAAAGCCCCTTTTTTTTGTTTGCTTTATGTTTCTATTTCTTGGGGTTTTTTTTGTTTTTTTTAATTTATTTATTTATGGATTTATTTATTGATTTATTTATGGCTGTGTTGGGTCTTCGTTTCTGTGCAAGGGCTTTCTCTAGTTGTGGCAAGCGGGGGCCACTTGTCATCGCGGTGCGCGGGCCTCTCACTATCGCGGCCTCTCCTGTTACGGAGCACAGGCTCCAGACACGCAGGCTCCAGACGCGCAGGCTCAGTAGTTGTGGCTCACGGGCCTAGTTGCTCCGCGGCATGTGGGATCTTCCCAGACCAGGGCTCGAACTCGTGTTCCCTGCATTGGCAGGCAGACTCTCAACCACTGCGCCACCAGGGAAGCCCTCTGTTTCTTGGGTTTTTTCCCCCACAATATAAGGAAGAGAGAAACTCAGTTGTGTGGTTAGATGCTCTGATCCTGCTCAGCTTGCCCGTGTTAAAGTCCCAGCTCTTTTGTCACCAGATTCTGTCTCCTTGGTCAAATTAATATTCTTTGAACCTCAGTTTCCTCATTTAAAAAGTAGAGGTAATAATAGATCCTACTTTCATAGCAATTGTAAAGATTTAATGAGAAAATATTTGTAAAATGCTTAGAAAACAGCCTGATACATGGCAGCATCCAATAACGGTTGTTATCCAAGGGAGAAAAAAATTAATACTTTTTAAATGTGGCAAATAATTCAGACAACTATCATAGAAAGTACCATGTTCTTCTGAAGCAGAATAAATATGATAAATAAGATAAAATGTGTCAGGCAGTTAACTGGGTCTGTATAAAATGACTGTGTCCTTTGGCTTCTAAAACTGCAGCTCTCTCATGTACCTAGTCCATGGGCAATTTTACTGTTTATTAGAGTTTCTGTTTTTGATTTGTCTTCAGTCGGGTAAGGATGGTTGACAATAACAAGCTTATTTCAGGCTGCTGCCTTATCAATAGGTTTAACTTTGTTTTAAACTAGTAGTCTACTTTTTATTTACTTATTGTCATTCTCATAAAGATAGAACTGGGTTGCATTCACATTACTTTCATTTGGGGGAAAATTTATATAAAATAAAGATTACAGAAGTAATTAAGTATCCTACAGGTAATCTATAATATTCATATTTTTAAAGATTGTTGTACAGAATATGGTTCAGAAACAGATATCAAAAATTACTTATGTATTGTCAAATAAGTTTCAGAAGTAAGCTTGGGGTATACTGTTTTATTCCAAGCATAGGAAGAACACAAGAATAAAGAGGAAATAACTCTCAAGAACTGTGCAGGGCTTGGGACTTCATGTTTCTTAGTAGCTAATAATCTACCTACTAGTGTTTTACACATGTTGGCAGAAAACATGAGACTCCTGGATCAGAGACAATGTACTTCATTGAAGGCAGCAAAAGATGTAGCCAGAGATTCCAGTACATATGTGCTCTTTTTCCCTTGTGCCCATGGGAGTAATGCAGGGCCTATGATGGAGGATTGTTGCCTTCATCAGTTTGAGCTGCTATAACAAAATGCCATAGACTGGGTGGCTTAAACAAGACATTTATTTTCTCACAGTTCTGCAGGCTGAGAAGTCCACGATCAAGGTGCCTGCAGACTTGGCTCTTGGTGAGGGCTCTCTTCCTGGCTTGTAGATAGCCCCCCTTTCAGTGTGTATTCATATGCCTTTCCTCGGTGCAGAGAGAAAAATTTCTGATCTCTCTTCCTCTTCTTAAAAGGCACCAATTCTGCCACGGGGTTCTATTCTCATGACCTCATGTAACCTAATTAATTATCTCCCAAAAGCTCTACCTCCAAATACCATCACACTGGAGATTAGGACTTCAACATAGGAACTTCGAGAAGACACACACATTCAGTTCATGACAACAGTACATCCACTGGGTTGCGTTACTGAAGAGGAACTTGAGCTTAGGGAATTCACTGCTACTAGAGCAAACAGAAGCAAGACTATATTTTGTCAAGGGGAAGCATTTCCATCATCCTTCACGTTTTCTTCCTACAAGCATGCCCTGATAAATGACCCAGGTAAAGAGTAGTCAGAGTAATGCATTCTTGTTCTACCCACAAAGAACATGCAGGGACACTGATGGCCCATTGTGAACTGACTCTCCTAATACTAGTGAAAACTTAGAGCCTGAAGAAAACTGTAAGCAGAAAAAAAATCCGTATACTCCTCTATTTCAACAGAAACGATGACTGGCACATAGTGAGCTCAATAAATATTGATTACTATAGCTGAATAATTGACGAAAGCCATTGGACTTTGCCTTTTGAGCAACAGGAGGGGATTACATATGGCCACCTACGCCCCGTGAGGGAGTTTGGACTTAGTTGAGAAATCACTGAAGTTTACAATAAGGAAGCGGCATGGGCAGATTTACATTTTGGAGCAACCACTTTGACCTCAGTAGAATGATGGATTTAAGGAGAGCAAGACAAAGACAGGGAGACAAATTAAGGAGCTATTGCAATAGAAGGAAAAGATGGTGATAAGGGTCTAAATTAGAGAATCACTGCACAGGACAACACTGAGAGTGATTTTAACAATATTTAAAGAACAATCAGCAAGACTTAATGCTTGATAGAATGAGAGGAGAGGGGTACAGACCGAGAAGATGCCTGGTATCCTCACCTGAGTCTGGGGGAATGTGCCTTAAGCAGGAATCGGGAATTCAGAAGGAGTAGTGGAGCTTCTATCATTAGATCCATTCAAAAGAAACTATTTGATAAAACAATTTCTATTTTAGTTTTCTGATAGATTTCAAATATATGTAATTTTCCACATCCATATACATACACACAAAATTAAAAATTTAAATATTATCATTATAAATGTCTTTTTAGATAGGAACATTTATATTTTCTTAGACCATCCAAATACATAATTAAAAGTGAATTCCCTTTTCTAAACAGATACTTTCTTTTCTCATCTGTTTCATGCCCCACACAAATTTCTGTGATCATATAGGTAAAGGTACTGTTCATCTATATGACTTACCTTTTAAAAGGTTTACAATTTAATCTTTTGTGATTATATGCCTGGTAACCTTGGTTTTGATGAATTACTTTTTGGCTTATATTTCTTAAGCCAGCAACTTCCTTATATTTGGTTAAAAAGGCAAATCGAATTTCACCAATAGCTATAAATAAAGCCATTGATTTGAACTAGGAAGCTCAGTAGCCTCCTTCACCAAAACCTGGTAAAATTTTAGCATAAAAGATGGCATTTAAATGGAAAAGTATGTATGTATGTAGAAAACATAAATATTTGCATGATTCTGAACTTTTAATAAATGGACTTTCCATATTTTTTAAATGTGTGAAGAAATTAATGTGTCCCATTTTACACACCTCGCTATATTCTAACATTAGTCCAAGTAAGTATATTTAATGGAATTAACCTCCCCATATTTGTAGTGGTTTAAAAGAAAATCATACTGATTTGTTATTCTATACAAAGTTATTTATTTTATTGTAAAAGAATTGCCCTATTTATTTTTAGCAAAGCAGGGATAGGATTGGCTAGGGAGGTAGGGTTCTGGTTTCAATTTAATCCTCTCAGTATTTCTTAAAACCCTGAAAGGAAGATATTATGAGTCTCATTTTAGGCTCCACTGGGTAAAATATCTTACTAAAGCCATATAACAGTTTGTGGCTAAACTGAGAGGCAAGTCATAAGATTTAAACCTAAGTTTTTCTACCATCTGACCATCAATTGTAAGCAAATAATCTTTCCAAATTATATATTTTTAAAATATAGGATTAACTATGGCAATATGTACATCTTTAGTAAACCCTTGTTCTGAAATGAATTTTAACTGAGAAATTCTGAGTCAGGGGAAGTGAATTCTAACCAGATTTAAATAATAATGGATTTTGTTAGGTGAGGAATAGTGGATCAACAGGATCTCAAACTTATAACTGAATTAATATAATTCCTTGGCTCTGTGTAAACATCTAAACTGGTTTGTTTTTGTTTTGAACGAACACTGTGGACTGACTGTAAACATCCATCTAACTTTTTTTTTTTTGAGAAATTCTGAGTCGGGGAAGTGAATTTTAACCAGATTTAAATATTAATGGATTTTATTAGGTTAGGGGGAGAGAAGTTTAATTTAGAAATAAGCTTCGGAAAGCCTCCTGATCAGAAGGGAGCCTAAGGGCCTACCCACCCCACCCACCCTTGGAGAGAAAGGCCATTATGACGGGTAAGGCCCCTGAAGGGGAGGGGACCGCATGGGACCTGGTGCAGGAGCTCCATGAAGCTGGTCCTGGGCTCAGCAGGTACTGGCAGAGCCTAGAGTGAGGAGTGGACCGGCTTTCTCAGGTAAGGGGCCCTGCTTCTGACTGTGTTTGCATTTGCATTTGCCACTCAGGACGAACAAGATTTCAGGGATGTACAGGAGCACTGCACAGATCATCCTGCCCAGCTGCAGGCCTTCCCAGTCTTAGTAGAAGGGACTGTCTTTATCAAGCAGGTCACTGGCTTCCAAGACAGGCAAGCCTGCGGCAGGAGGAGGACAGCCCAGGTCACTCCCTCTACGACACAGCTGCAGGACAGGGCTGAGAGCCTTCTCCTAAGCTCACCTGAGAGCCCAGCGCAGAGAGCAGGCCTGAGGAGGCAGCTGATGCTGCCCAATCAAACCTCCTGCATAAAGACAAGTCCAAGCTATTCAGAGAAACCCAAACTCTTATTCTTAATGCAAACAGAACCACTTAGACTCACCATGTAATGGCTTTAGATTATAGTTTATGTTTTGCAATACAAAATCTAAAAAACAAATATTCCCATTTGATAGCACTATGGAGACCTGAAACCACTTTCAGTCACAGTGTTTCATATCCGCATTAGCAAGACTTTACCATTCAACACGACCTTACTCTGCCTGATAATTATTCAGGATGAGGAAGAAAAGACATTTTAAAACAAGATGCTTCTTAATAATGCTGCTTTCTAAGAAGAAATCTTTTAAAATGTATTTAGTTTTCTTTTTATGGACATAATAGACATTTGTTGTAAGGCATCTGAAGAACACACAATAACTTTAAGAAAAGCATAAAAACCACCTAGTAAGTCACATGTACTTGCCAATAACATTTTGCTTAACATTCTACATTATATGCATAAAAATATTTGCTAAGAGGGAATTTCTGATTTTTCTGCCCAGAACTCCTAGAATAAACTTAGTCTTATTTTCCCCTGAGATATACGCCCACTCATCACAAAAAGGAAAAGAAAAAGAGATGCACATCATATACACATACTATGTGTGTACAAAGTACACATAGTACAAAATCCAAAACATTTCTACTGAGCGGGGGTGGGGATAGTGGGTAGCACCTCCTTGAAAGCATTGTTAGGAATCCCTGTTCTTCCAAGGAGAATCGGTGCATACAAAAACAAATACCTATATCTATCTCAATGATTTTCAAACTTGGCTGTATGTTACAATCATTAGAGTAGATTTTAAAATATATATATCGACGCCTGGGCCCCATCCTCAAAGATTCCAATTTAATTAATCTTGGATGTAACTGGGATATTGTAATTTAAAAGCTCTCTAGGTAATGCTTTTGTGTAAAGTTGAGAAACCCCGTCTATGCTATAACGTAATTTGCCACTTTTTATTTAAAAAAGGACATTTGAGATCTTTCCAAATTTCCATTTTTTAAGACCATATATTGAGGCATGGGTGACAAACAAAAAGCTATATATATTTAACATACAACAATTTAATGAGTTTAGAGATAATCATACACCCCAAAACCATCACCAAAGTCAATGCCATAAACATATCACCTTGAAAAGTTTCTTCTCACCTTCCTTTCTTTCTTCCTTCCTTCGTTTCTTTCTTTCTTTCTCTTATTTCAAATAAGAACATTTAACATAAGATCTACCCTCTTAGCAAAATTTTAAGTATACAATACATTATTGTTAACTATGTAGGCACTATATAGCACATCTCTAGGAATTACTCTTATCATAACTGAAACTTTGTAACCTTTGACCACTGGTAACCACCATTCTACTCTCTGTTTCTGTAAGTTTGACTATTTTAGAGTCTTCATATAAGTGGGATCATATAGTATTTGTTCTTCCCTGTGTTAGTAATGTCCTCCAGGTTCACCTATGCTGTCACAAATGGCAGAATTTTCTTCTTTTTAAAGGTTGAATAATATTTCACTGCATATTAATACCTCAATTTCTTTATCCACTCGTCCTCCGATGGAGATTTAGGTTGCTTTTATGTCTTGAGTATGTGGTAATGCTACAATGAACATGGGAATGCAGATATCTCTTCAAGATCCTGATTTTAATTCTTTGGATATATACTCAGAAGTTAGATTGCTGGATTGCATGATTTGATCATGTGATTCTATTTTTAATATTTTAGAAATCTCCATACCATTTTCCATAGTGGCTGGCACCAATCTGTATTACCACCAACAGTGTACAAGGGCTCCCTTTTCTCCCTTGCTGATACTTTTTATCTTTTGTTTTTTACTTTATAATAGCCATCCATTTTTCCAAAAATAATACATAATTCTCCATTGTTTGGATGTACCATAATTTGTTCAACCAGTGTCCTAGATTAGGGCACTTTATTTTATTTAATATTTTTTAAAAATTTCATAGTGTTGTTTTGGAACGTATTGCTTGATATATGGATAATATTACTAGAAGATATATTCTTAGAACCATAATATCTGCATCAAATTGCATGAGAATTAGATAATTCTGTGAATATTCTGAAATTGCCTTTTAAAATTTGCCCTACTACTTGCATTATAGAATAATACCTGTTTTCCCACAATCTACCAAGGTTCCTCAGGCTCTAATTTGCACATGAATCACCTGGGGATTTTGTTCAAATGCAGATTATGTAAATTCAGAATGGGTCCTGAGATTCTGCATTTTGAACATTTCTTCATTTTATAGTTACTTAAGGTGGCATATTGGGATGTTTACTTGAGATTTTTCTTCTTCTTCCTACAGGTATTAATATCTGTAAATTTCTCTCTAAAAACCTTTCTAACTGTATCTCATAAATTGTGTTTCTTCTTTATTCATCTTGATGTATTTCATTACCTTGTGATTTCTTCTTTGGTCATTGGTTATTGAAGAGTAGCTAATCTGTGAATTTCCCAGTAACTGATTTCTTATTTAGCTCCATTTTTGTTAGAGAATATACTTTGCTGATGTATGATTTCATTTTTTTTTAATTTATTGCTTATTTTATGTTCTAACATATGGTCTTTCCTGGACAATGTTCCATGTATGCTTGAGAAGAACATGCATTCTACAGGTGTCATTCTACTTGGTTTAGTAAGTATATAGCATTGTTCAAGTCTATTTTCTTTTTGATCCTCTCCCTAGCTGTTCCATCAATTACTGGCAGAGGAATCCTAACTATTATAATTGAATCGTCCATTTCCACTTCAATTATTTTCATTTTTGCTTTATGTATTTTGAGGCTTTGTTGTTAGATGAACAATTGCTATGTCTTCCTTTCAGATTTATCATTTTATCATTGAAAAACGCCCCTTTGTTTCTAGTAACAACCCTGGTCTTAAATACTATTTTGTCTAATATTAATCTATTTGCCTAATATTGTCTACTTTATCTAATATTAGTATAGCCACACCAACTCTCTTTTGGTTCCTGCTTGTATAGCATTTTCCATCTTTTAACTTTCAAACTATTTGTGTCTTTGAATCTAAAGTGTAAGTCTTGTAGACATCTTAAATTAAAACAACAAAATTTGGATTGAAATTAATACCAACTTAATTTCAATAGTAGATAAAACTACTCTGATATAACTCTCTTCTTTGTCTCCTCCTTTGTGCTATTATTGTCATACAAATGGCATCTCTGTAAATTGAAAGCCCATCATCATAGTTTTATATTTATTATGCAGTTGTTTAAGTTACTCAGGTTAAGAATAGTTAGAAATAAAAATATATTTATATTATACTTCATTTTATATTTACATATAGTTGGCTTTGCTGGTGCTCTGCATTTCTTCATTTGGATTTGAATTACTGTCTAGGATACTTTGATTTCAGCCTGAAATAACCTCCTTTAGGTTTTTATTTGCTTGGTTTTGGTTTTGGTTTTGGTTTTTTTGTTGCTGTTGCTGTTGTTGTTTTAATAAAGAAGGATTGCCATCCTAGAAATGTTTTTCCTCATCAGCTTTATAATGAGAGTTGCGGATATTTTCTCAAATTTTTATTAGATATTTATATTTGTCCACTATATTTTTTTTAACATTTTGATATTTTGGTACTCAAATTAATTATTCTTTCTTTTTATTGTCACATTCCTAAAAGCTGGAGGGGAAATTTAGAGAATCTTTCTCTCTCCAGCCTCATCACTTTTTTTCTCTTAAATTTTACCCTTTACCTTACTTCTATGTCATTGAATAGTCATGCTCTCTTTTGCCTCCTGGTCATTTTAATACTGTATCTTCTCACTGGAGTCCTTTTCCTACCACAGCCTACCCTTGGTAAACTTCTCTCCATGTTTCAGACTTTAGGTTAGTTACATGATCCAGAAAGCTTTACCTAGGCCTTCCAAGTATGAACTACCTGCTTCTCCTATATATTCCCTACACATCACACCTGTTTACTTCTTGGTGACCCACAAGAATAATTAAGAATGAGGAGGATCATGCCTGTTTGGATCACTATTAGCTTCAATATGTGGCACACAATAGGTAGTAACAAACAAATAGATTTCTGCAATTGAAGTAAGTTTGATTTATGTATTTAGCTATGTTCACACATGAAAAAAAGTTGTAAGCCATATTTATTGCAGGTAACTAGATTAAATCAGCTTACCCGTTGCTAGTACAAATTATATTATAATGCAAAGGTGGATTTACTGAAAACCTAATAAAACTTAAGCTTCAGGTTCCCTTGGTTGTCTTAATTTATTACAAGGTCATGTTTTTAAATTTTACATTCTTTTTATTTAATTCTTAATATTTAATATTTAATAATAATATTCTTTTTATTTAATTCTTTTATTTAATATGCCAGATTTAGCAAAGGAAAATACAAGATACTCAGTTGCACTTGAATTTCACGTAAATAGCAGATAAATTTTGAGTGTAAGTGTAATCTACACAATATTGGGACATACTTATGATGAAAAAAGTTGTTATCTGAAATTCAAATGTAACTAGGCTTCTGATTTTTTTACTGGCAACCTACAATAAAACAACACCCCAACACCACCACCAAATTATACAAGCTGCAGGCCATACAAACCCTGAGTCTGCCTCTCTTCTATTGCTGTGATAGAAATTTGAGCTATCAAATGGCCAACTTTGGAGCTGAGCTTTAATATTTCCATTGAACTTTAACCAACAAATGTATATCTTTTGAAAACTTAAATGGATACTTGTCCCTAATGCATTTTTCATATTATATATCTTACATAATTAAATACATTATATTGGTTAAACTTTGATAAAAAGACATACCATCATCAAAATTGCCAGACTGTCCGTGAGCATCATTTCGATGAGTATTTTCAGTTAGTTACTGCACATTGAACCCTACTGTGCTCCATGAACTGCCCAAGACTTTCAGATGCAAGATAAAGAAAACACAGTCCTGATCATTTTAAATGTCTGGAAAGATTCTATAGTAATGTCACACCTTAGACACATCAATCTACAATTGTAATATAAAGTTACTCTCGTTAAATACCAGCAAAAGACCATCAGGTTCCCATTCAATAGCCAAAGAAGTTTGATTGTTTTGGGAAGATATGGACATATAATTTTTGCCAAGCAATATATAAATATATGTATCATTCTGCTATATGTTTTCTTCAAATAAAGGTGACATAATTTTCTCCTATTACCAGGCTTTTCTGCTTTCAAAAGTCCTCCTAAATGATAAGTTTCAGAGAGGTATGAGACTGCAATTTGATATACACATTGAAAAATATGGAAGGATTTTAGATTGTTTTAGATGTTTCAAGCAACCCAGTAGTATTGTGATATTTGCAAAAGAGCATCTCTATTATAGCTCAAAATGTCATGGAAAAGGATTCCAGACACCCAGTATTCAGAATATTTGTCCAATAAGTAAAAAGCCTTAGCATTTATTAGGGCCTGACATATAACCTCAAAAATAAATAAATCTCCAAGTATGAAAATCTAATGATAGTCCCTATATATGGTTAATTAGTATAATAATAGTTCTACCAAACTATTGAATAAGTCTTGGCAATAGACTACGAAAAGTGAGTTGTTCATTTATTACAGGCATGTTAGTAAGAGCCCTGACTTAGCAAGAATCAGATGGCACACTCACATTAGGATAACTTGAGAAAAGTTTAATAAAAGGACTATTTACAAAAGTGTGGGAAGGGGTAGTGTAGTATCCTGCAACTAGTAGTAAACAAGTTTTTACCATCTTAACTCCAAAGAACAAAGGGGAATAGTTACCGGAACCCAGAAAAGAGATTTGGATATAGAGATGGTTGCAGTAACCTTTTGTCATGGGACACAGCTAGCCTGTGTTGACCTTAATGAGAAAGAACCCAGGTAATAAATATATCAGTCTCATTCTGCTCCCTCCTTTGACCTTTTGTAGCTCCCTTTTGGCCAAACCCAATCTGAAACAAATTCAAGCGTTCCTACTAATGTCATCAATATAGAACAGGCTCCAAGGGCAGAGAGGAGAGAGGTGGGGTAGAGAGCAGATCTGGAAGGATAAATGGAAAATGTACAAACTAGAAATCACCAAGGAAAAGCAACCATTCAGCTGCTATCATTTTGCTTTACTTACTACTTCATCCATGTAAATATGATTAGGGTTTCCTCTTTCTGATACCTGATTCTGATACTTGGACAAGTTTGGACTAATTTGTCCAAAAAATTTGGAGCAATATAAGAAATGGCCTGATGTAAAATACTGAATATAAGATACACATAAAATTCATGTTGGGGTGACTGTAGACCATCTATAAATATAGTCACCCTCAGAGGTGCTGAATTTAAGGTATAATGAGGGCTTTGGGTGACTGCTGTTTAGGGCAGAAGTTCCAATCACGTTAGGACATCATAGGCCAAAGAGCAAGCAAGCAACCAAGCAACAAAGATCATCTCAAATATAAGAACCAAATTAAAACTTACAAGAATAAATGCTCTTCATGGTCGATTGTGACAAACACTCTTCTACTAAAATGGGGTAGGCTCGTATAGCATGCTTGTGATCTTTTGTTATAGGTTATCACAGTTCATATTAGCGCAAATGTAAAATCTCAGAGAAATAAAATTGGCATAAAAATCTAAAATTCAATAAATCTCTCAAGAGGAAAAATGGTATATGTGGAGGTTTAATAATGAATTTTATATCTATCATTTCTTGAATTATTTAAGAGACTAGAAAGATATATATCAATATTTAAGGAAACACTTTCAACACATACAAAATAGCATAAATACCATATTATTTTACCATTATAATACATGTATCTGCAGATAATGCCTCTGCAATACCAAACTGAATGTCTAATGAAGAATGCAGCTGCTAAGATTTTCTCTAGTAGAGAAGGCAGTAAAGGGAATTGCTGTAGCTTTTATTATGAATTAGAGGAGAATCCTTCATGAGACAACTGAGTTTTCATGAATGCCAGGTTGACATTGGCAAAATTGATATGTCTTGACATTTAGATGAGTTCTACAGAATGATGTTCTGTCATTATGCACACAATACATTTCTAATGTTTAAAGCACTTAAAATAATATTACTGTTGTAAGAGAGTGAGAACAAGTCTACTTTTAAGTACAAGCAGATTTCAGACTTGAAAAATGAAACAATGACATCTGATTTAAAAGTTGGATCTCAAAGCAAAACAGATCAAAAAGTCAAGCTATTGGAATAGTGTTACATGTTCTTATTTTGTAAAAGAACACTTTAAAGTTCTGACTTTCAGGGTAGAAGAAAGGCAATGTGCCATGTTAAAAAGAGGATAGACAATTTTCATGTTGAGCCCCAAAAAACTGCTGATATCCAAACATTTTAACTTGCAAAGGAGAAAAATTGCAAATGATATTCATTGAGTGCTTTCTATGTGCCAAGCACTGTTCTCAGACCTTCACATGTTTCCACTCATTCAGTGCTCCCCAAATCCCAAAAGGCTGGTACTGATAGTATTCCCATTTTACAGATGAGAAAATGAACACAAAGAAATTAAATAACTCACCCAGTGCTACACAGGTAGTTAATGACAAAGGTTATACCTGAAGCCAGCTTGTGTGGATACAGAGCTGTGCTTTTAACCACTATGTCATTCTGTTTCAAATGATGGAGTATGGGCTGGATGTGGACTCATTTAAACATCACTGGGTTTATGGTTTGTGATGCTTTGAAATGCTGTTCTTGCCCTTTTTTAAGAGTTTGAGGGGTCTCCAAGTCTAAGAAATGTGACAGCAAGCCAGTAATTCATCAGTTTACTATAAGCAATGCCTTAAGATGATTAATTCAGAGGCAGTGTGAATGCAAGACAACGGTGGACAAAAGACTGGAAACCAACAGGTTGGTTAACAATTTTTAGGAAATGTAGGCTTTGCCTAGCACTGTGACAATGGGAAATGGGAAGGGAGTTTACAGAGCAAACATTGCAAAAGGAACATACAGCTTCTGATTGGATATAACAGGGAAAGGAAGAAAGAAAGAAAAGAAATGCCCATCTTTCCATCCCAGTTAACTGAGAAAATTACCTTAAAATTGTTATGAATAGAAAATTTAAAAAGACATGTTGAAAAGTATCTTAAAATTGAAGTTATAAGGAAAAAGTTATGTGTTTTATATGCTAACATACCCTATAGTAGTTTTTAAGTTTTTTATAAGAAATGAAATAATGTAAGTATGTATTTAATAAGTGCTTAATAAATGGTGGTTTCTATTATTATTTTATGAATTTTTAAATTTATTTATAAATTCATTTCAGAAGCTGAATGTGAATATTTGAATTCTGAATAAATGGTATGACTATTCTTCTACATTCACCTAAATTTCTATTTCAAAGAGAATATATTTTTGGAAATATTTAATTTTGATTTTTACAAGAAATTCCTCTGCAATATTTGGGAGAGGAAAAATGTAAATACTAATAGCTTGTTCTCAAAATTGTTAATTAATATTATACCACATTCCTCCCAAAAATATCAATATAAATATTGTTCTCAATTTTGCATAAGATTTAAAAAGTGAAATATGGTGATTTTACTTTCAAAATGATGTCTATATTCACATAAATATGTAGTTGTGTGTGTGTGTATATAAAACATCTGAGGGACTCTACATTGTTCCTACTGTTGATTTATTTCAGAAAATTCAATTCACTAAAAGTAAGTTTATACATTTGAGCACATGCCTGCAATGATACTCAAACAAAACAAATAAACTAAACACATGATAACAGAGACCTTGTCACATTCATGTATATGTTTTCCAAGGCCAGGCAGAGTGTCTTGCACTTGAAGATGATGGATAAATGCTTCTGGAAAAAAAGGGAATTCAGTTGATCCATGAGGTAGGTTTGCTCAAGATAGGCCTTTCACACTCATAGGAGAGTTTCCTGTACTAAAGGTTTTTAGCGGGTATACCTTTGTTTTCATTTTCATTGTTACCTTCCACAACAGGAAATATAGTTCCTTGAAAATAGTAAGTATCTGTAATATCATATTACACACAAGAATCTACATGTCTCCTCTCTTTTTCTCTAGAGGAGGGAGCATTCTCTGCTCTCCAGAAGAAGGAAAAGCAGCAAATCTGACAGGTGAGAGCCTGGAATTCACTGGGCTACACTGCACGAGTGGAGAGAGCTATCCATCCCTCCACCATGACATGGCCTCATCTTCTTTTCCTGCATTTCACATGGGGAACATCCTTGCCCTGTCCTAAGCTTCCTGCCTTTAAGCACTGAGCATTCATGTACGGATAGGTTCTGGGCATGATTTCCATAGGCAGGAAACTGTTAGTGTGAACAGTTTGGTGACTGAGGAAGTTGACATGAGGGTTCTGAAATGGAGACCTGCTATATTCCATTTAGAGGTGATTGATGGGCAAAATACAAGAATAAGAGAGTTACTTTGGCACTATTTCTAAGACGTTATTAAATTGATCTTTAACTGAGAATTCTCATCATCAGGGGTTTGGGGTCACCTTCTAGCAGTTAAATATTTTGAGACTTTAGTTAAATATCTTGCCGGTGTCTTCTCTACTTCACTTGTGCCTCAGAAGGGAGAAGGAGACAACCTCAGTCTTCCCTCATCACCCAGGTCCCTGGTCCTTTAAAATGAACCAGCGTGTTATTCTCTAAAATATTAATCTTGAATACATTGACTACCATGTGGAATAAAACATAGTATGTGGAGAGATCAAGGCACCACATGAACTTGGCACATGTGCATACTGACAGCCAACATTTTGGTTGCACATGACTTTGTAGGCAGATTATACTCTTTGATTATATGAAAAAGAATATATTTTGATTATAGTCAGGTTTCATTCTAAATAGGAAGACCTATATTTGATATTTTAGACATCCATGATTGAAAACTTCATTAGGTAGGGAAAAGAGAGATAGGATTGTGCTAGGCTATTAACCATAGTATGTATTCTATGTATACCTCTATGCTCAGTCCTCTAAATTTTATTCTTGAGATCTGAATTCTGGTTTTTGTAATTCCAAGGAAAATCTTTTCTCTAGCAACAGAATTCAGCATTTGCAAATCAATTAACTCTGGCTTTTAGAGTATTTCCCAGGAGTGGATATAATAATAACAATCAAAATAATGGTCATGGTTTTGTGAATGTTACCTGTCACTGTTCAAGGGTTTTGTTTGCATTAATCAATCATCATAATAATGCTCTGCAGTATACACTATTATAATCCTGTTGGTTTGCAACCTCGAGACTTTCCCAGGTGAAAACTGAAGCTAACCACCATACACAGAAGGCAAGGAGAGACCTATGAAAGAGGCAGACCACTCCAGATTTGTACATGGCATGTTTACTAAGCAAGGGAACTTACATAAGAGGCTTGTCTTGAGCGGCTGCAAGATGAGTAGATCTCTGCCCCTGTCCACCAGAATCTTAAAGCCTTTATAGAGACCTTACCTGGGCTCAGTCGCTATCAAGATGGTCTCAACAACACCTTACTCTCTCAAGGCTTTGTCCTTGGAACAGATCCTGTGGTAGGACCAGGGGGCAGAGCATACGATCCAAGGACAGGGGAATGGGTGAGTAGCTTGTGATTGCCAAGGTCCACCTCGCCAGTCAGCTGGTGGTCACATCCTCTCAACTACCTCCTCCAACAAATCCATGTTGCATTGATGAGGAAACTGAGACACAGGAGAGAAAGTGACTTGTACAAGTAAAAGGATGTAACCAAGATTTGAACTAAGTATTCTGGTTCCATGTAAATTGTTTTTAAGAATATGACTACATTGTTTCTGCCCAAAACTCTATTTGAAACTTAAGGATGGCCTCATTTTCATTTCCACAAGTTCATCTTCCCTTGGAGTCACATGCTCCAGAGCAAAACTACAGGGTAAGTACAGTGTTTAAAACATAGCAGAGTTAACAACTCCTTGGTTTAACACGTCTAAATATTTTCTGCAGTATTGGTTTTTGCCCCAAAAACCTGTTCATGATCAGACTGCATCCTGATTTTGTCTCCTGCTTTTGTGAAC
Source organism: Eubalaena glacialis (assembly GCF_028564815.1). NCBI lineage: Eukaryota > Metazoa > Chordata > Mammalia > Artiodactyla > Balaenidae > Eubalaena > Eubalaena glacialis. The sequence goes on from NC_083719.1 coordinate 17,282,648, forward strand.
ACGATAGACAAAGCAATGGCTACTTTCCAGGTCATGAGATTAAACATCAGAAAACATTGCACAGCAAAAAAAACAAATAAGCAAACAAAAAACTCAAACAGAGTTTAATTTAATTACTATCTTTCACAGGAATTAGTTAAACCCAGTGGTGATACTTATAGGTGTAAAGGGAGGAATCAATTAAGGGAAGACTGAAGATAAAATGAAGAAGGGATAACCAGTACATTCTGGAGACTACAGAAGAATTCAGAAGGAAGCAATAACAGCTGTGGATCATAACAACTGCATAATCAACATCAAGAATGATATTTACAAACAACCACCTCCATCAACAACAAAAATTGTCTTATGTCCCCTTGTCTTTCTTTTACAGAAGACTGCAAATATGTGTAATAATGCAAAAATGTTGTATTCCAGAATGGTGTATAAGCACAGAACTCTGTTGTTAAAGAAAGAAATTGAATTGAAATTTTAAGAGTAAATGACATTTCAAGTTATATTATTAAAATTTTATATTAACATCTATATTAAATATAGAGAAATTTTTAAAAATCATAATACTGATTAATGTGATTGATTAGTGTGAAATACTTTTATAGACTCTTATGACTAAATGAAATATTATAAGGGCTCTTTCAATAAATTTATTTCGATAAACATTTTAATACTGTTCTACTAACATACCAAATTATGGCTACTGTTTAAGCAATCTGAGTAAACATAATGTTGATATTCGGATCATAATTATTTTTCTCTGAGAAACTATTATACTGTATTAGGTTTTAATGTCTTGAATTATATTTTAGTTCCAATATTGCATTAACGTAAATTCAAATACAGTCTTTACAAGTCTCATATAATATAAAGTGCAGAATACAATGTACTTGAGGAATTAAAGCTTGAAGCAATAATTTAAAAAATCAATTGTTAATTAAGGTGGCAAACTGTGCAGACCAGGAGATTTACTATTTTATTATGCACTTTTAATTTTAAATCTGTAATTGTGTTTCCACGCCTGCTAATAAAGATATAAGAAAGCAGTGGTTTCAATCACATTTGCAGAGATGTTAAATCACTGCCCTTGAGAAGTCTGATTTTCTGGTTTCTAATACATGTCTGGATTGATCATCCTGAAGGGAAGGCAGCTTTCCCATTTTCTAATCATGCTTAGAAATCTATAGACATTTAAAAAACTTCTAAATTAGACACTATTGGTTTCTCTGCCATTTTTATTTTCAGTGACTAATGAACGTCAAGAATAGGGAGATCATTTCCAAGCAATTACTGAAAGTAAACTGATTTACTAGGCCATGACCTATAATACAGGAATACAAGGTACATTATATGATTTCTATTGTTATATGAAATTGGGAAGTTCTTTTCAGAAAATCAATAAAATTTTGCACACCTGCAGTGCTATTAGAATCTGAGTTCTCTGTTGCTATATAAATTATGTTTTAGATATCATAAAATTATTCCTCAGATAATGTTTATATCCAACAACTCTTTTACATACTTTTAAATAAACACATACAGGCTAAGGATTAGTAATTACATTATATTTCAGAATTTCGTTGTTCCTCCAATCACTAAAACTGTCTTTGTATTAAGCTCTTAGCAGAGATTATGAGTAACAGCCACATTTTACTATTTCTCTAGTCCTAGCTATGCACAGGCACTCTGATTGTTACAAGTTGTCCTTTCATTACAAGGAGCAATGCATCATCAGTGACTCTAAGCTTAATAGAATTCTTTTCCTTGATTACATCCCGTGTGAGGCATGGAGTTTGAGTTTTTTAGGAGAATGTGCATCTTTGTTCCGCCTTTTCATCCTATTTGTCCTCATAGACAGATAATGAACCAGGCCTATTATTTTAGCAAACTTAAAATCTTAATGGTAACTTGAGAAAGAGGAATGTGCCCTACTTTCCTAACTCTCATAAAATAATCCATAAATATCATAATAAATATTCTGAAATCATGGTTGGGGAATAAAGGTAACGTTGTCTTGCTGCAAGAAAAAGACAGGGATAATGTGAAATGGATAATGTCAAAATTACAGATAGCCTGGAAATGTTTTATGGATTCAAAAATATACAAAATTGAGTGTTGTTCATCAAAAATAATGGAAAATAGGATCAGTTTACCTAAAGATTATTTGAGTCAAGGATTATGTAAGTCAATCTGGCTACTGTGCATAAGGTAGCAGTGGTTACCAACATTTTCCATCTCCAATTCCAAGGCTCATCTTTTATTCAACATACATGTTTTATACAACATCTATAATCTGCTATGATTCTTAAATGTCAGGAATGGCATAAATGGCTGCCTCTACTTAAAAAATATAACAGTAATTTAAAAAAATCAAGTCATTTATATACACATTTACTATAATGTGTATGGAAACTGAGCACGTTACACTAAGAGAGGTAAGACAAAGGCAAGTACTGTATGATACCACTTATATGTGGAATCTAGCAAAGCCAAACTCATAAAAACAGAGAGTAAGATGGTGATCACCAGGGCATGGGGGTTGGAGGAATGGGATGGATATTTTTTGAGGACACAAATGTGCAGCAAGTAATAAATAAGCCCTCTCCAATGCACAGTACAGTGAACATAGACAACAATATTGTATTATAATCACCAAACTTGCTAAGAAACTAAAATTTAATTATTCCAACCACTAAACAGAAAGGATAATTATGTAACATGATAGGGTGCTAAGTATTGCTATAATTATAATATATATTATAATTATATAATAATATATAAATGCATCAAAGTAACATGTTACATACCTTAAATTTGTAAAATGTTATATGTCACAATTATTTCAATTAAAATATATAAATAAATAAAAACAAAGAAAGATGCTAATTATCTTGTATTTTTTGGCATCTCCATTTCATGTTTTGCTATTTTCCACTCTTTTAGATAATTTCCATTTGGCAAACATCTACATATTTTAAATGTCTCTACTTTCTCTAAAAAGCTTTTTCTCTATTACCCAGAAACGACTGGTCAAGTTTTCTCCCTTGTAAAGGATTTTCTCACAACCTTCATAAATGTAATTTAGAACCTCTGTCGAACCATGATTTTATAAGATAATGGTTCTTTAAACTTAGACTGATTACATATGTCAGAGGTGGGTGAGTAACACAATACAGAGACTGTTGAACTTACTATGCCTTCATAGCAAAACTGTTGGTTAAATGGTTGTGATAAGTAGGGCCCATAGAAAAACTAACTAAAACTATTAAACGATACAAGTCAGGATGATAAAATCAAAGGGGTAAATGTAAAATACATTATCAATATGTATGAAACTTGTATTGGAATGCTGGACAAAGAATTCACAACTGTTAGAAATTGGTCAACCCAAAGAAGACATTATTATTTTCAAAAGCTACCTATATTTTCCTTGGATAAAGGCAGATCAGCACTACCCTTTTCTATTCTCTTCACAACACAGTATATAGCAGTGATAGCGGCAACCATATGGCAGCAGGCAGCAAACAATAATGATTTTTACCACCAAACAAAAAGGAAAAGATAGTAATAGGAATGTAGAGTGATAAGAAGGATTGAAGGATCATTACCTTACATGATACCCAATCTGAATTGTACACTGTGAACAATTCACAGTTATCACAGATCACAGGCACTGCTGTTCTGCTGTATTTTTCTGGGAAAACTCATTTGTTCTATTCATTTTTGTGTGTATTGACATTTAAAACACATAAAATATTTTTAAAACTAAAACTAAAAAGATGCTACCAAAAAAAAAATATTTAATTGAAGTAAAAATTAGAAGACTCTTATCTTTGCCACTGCCCTTCCCAATTCTCCAGAGGTTGCTCCTATTAGATATACTTTTGCGAAAGTAAAGTTTCATCACCACAAAAATCTTTCTGTCTTCAACCTTTTCACTGAAAGTGTCCTTTACAGTTTTGCTCTAGTGGATGCCTGGATCTCCCCTGAGGACACTACTAACTTCCCCTGCAGGGCTCCAAAGTGGTAGAGGATTTTGGTTATGTTTTATTTTTGCTTCCTCTATATTTCTCTTAGCACTGAGCTTGTAAGTCAAATGGGGTTTGTATCAATATTTGCTCTTCCTTGTTCTTTCCAGTCTATTCTCAGTCTTACACAGAGATTTGAATCCCGTGTTATCAGGTATTATCTCTTAGGACCTCTCATCATTGCATCATCTACCGATACCCTGGGCTCTCACTGATTCTTGATGTCTCTGGTTCCCACTTCACCGTTACTTTGGCTGTCAGAATTTTTGATGATTTTAATCCTCAGAGTGAACAGAAAATCTAACCATACTGTGGCTTCTCAGCTTCCTGAACTATTGTGAAGTTCTTGTCTTGCATACTCCCCAGGCCACTCAGTTCCGTAGTCATGACCTAGTCCTTGGCATTACCTATAATAGCAACTCCTCCATAATCTCAATTTCACGCATCACACTCTGTCAGCTCGACTTCCTGACTTCTTGCTTGTACTCACTGCCTCAAGCAACCCCACTCCAATAAGCCATTATGCCACCGGGACGCATATTTATTGATCCCACATTATTTTCACTTTCCCTCATCAAACTTATATTTTTCTCTTCCAGAAAAACCAAGCTTAAATTCCACAGTCAGTTGTTTTAATGACTTCCCTGCATATACCCTCGACTACACTATTCTTCTTCAATTTTGTCATGCAACTTGGCTGTACCCTGACTCTAATTAAATAATTCTTTACTAATCCAGTCCTGAATCTGAGCACTGACATAACTGGAGAAAAACACATAACTATGCTGCCTGATCTCGTTTTACATTCTCCTTAAACCTTAAGGAAATTCAATTTTCTATTCTTTTCTCTCCTACTCTTTTAAATGACTATTCTATACTCTATCTTTCCTGCTCTCCTCAAACATTCATCATCTCCTCCCTCATACTCAAATGAAGTTGATGGACTTGCTTCCTAATTTGCTGGGGAATGAGGTCCAATCGCCTGTCCTCACACCTACGTTCCTGATAGCATTTATACCTGCATACTCGGACTTCACTCCTATTAGTGTGTCTAAGGCCAACACCTCCACTTATGTAACGTTGGCAAAGGCCTCTCTCCAGGGTCTTGATCTCTATATGAGGTCTCTTTGCAAAGAAAAGGGCTCCTCCTCCTCTGAGTGGACTTAGCCCTTTGTTGAGATACAAGCGCTGACAATAAGCCTGAGCTAGATGACAGTTCCCCTCGCCTCCTGAACTCGGTACCCTCACGTGCTACACGATTCTAAGTAGGGAACCGGTCGCGTGCTTACTCAGGAACATCTATCTGGTATTCCTGTACTCTCTGTCTCATGCCATCAATTTCCTCTCTCTACTAGATCACTCCTATCCTGCTGTTATTTATTCTACCCTAAAAATATAATCTCTCTTGACTCACCCCTCCTTTTGGCTCCCTTACCTTTCTATTTTCCCCATTGCAGCTAAAATTATTCTAAGAGTTTTTTATACTCTTTCTAATTCTGCTTTCCCCATTTCTGCTTTCCCCAATTCTGCTTTCTTAAAACCACTCTAAGTGGCCATTCTCCTTTTCCACTTCACTGAAAATATTTTTTAGTGAGGTCATCAACGATTTCTACTGATAAAGGTAAGGCCGGTTCTCAGAACTTATGTATATTGGACAAGTCTATAGTTCTCTCTTCCTGTAAACACAGCTTCACAAATAGTACCCTCTGTGTATTTGATCCAATCACTCCTCATTCCTTTTCATTGCTGTCATACCGCCATGGTCCAAGCCACCATCCTACTGAACTTGAATTATGGCAGTAGCTTCTTAGCTGGTCTCCCTGTTTCCATCCATGCCACATTTCAAGGGTATTCAACATAAATCACAGTAATTATTTTAATATACCCAACCATTAAGTTACTTTTCTGTTCTCAACTGTCAATTGTTTTCCATGTCACTCAGAGTAAAAAACAAAGTCTTTATTTATAATCATTGCAAAGAATTAATAGCTTCATTACCTCTCAGATTTAATTTTCTTTCTCTCAAACTTATCTATCTAACTCTATCTCCTATCATAGGTCTATAATACTGTTTTCTCTAACTTTATTTCTTTGTTTCCAAGATATTTCTAAAATTTCATCCCTCATCTCCTTCAAGCTGTCACTCAAACATCACATTCACAGTGAGGCCTCTTCTGACCAAACTGTAGGACTGCATCTCTCTGCAAGGACTCCCACCTGCCTTGTTTTATTTTTCTCCTCAGCACTTACTACTTTTCCCCACATTACATTACATTTATGAACTCTCTTACTTTCTAGAATGTAATTTCATTGAAAGCAGGGAGGTTTTTTCTGTTTTGTTCATTGCTGTACCTTCTCAAGCCCCTAGACTAGTTCTAGGCACATAGTAGATACTCAATAAAAATTCATTAAATTGAATTGGAGTCTGTGTCAGACATTATTCTGGCCCCTGCAACTATAATGTGAACAAGTCGTCTTTAATATCTTCATAATTTTCCTGATGCCCTCTAGTTTATATATTTTAAGATTTTTTTACCTTAAAAAAGAAAACTAGACATATGTTATATGATACCTCAGTAATAAAGACAAAAATCAGCATAACCATCTTTAATGATAAACTTTAAGGGGATGAGTTGTAGAAGTCAGATGATTAGTGTTCAGACATAATTTTTTTTTTAATTATTTATATTACATGTACAGTTCGTACTAATGAGATTCTGTCTTTGAGTTTTGTCATAAAGTTTCTTATTTGAAAGAAAAAGAGACTAATGTAAACTATGGACTTTGGATGATAATGATATGCCTGTTTAGGTTCATCGATTGTAACACATGTCTGACTCTGGGTAGGGCTTCTGCGGGTGGGATGCTGTGTATTTGTGGGAACAGGGAGTAATGAGAACTCTGTACTTTCCACTCAATTTTGCTGTGAGCTCAAAAGTGCTCTAAAAATAAATTTTATTCATTAAAAAAGGAGAGATATAAGTGAATATGACTGTGGATTCAATTTGGAAATGATTATGTTTGGCAGTTATACACCATATTTGACTAAGAATCACCAAAACTAATAGAAGGTGAGCGTTTGTCCTTGGCAATTAGAAAAGTTTAAACCTCACCTTTGACCAGTGTGTTATGCTTGACTTAATTGTGATGACTGAGTTACTTAACTGTTATTAGAGCTTATCAACATGCAATATTATTTGTACCATTTTATTACATGATGTGGGATTTTTTTGATACACACGTATATATACTTGCAGTATACCTAACCAACTTTTCACATACTGTTCTTCACTTTTTATTATCTGTACCATTTTTTAGAAATGAATTTTTATTTTAAGTAATCTATGTACTATTTTTAAATAGGTAATATCATGTGTTAAACATTTGTTATTTTATAAGACATGGTAATCAGCATATATAAACCCATTTAAGCCACACAATAATTCATACAAGAGTTATGAGTAGGCATCAATACTACAAGCTTATAGTAAAGAAAATAAGCATTAAAATGTTAATTCTCTCAAGCTTCTATATATAATGAGTTGTAAAGATGAGATTCAAACATAAGACTGTCCAATGTTAAAGGATCTTTATGTTCTTAATGTCTTATTATATTTAATACAACTGTATTGAAGTTACTGATTAGAAAACAAAGAAAATACTAAAAAGAAAAAAGTAACCCATGCCGAATAAGGCAAACTGTTGACATTTCAATGTATGTCTTTCAAAATTTGTTTGATTTTGTATAATTTATAATGATAATACTTAAGATATTATTTTATGACAGCACTTTTATAGTTAATATAGGTATTTTCTTACGTCATTCCATTAACTGAATGTGCCATAGCTTCACTAATTCCCTCTTTTTGACATTTTTTTTCCTATTTTACTATTATAAATAATGCTGTGACTGGTTTTTCTTGTACTTGAAGATAACTTTCTTCACTTCACATGAATTTCTTATCATGTTCTTAGAATAAATTTATACAATTAAAATTCACTTTATTAGTCAATGTCTCTCTGGCTTTCTAAATAAATTCCTAAAGTGTCACCTAAAATGCATCAGTTGCCAGTTTCAAAACAGTTCATGATTTCTTATTTTCTATAATTTGTCCCACAGCTAGGTATTATTACTTATTTTTGCTGGAATTGTGTTTGTACTTGATAATTTTGATAATAGCATCTCAATATCAGATAAACTTACTTGTTTCAGATCAATAGTAAGAGGAAACATCATGCATAAGATTATATGCCATTTATGTTCTTTCCTGCTTTTGTAATGTGCTATTCCTTTTTTTGTTTTATCTGCCTCAAACTTTGATGATTTGTAAATGCTGTTTAATACGAAGAATATTATCTTTTGGCTTACCACATAATTTGTGAATCTTTTCGTCCTCCAAGTTTGTGAAAGCATCATTGTGTTTTCATTGTCACCCATGCCAATTTGTGAAATGGAGAATTTAATTTTTATTTAGCCAGATCTTTTTGGTATCTTATTTTTGTGCTTAGAAAAATCTTCTTAATGCTAAAACAAGATTGAAATAACTATATTTCCTTCTAGTATTCTTATGACTTTTACATTTATTTCTTTGTTCCAACCGGAACGTGTTTACCTTTGAAATATTAGACCAAGAGCTAATATTTTGGATCTAAGTAGGTTTAAGTAACTCTTCCAGCTCCAATTGTTAATAAATTTTAGTTACTGTTGGCAATTTTATCTCCACTAGGAATTCCAATCACTTTTTCTAAGCTGATACCCTATTCTTGCTAACTTATTTCTTAGAGATTTAGTTTTCTTTGTCTTTCTGAGAGGGAAGTATACATGGAACCCTGCACCTGGCCTTTGCTGGTCAATCAGTTCTTATTCCTGGAACGTAGGAACTGGCTTTTGGAGACTTAGTCAATTCATTTAATATTGGTCATTGAAACCATAGGACTGGAGAAATCATTTTCTACATGAAGAGGTTGACCTACAGAGAGAGAAATAAAACAATAAAATAAATGACTAAAAGGAGTGGTGACAGATTTTATGCCTCAAGGAGAGAAAGTAAATCAGGGAAAGCAGCTGCTATGGCTCCTGGTGGATGTTCAGGACATTTGTAATTTATTGAGAGGACATGCAGTGTTTGCTGAGAGGTACCCTTTTGTCATTCCAATAAATTCTTCTTTTTCACTGAACACTACGGATTCTTTTGTTTGCAACAAAATTATCTCTGATGAAGACTCAGTCAGTTATACTAAAGTGTATTTTTTTTGGATTTTTATTCCCATTTATTGTGCTCTATTTGTTCTTACAGCAGGACCACATTAGCTTAAGTGGCATAACTTCTCAGTACATTTGAATAGCCAGCATGAGAAATCATCATCATATTTTCCTATGAATATTCATATACATATATCTTTATATAATATATAATATATATACATTTACAGGAGAACTTCTGTATCATTTTATCTTTTTTGTCAAATTAAAACAAAATCCATGAAGATTCTGATTATATTCTAATGTGTAAAATAATTCAGTAAGACTGAAGATTTTTGCAATATTTTATATTGCATACAAAAAAAAAGTTCCTGTATTAGATTTTCGATTTTCATTGTGTGAGAATCCATGCCTGTGTCATCAAAGATGCACCAAATATTTACCGAGTTCCTATGATGTGCCAGGCCTTCGCCAGGGTAGTGGATGGCTAGAAACAAGAGCAGGACTGACACACTCCTGGACCACAGAGAGTTGATGTCTAGGAGGAGCACAAGCATTAGACCAGCGGTCCCCAGCCTTTTTGGCACCAGGGACCAGTTTCATGGAAGACGATTTTTCCATGAATGGGGGGGTGGGGGGGATGGTTGAGGCAGTAATGGGAGCAATGGGGAGCGATGGGAGAGGCAGATGAAGCTTCACTTGCTCGCCCGCCGCTCACCTCCTGCTGTGCGGCCCGGTTCCTAACAGGCCGCGGCCCAGTACCAGTCTGCAGCCCAGGGGTTGGGGACCCCTGCATTAGACAATCACTGATTGAGATGACTCTGGAGGGGAAATAGAGACTAGATGATTCCAGCCTTCGTTGGTCAAGATAAGGGTTTCAGTGTTTATAACAGGAGTAAGGAAAGTCATTGATAACAGGCTTTAGGCAGAAAAGTGATATGATCCAATTGGTATAAGATATATTCATGAACACATATTTTGGTAGCTTTTTTTGTAGTATAATTTCAACTGCTTTACATAGGAAAGCTATTGATTTTGGAGGGTATGTGTGTTGTTTATTTGTCGTAATTGTAAGTTCTAAAAGGTTTACAATTTTCTAATTTGAATAGTCTAGGTAGATAATAATGTAAATTTATATAATAATAATATATATAAGCACAATGAGAATAAACCTCTTTATTTTTCCTAAGATTGCCTCTAGTTTTCCCCTGTTCTAGTGCATATCTTTCGCTTTTGCCTATTACATTATTCAAGGTTCAGACAGGGAAAAAAGAACATGTAATGGGTATTTCAGACAGAAATATATTTAATACAGAGTATTAGAGGCTTATATAACCATTAGGATGGTTGAAGTACTGAACATCACGTAGACCACTAAGAGAAAATTTAGATGTGTCTGGAGTCATGCAAGTCGTCATAATGATTCCAGCTGTCTGCAAAACACATGTCTCTCAGGAGAATACTTTAGAAGAATACCATGAGAAGTGTGAACTAGTAAGTAATCTCAGCTACTTTCTGCTAACAGAATTCTAAATTTCCTTTCGGGAGAAATTCTTGACCCACTTTTAGTCCATGTAATTTAAACAGACTTGAAATCTCAAATTCTGTTCCTATCAGTAAGGATGTTACTAGTGACTGGCCTTAAAAATTTGCACATTCTACTGATCACAGTGATTAGCTGAGAGTTCAGCATGTTACCAGGTCAGGTCAATTAGTTCCCACCCTATAAATTTTACTGAGCTGACCTATGTTCACTGGACTTATTTATTTAACAGAAGGTGATTTTTAGACTGATGTTGGCCATCATTGTCACCACATGGAAAAACTGCCTGAAAAAACCAACATAAAGGAAAACAGAATATAAAGTAGACCAGTCATATTTTTAAGACATTTTTGAACAATTGATTTCAGCAGTATTTGGAGCTTAGTTTAGAACTGTATTTCTGGATTATATGATCCAGTTTTGCTTAAACGAATTGACTTGGAGTTCTTCATTTCCAAAGAATGGATTCCAATTATTATAGCTACTAAATGTACTTTTTATATTCTTGTAAGAAGCACTTGACTTTCTATTATTGTAATAAGGATTTCTGCAACCATATTACACATTTAGAATATTCTGTGCTGCCATTTTAAAGTTTCTTATGGTGTTAGAATAATAATATTACATAAATTGTAAAGTTCTCTTTTTCTCACATTAAAAGCTTCTATTGATTGAGATTTTTTAAATTAAATAACTTTAATGTAAAACTATCTATTACCAGGCATCTGTCGGCAGAGAAATGCTTTAGCAATTTAAATTTATATTTCAAGATTACCATTTTGTTTAAGTTTTCTATTTCTTAATCACTCTGCTTTTGAAATTCATATCATTCTATCCACAGAGATTTTCAAATATATTAGCTTACGAACTGATTGTTTAACTTTCCCTGTGTTTGCTTCTGCTGTATATTTCATTTTATTGTACTTACAGTAGTTTAGGGATGTTATAGTAGTTTTTCCGCTAGTGTCCAGTGGATTGCTTTATAGAGGGAGGGAGGATGCAGTTAGAAACCTTAGGGAACAGAATTCCCCCACCGGGAAAAAACAATAAGATAAATCTTTGGAAGTATCAAATGATGGACAGATTTCAAATGGGAGACTGTTGCTAAAGTGTGATTCTGACACATGGCAAACAATCCACTGGAAACTAAAAGGGATAGGTGGAAGGAAATGAGTGTTTCTACCCCCTTGTTAGCAGTATCTGGTCTATTTCATTCTCTCCCTTATTTCAAGCCTCAGGCACTTTGTGACCCCAGCTGTTAATTTCTATCTCTCTCATTTTCTCTTTCCTGACTCTCTTCTCTCTGTCACTACTACTATACCAGTGTTTTAAGGTTGACTGGTGGCTTGAGTTACTAAAACTTTTTATTCTGTGGGCTTTCCATTCAAGATGACATGTGTGTAATGACTGCTGGCCACTCAAAGAATTAACTCATTTCTAACAAAAAGGACAGAAGGCCAGTTATCTTTCCTGAATATGACACTGGGCACAATTTAAACCCCAATAAGGATGGGAACATAGAAGTGACATTGCATGGAGCCAAAAATAAAGGTCAGTAGATTGCTTAAACCATCACGTAGGCATAGGGCCAAGATCAAAGAGAATGGGTGCCAAAGAGTGTTGACACAGTAAATACTCATTAAACATTAAGGATGTATATTCAAATACATTTAAATTAATAACAAGTATTTTTATTATTTTGTTGTTTAATTAAAATATGCTGTTCCTTGGTTTTATCAATTTGAGGACTTAGAGAGTCCACCTTCCTCTACAAAAGGACATTTCAATTATAAACCTTACTAATTGAAAGAAGTGACTCTTTTTTTTTTTTTTTTTTGTCCACACCATGTGGCTTGCGGGAACTAGTTCCCTAACCAGGGATTGAACACAGGCCACGGCAGTGAAAGTGTGAGTCCTAACCACTGGACCGCTTTCACTTTTTGTTAATAAAATATCTACTTCTAGAATATATTCTATTCTTAAAATTCACAGTTTCAATATGAAATTAACAAAATCAAATAACTGAAAGCATCCTATCTAATTGATAAGAGGTAAATATTTATATTTTTTGTGCTATAAAACACAATTTCTAATTTCAGAAATCCCAACATACAGAAAGTAATTATGGATTTTCAGATAGATCCAGTCTTTGTTATATCTCTGATCCAATTACTCCACATAACTTATTAGGAAATGCCAAGAACTGTCTGACATCTTGATGACAAAATTACTGTAATGGAATAGCAATACTTTATATTTTAAAAGGAAATTTTAAAAAATGTAAACATGAAGGAACTCATTGTTTATTATCAGAAAATCTTTAAAAATATAGAACATTTTAAAAGATGGGTACCATATGATATTATTTCCATTATGATAACCAAGGTTGTATTTTCTTTGAATTCTCCTAACTCACATATAAGCACACTGTTAGTACATGCACAGCAGTAGTAGTTTCAAAATCTGGTTCTGTGAGTTTTGAGAGAATGATTATATCAGTTTAAAAATGTTTCTTGATAATGAACTTACTTGTTTCTTCCTTTAAATATTCTCCAAATTATTGCATCAACTGTATCACACCAAGAATCAATGCACATGACTTTGGGTATACATGGCTAATATTTTTGAAAGACAAAATTTATCATACTGGTCAAATTTCTTCTACGTTGGTCAAAGTGAGATTTATAACTTTAAAAAGTTAATCATCTTCATGAATTTGATCTTTCATGTTTTGTTAGTTCCTAATGCTTGTATTTTCATATTTTATTGCAATCTTATTTACTAAATTTTCTTTTCGAACTCACATATACAAATACTAACACCACACCCATATTACCTGAAATTGCTTACTATTTCCATGAATAGTGACAATTTGTAGAGTGGGTATTCAAACATCATAGATTAGAATTTCTATTTTAAGTGTTGCTTAGTATATTAAATTTCAAGAAACAAGCATCTATCTATAATATCTTTATTAAAATGCATTTTAAATTTACCTTAGTGGTAAATACAAAGCTGATAAATGATTTCTTATTACTTCTCATAATGTAATGCAAAGTAATGTGACTTGAATATGATTTACAGTGTTTATAAAAATACATTATATGGAAGTCCAGAATCTTTTAAATGATGGTGAAAAATAAATGTGTAAATGGTGTGCATGTGTGTATATAGTGTGTGCATTTAAATGTACGTATTCTTATGTATATATGTTTTTATAAACAAAATAAAGTTCACCCAACTGATTACTTTCTATTTCAAATCAATTCAACCTCTCAAGTTTTTTTTTTTTTTAATTCGTATGCCCCCTCTTTCAATTCTTCTATCTATGTCTATCTATAGAAGTAATGTGATATGATACTGAATCTATCCTGCTTTTCAGGCTTACTGATGGAAAAATTTACTTTGCTTTCCGTTTAAATACATCTCTTTATATTTTCAGAGATTAATTTGAGGATAAGTTGTGGAAACAAAAATGGGATATGTTGTAGGGAAGAGATGCTATTGTTAATATAAGAAATGAAGTAGTAATTTCACGGCACACAGAGAAAGTATATGAATAAAATACTGCTCTATAACGTTTTCTAGTAAGTAGTAAAATACTACTATATTTTAAGTTTTACCGGCAACACACATGAAAGAGTTTTAAGCAAAAGAAGTGATGCAATAGGCTCCACTGGGCCATTCAGAATCCTCTTGCCACTGAACCTACAGACCAAGGGGTTTGCTGTTTTGGCTGAGTGTTCCTGATTATCAAGAGGAAAGTACATTGCCGTACCATAGTGAGTACAGAGAAGAACGTTCCTGGAACCTATGGGATTGACTCAGGTCTTATTGTAAGTATGAATGGAAAACTGGATAAACCGAAAACAGACAAGACTAATAAGGACCCTGATCTTCAAGACTGAAGTTCTGGGTCATTTCATCAAGTCAAATATCCTGGAAAAGTTTAATGATATCTAAGAGCAAAAGGAATATGGTATGGAAAGGTGCATAAATAAGTTATAAAGACTAACTCTGGTCTTGTAAACAATGGCTGAAACAAAGACTATACAACAATATATGCTTCACTTATATATATATTAAATATAAATAATATTATATATTACATCTACACATTTACATTTATATTACATAAATTATACTCCATCTTGTTTGCCTTTTGTGAGAGTGAACATCTTTATGATTTAATGTTCAGGTTTATGATTATTAAAGTGGTATGGTGATCAAATTAGAATGAGAATGAATGTTATCTAGAGTTCAAAAAGCAATTGATGGATTTGATATCTTTTTTTTTTGACAAGGGATTAGTATGTTCTTATTAACATGCACGAAACTTCATTGCATTAGATGGGAGCGTGTTGTTTTTCCTGCTTCATGTTTTCACATTTAAATATATATCAAAGGGGTGTGTATTGATTCTAATAGTAAAGAGGCGGATTGTACTAGATGTTGTCTACTAGATTTTGGCAACCTTTTCAATCCCTTCTAGTTAACTTTAGTATCTCAGAGACTAGAAAGCTAAGAACTGTACTGCTAGATTCTGTTACTTGGATTCGAGACAAAATGTGGTTTTTCTTCATGAGCTTCATTGACAGGAAACCTGCAGGGATGCCAAGGAGGCAGAGGATGCTCTTCTTGGAGTGGCTGCAGCCAAGGGCCAGGCTGCAACAGACAGGACTCTTCGCGGGGCTCGAACCCACATTCTGACTGTGCAGGAGTTCTGAGCGGCAGGCAGCTGCGGCAGAGGCACCACTGGCTGCAACCACTGCTGTTTTCCAAACCTCTGGATCCTCACTGTGGTAGCAGGGCCCGGAAACCAAGTATTGCATTCCCATAGCAGGCCTGAGTTTTCTCCTCTAACCCTCCAGGGATGTGGATGCACCGAATTTCCTGTTTGTTCATCCATTCTTAAAATAAATGAAAAACTCAAGAGTTTTCTGTTTCTTACACTGTGATTCCTGATGCACATAAATATTTTTCAACCATATTAATAGGTTTCAGAATTTATTTACAATTTCTTGGGGAGAAATATTGACATCATAGGACTAGATCAGTAACATTTGTTTTATGGGTGATAAGAAATGTAATTATTTTAGAAAACAAAGTATATAACTCTCTATATATAGATAGATAGATATAGAAATAGAGATATAGATATAGATATATACTTAGTTATACTCTCTCCATGTTCATAAAATATTAGATTTTAGCATTTGGAAGTTCACTATATCTAAGATCACTATGTAGCCACAGGATATCAAAAGGCTTATTTTATTTCAAAGTGTGGAAATATACATCCTAAGGAAACTTCACAATGCTTGCATTATTTGTCTCAATTATATATTAGACAGTTACGAGCATGGAATTATGAATTGTATCCATATATGTACTATTTTATTAAATATTGTGCAATATTTTAAATCACATGACAATATTTCAGATTTTGATAGCGTAAAGATAAATAAAACTTGTTTAATTTTCATAGATTTCTTCAACCTCAATTCAAGATTCTAATGTCAAGCCTGCACATGAGATGCTGTAGCCATCTACTCAAGCTGTTCAGTGAGTCTGAAGTTGCATTTAGCGATGGCATATCTCTCATGGGCTGATTGGCTGTCCTGCCTGTCATTTCCATGGATGCCATTTCTCTTTTATACTTTGCACTTCTAAAAATGTCATATATTTTGTTTCAGAAAAAAGATATTTTTATCCTTGTCAAATTTCAACATGTTAGTGTAATTTCAAAAGACATATCCCAGAGCTATAAAATATATTAATGGGATTCTAAACGTTTGATAGACATTGAAAATACTTTTATCTGTATTTAAATACCTATGTACTGCTTAAAATATTGAAGTTTGTAATAGTGTTTTAACTAGGTCTATACATACACATGTACAATAGTACAATTCTGTTAAAAATGCTTTCACTCGAGATGAACCACTTGAAGCATTTTCATGTATCCTTTTAAGACATTTATTCTGACAAGGTGAGCCAGTCTTTCACTATGTTAAGCATGGCGTGACATGCAGGGAATTTGGATCCCTTGAATCTTACTTCATCATGGGAGCTTTCAAAATTTAGAGAAAAGGATGGTATCACAAACATTATGAGATACCTTTCTGATGGCTTGCCATCTATCAAAACTATTTCTTCCCTAAAATACTCAAAACAAACAACATGTACGCTGGATTTAGAATTTAAATGTTTGCTGTTGACGGGATATAGGCAGTCGATATGCTGTGTATGCATGCGTGTATGTTTGAATGTACTTTGTTAAATTAAAATTATTACGTGAAAGGGAAATAATAAAATTAGCTGTTCATAGTTTCTAAATAAAAATCACATTTATGTAAATCTAAGACATCACTGAGAGAGGAAGACGTTGTCTGAAAACATGACTTCTCATAGAAATATTTATTAAGTGGCATCTATAATGCCAAAGTAATGTAACAAACTAAAAGTAGTTTTAACTTTCATAAGTTAATTTCAGTGGCAAACTGTTTTCCATACATTTATATCTCAACATTACCTCTTGAAAGGAAAATCTGAGTTACTAAATACTGACTCCATATCTCCCAAGTTTAGCTAATAGTATTCTACACCTACTCTGGAAAATAAACAAACGACTCTAAAAGATAACGTTATATTTATTTTTAAAGATGATGAGATAGCAGATTTTAGTAAATTGGCCATGATCATATGGCTAGTACTGGGTATTGAATGTTTTAACAGTAAAGTAGCAAAACTTCCAAGCATAAATAAAGAAATTATTTCTACTTAAATGTTTTAGATAGGTAATTGCATCATTAAGAATTCTTTCTTTGTAAAAATACTCTTTTGTAAGAGCTCAAAGTTTTGGATTGCTGATATTCTATGACCTGTTTGTTGGCTTATGTAATTCACAAATAGCTTGTAATGCATCCATAATACTAATTATATCCTAGTTCAGGATAAAAAATACTTTCCCACATCCTTCTATGATTCTTATATTTTTACTTGTAGTTATGCCTTAGATTCCGAAAAAAAGAATCACAGTTTTTCTGAAAGTTAATTGAAGTTCTAAAGCTCTGGGTGGAAATGTCATGGTAATTTGTTTTTGAAATAATATGGAACTCTACAGCTAAAAGCAAAGCATTCAAGACAAAACAAACCATGGTTACTGTGGAAATAAAAAATTTTAACTTTTATTTAGGCTTTCTTTAATGCTTTAATGGGTCTTCTTTGTATTCTAACATTCATGTTATCTTCTCCACAAATAGATTCAACGTCTCTAAAATGTCTAAGGAGAATACCAGAATGTTGTTTCCATATGCAAACTGCAAAAGTCTTTTTCTGTATGCTCAAACTTATCTGAGAGAACTTTAAATAAGTAGTGACGCAATAATTACTTCCTGCTAAAGACTGATAGATCGATATTTTTGATAGATAATAATTTGGACTCATAATATGCAAACATCCTCCCAAGCTATTTTTTATGATCAAAAGACGACAAATTAATGGCAATCATTATGGTATATCACTTCTAGAAATCATAGCATGTTCATGGACCTCAATGGTAATGAATTTTAACTATTTCCTTTTTCTTATAGGTCACAGCCAAAGAGATTACATATGTGAATTTCCAGAATGAGAGACCCAGAAAATGCCATGATTTAGTTCTCCAACTCCAGGTACAGATTTATTTCAGTTTCACTATTCAGCTTTAGTGTAAAGAGTTGAGAACACTTTAGGTAAATAATCAAGTAATGAAGAAAAAGAGAAAATGGAGATATGATACACAAAATACCTTAAAGTCCAAGTAGATGGAGTAAAGGCTATCATGAACAAGCTGTATAGAAGTCCAAATATTAGTTCAAGGGGAAGGTAAGTAAGAGCATAGATGCAGACTGCAAGTTACTTAGTGATTAACAGTCTGGAGTTTGAGGTCAAATTCTAAACCTGCAATTCAGTAGCTGCCTGATTCTGGGCAAATTGCTTTACTGTCTATGCTGTGCTTTTCCATATTCATAAAATCATTTAACATTTCTAACTTCACAGAATTCCTGTAAGTGAGGAATGAGAGCATGAAAAAGGCACAGCTCAACACCTTGTACATATTGAGCACTCAGTACATTTCAGCTCTTCTCTAATGCAGCTCTTCTCAAAATAAGAATACTTTGGGGACCACAAAATGTTAAGTTATGAGGTACCCTTAACATTTTGAGGTATTTTAATGGAAAGCAAGTAGATCCTTTCACAAAATTATCAAAGGACTTCAAAGTAATATTTATTTTATTTACATGACATAACTCTTTGTAAATTTAAGTATATACGCAGTTTTAACGTAGACCGAAGGTATACACAGTATTTTAATTTTTTCAATACTTCCTGCTGGCTTGGGTTCTACAGAGAATTAACATTATAAAACCTGTCTAATTTTTTCTTATAATACTTAGGTATACTCTGTGCTTTATTTTTAGTCTAAAAAGGTTTTGGTAAACTGAGTATTATTTAAAATTTTCACCATTTTTCATGTATTGATTTCCTGAGCACCAGGAAACTGAAATACACACGTGATAAGTTTAGTACTTCTAACTTTCACACAGGAAAATTTTAGGTGAGGGGATTCATCTTTGTAACAACTAAAGATGGGTTTTTACTTAAATTTTGGACTCCAGTTATCATAATGTCCAATCTCCCTATTCTTCCTAACTTAATTTCTGCCTAGTTAATCATGTATTTATTTTATTTTATATAATACAATAGTGTCTTATTTTCATATTATTCCAGGTTGGATTTCTTCCTGCTTCGTAGAAAAACCTGAGCATGTTTAGCAAATATTTTTGATAAACAGATCATTTGTATATTCTGAGAGACATACAGCGCCCCCCTTTGGGGATTTAGTCTCATCAGTCATAGTAAACAGTAGCCTTAATATTTGCCTAAATAAAACTGTAATAAAATGTAGTGATATATATTACACAATAATATACTCTCCAAAAGTGCATTATAAGTGATTATCTGATTATAGGTTGCTTTGGTTTTCAGTGTCACCTTGACCTTTCTTAGGAAAGATAATTAAAAATTGACTGAATACAGACAAGTTTAGCATTCAAAATTAGCAGCAATTTTAACTGTCTAACTTGTAAATTAACACATTTTACCACATATTTTGTATTTCTTGAATTTCTCCTGGAAAAATTGTGGAAAGGTTACGAGAAAAACAGAAATCAAGTGTGTACATGAAAAAATATAGTTTTTTGCTTCATGACATCGTAAATGTTATACATGTAAAATATCATTTGTAAAGTTTCATTTTTAGGTTTATGTGGGAATAACTTTGTCTTTAAATTTGACAAGAAAGGTTGCTCTTGGCGAAGTTCTATGTAAATAAGTAAATGGTATAACCACAGAAAAAATTTATAAGTTGTATTTATGTAAGATGCTTCAAGTGCTTGTAGTTGTACAAATAATCACACATGAATAATATTAGAATATATAAAATAATGTTAAATTAAATTATAAAATACATTAAATATCTTAATCTCTCATTTTTCTTAGAAATATCGTTAAATAGTTTTGCAGTAATATTTTGATAGCTCAGACATGCCTCAATGAGTCTTTCTGTGCTCACTGCTGAGTACAATTTATTTAGAACACTGAAGTTTGAAAAGGATAGATGTATACTGACAGCCTCTAAGAAGATAAATCAGCATATGATCAAAGGAAGTTGAAACACACTTAAGTAGGTAATAAAGAATTAAAAACAACTATTTGTGTCATGTACTTGGAGAAGTTCTTCAGTGTCAAGAAACTGTGCAAAACATAGGTTTGTTTTGTTTTTCATTCTCCCTGTTTTCTATTTGTGGAAATAAACAAAGACTACCCCCATGAGAAGAAGCAAAGGCTCCTTATTCAGAGCTTGCAATAGAAAAAGAGTCAGCAACCATCCCCTGCTTTTGGCTGGCAGGAGGGTTTGAGAGCTTTACAGTGAGGATAGGAAAAGGCTTTGATATACTCTGAATGGAAGGGGTTGGGAGGGAGAAGCTGGAGGCAGGGTAAATAGAAGTGAGGTATCTTAACATGATTGGTCTGGAAGCAGATTTGACCCTCTCTGGTTGGTCCTGAGTTATAAGCAAGGGTAAAAATTGGGAATCTGGCAGTCACTGATCAGGTTCTGACTCTTCTGGGTGAATTGCTGCAAAGATTGTGGGTTGGCTTGTTGGCTGGTGCTGCAGACATTGTAGGTCAGAGTTCTATTGTCATATCTGGTCCAGCCATTATCTGTTTGCATTTTCAGTCTCTCATATTACACCTGACTGGAGACTAGTTATAGATACTATTATTTTTCCAAAATACAATAGCTTCCTCAGAGCTAGATAAATAATTCTAAATCATTTCCAAGTTGAAGTGAATGAAATAGATCATAAAATGAAAACAAACAAAACACTATCATGACACAAAATGTGAAATACTGCAAACTGAAGACAGATATGAGAAGTATGATGGAAGAGGGTGAAAGTGGAAGAGGAATAAGAGCAGTAGCAGAAGTGGCAATTATCACAGAGAGTACTCAGTGTTACTCAAATTTAAAATTAAAAAGGGTAGTCGTAAGAGGTAAGATGAAAGAATTGGGAAGGAGACCTTATATAATTTTACAAGAATTCAGTTTCAAGATGGCAGTATACATTTTTTCCCCTTATTCTTTTTTCTCAAAATTGTCTGAGAAAATATAATCACATTGAAAACTAGAGATCAATTTCAATGAAAAAGGAAACTGGTTGTAATACCAAACTACACCATTGAAGCATGCCAGTCAAATATTATCTAGTCTTTGTCAAACCTGGGGAGGGATCCTAAGCTCTTACATCTCCCTTCATTTAAACTACAATTTAAATTCTAGACAGCCTTTCCATGACCTCTTTGGTTAGAGCAATGAAGTCCAGGAGGCTGGGTGGGTCTGGAGAAGGAGAATGTTCCTATAGAAAACCAAATCATCACCAAGGAATGATAAACGCAAGAAGCAGAAGGGGAAGCAGGATGACTGGCTATGTTAATGAATCCATAGCCCTGAGTCCTGCCCAAAGGAGCCCACAGGGATGCAGTGAGGGGCAGGGAAGGAGGATGCATTTCCACATGTCATTTAGTTTCTGTTAGGTTCCACCCAACTGCTGAGTGCAGATAAATAAGAGAAAATGTGAAAACAAGGCAAAGGTGTAAACATTACAGGTCAAAAGCCTCAAAAGCCTCAGGAATATACAACTGTAATCTTCTTCACTTCTCTATAACTTAACATAACTTGACCATCAGATTCACCATGTTTTCTCCATCGTGTGCCTATCTGGCCATTCAAAAACTCTAGTAACTCAGTCTGTTCCAGTTTGGAAATCTCTTTTGGGTAAATCTTCAGATCAGGGTTCTCTCCCACTCTCCTCCTCTTCTCTCTTATACTCAGGAGATTATTTGATATTCAGTTATATTGGGTAAATTTTAAACTCCTTTTGGCTGTTTCAAACATTTTCTGAGGCAACGAATGTTGATGGTCCAGAGGAATAAGAGGAAGGAGTGAAAACAATAAAGAATGCTTAAGGGAATACCTGGGTCAGGATCATCCTAACGTCTGCCACAAAAATGAAATGATAATATTGATGAAGTCACACTATTCAATCCAGCTGAGGATGACTAATTGTTCACTTTCCCATTTCTCTCTGATTGTACAATGTTTAACTGGGAGGAGCTTCTGCTCATAACACCTACCCACAGAAACAGGAAGAAGTAATAACGCAGAAAAAATTATCCAGGAAACAAAGAAAATATTTACACTAATAGTGCACCAGAGTGGTCACAAATCATGATTGATATAATTTCCATTTAATAAAGGAGATTGCAGAAAAAATATACTGAAGTGTCTAAAAGAAAGATTATGAGACAGATGCAATTTAAAAATTGAGCTTGTAGAACTTAGAAAATAAAATAAAATTATGGGAAAATACAATAAAAATAAGGCATATTAGAAACAATAGTCCAGTATAATTAGCAATGCACCCGAAAATTTAGTGAGCATGGAGTAGAAATTGAATAAGTTGCAAAATATAAATATATAAATTGGAAAGGACAAAGAAGTAAACTCAATATTAGAGAAAATGAGAAATATGTCAAAAGAAGGTCCAAATGTGCATAAATAATAATCATGAGATGAGAGAAAAAAATGAGACAGAAAAACATGAAGTGAAAAAAATGAAAGATAATTATTCTAAAATAGATATGAATCTGAAGACTGTAAGAGCACACCTTATACAAAGACAAATTAATGTAGAAAGATTAACACCGAGAATTTTCCTTATGATATTAGTTATCTTAAAGAAGGAATGCATAGCTTCTGGGAAAGAAAAGCAAATTAGTAAAAAAAAAAAAAAAAAAAAAAAAATAGGAGAAATGGAGTCCAGTGAAAAATGAGATATTATACATGTAACAAATAAATAAGATCGGACATCAAAAAAAGAAAAGGAGAAACAGTTTGTCTTCAGGTTTTTACAATGAAAAACAAAGAGAGCTAAGCTAAGAGACAGTGCTGCACTATTCACGTTCTTTTCTTTTTATTTATTTATTTTTTATTGAGGTATAATTGACATAACCACAACTGGTTTTGTTTGTTTTTTGGCCGCACTGTGCGGCTTGTGGGATTTCAGTTCCCCGACCAGGGACTGAACCTGGGCCATGGCAGTGAAAGCGCCGAATCCTAACCACTAGACCACCAGGGAACTCCCCACAATGTTTTCTTACAAAGGGCATGACTCCAGAATTTTATACCTGACCATACTGTCTTTCTAAAACATGAAAAAATAAGTAGATAAAATATGGTAATTTTTTTAGGAGAAAAACTAGTGGACTAAATGCTGCTAACCAAAAAATAAAGAACTCTAGAATCCAGAATATTTAATTATTTAAAATAAATGATTGATGATAATTGTTATAAATAGTAAATGCTCTCAAATATACAAATAAGGAAAAATTGTGGGAATTATTATTTCAGAGCAAAAGTTGATAGTAACAGGGGATGAATTATAAGCACCTCCTCACCCTTTGTACTTGTGTGGTATGGGGAAAATTAAGTGTGCTCTTCCATTCACTAACTTAATAAAGGTTAATTAGCACCTGCTAGTCAGAAGACCCTGTTTTACAGGGAATACAATTGAGATCATTGACTTCAGGTAGCTTTCATTCTTGTGTTTGGGGGCTGGGAGAGCAGATAAAGACAATGAACGTAACAAATAAGTAAATTTTATGGCATGTTAGAAATGACAGGTTCCCCAGAGTGAAATAGAGGAGAAAAGGCACAAAGGGACTAATTGCGGGTGGTGATGGATGGGTGGGGATGAGAGACTGTTCTGGGTAGCCTCACAGAGAAGGTACTGACTGAGCGAAGACTTTAAGAAGGAAAAGAGTAAGCCATTCAGAAATTCGAAGGAAAAGCAAACGTCAAAAGGAACAGCCAAAACAAAAACAGGTGCTCACTGAATTCATGGCATAAAGCTCATGAGGCTGAGGTGGAGAGAGCCAAGAGGGAATAAGTAAGAGAGGGCTCAGGATATTTTGACCCTTATAAGCAAGCCAACGTGAGAGCTTTCACTTTCTCTCATTTTTCTTGATGGGGAATCAACGAGTACTGAGCAAATTTAGAATAAGAGTACAAAAGGAGAAAAACCCATATTGTTTTTTATTAACCACCACCCCATGAAGGTGGATGTTTTAAGAAATAATGCTTTAAAAATGAAAGAAAAAACCCTCATGAGGAAATACTCTATATTATCTGAGAGATCATTCTTTTAAATGTGGGAAAATCTTATTTCCAAATTTTGTGGATTAAAGAACACTAGCTTTATACTCATATGACTTGAAGGAATTGTCAAGAGAATAAATTATATTTTGTACTAGCTATCACGACTCTCTCCCTCTCACATACATGCATGTTGAAATGTGTTTTTCTGCATCTAAGCTCTTCCTTATATAGGAAAAATAATTAAATTATAGTGATAATTTCCTATCTGTCTGAAATCCATCTCACATCTATTGTCATTCATCCCATTCTAATTTTCCCTACTCCTGGGAAAATTTCGAGATTACCTGATCATAATTTCTGATATATGCATAGAAATGTTTATTTATTTTAAAACTTTTCATGTTTTATCTTTGATAAATAGATGACTCTGGAAAGATTAGGATGATATTAGCTTTAAATTAACTCTATGATATTTCACTAATTTTATCACCATGCTAATGTAATGTTATCACAATATTTTAGATAGTTAATAGAAGACTTCGGTTTAACTTCTCGTAATTTATATTTTTAAACAATTCCAGTTCTATGGTGTTAACATTATTTC
The DNA here is from genome assembly GCF_028564815.1 of Eubalaena glacialis. Taxonomy (NCBI): domain Eukaryota; kingdom Metazoa; phylum Chordata; class Mammalia; order Artiodactyla; family Balaenidae; genus Eubalaena; species Eubalaena glacialis. The sequence continues at coordinate 17,307,785 of NC_083719.1, forward strand.
CAGAGATTATTACAAAAACATCAAATTAGGTTTAACTGACTAAATTTAAAATAATGGATAACTTTTTGAAATGTTTAATACTGTGAATATTATAAATGCTATACTGAAATTGAATATTTAGATCTTTAGTCAGTTAAGACTTTGGACCAATATTAAATCAAGTTAATTAATAAATAATTTGGATACCTGGACACTTTCGAAGTAAAATAATAAAAACAATGGTCATTGAACATAGTTTTAAATTAAATTCTCTGTTTCTCATTGTTATGTATAAAATGTCTAGAGCTTAGTGGGACTTATACATGTTTTTAAACGTCTGGTTCTGCGGGCTTTTGTACTGAGCATGAGTTTCTGGGTTTAATTGCATATTCTAGGTTCCTGGTTTAGAAGTGCATTTCAAACTCCTCATAATCCCCTTATTCTGCTTGCTTCAAGAAATAGCAGCTTCCCAAAGGTAAGTTTATGAACAAACTAAACAATGTATTTATAAAAACTAACCGTTTGCTCATCAGGATTTGCTTTAGGGACCTCATCTCATAGTTCCCGCTAATACAGTTATTACATTGTAACATCTACCCAATCCCAACCTGCCCCCTGACTTAAAGGGTTCACCTTCAAATTCTGCAGACCCTAAAACTATAAACTATACTGCCGGGACTTCCCTGGTGGCGCGGTGGTTAAGAATCTGCCTGTCAATGCAGGGGACACGGGCTCGAGGCCTGGGCAGGGAAGATCCCACATGCCGCGGAGCAACTAAGCCCGTGAGCCACAACAACTGAAGTCCATGTGCCTAGAGCCGGTGCTCCGCAACAAGAGAAGCCACCGCAATGAGAAGCCCACACACCGAAAAGAAGAGTAGCCCCCGCTCACCGCAGCCAGAGAAAGCCCCTGAGCAGCAACGAAGACCCAACGCAGCCAAAAATTAATTAATTAAAAAAAAAAAACTTGACTGCCTTAATGTCTCATTTGAAGCAGTACTCAGACTCTGTCACAGTGTCTGACATTCTTCCTTACAGAGTAAATCTAAGAAATTAGCTTTGCCTGATCAACAGGTTTTATAGTGGGCTTCTACATGTCAATAGCCACCAAATGCAAAGACAGTTTGGTAAATGAATGCATGAGGTATCTTACGCAGGTAGCAAATGAATAATTTAAATTTTCTGTACATTAACAAATTGCCATCTCAGAATATATAAATTTATACTTAATACGAGCCATGCCTAATTCTAATAATATATGAGCATGCCTATTCCCCTTGTGCTCACCAAAAATATCATAAATTATTTCAACTGTCACTCCTGTGAGGATATGTAGATTTTCAAGTTGTCACACACACTTACAGATATAAATTGATATGTATGTTTTGAGACTTATACCTGCCTTATGCCCATGTGTCATCGTATACTTTTTATAAAAAATTTTAAAAATAATTCCTGTGACTTTGTTAGGCAGAAAATAAACATCTTAATATCAAAGGCTAGAAAATGCCTAAAAATATTTTATACAGTGTTATATTCACTCTTAAACAATTAAATTTCAGACGATATTTTTAAAATACATTTAAATAACTGTTTTTTAAAATACAGCTCATGTATCATTATTCTTATTGAACTGCTTTGGAATCTTAGAAATGGGGTAGCCTCCATTAAGTAGATTATGATATGAGTTTTCAGAAAATAGAAATAGATTTTTGATGCTCACGTGCAAATGGTTGGCTAACAACGGCCCAGCTCTTCTACTTGCTCCTTCTCCTAACAAATGCTGTGTTTCAAGGAAACAAATTCTAAATGTCAATATACCAACACTCCTGGGCTCGAACAGTAATTATTGGAGTGAATGGGCTAGGGGCACCTGGGGAACTGGGCAACTCATCTCACCTCTAAATTACCTTGAACACCTGGGAAAAAATATAATGGCCTGCAGCTGGTCTGTAGAGGAAACTTGTGACTCATTATCAAAGGAACTGAGAGGTTTACATATGTTTTGAACATGTGCTGCCCCTTCAGAAGGCACAATGTAAATGGATTTAAAGCATCATTAGGTAAATATTTTAGCACAGTTAGGAAAATTGACTACACAGCAACAACTGCCATGAGCTGGGAGAGCATACTGCTGTGCAGTGTCAAAATATGGGCATGGGTGAGGTTAAAGATGAAATGTGGACACATAATTCCAATGGCATTCATGAGACAAGTGCCTAAAACATAAACCCAAATTATCATTATGGAGTTTCATTGAGTACAGTTTAAATATTAATGCTGATATTACAAAGCAATATTTGATATTTAATCAGTTAGATCTAGGCTAAGATATAGTTTATATTTTTAATCTTTTTGTTTTAACTTAAGAAGAATGATTCTGCAGTCCAAATCTAATATCACTAAACTCAAATTGGCCCTGGAGTAATAACTCAACTGCAAGGACACAGAAATTCTAAAGGCTCTGGGCAATTTTAGTCATTCTTTCTCAAATGTGAGTATGACATTATAGAGGAAACTGAAATGTCAACTCTGCCAATACCTAGCTAAGTGACCTTGAGTTATTCCTCTAATATGTTTCTTTATATCTTAAATATAGAATTAAATATCTCAAAATACTCTCCAGCATTACAGACAAGTATAATTCTTAAATGTAAATAATCTAGAGACTGTTGAAAGCAAATATTCACATGTATTTATATTGCCTGATAGATCAATGGAAAACTGCGATACTGTACAAACAGCGCTCTGAAGCTTTTGACCTATATCACTAAACAATCAGTTATTTCTATAACTTATCCTGAAGTGTTACCAAAACCTACAAATTTAACAATTTATATGCATATATATATAACTCCTTAGAGATTAAATAAGAGGCTAGAAGCACTTGTGCCTATTTACAAAGGAGTACAAACACAAGTTGAATATTTCTTGTTAGTCCATTATGAAGTTGAACTTCTTTAAAAAATGCATCTCTAAACATACAGATACCATGTCTTATTATTTTAAACAACAAAAAGACTGGATTAAATCATAATGTTAAATAACAAATAATAGTTTGCCGTTAGAAAGTCATACAAACTGATCGGAAAAGAAGAAAACAGAAGGTGTATCCCCAAAAGGAAAAGCCTTTTTGACACTGTTGTTCAGAAATGAACTTGTCGGGCTATCCCAAATATTACTAAATGTAGTTTTAGAGTAGACCGCTTATCTGGCAAAAACAGAATGTTTAAACAATGAAGTTTTGCCTTCTATATTTCACATCATCCTTCTTAGCACTATTCCAAGGATGACTAGTTTCATTGTCCGTGGACTACTTTTTTCTAAATCCAGAAGATGGATGCTTTAGGTGAATGTGCATGACACACTCAAACTGTAAACACACGAGTAAGGGAAAGTATAACACACTGGTAGAGGTCAAGGTATATTAGCAGCAACTCAAAACCACCTCAAAGTTTGACTTATTTGTCCATTAGTTAACGCCTAAAGAAACCCTGTGCTGTCAAGGATGACAGAGCTGCCATCATTGTCCATGATTCTTCAAGCAGTTAGTGACAATGGGCAGGTTAATGAAGTGGGCAAGGAATAACCAGCTGGGGGATTGGTAGAAATGTTTGCCTCCACTGGACATCTTTTTTTTTTTAAAGTGTAGATGAACCTGCTTCGTAAATGTATTCATTCAAGTACTGGCTTAAAAAACAAATAACGGTGATGTGTTTGAATTTCAATGATACATATGGTCCTGAGTTTGACCTGAGGACAGACAAGGGATATGATAAGGTGAGGAGGTCCTTGGAACAATCTTGGGAAATGACCAAAGCAGATCTGTGAAACAGGTTTCACAACTACCTAAAAGAAACAGGATAATCAGTCGGGTCTAGTACAGCTATAAACGGGAATTGGGCATTTTGATGGGTTGACATTTTTCCTTGACAAGTTCAGAAACTTAAGTGATCTTAGAAATGCCAGAGAGGAGCTTAATAGGCACCTCAAAGAAAACATTAACTATACAATTAAACTTAATGAGAATAAATTCTCCTTTTATGAGAGAAAGGTCAATGCTAGCCTGATCCTGGACAAAAAAGAAAAAGGAGTTCACACACACATGAAGAAAGCCAATTAGAGAACTAAAGTTAATATAGTGCTGCAAAGAGAGAGGTTTTTATCAGCTTTCTCAACTATTACTTTCATATTAATTCAAATTTGAGTTATGAGAAAGTACAGTTTAATAATATCTGTAATCTCATAGACAAGCCACAAGGAACTCCAAGGAACTTCAGGATTCTAAACATGTAATAACCTTCTCTTCATATTTTTTTTTGCACATATTCCCCACCAATGGCACAATGAAATTTTTAAAACTTTGAAATTATATATAAGTGAAAACCAAGCCCAAAACTAAGTGATTGAGGCTCTTACATGTTTATTTCAAAGTTTACTCCATTATTCATTGACCTTCAAAATAATAAAGGCTAACATTTATTGAGCTCCAACAATGTAATAAACTTTAAATCCTTACAGCAATACTACTGGATGTGTAATATGATTATTTCATTTTATATACAGGAGATGTGCTTAGTCAATATACTGGTTCACTCAGATAACAAGAAGCAAAAACCAGATTCAATTTATTTCCTGGAATTTCCACAAAATAATTTCAGCTTTTTATTTCTTGTTCATTTCTGTGATTTTTTTTGACAGCTAAAGACCTGTCATATGCAACTCATATAGATATTATAATGTTTAAGTCACATTTCATAAAGTCATATGTGTGTGTATAAAATAATATTGAATAACACAGTTAACAAAAAACTTTGTGATAAATAAATGAAATTATACAAATATTTTGAGTATTTATCTAGAATAAGAGTTTTGCAAAATACTACATTGAAATCAATTTTTTTCTCTCACAAGCAGCTTATGATCTGGAAATATAGAAACTATATCATATAATACACAACATAATACAAGAAAGATTGATGTAACTATTATGAGACTAATATTTTACAGTGAAAGGAAGCTCTACCAGAAGTAGAGATCAAAATGATTTTAGGGAAAGCAAGAAACTTTAATGGAAAAGATGAACAGGTAAATTAAATTTGAAAGACAGAGATTTAGGAAAAATGGACAGGAAAGGGGATTTTAAGCAAAGATACCGGTAAAAATATAAATCCAGAATATGGGAGGACTATCAGACTGCCTAAGGAAAAGGTACACATAGGTAAAGAATAGTAGAATAAAGAGAAACATAAAGTAGAGAATATAATATGAAGATTCTAAACAGAAAAGTGACATGATTAGACTTGTTTTTGAAAGTGCCCTTTAGGACAGACTGAAGAAATACTAGAGAGATTTAGATGAAGAATATTCATGAGAGAGTTAGAGATCACTATATTGTCCAATTTAACATTTTCTATACATCAGACTAAGATGATACATATTTCAGTAAAGGTGAGAAAGTAACCTCATTCGTTTTGTGGCATTATTTTTCTAAGATAGTATAATGGTATACTGAATTACAAATATTTCATAATTTCAAATTTTCACATACAAAACTACTAACACATTTTCATCCGTTTGGTGTAGTGCCCACCATCTTATATGTTATATTCACAACTTATTTAAAATTAATAATTTTCTTTCATATATATTTTTTACTAAGGTACCATATAAAGATATACAAAGGAGTAAGTCTGAGAGATATTTTTGATTTGAGGTCAAAAACTGGTGGACTGTAATGTACATGTGACTTAGAGATGCATTTTCTGTACAGTGTTGCCGTAACATTTCAAAATTTCCCATGAAACTAAACAAGTTCAGCTTCTCTTTAAAAACAACAGGTTATCTGGAACACCAAGCCCCTACTTCTGAAAGGAGGCAGTCAGCGAATCTGCAGATAGATTGTACTCTCTCTCCACACTGGGAATACACTCTTCCATTGGCATGTCCCCACCGTTCCTGGAGACCTAACATGTAGGCCACTGCACTCATGTATGTCCCCTGCCTGACATATGTCCCCTGTTGGCCCTTTGAATTGCAACCTATGATTTAGAGAAATAATCATCAGGACATCGCAACTGACTAGACAAGGAGAGTGAAAAGGTGATAAAGGAGTCCAAAAAATATGATTTTAATTTAGTTTGGCACAAATAGGGTCACCAAATTAAAGAGCTTATTGAGGCACTGGGATTCTCACCTAAATCCTACTTGCTGTGGACATACTCTTAAAGTGACCCTCATGATCCCTGTACGTGGTATTCATTCCCTTGTGGGAACTCTCATGCTGAGTGTGTGTGAGAACTCTGACTTGACTTTAAGCTACAGGATACAAAAAAGGTGGTGGGATATATGTGATCATGTGTCCATAATTATGTGGTTAAGTTACATAAGAGCTTAGGGCCCACTTGCCTTCCTGGTCTAAGAATGCAAATAGCTATGCTGTGGAACCCTGCCTGGCTAAGAACTGCAGGTGGCCTGTAGAAGCTGAAGACAAACTTGTAACTGACAGACAGCAAGGAACTGGAGCCCTCAGTCCTACAACCACAAGAAATTGAATCCTGCCAACAGCCCATGAGTGGGGATGCAAATCTACCAGATGAGAACCCAAACCTGACCAACAACTGGATGGTTACCTTGTGAGACCCTAAAAAAAAGGACCTAGGAAAGCCATGCTCAAACTCTGGACCTATGAAAGCCGTGAGCTACTAAATGTATATTGCTGTAAGCTGCTAAGTTTGTGGTAATATTCTTACACAGCGATCAATAACTAATGCAATACAAATTTTCATTTCTTACTTTAAAAACTATTTACTCAGAGATGCCTTCCCATATCTCTAAAACTGTTAGGGTCCCCCTAGTTAATATTTACAAAGATACCAATGTTCCTTATTTACAGAAACCTGCAAACCTGTGAGGATCTGTTTATCACTATTTATAATTATTTACTTGAATCTTCTTGTAATTATTGGCCAGATCCCTACCTCTTCCACATACCAGGAATGATGGATTAAAGATATCACAAAATTTTTGTTACTTCTGCCACCAAAAGTTAAGTTTTGTTTTGGATTTTTGTTTGTTTGTTTTTTGTTTTCCCATTGCCTGGAATCTGGCTGGGCCTGAGACGGCTTAAACTAATAGAATAGGACTGAAGTGATACAGTATGAAGACAGACCCAGCTCTGAACAGATTGCTATCTTTTGATTCCTCCCTTTGGTACTCTCTCTGTCTTGCTGTAAGGAAGCCCAGACCGCTTTGTGAAGTGTCTCTTATAGGGAAAAATGTGAACCACGACAACAGCTTTAGCTGAGCCAGCAAGAGTTTTGCCAGCCAAGTAAAAGAGAAATCTTGAGAATGGCTCCTCCAACCCAATGTTGAGATAGATGACAACGCATAGAACAGAGATGAGCTATCTAAACAGCTACAACCAGATAGGAAAATCATAAACAAATATACCTTTGCTGAGTTAAGCCTCTACATCTTGTGGTGTTGATTACACAACAATAGACAATCAAAATATCAGGAACAATGTGTACATTCTCAGTGCTAAAAAGTGTAATTGGCATACAGAAACTCTATCTTTTTGGCAGGGATTAATGTTATATTAAGTCTCTTAAAGGAGATTTACAAACAGCAATTTAATATGAGGATCTGAAATTTATTAAAAACACTTTGGAATGGAGACGTATTTTTAGATAAAGATTTTCATGAGAAAATATCTGGATTTGGAGATGCAGATCTGCAAAGAGGAAAAAATTTAAATTGTGGGAAGCTTAGATATCACCAAAGTAAAAGAAAATAGCAAAAAAAAGAGGCTTAACAAGATAACTGGTGTTGGCAGAAAGGCAAAGATAATTCTGTATCTTAGGTTTATCTTTATTTTTAAAGGACATGTTTTTATTACTGCACTTTCAGTCTCTGAGAAAGATATAACATTCTTTGGAAAGGAAAAACATATTACTCACCTAGTACATTAATGTTATTTCTTTATAAAGGCATTTGAGCATACTCGTTTACATAACTCTCCTCAACTATATAATTTTAAATAATTAGTAAACCTAAACATTTTATTTCTCTCTTTAGACAATACCTAGACATGTAGGTATTTTTGTTACTCACATTTGACAAAAGTATACAGCCTCATTATTTACAGTAAGTTCCCTACGTACGAACCTTCAAGTTGTGAACTTTCAAAGAAGCTAACGTGCATTCACATGTCCAAACATGTAAGTCAGTTCACGTGTCTGGCGTACATTGTCACGTGCGTGCATCCTCTACAAGTGGTTGTGCTTTTGTGTACTTTACTGTATAGTTCTGTATAGAGTACAGTACAGACATCACTGGATCGTTTTTTCAAGAGGGTAGATAGAATTGAATCCAGCAAGGAATCAGAAGCTGTGTCGTCAATGTCAGGCGTGAGTGAAATTGCAGCTTGCCCTCCATCTCCTATTCCTGATGATCATTCAGCTCTACCATCTCCCACCTCCTCTCCCTCCTCCAGTCAGTAACTCTTCTTGCCTGTTCGCTCAATGCCAGCCCCTGTATACCAGCTATTGTACTGTACTACTGTACTTTTCAAGGTACTGTACTATAAGATTTAAAATGTTTTATTTATTTTTTTAATGTATTATTTGTGTGAAAAGTGTTATAAACCTATTACAGCACAGTACTATATAGCCAATTGTGTTAGCTGGGTACCTAGGCTAACTGTGTTGGACTTACAAACAAATTGGACTCATGAAATCACTCTTGGAATGGAACTCATTCGTATGTAGGGGACTTACTGTACTAGGAAACTTCCTCTTGCCATGTGTCTTAATGTTTAAATGCTTTTGATTTATCAAAGAATAAAGCATTAAATGAAATAATGTCACTATGATGAGCATCCTTAGGTTTAGTGAATAGTGGGGAGATTGGAGAGAAATAGAGGGTATCACAAAATTTTGTAAAACTCCTCTGCAAAAGTGGTTATGTAGTCCACTTACATATATCTCCATCTCTGTGAAGATAATAAAACTGTTCCGAAACACTCTACCACTTTAGAATCCAAGGCTCAGAAATTCAACACATGCTAGTTAGCTTGATACATGGGGTCTTCTCTAAATTTGGTATCTAAACCTTATAAAGTTTTAGGAATACGATTATATTTACTTTATCTGGGGAAGTTTTGCTATTAAATTATATTAGTATAATATATCTTTGGAGAAGTCCTGTGGTAATAAAACTGGTTTAATCCAGCATGTCTCAAATATATTTCACTACAGTTGACTTTATTTTAATGGAAGGGCATATTAATCACACAAGGAAATAATGATCTATGATACCACTTTGGGAAATAATATTTTAGGTAAGAGGGACTTCAAAATTCAAAATGAATTGATTGGCATGATCCTCTGGGAAGGAAGTGAGGTTTGTAGGTACAGCTGGCCCTCCATGGTCTCAGGTTCCCACATCCACAGATTCAACCAACCACTGATCACAAATTACAACAACAAAAAAAATTCAGAATGTTTCAAAAAGCAAAACTGTAATCCTTTACATAGCATTAAAAGAATGTATGTATATATATAACTGAATCACTTTGCTGTGCAGCAGAAATTAACACAACATTGTAAATCAACTATACTTCAATAAAATAAATTTAAAAAATAAGTAACTTGGAGATGATTTAGACTATATGGGAGGATGCACATAGGTGGTATGAAAATACTAAGCCATTTTATCCAAGGGACTTGAGCATAGGAGGATTTTGGTGTCCATGGGGGTCCTGGAACCAATCCCCCATGGATACTGAGGGATGACTGTATAAAAAAGCTAGTTTTATATAAAACTCATCTATTGTGATCCTAGGGGAAACTGTTAGTTTCTAGAAGCTCCAGATCCTTTGTTAGTAAGATCATATTACTTTGACAATTCAAAAAGATCATCCTAAAGAAATTTTTTTTTATGAACTAAAACACAGTATATGAATTTTCATAAGTATCATCTCAGTTATCATATTATACAATCTCTGCCTGAATAATAGAAACGTAACTATGTAAAAAATGTTGGCTGAGGTGAAGCGATTTCCTGCCTTATCTAAGGGTTGGAGGCAGAAGCTCTGGCTGGCTCTTTCTGCTGCCCTAATAGATAAGAGGTAGCAGTTCATATGGGCACCAAGTCCGTGGTTTCCCACTAGGTTTTTAAAGGAAGTTAGGCACTGTTAAGAAAAGCAGAACAAGCAAGACAGGAACACAAAACCACCCATCAGCACACAGACTACCTAAAGTCATACTAAGATCACAGACACCCCAAAACACACCACCTGGCACTGCTCTGCTCATCAGAGGGAAAAGACTCAGCTCTACCCAACAGAATGCAGGCACCAGTCCCTCCCATCAGGAAGCCTACACAAGCCACTGGACCAACCTCACCACTGGAGGCAGAGAACAGAAGCAAGAGGAACTAAGACCCTGCAGTCTAGGGAAAGGAGACCTCAAATACTGTAAATTAGACAAAATGAGAAGACAGAGAAATATCTTGCACACAAAGGAGCAAGATAAAAACCCACCAGACCAAATAAATGAAGAGGAAACCAGCAAACTACCTGAAGAAGAATTCAGAGTATTGATAGTAAAGATGTCCAAAATCTCAGAAATAGAATGGAGAAAATACAAGAAACGTTTAACAAGGACCTTGAAGAACTAAAGAGCAAACAAACAGTAATGAACAACACGATAACTGAAATTAAAAATAATCTAGAAGGATTCATAGCAGAATAACTGAGGCAGAAGAACAGATAAGTGAGCTGGAAGACAGAATGGTGGAAATAACAGCCACAGAGTAGAATAAAGAAAAAAGAATGAAAAGAATTGAGGACAGTCTCAGAGACCTCTGCAGCAACATTAAGTGCACCAACATTTGAACTATAGGCGTCCCAGAAGAAGAAGAAAAAAAGAAAGGGTCTGAGAAAATATTTGAAGAGATTATAGTCAAAAGCTTTCCCAGCATGGGAAAGGAAATAGTCAGTCAAGTCCAGGAAGTGCAGAGAGTCCCATACAGGCTAAACCCAAGGAGAAACATGCCAAGACACATATTAATCAAATTAACAAAATTTAAATACAAAGAAAAAAGATTAAAAGCAGCAAGGGAAAAGCAACAAATAACATACAAGGGAATCCCCATAAGGTTAACAGCTGAACTTTCAGCAGAAACTCTGCAGACCAGAAGGGAGTGGGAGGATACATTTAAAGTGATGAAAGGGAAAAACCTACAACCAAGATTACTCTACCCAGCAAGGATCTCATTCATATTCGATGGAGAAATTAAAACCTTTACAGACAAGCAAAAGCTAAGAGCAACTACATGCCAATAAAATGGACAACCTGGAAGAAAAGGACAAATTCTTAGAAAAGTACAACCTCCCAGGACTGAACCAGGAAGAAATAGAAAATATGAACAGACTTATAACAAGCACCAAAATTGAAACTGTGATTAAAAAACTTCCAACAAACAGAAGTCGAGGACCAGATGGCTTCACAGGTGAATTCTATCAAACATTTAGAGAAGAGCTAACACCTATCCTTCTCAAACTCTTCCAAAATATAGCAGAGGGAGGAACACTCCCAAACTCATTCTATGAGGCTACCATCACCCTGATTCCAAAACCAGACAAAGATGTCACAAAAAAAGAAAATTACAGGCCAATATCACTGATGAACATAGATGCAAAAATCCTCAACACGATACTAGCAAACAGAATCCAACAGCACATTTAAAGGATCATACACCATGATCAAGTGGGGTTTATCCAAGGAATGCAAGGATTCTTCAATATATGCAAATCAATCAATGTGATACACCATATTAACAAACTGAAAGATAAAAACCATATGATAGTCTCAATAGATGCAGAAAAAGCTTTCAACAAAATTCCAAACCCATTTATGATAAAAACTCTCCAGAAAGTAGGCATAGGGGGAACCTACCTCAACCTAATAAAGGCCATATATGACAAACCTACAGCCAACATCGTTCTCAATGGTGAAAAACTGAAAGTATTTCCTCTAAGATCAGGAATAACACAAGGGTGCCCACTCTCACTACTATTATTCAACATAGTTTTGGAAGTTTTAGCCACAGCAATCAGAGAAGAAAAAGAAATAAAAGAATCCAAATCGGAGATGAAGAAGTAAAACTGTCACTGTTTGAAGATGACATGATACTATACATAGAAAATCCTAAAGATGCTACCAGAAAACTACCAGAGCTAATCAATGAATTTGGTAAAGTAGCAGGATACAAAGTTAATGAACAGAAATCTCTTGCATTCCTATACACTAATGACGAAAAATCTGAAAGTGAAATTAAGAAAACACTCCCATTTACCATTGCAACAAGAAGAATAATATACCTTGGAATAAACCTACCTAAGTAGGCAAAAGACCTGTATGCAAAAAACTATAAGACACTAATGAAAGAAATTAAAGATGATACAATCAGATGGAGAGATATACCACGTTCTTTGATTGGAGGAATCAACATTGTAAAAATGACTATACTACCCAAAGCAATCTACAGATTCAATGCAATCCCTATCAAACTACCAATGGCATTTCTCACAGAACTAGAGCAAAGAATTTCACAAGTTGTATGGAAACATAAAAGACCCCAAATAGCCAAAGCAATCTTGAGATAGAAAAATGGAGCTGGAGGAATCAGGATCCCTGACTTCAGGCTACACTACAAAGCTACAGTAATCAAGACAGTATGGTACTAGCACAAAAACAGAAACAGATCAGTGGAACAGGATAGAAAGCCCAGAGATAAACCCACATACATATGGTCACCTTATCTTTGACAAAGGAGTCAAGGATATACAATGGAGAAAAGACAACCTCTTCAATAAGTGATGCTGGGAAAACTGGACAGCTACATGTAAAAGAATGAAATTAGAATACTTCCTAACACCATACACAAAAATAAACTCAAAATGGATTAAAGACCTAAATGTAAGGCCAGACACTATAAAACTCTTAGAGGAAAACATAGGCAGAACACTCTATGACATAAATCACAGCAAGATCCTTTTTGACCCACCTCCTAGAGAAATGGAAATAAAAACAAAAATAAACAAATGGGACCTAATGAAACTTAAAAGCTTTTGCACAGCAAAAGAAACCATAAACAAGACCAAAAGACAACCCTCAGAATGGGAGAAAATATTTGCAAACAAAGCAACTGATAAAGGATTAATCTCCAAAATATACAAGCAGCTCATGTAGCTCAATATAAAAAAACAAACAACCCAATCAAAAAATGGGCGGAAGACCTAAATAGACATTTCTCCAAAGTAGATATACAGATTGCCAACAAACACATGCTCAACATCACTAATCATTAGAGAAATGCAAATCAAAACCACAATGAGGTATTACCTCACACTGGTCAGAATGGCCATCATGAAAAAAATCTACAAACAGTAAATGCTGGAGATGGTGTGGAGAAAAGGGAACCCTCTTGCACTGTTGGTGGGAATGTAAATTGATACAGCCACTATGGAGAACAGTACGGAGGTTCCTTAAAAAACTAAAAATAGAACTACCATATGATCCAGCAATCCCACTACTGGGCATATACCCTGAGAAAACCATAATTCAAAAATAGTCATGTACCACAATGTTCATTGTAACACTATTTACAATAGCCAGGACATGGAAGCAACCTAGGTGTTCATCGACAGATGAATGGATAAAGAACGTGTGGCACATATATACGATGGAATATTACTCAGCTATAAAAAGCAACAATATTGAGTTATTTGTAGTGAGGTGGATGGACCTAGAGTCTATCATACAGAGTCAAGTAAGTCAGAAAGAGGAAAACAAATACTGTATGCTAACTCATATAAATGGAATCTAAAAAAAATGGTACTGATGAACCTAGCGGCAGGGTAAGAATAAAGACACAGACATAGAGAACAGACTTGAGGACACAGGGGGAAGGGGAAGGTGGGACGAAGTGAAAGAGTAGCATTGCCAAGTATACACTACCAAATGTAAAATAGATAGCTAGTGGGAAGCTGCTGCATAGCACAGGGAGATCAGCTCAGTGCTTTATGATGACCTAGAAGGGTGGGATAGGGAGGATGGGAGGGAGGCTCAAGAGGGAAGGGGTATGGGGATATATGTATACATATATCTGATTCACTTTGTTGTACAGCAGAAACTAGCACAACATTGTAAGGTAATTATACTCTAATAAAGATGTAAAAAAAAACAGTCACACATTCCCACTAAGTTATTCTAATTGTTTGAATCTCTTCTTCACAGTGATGGAAATTCTAATTCCCATAATATTTACTTATCTAATTCTACCTGCTGCACAAAAGTTTTGTCTTGAACAACTGCTGGGTTATACCATGTTCTCAGATAGGAAGACTCAAAATTATAACAGTGGCATTTCTCCCTAAGTTAATTTATAAACTGAATGCAATTTTAATAAATGCACCACCAGGATTTATTTATTGGAGCTATACAAGTTGACTAAAAACTTCCTCTCCTCTAGAAGGTTAGACAAGCAAGAATAGCTAAGAAACTTGAGGGGGAAAAAAAGGCATGTAAAGGTGATGGCTAGTAATTGAAGATGTTAAAACTGTGTAGTATGTCGTTAGAATAGACAGATAATCCAATGAAACAAAATAGAAAATCTAAAAGTATACACAAGTGCATGGCGAAATTAAATATGAGATTTAAAAATGGTATCTCAAATTAGTAGCACTAAAATTATTTAATAAGTTGTAATGGGATAATTGGATAGCCACATGAACAAAGATATAGCAAATATATCCTTACGTCAGTATAAATTCTAAATGAATCCAATCTAAATTTAAAGGGGAGGTGGGGCAGACTATGGTGAATTCCAGGTATGACTCACAATCCAGAAGAAAAGATTAGACTATGTAGTTGTATTATAGGGAGTATGCAAGGAAAGTACCATAATCAAGTTGTAATAAATGACAAAAAGGAAAAGAATACTTTCATTTTATATTAAATTACAGCAAAGGATCAACATGAATTAGATAAAGCTTCCAAAAGTAGAGACAATACTAACAATCCATAACGGGACAAATGTATGGCCAGATAGTTACGAGGAAATAAATGCAAACTGTCCTTACATATAAGAGAGTTAGCTTTTCTCATAATAAAGGCAATGTTAATAAAAGCTACCAGATAAGGCTTTTTCTTCTTTTTTTTTTTTTTTTTTTACCTACAACACTGGAAAAAAATGTTGACAATATAGTCCATTGTCGGAACTATAGGAGGCACACGCACATTTACATTTGATGTAGTTTAAAATGGTATCAGCCCTATGAGTGGTGAATAAAATTATATTCATAATTGCCAAGCTTGCTAAAATTTCTTATTAAATTTAATATAATCACACCACTTGCAAATAATTTTTTTTTTTTTAATTTTCTCACACTCAAGCTTCATACGTGCAGTCTATCCACTCAGGATTTCTCATACAACAATGAATAGAACTGATGATTGTGGACTTCTTGCCTCATTTGTGATTTAATGAGCATACATTTACCATTTCACTATTAAATGTGCTCATTTCTATAAGGTGTTTTGTTTTAAACTTTTTATTTTGTTTGTTGATGAGTTTATTTTATTTTGATTATTGGATACTAATTATCATCTTTTGATGGTTAAGAATTTTTATATATTAAAGAAATTATCAATTATTTTGTCAGCCTATTTTAATCTCTAATTTTTTGATGATTTATATTAAATTTCTTAAAATAATTTTCACGCTTATAATTTTCATGCAATTTGTTGTTGCCTTACATTTGTTTACATTTTTAAAATATTTTTGTATCTATATTCATGATTGAATTTGACCGTTTTTTAATTTTGCATGTTAAAAAATGGATAATTGATGTTATAATCATGTATTAACGTGACATATTATTCCATATGACTGTAAGTTATTTGAAAGTAAAACCCATGGTGTATTTCTATTCATCTTTGTATTTTCTCCTTCCATCCTCATATAACTTGCGAAGTAAGGTGTTCTAAAAGCTTAAAAAGTGACCTAACGTGGATGTTTCTCCTCTAAGGAGTCTCGGTCTAGATTTTTTCTGCATCTGCTCTTCAGTCACAAATGATTTCTCCTTCTAAAAAGTCCCAGAGCTGTTGAAACTTTATTGGATTCTTTATTTTCTTTCTTGAACTGGGCACAATAATTCCATGTAGATTTTCTCAAATGTTTGATAGAGTTAGTAAATAAATGAATATCATAGACAGCAAAAAATATACATGTTGCCATTAAGAAGTAAGCTCAGAAATAAGTCTTCTCTCTGTAAATGCTAATAAAATAGAAAGGACAAAAAAATAAATAAAATCTTAAGAGGAACAGTTTCATAATTATGATGCAAGGGAGTTCCACTTTCTGTAGAAATGCTCTTCTAAGAATCACCATGGTAAATTCTCTCCTAAACCCATTTATATTTTCCCATGAGGAAAATTGTAGCTTGGAGTTTTGATCAGTGGCCAAAGTTTTGCATCAAATCAATTGTAGGAATGATAAACAATGCATCATAAGCACAGATATTCAAGTAACTGTTTTAATATTACAATGTAAATGCATGTTTCAAATCTTATGAGTAGGCAGAAATGTCCACATTGATCAAATAAAGGTCTCAAAAATACTAGGAATGTATATACAGATATATAAAATGCTTCCTTATAACTTTTCTGTCCTAATGCTCATAGAGATATCATTACAAACATCCATTAGCTCAGCATACAAATGTCCTCTTTTATTTTTTCCTTTAAGATATTTAGAAGAATTTGGAGAGTTAATTTGGATGGTATATATCTCTTCTAAAAATTGTACAGCAAATTGGCCTGACCATTTTAATCTTCTAAAACAAATTTCTGCAGCAAAGAAAGAAAATTTTTAAAATCTATCCAGTTTCTAATTAAAGAATACTTTACATCTAGCCATTCAGTATACAATTATATATAGGAGGCATTCATGATGATGATAATGATTAAATTTACATAGCATTTATTATACTGCTTCACCCTTCAGGATGCACTTTCACAAATGTTAATGTAAAACTTCTTTCAATACCATAAGGTAGGTAGAATGGCTATTATATTCACTTTGCAGTTAAAATTATTCTCCTTTATACATGTCCAAACCTCTCCAATGTTAAAACAAATTTATTCCCTCACCCCACTGTATTTTCTAGCTACTTTCCTATATATCTCATCCTTTCCATTTCCAAAATGTTTGACCAAGGTATTTCTTTCCATAAATATTTCTTGACAGGCTGACTTAAACATTAGCAAACTGAGTCTGACAGAGGGAATGGTACACCTGGAATCATATGACAAGTGAGTAACAGAACCTTTGTTATAATGACTCAGCATAGAGAAAGTACTAGCATCCTGGATCAGGTTGCTAGTTTATATCCTTTCATTGTTATCATACCAATATCAAGCACAGTCATCATGATTTTTTTTTTTTTATGTCAAAATCTTACCCCGTCTTCAGTAAGAAGACGTTTAGAGAGCAGGACTTTAGGCCTTTGTTTTGATGATAGTTGACTAGGGTGATTTTGGTGGCAAATGACATATCTGTGAGCTGACTGCATGAGCACAAGCTCTTTGTATGTGTCTGTGTATAATTAACACAAGTTTATTGTACTACCTCTTAGGCCCCACCACATAACATCATTGGATTGATGCTGAGATGGTAAGATGATACACTACTCAATAAAGCAGGGAATTAATAAACATTAAGCAACTTGAAAGTGACAAGTGAAAAGAATAAAATATTTTGGTTATTTAAATTGTGTTTTCTGGTGTCTCTTCACTAAAATTCTTTGGCTATCCTGTACTGTAAAGTTTTTCACTGGCAATTTGGGATTAACTGTACATTGTCCTCCTGCACTAGCTCATACTTCATGGATACTTCCTCCTAAACAATCTTCTTAAAGATGACTACATGCCAGTGAAGCAATAATATTAATTGTGGGGAGTGAAAAATTACAAAAAAAAAAAAAACACACTAAGAAAATACCAACATAAAAGATGAAAGAGACAGCAGTGGAAAGGTAGGTTAAGCTCTGAGTCTAACATATCGTGTGGCATATGTATGTGTCCAATATATACTTTTTGACTGAATATTAATATGACACACTGGTAAACTGAATAGATACTTGTTTGAAAAGGGGAATGAATGAATTAGTCAAATGTGCAATAGTATTCGGTATGAACTAGAATCTAAATCTTAACAGCGGCAATGTTTGATAGGGGATGAAGGGGAAAGAGAGTGAGAGTGACAAATTTAAAAAAAAAAGATAAGAAAACGAAAGTCATGATCACTTCTTCCTATGTGCTACTGAGAATGAATGTTCAAGTAGTTTATTAGTCTCGTGCCAAGGAAGCATGTTTACCACGTCGGTTGGTCATCTGTCCACTAAATGCTGTTGCCCAAGATTTCATTTCCATTTGTCTTTCCATTAGACACATACAATTTAAATTCCACCTAGACACCCATTTTTGTCTGCTACTGATATGTTCCATTCTGCTGAATAAGATCCAACAATTCCCATTTGGCAGCTTTTTCAATCAAAACAAATTCAATCCCTTACACTAGAGTTACGTAGCTAATGAAACCCATCTTAAATGTTGGCTGACAGTGTATTACAGAATATTCACCTTGGAACGTCTTTTCACATATAGTTTAGAAACAACAACTAGCTAATTGACTTAACACCAAAGTTTGCAATTTCCCCAAAGTATATGGGAATTCTGTCTTAGAAACTAATGATAATTCCATGTTTTCCTTTGATGGGTGTTGGCAGACTTCTCACTTCCTCATGTATAAACGTTTACAGTTCTATAATCAGCAGAGCCAGGAAGTAGATGAAGCTAAGCTGCTTGACTAATTGACTGGCATTAACGTAATTAAACATTAACATAATTAAACATATTAAGATCCAGATTGATAGCCACTGAGTGACTTTAACGACTAGCATGTTCATTTCAGTTAATTTGTCATTAGGCCTTTAACATAAGGGGCTCAACAGAACACAAAGTTATTATTATCAAAAATTCTGACATATGAGATATCATTATTAATATCACCATAAAATTACATATTTAACAGCGAATGATAATTTTAAGAGGTTTGCAATAATCATAATGGTGGCTGTGTTATATTGAAATTCTTTCATTTAGTAGAACATTAATGAAATGTAGGATTAGCTGTGGAGAAATTCACTGTTGGCAACTTTTCATTAACACATTAATTCATTTCTTAATGACCTTCTATATGCACAGAAGTGCAACAGGCTTCAAGAAACCCTGAAGTGTTGAGAAAGTAGTTGGGAAAAGGTTTTATAATCTTATAAGGAACACATAAAACACAGCTAAAAATCAAGTGGAAAATACAGTGAGATAGTTTCCTGAAAACAATATACACGTTTCTGAGGGAATGTAAACAAAATCATCAACAGGGTATAAGAGAGGTACTAAGAAAAATTATTTTAATAAAAGTAACTTTGGGCTCACTTTTTGAATTAGACCGTTGTCATTCACTGGGAAATAGAAAGTGATGAAAAACATCAGGGTTTTGTGCGTAGCACCTAGGCAAAGAAGGCAGCATGGAGAGGATGGAGAAATTAGGCAATGCTGAGAAACCTTATATTATATTAAGAACCGATTATAGATTATAGATTATATTTTCTCTAACTTGTTTGTCTCTCATTAGCTTGCTATGAAATCACGAACTGATATGGAATGTATAAGACTGTGGCTTATATGAATACTTATAATAATTTTTATGTGTTGAGGTAATATCTTGCTTCCTTTTCAGTTTCCCATAAGGACTTCTTAACTCTGTAGAGAAAGAAAACAGAGTTTACAACTTTGTTTATTCCAAAAGGTGCTGAGGAATTATTTGCTTATTTAATAAGCAAACTTTAAATGATAAAAACTGTTTAAGTGTGATTATTCTTTCTCCAGAAAGTTCTTCAACAGTTCAATGCTTAGCAGATAATCTTGCACAGAGTAGAAATTTAACAAAAATGAATGAAACTTAAAGCACATTTTGTATTCTTGAGGTAAGAAAGGAGAATTATGTATATTTCTGTGTAATTCTAGGAACAATGTCTAATCCTAATGATGTCTAATAATTAATCCTAATTAGGATTATTGTTTACTCATTGATGATTGTTACATGCTTCTGAACTAACTAGCATCTATATTCTAATATATATTTCACTTACTAATAACAGTTTGTTATAAAACTACTAAGTTTTAAGTCATGAATATAGAGAGAAAGCATAAATTTTTTTTTATTACAAAATTTTATTTATTTTTATTTAAAAAATGACACTTGGCCCGAAAGTCTTAGCCATTTTTATTGCTACTATTTGTGAATTTAAGAGTTCTGCTTTCTTCAAACCAACTGACTTCTAGTCAATTAGCTTTCCTTTGGCGCTTTCTGGTAAAAATTATTGAAAAAATATTTTTACTAGAAAATATTCAAATATATTTACAATTATATAACAAAGAGGTTTGCATCAACAACTCAGTTCTAGGAAATATCTTCCACATTTACTTTAGTTCTTTTTCTTTAATACATGCTGCACCCCTCCTTAATCCTGTCACTCCCTTCATAAAATTTTAAAAATTATGTATTTGTTTATATATACTTTCCTTTCTGTAAAAGGTCATGATGGCATCAGATAAAAATGGGTACAGTGAATAATCAAGCAGAATAAACCAATTAATATTATTCCTAAAGGCATATGTTATAATAGATGGAATAAATTTACTTTATGGACATTTACAGTGAGTATATTAATATTCTACATAAAACAAATAAGCTGATTTTCAGTCAAAACATCACTTAACTTCCTTGACCAATGATTATTATTAGCAAGTGATCTGAAGTGCAAAGCAGGCAAATAATTCAAATCTGACAACCTGAATATTGTTCAATAAATGTTGGTTCCTTTCATTTAACTAACCTTGCATTCATGCTGAGGTTATATAAATATTTAAAGTATAATGCCTGCTTATAATGTTCTTATAAGGTTCTTGCACTTTTTAGGAAGGTACTGCATGTACAAAAATATAAATATCTCAGATCTGTAAAAGTAAGAGCTAAAAAGTTAAAAACTTGTTTAATAAAACATCTAGGGAATCTGAGAGAAGATCATTTCTGGAGCAAGGTCCTTGTGTTGGCAAGTGTGGACAGGATTTAGTATAAGTTACTGACATACACAGACACACAATGCTCATTTCTTTTTAATTTTAATAAAATTGAATTTTTGGACAATGATACTAATTAATAAAAGCTGGAAAGAAACATTTTTTGTATAAACAACTGTATTCAATGTGGTCAAATCTTACTATGAACAATTAAGGTGTGTTATGGAATGAACTATGTCCCCCTTGAAATTCCTATGTTGAATTCCTGACCCCCAAGTATATCAATATTTGACCATTTTTGGAGACAAGGTCTTTTAAAGAAGTGACTAAGTTAAATGAGGGCTTTACGGTGAGCCCCAATCCAGTATGACTAGTGTTCTTATAAGAGGAGGACATTTGTACAGGTAAAGAGAGACACCAGAAACATGCACGGACTGAGGGATGACCATATGAGGACACAGAGAAAAGGCAGCCATCCATCTGCACAATAAGAAGACAGGCCTCAGGAGAAACCAAACCCGCCAAAACCCTGATCTTAAACTTCCACCCTCCAGGGAGAGACCTTCAAGACGGCGGAAGAGTAAGACGCGGAGATCACCTTCCTCCCCACAAATACATCAGAAATACATCTACATGTGGAACACCTCCTAAAGAACACCTATTGAACGCTGGCAGAAGACCTCAGACCTCCCAAAAGGCAAGAAACTCCCCCACGTACCTGGGTAGGGCAAAAGGAAAAAGAAAACACAGAGACAAAAGAATAGGGACGGGACCTGCACCAGCCGGAGGGAGCTGTGAAGGAGGAAAGGTTTCCACACACTAGGAGCCCCTTCGCGGGCGGAGACTGTGGGTGGCAGAGGGGGGAAGCTTCGGAGCCACGGAGGAGAGCGCAGCCACAGGGGTGCGGAGGGCAAAGCGGAGAGATTCCCGCACGGAGGCTCGGCGCCGAGCAGCACTCACCAGCCCGAGAGGCTTGTCTGCTCACCCGCCGGGGCGGGCGGGGGCTGGGAGCTGAGGCTCGGGCTTCGGTCGGATCCAGGGAGAGGACTGGGGTTGGCGGCGTGAACACAGCCTGAAGGGGGCTAGTGCGTCACAGCTAGCCGGGAGGGAGTCCGGGAAAAGGTCTGGAGCTGCTGAGGAGGCAAGAGACTTTTTCTTGCCTCTTTGTTTCCTGGTGCGCAAGGAGAGGGGATTCAGAGTGCCGCTTAAAGGAGCTCCAGAGACGGGCGCGAGCCGTGGCTATCAGCGCGGACCCCAGAGACGGGCGTGAGACGCTAAGGCTGCTGCTGCCGCCACCAAGAAGCCTGTGTGCAAGCACAGGTCACTCTCCACACCGCCCCTCCCGGGAGCCTGTGCAGCCCGCCACTGCCAGGGTCCCGTGATCCAGGGACAACTTCCCCGGGAGAACGCACGGCGCGCTTCAGGCTGCTGCAACGTCACGCCGGCCTCTGCCGCCGCAGGCTCACCCCGCATCCGTACCCCTCCCTCCACCCAGCCTGAGTGAGGCAGAGACCCCGAATCAGCTGCTTCTTTAACCCTGTCCTGTGTGAGCGAAGAACAGATGCCCTCAGGCGACCTACACGCAGAGGCAGGTCCAAAGCCAAAGCTGAACCCCGGGAGCCGTGCAAACAAAGAAGAGAAAGGGAAATCTCTCCCAGCAGCCTCAGAAGCAGCGGATTAAAGCTCCACAAACAACTTGATGTACCTACATCTGTGGAATACCTGAATAGACAACGAATCATCCCAAATTGAGGAGGTGGACTTTGGGAGCAACGATATTTTTTTTTTTTTCCCTTTTTCTCTTTATGTGAGTGTGTATGTGTATGCTTCTGTGTGTGATTTTGTCTGTATAGCTTTGCTTTTACCTTTTGTCCTACGGTTCTGTCTGTCCTTTTTTTTTTTTCTTCTTTTTAGTATAGTTTTTAGCACTTGTTATCATTGGTGGATTTGTGTATCGGTTGGTCTCTTCTTTCTTTTATTTTTTTTTATTGAAAAATTTTTTTAATAATTATTTATTTTTTCTTTTAATAACTTTATTTTACTTTATTTTATCTTCTTCTTTCTTTCCTTCTTTTGTTTCTCCCTCTTATTCTGAGCCGTGTGAATGACAGGCTCCAGGTACTCCAGCCAGGTGTCAGGGCTGTGCCTCTGAGGTGGGAGAGCCAAGTTCAGGACATTGGTCCACAAGAGACCTCCCAGCGCCACGTAATGGCAAAAATCTCCCACAGATCTCCATCTCAACGCCAAGACCCAGCTCCACTCAACGATCAGCGAGCTAGAGTGCAGGATACCCCATGCCAAACAACTAGCAAGACAGGAACACAACCCCATCCACTAGCAGAGAGGCTGCCTAAAATCATAATAAGGCCACAGACACCCCAAAACACACCAGCAGACATGGACCTGCCCACCAGAAAGACAAGATCCAGCCTCATCCACCAGAACACAGGCACTAGTCCCCTCCACCAGGAAGCCTACACAACTCACTGAACCAACCTTAGCCACTGGGGGCAGACACCAAAAACAATTGGAACTACGAACCTCCAGCCTGTGAAAAGGAGACCCCAAACACAGTAAGTTAAGAAAAATGAGAAGACAGAGAAACACATAGTAGATGAAGCAGCAAGGTAAAAACCCACGAGACCTAACAAATGAAGATGAAATAGGCAGTCTACCTGAAAAAGAATTCAGAATAATGATAGTAAACATGATCCAAAATCTTGCAAATAGAATGGAGAAAATACAAGAAACGTTTCACAAGGACCTAGAAGAACTAAAGAGCAAACAAACAGTGATGAACAACATAATAAATGAAATTAAAAATTCTCTAGAAGGGATCAATAGCAGAATAATTGAGGCAGAAGAACGGATAAGTGACCTGGAAGATAAAATAGTGGAAATAACTACTGCAGAGCACAATACAGAAAAAAAAAAAAATGAAAAGACTTGAGGACAGTCTCAGAGAACTCTGGGACAACATTAAACATACCAACATTCGAATTATAGGGGTCCCAGAAGACGAAGAGAAAAAGAAAGGGACTGAGAAAATATTTGAAGAGATTATAGTTGAAAACTTCCCTAATATGGCAAAGGAAATAGTTAATCACGTCCAGGAAGCACAGAGAGTCCCATACAGGATAAATCCAAGGAGAAACACACCAAGACACATAATAATCAAACTATCAAAAATTAAATACAAAGAACAAATATTAAAAGCAGCAAGGGAAAAACAACAAGTAACACATAAGGGAATCCCCACAAGGTTAACAGCTGATCTTTCAGCAGAAACTCTGCAAGCCAGAAGGGAGTGGCAGGACATATTTAAAGTGATGAAGGAGAAAAACCTACAACCAAGATTACTCTACCCAGCAAGGATCTCATTCAGTTTTGACAGAGAAATGAAAAGCTTTACAGACAAGCAAAAGCTAAGAGAATTCAGCGCCACCAAACCAGCTTTACAACAAATACTAAAGGAACTTCTCTAGGCAGGAAAAACAAGAGAAGGAAAAGACCTACAATAACAAACCCAAAACAATTAAGAAAATGGTAATAGGAACATACATATTGATAATTACCTAAAATGTAAGTGGATTAAATGCTCCAACCAAAAGACACAGACTGGCTGAATGGATACAAAAACAAGACCCGTATATATGCTGTCTAAAAGAGACCCACTTCAGACCTAGGGACACATGCAGACTGAAAGTGAGGGGACGGAAAAAGATATTCCATGCAAATGGAAATCAAAAGAAAGCTGGAGTAGCAATTCTCCTATCAGACAAAATAGACTTTAAAACAAAGACTATGATAAGAGACAAAGAAGGACACTACATAATGATCAAGGGATCGAACCAAGAATAAGATATAACAATTGTAAATATTTATGCACCCAACATAGGAGCACCTCAATACATAAGGCAAATACTAACACCCATAAAAGGGGAAATCGACAGTAACATAAACATGGTAGGGTACTTTAACACCCCACTTTCACCAAAGGACAGATCATCCAAAATGAAAATAAATAAGGAAAAACAAGCTTTAAATGACACATTAAACAAGACGGACTTAATTGATATTTATAGGACATGCCACCCAGAAACAACAGAACACACTTTCTTCTCAACTGCTCATGGAACATTCTCCAGGATAGATCATATCTTGGGTCACAAATGAAACCTTGGGAAATTTAAGAAAATTGAAATCGTATCAAGTATCTTTTCCGACCACAACGCTATGAAACTACATATCAATTACAGGAAAAAATCTGTAAAAAATACAAACACATGGAGGCTAAACAATACACTACTTAATAACCAAGAGATCACTGAAGAAATCGAAGAGGAAATCAAAAAATACCTAGAAACAAATGACAATGAAAACACGACGACCCAAAACCTATGGGATGCAACAAAAGCAGTTCTAAGAGGTAAGTTTATAGCAATACAGTCCTACCTCAAGAAACAAGAAACACCTCAAATAAACAACCTAACCTTACACCTAAAGCAATTAGGAAAGCAGAACAAAAAAACCCCAAAGTTAGCAGAAGGAAAGAAATCATAAAGATCAGATCAGAAATAAATGAAAAAGAAATGAAGGAATTGATAGCAAAGATCAATAAAACTAAAAGCTGGTTCTTTCAGAAGATAAACAAAATTGATAAACCATTAGCCAGGCTCATCAAGAAAAAAGGGGAGAAGACTCAAATCAATGGAATTAGAAATGAAAAAGGAGAAGTAACAACTGACACTGCAGACATACAAAGGATCATGAGAGATTACTACAAACAACTATATGCCAATAAAATGGACAACCTGGAAGAAATGGACAAATTCTTAGAAATGCACAACCCTCCGAGACCGAACCAGGAAGAAATAGAGAATATGAACAGACCAATCACAAGCACTGAATTTGAAACTGTGATTAAAAATCTTCCAATACACAAAAGCCCAGGACCAGAGGGCTTCACAGGCAAATTCTATCAAACGTGTAGAGAAGAGCTAACACCTATCCTTCTCAAACTCTTCCAAAATATAGCAGAGGGAAGAACACACCCAAACTCATTCTATGAGGCCACCATCACCCTAATACCAAAACCAGACAAAGATGTCACAAAAAATGGAAACTACAGGCCAATATCACTGATGAACATAGATTCAAAATCCTCAACAAAATACTAGCAAACAGGATCCAACAGCACATTAAAAGGATCATACACCATGATCAAGAGGAGTTTATCCAAGGAATGCAAGGATTCTTCAGTATACACAAATCAAACAATGTGATACACCATATTAACAAACTGAAGAATAAAAACCATATGATCAACTCAATAGATGCAGAGAAAGCTTTTGACAAAATTCAACATCCATTTATGACAAAAACCCTCCAGAAAGTAGGCATAGAGAGAACTTACCTCAACATAATAAAGGCCATATATTACAAACCCACAGCCAATATCATTCTCAATGGTGAAAAACTGAAAACATTTCCTCTAAGATCAGGAATAGGACAAGGTTGTCCACTCTCACCAGTATTATTCAACATAGTTTTGGAAGTTTTAGCCACAGCAATCAGAGAAGTAAAAGAAATAAAAGGAATCCAAGTCGGAAGAGAAGAAGTAAAACTGTCCCTGTTTGCAGATGACATGATGCTATACATAGAGAATCCTAAAGATGCTACCAGAAAACTACTAGAGCTAATCAATGAATTTGGTAAAGTAGCAGGATACAAAATTAATGCACAGAAATCTCTTGCATTCCTATACACTAATGATGAAAAATCTGAAAGTGAAATTCAGAAAACACTCCCATTTACCACTGCAACGAAAAGAATAAAATATCTAGGAATAAACCTACCTAAGGAGACAAAAGACCTGTATGCAGAAAATTATAAGACACTGTTGAAAGAAATTAAAGATGATACAAATAGATGAAGAGATATACCATGTTCTTGGATTGGAGGAATCAACATTGTGAAAATGACTCTACTACCCAAAGCAATCTACAGATTCAATGCAATCCCTATCAAACTACCACTGGCATTTTTCACAGAACTAGTACAAAAAATTTCACAATTTGTATGGAAACACAAAAGACCCTGAATAGCCAAAGCAATCTTGAGAAAGAAAAATGGAGCTGGAGGAATCAGGCTCCGGACTTCAGACTATACTACAAACCTACAGTAATGAAGACAGTATGGTACTGGCACAAAAACAGAAATCTAGATCAGTAGAACAGGATAGAAAGCCCAGAGATAAATCCAAGCACATATGGTCACCTTATCTTTGATAAAGGAGGCAAGAATATACAGTGGAGCAAAGACAGCCTCTTCAATAAGTGGTTCTGGGAAAACTGGCCAGCTACATGTAAAAGAATGAAATTAGAACACTCCCTAACACCATACGCAAAAATAAACTCAAAATGGATTAAAGACCTAAATGTAAGGCCAGACACTATTAAACTCTTAGAGGAAAACATAGGCAGAACACTCCATGACATAAATCACAGCAAGATCCTTTTTGACCCAGCTCCTAGAGAAATGGAAATAAAAACAAAAATAAACAAATGGGACCTAATGAAACTAAAAACTTTTGCACAGCAAAGGAAACCTTAAACAAGATGAAAAGACAACCCTCAGAATGGGAGTAAATATTTGCAAATGAAGCAACTGACAAAGGATTAAGCTCCAAAATTTACAAGCAGCTCATGCAGCTCAATATCAAAAAAACAAACAACCCAATCCAAAAATGGGCAGAAGACCTAAACAGACATTTCTCCAAAGATATATAGATTGCCAACAAACACATGAAAGAACGTTCGACATCACTAATCATTAGAGAAATGCAAATCAAAACCACAATGAAGTATCATCTCACACCAGTCAGAATGGACATCATCAAAAAATCTACAAACAATAAATGCTGGAGAGGGTGTGGAGAAAAGGGAACCCTTTTGTACTGTTGGTGGGAATGTAAATTGATACAACCACTATGGAGAACAGTATGGAGGTTCCTTATAAAACTAAAAATAGAACTACCATACGACCCAGCAATCCCACTACTGGGCATATACCCTGAGAAAACCATAATTCAAAGGAAACATATACCTCAATGTTCATTGCAGCACTATTTACAATAGCCAGGACATGGAACCAACCTAAATGTCCATTGACAGATGAATGGATAAAGAAGATGTGGCAGATATTTACAATGGAATACTACTCAGCCACAAAAAGAAGTGAAATTGAGTTATTTGTAGTCAGGTGTATGGACCTAGAGTCTGTCATACAGAGTGAAGTAAGTCAGAAAGAGAAAAACAAACACCATATGCTAACACATATATATGGAATCTAAAAAAAAAAAAAAAGTTTCTGAAGAACCTAGGGGCAGGACAGGAATAAAGATGCAGACGTAGAGAATGGACTTGAGGACACAGGGAGGTGGAAGGGTAAGCTGGGACGAAGTGAGAGAGTGGCATGGACTTATATATACTACCAAATGTAAAATAGATAGCTAGTGGGAAGCAGCTGCATAGCACAGGGAGATCAGCTTGGTGCTTTGTGACCACCTAGAGGGGTGGGATATGGAGGGTGGGAGGGAGACGCAAAAGGGAGGAGATATGGGGATATATGTATATGTATAGCTGATTCACTTTGTTTTAAAGCAGAAACTAACACAGCATTGTAAAGAAATTATACTCCAATAAAGATGTTAAATAAATAAATAAATAAATAAATAATTAAAAAAAAAAAAACTTCCATCCTCCAGAACTGTGAGAAAATAAATTTGTTTCGTAAGCCAGCCAGTCTGCAGTGTTTTGTTATAGCAGCCTTAGCAAAGTAGTAAAGGATAGAAGCCATTTGACTTCAACAACCAGATGTTATGCTCCTTTTCAGTCTGCTCAGCAATTACTATCAAAGGAACTCAATAAATATTTGCTGATATGATTTAAGTGATACAGATAAAAATGACTGGTTAAACTACAGTTTATGTGCATTGTCTTTAATTTTAGTTCACTGCTCCTGAATATATTTCTTGAGCAACAATGCACTTCCATATTTACGATAGTGAGGATAATACATGGATTATCCAAAGGGAACCACATGGAATTTCTTTTCATTTGAAAGTCGAATAATATTAATTTGAGGCAGCATAAGGTGAATCTGAAATGTTATATCCTTCCCTAAAGGCAAGAGTGCACCTTATTTGCTATTTCCAGAACATTTCAGGACCAATAAATTTATACTGAAAAAAAAAAATCTTCTCTGAACAGATGTTCTCAGATAAGTCTAAAACTTTTCATGAAGTGTTTTTCATGACAGACATGATTCAAGTTTTAAAAGAATCTTATTTCTAATTTATGTGTGCACACCTGTAACTCTTCTACAAAGCATGTTGAGGAATAAAAATCAAATCACTCACAGCCATATCAGTAATTCTGTTGAGTATGACTTCTAACTGAATAATGATTAATATGCAACCAATGAATCAAAGTTCTTGAGTTTTACCTTCTTTGAAGTGACAATTTGCCTTATTTTCATGCTAGCCATGGAACCGCAAGATGCGGGAATTTAACTGAGAACATTCTTAAAATTCCTCATTTTAATACACTGAAGTTCATTTATCTGCAGTTACTTAACACTGTGCCTCTTTGTGCACGATAGTCACCGCCTTTGCAAGCTCATTTCAATCACTTCGCAAGTGGTATGTTGCTAAAAACTTTAATTTTTACTAATGTCAAAAAAATTTTTGCTGAAAGCAGTTTTGCTCATGCATTCCTTTTGCAAATGTCTTATCCTTTGCCATCAGCTGAACTGACATTTTGATCGGTTTGTAAATCTGGGAAGAATGCTGGCTGAGAAATAAACATGTTCTCAAGCGCTTCTTTCCTTCTGGTAACAGGCTGCGTGCTGACCCTGTACAAGTCTGAATTTAGCTGAATCCATGTTTGGATCTCTTACATCATAATTATTATAGTGATCAATGGAACCACAGTTTACTATTAAATGTAAACTGAACAGGGTAATTAATTTGTACAAAATATTTTTTCATATCACAGAATATTATAATGGAAATATACACAGGTACATAATTCAAATACTGGATATTTCTATACTTAAAAAAAAGCTGTGTTTGCATGTACATGAGAGAGACAGAGGAAGGAAGGGAGGGAGGGAATGATGAAGAGAAATAACATTTGTTTGTCCAAACAGGCTAAGCTGAGGTAAATTTATATAGTTTTACTTGGGAATTCATCTTCTTTGTATTAAAGTTTTACAAATTATTACTATATTCCACCTATGTGAAATGAGCTTTTCTTATCTGTCCAATGAATTTGAGAAAATTTGATCATAAACAATGTTATTCTGGCTCATACAGAATATCCTATTTAACTTCACTAAAGTGTATATATATATATACATAAATATACGTGTGTGTGTGTATGTGTGTGTGTGTGTGTGTGTGTATGGGACTGGTCCTTGTCAGATTTTTTAACACATTATAATGTAGCTGATGAAAAGCTTGTAATAAAAGGAAAGTTGTCTGTTTTTACTTTTCTTACTTGCCTTATTGTATCTTTAAAGTTTCTTTGCAAGAATCCTTTAAAGCTGCTATTAATTTTATAACATTTACATTAGCTTAATCAATCTGGACAAAATCATCATAAATCCACATACGGTAGAATATACAGCTTTATTTCACCCAGTATGCTGCAGGGAAATGAACGAGGAGGGGGATCTGCAAACCACTCTTGGTGGAGCCCCCTCCTTTTCTAGAATCCTGAAGTAGTGTTCAGAAAGTGTGACCACGGGAGCTACAGACGCAAGGGCGGCACCAATGGTAATCTCAACAAATTCAGTTCTAATTTCTCCAAGTTCTTAAGATAAAAATAAGGAGCAGTAGAAGCACTAATATCTCACTTCACCACCACAGATTCAGTTCATGTAAATGTTAGAGGTAACATCCAAGATTATCTACTTTTTTTCTTTTATTTATCTAGGATAAGTGATGACCTGAGAAATTCTTTTTCTTTTCTTTTAAGATAGATCAAAATAAGCCATTTCACTGACCTAGTTTTTAAATTAAATGCAAAATATGATGCTGGATAAGTAAAACAAATAGCAAGTTAAAGGGTGCTTGATTCATAAAGTGGCTAATAAATTGGGAGGATTAAGAGAGGTGATTGAGTAACACAGGGAGATGGAGAATGGTGGCTTTGGAGAACTTGGGGTGCATCCTCGGGTTTAAATTGTACTTTGAAATGTTGCTTAATAGTCCTATCTTTACTAAGAAGCCTTTTTCTATATTTAAAAAAAATTAAGTTGCATTTCTCAAATTATATTTTCCCCTGAATTAAAAAAATCACACTTGAAATAATCATTTACAATTACTTAAGAGTGGCTATCAATTTTCATAGCTAGGCATCTGAATGCCCTTATGTTTTCAAACTTTGACAAATCATTTTTATGTGTTTGTTTGCTAGAGAGTTCATTAATAGCAATATGTGCTCTCATGTGTTAAATGCCTATGCTGAAGGAGAGTATGCCAGAAATCTTACATGTTATAGAGTTAATATTAACATAGTCCCTCAGGGTAAATACACATATGTCCACTGAACGGGTGAAGAAATGGACAGAAGACTCTAAGTTAAATATCACATTCAAAAAGATAGTTAAGTGACCAAGCCCTGGACTGCCTAAATCTTAAGTCACTGTTCTTTTTATCATGTTTCCCTACATTGTCATTATTTCACACTACATGAAGATTATATAATTTTTCAAACCTTTCAAAAATAAATTGTTATCTAGCAATTGAGCACAGAAACTAATGAATGCACGCAACACTGATTTCTGCAGCTGAAGAGTGAAAGCTTCATTTGTAAGCCTGGAGATCTCCAAACTGATTTTATAAAGAAAGGACCATTGTTCTAATAAAAACTAAATATCCATTACCCCCTACCTGTACCTAACCTATGTCTATATAACATGTGTTGTGAGCTTTGTTTTGTTTTGTTTTGTGTGTGTATTGATTACTCTAGAATTGGCATTTGGTTCCTTCCTTTGTATAACTGCATTTCTCAAAAGAACACTGGCTCCAGAGCTAATTTTCTTGTTGTAGGAGAAGGAGGAAGTGACGCCTGGTGGTTATTTGAGATTTCCATGGTTCAACATATGATCAGCTGAACGTAACATAAATTTTCTGACTTGACATTTGTGTTTTTTGTGACTGGTTAGACTGACTTTAAAGATATGGCTTTCATTAATCTCTGAAGTGATCCAGAATTTGATGATTGTATTTTCGGATGCCACACATTTGGTAAGTTTTAACTTTGTATATGTAGCATTATCTATAGATGCGTGAAAAATTTAAATGAAGTTGCCTTTCTTTTTATTCTTCCACAGCATGGAACTATCCCTCTTGTTTCAGATGGCTGGAGAGATCAGTGGTGACTCTGGCATTTTAGAGAACTCCCAAGAGTAAAAATCTGGTAAAATTCATGTTTAGTGTTTTGAGAAACCTCCTTACTGTTTTCCACAGTGGCCGCACCAATTTATATCCCCACCAACAGTGCACAACATCCTCACCAGCATTTGTTATTTGTGTTCTCTTTGATGACAGCCATTCTGACTGGTGTGAGATGATACTTCATTGTGGTTTTGATTTGCATTTCCCTAATGATTAGTGATGTTGAGCATCTTTTCATGTGCCTGTTGGCCATCTGCATTTCCTCTTTAGGAAAATGTCTATTCAGTTCTTCTGCCCATTTTTTAACAGTTATGTTTTTGTTTTATTTTTTTGATGTTGAGTTGTATGAGCTGTTTATATATGTTGGATATTAACCCCTTATTAGTCATATAATTTGACCCAGAAATTCCACTCCTGTGTATATATCCAAAAAAAACCCTAAAATACTAATTTGAAAAGAAACATGCACCCTAATGTTCACAGCAGCATTATTTACAATTGCCAGGATATGGAAGCAACCTAAGTGTCCATCAAGAGAGGAATGGATAAAAAAGATGTGGTATATATGTACATAATGGAATACTACTCAGCCATAAAAAATAATGAAATTTTGCCATTTGCAGCAATATGGATGGATTTGGAAGGCATTATGCTAAGTGAAATAAGTCAGACAGAGAAAGACAAATACTGTATGAGATCACTTATATGTGGAATCTAAAAAATACAACAAACTAGTGAATATAACAAAAAAGAAGCAGATTCACAGATGTAGAGAATAAACTATTGGTTGCCAGTGGGGAGAGGGAAGGGGGACGGGGCAATATAGGGGTAGGGGACTAAAAGGTGCAAACTATTAGGTAAAATAAGCTACAAGGACACATTATACAACACAGGAATATACCCAATACTTAATTATAAATGAGTATAACTTTTAAAAATTGTGAATCATTATATTGTACACCTGTAACATATAATATTATACGTCAACTATACTTCAATAAAAAATTATATTGTTGGGGCTTCCCTGGTGGTGCAGTGGTTGAGAGTCTGCCTGCCAATGCAGGGGACGCGGGTTCGCGCCCTGGTCTGGGAGGATCCCATATGCCGCGGAGCAACTGGGCCCGTGAGCCACAACTACTGAGCCTACGCGTCTGGAGCCTGTGCCCCGCAACAAGAGAGGCCGTGACGGTGAAAGGCCCGCGCACCGCGATGAAGAGTGGCCCCGCTTGCCGCAACTAGAGAAAGCCCTCGCACAGAAACAAAGACCCAACACAGCCAAAAATAAATAAATAAATAAAAATAAAAATAAAAAATTATATTGTTTAAAAAAAGGAAAATTTTAAAAGCTGGTAAAGTTCAGCTTTGACATGAAAACTAGGATTTGACAGCAAGATACCAGGTGTGAGAAACAAGTGCTATTGAGAGAGAAAGGATTTTCCAGGTTCCTTTGTGACTCTTTGGGCTATCAACAACCAAGCCTGGAGGTCTCAAGTCTGCATGTTTATGCATGAGAAACATAGAGCTCCTTGTTAATCAGCAATGGCCTGAAGTTCCAAGCAAGAAAGAAGTCCTGGAAGTGATGGGAAGGAGACGCAAAGAGGAAGAGAAGACAGCAAAGTTTTTAGAGCTAGGTGGATTCTCCTCTAGGCCCTTGCCTGGGGAGAAGGTGGCCATGTTCCTAAGATGATGGAAGATGCCCTGAGGGTTGCTGTGGTTAAGGAACCTATTTCCTGTTGGGAATTTGAAAGCAACAATGTGAGGAGTCACAAAACTAATAATGCTGTATAATCACACCAAGACTCTGTGGTTTTAGCTCTTTAACTTTATATACATACTCATATTCTTGGAGGAATCCCAGGTACCTAAGACAATGTCTGGGAAACTTGCCAGACAGGTTCATCAGAGAAAGAGTGACACATCTTTTTAGGAAATGTTGCTAAATGAACCAGAACATGGTGGGCCCAATGGTCATCAGAGCCAGACCTCTAGGGGCCTACAATGTCAGCAGTGCTGACAGGAATCCAATTCAAGGCAGAATCCCATGAATCTTTCCACACAGGACTGACACTAGCCACAGAATTTAGCCACAACACCTGTAGGCAGACAGAAGTATCCTGGGGACTAGAGGGGGCCGATGACCTCATGGCCCGGCAGCCCCACTCCTCTAGGTACCACCCATAAACATGCTTCTCTCTCCATCCTTCTCCTACTCATGGCGAGAACAATGGAAAGAGGGAAGGAGTTGGCTAGCTAGCCCATCACCTGGGAGATGGAGCTTCTTATTCATATTAGGACCAAAGATGACTATTTAAATTAGTTTATCGTACTAAACTTAAATTGAGTTGACAAAATTATTTCTCCAATTAATCAACATGTGGGTTTTGTGAAGAAAATCAAATCAGCAAAAGGTAAAATAATTGTATTATAACTGCTCACCTAAGATAAGGTGTAGGTCTACACCCCAATTGTTATACATATCCACACTACACACACACTCACACACTCACATACAAATATATACTGAGATAAGATCTTAAGTGGTTCATCCATCCACTCATATTTAGGTTATTTTATGACTCAGAACTTTTCAAACTCAGAATTTATCTTTCTCTGAATTTAAAGAAAGGAGTCTCTTGTTTGACAGTGAGAATGGCAAGAGGCAATATTTGTCAGTTAAGAATGTTATAATTCAGTCAATTTCTTCTAGGTCCAAATTATAGAACTGTCCTAAATGTACTGCCTAAATATATGTATGTACTGGTATATGTGTATCTGTGTGTGTGTATACACACATACTATATGTTAAATATTTTTATTAAGGCATTTAATAAATAAACTTAAAATTTTACACTGGAAATTTAATAGGAAAAAAAGGACATAAGAATGGGTACTACTTCTTACTCTCTCACTGATAATCAACGTAGAGAAGGAAACTAAAAGTTGAGTAAAGGTTCTCCATAAAATAGTGTGATTTCTCTAGAGTATCCAATGCATGTGTGTTTTCGTGTGTGTATGTGTATTTACCTACACATACAAATACCCACCCTACCTCCAACCCATTTCAGGTTTCAGATTTTAAGTCCTGCTGATTGTAAACTATTGTCACTCTATCTATAGCCACTTTTTACTTTCCTATACTTAGTAAACAGTAACCAACAAGTGTTTGCTATCTATCATTGCCTAAGTTCTCTCAGTTTCTCTTTTTTTTCTTGTACATAATGTTATAATTTCCCACGAACATTTTTATTATATTGCTCTTCAACTCAGGTGACTTCTTATACTACAGTATTTCAGTCATAACTCCCAAGCTCACATGACCTTCCCAACTGATCTCTCCATAGTTCTATGACCTGCACCATTATCTCTGAAGCCAAGTACAGTCTGAGATCTAAGATGATCTGCATGTGTTTTTTAACCCACTTCTTGTTGTTTCTTACCTAAGAATGCTTCAGTGTGTCCATGATATTTCTTCCTAAGTCTTTTTTCTGCCAATACATTTTTTGACAGTTCATTACCAGGAACTCTTTCAAAAAATTAACTAAAAATCTCAAGCTTTCTAGAGAGTCTAATAGTCTTTTGCAGTATTTCCATTTAGTTTAAAATTCAATCATCTTAATATTCAATTTTTTCTATATTATTGTGTAGATTCTTGTACAGCTTTGCAATATTTTAATATTATTTCATAAACAATCTTTTCCATCAGAGACTTGAAACTCCCTCTTAAGGGTTAAATTGCCGCCCACCGCCCACCCCCACCCCCCGCCAAGTTCACATGTTGAAGTGCTAACCCCAGTATCTCAGAACATAATCTTATTCGGAGATAGGGTATTCACAGAGGTAATCAAGTTAAAATGAGGTCATTAGATCCAGCCCTGATCCAATATGACTAGTGTTCTTCAAAAAAGGGAAAATTTGGAAGTAGACATGCACACATGGGGAAATCCATGTGAAGAAGAAGGCACAGATCAGCACGATGTTCCTACAAGCCACGAACTCCTAACATTGCCAGCAAACCACTAAAAGCTATGTGAGAGGCAGGGAGCAGATTCCCTCACAGTCGTCAGAAGGAACCAACTCTGCCAACAGCTTAATCTCGAACTTCTATCCTCCAGAACTGTGAGACAACACATTTCTACTGTTTCAGCACCCCAGTTTGTGGACTATGGTAGTCTAGCAAGTTAATATACTCCTCAGAGGAGGAAAAAACATCTCACTACATCTGAAAATCAGGCTGCTTGTACAGGGCAAGCAGTAGGCATGCAAAAAAATAGGGGGTTTTGACTTATTTAAGTATTTAAATATGCTGAGCCTTAGTTTTATTTGAGTAAATACATAGCATAAAATTTCCTGATTTTAGATTTGTAAATCAAGTGAGTAGAAAAAATTTTTAAATGTGCTACATTGAAACCAAGTCTAAATAGATATATAGGCTTCTCTTTCTGGCTATAAACGAATCATCAACATTATCTGCATTTTCACGACATTCATTAAGTTAAGTAGATCTCTTTACTGAGATATTTTATTTATTATCCTTTTAACTTTGCAAAAGAAGATATAAATATCTTATGTCCTTCATGTAAATAGGCATGCCATTTTCTTTTGTATGAGCTCCTCCGATTTTTGTTTCTTTATTCTTTGAATTTTTTTCACTTCGCTATTGTTGTAAGAGTTGATACAATAAAAAGTGTTTAATCAGAACTTCATATTAATCAAAAATTTAAATTGCTGATGTTACCAATCTCCATAGAAAGACTTACAGTACCCATATTTTGCCTTAAAATGGCACAGATTTTCACATAAAAAAATGTTTTTTGAGGGTCTAAATAAAGTTTAAAATTTTTAAATGGTATTATCCATGTCTCTCTCTGTCACACACACACACATGCAAACATACACACAATTTTAATTCCTTTTTGATGTTTCAACATTTTCATAAGAAAAACATCTTGAATATGTGAAGTACATTAGAGGTTAAGACATTGTATGAAATGATTTATTCTCCATTGGGTTGTAAAAATTACAGCACTCACTTTGTAAATAGTAATTACAAATATAAATAATAATTGAAAAAATTTTGACATTGAATAAATTTTATATGAGTTAATACTAGCTTTTGGAAGCTATGACAATCTTTTAGCGTATGTAGCAAATTGCAATATAAGTAGATATTTCTCTAGTTAAAAAATTGTCTGATGAAATATGACTTGATAGTCAAAGATACTAATTTAGTGCTTTGATATTACATAAAGAGAAACAATCAAGTAATACATATTTTTAAAATGAAATGAGTAAGTTTGTCTCTACATAGATATGGTGCAAAACACACAGACAGCATACAATTTTATTTGTCAGTTTTCATGGGGGCAGTAGTTAAACCATTTGTGAGTACAAAAAGGTGATTTTTTTCCTTGTCTGTCTCTTTAAAAAATCCAAAGTTTTCCTCATGACTGAAAACTAAATTTTTTGGTCACTCATGGTGACTTTGATCTGAACAGATCTGCCTTTAATTTAATTTGATACTCTTTGTACCTGCCAGTCGAGGATTGTTTTTAGCTTTTAGAAGCCATTTTCATTCCTTGACTCATGCATGGACCCCTTGCTTCATCTTCAAAGCCAACAAGGGCAGGTCAAAGCCATGCATGCTTCACATCTCTCTGGCTTTTCCCCTCTGCTGCCACATTTCTCTGACTGATGGTTTGCCTTCCTCTTCCACCTTTAAGGAACCAAGAGATTACATCTGGCCCAACTGGATAATCCAGGATAATCTCTCTATTTTAAGCTCTATAATCTAGATTCCACCTGTAATGTCCCGTTTGCCATGTAACACAATCAACACCAAGGATTAGGGTGTGAAGATTACATTCCTTGAGAGGGACAGACAGTATTAGTCTGCCTACCACATAAAGCCCTTCTGAGGAGTCTCGCCAATGCCCCATGTAACTGAGGTCTCTCTCTTCTGACCACTGGGATTATAAACTATTCCCAGCTCTGGGGAACGTTTTGAGTACTAATGATTCTTTCCTTACCCTTCTTTCATTTCCTCTCAGGCCGAAGGGCATATTTTTGGAGGTCTCCGTGCAGTGTCTCCCTCTGGAGGTCTGAGCCATAATTTCTAGCCACCTTTACCTCACCAAATTCTAGCCTCTATCTCTTTAGCTCAGTCAGATGATTGGGGTGTACTTTGCTTTCAACTTCCTACGCTGTGTCCTGGAAAATACCTCACCTCATTTATTTCCTTTTTCTCAGGGACCACAGTTCTGTGGTGCTTATTGTGCAAAGTCTAAAATCATTGTTTCCTATAGTCTTTTATATGAAAACTAGTCTAGTCTTCTAGTTTTAATTTTTCACCTCGAGGATAATTTTTGTAGCAGTTAATATTTATGAGCAGAAACGGATGTCCTTCAATATATGCTGATTAAAGAAATTTTTCCTGCAGCAATTTTTATACTACATTTTTTAATAATGTAAAAACCAGTGGATTAGTTGGGGAATGTAATTTATATTAGTCTGAATTTTTTAACTGATTATAAAATCTAAAGAATTGTGGACCAGTTTGGGTTTAGAGGGAAAAAAAATGCTTAGGCAAAAAATAGCTCCCAGTTTGAATGGCATTCTTCTGTTTTCATAAAAAATAGGTGGTGAGGATCTCAATACTGAGTACGTCAAAGACCTGTAATACTAGTGAGAAAAAAATTTAAAAACCCTCACAGTTTTTCATAAAGGAAATATTTGCTCAAAAATTGGATTTGCACAATGATGTTTAGGTTTTAAACTATGTATTTGCAGTTTGGAAAATCCTTTGTAATTGAAACCCTTTCAGGAAAATATACATTGTGAATTTGATGTTACCAAGTACCTAATTCCTTTTCTCTTGTAGTGAAGCATGCTATTTCAGGAGACCCACTTATCCTTTCATAAGTCAAAAGGGTGTATTTCAAAGAAGACAGACCTGTCCTATACGAAAATGGGCACAGCTCATTTTTTACATGGATTCTGGATCGACAGATATCAATAATCTTGATGGAGGATATAATTCAGCATTAATTTGCACATTTTTCCAAACACTGAAACATGGAAGGATCGTCACAGATATTATTCATTATTGGAGGAATAAAGCTAACCACCAATTTATTGTAGAGAGGTGATTTTGTCTGTATCATTCACAAAGAGAGACTTTCTTACTCATAACACAATGTTTTTCAACCCTGCTTGTATTTTAGAACCATTTGCAAATCTTAAAGAAATACTGATATCTAATCTAATCAGAATAAACAATGTGAATAAACAAATAAAAACTTTCTGCATGATGCTAATACATGCTTAGTGTTATAAACCACTTCTTGAGTGGAAGGAATTAGTTAAGCAAATAGGCAAGGAAGTAAGAAATTAGTATCAAAAATTCTAAATATCTATATAAGTTTTATTTATCCACACGTAGCTGAGGCCCCTTCATAAATCCTGTTGCTTTGTTTAAAGAATCGATTTTTTTTTTTTTTTTTTTTTGCAGAGACCATGAACACTATCTGAGCTTATTTTCTCCTATGATTTTATTCTTCAATACGATAATATAAATCTAACTTCCTTTAAATGGGCATCTGTTTATTATAATATACATGACTTCCTTTTCATTAAAAGACACAATAAATTTTAAACAGTTTTTAGAATGTTACACTATTCCTGGATATAACATTACCAACTTCTCTTAAGTATTAATTTCAATGAGGAAAAAGGAAAACATAAATCTAATTACCAAAAAAAAATCAATAGAGGTTAAATTATAGTTTTAACTGCAAAATATTTGGCAAATTCCTAATTTTCTCTCCTGCCACTAAAAATAGCTAAAACTGTTGGTAGTCAAATCATCCTCAGAAAGAACCCCATGTCACCAGTTCTCTGCTTTCCCTTATATTTCACCACTGCCAGCAAAGTCCTTCTATCCACTTATTCAATATTTAATGAACATATTCATTGGTCCCCCAAAGAGTTTGGAATTCAGTGAATGAGGAAACAGCTAAAAGAAAACAGCAAGAAAAGTGTTTTGGCAAGACTAAACCTTCCTAATATTTCTGAGTACGTAGGCATGACTGGCACCTGGGAATTAGAACTGGTGCTTCAAAGTGCTTCTTATCAGCAGGCAAGAAATGGTTATAAATGGGAGTTCCAGGAGGAGCTTGATAAAAATGAGTTAGTCTAGGACACTACAAGTTATTACTGTATGTAACATGTTTCAGAGAAGACTTTCTACTTAGAGGAAGTTGACAGGGCAGGACACTCAAAGTGGTAAGAGAGTCTCTTGGATTGTTATAATTTAACTCTTCAGGAAACTCTAGTGGTTCTGCCTTCATTTAGCTTTAAATGAATACAGTACTTTTGATCGTTAGGGTTATGGAAGATATTGGGAAGGGGGAGCATGATGATGGAAAAGCTTTCTTCTGCATAAAAACAGCCAGTTGGAGCCTTGGGTGGTCTAAATGGGTGTAAATCTGCAAGTAACAGTCTCTGAATTGAGGAGAGCTGCTTACCTCTCCATTCTCAACAGTGACACTCTGTGTGGGAGGGTGGGCTTGCTAACACCCTCTTTTCCTTTGCCACAGGTCTCTCTCAGAACCTGCTGTACATCAGGCTTTAGCCCATCTCACGGATTTCTCTTTCTGTCACAATCTTATAGTAGACGATACAGTGTTGAAAATTTATACGTATAATTTTGCTCAAAAGTGCCCAATTTCTTCATACACGTATTTTATGTTATAGCTGCAAATTCTCAGAAGAGAACAAGATGATGTGATGTTTCCTTTTCCATCTCACCACCTAACACACTGCATTGGAACACCTAGTTTGTTTCTTGCGGATCATTTAGCTAATGACTCACCCACTCACCTACCTGTATTGTACCCTCAGCCTTTGCATACTACCACCCCTAGAGCCTTCATACTCCATCTTCCCCCAGGGATCCAGCCATGCACTGTCTCACTCATGGGATGTGAACACTACAGGTATGACCAACTACTGAATTTCTAATAAATTAAAATTTGTGTTGGGAATGAATGAATGGTGGAGAAAAAGGAAGAAGTTGCATGAGCTTTACCCATACCCTGATTTTTGGTCAGAGAAGGGAGGGAAATTAAACACAGAATAAAATTAAAGTGTGCCCACTCCAATCACAATTATATTTCTAACAGAGGTTTAAAATAGAATTGAAAGAATATTCCATACCTCATTTAATCACTCAAGAATTTCACAAGAGGCTAGTAATTGTCTAGTAACTAGCCCAATTAGTTATCAGATAATAATGTTTTCTTTAACATACTTAACTTTTTGAATGCCTTTTTTATCTGTATTTTTCTGATTTGTTTTGGAGAGCATTTATGGGCATGTGTGTGTAAGTATTTACATGTGTGTAGGTGTGCATATACAAATATAATTCTACTGG
Source organism: Eubalaena glacialis (assembly GCF_028564815.1). Lineage (NCBI taxonomy): Eukaryota > Metazoa > Chordata > Mammalia > Artiodactyla > Balaenidae > Eubalaena > Eubalaena glacialis. The sequence goes on from NC_083719.1 coordinate 17,349,875, forward strand.
GAAGCTACTGGTAAATATTTAACTAAAATTATAATAATATTCCTAGATAAATATGAAATCAAGCCCTTATAGCAAATATGAACACTGAAAAATGTTCCATTCTACAGTCAATGTTTGCTATCTATTTTTTTAATCAGCACATAGTAGCTCCATTTCTGAGATCAGGTAGTACGCAAAGATCTTTCCCACCATTTACCTTAGCCTAGTTTGAATTGCAAAGCCCTATGGAATGATCCTTTGGATTATATTTACAAAAGACCATTATATTTACAAATATTTTGAATACATTAGAAATTATATCGTGAAGTCAACTCCAAGTATTCAGACTCTGAAACTTCTCAGTTTGAATTTTCACTTAAGTTATGAGCATTACTTCTCCCTTAGGCTAAGTAGTAATGTTTCCCATGCATCATTCAATCATCCTAGTTCTCAGTTTGTTTCTCCTCATTACTAGAAAATTTGGGAATAAAGTAATAGGGAGTTAAATAATACATTATTTGTTTCCAAAAATGTATGCATTTATATTAAATTGCAACAGAATATGTATGATTACAACATAATAATGGTTATGGAACAGAGGTATTAATATATTCATAAGTATATTATTAATTCTTATAACAATGTTAACATCCCTTCAAGAACTGATTTCTTAAAATTGTGGAAAGCACTGAAATCTATTAATTTTTAAGTTACTAATTTTACATGTAATGAAACTATATTGTTCTATAAGAATTAGCAGTACTTTGACATATTTTAAAATATTTGATAAAATACGTGTTCTTATAAATTATGATTTTATAAAAACACACTAAACTGGAACTAAAAGAAATAGAAAACTTACTGATGCAACATGGAGGGTTAAGATCTTAAGGTGTAAAAGATATTAGAGCTGTAATTCATGAAGAATCAAATGCCTTATAATTCAAATATTGAGCATCTAGAGTTAAACTAGCAGCAGAGCCAACAGGCAAAATGAAACCAATGCCATATACTCTTTTAAGTGTATGGAAAAAACTTTAGAGAAAAAATAATTTTTTGAAGAATGAAAGCATATGAGAAAATCTGTTCAAAGTTTCTAGTTTTGTGAAATATTATTTATTCTTCTGTGGCATCAGAATCTGGCTACATTGCACTACAGCAACTTAAAGTTGTGCTATCCTAGCCCCCATACCCTATACATCTGAGAAATATGAAGTAATATTTAGTGAAAATCTGTTTGGGGAATTTGGAAAAGTTTAAGAGCAGGCTTTTTAAAATTTGTATGTCCAAATAGAGCATAGAAATTAATCTTCTCTTTGTGTTTTACAGAATTTAATTTGAGGACCATTTTATTTTGTAATAGAAAATACAGCTTCTCTTTTGAATGATAAACTCAGAATTACGATGACTTGCCAACGGAAAGAGAAAAGTACAGAGACACTGAGGACTAAATGCCCCATTTTCCTAAAATATAGAATAAGTGGAAACGTAAGAAATGGGCAGAAATTCAAAATCTGCAATTCACAAAGCAGAATGATGGAAAGAGAATGGGAGGAGGTGTAGGGGTGAAAGCTGGTTTCAAAACTACTCCTAATTAAATTGATCAAAGCCAGTTGTCCAGTGCATTCATCATGTGGATAAGCTGGATGCTGTAAAGGAAATGGTTCCTTCATCTTTTGACTTTAATCTATTATCCTTCACGATAGACTCTACTGTATAACCGAATACATCCATGTTAATACTTCAATTATATGATTTCAATGGTTTTTGCTGGGAGTACACATTCCAGAATGAGGGAATATCAAGCGACTAAGTAGCTTGACCTTTTGGTCTCGTCTGGCTTTGTGGCTGAAAGCATATATGGCTCTAGTAGCATCTCGTGCAGAATAATGACAGAATAATCACTGGGGCATGAAACTACAACCTGTAGGCAGTTAATCATGACCATTAATCTCCGCCACATTCTTCTAGTCTTTGAGGATGGGAGCAGTGACAGATTTCATTTTGTTTACTGAATGTAAATGAATCCCAAATCAGCTTCTCAGCTTCTTGGTAGAAATGAAAAAGAAAACAATATTACAAGTTAACTAATTTGAAATTGCATATTGTGTAAAACTGAGACTCACTTCTGTTGGGGGATATTTGATCTTTTACTGTAGTTGTGTCTCATGCGAGGACTCAGAGGATACATATCTACATTGTCAAGTTCTTATAATCAAAGTTCTCAGGCACAGACATCTGAGAGAAGTTTATGGAAAATAAACTTTCCTGACATCCTCATTTGAAATAAATTATAGTCATGAAACTAAAAAAAAACAGATTCCTTTTTTTGAACTTTTTACACTGCCTTTCTAGTATTGTCTTAACCATGATTACTGCCTATACTTATACAGAATTAATGTCAGCTTGCAGCTTCTAAAATTCCACTGATAATATTTCTTGCAAACAATCCAAAAGAGCTTTGTAGACTGAAACCAGGAATCATAAGACCTTATAAGAATGTGTTTTTCATAATAAAGCAATGAGAAATTTGTCTGATATCTGAAGGTAGTGGAAGTTGGTAGATAGGGCTTTTGAGCATTTGGGAAAGAGGTCAAAATACATTAAAAAAAAAAAACCTTAGCAAAGAGTTTGACTCTGTGTCTAACTTAAAGATTTGTGTTAGGTACAACAGTTTTTTTTTAAAAAAACTATGTAATATGCATTACTCACTACCACCATTACCATGCGCGCACACACACACACACACACACACACACACACACAGCCCCACAGAGGAAAATAATAAACACAATGAGGAAGAAATTTGTTGTAGAAAGAAGACTGAATTTAGCTTGAAAATTTCCTGATTGGAGACCTGACTTTGTCTCTCATAACTTATGTGAACTTGGACAAATTAACCTATCTAAGTCTCAGTTTCCTTACCTCAAATGTGAAATAACTGAGCAAGCTATTTTAATGGATAAACTGTCAAAATGTTTATTTGTTTAATAAAACCAATTACCTAAATGTTTATGTCTAAATTTTAATGTCTGAACTAGCTATATTAGTGTCTATTTCTACCCCAAAATAGTATGCACAAATCCATCTGATTTCACTAAAGCTTTAGTATCGTCCAACATTGTTTTGAATATATCAGGTGGTAGACACGTCAGAGAGGCTCTCAGTGTTTCAGTGGTAACCTGAGAAAGTATACAGACTTGTGTCTTCTAAAAGTACACACATTTAGGCCTCATTGCGCCTATTGTTTTTCCTAACTTGCAATTAAGTCTATCAGTATTACTCATCAAATTTCAGGTAATAGTAAATTACAAGAAAAAGCTTTAAAAAAAGAAAAAAATGCAGAATAAACTCGACAACTTGGGAATCATAATTACATGTCAATACAAACTAAGTAAGGGTCAATGTAATAATAATAATAATCCTCCTCTTCATCATAATAGCTATTTATTATTGAACCCTTTGCACTAGGCACAGTTTTAAGAGATATATATCATGTCATATATGATAGCATGAAATTCTGTATTAGTCCAACAATTTTGACATATTTGTCCCAATATAGTAATTACATTTTGAAATAATAATCTGTCTCCATGAGTTAAATATTTGGGATTGGGGAAATACTGATTATTACTTATATTTTATAGACAAGTAAGACTCTTAGGCTGGTATGAGAAAAAAAAGTCAGGTAAAACTACTAAGAAAAAAAATCTTACGCCATGTACAAAATTTTTGAGCAACTGCAAAAAAGAGGAAAAAATTCTGTAAGTGCGTTACAGTCATGCTCAACCTGACATCTGGGAGCACACCTAAATGTAGCACAGTATCCGTTGTCAGCAATGAACACTTAGCATCACCAGTAAGAATCAACTCCAGAGTTGCTTCTAGCAGGAAGTAAACCATCAAATCATTCAGCAAAATTTTAGACCTATTTTCAGTCTGAGGATAACCTCAATATCAGAGCTGATGACCTTGGTCAAATACATACCAATAAAAGTGATTGATGGTGGAAAATATGGTGCTTGAATGTCCGAGTATATGGCTCATCAGAGGCTCCTTATAAAAGTTTCTAATAGTTAAAGACATGAGTGGTGATAGGGTGAGATCTCTTCTCACATTCTTGATTCCAACTTAGAACCATTTGGAGAAGGTCTTTGTGTTATCTGGTACATGGCACATGATAATCTCTCTACTGGATTAAATTCTATCCTCTTGAAAGAAGTTCAGAACCAGAAATGAAAGTCTATTGAGGTCAGAATAGGTAGGAAATTTATAAATAAGCTAGTGAAGATTTCTACAGTACTATATCAAAGAACCTAATAAAATTTTTGGAGACTTGAGTTTCATTTGTCACTGAAAAAGCTATTGAACCTCCCCTTAACATGTCTCCACCACCCTGGAAACATTTTTTCTCTGTGTTTCAGACACCGCTACATTGGTTTAATACTAAATGCTTGAGACATTAAATTGTATCATTAAAATTATTAAAAGTCTGCTGGTAAAATAGGTTAACAGGCGAAACAGAATGACAGATAATGACAAGATAAATGCCAGTCTTTGGATGAATCTATTTACAGCTTTGCCTTTTACACAATGAAGTTGAGGCAACTTACAAAAAAATACAAAAAATGTTTTAATAATTAAATGTCTACATATAATAGTAACTAAAAATATAATTAGGATCAAGCAAATATGACACATATATGCCAGTGCAGGTGACTGGTAGATCTTGCTCTTTGCATCTCATCGCAGCCAAGCAAAGGAAACAAAACAAAAAGTAATATGGTTGTAACTGGGTGTGAGCTATAGAGTGAATCAGGACATTAATTAAAATTTTACATGTCGCTTCAACATTCTGCTCCTTTGGCAAATATGATTTTTTCCTCTACAATATGTTTTGAGAAAGAGTGAATGGCACCCAGTTATACCTTGTACTCTGACTCAAGGTCTCAGAACACTAGGATGGCATGTAGAACATTAAATGCAGATTCACATTCTTAGAAAAAAGATAGCAGGGAGAAAATATTTTTTAAAGTATGAATAGTGATTTGCTGGGATGGATTGCCATTTTCCGTTATTTTTAAATTTGGGGGCATCATATACTTGTCTGAGCCTCTACTAAAAATAAACAGTCCTATCTTCTACAACAGACTACACTAATGCTGGATTATATTTGTATGATATATATGCCTTGGAAATGAAGGATAAAACAAATTCTGAATACATATGACTCTGAATATTTGATGTATATTTTTGAGTGAATTACCATATTTGACTAGCTGGTAAGTTTGATGTTAAGAATAATTGATTTAGAGTGTTGGTTAAGTAAGAAACATGTGTCTCTCAAAATGAGACAAGATATCCTCATTGAGCCAATACATTTGATTCAACTAAGCACCTCCTCTTTGGAATGAGTTTTAAGAGGAAATAAGCCAGTGAGGAATATATGTTTCACCCCACTGTAACATTCTCCAAAAGATAAATAAGCAGGGAATTGTTATATCATATCTTATAGGAGAATCATGTGAGAGAGTACTGTGGAATGATTAAGTGCAGAGTCAATATATTAGTTTCGAGTTTTCAAAGTTAAACCCAACGTTTAACATTTGTTAGTCTTGTATCCTTTAACAGGTTATTGGATATCTCAAAACCCAGTTTTCATAGTATCTACTGCACTGTTTATTGTAATGAATTTAGCAAAGGCTAGCTAAATAGTGTCAGATAACATCGATTATTATTATTATCATTAATAGCAGCAGTAGCAGCAGTAGTAGTAGTAATAGTAGCAATAAATAGTAAATACTAAATAAACATTAATTATTATTGTTATTATTATATGAGATGGGAAGAAAATGGGGCAAGTATTTATAAAGGATCCACATTACGGTCTTGTGGTGAGAATTTTTCTAGCATTATAATTTATATAATATATAAGTATATATCATATAAAATTATAGTTGCCTTTTTATGCAAATGTTTTATCCAGCTGGATTTAAACCTTGTATATGGTGTAGGGTCAGGATTTAACTTTTTTATTTTCCATTTTATTTTATTTGGTTTCCTTCTACCAAATAGTTCATGTTTTCCTCATTGATTTATGATGCCACCAGTATCATATCACGATTTTATATTTCCATGGTTCTAGTTCAGAGCTCCTCAATTTGTTCCATTGGTTTATTTAAACATTCTTATGCCAATTCCACAACCTTCTTAATAGTGTAAACTCGGAGTCTATCTTAATATCTGTTAAAATCTACATTCTTTGCTCTATTTTAGATGCATTTCTTAGTTTCAAAATCATACTTGTGGCACTCCCTCATTTGGTGAACAAAAGTTCTTTAGTGAAAGATAATTTAACATTTTTTTGGCCTTTCAAGGATTCATTCACACATGGAAATATAGGTTTATTTGCTGGCAAAACACTGTCATTTATTTGTTTTAATATCCTAAACTCTTTTGATAATGTAAATAATTGTGCAAGATCATTCGGTATAGCACAAGTTGTTACAGAAATAAAACAATCTACATATCTTGTTGTTAACTACATATTACATAAACATCTGTCAAGGCAATTACACTGTACTTAATAGTTCTTATAACAGAGTAGTAGATAAAACAATTAACTGATTAACACTTTTATTCTGTATTTCATGTTATTATTAAAAGTTTAAATTTTATACATTTGCAATTTTTTCTCATAATTCTAACAGTGTCTTCCCAATTCAGTATCAATATTTTCAGTTTTATGTCAGTTATGTGGCAATATTTATAACTATAAAAACAATTTTTGTGCTAAACTGTAAATTATTTTCACATACCTCCTGCAGTATTTTCTCTTATTTTGCCATTGCTTCTCTCAAATCATGAATTTAAAGCTGCTAATACAAATTTTCTTTCATGCCTTTGATACGAAAAATGAGTTTTTCCAGAAAAGAAAGATTTTATATTGCTTTCAATTAGAATGGCAGTTGTATAAAGCTGCCTAGAGATGCGAGATTCATATTTTACCCTTACCACAGTTCCTATTCTGGATGACTATGTCTTGGTCACTACTACTGTTTAAAAGTGTACTCCAGAATAAAAGGGAATTACAAGAAATGTCTTCCATAAAACCTACCCTCTGATAACTTTGATCTTTCTACTCTTCTTGGTTCAGTTTATTATTTATCACTTCAGAAATAAAAATATAACAACTAAATTCAACTCACTGTATACAGACAAGTGCAATTTTATATTTTAAATATTTGCCATGATTCTATTATGTGTATTCTGGCTGAATAACTACAAAAAATAGAAAATAGAACCTGATTATAACAAAAGTTTTTCAGAGGGAACTATTATTCTTGGAATGTGAAATCTAGTTTCTATTTTTAATTTTTCTGTAAATACTCTAGGAACATAGAACATGCTTTTCTTTCAAATGTTTATGAAATGAGTTCTTGACTTTTTTCATTAATATGCATTAATACTTCATTCTCAATGATCAAGATCAAACATGTGCAAGGCTTTTCAGTTCACAGGTGATTAGGTTTACTGCTGAATCTATTTCCCTCTTTGTCTTGCCAGATTTGACCGTGGCCAAACATATTACAAAGAGAGAGATGCTAATTCAAAGAGACTTTTACAGCTGTTGCTTTAGGAGAACTGCATGGACTTCAGTGTGTGTGGAATATTCAGAGACACACTTGAGAAAGATTGGAGATAGTCGGTTACAGAGGTAACCATGGGCCAAATAACAGAGAACCTTATATTTAAAATTAAGGAGTTTGTACTTTTTCTTGATTCTACGGGAAAACATTACAGAATTTTAAGCAAGAAAGTGAGCAGATTAAATGTGTTACTTTGAAGTATTATCTTAGCTACCATAAAGAAGGAAGTGTTGTGAGGCAAGACTGAATGAGATGTGAGAAGTAGTAAAATGGACTGCTACAGTAATTCAGGAGGCAGTTGCAGTTGTTTTACTCTAAGACAGTAGCAGTGAGGATGGAGAGCTATAGTGATCTTACAGGATCTGAGGGTACATAAAAAGAAGTGTGTAGAAGAGTCTCCTAAGTTTTCTTATGTATTTATTATACTCCAGCATATTTATCATATGTGATGAATTCTTATTCAAAGAAAAGTAGCAATACAAATTTTTTTTCAACATATATACTGGAGGTGAAGATAAAATATCAATGATATTTTATAGTGCATCTTCAATGTAAAATTTTTCTAATGCATCCTAAATCTTTGAAATGACATTTTTCTCCATTTAAAGTGCCCTTTACAGTCTATCAACTAATCCAAATACTTAAAAGACAGTGATTATCTCATACAAAATGGTTTGTTTAATTCTGAGATTTATTATACTCATCATGTTTAAAGACTGAACACTAGGTATCATTAAGTTTAGGTAGAAAGATGTGACTAATGTTACTTTGCAAGATAACTGTAAACAGTTATATTAATACAACACTAATAAAACCAGTGCTGGGCATATTGCAGAAACTTCTAGTGCATGTTGATGTTCTGTTGAAAACATCAGCTTAAAGAACTAGTGTCCTACCATCTATGCAAAGTGATTTAAAGTCACAGTTATTACTTTAAAACTACTTGGCAGCTTGGATTGCAATCCACAGAATTTTAATAATACAAGTAGCTGGAGGTTAAAATAATAAATGAAAGTTAAATATTTTTTAAAGTAATAGTGTGGCCAATAGCATTGTCTTTCTCTACATCTGAATTTTAATTTTGATTTACTCAATACCTCTAGCTAATAGTAATGTTATCCATCAAAGAAATATCTATGGAGCACATGCATTGCACACACTGTGCTAGAAATTGAATGGAATTTTGAAAGAGGAATCTGTCACCACAAAGTATATTATTGAGTGCACTAATAAGAAATACTAGAATCATTTGAGTGCTGTTTAATAAATATACTGTTTACAAAGTCATGGACAAGGTAGAGCAGAACTGGGCAAGGCTAGTAAAGTCATTGCCTCCCACAGGCTTGAGGAGACGAGAAGAGGGATCTGTTACTGCAACCCTGTACGAGAGCTCTGGAGATAGAGCCGCGCTGAGAGGGGCAGTGCCTTTTGTCAAGAGACACTTACAGCCCGAGGTACCTTACAAAAAAGAACAAGAGAAAAAATAATATCGAATTCCATGACTTCCGCCTCTCTGCTCTTGTACTGGGGCTTCAAATTGGCCAAACCCAAATGGAGAGCCGAGCGTAAGGGGCCTGTTGATGACATTCATCCTCACTGACATTCCATGGAAGAGAGAAGGGCAGAGTGTGTGGAGAAAATTCTCAATGCGCGAATGGACAACACCCAGAAGTTATAGAATCTAGTAGGCAGGTGATCACAGTGCTTGGATGTGCCTGCTCTGATAGCAGTGAATAACTCCACTTGTGCTTAATTCTGTTCTGTTGAGGTCCTTGAAAGCAACACACAGCAAGAAATTCCTATTATGAGATACTAAGAATGAGATGGAATTAGCCAGGCAAAGAGAGTAGTCTCATATCCTAGACTCATATTTCTCACACTTTTGTACAATCATTCACAGACCCATTTTAGGAGGGAAAGAAAAATATAAAAACCCATAGGTTGTAAAATTGGCTTAAATTATTTAAATATAACTTGACTATGTTCAACTATAAAGCTAAATATAAACATATATGTAGCTTATCGCATACACTGCAGTATAAAGTCTCAACAAGTTTCTTAATAACAACAATATAAAACAAAATTAAAATTAATATTGATGTAATTAAAGAATGAAATTTTGTGGAAATAAAGTTGCTTATTGTGGAATATAAAGCAAATATAAATATAAGGAACCGTTGTAGAGAGCATGCATATACAACCAAAGTTGAGTACTAGCTCAATTTTCTTTCCTCTTGAAACATTCAAGTCACTGGGGAGTCTTCATTCACAGTTAGTTATTTTATGCATGTTTGTTTTTTCCCCTCACCTTACAATAATGCGTCTTTTACATATCAAGGTGATCTTCATTCCTACTTTATCTAATCATGAAAATCAGAGTAGCTCGTCCTATGGCCAGTACTGTGGAGAATACAAGGAAGTACGAACACTGTCTTAGGGCCACCGTAAGGAAGTACCATAGAATGAGTAGCCTGAAAACAGCAGAAATTTGTTTCTCACAGTTCTGGAAGCTGGAAGTCTGAGATCAGGGTGCCGGCATGGTTGAGTTTGGGGAGAGCCTTCCTCTGGGTTGCAGAATGCCAACTTCCCTTTGCATCGCCACACCCCTCCCCTTGGAGAAAGAGAACCAGCTAGCTCCCTGACCTTTTCTTATAAGGGCACTAATCTCATTCCTGAGAGCTTCATCCTCATGACATAATTACCTCCCAAATGCCCCACCTCCTAATACCATCACATTGGGATTAGATTTCAACACATGAATTTTGCAAGGACACAAACATTCAGTCCATAACAAATGATTTACATGGTAGTTCTGGCACTTAGATTGTTTTGTTTCAGAATGTGCTCATATTAGTCTTCTTTAGGCCATCATAAACATAAACACAAAAGTATGTCTGTTCACAAGTATGTATCTGTCCTCAAATTAAGGAACTGTGCATTGCTCAAATTCTTATTGCAATCATGCAAATATTTTGTGGATTTTGGAAATTTGCCTTATGTTACACTAGTGTTTCTAAAACTTACAGTGAAACAAATCCCTTGGAGAGCTTCCTAAAAATGTGATATCTCAATCCAATTCTAAATATTGATTGGCTGGGGTTATATACTTTAACAGGCATCCCAGATGATTTTCATGGAGATGATTCACTGCTGAGATTTTAGAAAACATTGATTTAAAGGTTCCATTAGAGTCTGTTAAAAATGTCTCAAATTGTTATTTAAAATATTGGGAAAGCAGTGATTAAGTGAATTTGATTAGGATTTATTTATGGTTAGAATTTTTTAGACTAGATTAACACATTAACACAGAATCTTATTGCATAGTATTTCTTTAAAAATATGTCTTTATTAAAAAATACCAGGTTGCATGCACACCAGATAGAATAACTTTCAAGATGCCTCCTGCCACCTGCTGGGACTTTGACCTTATTGTCCTTTCTGACCTGCAGCTTCTTCCTCTTACTGTCAGGTTTTCAATTCTTAAACTTTTAGTCATCCTTTGGTCCCAGCTCAAAAAAAAAAAAAAATCACTCATCAGGGAAGCTTCCCGTTAGGCAAACTCCCCTGAAAAATCCTCTTTTAGCAGCATGGACCTTCCCTCTTAAGTACTTGTTCACATCTATTTATTAACACTTTACGATGGACTCCAAATATCCTAGTTCTCTTCCCAGAGACCCAGTAGGATCTTCCCTGTCAAGTTGAAGTTAAGTTTGGATGTGTGACATGGTTAATCAGTGAAAGGTGAGTGGCAGTGAGAGGTATCACTATTACATAGAAGCTTTAAGAGCCAATATGCAATTCTCGCGGCTCTCTCTTTCCCAACATCCTCAGGTGGCACCTGCTACTTCAGTATAAATTCCACAGTCAGAACTATATGGAGCAGCCCTTGTTGACAAATTACGATATGTGACACGAGTGAGAAGTAAACTTTTCATTTTAAGTCCCTAATATTTAGAGTAGTTGATTAGAGCAAAAAAAACCTGTCTGACATGTCACAGGTGTCATTTTATATTTATGTGACTGATTATCTACCTACCACATCTAATTATGATCCCAGGGATAGTTTTAATTTTCACTGCACATGATTTTTTTAATTTTTATTTTATATTGGAGTATAGTTGAGTAACAATGTTGTGTTAGTTTCAGGTGTACAGCAAAGTGATTCAGTTATACGTATATATGTATCTATTCTTTTTCAAATTATTTTCCCATTCAGGTTATTGCAGAATATGGAGCAGAGTTACCTGTGCTCTACAGTAGGTCTTTGTGGGTTATCTATTTTAAATATAGCAGAGTCTACATGCATATGATATTTTTGATACCTAGCAAATACCTAGTATATAGCAAGCACTTGTGTTGGACAGAATAAGGGTCTCCTAAAGATGTCCAGGTCTGAATGCCTGGAATCTGTGAATATGTTACCTTGAGTGGCAAAAGGTAATTTGCAGATATAATAAAGGTTAAAAATATTAAAAGAAGGAGTTTACCCAATTATCATGGTGGGCTTAATTTAAATCCGTGAGCTCTTAAAAGTTCAAGAGGAAGACAGAAGGGTGAGAGATGTGACAACAAAAGGAGGAGGAGGAGAGATTCACAGTTGTAAAGACCAGACCAGCCATTGGCTGGCTTTGAAAATGGAGGCAGGAGGCCCTGTGAGAAGGCACGTGGGCAGCCTATAAAAGAGAGTAACTGCTGTCAGATGACAGACAGAAAAGAACCAGGGGTTCCAGTCCTACAGCCACAAGGAACTGAATTCTGCCAGAAACCTGAATAAGCAAGGAAACAGATTCTCCCCAGAGTCAACAGAAAGGAATGCACCCTGCTGTCACTTTCATTTTAATTTGGTGAGACACATGTTAATTTTATAAGATTATACATTTGTGCTGTTTTAAGACCTAAAGTTTCTGGTAATGTGTTATAGCAGCAATTGAAAATAATACATGTCTCAACACATTCGTGCTGAAAGAATAAATTATTGAGTGAAAGAAACATTAATAACAGCTTTCAATCTCTCACATGAAAATTTAGCAGAGATAAAATATTATCTAAAATGTCATTATTTTTAATATGTTCCTGTTTTTCTTATTCCTTAAAGATAAATCTTTCATTGTCATTCATTTAAAAGACTTTGGTTAAAAGGTAGTTTGCTCAGGGATGATTTTTGGTGCTTAACCAGCTCCTGATTTTTAGAGGTGTCAAAACCTGCTAACTAGGTTTTTACTCCTTCAAAGGGAAGGTCTTAAGTGCCTCCTAACCCCAAATCTTCTAGCTCTGCCAGGGAAAAAATTGGTCTAATTACTCCAAGTTAAGTTTGTAATTGCCTTTCTACATTTTATGCCACGGAGCCCCTGTCTTATTTCCACCCACTGTTAATGAAAACAGAAAGAAGGAGACACTTGCCCTGCTTGCCTCACCAGCTTTCTTTAACACTGATTGTTGCCTCTAACCTGCAGCGCCTCTGCTTTGACTGTCACAGGAACAGATGCCTCATTGTTTCTTCAGAATGTTACTCCTTATACTGACTATGTTGTAATGGCCAAAGATGGTATCTTCAACAAATTTCCAAACTTCTAATCATTTTAATTTACTAACTTTGCCAATTTTTTTAAGGGGCAATATATGCATAAGTTTAAGAGTCAGTGGAGTTAAATGGGATTTCTTCAAGATATTGAGTTTTCAAGAGGAGATATTATGTCATAATTCAAAGAGGAGTTATCTTAAGCAATGTACCTCAGAGATGAGAAAACAAATTCTTAAAAGGAAACAAGAATATTTCTTTGAAGCTTTAGTGGGGAAGAATATTCATTGGAACTCCTACGTTAAAATATGAGAAAGACAAAAGAGGCTATTTCAGGAAATTACTAGTATGTATGTTCATATTCCTGGCAGTAGTAGGCACAAAATAAAAACTGGTTATTATCATGAGAAATACTTTACTGGTTTTCTTTGCTTCACATATAATAAGAAACGTTTTATAGAGAATATAAAAATAATATACACCTGAGTTTGGAAGTGAAAATCCAAAACAATGTCAGGCAAACAATCACATCAAGAGAATGGAGAGCAAAATCAAGAGTAAAATAAAATAAGAATAAGAATTCTTATCATGATAGTTATATAAAAACATGGTAGAGGAGATATATATTAGCAGTAAAACATATGTGAAGAAAACTCAGATTTTCTCCATGTCAGTAAATTCAATAATTTGCTTTGTAGCTACAAAAAAAAAATTGGTATACATCTTCATTAACAAAAGTGCTGTATATAATTAGGGAGATGCTACGTCCTTTATCCTTCACTGATAAAATCAAATCTGAAGGACTGTATTCAGTTCTGATCACCAAATTTTAATAGCACCATAGGGAAAAAGGTGTAAAGGAGAGTGACTACAGTGGTGAGGTTTACGTGAAGATAGTTCAAAGGAATGAGGAAATAACATGAGAAAGCCCCAGAGGAGCTCTAAAGCCAAGGAATGGGAATCACAGAGACACAGACTTTGGCTTGGTATAAATAATTTTATAACAATCAGACATGTTTATTTCAGTTTTCAGTAACTTGAGCTGCTCAATAAAAAGGAAGGATGACTACTTGGTGGAAGATTTTACACATTTACAATTCAACATAGGCAAAGGAGAGGAAAAAATATAGATTGATAGATAGATAGAGATAGATAGATAGATAGAGACATGTATATGTACAGATACATAGAGAGAGAAATGGAAGTGCCTCCTAAGGAGAGTGTATCTTGTTTTATAGAAGACTTTTTGGCCTTCTGAAAGCTTTTATGGGTTAGCCTGTAGCTTGAGAGGAGCAGTAAGAAAGAGATGAATAGCTCCAGACTACAAAGTGAAAAGAACTTGAAATTCTTTTGAATAAGTCAGGAAGTAAGGAAAGAGGTAGAGAAATTAGGGAGAAAGAGACAGAACAGCCTCAGAGCAGACATGACCAGGTGCTTCCTATAGCAAAGAGGCCAGAGCAAAATCTCTGGTGGTTTGGTAGTAGAAAACATTAGAGACAGGGGTGTCTGTGATTCCGTGCTCAGTTTGTAGCGTTCCTGTGATGCAGCCATCCCTTCTCCTCTCCTCTCAAGTTTGGATTAAACACTGTTGTCCACACAAAGTGACATATGAGAATGTTTTTACATTTTTATTTTATCTGTGGACACTGGAAAGGAGCTAGTTCTCAAAAAGAGATCAAGATTAGGTCCAGATTTATGCAATTCAGAAGGAAAACAAAAAGACTTGAAGACCAGAGAGATTTTTCATAAACTAAGAAGGCCTATATGTGGACCTGATGATTTTCCAGGATTTCATAGCACTCTCAGAGAAAACTTTGGGTATTTCATTGCTTGAAATTGTGGAAAGTGGGCTGACTTGAAATAAATACAACTTTGATAGCTAACAGGAAATCCCAGTTGACAGCTGGTTTATATATAGTCCACCTGTTCTGCCTGTTACAGCCTTATTGGACCGTATTAGCCCTAAACGATCCCTCTCCTCTCTGAACTCAATTCACTTAACATGCACCATGCAATAATTTGGGTTGCACTTTGCTCATTTAATTAAGGCTGTCCTGTTCGCATCTGCATGTGCTTGTATCATGCTTCAGGAAATATTTATAAACTGCCAAAAGGCAGGGTCTGTTTTAGAAAACATTTTGACTTTACACACCACCTACCTCCTGCCTTGTTCAAGTAGGCACTGAACAAATACTCGTTGAGTTGACGAACCTCTGTATGAAGCTAGAAACGTTGTTTATGGGCAGAGTAGATTAATACCCACAAAGGACTCAAACACTTCACTTCTTGTCTCAGAAGTCACTCACAATTATGCCTAAGTGAAAAATTATTTGGCAATGTAAATTTTTTTTTTAAAATAGGATTGCATTAACATGTAGGATTTTCAGGCAGAAAAACTATGTAATTCTGAATATATTTTTCTCTATTCAAAGTTAAAATTAACTGCTAGATATCCATTCATCACAGTTTGCTAACACCTCCCTCCCCAGTGTTAATATGAAGATTAGTCAGATCATACATGTAAGCAGTTAGCATGTTGCCACATTCTCTGGACTCCAAATATGTTAATGGTTGTTATTCAATAATGTGTCATTCTTACAATTAAAACACATATATTACAAGTTATTATTCAATTCATACATCAATTTTGAAATATCCTGTGGAATATAATCTAGCAACCATTTAAAACAGTTAAAAAGTGCTAAAATTTCAGAAATTACATGTTAATTTTATGCAAACCAGTATCTAAATAAATGTCATGTCATTATTTGCCCATAATGTAGTGATTAGAAGCACAGACTTCAATTCTGAGAGATGTATATTCAAGATTTTAATTGGACCACCTACAAGCTCTACAACCTCCAGAACATCATTTAACCTGTTTATTCACTCAGCTCCCATAAATGTGACTAAATACATCCTCTGCTTCACAGTTTCTTGTGAAGGTTAAATGACATAGTATATGTAAAGCATGTAGCTAATAGCATTTAGTAGGCACTCAGAAAAGAGCAGTTGTTATGATTTTATTGACAGTAATTAATAATGACATTTTTATAATAATTATAAACATATCAGGTTTCTCAGTTTAATCTAATGGGAAAATATTGTATAGAAATGTGAAGGAAATTAAAGATAACACTGAATTTAAAATTAAATCTGATAATATAAAAAGCCAGAAATCACTAAATACTTCCAAGGTCAAGGTTTAAGGTTTTCTGCAGAGGTTGATATCTAACCACTAACATCCCTAATAAAAGAGGAAAGCATTTAAAAGCTTGTTGCATGCTTTCCCCAGAGGTAGTAAAATTAATTAGGGAGATGTGCAGGCTGTTGATTCATTTGATTATATGTTTCTACCTAAAGTGCAAAATTTCCCTGCTAGGTCTGTTGCCTAAAGGAGTTTTGCTTGATTCATCACCTCTTTCACTCAGAGGGTTGATCATTGTAAATGACTTTATTGACCCGTGGCTTGGTTCAGCATCATATGCTCCAGTGAACCAAGCAATATACAGCTGCTAAGTGCAGGTGAGAAGTCATCATGGAAAATTCAAGGACTGAATCAGCGTTCTTTCTGTCATCAAGCTCCCGAGCTGTCACAGATTTTTGAATTTCTTGTTTGACAGGCATGATTTTTAAAGGGACTTGCCCTAGAATAATATATTATCCTAGGGACTTTCATGACTTTTACATAGTCATAGAGGACACTATTTTCAGCATCCATTTTCCAAATTCCTGGATCCATAGCCATAGGTATACTACATTTTTAATGGTTTATTAGGTGTCAGTGGAAATCTCAAGTTAAATACAATTTGATAAAATAACATATAATATTGAAGAGTTGAAATAACATTTTAGAAATCATCTGATGACTTTAAACACTGCAAAAAGAAAGAAAACAAATATCTATTAAAAGAAAAGTCAAAGGTAATTCAATAGCTGAGAGATCCAGAGTAGAGATATCTCAGCTGCCACCAGCTCCTTTTCAACAAGTATCCTCGACAGATTCCCCCAGTTAGAAACAGCCTGATCTTCAGGACAACTCTTTTAGTTAAAGCTGATTTTTTAAAAATCTTAGACCTTTCCATTAGACTAAGTTTGGGATGGATTCAGTTTTATTGTGGTCAAAAGTATACAGTGAATGTTTTTCAAGTAGGTGAATGAATTGAAAAGTAAATTCTAAAATTATATTCAGTATAAAGAGAATTGAAAAACTAGCCACAGCTTGGGAGAAAATATTTACAAAAGACACATCTGATAAAGGATTGTTATCTAAACTATACAAGGAAGTGTTAAAAACTCAACAATTAGAAAACAACCTGATTAAAAAATGGGCCAAAGACTCGAACAGACACCTCACCAAAGAAGATATACAGATGGCAAATAAGCACATGAAAAGATGGTCCACGTCATACATCATTATGGAATTGCAAATTAAAACAAGATACCACTACACACCTATTAGAAAGGCCAAAATCCAGAACACTGAAAATACCAAATGCTGGAAAGGATCTGGAGCAACATACACTCTCATCTGTTGATGGTGGCAAAGCAGAAGGGGACAGCCACTTTGGAAGACAGTTTGGAGGGGTCTTATAAAACTAAACTACTCTTACCATACAATCCAGCAAATGAGCTGGAAACGTATGTTTACATATAAACCTGTACCGGGATGTTTATAGCAACTTTATTCATAATTATCAACACTTGGAAAACACAGAGGTCCTTCAGTAGGTGAATGGATAAATAAATTGGGATATATCTAGAAAATGGAATTATTCAGTGCAAAAAGAAATGGACTACCAAGCTTTGAAAAGATATGGAGGAATCTTCAATGCATACTGCTAAGTGAAAGAAGCCAATATGAAAAGGTTAACTACTATATGATTCCAACTTTGTGACATTTTTGAAAAGGCAAAACTATGGAGACCATAAAAAGATTAGCGATTGCCATGAGTCGAGGGGAGGGAGGGGTAAATAGGTGGAGCAGAAAGGATTCAAATGGAAAATATATATATGCATATATGTAGTAAAAGATAATTCCCTTAATCTAAGTAATTCCAGGTTCACAGTTGAACAAGATTATACATACAACTCATTTAGTCATTCTTATATTGTAATATCTTCATTATTAATCTTTTCAGTTATCAAAAAGTCTAAAACAAAATGACTTCCTGCATTTTATACTGGAAAATATGACTTCTATGGTACTATGTTAACACTTACACCACAAGTCTCAAATCAAGTTGCCTCTTATACACACAAGGGATTGCAATGATTTTTACAACAATATGCAAAGGTTTTGTGATTAAAATTTAGGTGTTAGAAAATTAATAGAAGACATAGTCTTATAAAAACTAGATATACATAATACAAAAGAAAATAGGTGACCTACTTTGAACATTCACAAATCCGAAGGGTAAAGGAATTTGGTGGGAAATGATTTTTCACTCATAAGAGTTAATATTTGTAATAAACTTTTGAAAGGAGAAAGAGAAATTAGTATCAAGAGTTTTAAAATTGCTTGGGGACAAGGAGCAGGCATACAGCTATCATTTTTCAATAATGCCTGAGGAATCTTCCTAGGATCAGAGTGCGGGCATATTTGAGGAAACACTTTAGAGCAGCCTTATGTACCTCAGTTATTAAGTAAAATGTAAAACAGGGTTATTAATTAACATTTTAATAATATGAAATATATAGAGGAATGGTTACCAAAGATTCAGTCAACTCAGAATACTTTGTACAAAAATATTCAAAGGCATACTAGTACCATCTAATAAAAATAATACAATTAGGTTTAAATCATAGAATAACTAATTTGCTTAGTACTTCTCATTCTTTAATATGTCTGTAAATCACCTGGGGATATTGTTAAAATGCAGATACTAGTTCATTTGACTCTAGTGTATTTCTGCCATTTCTAACAAGCTCCTAGTTAATGTCAGTTCTACTGGTACATGGATCATACCTTGAGTAGAAAAAGTTTTGACCATAATCCACTAATTAACTTAGAATATTCTTTTTACAACACATGGAAAACGTAACTCCAAAAGTGGCAAGAGATCTGAATTTACTGTGAGTTGATCATTAGTACAGGACTCTAGCATGAGAGCAAAAATGCATGTGACTCTACAACAACTAAACTATGTTTTTATTTTCCCAGTACCATCCAGTTGGAAAATAGGGGTCGGGGTAGAATGGGGAAAAGCACAGTAGTATCAGCAGGGACTGTTTCTCATGTTAAGTTTGTGACACCATATATATGAAGGTATCCTTTAAACACATTAACAGAGTCTAAAAGTTACAAGTTAAAATATTCTAGACACACTTTTCCTTGTTTGATCAGCATTTTGGAGCACTGTTTTAATCTTTAACAGAATAGCTATGTTCTTTTATACTTTTTGCATGTATACATAGCCAGGTCTTGAATGTCTCTTTAATATTCCTCCATTTAATTACTGACAATAAGTTCAACTTCTAAAAAATAAATAAATAACATTGAAAAAGGAAACTATTTAAATGCCAGTGAATAGTTTTGTAATAAGTGTTCACTGGGTTTGAAGATCTTTTGCTGCTGCAGTTCAGATACCCAGTCACAAGCTTAAATTGAACAGCTGTTTGTGACAGAGCTAAAGTGTGCTTAGCACGCATAAAACACTAACTGATATGTTGAGGAAGTCCTACTGCTTTAGGCAACTCATTTATTTATATTAGATCTAGTACAGTAGTGGTCCCAACAGAACTCCTTAAACTCCTGTTATTAGCCAAAACAAAATGGAACCTAACTCAGGTTGCAATTGGAAATGAAAACGCTAATAGAGAGGCCTATATCCAATATGTTGCCCCATATTCTCCAAATGGAGAAAGAACCCAGAGCACATGTATTCTATTATTATTAACATTTAAGATAACAACTTATAATTTTTGGGCAAATTAGATCATATTATCCCATGAACTGAAAATATTTAAAGACTTCTCCACGAAGTTTATATTCCTTAATGTCATATATAATATACTTTGGTAATCGGTTTGCCTATTTATCCAGGACCAATAGCCCCTGCATCCTCATAAAGACCCTACATCCCAACCAAGCTGGGCTACCTGCACTTTTCCCAACCCTCCATGGTCACTCTGAATATCCCCCCTTTCCCTCCAGTTCTTTCAGGCATTTTTATCACCATTTTAGAGACAACTGAAACATCAAGTTCTCTGGAACCCCTTTGCAGATTGAGCGGAAAAAAAAAAAAAAAGTAACTGATTTCTTCTTTATTGTCTCTCACATTTTGCAAAGCATCTTGCATTAGAAAAATTTTTGTTTAGCCATTATTACATGCTATATTATGTTTGCCATTTTGAGGGGAGAAAATTCCCCCAAAATTTCATGTGCCTCTTCACTACATAATATTGTCACTTTAAGGGTCAGAAATGTTGCCATCAGCTAATTATTTTTATATTAAGTATACTTTCAGAAATCAGGGAAATAATGACAGAGTGTGTTAACAGAACAACTGAGCCCACTGTGATTCAAATGTAGTTCACAATTTCATATATCATCTGACCACCATAATCTCTTACTTTGGTAGATCACCATATATTTGGGGTCATCAGAAACTAGCAACACTACACAGCCAGAAAGTAACTTTCCAGGGATTGATATTTTCTACTCTTATTTGTATGGTCACCCTAGTAAGTGGCCAGAGGCTTTTTTGAAGCAGGTATGGAGGGAAATTTACAATATATACTTGATACAGTGTGGCTGGTCTTTACTCAAGGGAACCCACAATCCCTGTCAATCAAGCTGTTCCAGATATGTGAACTGGCCTTGTTTGGGGAACTGAGTGAGAGGCTAGGCTTCTCCATTGTGGAAATTCAAGTCACATTTCTGGATACAGACATAAAATATGTTGTTGTTATTGTATACATCGAATACAGTTTTAGAAACAGCATGATCAACTGGCCAACAGAAAAGATCCCTGAAGGTAAAAATATCCTGATTACTAATTTGTTCCTGCTGTTTGCTATGTGCATCATCTCAGCCTTGGCAGTTATCTCCTTGGCCTCTATGACTCTGGATTCTCTCCATCTTATACACTGCTATTAGGGAGCTCATCTCAATGGTGACAGATGAAGAATCAATGGTGACATCTCCCACCTTCATGTCTGAACTGCTGTGGCTAGTACCACAAAACTTTTTAAGTGGTACTTGAAATGTCTGGTATCCTCACCTCTTATTGATTTTTTTCACTGCCTTTATGAAGAGAGTATCCTCTAAGTCCTCTAGATGGGAGTGATGTGGAAGAAAGGAGGGAGCCAGCTTGCACATAATAAACCTGCTCTAACATCCCTCTCTCTCTAAGCTTTTGCAGTCTTTCTTTTATGTTATGATAAATAAGTTATGGCATTTCAACCTCCTTGAATTTAGGTCACCAATCAACCTACCAAATAACTCTTAGTGCTACTTTCAGATGTGCAATCAAATCTATTAAGTATAGAATCCCTGTTAGGTACATTCATATCAATAAATCCAGCACAATCCACTGTTATATTTTGTGATTCTTTGTTTATTTCTCTTAGAATACAGTACCTGATGTAGTCCCTAGCTTTTTGCTGGTATCAATTAGCAAAATCTTGCAATTATTCTGAAGTGTAAGTTAGGTCCTCCTAGGTCAGATTTTCTATGTATCCTTTGAGAGAACATGCTGAACTCTAGAAAGCTCTGACTAATTATGGGTCAAGAGATAATAAGGGGGAGGTTGAATCTTGAGGAAAGTAAACAACTTTTGCCTGGCAAGTCTATCAGGTGGATTATTGTGGGATCTTCAAGCAAGAGAAAGCTAGTCTCCTCAAACAGAAAAAGAAAGGCTTTTTTTTTTTTTGCTAAAGAGAGAGGCCTAGAGAAACTCAAGAGTTTCAAGTTTATCAGCTTAATCCAAAACCCACTCAGAAGGCTTTAGAAGCTTCCTGATTTTCTTGCAATGTTATGAACTAATAATTTAAAGCCATGAGCTTTTTTGCATGGTATGTTTGTTTTGTTTGTTTATCTGTAAGCTCTCAAGTACTAAAACAAGTATTCCATCTTATACTCTTGTAATCACCACCAAATAGTGAAGATCAGTTACGACTTGGCTTCTGGAGCTTTGCTTCAGAAGGCCCTTCATCATAAGTAAAGATGTTTGGTTATTTGGTAAGTCACAGCATGCTATAGATTTCTAGTATCCTATTTACCATTAGCAAATAGTTCAGTATCATGCCATGGCCAAGGACATGATCAAACCAAATTCCTGGACCTAACATTGTTATCCTACTCCATTACTATTTTCAACTCTTCTGGTATCAACTTCTAGTATCAGGTCTTTATTTAGTCAGTATTGATTCAGGAGAACAGAAATCATAATAGTTATGTTAACAGGAAGTTAATACATTCCTTGGAAGACTGAAAATACAAGGAGAAAACAGTGAGTTAAGAAAGAGATAGTAAATGCTGGAAGCAGCTACCACCCTTAAGGCTGGGGGAACAAAGGAGAATTACTTGGTTCTTTTTCTATGATCTTTCAGATTCAAATAAATGCTTTTTAAAAAGTGATATGAACAAACCTTTAATTTACACTCTCTGTCTTGAAGTATTTTTCCTACTTTGAAATATTTTGTTTTCTCAAGGACAACTATTTATTAAAGATATAAGAACCTAAAAGATGGAGAAGGGGCCCCCCAGGGCGAGTGGAAGGGGTCTGCATGCCTGGCTCCTGGTCCCCCACTGGGAGGGTCACAGTGAAACCAGGTCTGTGAGAACGGGAAGCAGCTGGAAACAGGAAGCAAACGCTGGTTGACTCAACGGTCCGACTGAGGTGAAGAGCAGTGGGAGGTAAAGCTGACAAAGGCAGCAAACAGAAAGGGAAGGAAGAGATTTTCTTGCCTTTTCCTGCCTTCCAACTCCCTCTAGTACCTCCTTAGCGAACCTGATGGGAAGCAAAGCTGGAAAAGAAAAAATGTTGTTTCAACAGCCTCTACCTCCACATTGGAGGACGGGGCGGGGGGGGGGTCACATCTGAGGCTATAAGAACAATAGTTTCATTACTGACATGATTTTATTCCTTGTCTTCCACATGGGGAACCCCTAATATATTCTTTATTCATCTTTATAGCCACTCGAATAGTTAAGAATAAATTTTCATGCCTATTAGCAACCCAACAATGTTTCTTGAATGAATGACTGAATGAATGATAGTAAGAAGGCATTTTAAATCCTTTTCAAGCACGGTAGATTCAGAAGCATTTAATGTATATCAATCCTGCTGTTGTTTTTATGCCTGTGATTATGGTAGTCACTCTTCTAAGCTTTTTACCCATATGATTTTTACTGAACCCTTGGATCATCTCTATAAGGTTAATAGCATTATCTTCCTTGTTATAAAGCAGATGAAACTCAGGCTTACAGATATTCAAAACAAAACAAAAAAGCCACAGAAAAACATTTCTCAAGTCTGTGGAGTAAGAGAGGCAATAATATAAACATAGTGTTTTTAAAATGTGCTTCATAGATGGAAAGACATGAATTTGAAATTCAGCTCGTTTCTCTTTTTCCTTCTATCAGATGAATTTCAAAATTGGCCTTCAGAAATTTGTTCTAAAAAAAACCTCTAGTGTTCTTTCTTGGCGGTGATTTTGTTGCTTTCGGTCAAAGTGTTCTGTCCTCAGCAGATTTAAGGAACAGTTTATCAAGGAGTATTCTTGGCAAAGAATTGGTGAGTTCTCTAGTTGCAAACCAAGAAGTTAAAAAGTTATATTGATTTATGACAGAAGCATTCGATGACTAGATGGTAGAAATGATACCCTGAGTACCTCTACCAGCCAACAACTAAACTTTATGAAAAAGAACATTAAAATCACATATAAATTATTAAATGAATGTCAGAAAAGCGCATTTCAGAATATAAGTTAATTTACAAGAAGTAAATATGCCAAGACACATATCCACACACAGAGAAGACAATGGCATTTTAAACACTTTTTCCTATCTGTTCTTTTGCCGGACCTGTAAACATCTTCAGAGACCAGCATTTTTTTATGTTTCAGATAGACCTTGATCTGTGCATTGCTTAAAGAGATCTTCCAAAATTTTATTAGCATGTTAACTAACAAACTAGTTCAATTACTTGGCTCTCCTTTCAATAAATTTTAAATTAAAACCAATGCCCCAAAAGAGCATAAACAAATCTCTACATTGTACTCTCTACCTTAGATTTCTTTCTTTTAGCAAATACCTTAAATTTTGTTTTCTGAGGGGTATCTAATAATACATACTGTATAATGACCCTATATTCATCCATAGAAGTTTTTATCTGTAAGAGACATATACACATTTGCATAGCTACCATAATACAACTGCATGTTGTTCCAATGGGTAGACAGAAAAGCAGGATCAGGGCAGCTAAGTGGTGTGAGTACAAGTTTTATAGGGACCTACCGTCATATAAGGATTAGCAGACGAGACCTTTCCACCAACTGGAGTGCCCTTCTTTTTTTTAAATCAAAAGAAAAAGGGGAAAAAAGGCAAGGGTATTGGAGACATGACAAAATTTTCAAAAATCATTTACAAAGTTTATACTAATAAGAATTAATGTTTTGATATATTCCTTCAACAAATAGGCATTAATAAGTAGGATGAACATTGCACATTAAGGACTGCAAAAAATAAATACAAAGGATTATCTTTCTTTTTCTTAATCATATAGTTTACATAGAAGGATGTACTAAAGATACAATCAATGTATCTTTCTTAACAATGTATCTAGTTAACAATGCAAGGCCTTATGTGATTAATAGTAGAGGAATTCTTATTAAGGATTTATAGAAAGTTTGGTAATATTTGAATTAGTAGAGAATGTAAGGAAGGCAAATCAAATCAGGAAGACTATTCTAAGCAAAAGTTGAAAGCTGAGAGAAAGTACTTTGGGGAAAGGGAAAATATAGCTGAGCTTGAGCTCAGAGTAATCACCAATGATATCAGAAACTGGTCAGGGCCAGATTATGAAAAATGTCAATCTGCCTGAGGATTTTCTTTTTCTCTCATAAGTAATATGAAGCCAGACATTTCT
Source organism: Eubalaena glacialis (assembly GCF_028564815.1). NCBI lineage: Eukaryota > Metazoa > Chordata > Mammalia > Artiodactyla > Balaenidae > Eubalaena > Eubalaena glacialis. The sequence continues at coordinate 17,375,116 of NC_083719.1, forward strand.
ACCCACAGTAGAAATATGGCTAGAAGTAACAATATGGAAAGGCAAAGAAAGAAGAGGCTTGACAAAAAGAAATCAGATTGGATGCTGTTATAGTTGTTAGGTTTTTGACATACAACAAAGTCTAAGTGATGATAGCTACTAAATTTTATGGGTTTTTATGTCCCTTAATTCAATCACAGTGCTTGAAAAATAGAAAATTATCATTATCTGATTACTGACAAATGCAGGATTGAATTATTTGATTGCTCTAATTTACATTCATTCCACCAGAGCCCTAAATTGTGAAGAGTGAACGTGAGTTACAAATAATGGATGACTCCCTCCTCACCAAACACCCACCCTGTCCAATTGATTATGGACATGTTTCCTGAAGATCCATGATGTCCCTTGGACTTATTCTCAACATGGCACAAGCAGATTATTACCAATCAAAAGTATATGTAAAAAACAGCAATGAGATATAGTATATACCTATAAGAATGACTGAAATCCAAACCACTGACAACACCAAATTCTAGGGAGGATGTGGAGCAACAGGAACTCTCATTAATTGCCGATGGGAAGGCAAATGATACAGTCATTTTGGAAGATAGTTTGACAGCTTCTTTTAAAACTAAACACGCTCTTATTATATGAATAAGAAATCACACGCACTGTTTTTACCCAATTAATTGAAAAGTTACATCCACACAAAAAACCTTTCCCTGAATGTTTACAGCAACTTTAATCAGAATTTCCAAAACTTGGAAGCAACCAAGATGTCCCTCAGTAGATAAATGGATTAAAAAAAAAAAAAAATTCTGTGGTTGATCTATACAATGGAATATTGTTCAGCAATAAAAAGAAATGAGGTCAAGTTTCCAAAAGACATAAACAAACTTAAAATGCATATTGCTAAGTGAAATAAGACAATCTGAAAAGACTGCACACTGTATGATTCCAACTATATGACATTCTCGTAAAGACAAAACTATGCAGACAGTAAAAAGATCAGAGGTTCAGAGGGAGGGAGGGAGGGAGACATAAATAGGTGGAGCACAGGGAAACTTTAGGGCAGTGGAACTTTTGTTCATGTAACTCTATGGTGGATATATGTCATTATGCATTTGTCATAACCCATAGAATGTACAGTACAAAGACTGAACTCTAATGTAAACTATGGACTTTAGTTAATAATATCTTATCATTTATCATAAAAAATGTATCTTGAAAATATCAGATATTAATAACAGGAGAACTAGCCAGGTTGGGGGAGGAAACTAGTAGGGTAGCAGGGAGATGGAAGTGAGGGAGTATATGCGAAGTCTATGTCATTTCGTCTTATTTTTCAGTAAATGCAAACTAATCTAAAAATTTAACTATTTATTTAAAAAATGGATATCTTATAGATGTTTGAAACCCATTTGCCATGCCTGCTCTAAAATGCTACTCGTTATATACTATGTTTTGCTACTGGATCTTCTCCCACTTTCTTTTTCTGCCAATCACAGGTTAGAATGGATTACTTAACATGAGTGGTATTTGTATATCCTTTAGACAAGTAATAAAGCTCACTCTTATTTCTACCTATACCTTATCCATTCTATGAATTAATAAAATGTATAATACATTATCTTCCATTATTCTCAGTAACCCTGTGGTAAAATCTTATTTACAATTTAGGGTAACTGGAATTTGGTAAACAACAAGATTTAAGGATTCAGTTACATGATTCAAGACACAGTTCTAATGGACATGCAACAATGCCCATTAGAAGAGAAACAACATGGATCAATCTAAGGTTATACGTAAGCAAATTCTAATATAACATAGCTAGAGGTAATCATATTGGCCGTTTATGTGTGTGTACCAGTGGGGCGGGGGGGGGGGGGATTTGAATACAGTGTGGATAACTTATTAAAGTGGAAAATGGAAGCTATAGAACACAAATCATGTTGCATAGTAAAGGTGATTATATTTTTATGTTATTCAAACTCTGTAAAAACTATACCCATATATCCACACAGATATTTTCACCCAATCATATACACACACAGTTTTACAAAAACAAACAGGCTCAGGAGTGATTTTATAGAAAAGTGCAATTCAGTTCATTGGTAATAGCAACAAAACAAGTATAGACAGATGCATGCTTTCTAATTATTTATATTATCTTTCTCAATCCATTAGATTAAACTCAATAGGAATAAGCTATCTTGTTTCCTTTGAAAGTCTAATATTAGGCCACCATATTAGTAGCTACCCATACCAGGTACTGATTTTTCTACTCTTCACATCTCTATAGAGATCTGTCCTCATATCATGTGAGGTATAGAAAGTTACATTTCAGTGGTATTTTTACCTCTTTACCATTAAATAGAAAACATGAATATTTAACTTGCATTGTTATATTTATCTCTTAGTTCTGGGTAAAATTTTGCAATATAAAAAAAAAATCAAGTACAGTCACTGCATTTTCATTTCTTTGTCTTATTTTCAAATTTAGCCCTTTTTTCTGTCTCCAACATTGCCCTACTTTAACATAAAAGACAACCTCTTTTTAGAAGAAAAAATTTAAATTTCTTAAAATATTTTTCATACTGATTACATTGAACTGTAGCATTAGGATTCCCACTCAAGTTTTATTACTCAATAATTCACATAAACAAAATATAATTTTGTGAGAAAGAACTGCATTAGACCATATACCAGCCTATTCCAGATATACTTGGAATGGTTACCACACAACTATGTATATTATACTAGTCACATTCAAAATTCACTCCTTTCAAGGTATGCATATTTTCAGACAAAGAATAAAACCCTTACATGTTTACTTTCAAAACACCAGTAAAGGAAATGACTGTACCAGTTCCATCTTCCCATTTTATTTAAGCAACTACTCTTCTACCCTAATAAGTCAATGAACGTTCAATAAAGGATTGGAATTCCATGATTCATTGCCCAGAATCCCTCCCCTTCCCTCACTTCCCAAAATAAATATCTCTCAGAAAGTGGATGTCACTTCTTTCTCATTCCCTGGAGTTGCCATCATGTGATGAAAAGCCCAGACCTACTAAATAGATTACTTTTGCACAGAGACATCATTAAGTGTTGACTAATCCCCAAATAAGACCTGCAGTCAGGGGACATCTTTAGCTGTTTTGGAGATGGAGGAATGTGTTTCCATTTATCAGGAAAGTCTGCAGTGTAATTCAACATGCATGGCTTCAGAAGTGATACAGGAAACACACTTCCCCCCATAATCAGCCCTTGCATCACCCTCTGTGTATATGTATGAAAACTTCATACAGTACGATGAAGAATTTGGGGGGGGGGACGGATATTTAAAATACAGTTCCTATCTGTATTTGGACACATGTGTATGGATAGTGACACCATCCTATTATTTTCAATTCTTCCATGTCTATTTTTGTAGAGAACAAGTAATATTCTCTTAGCTGCCTGCTGTTCTCTTCTCTTGAAAGCAAACTGCATGTAAGCCCAGAGTCACTCATTCTGTCTATGTGGTTCACAGATATTTGCAGACAATTGTAAAAGAAGTGTCTTCCCTTTAGTTTTTTCCTTATTTGAACATTTCAGATGCTAGTGGCATAACATATAATCTTTATATTTGCTTAAAATCAGTCACTTTAATATTTGAAGCCTCTGTTATTTTCAAAAATTAAACCTCTTATATACAAGAATATTTGAAAGAGAAAAGATTTAGAAAGCATAAGATAAGTTCACTTTCCTGTGAAAATAAAGAATTCTTATTGATCTGAAATGTTTCTTTTTGTGGGGAATAGGAGACACCTACTTCAAGCAGCACTCAACATTTTAAAAACAGGGAAACACTTTAAGAAAGCAGTAGAACCTCTCACAGTGGTTTGCTGAGTATAACATAGGAAGAAAGAGCCCCCTAATGGTTCAGATATCTATAAAAACAGAATAGGTTGTACTTTCTCAGTTCTTGTTGGTTCACTATGGCTGGAAGACATCTGATACTACGGAAATGAATGGAAAGTTGAATAAAATGTCAAATGGAGCCCTCTCAAAAATGCATAGAAAAGTGAAGATTCCTAAGCTGAACTAAGTAAACTGCTGGATTTCAGACTCAGACTGAAGTTTATATACATGACTGCCAGGACATGTGTCTTCCTCAGTCATGCTTGCTGAGAAGCACTGATCAGGAATGCAGGAGCCATATTAATTACATAGTTGGGAAGTGTGAAATACTATTTTAAAAAATAACTTGCTTTTTTTTCCCAATCATGATACCATTTCTATTAAGAATATAGGGAATCCCTCTTAGGAGTAACCACAGAATATGTAAGATAACAAAAAGAGAGAATTGAAGTAATACTGAGGGTAAGCTAAGAAGATGCCTAAGTACAAGAGGTACATGGATTAAGAAATTATTTTAAAAGTCTTTTTAAAGGAAAAATATGCCTATTCATGGGAAAAAATTAAGTATGGAGATTTACATCTGTCCGTGCTAAAGTATTAATTGTCTCATAAAATCATACAATGCAATTAAGAATTAGTTTTCTTTATTGTGTATACCTCAATAGAACCCATAAATAACTGCTATAAGGAAAATGTACTGTATAAATAGCTCTGACACTAATATTGTTGCAACAAAAGTTACGGAATTTTAAATAATTTTGTGTATTAAATATAGAAATTACCAAATTCGCTAAAACTTAAGTATATCCTTTGTTGAAATCTCATATTATTTGCATAAACAATAAAATGGAAGGATTAAAACACTATTTTGGATAATTTGCACAAAAAGTTAGCATAATATAATACACAAAGCAATAATTAAACAAGATTAAAACTGATTTAAGACAAATGCTGTATGTGGATTCGATACAATAGTGCTAATATATACATAAATGTATGGTCTACAGTGCCTGCCACTTTCCTCAGTCCATAGTTTGGCATTAGTTTCTCAAACATAATACCCAAAAAAGGTGTATATTCTTTTCAAATGACTCAATTCAAAGTTTAAAAATCCAGTATTCTCTAATCCACATGTCTATTCCTTTTGTCAAACTGCAGTTTAAAAAATGTATAACAATGATACAATCATTCCCTTCTGATATAGCTATTATACATAGAAATATCTAGGTAGCTATAATATTTAATTACAAAACATGAAAATATTATTTCACATTTGGAAGACAAAATAGATATCATGAAAAGTTGTGCCCTTCAAATATGTAGTTACGTTTAAAATACAAGACAGGGTGAAACACATAAAAATACTGCCGTGCAGAGTATGTAATACGCAGAACTTCAGCTACATTGGCTCCCAAGAGTGTTGGCCATCACATTCTCATTTGAAACATTGTATAACACATTAAAAAGTCTTGCGGACTTACCACAGATGGAACCTTGGTTCCAATTAGAGGAGTGACTCAGGGAACTTCACTTGAAAGGACAATAAGAACAGCTCTTGGGATAAAATATCTCACTTCTTTGATCCAAAAGCAAATAAACCGCCATCAGAAAAACCTCACAAACCATTTTAATTCTAGAAAGGATGAAATAAATCCTTTTTGTCTCATAGTACAATGCCGTCTCTTTAGCAGTTGACATTTGTGACCTATAAACCTAAGGTTAACCAACTACATCAGCACTGCATTGTCCCAACCTGTTATTCCTATTCCACCCTATCACCTTCCTTACAATCATGAAAACAAATCCCCATTCCCAGCAGAGACTTTAATATGTGCAACGTTCCTATATATATTCCCAGGCACTTTACCAGCACATACCGTCACTGACACTTAAATCATTAATTGAGGGAACCGAGGGAACTGCAGCTCTGAGCACTAGCTAAACATCTCCAGAGTCATATTTCTTGGCCTTAGCTCTGTACTTAAGGCCAAACGCTAGTTATCAATAACTTAGCCATAATAAGATGGCAGTCTAATGTCACGTCATTTAAGACACATGATGTTTATGTTGAAGAGTTAAGACTGCAATCAAAAGACATTTAGGGGACAAAAAAAAATCACCACTGACAATCACTGAAAAGCACCTAGTAGCTTCTATGTCTGCATGAAATGTAATAGTAGACATTTAATTCAGTAATGGTCCTTTCAGGCTTTGCTATTATTTTTCAAAGTTGTTTAACAGCTAAGAACCATGTATGTGAACATATTTCAAGGTTGTCACCAGAAATGCTCTTTTTAGTGTGGACTTTATTTCTCTTCTTCATGCAGACTATCTGCTCATAAACTTATAATCTAGTGATCTTATAAAACCAACAAAAAACTTATATGTACCTGGAGATAAAATAGCACACATGTTCACATAAATATGCATTAACACATTTCTAAATCCACGTGCCTGTGTGTTGTATTAACTTTAATACATCACTGCAAACTCAGTTTTTAAGGCATGCAGAGTTCTGCTGTATTTTATCGTGTAGGACTAAAAAGACAACCAGATATAAAAATTTAATTTTCTTACCTGGAACAGGAAACTGTTTCTGTTCAATTCTGGAACAAAGTGGGGCTGGAAAGGAGACTTGACTGGGGTTTTCTTTCCAAAATCCTCTTTAATGAAGCAGGAGTGGGTGAACAAATCCAAGGTGAAGTCTTTTATTCCTTGCCGGGGCTCGGAGCTGACATCCTCTTGTAAAAGAAAAGGCACCTCAGAAAGTTGTTGACTGAGGGAGCTGTGGAGCCAGGCGAGGGGCACCAGCGGTCACCCAGGGATGCGACGGAACGCGCCCCGCTGCCCTCCCCCGCCCCGAACCCTGCGTTCCCCTCTCTCTCCTTCTCACCCTGACGCTCACTCCGCTCTGAGTCTCGGCTCTCGCGCTGCTGCTGTATAATCAATCTAGCCCGTCTGAAGCTAATAGTCCTCTATTTAACCAGCCAATCAATAGGAAGGATTCCACTTCTAGTCCCAAGAGTCTTTTTCCAAGTGTGGCACAAACAGGAAGAGTTTTGCCAGCGGTTGAGCCAAGTAGTTTTCATTAATTTATCTCCCGTTAGAGACAGGGCTAGAGAGTGCAGAGGCTCAGAGCAACCTTAGTCTGATGGCAGATGTTTTGCATTTTTAAAATGTACCTCTTCCTATCCAGCTGATACTAATTTATAATTACACACCTGCTATCCATCATCATTTAGGAATTACTACAGAGTTGCATATGTGATTTTTCAAAAGCTTTCTAACTCAAATATATGAGGAAAAAATAGAGGAACAAAATTACACACACTGACAACTTTTTTTTCTGGAAACGACAGTGCCTTTGGGAGCCTATATGGCTTGGATCAATTAAAGAATACCTCATTATACTGATGGATGTTAAAAGTTATTCATTTTATTCTAGTAAAATAATGATCTATAGTGTTTCTTTTTCTCAAAAGGGAAGAGAAGCGATGTTTGTAGCTTTTATTGAACTAGAGCCTGCGTCAGACTTCAGTGTGTAAAATGATTTTCAATTTTATAGCATAAATCTACAAAAGGATCCCTCCGAATGTATCAGAGCATTTCACAGCTGATTCATCCCTTCAAGGTTAAGAAGATTTTCTTCTTCAAGTGACACATTCACTGCTCATCTGCCGTAACTGACCATAATAATCACAAAGTGAACCACTGAAGACTAGACTGACTTTTTATTCCCCAAATACTTCCAAGGGGGAAAAAAAAACATAAAAATAAAAAGAGCATTTGGGTTCAACTTAGTCTTGGTTCGAAAAGTTGCCCCAGCACACAGAAAGCAAGGAGAGACCTAAGAAAGAGCTAGCTACTCCGGCTGGGCAGGGGGCAGGTTTAATAAACAGGAGGACTTAATACCAGGCTTCTCTTGGTGGCTGCAGAACTGGGAGATATCTGTACCTGCCCACAAGATTCTTAAGAATTTATATAGAGGCCTGAACTGGGTTCATGAAGACCATCCAGATGGTCTCAACAGTGCATTTCTCTCTCAATGCTGTGTTCTTGAAGATGGCTCCCACTATGAAAATGTTGGGCAGAACATACATTCCGAGGACGGGAGCGGTGATGAGCCCTTTTCCTCCCCCGGGTCCAGATCTCTCCGGTTCAACCAGCAGTCACGTCCTCTCGATGACCTCCTGAAATACTTAGACAAACCCTGGAAATGCCGTCTCTTTTCATTTCTAATTAGGAGGTTGTTGCTTACCTCAATTTCACAGCGCTTGGTCAACCAACCTTTTAGTTACTTTTTCTTGGTAATAATACATTACTGCTCTCATTAAAGTAAATTGTATAGGAATGGTTAACTACACCACAATTCTCAGCTGGAATTCAAATCCAGTCCCTAGTCCTTGTAGCTACAACTTTCAACATCCTATAATACAAATTAAAGTTTGGAATATTTGCTAAAGTATCTTGTAAATGAAGACCAAAAAGGCCGTAAGATATGTATGGTCATGCAGTTACACTCAGTTAAAGTTCAAATTTTAAAGTGTTGTAACATTTATTAGAGGCAAACTTCCTTGATTTAATTGACTCAGTTCAGCAAATATTTATTGAGCAACTCTTTGTATTAGGCCTTGTACTCTCAGTAATGAAAAGTAACTAAGTAAAGGAGAGAACAAGCTTCTTTGTATTCTTGGTGTTTTCAGTGCACTTAGTAGGAGTAGTCAATCTTCTAGGAGTTAACAAGCTGGCGGGGAGATAAGGAATCCTCAGGTAAAGGAAATACAAGGGAGAGCAATTCATGCCTTCTTTCCTAGTAGTTCAGAGGGCAACAAGTACTCAAAAGCAAGATCATCTCTCCTCTAGGAAAACAGAAAGACCCTATAAAAAACATGGCATTTGCAATTATTCTTATTAAAGAAAATAAAAAAGATTTTACAGGCAGAAGAAAAAAGTGACAGAGGGGAGAGCAATAACGTAAGCAAAACCACAGGGTCAAAGGAAGCAGGAGATGGGGGAGGGGAGTTGGAGGAAGAGCTGGAACACATACAGCCTAGAAGGTATAAATATACCTAGAAGGGGGTGATGTGAAGGATCTTGGATGCTAGGCTGAGAGCAACTGGATTATTGGGAGCCTTTCAAAAAAATTTTTTTTTAGCAGAAAAGTGATAAAATTTGAACTGTGCTTTGGGAACTGTTGCCGAAATTCGGCCTCTGTACACTGGTGCCAGATTAAACCTCGGAGACAGAGTTTTGGGTGAAGTAGAAATAAATTGCTTTGCCAGGCAAAGCAGGGCCACAGTGGGCTAAGGCCTTCAAGACTGTATGTCCCACCCTGGAGGGGGTAGTGAGGAGACTTATAGTGCTCAAGGAGCAGGGCATGATCAGCTGGTGGACATTCTTCTGATTGGTTGGTGGTGCGGTAATTGGGAGTCAACATCATCAACCTTCTGGTTCCAACCGGTTTGGGGTCTACGTGCTTGTGAGCAGCATGCAGTTAACTTCTTCCACCTGCTGGGGTTTTCAGTATCTGCAAAACAGCTCAAAGGACATGGCTCAGAACATTATCTATAGCCCTTGCAGAAGAACTAAATGTCCTTGACTTTGTTTAATGGCTAAAGTGTTATTATTTTGTCTTGCTTGACTGTTTTCCTTTCTTTCTGCATTTTCTCACTTCTCTGATTAAATTTATTCTTTGACTAAAGTTTTTCTACAGACAAAAGGCAGGCAAGGTTGGGGTCTATTCTGGGAATGCCTCATAGGGTCCTGCTCAGGTACAGAACCTCAATCAAACAGAAGGTCGTAGGTTGCATTGGAATGAGACCTTGGTGAGAACGAGGAAGCACTAGGGACCATGGCCAAGGTCTCCCTCAGGAGTAATGGAGGGAGAACCAGTGTACTCATGGTGGGAATGGGCAGAATGAACTAATACTGAGACACATTCTAAACTAGTGTCTCTACATGATGTCATAACCTACTGAGGAGAGGTGCAGCTTAGGAAGAATTTAAATATTCAGCTAAATGGATGACTAAAAGAAAAAGTGAATTATAAATGGCACACTTATTTCTTCTCATCTGTTGTTTAGTTCCTGTTATGGAATTCAGCCTTCCTTAATTATATATTATTTTTTTGTTACATGAAATTTCCTACAACAATGTAAGCTCCAATGAAAAGAATTGAATTTTTCCAACACTTCTTCCCTCACATTTTTCAGAATTGTTCCTGACATATATTAGTTGTTCAATAAATGATAGTAAAATCATTTCCATTTTTGGAATGACTCATAACAAGCTCTGAGCTAATAATTCTGCAAACATTATCTCATTTAACACTCTATGAAATAGACATTATCCTATTTTATAGCTAAAGAAAGTAAAACTTGAAGAGGCTAAGTACCTTGTCCAATGAAATACAACTAGCATCTGTTGAATATCAAAGCCCAAATTCTGAATAGTGTTGAACTTTTAGGAACCAGCAGTATTATAAAAGAAATTAGGGAATTCCCTGCCAGTCCAATGGTTAGGACTCCAAGCTTTCACTGCCGAGGGCCTGGGTTCAATCCCTGGTTGGGGAACTATGATCCCGCAAGCCGCGCAGCACAGCCAGGAAAAAAAAGAAAATAATGAGCTGAATACTGATTTGTGGGTCATATAATTGGAACAGGTGGAGGAGGCAAAAATAAATGAAATTAAAACAAGAGGGTCAAAGGGATGTATATGAAGGATAGGAAGCTAAAGATTTCAAGTTGAGTAATCATTAGACTCATGTACTGAGAGTAAAGAAGACTGTTAGGAGGCATTGGCAGGATGGCTAAGTAGCAAGTTGTTTGCGATAGAGATGGCTGCTGAGCTAAATGACAGTGGAGACTTTACTAAGAAGGTTGGCTGAGCTGCTCGGAGGGCCCAACTGAACCTGCAAGCCATACGTTTCCAGTGGCATCAAGCTGTAAGATTGCACGGATTTCCTGAGATGTGCTCAGCAGCTTGGATATCTGAGAGACTGAAAGGATCATAAGAAAGCAAAAATTTGGTTTCTTTTATGAGAAATTTGGCAGGAATGGGAAAAGAAAGGGAGGAGAAGCAGAGAGGGAGGAAGAAGAGAGCATAATATCTTGCATAGTTTGAGTTGTTTTAATAATTGGTGGTAAAGAGTACATTTCTGTACCTAAGGTACAGTACTGGTTGAAAGAGACAACTTGAGAAAGCAAGTGAGAGAGAGAAATGCTTAATTTGTCAAGGTCACAATAGAAATGGAAATGTGAGGCCAAAAGCTTTCATGGGAGACTTAGTACTGCCAAACAAGAGGGGGTTATTTCTTGGAAGGCAAGAGTAAAGAGATGTGTTTTATACCAAACACTATTCTGCTGAATTAATTTATTTATTTCAAAAGTAATAACAAACACCTTACAGCTCCAAATAACCTACTAGGAGCTGGGGATTTAAATAGAAAGATAGGATTTCTTCTGTCTTCAAGTCGACGGATTTAATGAAAAGATACATATTTGTAATTACATAAAATGTATATAATTGTAATTATTAATATGAGTAAGTTCTGCAATCAAATTGTATGCATAGCACAAAGAATCATGGAAATGGAAAATCTAACAATATTGGAAGATGAGCATGCAGGTGTGGTAAACAGAATGAAAAATTATATGTCAGAAGATTTTAAAAGGAAGAAGAAAAAATCTTTTAATGAAAAATAAAAAGGGAAAGAATATTTGAGCTTAGTTTGGGGTTCACAAGTTTTTATAAACAGAAAATAATGTGCTGAAGTGAGCATAAAGGAATGGTTATAAAGGTGGAAAGTGTTGATCAGCAATGACTTTGCTTCTATGTTAAGAAGAGATCAGGAGAGAAAACAGTGAGTTCAAGGTATATTTTATTTCTAATATTATATTGTTTCCCTATAATCTTATAAAAACATTGAAGAAATAAAATCATGAAAATGGTATTATTGTACATTGGAAAGAATCCTTATAGAATGAAGTACTTTTGGAAAGAATGATGTTTTGGAAATAATAATAGTATTAATACTACTACTACTAATGTTTTAGAAAGAATATTCAGTGGCAACAAGATAAGGGGAGATTTTACAGAGGCACTAGCTGTGGGAATAGAGATGAGGGAAAAAGTTTGAGCAGTCTTTAGGTGATAAAATGTGCAGGGCTTTATGAATCTTGAATGTTGGTTCAGGGTTAAGACAAAGATTAATTATGGGTCTATTTTGATGTTGAGTGAGGATAGGGGCAGAAAGGTATATTTTGGTTTTGGAAATGATGATGTTGATATTCATGGTGGATGAATAGGTGTAGAGTCCAGCAAGTATTTAGTAACTGGGTTTCTGATACTTAGGACAGTTATTTAAACAGAAGATATAGATATATATAATCATTTATCTTATTCCAGAGAATCAAGAAAGAACATCTAGAATAAAGAGATTAAAGGCAGAAACATGGAGAACCCTGACATTTGAAAAGCAATCCATAGAGATAAACCATTGAATGACACTGAGAATTGGCATGAGAAATCCAGAAATCAGAGGTTTAAAGAAACCACAGTGAAAAATGTATCAGGCATTTACTGCTACTTTAAAAGGAGCAGTTTTATGTTTGTACTGTGGTCCATTAGGATCAATTACAGTAATGGAGGCGACTAGTGAATGAAACATATATAAAAGAACCAGCTCTTTGATTCTTTCCATTTTTCAACCACTGGTTATTTTCTCACATGTGTTTACTATTCTTTGGATAACTTTATATTGAGTAACTCTACATGCAAAAATCAATGTTAGACATAATGTAGAATGGAAAGCTGACGTCAACAATGTCCTAGAACTTAAAGAGCAAATATTATAACATGAAAATGAGATAATCATTTCCTATATAAGAGATAAACAGAATTCTGTATACATAGATAAGCTTTTTAAACAGTCGATTAGAATGTTGAAAGGATTCAGTCTGTATTGAATCCAATAGGTATTTAATAATTGGAAATTACACCAAATGCAGAGAAGCAGGAATTTAATCCTTTGAATTTGAATTTTTGACAGTTCATAAAATGTTTAATCTTTGGAATTTTGACAAGTACTTGTTTTATTAGCTACTATGTACTAGTATATTTAAAAGGAATTCATTGCAGGTCTTTATAATGTGTTTACATACTAATCCTCAAACATTATCAAAACAATACTATTTTATTTTTAAAATTTGCTCGTTCGCCTTTGAAATATGATTTGTGCACATCAAACATTAACCTTTGAAGAAAGATTTTCTTGACTAGATACTTTATCAGAAAATGTCTATACAATGAAAAGCTAAGTTAATAAGTAAATAGATTCCTTTGCTGTTGATAAACCATCATTTTCACTTTCATATTAACATTTTTATTTTATTAAACTCTAGTAGTACATAATATCGCTACCACTCATATTGTTTGGTATTAACTATTACCTATTCCTATAAGTTTACTTGTTCTCGTATATATTTTAGCTCTCTGAAAAAACTGTAAGCAATTTTTAAGCAAAAATTATATTTAACAATTTTCTTCTATAATAACCAATAAGCAGTTTTGAATTATTGAATTATTCAATTATTTTAAATTATGAGATATTATGTCGGTATTGTGAAGAATATCATTACTTTAAGATATGAATACATAATTATTTTCAAGAGCTATCTAGTTTTAGGACAGATCTTGCTTTAAAGGTGAGCTCTTCTGAGTATATCATGAATGAGCTAGGGTTACCCAAGGAGAGATAGGTAAATAATGGTAAGTAAGAAATGAGTGGGATTTTGAAGGTGTGGTTAGGTGAGGAGTAGAGGAGATAAAAGGGGTTGGGTGGAACAACACGGCATCAGAGACCTGCTGGAAAGAGGAGCTGGGTTAAAGTAATTCATAATGGCAGAGTTGGCTGAAGCAAAATTTAATTACACAACTCTCCTCCAATACAGCAAAATACCAGAGGAACCTCTACAATACAAACATGTGTGGTATGCATAGTGATTGAGAGAGACTTTGATTCAATTCTAGGTCCGCTGAGGGAAGAGGAATTCTCAGAATACAAGTTGAAATAAAGATGAGGTATTTATTGGAAACAGGAAATAAAAATAAAGGCTATCCAAGAGAATTTAACTAGGAATTCACAAAACACTGAGCAGCCATTGAAGTTTTCTTAGTTGTGGGATAGGAGATTAGAGCCAAATTTATTTAAAACTCCAAAGTGTCCATGACAACAGCTGAAATACAGGTAACTGTGGAAGTCACACTCACCACTCTTTTCACAGTCCTTTTCCAGGTCTCCCTGTATTACAGAGTCCTGACATCTAAAATCTGCTTTTTTTAGGTTTGCTTTCTCATAAGTCATTGGTGTGTGTCTTTGTATCTGCCAATCAAATGTATCGTCATGAGACTTGAAAGTGGAAATGAGCAAAGTGAGATGGTTATTGACTACAGCTATCTGCTAGTAAGCATGGCAGTGAGTGCATCTGTTTGGGCTGGCGGTGGAGCAGGGTGGGTAAGAGACAGCAGAAGCAGAATTCTTGGGTCTGTTCCCTATTGTTTTAGGTGACAAGTGACGTACAGTGGTGTTTCCATTAGAAGAATGTCTGCGTATGGTTGTTCATCAACTTTTCTCGATTTCCTACCCTGAATGTGTAGTTTCTGAGTGTGTAGAATCCCAGCCTGGCTCTCTCCTCTCCTGGTGAATCTGTGACAAAAATAACATCCTTAATAAATTCATAACTGCTAGAATAGTCAGACTGGTTCTATTATCTGCAACTAAGAATCCTATAGGAATAAATATATATGAAAATGTATCATAATAAACCACAGTATAAGTGTTTTCTGGTGTAATTTGAAATAGGAAGTAAGTATGGCATTTTGAATGCCATGATTTCTGGTGTAATATCAAAATGCCATTTACCAAACATCTTCCTAACTCCCTGAGTTACTCCCCCACTACACAGTGTCAAAAACCATCTGACCCAATTGAATAAGAAAAACGCCCAAAGCCTCTGTAATGGAATATGGCATTTTTAGCAAAATTTCAGAGATTTTCACTATATCAAAATTAAAAAGGAAAAAAAAAGTGAGTTTTCCATTCCCAGGGCTTTCCTTCTATAAGAATCAGTTGGGAAAGTAAGAGATAGTATATGATTACAAAAGGCCTGTTAAATGTTTCATTATAGGGCACACAATAACAGTTTCCCCAAAACATAATTGTTAAGCTTTGGTTGTAGGAAAGGGGGGAAAGTTGGCCATAAAAATCTCTTTACATTAGGAATTATGTAAACTCTTAACTATTCTAGATTCAAATAGGGAGCTGAAATGAAACAGAGAATCAGATAGGGAAACTCCTGCAAAGCAGAGGAAGATAAGCCAGGTGTTCCTTGCATATAATGGCCTGAGCTCTGCCTAGAGTTTCTCTCTACATAGCTGTAGTCTAGGTATCAGATGGATGTGAACTGACACTACAAGAAAAGGTACGTACAACTGGGGGTGCTTATGGTGCTAAGAAGCATAGTGCTGTTAGACCAGATTATTCCAGAGGGGAGCATTGTATAAAGGCTGCAGCTAGCACCAGCTTGAATCGCAGCTGAAGCACCTGGTTATTGGTTTGCATATGTTTTTCAGTGAGTTGTTCTGTGCATTGCTCATCTTCAGTTGCATTGCTTCTTTCTCTGTAGTCTGTGTTTTTATCGAATTGCTTCAACACTGCTCTTCCTGTTCTGGCCTTTCTGCTCCCAGAAGAAAGAAACATCTTGATGTTGAAATAGATTGATTTGTAGCATTGTACACAGGTAATAGAAAGATCACAGGCTTCAGTGAGACTGTTAAATATCTATGGGAATGCTTATTGACTGCGTGTCATTATATATAAAAAAAAGAGAGTATCATGTTGTTATCTTATAGAAAAATGGATAATCGTTCCCCAAAAGGACATGTTTACTCAGATTTTTTTTTAGTTTAGTTTGCTTTCTGGAGAAGATTACAGTAATTCTTCAGTGAAAAGGTTTTTCTACCAGGGGAAGTATGCTGCTTTGAAATAAATAATGGTGCTGCCTATCTAATCTAATAAATAGTTATGAAGTTTTACAGAACTTAGAGCTGATGTTTCCATTGCCATCATATTCATTTTATTAAGAATCCTTTCAAATACACTCTGAGAGTTTACTCTATATTCCTATTTTCTCTTGAATTATACATAGAGAGGAAAAACATCACAAGCTTTCAAGATGTAAAATGGGAAAAATAAACTAGAAGTTTAAAGTGATGGTTGGGAGGTGTGAACGAAAAGAAAGCAAGGAGAAAAATCAATACTATCACAGGAAAGAGAAAGTATCAGTGATATGAACAAGGCTGTCTATCAAACTAGAAAGAAAACAAGAAGTCCAGTGAATTTAGGGAAGTAATATTCTACAGTTGCTAGGGAAAGAGCCCGAGGAGAAAGATGCACTGAGAGAACGCTGGGGCAAGTCTTTTGTAACCTCATCTGTAAGAAACAGACCAAGAAACTCTCAAAAAATGTGGGCTCCCTGTGAATTGCTACTATGTATGCATGTATGTATGTATGCATGTATATACACATACATATGTGTATATACATGTATATATATTCATACATACATACGTATGTATATGCATACTATATATACACACACACAGAGAAATGGAGTGAATTATGATTTTAAGTGCTTCATTTAAATGGGATAAAAACAAGATGCAATTAAAAATAGAAATGTCATTGTCAACAGTTTTAAAGCTGCAGAGGTTGGTGTTAAAACCTATGAATGGTAGAAACAAAGAGCAGTGGATACGTACACCTGCCTGTAACCAATAC
Organism: Eubalaena glacialis; assembly: GCF_028564815.1. NCBI lineage: Eukaryota > Metazoa > Chordata > Mammalia > Artiodactyla > Balaenidae > Eubalaena > Eubalaena glacialis. The sequence goes on from NC_083719.1 coordinate 17,391,842, forward strand.
TTATACCGTGAAGATATTTTTAGGGGACAATAAAATGTGACTAGCTTGTGAATTAGTTCTAGAAGAGGTCAAAACGTTCTCTCACTTGGACTTAAAATCCGTGGGTTAAGATTGTGTATCATGATGGATGCTTGTCCTACCAGAGGCTCTGGGGATGTGGTCAACAAATTTAACAATCTTAAAATAAAGGAAATAGGAAAAAAATAAAGTTGACCAAGTCCAAGGAACGAAATTAACCAACAAGCCAACAAACAAATAGACAAAAGAAACCAAATAAATAAATGGACATTTATGGTGCACAGAAGACTTTGTCCACAAGTTAGAATTGCTTAGGATTAAGGGCCGTTTATTAACTAAGAATAATAATGGAAATTGAGAGAGATATAAAATTGCTCACTAGAAATTTGAGCCATAATTGTCAAAACATTTTGTTTGCATAACTCTTTGGGAAAAGAAGTGAGGAATTACAGCTGAAGAATAAAATTATATTTTTAATTAAGGATATTTTTCATAGACGTCTCTCCACTTTTCAATTTTTTTACCTCTAATAATCTGTGATAATTCAAAACATATTTATACTTGAGTTTGGAATGTAGTAAGATTTTTAACTCAATTTAGTTAACACATTTAAAGTAAATAAAATATTAATATTAAAATATTTATTGAAAATAAATATTTTACATTTCATAAAAAGAAATTGATATTTCAAAATACAGTTTCTGTCACAGATGTCTTTAAATTTGTTGCCAGAAATCTGGGCTTCTAGGGAGTAAGAGGCCAGAGTATTTAAGTGTATTGACATTGTTACCTCTGGCATATTGTAATGACGCCATCAATTTTATAATTATTTAAGTCATTTTCATTTTACTGTTCTATTTCAGTTAAAAAGGTATCACTCCACAGAGTACCCTTTCTATGAGTGCCCACCTACCAGACCAAAGTTAGCTTCTGATTTTATTGATATTATTGGACACTCCATATTTGTGAGATTATCTTGAATTTTATATAAAATTACCTGTAGGAGAAGCTGAGGAAACTACTGTGACCCAATTCTATGCTATTCCTAAAAATTAGAAATTGTCTTGTCAACTTATGAGTCCTCGCTCTATCCTTCTTGATAGAAAATGTTACAGAAAATAGCAGAAGTCATTAAGTTCCACATTTCACACACCCACATTTAAGAGCGGACACTGAGAACTCGGGAAAAAGAGGGAGACTGAGATGGTTGTGAGCTCCTTTTAATTGCTGAATGTGTGAGAGAGAGACAGAGAGAGAGAGAGTATGAATGACAGAATGAGAGTGAGATTGAGATTCCTAAGATTATAAAAATAAAAGAGAATTACACTGCTAGGATTATAATAATAAAAAAGAGACTGACATTATAAAAAATTTAAAGTAAAATTAGAAAATTGTTATGGTGGCTTATTCATAACATGACAATGAATTAACTCATAAATAAAGGAGAGTAGAGAAGAGCCTATGCTCTCAAAAGGAGTGGAAACATCTGTGAGAGTCAGGGTTCTCCAGAAAAAAAGAGGGGGAAAAAATACACACACACACATAAATGAATTGGGGATGGCTCAAAAGTTTGTAGGGGCTGGCAAGCCCAAAATTTGTAGGACGGACCAATAGGCTAAAAAGCTAGCAAGGAGTTTATACTGTAGTTTTGAGAGAAAAGTTTTCCTCTCCAGGAAATCTCAGTTTTTACTCTTAATCCCATCAACTGATTTCAAGAGGCCCACCTACATTATTGAATGTAATTCCTTTACCTAAAATAAGCTGATTTTAGTAGTTAACCACATCCATGAAATACCTTCACAGCAACACTTACATTAGTGTTTGATTAAATAAGGAAGTATAGGAAAAAAACATAAAAAGGTACTATAGCCTAGCCATGTTGAGACATAAACTAATCAACATGATATCCAAGGAGTCTCATGTTTCAAGATCCTTCCAGCCAAGAATTAATAAATACATTTTCTAAAATTTAATGGCACAATACTAAATTATCATGTCTAAATTATTACACATTTCTGTGTTGTACTAGAAATTATATTGATGGAAAACAATATGTTAAGTTTATAAATTATAGTCTGATTACTTTGTCCTGTTATCATTGTAAAATTCCTTCCTGTTCTGTACATTGTCAGATATAAATGAAAACATTCCAGCTATCTTTTGCCTGGCATTTGTATAGAGCATCTAATTTCATCTTTCAATCTATGTCTTCATTATTTAAAATAGTTTTGTTATGTAGTTAGTCAGACATTAGCAGCAAGGAGGTGACAGTGGCGAAAAGACAAGAAGGGAGTAGTCAAGTTACACCCCAACCCTCTGGGGACCCTCCCCTGACCCCACCCAGCATGGGCACAACTATGGTTTCTATCTGATATCCTGATAAAGAGGGAGCACAGTAACACGAGGGAACTCCCCCCGGGCTGCGCGTGCCCAGACTAGACAGGTGTGTAACCTATAGTAAACCCAAATTCATTATACCGTCATTATAATAAAATCTGCATGTGGTTTTGCCCTGCCCCCACCGTGGGCTTTTCTTAGCGAATCAAGGGTGAGGGCATGTGCAGTAATGAACTTGTTTCATAGCTCAGGACTGTCAATCAATTAATGATCCCCTGTCGCTCACCCACGATCGCACCCCTCCTCCTAGCAGAATGCTCCTTATAAACACCCCTAAGCCTGTACAGGAGCGCTGATTTCACTTTGCAGAAACAGCCCGCTCTCCCTCTGAGAGTGTAACGATGCTTTAATAAACTTTGCTTTGAGCTTAAGCCGGAAGTGGTAGTCTGCAATTCTTTGCTTGCTGTCACAAGGACTGAGATTGCTGGTCTGGGTCTTCCGCTGACCTCCTCGTTTGAAGCTATTTTGACACAATGCATGCCAAGCCAGTAACAGTTTCTTTTAGACAGCCTATGGTTGGATCTTACTTTTTACTCAATCTGGCAAATGTCTGCCTTTAAATTTATTGTAATTATCAATATGGTTGAGTTTAAATCTGCCGTCTTGCATTTGTTTTCAATTTGTAATTTGTCATTTTTCACCTTTTTTCTGCCTTTTTTTTGTTGGCTAATGTAATATTTTTATAGTTCCTTTTTTCTTTATTACTGACTTACTAGGGAAGGAGAACAGAATTTGCCACCCCAAAATATGCCTCTTTGGCATAAAGATTATCTTGAAATGGTTATTTTTAAGAAACAGCCAACACAGAAAAAGCTTTGAAAACCTAGAAGGTACACTTTTGTAAGAGACATTAACCTATTTAAGGGAAATCTCTATCTGTAAACGTGTCTCCCTCTAGGTGTCAAGAAAAGAAGGATGACTAAATCTAGAAACTCTTGTTAATGGAGAAGGCAGAGACTTAAGCCTGCATAACAACCATACCCTACTTTACTGTGCTTTGCCTGAAAATCTCCCGTATTTGGCTCCCAAACCCCCAACATCTTCTTTTGTTTTTCATTGGAGATTGTATTTAAGGTGTTGGCTTGGGGCATTTCAGAAAGTTACTCAGGTTCCTGGGTCCCCCTTGGACAGGAGGTATGCGTGTTATAAACTGTTTGCTTTTCCCCTGCTAATCTGTCTTCTATTATAGGGTGGTCTCAGCCAAGAACATAGAAGAATAGAGAGAAAATCATTTTTTCTCCTCTACATTAGTTATGTCTTTTGTCTTAACTAACTACATTAGCTATGTCTTTTGTTTGTTTTCAAGGTATCCAAATTGAATGAGTGGCATTGGTTCAAGGATCGATCAACAACAGAATGGAGGGACCATTCTTTAGGGAAAGAAAGTCTTTATAATAAATGTTGCTAGGTTAATATTGGAAAACCCATGTAAAAAATGACACAGCATAGAACAATTAAGTTATGATGGATTATAAATATAAATGTTAAAGTTAAAACAACAATGCTTTCACATAAAAACATACAAGAGTATTTTCATAATTTGGGATTGGCAAGAATTCTAAAAATTTACAACGAAAGAATATTAAAACTTTTGAAAACTTAAGAATTGGACTTCATTAAAATTAAGAACTATTCATTAAGTGATAATATTGAGAAAATTAAAAGGAAATCCACAGATTGAAAAACAAAGTCAGAACTCAATAATATACTTTACCAGAATGTCTACAATTAAAGGTATGACAATACTCAACATTAGCAAGAATATTAAACAAGCAGAAATTGTTATATTGCTTAGGAATGTAAATTGGCACAGACATTTTGGACATTTTGGCACTGTCTTCTAAATTAAACATATTAATGCTCTAGGAAGCAGAAATTCTTCAAGCAAGATAGATGAGTGCTGATATCTACCAAAAGACATATACGAAAATATCCATAGCAGTGTTATGTTTAAGAGCCAGCAACTGGGAACAACTCAGAATGTCCAGCAGCAAGTGAATATATTACGATACATTCGTACAGTGGAGTATAATATATAAAAAAGACAAACCACAACTACTCATAACAACATAAATAAAGTATAAGTATAAAGTATAAGTTTACATAAGTATAATGCTAAACAAGCCATTTACAAAAGGTTATAGGCACAACTAATCTCTGGGGCCAGGAATCAGAATAGTGGTTATATTTGGAGTGGTATGGACTCCGGAGAGTCACGAAGGAGTCTACTGGGATACTTGAAATGATTTATATCTTCTCCTGGGGGATGAATAAATAGGGGTACATATAAGTAAAATTCTGACAAGCTATATATAGGCTTAATGTTGTGCCCTTTATTTTGTAACTTACATCTCATTTGAAAAAAAATAAAAATATGAAAAAACAAGAAATATTATGTTTGGGAGAGATTTTCTTAGAACTGTAATTACCTAATAAATTGAGAAATGATAGCTCTCTGATTTGTTCAGAGCTTTACCAAGTATTATTTACTATAGTGCTACCATAGTCTTTGAGACTCCAATACAATGTACTTGAATCAGTTTTTGGTCATCATAATCCTGAGGATTTTTCACTGGGCACAGGAATCTCACTCCTTTATTATATATTATATGCCTATTGTAGTCTATTGTGAAAAATGGAATATATTTATACATTAAAATGAAAGCAGCTCTTTTGCCCCTTTTCTGTTTAACCATATCTGTCTCCCTGTAACCTTAAAAGCCTAATTATAGAAATGAGATCACTAAGCAATTGAAACGAACTCCTAACGTACACTTTCCTGAATGCACACCATGCCTTGGCTAACCTGTTGATTCTTTTCCTAGATAAAAAGAAGTAAGAATGAAGTAGTTTAAGAATGATTAGCTGCCTACCCCTAACAACCCCCTAAGGAATCCTGCAGGCAAATCAAGCGGGCAAAATAACATCTGAAGAGAGAGTCAGCCAATCTGTGCACAATGGAGATTGATGCAGAAGCCAACCTCCTGCCTCTATGATTCACAGAGATTCTCCCCCTATATTTTTCTCTTTAAAAACTGTCATGGCTGAGCAGGATCTTTGGAGTTGGTCTCTGGACATGAGTCCACCATCTCCCCAGATTGCTGGCTTTTCTGATTAAAGCACCTTTCCCTTCTACTGACACTTGCCTTTCGAATTATTGGCTTGTGAGCAGTGAGTAGCTGAACCTGAGTTTGGTACCAAAAATACATGTTTTATTACTACTTGTTTTCCTTTTATTTCTCTTTTATATTACAATTTATGCATCATGTTGAATTTTTGAAGTTATGCATGGATAACGTATATCATCTATATGTGATATTAGGATTAAGGGGGATTTTTCAATGTTTTCTACAACAAAAGTAGTGTAGGGTACGATAGGGATGAGAGCCCACAGGGTAGTCACTGGATATAGTAGAGATTGCAAAAATAATTACTGTTAACATGGAATAAAAGTCCAGTGGAAACATAAATAAATAAATATATATAAATAATAAATTGATCAATCCCAGACAATTCAGATAATCACAAATTTTATTGGTACTTTGAAATAAATAAACAAGATCATCTAGTCAGTCAGTAATAGAGAGGCCACTTTAGACAAGATGTTCAGAGAAGGCCTCTCTAAAGATGTAATATTTGAGATAAGATATAATGTTTGGGAATGAGTGTACCATGCAAGGGACTGGAGAAGAATGAATTCAATAGCCAGTGGGCAGGAAATAATTGGTATTTTCCAATACCAACAAGAAGACAGTGTGATGGTCAGCAACTGTGGCTCACATTCTAATGGTATAGCTGCTTCTTCAGCAGCTGTTCTAGAGCTGAACTAACTGCCATCTCAGGGATGTCTGGTGCCTGGCATCATGGTCACTAGCTCTCCCAATGATCTACCCACATTCCTTGGTGTCTCTCTCCCATTTTACCTCCAGTTGACCCTAATCATCAATCCTCCTGAAAGGTTATCTCTGTACCCTTGTGGAATGTCTTCCAATGTCTTCTACCTCTAGTGGACTTATCAATCTTCTGCCATTTCCAAAAGGAGAGTACTTGGAATGAATTTCCCCCATCTGGTTGTGAACAATCATGCTAGGAAAGTCAATTTTTTGGAAAAAAAAAAAATTACCTGTTGTACAACCTAACTAGGAATGAATTTCATGTCATCACACATGGCATGAATTAAAGAATAGGCTTTCTTAGGGAAATAAACACAAGTCCAGGGTCAAGAAATGAAGAGATATCAGTTTCCCCACTTTTCCTTCATCCAAGAAAAGGCTTCTCATCCAAAAGAGAACTTTGTTCTGGGAAGAAATCCTTCCCATTTTTCACTCTTCTTATTTTAGCACGAGAAGCATCTTTTAATGAAGGACGAAATAAACTGCCTATGGGTAAAACTGTCTAGACTTGGGATGCGTATGAATCCCATCTGCCCAACATCTAGAGCCATAGGGGCCAATGGGAGATTCATAACCCTGCCTGCCTGTCAGGGGAAAATATCCATTGGTCCCCGGAAATTTGAATCTGGAAACAGCTCCTCTTAGATAGGCGAAGTCTCCTCCCTTCTCTCGCTGTCTTCATACTCTCATCTGGTTTATTTGCTAACAATGCAGGAGGAAATCCCTTGGGTCAACTCCAGACAATCTCCTTGTTGTATCACAAAGATGACTACAAGTAGAGAAAAACACTGAGGTTTACTCTGAAACTCATTAACATCTCTTATATCCTTTCCTCAAGCAGAAACATTTTTCCCAAGAACAACACTGGTAGTATGATGCTAGACACGCAATTTTTGAAACACAGAAAACTTTCATACATAAATAATATTTTAAAACATTGGACATTTAGAAATTGTACTGACTTTGAGATAGTGCTTATCTCGGAGTGTGAGAGGAACAGTAGAGGAGTACAAAGGGACTTTCACTCCATTCATCATGATTCATAGCTAAAAATAAAGAAATGAAGTAAGGCTGATAAAATTTTAGCATTTGTTAAACTATGGCAATAGGTGTTTGTGATATTATTCTAAGAATGTATTTTTCAGTATGTTTAAAATATTCCTATATAATAAAAAGAGATAAATAAGTTCAAGAGATCCTGAATGGTGTCAAAAAATGAAAATATATTGTAATCATACATGTGACAGTTCTATTCATTTTCAATGTCTTCTTCAGATGAAATAAATACATCAGAAAATGCTTGAGAAATATCTAAGCCATAATTTTAAGCTCTTTAATCTTTGGTAAGCATTTGTGCTCAAGCAACTACAATGTCCATTTCAGTGCCTTTCTGCTTCACCTCACTACATGATAAAATTCCTGCCATGCAATTAAAACAAAACAAACAAACAAAAAATTTCCAGGGAGAAGTCCTAGAAAGTTAGAGGAATGGTTGGGGTGGAGATAAGTAGGAGTGTAGATTCATTCTCTAAACTAAATGTTATTTGACAAAGATAAGAAGAAATTTATTATGACAAAAAAAAGTGTGTATGGTATTTGAAAGATCAATTTTAGTATGAATATGTGATTTTAAAAACATATTCCCATGTATTGCTTTTAGCAGGTAAAATTTTACATCAATTGATACAAGTCAATGTGTTTCCTTTCATTTAGGGAAAGAAGAAATATGCCAGACACTGTTGTAAGAATGCTGAAGTCCTGACCATGAGCTGCCTTAAAATATAATACAGAAAATATCCTTGAATCTCACTGTAATTCTATCCTATGGTATTATGCGATTATATGGTTAATTTTTTTATATACAGTAAGTCCCCTACATATGAACCTCCCAGTTGTGAACTTTCAAATATGCGAACATACATTTGCATGTCTAATCACGTAAGTTAGTTCACGTGTCTGGGCATACACTGTCATGTGTGTGCATCCTCTATAAGTGGTTATGCTTTTGTGTACTTTATAGTACTATATAGAGTACAGTAGATTTTTATTTCAAGCCCAGGATGTCCAGAGGCGAGCTTAAAAGCAGTGGTGATGTAGCTCGTACTGGTATGACGAGAAATAAAGAGCTACTACCCAGACATCACTGGATTGTTTTTTCAAGAGGGTAGATAGAATTGAATCCAGCAAGGAACCAGAACCTGTGCCATCAATGTCAAGTGTGAGTGAAATTGCAGCTTGCCCTCCATCTCCTATTCCTGATGATCATTCAGCTCTACCATCTCCCACCTCCTCTCCCTCCTCCAGTCAGTAACTCTTCTTGCCTGTTCACTCTATGTCAGCCCCTGTGTGACAGTTGTTGTACTGTACTACTGTACTTTTCAAGGTACTGTACTGTAAGATTAAAAATGTTTTCTTTATTTTTTGTGTTTGCTTTTTATTTATAATGTGTGTGAAAAGTATTATAAACCTATTATAGTACAGTCTATATAGCCAATTGTGTTAGTTGGTACGTAGGCTAACTTTGTTGGACTTATGAACAAATTGGACTTATGAACGTGCTCTCTGAACAGAACTCATTCGTATGTAGGGGACTTACTGTATAGTAAATGTGTTTATTCAGGTATTAAAACAAGCAAACCTTTCTTGAGCAACAATCTAAGGGCTGGGTATAAATAAATAAATAAATAAAACCATGTTATATGGTAATAAGTACAATAAATCTGAACAACGAAATAGAGGACACTGGGGTGGGGGGGCTTCAATTTAAAAGAAGATGATCAAAGAGAGTCTTGATTAAACAGTGACTTGATAACCACATTGGAGAATTTATATTTTCTTCCTCTTAATCTCATCCAGAGAGGCACACAGCGGGTACAAATTTTCCATATCACTTTAAAAATATTTAGATAAATAAATAGTGTAGATAGATATCAGGCTGCACGTTAATAAAAACAGAAATGGAGCTGTTCTAGAAAAAGAAAAAGGGCATCAAGAAGAGAGGCAAAGACGAATAGATTAATATAAAGACTAAGTGACAGGAAGGATATAGGTAGAAATATATTCATATTCATATTCATATTATTCTTATAATGAGTCTCAGAGAAAAGAAAAATAAAGGTAATAAAATAACATCAGGACATTTCACAGAACTTAAAAATATATCATTACAAACAAAATGACTGATAGGCAGTTAAGTAGTATATGAAAGAAAAAGAAAGCACAAATCTAGTCATATTACAGTGAAATGTAGGAACATCAATGACAAAAGAAATTGTAAAAGCATCCAAGGAGAAGAATAGATCATGCACAAAAGAACAAAGCTAGCTGTAAACCCAATATTATAGCAGTAAGACTAGATGTGAGAAGTCAGACAATATGTTCAAATTATTGAACAAGAGAATTTCATAAATAGAATATTACTTTTAAACACAAGGGTGAATTAAACATAAGCACAAACACATGCAGGTCATCAGAAGATGTTTTACTAAAATCTACTTTGAGTAAAGTTAGGATTTTAGTGCTGAAACAATATATTAGCATGCTATGGAATATCCACTGTAACTCTGTGGAGATGACATGGTTTATCTTTTTATATCTATAAGTATGATTAATTATGTTAATGGCTTCTTAATATTGAACTACATTTGTGATTTTGGAATATTATCTACTGATAGCAGGAGAAAGCAATGAAAGATATTATATAAGGGTGTATAAGCCACAACACCAACTGAAAAAGAATAAGACACTGGTGAGAAAACATACACACGGCAGTGCAGAACTAAACTCATGTGATGGAATCATAGGAAAATTGGTACAAAAGAACAAAGTGAAGGGTGATTCAGAACTAAGGATTATGTATTTTGAAATTAATAAATGAAATAATAATAATGATAATGATAATAACAAAATGTTCAAACAAACAGTAAATGTAATGTTGCAAAGGAGACCTCAATGTATTTCAAGGAAGGAATAAGCCTTTATACATCCTTCTTTATGTAATGACATGAGAAGTCAGTAAAAAAGGCAGCAAACGCACACACACACACACACACACACCTCCCATTTTCAGGAGAAACATAAACTAAAATACCTATAAACAACTATTTAGTTAAATAATTCTTATGGAATTTAAAAAATTAGAGTCATAACTAAATATCAAATTTGTGAGACCAGCTATACCATTTGATGAAAATAAACTAAAAGAATCTAGAAATAAATAAGCTCTTCTATTTAAACTCTGAATACATTTCATTATAGCCACTTTCTCCTAACTCTCCTTTTAAAAAGTTCCAAAAAAATAAAACTACACTACCTGATAAGGACAAGATACATAGGAGAGGATACAACAGAAAACAAGTGATAGCAACAAAGTTTTAGAAACTAGAAAGAAGATAAATGAGGGTTAAATGATTTGGTAGAACAGAGCAGACTCATTTCGTGTTTGTGTGTGTGTAAAATCATCAAGTCCTACAAAGGATCAAGAATTCAAGTTACCGTATATGCCTGAAGCAAGATGCTCTGGTGACTGACAACAGGCGGCTTTGTTGAAAGTTTATCTGTGGAGCAGATAGACTTTGGAATCTCCAGTCGTACACTGAACAGTCAGATAGCTGCCCCCCTCTTGCAGAAACATGGAAAGCTGAACATCAGAGAAATTGGATCAGACATTGTGTGAATTCAGAGATAGCAGGCAAGTTGAGTGTGTTTTAGATATTCAGTTGAAAGCAAGACGGTTAATTAAAATTTTAAAGCTCTTTTCTCCCTAAACCACCAGTACTGGCAGTCAGGTTTATACAACGGAGGTAGGAGATAAGAAGTTTACTTTCTGGGGAAGCTGAACCTCCCTGTGGTAGGTAGAATAATGACCTCCCCCAAAATGCCCTAGCCCTAATCTCTAGAACCTGAAAACATGTTACTCTACTTGCTAAAATGGACTCTGCAGATAAATTAAGGCATGGACCTTATAAAAAAAGAGATAGAGAGAGATTATTATGGGTGGGCACAATCTAATCACATGAGTCCTTAAAAGCACAGAACTTTATTGGCAGGAGCAAGAGAGATGAAGCAAAAGGTGAAATCAGAGAGATTTTTAAAAATTAAATTTGATTAAACCATGTAATCGGAAGTGGTCCAGTGAAAGTCAGGTAAAAGGGCTATCATTTTATGGGAAGGCCCACTATTGGACAAGCTCCATCTGAAACACAGAGCTTTGAATCAATTATTTTGTGTTTCTCTCTTGATTATTAATAGTAGCCAAACAAAATTAAAAAATTGAAGAAATTATCTAAATAAAACTCAGAGACTAAAATTAACAATTGCAAAATAAGTTACTGAGCTATACCAGAGAAATTTTAAATAGATTGGAGAAAAAGAACCACAAGTAATATCACCACAATTATGTGAGATGGCATTTCATCTTGGCAACAAGACAGAGATGCTAGAAAATAGAAATATTCAGATGAAAACAAAATGGTTGGAAATTTAAAATATTCTAGATATTACAAATAAATGAATATATCAGATGATAAAAGATAAAAAGGAAGTATGAGAAATTTTAAAAAACAAAAGAATAAAAAATGGAGGCATAGAAATTATCGGAGAAAATATATAAACAAATTTTCAAAAACGAGGAGAGGAATTTCTAGACTGAAAGGATTCACTATAAACACCACACAATCAGTGATAACTAACTCACACAGCATCCTGGAATTTTAGAATGGTGGAGACAAAGGTTCTGAAAATCCTTCATGATTAGGAGATTAAAACAGGATCATGTAGTAGGCAAAATTCTAAGATGGTCCCATAATCTCCATTCCCTGGTGTTACACTCATGCTTAGGTTATATCATATAGCGGTTAATCATAAGAGATAGGCTGCCTTAATCATTTGGAATTCTTCTAAAAGGGGATGTAGGCCTTCCTGAGTTCAGAGATATGCTTCTCTGCTGGCCTGGAAGAAGATGCCATGAGTTCTACAGCCATGAGGAAATGAATTCTATCATCAACTTGAATGTGCCTCCAAGCACATTCCCCACTCAAGTCTCCAGACTAGAATGAAGGCAGATTAACAGGTTGATTGCATCTCTGTGAGGCCCTGAGCAGACAGGCCATGCCTGGACTCCTGACCCCAAAACCAAAATAATAAATGTATTTTGTTTTAAGTCAAGTTTGTGGTAATACCCAGCTTAAATTAATGCAATCATGAATCAGAATAGCACTGATATCTTAACACAAACACTTGAAGCTACATTAAAATGGGAAGAAAAGATTTCAGTTTTCATGCTTACATAGGTATTTCAAGACTTCATGGGTATCAACTGGAATCTTTGTTAGGGAATAAAAAGTGTAGGGTATTTCTAAGCAGTGGGATGGTGTGAGCCTAAACTATGCAGAAGTGTTGACTGCGTGAAAACTCAAATCATACCATAGATAATTCTCTATCACCTAAATATTTAGCAGAATGAGGCTGCGGAGATGAAACTGATATACAAGTAGCAGGTGTGATATTAGGACAGCCCTATTTGTAGGAGACTGATAGCATCAAGAAAATTTGAAAAACAATACTAAATTTAGTGAGAGAAATGCATGCTTAAGAATAAATGTTTCAATCCATAATCAGGTCTTAGAAGTTATCAGAGGTGATGGTATCTTAGGAAAGGTTATGTATGTCTCTAAGAAAAAGTACTGTGAAAAATTCTAGCACTCAGAATTTTTGGGGTCTCCTGTTTCTGCATGAGTCTAGGAGGATTCAACTTTCCTGCTCCCAATGCTGACATTTAAGAATTGCTTAATTCTAGCCACTGGATTGTGAGCAGAGGTGACCTATGCCAGATCTGGGCTGAAGCAATTACTGGACATCGTGAGACCCTCCTGCTCTCTCTTCCCCCTGTTCACTGGGGAAGACATGTGCTCCAGAACGTACAGCTACAGGAGAGCAGACCTTCATTAGCCTGGGAAATTGAGTTCTGACATAAAGGACTTGGGACCTAAAATGTTATTGGAAACTTCAGAGCTTTTTATGAGGAAGACATGAACTCATAGTGTGTTGTCATTGGAATTCCGGGCTTGTTTATACTATTATAATTCTAATCTATGTTGACTATATAATGAGAAATGCTGGCAGATTATAGAGAGCTTAAGACACTTTTCTCAAGATGAGTGTAGAATAGATATAAAAGTGGAATTTGTATGGACCTGATGGGGTAAAATAAGTAGGGTGAGGCTCAGAACTCAGCATGTTGAAGGGATGATTGATTAATTCAGGTCCTGAGTGTGTTTTGCGATGCCCAACGAGTACTTCATTCCAATGTATCAGGCTGTGCTCTATTCATTACAAGAAAGCAACAACAGAAGGTAAATGGACTGAAGAGGGATTGTGGTAGGCAGGGTAACGGTCTCCCGAAATCATCTATGTCCTGATCCCACAGAATCTGTGAATATGACAGGTTACATGGGAAAGGAGGATAAAGGCTGCCAGTGCAAGTAGGTTTCTAATTTGCTGATTTCAAAATAGGGATATTATCCTGGATTATTTAGGTGGGACCAACGTCATCACAGGATCCTTAATAGTAAGAGGGAGACAGGAGAGTAAGTAAGGGTAGTGTGATGTGAGCTGAACTTCACCTGCCATTGCTGGGTTCAAAAAATGGAGAAAGGGACATGCATTCCATGAGCCAAGGAATGCAGGTGACCTCTAGAAGCTGAAAAAGACAAGGAAATGGATTCCATTCCAGAGTTGTTCTAAGGGAATGCAGCCTGGCTGACATCTTGATTTTAGCCCAGTGATATCCATGTTGGGCTTCTAACCTACACAACTGTAAAATTATAAATTGGTCGATTTTTTTAAGCCACTAAATGTGTGGTATTTGTTACGGCAACAATAGGAAATGAATTCAGGCAGTTATATAATAGTCTCTGCAGGCTGACAGAGGGATTACTGGTAGTAATACCGCATGCCACTGGAGACAGGCCACTAGGAAGCAAGGGCGACACCGTATCTGACAGCCAGCAAGAAAATAGACACCTCAGTCTTAACAACCACAGATAACTGCATTTCGCCAACAACCTGAATGAACCTGGGAGCTGATTCTTCCCAAAAGCCTCTAGAAAGGTATGAAGCCCTGCCAACACCTTGGTTTCAGTCTTGTAAAACCTAAAGTAGAGGACCAGTGGGCGACCCCTAGGACTTCTGACTTCAGAATGGCAAAACAGTAAGGATGTGGTGTTTTTGTTATTTTGTGTGTTTGTTTTGTTTTAACTGTATTTTGGCGACTTCTCCTGGGTTGATGTCACAAGTTCTGCATATTAGTCCTTCTTGTTTTGTTTTTTTTTTTTAGTTAAGTTTTCTTTTTGCTTGAGAAAGTCTTCCTAAAAAAGGAGTCAAAGGAAAATAATTCTTTTCAGTATTTTTCTCCCAAATTTTATTGTCTCTCATGCTCGATTACTAATTTGGCTAGAAATGGAATTCTATCTAAACATGATTTTGTCTAAGAGTTGTAAAAGTTTTGTCCAATCTTCTATCCTTCAGCAATGCAATGTTGTTGAAAAATTCAGTTCCAATTGCATTATCACACCTCTATAGATAAAGTGTTTTTCCCCCTCTCAGCTCTGTTCAGATTTTCCCTAGTGTATTGAAACATGAAAATGAGACTTGATGTAGATATTTTAAAAAATCATAGTGCTAAACATTTTTTGTGCCTTCTTATACTATTGAATCATACTTTTTTCCCAGGAAATGCTACTCTGTTATTTATGTATTTTCTCCAGTCTGTTTGATCTTAATCTCTTCCTGGAATTAATATTATTTGTGTGGGATGCTGTGCAATGTTCCTCTAAGTCTTTTCATTTTTAAATTTTAACTTAAATTTGCTTTCTGTATTATATCCTCAAAGTCATCTTCCAAACTTTTAATTAAAGTTCTTTTAAATTTTATATCTTTTTACTTTAAATACTCTTTATTTTAATCTGATTCTTCTTTTTTTAGTGAATTTTTCTTCCTGTTTTATGGATATAATTTATTTTCTCTGAAAATCAGTTGGTTTTGCTTTGGTTTGTGCACATTTCTTCTGCTGCTTCCATGATCTCTCCTGCCTTTTTCTCATGTTTAAAATTTGTATCTTTTGTTTTTTGCTTTTACATGGGGTACTTTCCTGCTATATCCTGTTCCTTGGTAGTCTATTTATACTTTAAACTCTTGATAGTTGTCTATGAGATCTAGCTCCCATTTTCTCTACGATATACAAATACTTCCCTCCTTACTCTCCTCCAGCCACAGTAACTTCCTTGCTTTTTTAAAAATAGTAAGTACTTGTTACGCTTGGAGAGATTAAAATGGGGATATCAGTCTCTAGAGTCAGCAAGGAGTTCTGGGATGGATTAATAGGAATAAAAACACCCTCCACAGGTATGTCCTTTGAGACAAGCAAGCTCGTCCTACCTATGCCCTTCACACTCCCATTTCTCATTCCCCATCCATAAATAAAAGTAGTGGCAGCATGATGCTCTTATCACAGAGCTTCCTGCCTTGTCCTTCCAAGATCCCTCAACCCCTTGGGCTGACAGCCAATCCAAGTCCCTGGTCTTTGTTCCTGAATCCCACCTCTCTCAGCCATCACCCCAGACACCTACCTGGCTTGTACCCCCCTGCCCCTCCCCTGCCCCTTATCTCTCAGTTGGGGTGGCTTCTTTCAGTCAAAAGCTTTTAAGAGCTACTTTGTATCTCCAGATGATTTCCTCTAGAAGGCCCTGGAACACCAGTGTGGAGCCCAGAAAGACACTCATTGTTATTGCCCCTCTACAAATACTCATTTTGCCTCATCATGTGAAAGGCTGAAATTGTTATTAGAATGTCAGTGATATAGTCCATTTGACCTCTGCCCTCTAAGACTTTATGATCTCAAAGTTATGGGTTTAGGAACTTAATAAATATATTTAATGTATGCATTAAAAAAATAGTAAGAATATTCATCCTGTGTCCTTTGCACTTCTTATCCTCTCTGCCTGGGATTCTCTTCCCTGAGATACCCATGTGGCCAGTTCCCTCACCTCCTTAAAGTCATTGCTTGATTTTCATCTCCTCAATGACACTTCCCTTGGGCATTCTAATTAATATTATAACTAATTCCTCTTTCCGCAGTACTTCCCACACTTCTTATACTGCTCCACTTCTTTTTTTTTTTCCTTTGTTCATGGCACTTACTTTTAGGATATTTTTGTATTTTTATCTCCAACGTTTATTGCCAGTGTCCTCCAACAAGGATGTAAGTTCCTAAAGAGAAGTGATCTTGTCACTCATAATTATTCACATATTTTGATCACCTAGAGCAGTTACTGGACCATGATGAGTGTGCATTTATTTACTTAATGAATGAACGAATGAATGTGTGATTTAGGGGTGAAACACTAAGAGTGTCTAATGGAACTACTTTATATATGGGTGGGGCTTGTCCCTTTGATGACTTCATGCAATACCGATTGGGGAAGAGGATACTCAAATGTCAGTAGTGTCATGATAGAAGCTGGGGTTGGAATGTGGCTATTTCTAAATGTCCCATTGCTTCCTTGATATCAGCTGACACTTTACTCAGTAACTGTGAGTCTCACCAGTCACTTTTTTCAGGTCTTTGTCTAGGAGTGTGTACCTAGTGTTCTAGACACAGATGCTCCACTAATATGCTGCATATCTCACTCCTGTTTATGACCCTAGTTGGCTCCTCAGCATTGTCAACCTCCCCAGACATGGGTGACAAATGTATCCTTCTCCTTTCTTTGGCCTCTGCATGTTCTGAATGCAGAGCAGAGGTGTCTGCTAAGTTTGTTACCACTTGTCTATTTTCTGCCTTTTCATCTCCAGACATTCCTTCTTCTTTCCATCTTTATCTGTGAATCTACCTTTTACACATATTTACCTTCATGAAGTCTCAAAGGGGAGAAGAAACACAGCTGGGAATTCAGCATACCTGCCAAATTTTAACCTGGCTATTACTGTATTTTTATTATTTTTTATCTCTAATGTCTAGTGTATCTGAAAGCTAGCTATCATTATTATACTATTGCTTATTTATAATACCTTACCTGTATGAAATTTAATAACATATTTTATTTTTGGGAGCTCCTTTTTTAAAATTTTTTATTTTATTTTATTTTATTTTTATTTATTTATTTTTGGTTGCATTGGGTCTTTGTTGCTGCGCGTGGACTTTCTCTAGTTGCATTGAGCAGGGGCTACTCTTCGTTGTGGTGCACAGGCTTCTCATTGTGGTGGCTTCTCTTGTTGTGGAGCACGGGCTCTAGGTGCACGGGCTTCAGTAGTTGTGGCACGCGGGCTCAGTAGTTGTGGCTCGTGGGCTCTAGAGCACAGGCTCAGTAGTTGTGGCACACGGGCTTAGTTGCTCCACGACACGTGGGATCTTCCCGGACCAGGGATCGAACCCCTGTCCCCTGCATTGGCAGGTGGATTCTTAACCACTGCCACCAGGGAAGTCCCTTTTTATGGAAGCTTTTTACTTCAACTCCATCAAAACTCATGTTGAAAGACATATTCAATTATTCAGTTTTATTAAACAGGATATGGTACTTTACAGAAACAATAGTTTTAAAAGAATTTTAAAAAATAGATATTCATTAAAAGGCCCCTGAAATTAAATGTGCCCAATTAAAAAACAAATAAACACCAAAACTTTTTTTTTGAATTTTATTTAATTTATTTTTTTATACAGCAGAGTCTCATTAGTTATCCACTTTATACATATTAGTGTATATAGGTCAATCCCAATCTCCCAATTCATCCCACCACCACCTCCCCCTGCCACTTTCCCCCCTTGGTGTCCATACGTTTTAAACAACAAAACTTTTTAGAGCCAATGATATCTTTTTAAATAAAATTATAAAATTGAGAGCTGATTGATTTGTTTGACTCCTTTTAATTTATTGATGGATATTTTTGATTTTCACTAGATAAAAACTGAAATTTGAGGGTAGATTGTTGTTGAAAGGAGGTATATAATATAAAAAACTAATACTATGAAGATAGTCTATGAGTATGTTTGTAAACTAACTAACCTTCTCTGAGGAAGCTAGTAAAATTTGTTGTTTAGAGACATTATGTAGACTTCTTGTTTCAAAAAAAAAATCTCCCTAAGGACAGAAAGTTTCAAAATGACTTTGACAAGTTTTTTAAATGACCCAAAATAAATAAGATGATATTTCCTTCTTTTCAGCACTGCTTCTAATCCCTCTGAAACTATTTGTTCAAAGACTCATGTAAAAAATGATATAACCGCATCAGCCTATAATTATAATCACTCTTACTTTTCAATAATTTGGTATTTCAAGATACTAGTTCCTCATGATCGAGTGTTCCTTACTTTCATTATCACAAGCCGTGGTTTGTTTATGGTGCTAATCTGTTACTTTTAACAGCAATGGTTTTAATTTTACGAATAGCAATTTTGGTAGAATTTAACCAAAAAGGAACAAGTCAAAATTAAATAAGTTAGAAGTAGGACCTATTTATTTTGACTGAATTAATGTAGCTCCTCAGTTTATTTGGTGATATGACTATTTTGAAGCCAGCAACTCTGCTTCAGTTCCCCTTGCTTGCTACAATGATTTATGTGTATGCTAACCCAAATTCATGTCCCAAAGTGACAGCTTGAAAGACTGCAAATGTTGCCCAGGTGTGAAATACATGAAGTTAGGTATTCAGTGGGTGGTTCCAGTAGGTCAAATACAATTTATCACACCTGATAAAAATATCCTTGGCTAGATCCAGTTACATTTGTAACATCCTCAAATGAATCACATATTAAAGAAAAAAAACAAATTGACTAACATATTTCTCTGCTTTTGACTTTGGTGATCCGCTATCCTGGTTGTCATTTGGTATGTCTACTGTGCTATCTTCTTCATTCTGGGCATAAGTTTTCCATTGTGAAAGTTTTTAACACATTTCTCAAATTTTTTCATTATTATCAAACATCAACGTTGAGCTGAATGTGTGGAGGAGAATTCAGAATTGAGTAGTAAAGTGAAAAATTGTTTTAAATAGCTGATAATTTCATTTCTATGAGATAGTTTTACAGTTAAAATCTACTTTGGGTTGTGGCTCCATGTTTATTAATTCGTAAGAGGAGATTGTGCATACACCTTTATGATATTGTGTATGCCTTCTCATGAGAGAACGTGGTATCAGGAGATGGTCCAGGCTTAATATTCAGAGGTTTAATAAGTCAGAAATTGTTCCATCACTAGAAATTCTCAGAAATTATTTAACTCCTCTGTTCCTTCTTGCAGTGATAATCTTAATTTCATTCAAGGGTAAAAGCTAACCATTTTCCAGTTCAGTGGTTTCGGACTGTGACAAAAAAATTATTTTCTCAGGACCAGGAGAGACCATTTTCTGCTTGTGGCTGAAACATATGATTGGGGCAGTGTGTTAGGAAGAATTCTAAGATGGCCCACAGGATTTCTGTCCCTGGTATTCAGGGCTTACCTCTGAGTGTATTTTAGACCTGTAAATATGAGATTAGTCACCCCTGTGATTATGTTATATAAGATGCCATCATAGCTGACTGTAGAGAGGGATTTTCCTGTTGGCTTTCAGAAGTAAGCTGCCATGTTCTGGGCCACGTGGCAAGGGAGTATGGGTGGCTTCCAGAAGCTAAAACATCCCCCAGCAGACAGAGCAAGAAAAAGGGGACCTTGATTCTATAGCCAGAGAGAACTGAATTCTGCCAACAACAGCGTAAGTCTGGAAGATGTCCCCAAGCTTTAGAAAGAAAGGTTACCCAATCGACATCTTGATTTTAACCTTGTGAAACCCTGAATGGAGGATTAGCTAAAATGTGCTAGACTCCCGACCCACGGCAACTGTGAGATAATAAGTATGAGCTTTTTAAAGCTGCTGAGTGTGGTAAGTTTACTCAACAATAGCAAACTAGTAAGAGCAGAGAGTGCAGTCTGACCTAGTAACTAGAGAACTTGTTAGGTTTCTGAGGAAGAATAGTTAGTGTTTTAATTTCGTCAGTGCTAAAAGAGTCTGAGGTTAGGCTGGCTTCATAGATTCAGAGTGAAAAATAAATGCATAATTCTAGAAGAAAAGGTTGAAGGGAAGATTGTATTTTAAAGTTGGTCATGATAAACATGTGTTAGCATGATATATATCACAGCAAAATTATTTTTGCACATTTTAATACAATTTGTAAAGGCTCATGGACCAAAATATTTTAACTGGATGTCACAATTAAAATAATTTACAAGCTCTGTTTGATTTAAGGCTATACTAATCCAAGATCATTAATTCTTATAATTATGCTCAGTGCCATTTTTTACTGCAAAAGAGAATATGTATAGTACAAGACTCTATGCAGTTATTCTTTAAATTACTATAAAGAATATTTCACCAATGAGAGGCTGATGTTTTATATTACTTAAATAATGAATGTGGTAACAAATAATTTGCAATTTGAAGTAAATGAAGAGGTTGCAAATTTTAAATGTTTGTGCTTTTAATTTTGTCTTCTGTGTTTCCTTTTCTATATGTGATGCTAGAAGCAGGTACTGACTTAGGATTTAAATGTGATAACTTTGTTAAAATTATTATATCATTAAGGAAGGAAGGGGAACAATGTCCATTTGAGAAAGAGCTAAAATCTAGATCTAAGACTGATATCCTACAAATTTTGAGGGAAAAAACTTTCATTTAATTCTCTTCATATATCTAATATCTAAGAGTGAAGGTAATTCATCATGAAAATGCTTTATTCTGACACTCTGAGAACTGCTTTCATAAGTTATGAAAGGAATTTCACATTGCTCAAAAAGACATCCAAGAAAGCAAAATACACAAATCCTTTGGGAAATACTTTTCTCATAATATAGAAGTTGCATGCAAAGCAACATTTGTAACAGAGGTATGAGTTGTTAATACAATATAAGGAATACCCGTGCACATACAGTCCTGTTTAATAACTGAGTATACTGTCCCTTGAAGCCTCCTTCTAACCATTCTTTTATCTACTACATGCAGAATTTTCTTTGTAAGTTTGCTTTTCTTTATAAATCTACTATCCAAGCCTGTGTCCTTATCGGTACAATCCATTGTTTTACACATAGGTGAACTTTATGTGAAGGGGATCATAATGCATTTTATACATCTATTTTCAACAAAAAGTAGGAGAACAAAAACAATGGGGGATTAGGCAAAATATCTAGAAAAAATCGTGATTGATTACAGAGGCTTTCACAATGATGTTCTGTCTGCCGTGGTGGCGATGAGGTTAAATCCTCAAAGCTCCACCTTCCTGTCTTGGACAGAGTTGTGCTAATCAGTCAGAGTTCACCACTCTCTGCTTCATCCACTTTTCATTTCTTTACAATTGACCTACTGAGGGAAATATTATTTCTTTATCAAAGGCAATAAAGTAAATTAGGTTACTGCCCAGCTTATTTAGGTGGTGCATTGCTACTCTGCTTTAAAGAGAATTATGTATGGTTCAATCTTGAGTTTAAGTTTAAAGCTTAGATTTTTAAAATGCAACCATGTTTTCAAGTTCATTGAATAGTGGAAAGGGTGGGGAAGGTCACCTCAATTTCATCATCCATATTATCTATAAACATATAAAACTTTCATTCATTTTCTCTCTATATGTATCTATGTGTATAGCCTTGGCCAGATATTTAGGTTATATTGATAAAAAGTCATGCTTTTCATCCTCAAATAGGTCACAATAAAGAGCAGAAGTTGGTGAAGTACAGTTTCTGGGCCAAATCCACTCCACCACCTCTTTTTTGTGAATCATACGTTATTGGCACACATCCATGCTCAGCTCCAATGATGAGCTGAGTAATTGTGACACAGATCATTTGGCCTGGAAAGCCTAAAATATTTACTATCTGGCCTCTCACAGAACATTTTTTTGACACCAGATATAGAGGAAAAAAGCCAATTAAATAGATAATCAAAATTCTGTAGGTCTAATTTAGGTATTTGTATTTGTTAGTAGTCTAACTTTCCCACACAACTATTATAATTTCTTAAATTATCTCCCAATAAACTACCTGTACTTGAATTCCTATCTCAGGGTTGTTTGGGGGAAAACCTAAACAAAGACAATTGGTGCTGGAGGAGGATTTCTAGCAAACAGATTCTTATTGTGTGATTCCTGTACTGGGTCACTCTCTGGCCACTGGTGGTAATAAGATAGGGAGAGAGCACTCTTAGCCCATTAAATATCTGAAGTACTGAGACCCTCACATGTTGTGGATTTAGATGGAATAAAGGTAGGAAGGTTCATACTTGGCTGTAAAATCACTCTAGTATTTGAGAAATATTGGAAAATGGCAATTATAAGTAATCATAAGGAGTGATGAGGTAACTGGGAGATCCTAACTGAAATCTAAGTCCTAAAAGAAAAAAAAAATGACAGGCTCAAGTAGGCCAACTATCAAGTCAGAGAAGCTGATGTCCTGTTTAAAGAGAGTGTCCTCTGAAAAAATAAGCCACTTACAAAAGCGGGTCAATTTTCAGCCCTGGTGAACATTTTATGCTAAAGTGTTCACTGCGATAGGAAAGAAGTGAGACCCTGAGACCTGAGGCTGGGACAACTAGCCAGATGCTCTCAGAAACCTGAACCCACAGATAAGTTTAACCCCTCCAGACAGCAGAAGTGGTCCCTGCCACTTATTATAGAATAGAGGCCTCCCTTTATCTGGAAAAGATGCAAAGATATCAACTGAAATGGAAACATTACTCAAGTATGTTTATCTTCCTCAATATATGTCTTTACCTGCCCAAATCACTAGACTAGTGGTTCTCAAACTGTGATGTACATACAAATCGCCTGGACAGAGGGTTAAAATTAAACATGTCAGTCCCCACCTCCCCAAAAATTCCAATTTGCTAAATCAGGGTGAGTTACAAATGTGTGTTTTAACAAGCTTACAGGCGATGATGCTGCAGTTCAAGGATAATGCTGTATATTATACTATCCTATACCAACAACTTGAGTCAAGTCTCAGCTTGGCTCCATAAGTGCTGTCCTCGCATTTATGTATAAAGGAAGAAAGTATAAAAATGAATAAACAGAAACCTCAATTAAAATAGAGTCAGGAGACCAGAAGTGGGAACTCTCACACCCTATAGTGATAGCAGAGCCCAACAGGAGGAAAAAGAATTGCTTTTGTTGCCTGGCAAGAGCTCAGTCAATGAGAGCCTTCACAACTCAGTCGATGGAAAGCAACCTAAACTCTCCATTCCTCCAATGGACTCTCTGTTTTCCATAGCCCTCTCACCTTCCTTTTCCCCTATATATGAATCCTCTTCTTGCTACAACAGGACTTGCATGTGGCTTACCATGGTTGCATACCCTGAATTGCAGTTCTTTGCTGATCTTGAATAAACTGGCAGTATTTATTGCTGGAGAAATAACTGGCAATCTATTTGTTTTAGGTCAACAAAAAAGATTATTTACCAAAGGAGTTGAAGAATCTGGATCTATACCTGCAGGTACCAGGGGAACATGTCTGCAAATGGATCATGAGGGTCCTGGACCCATGAAGTGCAGAGATATTAAACTGATTAGGGGAGAGTTTGTTGATATTGGGGAAACTCTCCCATGATTCAGGATTTCACATGTTGTTAAGGAGCTGATTCTATGATGCTACTGAAGTTGACCAAGACAGTTTTAACATTCCCCTCATATTTGTTTTTCTCAATTTTTGTAAAACATTTTATTGAGGTATGATTGTTATACAAAAAGCTGTGCATATTTAATTAATGAAATTCCACAAGTTTGGAGATATGTATATTTCTGTGAAAATATCACCATAATTTATGCCATAAACATATTCATTGCCTCCAAAAGCTTCCTCTCACCCTCTTTATTTATTTATTTATTATTATTATATTATTTATTTGTGTGATAAGAACACATATGCAGAGAAAGTATTTGACAAAATTCAACACCTTTCATAATAAAAACTCTCAAAAAATTAGGTGTAGAAGGAACTTACACAATAAAGACCATATTTGAAAAGCCCACAATTATCATTCTACTCAATGATGAAAAACTGAAATTTTTTCTCTAAGATCTAGAAAAAAAGCAAGGATGCTAACTCTCACCACTTCTGTTCAACACTGTATGGAAGTTCTAGCCAGAGCAATTAGTCAAAAAGGGAAGAAAGAAAGAAGGAAAGAAAGTGATACCAAGCAGGGCCCTGTGGGGCTCCTGTGCACAAAAGACTTTCTGTGTCCCTCATTTCTTTGATTACAGGCAATAGGCTTCATGCAGCCTCCATAACCTTCCCTGAGTTCCAAAGGGCAGGTTCCAGTAGTTGTTAATTAAGGAAGGGAGGGGATGTGAGACAATGGAGAAACAAAGAGTCAAGAGAAATAACAGTGCTGCCTTGGGGCAAGGTCCTGGTGCCCCATCAAGGGATACATACAATATCTTCAAGCTGTTTTGAAGATACTGAAGCCCCCGCCAGGTGGGAGAAGTTAATGGTTAACAACGGTATGCTGCACACAAGCACGTGGACCCCAGGCCAGATGGAACCTGAAGGGTGATGATGCTGACTCCCACTTACCTCACCACCAACCAGTCAGAAGAAAGTCCACGAGATGATCACGTCTGCTTTGAACCATTACTATAAAACTTCTCACTACCCTCTCCGACTGGGGACACACAGTACACAATTTTCAGGGCATTAGCCCACTGTGGCCCCTTTTGCCTGGCAAAGCAATAAAGCTCTTCTTTTCTACTTCACCCAGAACCGTCTCAGATTTAGTTCGGTGTCGGGGTACAGAGGCAAGATTCAGCTAAGAAAGGAAGGAAGGAAGGAAGAAAGAAAGATGGAAAGAAAGAAAAAAAAGGCATCCAAATTGCAAAAGAAGTAAAATTATCTGTTTACAGGTGACATGATCTTGTATGTAGAAAGTCCCCAAGACTCCACAAAATAAAAAACAAAACTGTTAGAATAAAGAAATTCATTAAAGTTGCAGGATACAAAATCAGCATAAAAACCAGTTGTGTTTCTAAACATAAACAATGAACTATCCAAAAAGGAAATTAAGAAAACAATTCCATTTACAATAGCATCAAAAAGAATAAAATACTTAGAAATAAACTTAACCCCTCATCTTGACTTAATATTAGACAGGCTTCTTCCTGCTGTAGGCCCCTGACCTCCCTTTTCTTAGAGCATTTACTAGTTGAAAGTTTGCCCCTTTGAGATGTAAATCTTTTTAAAAGCCTCTTGCTTTTCTACAGGTTGCTTGCTTTTCTTGCAGGTTCTACAACCCAGGACTGCTAAATTTCAAGGACCTGGGAGCCACCCCTTTGATATGTAATCATCAAGGATGGTAATTCCCCTTTCCTTTTATTTTTTTTTTAAGGTTTACTCTCTTAGAAACTTTCAAATATGCAATACAATGTTATTAACTATAGTCAACATGCTATACACTAGATCCCCATAACTTAGTTATTTTAAAGTTTGTGCTTTTGGATAGAATGCCCCTTGTTCCAGTCACTATGGGAGGATAGAAATCTAGTTTCCTTCAGTGGGCATCTTGTTCCAAGATATAAAACTACCTGCACTGTTCCTATAATAAAATTTAAAATTAGCTGCGAGCATCTTTACAGCCCGCAAAAAAAGAGACTATAATGGCTCATGTTGCTCTTGTCATGCAAAGTAGGAAGTACATTATTTTTTGTGGGTGAATGTATTAGTTTTCTATTGCTGTTGTAGCAAATTACCACAAACTTAGTTGTTTAAAACAACACAAACATATTAACTCACAGCTCTGTAGTCAGAGTCTTAGTGGGCTGACTGTTGCTGGTTTCACAAGGTCAGAGTTAAAGTTTTGGCTGGCCTGGGCTCTAAGGAAAAATCTGCTTTCAAGATCATTCAGGTCGTTTGCAGAATTCTTGCAGCTTTTTCTGGCCTAGATACTTGCTGGCTATTATCCGGGAGACTCTCAGTTCCTTACAATCACCTGCATTCCTGCCCTCTTTGCCCCCTCCATCTTCAAACCTGAAGGATGTTTTGTCCTTCTCATGCTTTGAGACTCTCTTAACTTCTCTTCTGCTGAAGGTCTTTTGCTCCAGCTGTAGATAGTTCTCTGCTTTTAAGAACCCCTGTGATCAGATTGGGCCTCAACATTTATTCCAGGTTAATCTTATTTTAAGATCCTCAGCCTAAATTATACTGCAAAGTTCGTCTTCCCAAGTAATATAATGTATTCATGGTTCCTGGGTTTAGGGAGTGGTCATCTCTCAGGCACCATTCTGCCTACAACAAGGAAGAACTTTACCAAAACAAACATATGAACAAACTCTTCAGATGTGACTTCAGAGGGGTCACAGTGACCCAAGAAATACTGTCCTCAGTATCCCTCATGTTATTCATGCAAAGCACATTTCCTTTGGCAAGTGCGACTTTCTAAACAATCTGATTTCATGGCTCTAAAACGTTTGGTCAACGCAAGGGTAGTGTAGAATCCTTTAGAAGTAAATTGTCTCAAGATATTGATGTATGGTACACATACTTTTTAACAATGATCTTGAAATTCTATTTTCTCCAATGAACTTTTTTGATAGAAGATAGAATTAGGTACGTTTCCTTAAAAGTCTCTAATAAGTCCCTGGAATTTTGGTAATTCTATATTGTATATTGATAGATTTGTCCATTTTGCAAATTTGGTAAGTGAAAAATGAGCTTGAGTATCAATTATTTTTTGTCCTCTTTTGTCAACAGAATTATGTAGGTAGTACCCCTCAAATATCAGGTGAACTGAAAATAATGTTTTCCATATTTAAATTGGTTGCATTACTTTATGTACATAAAGTGCTTGAAAATCAGCTAATATTTTCCTTGAAATGATGAAGATGCCTCATTTTCATTCTTTCTAAATGTGCTTTCGTTGCTGAGAGAATTTAGTATGCTGTGTGATATTTCTGGCCTTTTGGCAAATCAGGCATACCCAGAATGTAACGATAATCCCTACCCAGCAGGTACTTCTAAGTGAATACAAACAAAATTATCTGTGTGTAAATGTTCATATAATTATGGTTTGACATGATGTGAGATAAGACACTTTATTTTCCTTATTATCAATAGGCAGATTGCACACTTAATTTACTGATTCCAAAGACATAAACAACTAATTTCTGATGCACAAAACCCAACTAAATCGATGTTTGATACCATACCTTTATATATTTTGAAAGGAAATCTTTATTTTTGTATTATTTTCTTTCATGTACTAATAATAAGTTTTGAAATGTTTCCTCTATTTTTAAAATCTATATTAAAATCCATATTTTGTTAGTCTTCTAGTTATTTTAAAAATAATAATAAACAGGGAATTCCCTGCTGATCCAGTGGTTAGGACTCTGGACTTTCACTGCTGAGGGCCCCGGTTCAATCCCTAGTCAGGGAACTAAGATCCTGCAAGCCATGTGGCATGGCCAAGAAGAAAAGTAATCAAGTACTTCTCATGAAAATATTGCATTGAATTAATACATGCTATATATATACTTTTTCAGTATTTTCTGATACTCAAGTCTTGTAACTTATAGAATAAACTTGAAAGTAAAAGCTGTTGATTAATATGATTTATTATTTCTGTTTGAAAATTTGTAAACTGCAAAGTCTCTCAAATACTTATCAGCTCCAAGAATGAATAAATACAGACTATTAAGCTCCTGTAACTCCATGTCTAAACCACCACACAAGCTGCCATATATTACTCACAACTATGGATGAACTGATGCTTGTGTTTTATGAAATAAATGGTGGAAAAAGCCCAGAAATGGTAATTCAAACATGTTAGAATCTCATCTCAGCCACTGACAAAGGGCCTTAATTTTTCCTTTCCTTGCTGTAAATAATAAAATTATCCTTCAGAGAGTTGGGTCAAATGCTGTCTCTGGTCTTACATTGCTTTGGGGTGTATAGGGAGCAACTGCAATGGAGCAACATTATTTGCAGATGTGATTTCATATTTTTAATGTGTTCATTTCTTATTCATGTATGCTGAGTTCCATTTTTACTAAAATATAGATTTTTAGTTATTATGAAGAATATTGAGGAGTAGAAGCAGGATATATTTTGTAATCATTTTTCTTTATAAATAGTATTTATGTTAGTATTTATTTCTTATTTTAGATTTAGAAAAATAACAAGGAGGCACAAGTCAGGCTAAAATTTTGAGTGAGAATTTTAATAAACAGACATATATTTAGGATTATAGAAGCCAACATTTGGACTTAGAGTAAAAGATCTTATTTGAATTACCTGATTTCAATATGAAGAAAGCATGCTGGTCAAGGCTGTCATTTACGTGATCGTCGCCACAGGTCCCAGCTTCACATCCTCAAGTGTCACTCCATTCAATTTGGGACATATGCCTCCATTAACAAATCAAGAAGAGGGGATGATTAAAGATCTGGATTTAACAAATCAGTAAACTGAGTCATACTTTGCAGTAAATTGCATACAATTAATTAGTTGAAATACATAATATATATACACATATATAAATATGTAATATACATTTATAACTATATAATATACACATGCATATATTATTACAAAAGAATATAGAGCCACATTCCAATTCTTTTTCACTAACACATTTGGGGACCTCTTTGGCCATATAAAAAAATCTCCTATAAAGTCTCCCTATCATCTTTTACCCTTATTCTCATTTGCATTCTTACACCAGCTCAGAGACTGTGCTGATCCTGTAGATTATTATCAGATTAATCAAATCTTTATCTCAAAGCTTTTTTCTTAAGTTGTGCAGAGTTTTCACACCACCTACAATGTCTAGAATGTTCATTCTACAAAGCAAGAAGGATTCATGTCTATTTATCTTGATCTAGCACTTTCTGTCTTTATGGTACTGAATAAACTCATAAAAATGCAGGATTTTAAAGATATGCTTCTCTATAAATATGAATCCATCTTTCTAAAGACTGCCAAAATGACATTTTCTTTAGCATTTTTTTCTGATGGATAAAGGATATAAATCTCCCTGATTTTAAATGGAAAAAATAACTTTAGGTTATGTATTACCTGAAAGAAGTCCTTAAATTTATGGTTTCTAGGCTTAAATTCCATTGAGATGTCTCTAGTGTTTCAATATTTAACAATTTCTGAGCCATGTAAAAGCATTAGGACAGATACTTCTCGTATACTGGCAGAGGTGTGTGTGTGGGAGGGGGAGAAGATCTCACTTATTTTTCTTTTAATTTCCCCCAAACCTCTAATTTAAGAAAGACTTTCAATAAAAGTGATCTCATCCTCAAATCACTAAGCATTTACTAACTAAGGTATATACATAGTTCCATTCAATTCAATTCAGCAAAACAAATTATCAAGCATGCCCTATCTGTCAGGTAGTTGATAACTGGAAGAAAATATAGCCGAAATTAGCTATACCAGTTAGTCTTAGAAAGTCCACTTACATTTGGGAGGTGAAAATGTAGCCACATAAATATGATACATAGGTCACATTGTGGTGGTATTTGCAAAGTGTTACAGTAATGGATGAGGAAGATTTACATTTCATCTTAGGAGTGAGGATATATTAGTATTAGTTTTTGAACAATGACCAGGAAGTTTCCAGCTGGATATGGCAAGGATAATGCAGGCAGTAGAAACTGTATTGTCTGAGAGCTTAACAAAAGCACAGATCCTTTTGATCTGGTAATGTGCATGTAAGGGGAATGAGAAAACTGGTCTGACTCCAGACTTAGATCTGTCTGTACACCTGAACAAAGAGTTTTTAAGGAGAGGCATAATAATGTGGTTAGAAAGAATATTAGGAATCTTGAATTGGAAGGTGAGTCGTTTGGATTAGAAGCATATGGTAATAGTTCAGCATAAGGATAATGAACACTTGAACTGGAGCAGAAGTGTTGAGGAAAAAGATAAGTATATGTATGTGTGTACATATATACACAGACATACACACTTCCTTGTTTCATAAGATTTAAAAATTCTTTTGATGATGGGACACATCACGCTGACACTCACATAGATGAAAGGCAGAACTCTGTATTACTTACAGCTAAGAAGGAGAGAAGACTGTCACACAGGGCCACACAGGAGGTGGTGACTGGGTAACAGCAAGATGGAGCTGTAGGGGGCAGCTTATCTATGACAAGTAGAGTGGGGTTAGCTAGGTTTCTGGGGCTCTTGGTGGGTTGCCAAATTTGCATAATTCTTTGGGCTCCAGGACAAAGGGGCTGTCCCCAGTTGTTTGGTACCTGATCTTGGGGAAATTAGAGCAAGTGCATAGTGGCCCGGAGTGTGAGAGCTGAGTAAGAGAAGTGGGTAAGGTGTGGAATTAATTAGGCTGCTCGAGGAGGACCAGCCCCTAGTCAGTCTCTCCAAAGTGGATCAAGACAGCATTTAAAATAAAAATAAAAAACCTGTGTTATACTCCTCATAAATATTTCCCATCTCATCTACATCTTTCTTCTCCTCTATGTCTCCTCTATGTTCTTTATCCCTAGAACAGTGCTTTGCAAACAATATTTCTGAAATTCTGGTATTAAGAAACTTTATATTTATTTGATTTATATTTACAGACACTGTACTCACTAAATCATATTTACAGTAAGTAACTTTACTTTTCATGGAATTTGCATTCATACTTATCACACAAAGTTTAGAAAATTCACATTGGCATGAAGAATAGAAATCCCTAGTAATTATAATATCCAAAATGTCTCCTATTCAAATTTTTCTCTGTATCTTTTGTTTTTTGTAACATATCATTTCTCTGTATGTAACATAATTCTGTAGTTCTACCCAAAATGAGAAAGTACTAACATAGGGTTTTATAATTCACTTTTATCATGTTATGATATATCACAAATATCTTTTCATACCTATCAACGTTATTTTTCTACACCATTTTAATGGATGTTAATATATGAATGGGTAATAATTTATAAAATATCATTTTGTAAATTCTCTTATAAGCATCTCTGAATATACTTCACATGAATGCCTAAGTCTACCTTAAAATAGTTTCTGTTTGAAAATGAATCACTGATTCAAAGAATATGATCTATTTTAAAGTTTTTGGTAAGTATTACCATATTTACATCAAGAATAGACTATCACATTTGTTACAAATTCTCCAATTTGGAGGATATTATTTAATGTTTTCAATTGAATACATGACAAATGCAACCTTATTTGGTTCTTTGGTTTATTGGTTACTAACTTAACTAGATTGAACAGTGTCTCATAATTTATTGCACAGTTCTGCTTTTGTCTCAGGGTATTTTTTTCCTAATGATTAATTAATTGCCCTCAATACCAATCGAGCAACTCATGCTACTGCTTTTATATAGTGCTTTATTTATTTGCTAATCACATATGTGTAGTTGAGCATTTCTGAACTTTACAGTTCATATTGACTTGTCTCTTTAACCATGGCTTTCTATCTTATTATTTTAATAATTAGAACTTTTTAACAGATTTTAATATCTAGTTTTTAAGCAAGCCTTATTTCACCATTCTTTCTTTTATTTTGTACATTGCTGGTTCTAAATAAATATTAGCCTGGTCCTCTAGAAAGCAAAGCTTGAGATAAGGCAAATGTGATGATATTAGATCTCAGAAGTACAAACTTCCTACCAGGGTAGTGATGGTGATGAAATAAACAGCAGTGAGGCATGGAAACGTGTGAAGTAAGGCAATACAATGTGCTTAATAAGAAGACTGAAAGAACCCACCAGATCTTTTGGTGGGTGTGTTTACTGAGTATTTGTGTCTCAATTGTATCTGTGGGATTTTCATTTATAAAGGTGACTGAGTAGTGACATAGATGTCAATGCCATTGAAACAAGAAGTTATTACTTACATTTCGCAAGAGAAGGGGGCATGCATGCCATGCAAGCCCACATGGGAAAGAACCAAATTTGGGTCAGGAGGCAGAAGGAGAAGCAAGGTGAAAGCATAGGACCCAGCATTAATTGGGGAAAAGCCATGGCAGGATGGGGTAAACATTTAGGATTGGCCAGTTTGAATAATTCTGTGGGCTCTGGAGCTCAGGCGCTGGCCTCTAGTTGGCTAGTACTTGGCGCCCAGTTGATTTAGGGCAGCAGATATATGGCTTGATGTATAAAAGATAGATAAAGGAGGTGTATAAGGATATGGATTCAGAATCAGCTATCTATAAGAAAGGTGAGCTCACCAAAAAGTTATCATTGTAACAATGAATAAACAAAGACCACAATTAAAATAGAGTCAGGAGGCCAAAAGGGGGAGCTTTCACATCCTACACAACAGCAGAGCCCAACAGGATCAAAGACTTCCTCTTCTTGCCTGGGAAGAGCTCAGCCAATGAGAGACTGTCACAACTCAGCCAATGGAAAACCACTACACTCAGACCTCAGTTCCTCCAGTGGATTCTTTCTTTATTACAGCCTAACCAGCTTCCTTTTCCCTTCTTTAAAAAAAGTTATTT
Source organism: Eubalaena glacialis (assembly GCF_028564815.1). NCBI lineage: Eukaryota > Metazoa > Chordata > Mammalia > Artiodactyla > Balaenidae > Eubalaena > Eubalaena glacialis. The sequence goes on from NC_083719.1 coordinate 17,424,640, forward strand.
TTGCCTTGTTGCAGAAGACTTGCACATGGCTTCCCATGGTTGCAGCCCCCGAATTGCAGTTCTTTGCTGATCTTAAATAAACCCTCTTTTGCTGGAGAAATAACTGTCAGTCTGTTTGTTTAAGGTCAGCACTATCTCTAGGGATTAGCTAGCTCTGAAAGGACCAAACTTTCCTTAGCCAGCTAGGTATCCCCAATATGTCAAAACATTATAAAATATAAAAATCACAATACAACATAGTCATTCTGTCTAAAGTTGGAAAGAAGAAATTGCACCTCAAAGCAATCCGAGGGCAGTTATCTTCTCAGTTTTTCTATGTTATATATTGAATTGTATACCCCCAAAAGATGTTGAGGTCCTAACCCTCAGTATTTCTGAATTTGACCTTATTTGGAAAGAGGGTCTCTGTAGATGAACAACTTAAGACAAGGTCATTAGAGTGAGGACTAATCCGGTATGAGTGGTGTCCTTACAAAAACGGGAAATTTGAACACAGAGACAGAGACACAGGGAGAACACCAGATGGAAACAGGAGTAACACTGTCACAAGCAAAGGAACACCAGAGACTGGGGATAATTCACCAGAAGCTAGGAGAGGGGCATGGAACAGATTCTCTTTCACAGCCCTCAGAGGGAACCAACCCTGCAGGCACTTTGATTTAGGACTTCTTGTCTCCAGAACTGTGAAAAAATACTTTTCTGTTTAAGCCACCCAGTGTGTGGTACTTTGTTACAGCAGCCCTATGAAATGAATACGTTTTTTTCTCATGACTTTCATCATCAGGGTTCTCTACAAAGGTAACCAGCTCTCTTATTTTTCTGGGTTCTATTAATGGCCCCCACGGAGGTTGCTCAGGAAGCCAAACATCATGGCATGAGGTGGGCCATTTCATCTGAGACTCCAAGTTTTGAGGACACTGTGCCAGGTAAATGAGGTAAATGGAAGACATCAAGGTAATTGAAGAAGGTACCCAAAATATATGTCCAGTACAACAAAGTCTAAATATAGCTCACAAATGGACACACCCATAATAGATTTTATTTAAGAATATTTTAGGCCATGTCAATATTGTACTCATTGTCCTCATCCATTTCTGTCTTTGAATCGTATTATTCATGCATAAACAAAGTTATTTTAATGTATTAAAAAGATAAAAATGAGGAACAAGTTTTCTGATTTCAGTCATTTTCCTTACATCCAACATCATATATAGACATGGTAATTGACAGACACTTCTACTCAATGAAGTATAATAATTTATTTGAAGCAACATGGAGGGACCTAGAGATTGTCATCTGAGTGAAGTAAGTCAGACACAGAAAGTCAAATACCATGTGATATCGCTTATATGTGGAATCTAAAAAAAAAGGGTAGAAATGAACATTTATAAACAGAAGTAGAGTCACAGATGTATAAAACAAACTTATGGTTACCAGGGGATAAGGGCAGGGGAGGGATAAATTGGGAGATTGGGACTGACCTATACACACTACAATATATAAAATAGATAACTAATAAGAACCTGTTGTATAGCACAGGGAACTCTACTCAATACTCTGTGATGGCCTATATGGGAAAAGAATCTAAAAAAAAAAAAAAGAGTGGATATATGTATATGTATAACTGATTCACTTTTCTGTACACCTTAAACTAACACAACATTGTAAATCAACTATACTCCAATAAAAATTTTAAAAAAAGAATAACAAAAAACCCTCCAAAAACTAGATTTTAAAACCTGTTTAAAGTTTACATTAATAAATTTGTCCAACTTGTCATAATTCAGCTGTTTTATATAGATTCAAATAATTTTAGTTATCATTTAAGAGAAGCATAGAAATAATATTTAGAAGGAATCATTACTTAACAAAAGATAACAATTCATTTATTCAAATATTTTCTTTTATTTCTGAGTCTATCAGTGTGGGAAATCTAGCATTCTGCAACTTATAAGGCAATGCACTTTTTTTTGCCCTGGAGAAATATGTAACCTTTCACATGCTTTCACTATTTTATAATATATATGCTAAAGTTTTTTTGAAATTTGAGAACAAAATTCGGGCAAAGTATGAAAAATACATATAAACTTCTCTTTGAGTATTCTTAATACTTTACATATTTTGGATTTCATATGTAGAAACTTTATTTGTTTTTATTTCTTAGTAGTGTTCTTCTTTGTTATGGATATTACTGTACCATAGAACAGAGAATTTATAGAATCTATAACTATTTGGCAAACACAGTATTGATCAATTATTCAACTCGATTAATTTTTCAGGAATTATCATGATTATAATCATCATAACTTCTGACTCAAGAGAAAGAAACATTACAATATTTAAATACACTTTTCTTGTATGAAAGCAGTGTCTATGTTTAATTTAATGTTACTATTTCAATTATAGTAATGTTTTGTTACAAGGCTACATGTGTCATTTCTTTAAACCAGCTCTATTTATATTATTAATGTTACAGTAGTTTAAGTCAATAATCGTATATGCTAACATTGGCTTATTTCTAGCAACATCCATCATTGTTTAACAGTCTGTTGGAGTGCTACATATTTATGAATTTATATTATAATGGCTCCTTTTCGCAACAGATAATTCTTAAAGAGATGCTTTGTTAACTGTCATCAAAAAAGGTTTATGCTTTCTTGATTCAAGAGCAATTTGTGTTTTGATGGAAAATAATATATCACATCAGATTACATTTATTTTATATAAATAATGTTATAACTATTAGGGATGATATTGCTATAGGGATACTTGCTATAAGTTTGATATTAATTGATCTTTACACAATAATGTACTTTATTTTGTGTGTGTGTGTGCATGTGTGTGTGTGATTTACCGTGAATCAAGTCCTATAGTTATAAAGACAGTATCAAAATGCATGAATTGGATTTTGAAGAATAGAGGGAGTAAATTGTGATAGCAATTAATGTTAATTAAATATTCATATATCAGCTCTCTGATTTCTGAACACATAATAGAATTATACTTCTTAACTCCTATGCAAATGGAGGTAACCATATGATTAACTCTGATTTAAACATTGTAAGTGAATAGAACATCTCATTTACAGGACAGAGCCTTTACTAGATGAATCAAGACCTTCCAGAGCTTTCTTTTCTTATACCATGATATCTGGCAGAATTTGGGATGTGGTGGCTGTATGAACCAAGATCCCTAAATGACTATAATGAGGAAAGCTTACAGCCCATCCATCCAACTGCCAATGATCAATAAACAAACTTCGGTCATGTTAAGACATTATTTTATTCAGAGATTGCTTATTATTGCAGAATAACCTCTCATATCCTGAGTTATATAACAGTATTCACCTTTTCCTTATGCCTATAATATGGTTACTTACTATGAAAATATAGTTCAAATTTCAAAGTAGTACTGTAAAAAGGAGAATTCAAAATGACACATTTTTCTAACAAATTATTACTCACTTTTTATGTTGATAGTGGGGAAAATATTCTCATTCCCTTTTGTTCCCAAAATGAGAATGGATTTGGTGCCTCTGCAATTAACTCAGGTAAAATGCTGGAGAGGGGGACCTTCAAGATGGCAGAGGAGTAAGACGTGGAGATCACCTTCCTCCCCCCAAATACATAAAAAATACATCTACATGTGGAACAACTCCTTCAGAACACCCACTGAATGCTGGCAGAAGACCTCAGACTTCCCAAAAGGCAAGAAAATCCCCACATATCTGGGTAGGGCAAAAGAAAAAAGAAAAAAGAGAGACAAAGAATAGGGACGGGACCTGCACTTCTGGGAGGGAGCTGTGAAGGAGGAAAAGTTTCCACACACTAGGAAGCACCTTCACTGGCGGAGACGAGGGGTGGGTGGGGGGAAGCTTCGGAGCCACGGAGGAGAGCGCAGCCACAGGGGTTCAGAGGGCAAAGCGGAGAGATTCCCACACAGAGGATCGGGGCCGACCAGCACTCACCAGCCCGAGAGGTTTGTCTGCTCAGCCGCTGGGGTGGGCGGGGGCTGGAAGCTGAGGCTCAGGCTTCGGTCGGATCGCAGGGAGAGGACTGGGGTTGGCGGCGTGAACACAGCCTGAAGGGGCTAGCGCACCACAGCTAGCCGGGAGGGAGTCCAGGAAAACATCTGGACTTGCCAAAGAGGCAAGAGACCATTGTTTTGGGGTGCACAAAGAGAGGGGATTCCTTCCCTGTCTGCCCACAGAAGGCAGAGCACCACCTAAATGAGCTCCAGAGACAGGCGTGAGCCACGGCTATCAGCTCGGGCCCCAGAGACGGGCACGGAATGCTAACGCTGCTGCTGCAGCCACCAAGAAGCCTGTGTGCAAGCACAGGTCACTATCCACACCTCCCCTCCCGGGAGCCTGTGCAGCCCGCCACTGCCAGGATCCCGTGATCTAGGGACAACTTCCCTGGGAGAACACACAGCACACTGCAGGCTGTTGCAACGTCATGCCAGCCTCTGCTGCCGCAGGCTCACCCCGCATTCCATTATAACTACCGTACCCCTCCCTACCCCCGGCATGAGTGAGCCAGAGCCCCCAAATCAGCTTCTGCTTTAATCCTGTCTTGTCTGGGCAGGAACAGATGCCTAAGGGCAACATACAGGCAGAGGTGGAGCCAAAACCTAAAGCTGAACCCCAGGAGCGGTGCAAAAAAGAAGAGAAAGGGAAATTTCTCTATGCAGCCTCAGGAGCAGTGGATTAAATCTCCACAATCAACTTGATGTGCCCTGCAACTGTGGAATACCTGAACAGACAAGGAAACATCCTAAAATTAGGCGGTGGACTTTGGGAGCAAATGTAGACTCTGGGTTTGTTGTCTGCAATTGACTTGTTTCTGATTTTTATGTTTATCTTAGTATAGTTTTTACCACTTGTTATCATTGGTGGATTTGTTTATTGGTTTGGTAGCTCTCTTCTCTTTTTATTATTATTTATACAAATAATTATTTTTTATATATTTTAAAAATATTTTCTTTCTTTTTTTCCTCCCTTTTCTTCTTTTTTTTTATAAATTTATTTATGGCTGCGCTGGGTCTTCGTTGCTGCGTGCGAGCTTTCTCTAGTTGCGGTGAGCGGGGGCTACTCTTGAATGCGGTGCACAGGCTTCTCATCGTGGTGCCTTGTCTTGTTGCAGAGCACGGACTCTAGGCACGCAGGCTTCAGTAGTTGTGGCTCGTGGGCTCTAGAGCGCAGGCTCAGTAGTTGTGGTGCACAGGCTTATTTGTTCCGTGGCAAGTGGGATCTTCCCAGACCAGGGCTCAAACCTGTGTCCCCTGCATTGGCAGGAGGATTCTTAACCACTGTGCCACGAGGGAAGTCCCTCCCTTTTCTTCTGAGCTGTGCGGCTGACAGGGTCTTGGTGCTCCTGCCTCATGTCAGGCCTGAGCCTCTGAGGTGGGAGAGGCAAGTTCAGGACATTGGACCACCAGAGACCTCCCAGCTCCATGTCATATCAATCAGTGAGTGCTCTCCCAGAGATCTCTGTCTCAAAGCTAAGACCCAGCTCCACCCAATGGCCAGCAGACTCCAGCACTGGATGCCCCATTCCAGACAACTAGCAAGACAGGAACCAAACTCCACCCATTAGCAGAGAGGCTGCCTAAAATCATACTAAGTTCACAGACACCCCACCAGACGTGGCCCTGCCCACCAGAAAGACAAGATCCAGCCTCATCCACCAGAACACAGGCACAAGTCCCCCACCAGGAAGCCTACACAAGCCACTGAACCAACCTCACCCACTGGGGCCAGACACCAAAAACAATGGGAACTACGAACCTGCAGCCTGTGAAAAGGAGACCTCAAACACAGTAAGCTAAACAAAATGAGAAGACAGAGAAATATGTAGCAGATGAAGGGGCAAGGTAAAAACCCACCAGAACAAACAAATGAGAGGAAATAGGCAGTCTACCTGAAAAAGAATTCAGAGTAATGATAGTAAAGATTATCCAAAATCTTGGAAATAGAATGGAGAAAATACAGGAAACGTTTAACAAGGACCTAGAAAAACTAAAGAGCAAACAAACAATGATGAACAGCACAGTAAGTGAAAATAAAAATTCTCTAGAAGAAATCAATAGCAGAATAACTGAGGCAGAAGCACGGATAAGTGACCTGGAAGATAAAATAGTGGAAATAGCTACCACAGAGCAGAATAAAGAAAAAAGAATGAAAAGATTGAGGAGAGTCTCAGAGACCTCTAGGACAATATTAAATGCACCAACATTTGAATTATAGGGGTCCCAGAAGAAGAAGAGAAAAAGAAAGGGACTGTGAAAATATTTGAAGAGATTATAGTTGAAAACTTCCCTAACATAGGAAAGGAAATAGCCAATCAAGTCCAGGAAGCACAGAGTCCCATACAGGTTAAACCCAAGGAGAAACACGCCAAGACACATATTAATCAAATTAACAAAAATTAAATACAAAGAAAAAATATTAAAAACAGCAAGGGAAAAGCAACAAATAACATACAAGGGAATGCCCATAAGGTTAACAGTTGATCTGTCAGCAGAAACTCTGCAAGCCAGATGGGAGTGACAGGACATATTTAAAGTGATGAAAGGGAAAAATCAACAACCAAGATTACTCTACCCAGTAAGGATCTCATTCAGATTTGACAGAGAAATTAAAACCTTTAGAGACAAGCAAAAGCTAAGAGAATTCAGCACCACCAAACCAGCTTTACAACAAATGCTAAAGGAACTTCCCTAGGCAGGAAACACAAGAGAAGGAAAAGACCTACAATAACAAACCCAAAACAATTAAGAAAATGGTAATAGGAACATACCTTAAATGTAAATGGATTAAATGCTCCAACTAAAAGACATAGACTGGCTGAATGGATACAAAACCAGACCCATGTATATGCTATCTAAAAGAGACCCACTTCAAACCTAGGGATACACAAAGACTGAAAGTGAGGGGATGGAAAAAGATATTCCATGCAAATGGAAATCAAAAGAAAGCTGGAGTAGCAATTCTCATATCAGACAAAATAGACTTTAAAATAAAGACTATTATAAGAGACAGAGAAGGACACTACATAATGATCAAGGGATCAATCCAAGAATATATAAGAATTGTACATATTTATGCACCCAACACAGGAGAAACTCAGTACATAAGGCAAATGCTAACAGCCATAAAAGAGGAAATCGACAGTAACACAATCATAGTAGGGAACTTTAACACCTCACTTTCACCAATGGACAGATCATCCAAAATGAAAATAAATAAGGAAACACAAGCTTTAAATGATACATTAAACAAGATGGACTTAACTGATATTTATAGGACATTCCACCCAAAAACAACAGAATACACTTTCTTCTCAAGTGCTCATGGAACATTCTCCAGGATAGATCATATCTTGGGTAACAAATCAAGCCTTGGTAAATTTAAGAAAATTGAAATCGTATCAAATATCTTTTCTGACCACAACACTATAAGACTGAATATCAAATACAGGAAGAAAACTGTAAAAAATACAAACACATGGAGGCTAAATAATACACTACAAATTAACCAAGAGATCACTGAAGAAATCAAAGAGGAAATCAAAAAAATACCTGGAAACAAATGAAAATGAAAACACGATGGCCCAAAACCTATGGGATGCATGAAAAGCAGTTTTGAGAGGGAAGTATATAGCAATACAAATCTACCTCAAGAAGCAAGAAAAATCTCAAATAAACAACCTAACCATACACCTAAAGCAATTAGAGAAAGAAGAACAAACAAAAAAAAAAAACCCAAAGTTAGCAGAAGGAAAGAAATCATAAAGAGCAGATCAGAAATAAATGAAAAGGAAATGAAGGAAACAATTGCAAAGATCAATAAAACTAAAAGCTGTTTCTTTGAGAAGATAAACAAAATTGATAAAGCATTAACCACACTCATCAAGAAAAAAAGGGAGAAGACTCAAATCAACAGAACTGGGAATGAAAAAAGGAGAAGTAACAACAGAGAGTTAACAAATACAAAGGATCTTGAGAGATTACTACAAGCAAATATATGCTAATAAAATGGACAACCTGGAAGAAAAAGACAAATTCATAGAAAAGCACAACCTCCGAGACTGAACCAGGAAGAAATAGAAAATATAAACAGACAAATCACAAGCACTGAAATTGAACTTGTCATTAAAAATCTTCCAACAAACAACAGCCCAGGACCAGATGGCTTCACAGGAGAATTCTAGCAAACATTTAGAGAAGAGGTAACACTTATCTTTCTCAAACTCTTCCAAAATATAGCAGAGGGAGGAACACACCCAAACTCATTCTACGAGGCCACCATCACCCTGATACCAAAACCAGACAAAGATGCCACCAAAAAAAGAAAACTACAGGCTAATATCACTGATGAACATAGATGCAAAAATCTTCAAAAAAATACTAGTAAACAGAATCCAACAGCACATTAAAAGGATCATACACCATGATCAAGTGGGGTTTATCCCAGGAATGCAAGGATTCTTCAATATATGCAAATCAGTCAATGTGATACACCATATTAACAAATCGAAGGATAAAAACCATATGATAATCTCAGTAGATGCAGAAAAAGCTTTTGACAAAATTCAACACCCATTTATGATAAAAACCTTCCAGAAAGTAAGCATAGAGGAAACCTACCTCAACATAATAATGGCCATATATCACAAACTGACTGCCAACATTGTTCTCAATGTTGAAAAACTGAAACCATTTCCCCTAAGATCAGGAACAAGACAACATTGCCCACTCTCACTATTATTATTCAACATACTTTTGGAAGTTTTAGCCACAGCAATCAGAGAAGAAAAAGAAACAAAAGGAATCCAAGTCAGAGAGAAGAAGTAAAACTGTCACTGTTTGCAGATGACATGATACTATACATAGAGAATCCTAAAGATGCTACCAGAAAACTACTAGAGCTAATCAATGAATTTGGTAAAGTAGCAGGATACAAAATTAATGCACAGAAATCTCTTGCATTCCTATACACTAATGATGAAAAATCTGAAAGAGAATTTAAGGAAACACTCCCATTGACCACTGCAACAAAAAGTATAAAATACCTAGGAATAAACCTACCTAGAGAGACAAAAGACCTGCATGCAGAAAACTAGAAGACACTGATGAAAGAAATTAAAGATGATAGAAACAGATGGAAAGATATACCCTGTTCCTGGATTGGAAGAATCAACATTGTGAAAATGACTCTACTACCCAAAGCAATCTACAGATTCAATGCAATCCCTATCAAACTACCACTGGCATTTTTCACAGAACTAGAACAAAAAATTTCACAATTTGTATGGAAACAGAAAAGATCCCGAATAGCCAAAGCAATCTTGAGAAAGAAAAACGGAGCTGGAGCAATCAGGCTCCCTGACTTCATACTATACTACAAAGCTAGAGTAATCAAGACAGTATGGTACTGCCACAAAAACAGAAATACAGATCAGTGGAACAATATAGAAAGCCCATATATAAACCCATGTACATATGGTTACCTTATCTTTGATAAAGGAGGCAAGAACATACATTGAAGAAAAGACAGCCTCTTCAATAAATGGTGCTGGGAAAACTGGACAGCTACATGTAAAAGAATGAAATTAGAACACTCCCTAACACCATAAACAAAAATAAACTCAAAATGGATTAAAGACCTAAATGTAAGGCCAGACACTATCAAACGCTTAAAGGAAAATATAGGCAGACACTGTATGACATAAATCACAGCAAGATCCTTTTTGACCCACCTCCTAGAGAAATGGAAATAAAAACACAAATAAACAAATGGGACCTAATAAAACTAAAAACCTTTTGCATAGCAAAAGAAACCATAAACAAGACGAAAAGACAACCCTCAGAATGGAAGAAAATATTTGCAAATGAAGCAACTGATAAAGGATTAATCTCCAAAATATACAAGTAGCTCATGCAGCTCCATATCAAAAAAACAAACAACCCAATCCAAAAATGGGCAGAAGACCTAAATAGACATTTCTCCAAAGAAGATATACAGATTGCCGTCAAAAACATTAAAGGATGCTCAACATCAGTAATCATTAGAGAAATGCAAATCAAAACTACAATGAGTTATTACCTCACAGTGGTCAGAAAGGCCATCATCAAAAAATCTATGAACAATAAATGCTGGAGAAGGTGTGGAGAAAAGGGAACCCTCTTGCACTGTTGGTGGGAATGTAAATTGTTACAGCCACTATAGAGAACAGTATGGAGGTTCCTTAAAAAACTAAAAATAGAACTTCTATATGACCCAGCAATCCCACTACTGGGCATATACCCTGAGAAAAGCATAGTTCAAAAAGAGTCATGTACCACAGTGTTCATTGCAGCACTATTTACAATAGCCAGGACATCGAAGCAACCTAAGTGTCCATCAGCTGATGAATGGATAAAGAAGATGTGGCACATATATACAATGGAATATCACTCAGCCATAAAAATAAACGAAATTGAGTTATTTGTAGTGAGGTGGATGGACCTAGAGACTGTCATACAGAGTGAAGTAAGTCAGAAAGAGAAAAACAAATACCATATGCTAACATATATATATGGAATCGAAAAAAAAAAAAAAAGGTTCTCATGAACCTAGGGGCAGGACAAGAATAAAGCCCAGATGTAGAGAACGGACTTGAGGACACAGGGAGGGGTAAGGGTACACTGGGATGAAGTGAGAGAGTAGCACTGACATATATACACTACCAAATGTAAAATAGATAGCTAGTGGGAAGCAGCCACATAGCACAGGGAGATCAGCTCGGTGCTTTGTGACCACCTAGGGGAGTGGGATAGGGAGTGTAGGAGGGAGATGCAAGAGGGAGGGGATATGGGGATATATGTATATGTATAGCTGATTCACTTTGTTATACAGCAGACAGTAACACAACATTGTAAAGCAATTATACTCCAATAAAGATGTTAAAAATAAATAACATAGATAAATGCAAAAAAGCATTAAAAATTAAAAAAATAAAATGCTAGAGAAACATAAGGTTTACATGGAATAGTAATCCTTTTTTAATATTTTTATATTATAAAATATAACCCAAACAAAATAAATTCAGATAAAATTATAAGGATGATGTTAATAATAATAATTATGAAAGCAGCAAAAATGTATATTTATTGAATATTTAACATGCGCCTCACTCAATTAAATGATTTATACTCTGTATCTCATTTAATTCTTAAGGTAATCTTGTCATATAAATACTAATATTATCTTCTTTTTTCAGATAATAAAAACTAAGGTTTAGAGAGGTGTTATGGGCTGAATTATGTCCCCCTCAAATCCATATGTTGACATCCCAACACTTAGTGCCTCACAATGTAACTGTTTTTGGAGATCAGGTCTTTAAGAGGTGATTAACTTAAAATGAGGCAATCAGGTTGGGACCCTAATCCAATATGACTGGAGTCCTTAGAAGAAAAGGAAGAGACACCAGGGATGTGGATACACAGAAAAAAGGCATTCATCCGTAAGCCAGGGAGAGAAGATTCAGGAGGAACCAAACCTGCCAACACCTTGATATTGGACTTTTCTCCAGAACTGTAAGAAAATCAATTTTTGTTGTTTAAGTCACCTAGTGTGTGATTTATTGTTATTGCAGTCCTTCGCAAACTAAAAAGAGGGAAGGTAATTTACCCAAAAGTCACAAAAATCATGAGTGACAGAGACAGCGTTAGTGTTTACACCAGAATTGGTTAACATCAGAACCAACACTTGTACCCCCAACATTCCTTGCAGTCTGAATACTTCCATGTGGTATCAACCCCTTTTGTTATGTACTTTCCTCTGTATCAATTATTGTTCAATGATAAAAAAGCCATAAGCTTATTTCCCTGTATTACAATTTCAATTTAGATCACAAATTCACTCCCAAACATCTGTTGAGGACACTGGATATCTGAATTAAAATGATTCAAGAACATGGTTTGTTTGGTATGTTATCATCTGACTTACTCTTTCAAATGGATAAAAATTCCTCTGAATGAAGGAAGTAAGCTGCTGAAAACTCAAAACAGCATATATGGAGAATTTGCAAAGATGATCACATTTTTACGTAAATTTATATAATTTGGGTCATTCATATTTCTGTTTCCAGCCAAGGCTCTCCTCTGGGCTTCAAACTGCTTACTTGACTTCACCAAATTTAAGATGATCAAATTAACACACATATGAAATTAAAATAGATTCTTATATTTAGGGTCAATATTTCAGTTCCTGTCTAATGTTAACAAACCTACAATAACTTGAAAGTCTTTGGTTACATGAAATATCATTAATAATAGAGGATGTTCTATAGCTCAAATGACAATTATACGTATTTCAAATTTATTTTCCAGTGTTGTGTTACCAATGATTCATGTTATTGAATCCATTTATGTTATTTTTGTTTGGCTCATCATTATTATCATAAAATAGAGCTAAAGGAAAATAACAAGAACAGTCAATCTAGCTGTCAAAATACAACTTAACCTTTCCTTCATAATTGAAGATCTGTCCAAAACAATTGTGTACCTAGCAAGCATCTACAAGAAAAGTTTGCTTTTGGTTATCCATACCTAAATCACTATTTCAATAAAATAAAAACTACAGCAATTTCCTACAATGGAGATATATCACAAATTTAGATAGTAGAAACTGTTGAGACTATCAAATGATCAATTAATTTAGGACCCCTGGCCATCTTGAAAATGACTTTTAATGTGTATTATTATTTATCAGTCATTTAAAAACATTTACTTTTTGTGCTGACGATAATTTCCTGGCAGCAGTAGGGAGTGGGGCTGGGAGGGGAGGGAGTCTTATTTTTTCTCTTTCTTTACTCTTTCTCCCATTTGGCTTTGTACATGCATGGAGAAAAGAGATTCACACTCCACTCTCCCCTCCCATTGTTTGGGGGAGTAATTTTGGCAAAATCATGAGAAGACAATGTTAATAAGCTTTTCTCAAAAAGAAATATACGCTCAATTTTTGGCTAGTAGCTTTTTGTCGCTTTGTTCTTGGCTTTTTCTACCTCTTCAAGAGGGGTTCATTCTAGACAAACACAAGATTGCTATGATCCCACTGAAATTTTCAACACAGTACACTATAGGAAGAATTCTTCCCTTATTCTATAAATAATTTGAAGAGGAATCTAGTGATGTACAAAAAAATAACATATTTGTTACCATACTACTTCATGTCTATATAGGCAAAATGAACTTCGGTTTGTTGTTACCTTTCACATTTAGGTGCTTAGTCAATTTTTTTTTTTTTGCTAATTTCTACATATTTCATGAGTGATACATGAAGATCACCTCAAAACTACAGTAAAAGAGAAATGTGAGATTTAAAAGACCAATTCACCATCCTCCTCTACTTAACATGCTCTTTTCCATAAATAAAGCACTACCCATAGTTGGTAGAGATCAGTGGTTCTAAACTGGAGATGATTCTTGCCCCTGGGGTGCATTTGTAGACATTTTTGATTCCCACAGTTGGAGGGAATGGAGGCTGCTACTGACTTCTAGTGTGCTGAAGCCACAGATGGTGTTCAGCATCCTATAAGGCACAGGTCAGCCTCATAACTAAGTGCTAGTCCCAACTCTGGCATATATCTTTCCATTCTTTCTTTCTTGGATTGCACTTATACGTATGGACGTGAATGTTTTGTTCACTGCTGTATATCTAGATTTAAGGAAGTATCAGGAACATAGTAGGTATATTATACCTATTTGTATTATATCTGTGTGAATGCTACTAAATCATTAAGATTTAAAGATTAATATATTATTTGACTTCTAAAACTACTTTCAAAATGCCTCTTTAGAAAAAAATTAGGAACTTCTCAATTTTATAAAACAGTAATCTTAGCTTTTTAGAAGTTCACTGTAGCATAAAGACCAAATAGATGTTTTGATATTTTTTAAATAAAAATACCCAGCTTTTCTATGACTGCTGGACTTCTGTTTATCAGTTCTAAGATTTGTCAAATCTATGAGTCATATTAGACCATTTCTGCCCTTTCAATTGTTCCAGTATTATTTTACTCTATGATCGGAGTGCCTGAACTTCACAGTATTCATCAATAACCCTCTCTACCTCAAGAACTTGTGAGAGAGATGACATATCATGAAAATGTCATCTTTCAGGGAACAAGATTATGATACATGGTGAATAAATGAATAGAAATAGAAAAAGCAGAGAGTTATTTTCAGATCTGATGGATCATCTGGTTATATTCCATGTGCTTTCTAATACCAAACTAAAAGAGCTACTCTAAGAAACCTACAAATACAAAATTCTCCCTTTTTTTACTTTAACAATTTTAGCAGCAAACTGCAACTAACTGCTAAAATATTCAGTAGAAAGCTAACTTCTTTTTTCTCATTGGACCCTTGTTTCTTTGCAATGTAGATAATTATAATTATTTCTTTTCATTCCCATCAATATTCTATTGCAATATTACTGAATTTGACAGATGTAAAATCATCTCTTTTTTTTTTTATTAATGGACCTTCCAGACAAAAATTAAGGACTTTTGAGTAATTGTAATAATTTAATACATTTTTAATTTGTTATATAACACAATGTCTCTCATGGCCTGTACCTGCAAAATATAAAGAAAAAAAAAGACAGAAAAACAAAAAAACAAAAACAAACAAACAAAAAAATCAGAAGGAAAGACAGAAAGACAGGAAGGTAGGAAGACAGGGAGAAAGAAAAGGGAGAGAATCAACAGGAAGAAATATATTTAATGAGAAATGGGAGGCAACAGAAGCATTTTTTTTTTTTTTTTGAGAGTTATGTTTTATTCGGCAAGAATTTTTAGGACTTCAAGCTTGGGAGGCAGCATTTCAAGTAACCCTGAGAGAACTTACGAGGAGGTGTGGGGAGGAGCCAGGATATATGGGAGTTTTGCAGCAAAGGGCAGGTAGTCTGAGCATCAAAAGATTATTGTTAATTAAAGAAAACCAGATATGTCAAGTTAAGTAGTTTAATGCTTTTCTATTTATGGGATGATGCAAAAGTCTGGGCAGAATTTTTTTTTAAATCTCAATGTTGGTAATATTTTCAGATGGGTGAGAGTAAAGTTAACTCTCGAATTGCACATTTTTTTCCTTAAAGAATAGTAGCACTTCAGCACTTTTCACTGTTGTCCAAAAAAAAGGCTTAAATACAGCTGCTGCTTGCTGAATCACAGCTTTCCATGTGTGTCACTAAATCCATTTGATAGCAATTCAATGGTCTAACAGTTTGTACTGGTGGTTACTGACTGCTGGATGTGCAATGGAGGTAGACCATGAATGAATTTGTACCAGTCTATCATGCAAGAAGAAAAAGGAGGGCACAATCAGTAGTTTTCCATGACGCTAGTTATTTAATTTGAAAGTAGTGATCTTTATCTGATTTTATACCTATGCTATTCTATAATATTAAAATGTCTTGTGTATTGTTGATATGTTGTGTTTTTCTTACTTATCGAAAGAATAGATTGCAAACCTATATTAGTTCTTACAATTCTTTTGAAAAATTAGAGTGTGTGATATTCATAGTATATTAGGTCATGGTTTGTATTAGTAAAATATGCCAGGGACACTATATTGCACCTCTTTTTTTGTCTCAGTTACATACCGCTTGTGAGTATTATTGCATTTGAACACTTTTTTCAGCCATTGCAGTTTTAAAGATATTACCTGATTTTTTGGCTTATTTTTAATATGAATGAAATCAAAAGGGAAAATTGGACCCTGTTATAATTTTATTCTACTCATTAATGCATGCTCACAATATAATTAGTATTCTGAGCATTATTCATTAACTAGATGGCTGATATATTATGGGCTCAGAGTTGTGTTGAAGTGTGAGAAGAGGAGGCAACTTTATAAATAATGGTATTAAATAATATTCATAGAAAATAAAAATTTTACTAAAGTATTCAAAAGTATTACTTAGATTTCTCTAAGACATTTATTTCCTATATTAGTCACCACTCTAATTCCTTGCTTTACTTTCCTATAGATTATCTAAGCTATATTTAAAACATTTATGTCTTCAGATTTCAAAAATACGTAAAAATTGATATTCTCTTCTGTTATATAAGTGAACTAAAGATGTCTTCTGTGTATTGATCCTTAGGTTACTTCTTCACTGTATGTTAAGACTCATTTGCTCAAAAGCCCACTGATACCAAGCTAAATTATTTTTCATGTGCAAGTATTTCCAAAATAGTCCAAACAAGCAGATTTTTAGCCATTTAGAGCCTGCCTGTTTTGCATACCTCATGAAATCTCACCCAGTATCTGCAGGTTATTCATAAGATAGAGTCTTATAGTTATAATACCCTAACTTGGGATGACCTTTTTGAGCTCTCTGACCCAAAGATGACCTGACATTATGCTGAGCACATCATCTACACATGTAAGCTCACTCTCGGGTCCCCATTTTCCCAGAGGTCTCTTACCTTATTTCTCTTCTGGGTGATGGCCCCCCACGCCCGCCGTGGCCTCTGGATAATCTTGCGCTGTGAAGAATTTCTCCTGCCATGAAACCCTGTCCAAATATTTCCAAAAAAAGCTTTACGTGAGGTACTGGCTCTTTTGTTCATATATTTTTCCGTGATCAGCCCTCAAATTCCTTAAACTAAAACCTCTTACATCTTCATAAGTGAGTTTGAAGAAAATAAAATCTCTTTGTAAAACATGAGGCAGTAAAACATAAAGGCAGTAAAACATATTTTGAGCTTTGTAACAAAGTAGACCTTTTAATAGATTTTAAAATCTCTGAGTCTCATTTGCTACAGATTTATAAAAAAGGGAGCAGGCAACAAAATAATGAGTTAATTGGGGCCTTGTGAGAGCTAAATGAATCTAAATTGGATAATATATGTATGTATGCATTTATGTATAAAGATAATATATGTATGCATGCATTTGTGTATGAAGATAATCTATGTATGTATGTTTTTATGTATGAAGATATGTATGCATTTATTTATGTGTGAAGATGTATGGCACAATGATTACTCCCAAATGTGTAACTTAATTTAATTTAATTTAATCTCCACCCTAACTCTGAGTCTTACATATTCAACTTTCTATCATACACCTCCATTTCAATGTCTAATAGGCATTTCAAACTTGAGATATTCAAAACTGAACTCCTGATTTCCATTCTTGCTCAGGCAGCTATTTTGTTACCTTAACGATTTCTGAAAATTATAACTTGCTTAAGCTAAAACACTGATGTTATTCTTGAGTCCTCTCTCACAACACACTTTGAAACCATTAGCCAACCTTGCTAATGTTATCTCAGAAAGTAATGAGAATTGGACCCTTCTGACTAAATGCACTTTTTTTGGCTGCGACGGGTCTTAGTCGCGGCACGCGGGGTCGTCGTTGAGGCACGTGGGATCTTTTGTTGCGGCATGCGAGCTCTTCGTTGTGGTGCCCAGGCTTCTCTCTAGTTGTAGCGCATGGGCTCCAGAGTGCGTGGGCTCTGTAGTTTGTGGCACACAGGATTAGTTGTCCCATGGCATGTGGGACCTTAATTCCCTGATCAGGGATCGAACCCGCGTCCCCTGCATTTCAAGGCTGATTCTTTACAACTGGACCACCAGGGAAGCTCCTAAATGCACTTCTAATATCCTTTTAGCATCATCTTTCACAGGGTGAAATAGTTTCCTATCGCTAGTGTAATAAATTACCACAAATTTAGTGACATAAAATAACACATGTGTTATAATTCTGGGGATCAGAAGTCTGAAATGGATTTCACTGGATTGGAAGCGAGATGTTGGCAGGGCCGTGCTCTCTCTGGAGGCTCAAGGGGGAGAATCTATTTCCTTGCCTTTTCTGGTTACTAGGTGCTGCCTGCATTCTTTGGTTCATGGCCCCTCTCACCATCCTCAAAGCACATCATTCCTACATCTGTTTCCATTCATTGTCACATATCCTTTCCTACTCTTGAACCTCATGATGCCTCCTTGTTATAAGGACCCTGTGATTACATTGGTCCCACCCAGATAATCCATAATCACTTCCATATCTCAACATCCTTAACTTCACATTTGAGAAGTCGCTTTTGCCACATAGAGTAACATTCACAAATTTCATGCATTAGAACATGAATATTTGGGAGAGGGTTATTATTCAGCCCACCAAACATGAATTTTTGCAATAGCCCCCAAATATTCTTCCTGCTTCTACCCTTGTGCTCTGTACTCTGGTCTCTACATGGCAGTGAAAGTGATGCTTTTAAAACACAAAGAATGTTATATCACTGTTTTCAAAACCAACCAATTGCTTCTCATCTAAAATAAGCTAAAGTTCTTACCACGTCTGAGGCCCCAAGTGATGGCTCTTCATCATCTCCCTGTGGTCCCGTCTCCCAACATTCTATTCCTCACTCCACTCCAGTCACACTCTCGCCCTCTCCAAACTTGAGACACATTCTGTTCTCTCTTCCGGTAGCTCTTTTCCAGATTGACACATGACTGTTTCTCCCACTTCCCTCAGCGGAGTGTCTGCTCAATTGTCACCATTATGAAGAGGCCTTTTCTTACTACTCTAAATAAAATAGCAGTGCTTTTGAACCCTCAGAACTCCTTTGATGAATTTCCCATGATTTATTTAACTCCATGGCACTTATTACCAGTTAAAATATGTTTACTGTTATTTGTTGTTGTTATTGTTTATTTCATATTTGTTTACTATCAGTCGTTCCAGAATCCTCTATCATAGGAGAAACATTGTAGATATTGTTCACCTCTGTATCCCAAGCTCTTTTTTTTTTTTAACATCTTTATTGAAGTATAATTGCTTTACAATGGTGTGTTAGCTTCTGCTTTATAACAAAGTGAATCAGTTATACATATACATATGTTCCCATATCTCTTCCCTCTTGCATCTCCCTCCCTCCCACCCTCCCTATCCCACCCCTCTAGGTGGTCACAAAACACCGAGCTGATCTCCCTGTGCTATGCGGCTGCTTCCCACTAGCTATCTATTTTACATTTGGTAGTGTATATATGTCCATGACACTCTCTCACCCTGTCACATCTCACCCCTCCCCCTCCCCATATCCTCAAGTCCATTCTCTAGTAGGTCTGCGTCTTTATTCCCATCTTGCCACCAGGTTCTTCATGACCTTTTTTTTTTCCTTAGATTCCATATATATGTGTTAGCATACTGTATTTCTTTTTCTCTTTCTGACTTACTTCACTCTGTATGACAGACTCTAACTCCATCCACCTCATTACAAACACCTCCATTTCATTTCTTTTTGTGGCTGAGTAATATTCCATTGTATATATGTGCCACATCTTCTTTATCCATTCATCCGATGATGGACACCTAGGTTCCATGTCCTGGCTATTGTAAACAGAGCTGCAATGAATATTTTGGTACATGACTCTTTCTGAATTATGGTTTTCTCAGGGTATATGTCCAGTAGTGGGATTGCTGGGTCGTATGGTAGTTCTATTTTTAGTTTTTTAAGGAACCTCCATACTGTTCTCCATAGTGGCTGTATCAATTTACATTCCCACCAACAGTGCAAGAGTGTTCCCTTTTCTCCACACCCTCTCCAGCATTTATTGTTTCTAGATTTTTTGATGATGGCCATTCTGACCGGTGTGAGATGATACCTCATTGTAGTTTTGATTTGCATTTCTCTAATGATTAATGATGTTGAGCATTCTTTCATGTGTCTGTTGGCAATCTGTATATCTTCTTTGGAGAAATGTCTATTTAGGTCTTCTGCCCATTTTTGGATTGGGTTGTTTGTTTTTTTGATATTGAGCTGCATGAGCTGCTTGTAAATCTTGGAGATTAATCCTTTGTCCGTTGCTTCATTTGCAAATATTTTCTCCCATTCTGAGGGTTGTCTTTTGGTCTTGTTTATGGTTTCCTTTGCTGTGCAAAAGCTTTTAAGTTTCATTAGGTCCCATTTGTTTATTTGTGTTTTTATTTCCATTTCTCTAGGAGCTGGGTCAAAAAGGATCTTGCTGTGATTTATGTCATAGAGTGTTCTGCCTATGTTTTCCTCTAAGAGTTTGATAGTGTCTGGCCTTACACTTAGGTCTTTAATCCATTTTGAGTTTATTTTTGTGTATGGTGTCAGGGAGTGTTCTAATTTCATACTTTTACATGTACCTGTCCAATTTTCCCAGCACCACTTATTGAAGAGGCTGTCCTTTCTCCACTGTATATGCTTGCCTCCTTTATCAAAGATAAGGTGACCATATGTGCGTGGGCTTATCTCTGGGCTTTCTATCCTGTTCCATTGATCTATATTTCTGTTTTTGTGCCAGTACCAAACTGTCTTGATTACTGTAGCTTTGTAATATAGTCTGAAGTCAGGGAGCCTGATTCCTCCAGCTCCATTTTTCGTTCTCAAGATTGCTTTGGCTATTCGGGGTCTTTTGTGTTTCCATACAAATTGTGAAATTTTTTGTTCTAGTTCTGTGAAAAATGCCAGTGGTAGTTTGATAGGGATTGCATTGAATCTGTAGATTGCTTTGGGTAGCAGAGTCATTGTCACAATGTTGATTCTTCCAATCCAAGAACATGGTATATCTCTCCATCTATTTGTATCATCTTTAATTTCTTTCATCAGTGTCCTATAATTTTCTGCATACAGGTCTTTTGTCTCCTTAGGTAGGTTTATTCCTAGACATTTTATTCTTTTTGTTGCAATGGTAAACGGGAGTGTTTTCTTAATTTCACTTTCAGATTTTTCATCATTAGTGTGTAGGAATGCAAGAGATTTCTGTGCATTAATTTTGTATCCTGCTACTTTACCAAATTCATTGATTAGCTCTAGTAGTTTTCTGGTAGCATCTTTAGGATTCTCTATGTATAGTATCATGTCATCTGCAAACAGTGACAGCTTTACTTCTTCTTTTCCAATTTGGATTCCTTTTATTTCTTTTTCTTCTCTGATTGCTGTGGCTAACACTTCCAAAACTATGTTGAATAATAGTGGTGAGAGTGGGCAACCTTGTCTTGTTCCTGATCTTAGTGGAAATGGTTTCAGTTTTTCACCATTGAGGACAATGTTGGCTGTGGGTTTGTCATATACGGCCTTTATTATGTTGAGGAAAGTTCCCTCTATGCCTACTTTCTGCAGGACTTTTATCATAAATGGGTGTTGAATTTTGTCGAAAGCTTTCTCTGCATCTATTGAGATGATCATATGGTTTTTCTCCTTCAATTTGTTAATATGATGTATCACGTTGATTGATTTGCGTATATTGAAGAATCCTTGCATTCCTGTGATAAACCCCACTTGATCACGGTGTATAATCCTTTTAATGTGCTGTTGGATTCTGTTTGCTAGTATTTTGTTGAGGATTTTTGCATCTATGTTCATCAGTGATATTGGCCTGTAGTTTTCTTTCTTTGTGACATCTTTGTCTGGTTTTGGTATCAGGGTGATGGTGGCCTTGTAGAATGAGTTGGGGAGTGTTCCTCCCTCTGCAATATTTTGGAAGAGTTTGAGAAGGATAGGTGTTAGCTCTTCTCTAAATGTTTGATAAAATTCGCCTGTGAAGCCATCTGGTCCTGGGCTTTTGTGTGTTGGAAGATTTTTAATCACAGTTTCAATTTCAGTGCTTGTGATTGGTCTGTTCATATTTTCTATTTCTTCCTGGTTCAGTCTTGGCAGGTTGTGCATTTCTAAGAATCTGTCCATTTCTTCCAGGTTGTCCATTTTATTGGCATAGAGTTGCTTGTAGTAATCTCTCATGATCGTTTGTATTTCTGCAGTGTCAGTAGTTACTTCTCCTTTTTCATTTCTAATTCTATTAATTTGAGTCTTCTCCCTTTTTCTCTTGATGAGTCTGGCTAATGGTTTATCAATTTTGTTTATCTTCTCAAAGAACCAGCTTTTAGTTTCATTGATTTTTGCTATTGTTTCCTTCATTTCTTTTTCATTTATTTCTGATCTGATCTTTATGATTTCTTTCCTTCTGCTAGCTTTGGGGTTTTTTTGTTCTTCTTTCTCTAATTGCTTTAGGTGCAAGGTTAGGTTGTTTATTCGAGATGTTTCCTGTTTCTTGATGTAGGCTTGTATTGCTATAAACTTCCCTCTTAGAACTGCTTTTGCTGCATCCCATAGGTTTTGGATCATCGTGTCTCCATTGTCATTTGTTTCTAGGTATTTTTTGATTTCCCCTTTGATTTCTTCAGTGATCACTTCGTTATTAAGTAGTGTATTGTGTAGCCTCCATGTGTTTGTATTTTTTACAGATCTTTTCCTGTAATTGATATCTAGTCTCATAGCGTTGTGGTCGGAAAAGATACTTGATACGATTTCAATTTTTTTAAATTTACCAAGGCTTGATTTGTGACCCAAGATATGATCTATCCTGGAGAATGTTCCATGAGCACTTGAGAAAAATGTGTATTCTGTTGTCTTTGGGTGGAATGTCCTATAAATATCAATTAAGTCCATCTTGTTTAATGTATCATTTAAAGCTTGTGTTTCCTTATTTATTTTCATTTTGGATGATCTGTCCATTGGTGAAAGTGGGGTGTTAAAGTCCCCTACTATGATTGTGTTACTGTCAATTTCCCCTTTTATGGCTGTTAGTATTTGCCTTATGTATTGAGGTGCTCCTATGTTGGGTGCATAAATATTTACAATTGTTATACCTTCCTCTTGGATTGATCCCTTGATCATTATATAGTGTCCTTCTTTGTCTCTTGTAATAGTCTTTATTTTAAAGTCTATTTTGTCTGATAGGAGAATTGCTACTCCAGCTTTCTTTTGATTTCCATTTGCATGGAATATCTTTTTCCATCCCCTCACTTTCAGTCCGTATGTGTCTCTAGGTCTGAAGCGGGTCTCTTGTAGACAGCATATATATGGGTCTTGTTTTTGTATCCATTCAGCCAGTCTGTGTCTTTTGGTGGGAGCATTTAATCCATTTACATTTAAGGTAATTATCGATATGTATGTTCCTATTCCCATTTTCTTAAATGTTTTGGGTTTGTTATTGTAGGTGTTTTCCTTCTCTTGTGTTTCTTGCCTAGAGAAGTTCCTTTAGCATTTGTTGTAAAGCTGGTTTGGTGGTGCTAAACTCTCTCAGCTTTTGCTTGTCTGTAAAGGTTTTAATTTCTCCATCAAATCTGAATGAGATCCTTGCTGGGTAGAGTAATCTTGGTTGTAGGTTTTTCTCCTTCATCACTTTAAGTATATCCTACCACTCCCTTCTGGCTTGCAGAGTTTCTGCTGAAAGATCAGCTGTTAACCTTATGGGGATGCCCTTGTGTGTTATTTGTTGTTTTTCCCTTGCTGCTTTTAATATGTTTTCTTTATATTTAATTTTTGATAGTTTGATTAATATGTGTCTTGGTGTGTTTCTCCTTGGATTTATCCTGTATGGGACTCTCTGTGCTTCCAGGACTTGATTAACTATTTCCTTTCCCATATTAGGGAAGTTTTCAACTATAATCTCTTCAAATATTTTCTCAGTCCCTTTCTTTTTCTCTTCTTCTTCTGGGACCCCTATAATTCGAATGTTGGTGCATTTAATGTTGTCCCAGAGGTCTCTGAGACTGTCCTCAGTTCTTTTCATTCTTTTTTCTTTATTCTGCTCTGCAGTAGTTATTTCCACCATTTTATCTTCCAGGTCACTTATCCGTTCTTCTGCCTCAGTTATTCTGCTATTGATCCCATCTAGAGTATTTTTAATTTCATTTATTGTGCTTTTCATCGTTGCTTGGTTCCTCTTTAGTTCTTCTACGTCCTTGTTAAATGTTTCTTGCATTTTGTCTATTCTATTTCCAAGATTTTGGATCATCCTTACTATCATTATTCTGAATTCTTTTTCAGGTAGACTACCTATTTCCTCTTCATTTGTTAGGTCTGGTGTGTTTTGACCCTGCTCCTTCATCTGCTGTGTGTTTTTCTGTCTTCTCATTTTGCTTATCTTACTGTGTTTGGGGTCTCCTTTTCACAGGCTGCAGGTTCGTAGTTCCCGTTGTTTTTGGTATCTGTCCCCAGTGGCTAAGGTTGGTTCAGTGGGTTGTGTAGGTTTCCTGGTGGAGGGAACTAGTGCCTGTGTTCTGGTGGATGAGGCTGGATGTTGTCTTTCTGGTGGGCTCGTCCACGTCTGGTGGTGTGTTTTGGGGTGTCTGTGGCCTTATTATGATTTTAGGCAGCCTCTCTGTTAATGGATGGGGCTGTGTTCCCATCTTGCTAGTTGTTTGGCATAGGGTGTCCAGCACTGTAGCTTGCTGGTCGTTGAGTGAAGCTGGGTCTTGATGGTGAGATGGAGATCTCTGAGAGATTTTCGCCATTTGGTATTACGTGGAGCTGGGAGGTCTCTTGTGGACCAGTGTCCTGAAGTTGGCTCTCCCACCTCAGAGGCACAGCCCTGATGCCTGGCTGGAGCACCAAGAGCCTTTCATCCACACGGCTCAGAATAAAAGGGAGAAAAAATGGAAAGAAAGAAAGAAAGAGGATAAAATAAAATAAAATAAAGCAATTATAATAAAAAATAAGAAAAAAAATTAAGAATAAATTTATTAAGAAAAAAATTTTTTTTAATTTTTAAAAATAGATTTATTAATTTTTTATACTAAAAATAAGAAAAAAATTATTAAGAAAAAATTTATTAAGAAAAAATAATTTTTAATTTTTTTAAATAAAAAATATGAAAAAACTTATTAAAAACATTTTTTTAATTTTTTAAAAATAGAAAATAAGGAAAAAATTATTAAGAAAACATTTATTAGGGAAAAACAATTTTTTTTAAGTAAAAAAAAAAAAAAAAAAAAAAAAGGACGGACCTAACCCTAGGACTAACGGTGAGAGCAAAGCTATACAGACAAAATCTCACCCAGAAGCATACACATATACACTCACAAAAAAAGGAAAAGGGGAAAAGTTAATATATCCTGCTCCCAAAGTCCACCTCCTAAATTTGGGATGATTCGTTGTCTATTCAGGTATTCAACAGATGCAGGCACATCAAGTTGTTTGTGGAGCTTTAATCCGCTGCTTCTGAGGCTGCTGGGAGAGATTTCCCTTTCTCTTCTTTGTTCCTACAGCTCCCGGGGTTCAGCTTTGGATTTGGACCCGCCTCTGCATGTAGGTCGCCTGAGGGCGTCTGTTCCCCGCCCAGACAGAACGGGGTTAAAGGAACAGCTGATTCGGGGGCTCTGGCTCAGTCAGGCCAGGGGGAGGGAGCGGTACGGAGGAGGCGGGGCGAGCCTGCGGCGGCAGAAGCCGGCGTGACGTTGCAGCAGCCTGAGGCGTGCCGTGCGTTCTCCCGGGGAAGTTGTCCCCGATCACGGGAGCCTGGCCGTGGCGGGCTGCACTGGCTCCCGGGAGGGGCGGTGTGGAGAGTGACCTGTGCTCGCACACAGGCTTTTTGGTGGCGGCAGCAGCAGCCTTAGCGTCTCATGCCCGTCTCTGGGGTCCGCGCTGATAGCCGCGGCTTGCGCCCGTCTCTGGAGCTCGTTTAGGCGGCGCTCTGAATCCCCTCTCCTTGCGCGCCGCGAAACAAAGAGGCAAGAAAAAGTCTCCTGCCTCTTCGGCAGCTGCAGTCTTTTTCCCGGACTCCCTCCCGGCTAGCACCTAAGCCCGAGCCTCAGCTCCCAGCCCCCGCCCGCCCCGGCGGCTGAGCAGACAAGCCTCTCGGGCTGGTGAGTGCTGGTCGGCACCGCTCCTCTGTGCGGGAATCTCTCCGCTTTGCCCTCCGCACCAATGTGGCTGCGCTCTCCTCCGTGGCTCCGAAGCTTCCCCCCTCTGCTACCCGCAGTCTCTGCCCACGAAGGGGCTTCCTAGTGTGTGGAAACCTTTCCTCCTTCACAGCTCCCTCCCACTGGTGCAGGTCCCGTCCCTATTCTTTTGTCTCTGTTATTTCTTTTTTCTTTTGCCCTACCCAAGTACGTGGGGATTTTCTTGCCTTTTGGGAGGTCTGACGTCTTCTGCCAGCGTTCAGTGGGTGTTCTGTAGGAGCAGTTCCACGTGTAGATGTATTTCTCATGTATCTGTGGGGAGGAAGGTGATCTCCGCGTCTTACTCTTCCGCCATCTTGCCCCTCCCTCATCCCAAGCTCTTATAACAAGCTGGGCATGAGGAGAGCACTTGATAAATATTCCTGGAATGACTGAAATATTATTTATTCCATTCTTAATATCTCCAGAGTTCAAATACTTAAATGTAATAGTATTGGTACAACATATCCCAAACTCAATATGGTAAGTATACATGAATTATTGAGGCAGCCACTTATTACTCTAATACTATTTGATACCCAAATATTTCTGGCAATTGTACTAGTTTCCTAGGTTTGTCCAAATGAAGTGCCATAAACTTTGGGTGGCTTAAAACAGTGGAAATGTATTATCTCACATCTCTGGAGGCTATAAGTCCAAAATCAAGCAGAATCATGCTTCCTCTCACAGCTGTAGAGGGATCCTTTGTTGCCTCTTTCTAGTTTTTGTTGGTAGCTCTCATCCTCTGGTTTCTTTGTCTTGTAGCTGCATCACTCCAGTCTCTGCCTCTGCCATCATGTGGCATTCTTCTGTGTGTCTCCACTTTATATGACTGTCTTCTTATGAGAATACAAATTATTTTGGACTATGGACCAATCCTACTCCAGTATGCAATCACCTTAACTTAATTAATTACATCTACAATGACCCAATTCCAAATTAGATCACATTCTGAGGTAAGGGAAGTTAGGGCTACAACATATCTTTTTGAGTGACATAACTTAATGTATAACAGTGATTATAGTGATTCCCAAAGGTATAAGCCACTGTTTAATATATATCAATACTTTGCGTATTTTTATCTAATTATATTTTTAAAAATTTCTTGAGTTTTGATCCAAATTTATTAATAGTGACATGTTTAGAAAAAGATCCTGAATATTGAATATGGTTCCAGTTATTTAAGTTATTAAAGATGCTAATATTATCATCAAGTTATCTCTCCATGATGAAATAAATTACACGTTCATGATTATCTTATTTACATATGTACATTCACTTTTGCTAAAACCTACTACACCTTTCTAAACTTTATGCTAATAGCAATTTCATAGTAAAAATACTTGTTTCAGTAAATAAATGTAAGGCACTTAGAAGTCATAGAATTGCAGGTGTGTGATATATTTTGATAGAGACATTTAAATAGTAGAGACGTTCTTGGGGGATATATATCTATTTTTTCAGTGTATTCTAAATGGAATAACTTGGTTGAGGAAAAATATTATTATTAAAATGTTTTCTTTGCCTTAGGTTTACATAATCAAGAATCTCCTGGGTTCTTTATCAAAGCCCTTGGCTTTGCTGTGACAAACATCACAACCACCAGTACATTTTAAAGTCAGTTTCTTATTGTCTAATATTTGTATATAGGTTTAATTGGAAAAAAAAGTAGGAAATTTCAGTCATGATCTTTATGACTAAAACGACTGCAATTCAGCCCATGAGTATAAAATATTATAATAATAAATTAAGCTAATTATTTTGATCTACCTACAATGAATTTAATTCATAGGCAAAAATGAAGATATACAAGTCAAAAGAATTCAACAAAATAGGACTTGGCTTTAAAAGTGTGCTACCTCTAGAATTCTAGGTTCTTAAACCCATTCTATTTCTCTACAAGTTGCCTCTTGCTCTTGTCATCTGCATTAAAACTAGGCTCTTTATTCCTAAACAGTACTTGTGATTGACCCGTTGGCCAAACAAAAGTAATATTATTAATTGCTTGGTGGGGGAAGCAGGGGTCATGAGTCCTTGAAAATGTATGTATTATAAAACTATGCTTCATTTTCACTCACTAATGAATTGGAAGAAGACATAGGAAGCCTATTTGTTAGATTTGCAAAGTTATGAAACTGAGAGGTTATAAATATTCTGTAAAATAGACTCTGCATCTTAAAATATCTGAATAGGTTAGAATGAGGAGATGGATTTTAACAAGATGAATTTAAAGTAAGTTTATGTGCAAGGTGGTAAATCTTTTTCTTGGAATTAAAATTCTAAAGGAGTAATTACATATGGGTTTGTGAGAAGAGAAGATATATGTTAGTGAAAGGATCTTATGAATTGTAGGACTGTCATATGAAATGATATATTTGCAATTAGTATGCTCAGGTATATGCTGGAAAAGCACTTAGTGAGTGATAAAACCTTAGAAATTTTAGGACCTTTTTGTTCTAAACACGCACCCTATACTTGGCCATCTAATTTTTAGGACTATAATGGTTTGTTTAAAGCAATAATAATAATATTGTACTCTGTGATTATAACATAGAGTTAAGTTGAATGAATGACAACATTCATTCATTCATTCAAATAGGAGAAGGAAGGGAGGAATTGGAAATAAATGTAGCAAGATACTTGCACTACATGTGAAGAAGTATAGTGTTACTTGAAGTTAGAATTAGATTAGTTAAAAATGTATATTGGAAACTCTAGGCAACCATAAAAAATTTAAAAAAGAATTATTGCCACACAAAGAGAACAGACAAAATGGAATCATATAAAATGCTCAACTAAAACTAGTGAAGCTAGAGCGGGAACAAAGAATAGCAAAGACTTAATGCAATGAATTTAAAAACAACTATACACATGGTACATATTAAAGCAATTATATCAATCATGACTTTAAATATAAATGATCTAAATATATCAGTCAAAAGATAGAGCTTAAAAGAGTGGAAAGAGAAACAAGACCCAAAATATGTTGCCTGAAAGATCCCCCCTTTAAATATAATGACAAAGATAGTTAAAAGTAAAGAGTTGGAGGAAGTATGCCATGGTAATACTAATCAAAAGAAAAATGGAGTTGCTATGTTAATTTAAGACAAAATAAATTCTAGAATAAGAAAAAATATTAAGGAAAGAGAAGGGCATTGCATAACGATAAAGAGGTCAGTTATCCAAGAAGAAAAAACAATTGTTAATATGTATCAACCTAACTACAGAGCATCAAAATACACGAAGCAAAAATTGATAGAACTACAAAGATAAACAGACAAATCCACTATTAGATGGGAAATTCAACATATTTCTATATATTCAAACAGATATGTTTGATACATGTAAACAGAAAAGCCCCAAAAATCAACTGGATCTAATTGACATTTATAGAATATTTCATCAAACAACAGCAGAATACATGTTCTTCTCAAGCTAACATGGAACATTTACTAAGATAGACTACACTTTTGGGCCGTAAAACATGCCTTAACAAATTTAGAAGACTAGAAATCATATAAAGTATTTTCTCAGGACATAAAGGAATTGAACTAGAAATTAATAACACAAAATGATAACTGGAAAAATCTCCAAAAAAATGGTGATTAAAAAATACTCTTTTAAGTAATATAGGTGTCAAAGAAGTAGTCTTAAAAGAAATTAAAGAAAGAAAATTTCTAGCTAAATTAAAGTAAAAATTCAATGTTACAAAATTTGTGGGATACAGTGAAAGCAGTGCTCAGGAAAATTTATAGTATTACAAGAACATATTAGAAAAGAAGAAAGATATTCAATCAATAACCTCAGCTTCCACTTTAGAAACCCAGAGAAAGAAAATCAATTTAAACCTAAAGAAATAAGAAGAATAAAGAAGTAAAAGAATGAGATTAAAAGAATAAAGAAGTAGGGGCTTCCCTGGTGGCGCAGTGGTTGAGAATCTGCCTGCCAATGCAGGGCACACGGGTTCGAGCCCTGGTCTGGGAAGATCCCACATGCCGCAGGGCAACTGGGCCCGTGAGCCACAATTACTGAGCCTGCGCGTCTGGAGCCTGTGCTCCGCAACAAGAGAGGCCGCGATAGTGAGAGGCCCGCGCACCGCGATGAAGAGTGGCCTCCGCTCGCCGCAACTAGAGAAAGCCCTCGCACAGAAACGAAGACCCAACACAGCCAAAAATAAATAAATAAAAATAAATAAATTAAAAAAAAAAAAAAGATCCTGGAGAAAGTGAACTTACTTTAAAAAAAAAAAAAAGAATAAAGAAGTAAAATTAGAGTAGAAATAATAAAATTGAAAATAGTCAAACAATAGAAAAACCAACAAAATGAAAGTGTCTCTCTAAAAAAATAAAAGATTTTTTTCTTTTACAAAACATCTTGAAACACTAATCAAGGATTAAAAAAGGTATAAGAGAGATTACCACTACCAATCACATGGACAGTAAAAAGATAGTAAAGTAATATTATGAACTACTTTATGTCCACAAATTTGATAATTTACATGAAGTAGACCATTTCTTGAAAGGTGCAAATTACCAAAACCCATATAAGGAGAAATAAATAATTTGAATATCTTTATGTCTTTTAAAGAAAGTGAATCCATAATTAATGACCTTTTCAAAAAAGCAAATACTAGGCCCATATGGTTTTACTGGTAAATTCTACCAAACATTTAAAGAAAAAAGTACTGAGAAAAGTGTAAAACTTCCTAAAATTTGTAAAGATTATCCATAAAAGGCTTCAGCTAACATCATACTTAACGTTGAAGGACGAAATACTTTCTCCATAACATCTAGAACAAAGTAAGAGCATCTTTTCTCAACACAAGTATTCAACATCATACTGGAAGTCTTTGCTAGTGCAATAAGACAAGTAAAACATAAAAAAAAAAATACACTGGAAAGGAAGAAATGATATTGTCTTTATTGGCAAATGGCCTGATTGTCATTGGAGAAAATCAAAGAAGCTACATATAAACTCCCGGAATTAAGAAGGGAGTACAACAGGGTTACAAGTGCATGGTCAATGTGCAAATGCCAATTGTTTTCCCATCTACCAACAATAAACAATAGGAATTTGAAAATTTTAAAAAGTATTGGTTTTACAATAACATTAAAATAATTAAATATTTTGATATGAATGTAATGATATATGTACAGAATTTCTATATGGAAAACTGCAAGAGATTGACAAAGAAATCAAAGTTCTAAATAAATGGGAAGGTATTTCATGTCCATGGATAGGAAAAGTCAATAGTGTTAAGATGTGAATTCTTCCAGACTTGATCTATAGATTCAACACAATCACGGTCAGAATCTCAGCAAGCTCTTTTGTATATATCAATAAGCTGATTCTCAAATGTATATGGAAAAGCAAAAGATCTAGAATAGCCAACAGAGTACTACAGAAAAAATGTTGGAGAACTCACATTACCCCATTTTGAAACTTATTATATTGTTACCATAATAAAATAAATATGGTATTGGTTAAAGAATAGACCCATAGTTCAATAGAACTGAATAGAGGCAAGCTATAGATCCATACAAATATAGTCAACTGATTTTTGACAAAGATGCCAAGGCAATTCAACAGAGAAAGGACAGTTTTTTCAATAAATTACATTGGAAAAATTGAATGTCCATATGCAGACATATGAAAATAGACACAGACCTTAAAAGTTAAATAAAATTAAACTAAAAATGAATCATAAATGTAAATATAAAATGAAAGACTATAAAACTTCTGAAAGTAAATCTATCTGAACTTAGCTTTGTTAATGAATTTTAGATTCAACCTCAAAAGCATGATCCACGAAAGAAAAAAAGTAATAAGTTGGACTTTATTAAAATTAAAAACTCTGGTCTCTGAAAGACATTAAGAGAATGAAAATTCTAGCCACAGACTGGGAGAAAATATTTGCAGAACACACATTTGATAAACGATGTACATCCAAAGTATACAATGAAATTTTAAAATCCCTCATTAAGAAAATAAACAACACAATTAAAAATATCATCCACCTATAATTCACCCATCTCACCCATAATTTGACCAAAAAAAATTGTAAACACCCATCATATATATCGTTTGCATAAGCTATGGGAGATTACTGGAAAGTTTCAAAATTGAAATGAACCAAAAAGCAATGGTATAGATAAACAGAACCTAATAAAGGGAAATTTATAACTAAGCCCAACTTATTTTTTACCTAGACATTTTTCTTTAGATACTTACATTTATATTTGTAAAATAAAAATAGTAGAAAAAAAGGTAGGCATACGAGCTTTCTCTTTAAGGTCAGTTATTCACCCTTAGATTTACATTCTTGTTTCTGAAAAGACACTCATCTGGCAGCTCCAGAATTACAAGTCTAATATTTAATAGTAAGCTGTCAGTTCCTGGTTTGTGCTTTGAAATGATGACATTTGTTAAATACTGAAGGGGGCTGTAATTTGCATAATTTCTATTCCTCTAGTACTCTATTTACAAACCAGTTTATGAATTCTGAATTGCCAATGTCATCTTGCAGATTCCAAGAACTCTTACTTAATTGACTGACCAACCCATTTTAATGCCATGTTTCCAAGTGGTTATATTCAGTAAGTCAGTCACTTAAGACCTTCACACACATGTATTCACATTTTGCTCACACATTTAACTACATAGACTGGTTTCTAGGCATTAAATGAACTGATTAAATAAGACTCACAATTCAGTATATTCCCAGTAAATTTAAATATATTTTCTGTCTCGTAGATCATGTGATGAAATCAAAAGTAATTGTCAGTAAAACTGGCTGGTATTAATTTTGCATATATTGCATCCAAACCACTCTACCTTTTTTCAGATGCTTTAAATGAATTGACTTAGAAGTATTTATAAATTGCAACCTGTATATCTATAATTGGATGTTCTATATGATCACAATTATATTTCAATCATACAAACATTTCATGCATGCCTGCATGTAGACATATGTAATAAATAACAAGGTCTAGGTGATGTCAGCTCTCAAATATTTCAGTCAACGTGTTTGTTCTGACTTTACCTTCAGGACTCTACTTCAGTCATTCATAAAGTCTGTTTTAACAGCCTCTTGACTGATATCCTTGTTCCACTCATGTCCTCTTAAATATTTTCAATTCTCAGGTGCTTAATGGTCTAAGAGTTACATGCATTCATACTCCTACTCATTGCTTATAAAAAGAGATCCAAGTTTCTTCACATAATATATATTAACTAACATATGAGGCTGTCTTTCTAAACGTATTGCATATATTAACTCAGTTAAAAAAACACACACAGGGGCTTCCCTGGTGGCGCAGTGGTTGAGAATCTGCCTGCCAATGCAGGGCACACGGGTTCGAGCCCTGGTCTGGGAAGATCCCACATGCCGCAGGGCAACTGGGCCCGTGAGCCACAATTACTGAGCCTGCGCGTCTGGAGCCTGTGCTCCGCAACAAGAGAGGCCGATAGTGAGAGGCCCGCGCACCGCGATGAAGAGTGGCCCCCGCTTGCCACAACTAGAGAAAGCCCTTGCACAGAAACGAAGACCCAACACAGCCATAAATAAATAAATAAATAATTAAAAATTTAAAAAACAAAAAAACACACACACAACTCTCTGAGGGAAGTACTATTATTGTCCTATTAACAGATGAAGAAATTGAGACAAGTACAGGTTAAGCTATTTGATTATAGAGCTAGTCAGTAATATAGAGTGGATTCAAACTCCGCAATTTGGATATAGAGTCTGCACCCCTAATCTTGAAGGTGTATTTCCCAGGGGTCCTACAAGATCCTTCTCAATTTGACTGTTTACTTTCTTATCTTGTTAAAGGCAAACAGCAAAAAACAATCAGACACAAGCATGTAGTGTGACAAAATCAGACATTGACTGGCTGCAGCAGTGGAGGGCACCACAGAGAAACGGTAGAATGCTTGTTACTCAAAGAGAGGGAGGAGATAAACATATTTTGTAAGGTTTGGGATAGGGCTGGTGGATTCTGAGGCGAGTCCAAGGAAAGTATGGGAGGGTTTCAAATTAGTTACTGTTTAGAAAGCAGGATTAAGAGAAACATTAATTAGAAACTGTATGCTGTCATGAGACAAGGGTGGCCTAGAAATTTGTTTCCTCTGGTAATAAATGGGAAAATAAAAGTGGTTTCAGAGTGTCACTGGAAAGAAAACAGTACTCTTAAAACGTGGCTGCCGGGCATTTCAGAGATGCTGTATGACTTTGGAAGAAATAATGTGTTCTCAACTTTGCGGACAGCAGGTTTCCACTCTTCAAACCTAATTTCTTAAATATTTCCATGCTTCTGTTTTTTGTATACATCATACTCTTTGTCAGGAATAATCCCTTCTATATTCCCTTCATTAATTTCTACTAGTCTGTTTAGATAAAATTCAATTATCACTTCTTCTGGGAAAGTTTTCATGGCTTGTTTTATAAAATTGACCACTTCTACTTGTATGCTAACTAAAATTTGTTTTCTTTAACTGTCTATGTGTATGTGTTTCCCACTAGATAGTGAGCCAATCTAAAGCAGGGACACTTTTTTCCCCCTGTGGTATCCCCTGCACAATAATATTTAGAAAGATGCACAATAATACTAGCTGAAAGGAATGAATGAACAAATGAATGCATAAATGAATTCTGGCAAAAAAAAATGTTTCATGCCAACAGAACATTTCTTTCTACTGTGGTTGGTGGCTTCCATTGCTACCTTGAGAAACTGTCACTGGGTGTAAGTGTGCCACTTTACACCAGGCTGGCTAAAGCTTTGTACAAATGAGCTATCCAACATTCTAATGGCACTGCAAACTATGGTGTTAATTGTCACCCTATTCCTATAAACTCACAGCTCGTTCATGTAATTTACAAATTGTTCCCTTCCCCTCAGTTGTAGTTGTTCTACCTTAGCTTGCCCAATAGCAACTTCTTGGGCTCCCTGCCACCTTAAGTCCTTTACATATGGGAATAAATATGCAGCAAATCTTCCCTAATTAAGAAGACATGACTGCAACCTAGATACTATCTAACTGTGCTCGTCTCTTGACTAGTATATAACTTAGAGATGATGTTCATGAAACAGATTTGAAATTTATAGTTTTCAGGAGTTTTAGGACTAGACTTTATCAATATTTTTTAGGACTCTTTGCCATTTTGCTACTCTACTTATGCTACATTTAGTGACATGGGGTCTCCTTAATTCACATTTTTAATTATTTTCAGTTTATATTTAATTTTCAGTGTTGCCTTTGGTAATACATTTCAAATGACAATATTCAGCTACATGAAAAACAAATGCTATGTATAGCTGATTCACTTTGTTATAGCAGAAACTAACACACCATTGTAAAGCAATTATACTCCAATAGAGATGTTAAAAAAAATTAAAAACAAAAAACAAATGCATGATCATTGGATCTTTTATCTATTGGATGAATTAACTGTAGAAGAATCTGATGACTATCTCATTTTAAAAGGTGAGAGAAATAAAAAATATATGCTTAGTGGGTGTAGAAGATAATGGGACATGGTATTAATTTAAAATATTTATGAACCTGTACTATTCACTACACATAAGTATGTTGATATCTCAAATGGAATATGTGAATAAAATCAAATAAAATCATGCTAGAGGGAATTCATTTGCTGAAGTGTGAATAACAAAGGGTCTTTTGTCAGAATATGAAAAATCTTCACAGTGTACTTCAAAAACATCCAACTATTGAATATTCAAAATCAAAAACATGGACTTATGCTTTTATTGACATGAAAGCTCTTATCAACATTTTTTTCTTTATTGTGGGGGAATCTTTCTCATTAAGTGGATCATCTTACTGCATATTGTTACTGAAAAATCATCAATAAGAACAAACTTTTTGTGATGTTATTAACATTTTTCAGGTTAAGACAGTAAATGTTCACTCCTGATGTTCTGATTGCCAGAATTTTCTTAGACTAAGAGCAATGCTTATAATAGGTCAATTCCTTGGACCCAGTTTCAAGAGGGAGAGATACTTATCCCTTTTTCTGTAAGAAAAGGTGGGGAGTGTAAGTGGGGTTGAAGCAACAGTGAAGTTTGCATAGAAACTTACCAGTAAGTAAAACCATCTAATGCCAAGTATGACCATGATACTGTATTTTTGTTTTTATATTTGATTCTTGGACCTTCACTTAGTAATGTGCAATCTTTGTAAATTATACAATATATTTGAATGCCAGTTTCTTCATCTGTAAACTAGGGATAACATTGTCTCCGTTGCAGTGTTGCTGTGGGTATTGTGGAGAATGTAATTGAAGTGGCTGACATTCATACAGCACTACTGAAATTTTTATAATTACATTTGCTTAAATGTTGCTTCTCTTAAGGCTTCCCTGAAATTGAAGATAGAGCTAATTGTCCCTTTTGTAATCACTTAGCACCTTGTGGCAGCTTCCTTCTTTAAGATCTAATATAATATACTTTATGTCTTCCTACTGGTAATCAATAAGTGCTTGGAGGGTAGCAAATGCATTTTATTAAATATATTTCTCCTAGAATATAGCAAGTTCTTGGAATTGTAAGTGCCAAATAAATGTTTGCTGAATTACACTGAAATATGTAAGATATTTGACAAAAAATTTAAGAAAAATCCTTAAAATATTCTATATGTCTAGAGCATAGTCAATATAAAAGCTCACTGTACTTATTTAATGTGTCAAAGTTTATTATGTAGAATATGATTTTGTATTTTGATTTTGTATTTTAATGTATTCACATTGAAAAAAACTTCAAAAATCTAGTTTCCAAATCTAGTTTTCAAATATGTTTTTTAGTCTCTGAGTGAAAACATTTTAAATAATTTAAAAAGTTTTGACCTTATAATTATTTGTTGATACATGCTAAGACAATATCTATCTGACTTATTTGGATGATTTTTGGACAAATGCCAATGCTTTACTGCAAAAACTTAATAAAGATAATTAATTGGTTTTGTGGTCTTAAATGTTAATCTTTCATGAAGAAATGACAAAGAAACTTACTTATACTTCTTTTGCATCAGTTAAATAACAATATCCACTAAACCAGCCATGGTTAATGATGATGGAAAGATCATATGTGAACAACAAACACGTGCACATATTCCTTCCAGAAGCTAAAAAGCAGTTCCATAAAGCACCTGGAAAGCAATTTTAGCTAGCTTTCAAATAGCAAACAAAATTAAATTTCATTGTTATAATTTAATAAAAGATAGTAATATTTATGACTTTATATTGTGGTTGCTACACTAATCTCTTAGTCAATAGTGTTGTAACGGGGCTTCCCTGGTGGCGCAGTGGTTGAGAGTCTGCCTGCCAATGCAGGGCACACGGGTTCGAGCCCTGGTCTGGGAAGATCCCACATGCCGCGGAGCAACTAGGCCCGTGAGCCACAATTACTGAGCCTGCGCGTCTGGAGCCTGTGCTCCGCAACAAGAAAGGCCGCGATAGTGAAAGACCCAGGCACCGCGATGAAGAGTGGCCCCCACTTGCCGCAACTAGAGAAAGCCCTCGCACAGAAATGAAGACCCAACACAGCCAAAAATAAATAAATAAATTAAAAAAAAAAAAAAAATAGTGTTGTAACTTAGTGGAAAAAAATAAAATAAAATCTCCATGCTGCAAGAAACTTACTAGACACATAACCTGATGTTAATTTTAAAATTGTAATACAATTATAATAGTCGATATAAAGCATGCGATAAAACAAATGCTTACAATTTTACTTTAAAAAATAAAGTGCCTGCATTTAAATGAGAAAATGACTGTTTAATATAAAAGTAATGTTCACTGTTTCTCTTACATTGAGTTTTGTCAAGAGAGATAGGTGAGAAATAACTCTTTAACTATAGCTAACATTTATCAGTTTCTAATTATGTATATGACTTGTCTTGCTATTTTTTTACATGTACAAACTCATTTAATACCCACAACACTATGACGTAAATATTTCTGACTTATTTTACAGCTGAGAAAACTGAGAGCCAGAAAGGATAATAAGTTGCCCAATGTTATGGGTCTGGTAAGTGCCAGAATTGAGAATGCAGATATGATTAAATGTTTTTTAGTGAGAAATGCATAAAGTTCATTTCTAAATTACAATAGAGAGGTAATATTAATTATTTAAATAAAACATTTGATTGGTCTTAAGTCATGATATCTAAATTGAATTATGTATAACCTATGATAAAAATCACCTTTCTAGACAAATCATAAACAATGATATAACAGCTAGATACAGTTTTATATTAATAGTCAAAACATCATCTAAATTATCATTGCTCAAATGATCCCCAAAACCATTCTACCCAATACATTTTCTATGATTGAAATACATTAAGATAATGTTCAGTAATGACCTGAAAAATCAGAACACTAAAATATTATTACTGCAACCAATAAGAAATTATATTAGCCAGAAATTCAGTTTCTAATACAACATGTTCTGAAGAGTAGTTATTTTGTATTATAAAAGAAACTGCCATTTGAAGCTACTTGATTTCTGTTTCTTGATAAGTTCTGATTATTGACACCTCTGTGAATTTCTATATCCTTATCTATAAATTGACTGTATTAAGACATATAAAACAGGATTGTGTGAGGATTTAAAGGGCATGAGAAAAACACCTTCAGCAGTTCATGACGCATATCACATGATCAATAAATGCTACCCTCATTTGTAGCCTGGGTCTAGAGAGTAAAGGAGGCAACTCTATTCATGAAGAAAGAAGCCTAAATTTTCACAGATATTCTCAGCTTCTATCTAACTACTTAGCTTAATGTTAATTTAGGTTCCATTACATTTCGGATAAGCATTTCATTTATACACAAATATATTGTACAATATATCAATTGCTTAAAAAATAGATCAAAATTAAATACATTTACAATTTTATTTGCAATTATATTATAAATGCTTTGTTTACTGGATTGCATTTTATTATAAAATCACTTGAGAAATAATATTTTTTAAAAACATTAAAATAAAATCCCAAATCTTATCAACCTAACACAACCAATGAAAGATTGCAAATGCTTATGTCAAAGAGACCTGGATTGGGGCTTCCCTGGTGGCGCAGTGGTTGAGAATCTGCCTGACAATGCAGGGCACACGGGTTCGAGCCCTGGTCTGGGAAGATCCCACATGCCGCGGAGCGGCTGGGCCCGTGAGCCACAGTTATTGAGCCTGCGCTTCTGGAGCCTGTGCTCCGCAACAAGAGAGGCCGCGATAGTGAGAGGCCCGCGCACCGCGATGAAGAGTGGCCCCCGCTTGCCACGACTAGAGAAAGCCCTCGCACAGAAACGAAGATCCAACACAGCCATAAATAAATTAATTAATTAATTTAAAAAAAAATTAAAAAAAAAAAAAAGAGACCTGGATATATTTCTAAGATTCCTGCACTAATGACAGGCAACAGAGCCTAGTGCATGAACTTGTGGCTCCTGGAACTCTGGACTGTGTGTTTTGAATTACAGCTCCACCACTTACTGGATGTCCTTAGCCCAGTTGCTTGAACTCTTGTTCCCTTAGTCTGCTACCTAACTAGTACACTGGCATAATCAAAACAACTACCTTGAATATTTTGAGGATTAAATAAAATAATATACACAAAGTACATGAAACAGTTTCTATAATAAAATAAAACCACAGTAAATGTAAGTTAGTATTTACTTGGCATGAGTCATTGGGTAAGCTACCTATATTATTTGTTTTATTTTCCTTGAAGTCCTATGTGTGTGGATACAGTGTCACTTGACCAAAGAAGAGTCTTGTTCCATATAAAAGGACAACCATTTTCCACTACACATGTTGCTTTAGAATAGGAACAGAGAGGCCATTCAAGCAACAGTTATTAGTATTTGTCTACCATCTGTAAAGTACTGGGCCCACCGTAAGAGGTTCTAAAAGTTTTACTTAAGATATTGCCCTCAAGTTGCAAAGGTAAAACAGGTATATATAATAACTAAATAGCAATATGAGTGTTTAGCCAAAAACAAAAGAAGACATGGCAAAATCTAATAAAAATAACCGTCAAATAATTAATATTAAAAATGTATGTTTTATTCTCATATAGAGTAAATTTATCATGGATTGAAAATAATAAGCAAGATTTCATGGACAATTTTGTGTTCAAATAGTGGACAGAGTTGATTTTCAGTTATTTATATGATATGAATCATCTTTGATAGGAAGTTTTTAATTTATCAAAAGTTTTTTCACTATTAATAATTAAAGAGGTAAAAAATAAAATTACATGTGAAAATGCTCCTGGGGATTGAATTTTAAGAATGAACCTCAGTAGTGGGATGATCTTTAGATTACATTGAATGTCTTGAATCATGAAGTCCAAGGGGTTAAGTGAATTTAACCTTTTTATAATTTTCTTTTATTGCCATTACAGAGATCTATTAAGCTACCATACTCAAAACCATTAATAATTGAGTAAACTCTATTATGCTTTTAAGAAATTAAACCATGATTACTCATTCTAGACTTGTATTTTTTGAATAAGTAGTTGCACACACACCAGGAGCACAAAGCATTTCAGATATGGTTCTATTAAAAAATTCTGTAAAACTCTTTGATAGGTACATTACTTTTAGTCTGATGGATTTATCTCAGGGATACATTTATTACAAACCTGCTAAGTGCCAAATAAAGACTAAGTAAACCCATTTTTTTTCTTGTCATACTTAAAATGCTTTCCGTCCTGTATCCTCACTTGGTTTCTTCCTGTTTCCTTCTCATATTATCCACTTTAGTGAGTTGCGCATGAATAATCATTCAAGCAAAAACGTTTATACTACTGGAGGCCAAAGAATAGCATTCTGAGTGTATTAATTATCAATTATGGTTTCCAATGCTGAAAAAGTCTTTTAAAAGTGAACTCCAAAAAGCTTTCAGAATGTATTTTCTTCTTACATAGCATATAATTTAAATTATATTTCTTGAGTAAATGAAAGGACTAAAAATAAGCAGATTTTAAAAAATCTTGCTAGAGGAGTCCCGTGACTGAACAAAAGTGTATTGAAGTTATATATTTTTCTTATTCGTACAGAAAGTTGCATAAAATAATATTTTGTAAGTGCGTGCTTTGAAAATGATTCCTATTCCTATTTAAGGCACTGAATGTTTTCCATCATGTATTTATAAATATATGTGTAAATATACAAAGTACATAACTATTTATTTGTATATGTGTATTTTATTTAAGAAAAGGCAATGTTTATTCATGATTTATTCATGAGTTTGATATGATCTATGGACAAAGTTTGTTTTAAACTTTTCCAAATATGTAACACACTGTAGGTGATCCAGAGAAAATTCCACACTCATTCATATATAAATCATGAAGCTGCCAATAAAAGCCAATAGGTGAGGGGACAAAATATAATTCATATTGTAAAGAAGATTTATTCAGGATCTCTAGGGTATATTACAAACTGCATTTTCTTCTAGTCCTGGCTTTAAAAATAAAATCGTTCTACTCTTTCATCTTTCTGGGTGACATTTATATAATTAAAACTTCAGGAGGGCAGAGATATTTGTCTGTTTTATTCAATGATGAATCTTTCAAACCTAGAACAATGTTTGGGATATAGTATAAGTCAATAAAAATTACTCAATGAATTAATGAGTGAAATATAAGAAGACACTTTATTCATTCCTAAGCAACACAAAATACTTTATTGTCACAAAATTCTTGAGAGGAAGAGAAGGATGGTCCCCATTGCATTCAAGTATTTTAGTATTCTTTCTAATCTACTAAAAATGCTGAAATGCATATTCCTGTGGAAATGCCAGGAAAAGTTATGGTTCTAACTCTGATAAAACTTTAAGGATTTTTTTAAAAAATGGATGGTGATGAAAGAAATACTTCCATTCTTGTGAATTTCATAACTATAGAGCATACATATTATTTGTTAAGTTTGTTAGAATTCAAAAGTGAGATATTTTTGAAAAAATATAAAGCTTTAATATCCTTGAACAAATCTTTGATTACTATGCTTGACTTCTTGCATCTAAGACCAAGGTGGGACAAACAAGTCATGCATGTTAACTTATTATTTAAGTACAATTGATTTCTTACTCTTTGTCAGTATTTATAAAATGGAAAGAAACACAAGTAAACTATAAGACAGAAATTAATTGACATAAAATGTAAAGAAGTAAATAATTACATAGATTATCTGTTCTTACTTTTAATTGGTTTTTCCATAAAATAAGCACATATTATAGCAATATATCAATTATTCTGTGTGTGTGGAAAAGGGCTAAAGTATATGTGGGGTATGTAGATCAAGTACCATAGGTAAAGAAAATCAAAACTTATCTTTCCTAAACTCAGTAGCTGAAATTGCTATTTTCTTCCACCTATTGTCCCAAGATTCTTTCTTCTATGACACAATTTTGACCAATGAGAGAAGTATTATCAAGTGTATTAGTCCTTTATTGGTTCAGGTCTACATAAGAACTGGACCTAAAGTCGGCTTAAAATGACACCTGGACCCTCAATTACATCACTTCCATTTCATGTCAGACTTGAACCCCTCCTCATTCCTGGGCTACTCCTTCAAACTGCATCTCAACACTTCAGGAAATTGAGTACTTCTCTGAACTTCAGTATGTGACAAAGTTATCGAAATTCAAACGAGTTCATATTTCTCCCGTCTATTAGATTGTTGATTACTATTCTCATATTCCTAGGAACTGGCTATTATGTATGGAGTAAATTCTCAAAAAACTTCTCTACTGGCGTAAATGTACAAAACATCTATAAAGTCTACTTATTTAATTTGCCCATATTGATAACATGTTCAGAAAAACCAAAGTGGAGTTTGCAATACTCATTTTCACACTGTACATTGGACTTCCTGAGTTTAGGCTGCAGAAACTAGCCTAGAAGATCTTTTTGTCCGATTTTTTTTTCTTCCCTACCCTGATGCTTGTTGCTGAGTTTCATCCATCTTTTGAACATAAGCAAATTCAAGATATGAAAAGACACAGATATGAAAAGTTTATCAAAATGCTAGAAGACACAACACTTGATTAGAGAATGCATGCATAGACACAGTGAGAAATAAGATTGGGTGGGATACAGATAGAATATTAAATATAATTTTAAATAACCAAAAATATAACCAACTATGACTTGACAATTTACCAATATTTTAGGTCCTTGAATGAGAGAGCAACCTGAGTAAAATATTTTCTATACTCAATGATTTTTGTAAAAATAAGTAAGCAGATATTTTGTAATTAACAGGACAAGTTGAAAGAGGAAGTGGCTGGGGACAAGAAAATCAAATAAGAGAATTATATTAATACCAGGTATCAAGCAATTGATTTTGAGTAGAATCGGTCCTCTTGATCTGGGTAAGAAAATATAAATCCAAAAGGTAAATAGTAGCTACTAGCCTGATAAAGTAAATAATTAGGGTAAATAGAATTAGCGAATACTAAGCCATTTTTTCTGGGAGAAATTTGACGTTAATTTCCTGCAAGCTACTGGTCACAACATTTTTGTTAACCAATCAATAAATAATCTTGTTTTGTGTGTGTTTCTATTAAAAGATATCTTATTTAATGTATAGTTGTTACAAATAATTAATTGGAAGCAGTATTTCTTTATAATAATAACACAGTAGCCTTTTCTCCTAACATTTTCTTGACCCTGGGTAACATGACCTAAAATGTATTTGGCTTTTAGCCTGATAGTAATGCTGTCCACTAAGCTTTTTAAATTGGTTATCACCTCATGCATCCACAAATGTAACCTCTTTTCTATCTTTCCCATAGCTTCATCATGCACTGTAGGTTTGACTTTAGCACTTTATGAAGCAGGCTCATGTACAGATCAGAAAATTTCTTTCTTTTTTTTTTCCTGGATGGGTAGTGTTATTGATTTATTAACACTGAACTCACACCCAAGGGCAATACAACTAATGCCTGAAAAAGCTTATCTAACACATGTATTTTCTCTGTAAAACACATCACAGCCTTCTTGTGCTTAGGGACACTAGACAATCCTTCCGCACTATGGTTGGGGGGCATTTTAAACAGCAAAATCACTAAAAAAAGCACAAAAATGGCACATTTTACAGTGGGAGAGCTGAAACAGAAGAGAGAGTGTTGTCTTGTTGGGAACATGAACTTTGAGTGACTCAAACTTTTTGCTGCTCTGCGCATGTCCTCAAGTGACTATGATAAGTTCTCTGAGTATTAATTTTGGGGTTAGAAATACATTTTAGAGACAAGCCTCTCGGGCTGGTTGGCCTATGGTCTACAATCCAAAAAGGGATTTGAGGTCCTGAGGACCAGCTACGCCTCAGGGTAGTGTTTTTCCTTATGGCAAAGTTTTAAAAACGGAGGGAGAAGAGCTTCAATTAAGATAGAACTCAAAAGATACCTACAATCTAGATTAAGAGTCATTTGCCTTTGGTGACTCACGCTGGTGCAATGTCACGCTGACCTCTGTCGCCGCACGCTCGCCCCACTTCCGTACCCCTCCCTCCCACCGGCCTGAGTGAGCCAGAGCCCCCGAATCAGCTGCTCCTTTAACCCCATCCTGTCTGGGCGAAGAACAGATGCCCTCAGGCGACCTACACGCAGAGGCGGGGCCAAATCCAAACCTGAACCCCAGGAGCTGTGCGAACAAATAAGAGAAAGGGAACTCTCTCCCAGGAGCCTCAGGAGCAGCAGATTAAA
This sequence comes from Eubalaena glacialis, assembly GCF_028564815.1. Lineage (NCBI taxonomy): Eukaryota > Metazoa > Chordata > Mammalia > Artiodactyla > Balaenidae > Eubalaena > Eubalaena glacialis. Next base: position 17,469,123 of record NC_083719.1, read on the forward strand.
TCTCCACAATCAACTTGATGTACCCTACATCTGTGGAATACCTGAATAGACAACAAATCATCCCAAATTGAGGAGGTGGACTTCGGGAGCAACGATATATATATATTTTTCCCTTGTTCTCTTTTTGTGAGTGTGTATGTGTATGCTTCTGTGTGTGATTTTGTCTGTATAGCTTTGCTTTTACCATTTATCCTAGGGTTCTGTCTGTCCGTTCTTCTTTTTAAATTACTTAAAAAAATTTTTTTCTTTATAATTATTTTTTATTTTAATAACTTTTTATTTTATTTTATGTTATCTAGTTCTTTCTTTCTTTCTTTCTTTCTTTTCTTCCTTTTATTCTGAGCCGTGTGGATGACAGGCTCTTGGTGCTCCAGCCAGGCGTCAGGGCTGTGCCTCTGAGGTGGGAGAGCCAAGTTCAGGACATTGGTCCACAAGAGACCTCCCAGCTCCACATAATATCAAAGAGTGAAAATCTCCAGAGATCTCCATCTCAATGACAAGACCCAGCTCCACTCAACGATCAGCAAGCTCCAGTGCAGGACACCCCATGCCAAACAACTAGCAAGACAGGAACACAACACCATGCATTAGCACAGAGGCTGCCTAAAATCATAATAAGGCCACAGACACCCCAAAACACACCACCAGACGTGGACCTGCACATAAGAAAGACAACATCCAGCCTCATCGACCATAACACAGGCACTAGTCCCCTCCACCAGGAAGCCTACACAACCCACTGAACCAACCTTAGCCACTGGGGACACACACCAAAAACAACGGGAACTACGAACGTGCAGCCTGTGAAAAGGAGACCCCAAACACAGTAAGTTAAGCAAAATGAGAAGACAGAGAAACACACAGCAGATGAAAGAGCAAGGCAAAAACCCACCAGACCTAACAAATGAAGAGGAAATAGGCAGTCTACCTGAAAAAGAATTCAGAATAATAATAGTAAAGATGATCCAAAATCTTGGACATAGAATGGAGAAAATACAAGAAACGTTTAACAAGGACTTAGAAGAACTAAAGAGCAAACAAACCGTGATGAACAACACAATAAATGAAATTAAAAATTCTCGAGAAGGGATCAATAGCAGAATAACTGATGCAGAAGAACGGATAAGTGACCTGGAAGATAAAATAGTGGAAATAACTACTGCAGATCAGATTAAACAAAAAAGAATGAAAGGAATTGAGGACACTCTCAGAGACCTCTGGGACAACATTAAACGCCCCAACATTCGAATTATAGGGGTCCCAGAAGAAGAAGAGAAAAAGAAAGGGACTGAGAAAATATATGAAGAGACTATAGTAGAAAACTTCCCTAATATGAGAAAGGAAGTAGTTAATCAAGTCCAGGAAGCACAGAGAGTCCCATACAGGATAAATCCAAGGAGAAACACACCAAGACACATATTAATCAAACTATCAAAAATTAAATACAAAGAAAAAATATGAAAAGCAGCAAGGGAAAAACAACAAATAACACACAAGGGAATCCCCATAAGGTTAACAGCTGATCTTTCAGCAGAAACTCTGCAAGCCAGAAGGGAGTGGTAGGACATATTTAAAGTGATGAAGGAGAAAAACCTACAACCAAGATTACTCGACCCAGCAAAGATCTCATTCAGATTTGACAGACAAATTAGAAACTTTACAGACAAGCAAAAGCTAAGAGAATTCAGCGCCACCAAACCAGCTTTACAACAAATGCTAAAGGAACTTCTCTAGGCAGGAAAAACAAGAGGAGGAAAAGACCTACAATAACAAACCCAAAACAATTAAGAAAATGGTAATAGGAACATACATATCGATAATTACCCTAAATGTAAATGGATTAAATGCTCCAACTAAAAGACATAGACTGGCTGAATGGATACAAAAACAAGACCCGTTTATATATGCTGTCTACATGAGACCCACTTCAGACCTAGGGACACATACAGGCTGAAAGTGAGGGGATGGAAAATGATTTTGACTGCATAACAAAGAGCAGGCTTTCCCCAGATTGAGTTTGCTCTTAGACTAGGCCTCATACTTTCTTCCATCTGAACCATATATAAGGAGGTAAGAGAGGGTGATGATGATAAGGTCCCTGGGAACCAGACCTGAAAGGTAGTAATGAATTAAAATGTAGATACAAAGAATTTTAAATAGTTAAGTATTTGGGGCATGTCTTATTTTTTACATTTCCGCAGAAAGTTGCAGCTAAAAACAACACAAATTTACTACCTTAACAGTTCTATAGCTTAGGAGCCTAACATGGATCTCACTGGATTAAAACTGAGGTGTTGACAGAGCTGTGTTTCTCTCTGGAGACTATAAAGGAGAATTTACTTCATCGATTTTTCCAGTTTCTGGAGGCCACCTGCATTCCTTAGCTCTTGGCCCCATTCCTCTATGAAAGACAACAAAATTGCATCTCTCTGGCCATTCTTGCATAGTCACATCTCTCTTTCTGACCACGGCCAGGAAAGGTTCTCTGCTTTTAAGGATGCATATGATTAGACTAGACCCATCTGAATAATCCAGGATAATCTCCCCATCTCAAGGTACTCAATCACATTCGCAAAGTCCCTTTGGACATATAAGGTCCATATAAAGTACCATATACATATAAGGTAACATACATAAATCCTAGGGATAGCAACATAGACATCTGTGGGGGTCATCCTTCTGCCTACCACAGTGTGCAATTTCATATTCATAATGAGGTCTTTCTCAATAATGATTTTTAAAGTATTACATTCTCTAAAAGAAGAAAGTCATGAAATTTAATTATTTAATCACAGTCAGGGAAACTGGGTATGGGTTTTAACATGGTCGTCATACAGTATATACAGCTGTGGCAAATGTTAAACAGGAAGCTCACCAGCAGCCATTGGGAGGGTGCATCCCTTTGCCATGGGCAGTTCTAGTGAATTCCTAAGACTATATTTCAGTGATGCAAAATAGAAAACTTCTATATAAAATATGTCAAAAAGCCTATTCCTGAGCATTAAATAATTATCTATAGTAAATGTAACTCACACTCCAATGGACACAAACATTATGTACTAATATAGCCAAACTTTAAAGTTTTGACTTAAGGCAACAGTAGGATTGTAGCTGAAAAAGGTTTGAAAAGGGAGCAAAAAAACTGGAACATGATTTTAAATTTTTATAATCATGACTATGAGTCAATCATTTAGCCACCTTATTCAGAGCTGACTCACAGAATGTGTTGCCCAGGCTAGAAATGTTACTATTTCACTCAAACAATTAGGGGAAAAAATGGTATAAAAAGTGACTCAGATGCAGACAGTATCTCATATGTCTTTTGTTCCCTCTCAATTTCTTCTTCATCAACTTGTTAACTGTTTTGCTTTGGTTTTTTACTTATTATCAAGCACTTTCCTACACAACATATAATTTATAGTAACATTTATATGTGAAAAATATATATTAAGCTGCTATTAGTATTTAGAATCCAATTAGTTCTAAATGTGTAAATAAAGTATTTAGGTTTCCAAAGTCTTTAAAATTTATCATATTGACTTCTTTTACATAATTTAATTACATATGGGGTAGGGAAGAGATCAATTGATTGTATTAGATGTATGATGGCATTTTTTTTCTTTTTTTTTAATTAATTAATTTATTTTTTGGCTGCATTGGGTCTTCATTTCTGTGCACGGGCTTTCTCTAGTTGCGGCGAGCGGGGGCTATTCTTTGTTGAAGTGCATGGGCTTCTCATTGCAGTGGCTTCTCTTGTTGCAGAGCACAGGGTTTAGGCACACAGGCTTCAGTAGTTGCGACATGTGGCCTCAGTAGTTGTGGCACACAGGCTTAGTTGCTCTGCAGCATGTGGGATCTTCCCAGACCAGGGATCGAACCCGTGTCCCCTGCATTGGGAGGGGGATACGTAACCACTGCGCCACCAGGGAAGTCCCTATGATGGCATTAATTTGCCTTTTTTCTGCATTTGAGAATTCAGAGCAATTAAAAGATTAATCATAATATAAATACTAAAGTTTATTCTTCAGATTTATTATGAAAGACTATTATAATCATGTAAGAATTGGAGAAATCAAATTTCTTATAGTATAATAAAGTCATCAGAGTAGGCAGATGGAGAGCCAAGATAACCTTATGGGAAGAATTCAAATGCTATAGAAATTAAAAGGTTTTTTGCAATATCAAAAGGCAAAGAGTAGCTTACATCTTTTAAAATTTATTATCATATATTTAACAGTAATTTAATATATAAGTCTATTCATCCCTTATTTTATTTATTCCTAATGGTCATTTAAGAGCCATATTTGTTATTATGATTTAATATTTAGCCTACTCTGCCATATCAATCAAAAAAGACAGAATGAGGACTTAAAACTTCCTTAATGATTTGATGATTAAATGAAAACCTACCACTTTCTTATATTTAGCAGATTTGGAGGAGAATGTTTTTTAATCCTCTTATAAATAACTCACAATTTCTCTCTCCCCACCCCTCTCTCTCTCTTTTCCAATCCAGGTACAGTGATGTAGTTATTGCTCTGTTGACTTGTTATTTTGAACTAACTTTTCTACTGGGAAACTATACCTGTCAGTAGAGTTCTTAAAGGGATTTGTATTAAGCCTTCCACAGATACTCTGATATTAAAATCATGTCTGAGTAAACAGGTGCATTCTGTGTAGTTAAGATCAAATGCTGCTATAAATATGCCCAGCCGTGTAATCCAATTTACTATTCACTTCGGAGCTGATATGAAGGTCAAAGGTGCCTGGCAATATGTTTGGGATTAGGATTATTTGTAGGTTATTTATTCTCCAGAAGTAGTGTAGTATCTTCAGATAGAATGTATTATTTCTTACAAACTCCACCAATCAAAAAAGGACTGCTTTACATACTGATTTCTGTTGCCTTTTATTGTGTACACACAGAATCAATCCTTTGTTATTATAGAGTCAATTATAGGATCAAACCATAATTTGTTTTTATTTATTCTTTTTTAGTCAATATCTTGACCATTATAGCCAGGCTATGTTTTGTAATTTTTAAAGAAATGCTCTAATTGTAACTCATAAGCAATTTCCATTATTCTCATGGTATCTGTATTATGTAGATAAAAACAGTCACTAACAGTTATAAAGGATAACCAGGAAATATATGGTCATAAAAATGTGCTAGATGACATGCAGTTACAGAATATTCATTTAAATTGATCAGCATTATTTTATCCACATACCAGTGGTTCTCAACTGTCAGTCAGAGTAACCTGGCAAGATTTTTTAAAATACATATACCCGATACACACCTGGAGATTCCTCTCTCTCTCTCTCTCTTTCATTACCCAGATGATACAAATGTGCAACCAAGTTTAAGAACTACTGATCTTGGTGAGAATACACCAGAGAGATGGAACAAATTATCAGTGTCCACAAAATGCAAGTGGTTGGCTGATTTGACTGAAAACTAGTTCCTAGCATTTTAATAGATTTTTGTCTCGAGTTGTAAGACAGAGTTAACATTTTCAGACAAGAACTAAGAGGGAGCATTTAATTAATCCAATGAACTGCAAGAGGAATGAATGAGTATTGCCCACTAGACTATGCTCTTCATGGAAGGAGGAATAACCCCTAATTTAAAATCTTTAGAAATATTTTGAGTGATGGAATAAATGAATAAACAAATACTTGTTTTCATTCATCCCTTCAATATGTTGTGATTAATGAGAAAGAGAAAAAAGTCTGTTATGCTTTCTATTTCCAAAAATATGTTTAAAAGTGTTAATAATTAGCAAATTATCAAATAATTATCAAATAATTAGCAAATTCCAATTTCATATGATTACTTTTTCACAATAAATGAAGAAAGAATTTCATAATACTTTGTCATTATGGCAAAAACTCTATAAGTTAATAGAAAACAATTACCATCAGTGTTATATACATGGTGCATTTATGGCAAATGACATTTTCATAATTCAATACAAATAAAAGTAAATTATTTCACAGCTCAGATGTGCAGTAGAACTTATAATAACCCAAATCTATAAAGTGTATATATCTGTGATATACTTCCTTATCAAAAATTTCATAAATAACAGTAGAAATTATATAAAATAGGGAAGGATTTGTTGAAAGCATTTAAACCTTGAACTAAGAAAACTGATTTCTAATACTTTGTTGTAAATGATGAGTTGGATTACATATATTTCATAAGCTCTCTAGACTTCAATTGCCTATATGGCTGTGTTTACAAGGAACTAAAAATCATAAAATAAAACAAAAAGTTGATTTAAAAAAACAAAAGTAAGTTTGTGATCCTAAGCATCTTTTTGGAAAGGCCATTTAGAAACCTTTGTGATAGATTAGGAGATGCATTATGAAGGCTTGGATTGCTGGGGCAGATGGCGAGAAAGGATTTTAAAAGTATTTAGCAAGGGGGGAAAATGAAGAACTGAGATATGTTTGCTTTAGCATTTGTGAATTTAGTAGAGCTCTACTACTTAGAATTTATTTCATTTCTCGGAAATTCCTAAGGGAAAAACAAATGATTCTCACATTTTCTCATCTCTCATAAGTAAGATTTTAAATAAAAATATATGGATGAGGTAATACTTTAGTGTGTTTAATGTTTATTCATTTTTCTATTAAAATATGTCACATCGCTTCTATGCTGTACTCTGGCAAGAGAATTAAACGCCTAGGACTATATTAAGCACTTGAGAGAGAGGCTTGTTAGTATGGAAAGGGAAAGGGAATCTGAATCCATGCCTGGTCGCAGAGAGGCCACATTCACATCTGAACTATCTGGGTTTTGAGAAATGTGGCAGGACATGGAAAAAGGACAGTGGTTAGTTTGTCACCTGCTCCCTAACATTCACCACCACCACTACTGCCACAAGGACAGCACAAGGGCAACCATGCAGAGCACAAAAATCCATAATAGCCAGATATTCAGGAAGCACTTGTCTCTGCCCTGGGGGTAGAAGTCTTTCCTGGAGCCTGTCGCATACATTGCCCCAGGGTCCCTATCAGCTATTCAGTTAAGACCAAGGTCACTCTTCAGTGACATCTACAGGGAGTTTGCATTGGATCTTCAGGTTAGAATCCTTAATCCTTCACTAGTTCAATAAAGAAATGATGGTTTATTTTTCATCCAAAACTTATCTCCTTCAAAATTATAATCTCTAAAATGCATTCTTGATCATCTCCACAATGGGAGTATGGGTGTCTTGACTATGACTTGCCAGATCCCACAAAAGGTCTTCGGTCTCCTATTCCTCCTCTTCCCCTAATGATCCTCTTGCATTTCCTACTAGAGGGAACTGAGAAATCTTGAAGGCCTTATTTGAAGCACAGTTGTTAACTGTAATATGGATTCCAAGCCTGAGCTATCTCTTTTCCGTTAGCTACCCAAAAGGTAGAACCATAAATTCCCTGGGCCTTTTCTCTGATTTTACTTTATAAAGCAATATGGTTTATTTTCCCATTATGAGCCAAAATATGACATACCACAATGTCTAAATCCTCTAAAGGGATTGGGTCACCCATGTTTTTATCCTGGTACCACACTCTGCTGACATAGTATTTTTCCTATCTATTTTTATTATGCTGCCCCCTACCCCCAGTAAACAGACAACATGACATTTATTGCTTGTTTAGGAGCATAATAGTTTTCATGGGTTGAACTGTGTTCTTCAAAAATTCATACATTGAATTCCTAACACCTTGTACCCCAGAATGTGACATCAGTTGGAGATAGGGTCTTTATAGAGGTAATCCTGTAAAATGAGGTCTTTAGGGCAGGCTCTAATCCAACAAGATGTCTTAAAAAAAAAAGAGGAGAAACTTGTAACAGACATACACATAGTGAGATGCAATGAGAAGATGAAGGTAGAGATTATGGCAATGTTTCTGCAAGCCAAGGAACAACAAAGATTGCCAGCAAACCATAAGAATGTAGGAGAGAGGCATGAAAAAATTCTTCCTCACAGACTTCAGAGGGAACCAACCCTGCTGACACCTTGATGGCGTACTTCTAGTCTCCAGAACTGTGGGACAATAAATTTGTTTTTTAAGCCACTCAGTTTGTGGTACTTTGTTGTGGCAGTCCTAGCAAACTAATGTTCTTGGTGATATAATTCCTTTATGTTCCTTTATCCTTTAGTCAAAAGTAGAGATTTGTGGAGATATGTATTATATTGATTTGTTTGTATTTTTCTTTTTGGGGTACAGCCTCCCTGAAATATTTATTAGAGTTCGACAGATTTTCAGTTTGTAAAATTCTGTGAATGTCTTTTAACTAAGCATATATATTAAACTTTTTATATATATATACACATATACATATGTACATATACATATGTATATAACTTTAAATATAAGTATACATATTATTACAGTCTTTCCAGTGTAAAGCATTTCTACTAATAGCCTGCATTCAAAGACTCACTTCTGATTTTTGTATATCCAAGTGGGAAATTCATCATTAAAAAAGCAATTTTTCCTTCTTTTCCTTTTAACCATCCATTCAAAATGAAGACTTTCTAATCCCCATAGGGAAATTACTGAGAACACCAAATAAAATTGTCCATCATGACAAGTATTTGATAAGATTTTGACTAACAAACATTAAAATCCACATATATCATCTCTAATGGTCTGACATATTTCATATCTGAATACTCTCAATAATTATCTTGAACAAGTTCTATTCTTAATGTGTTGGCTGAGTTCATAAATTTAGAATTAACATTTCTACATTCTTGAATAAAAAACATATTATCCTAATATTTTTTAATCTTCCTTGCCTCTCTAAGGACTTGAAGTCCTCATGATTTACCCTCAGGATAACGGGACAGTATTCCTTAGAAAAACCCAAATGATTTCCCAGCTGGCTCATAATTGAAGCATACTACTTTCCCAAACAATATTCACGAATCACTGATACATTCTACCAGTCCCAGAGTGAGGATTCTACTCCTTCCTTCTACAGAGACATTTTTGTTCCTTCTTCCATTTCATCCAGCTCTTTGTCTCCCAAATAAACTTTCCTCTTAAATCTTCAACTCTCATCTGGGTCATAGCAATTGGCTCACAATTTCTTTGGGTATAGCTTTCAAGGAGATAGTGTGCCCTCAATTTTTTGCTGAGGACGTGCTGGTGTACTAAGAGTAAAATCGTGTAGCAGGGAGTCAGTACTTCTGTTATGCTACATCCAATAATGGATGTTGACATTCTGTTCTACTAGATTTATGTCCCAGCTTTGCTCTGTGGCATCCAGTTCAGCACCTGTAGGTACCTATGTGATTTGTCTATTTTTTGACGACAAATAAAAGGGTACTTCAGATAAATATATCCTTTGTATGTATTCATGACAACCCAGATCAACAAAATCTAATATATAAATTGGTTATCGTATCTTGCTAATTCCTTTTAATTTTTGGTTCTTCAGGTCTCCCAGAAAACTTTGAGAAAACTAGTAATATTAGGTAAGTTTACTGTATTATTTAACTTCATGGAAGTATTTCTATCATTTCTCTTGTAAGGTGTAGGTTTTAGTGGATGCCATTTGTCAAGTTAAAATTATTTTCTTCTATTTTTTGCAACCTAGGAATTTTTACATCATAATCTATGTGGAATTTTATCAAAACTTTTCTACATCAATTGAATTCATCATTTTTTCCCATTTTAATTGGTTGAAGTGGTAAAGTACATTATTTCCTGGGCTATCCAGGGAGATCTTAAGAATAATTTAAGGGTTCTACTAATTTTGAGAGTGAAGGAAGATTTATATAATGTTACATTATTTTAGGAAGTATCCTCTAAGGTACTTCAAGGAACGCAAGTGAAATATTTGAATTGACTTTTAATTTTTTTTTTTAATTTTCTAGTAACTTTCCTTTTGAATATATCCTAAGACTCTAAAATATATCATGCTTACATAGAAAAGTAAGCCCATTAATGCATGTGTAAGTACAACTAAATACATATATATACATATATATGTACTCATATATACATATACATACACACATTTTCATATATGTGTATATATATGTTATATACATAGTATACATACATATAAATATGCACAATGTGTATGTATGTAAATATTTATATGTAAGCAATATGTCTAAGATTTATCATGTGGGAATCACATTCAGGCAAATACATCTAAAAAAAAATATTTTGTACTACTTAGAAGCATAGGTTTAGAATTTGACAGCTCCTGGTTTTGGCTTTGAAATTACTAGTTATGTAATATTAGGCAAATAATTTAATTTTCTGAATCTCTTTTGCCACATCTATAATTTGGGAGACCTATATGTATAGCACAAATTTGTTGTGATGTTTAAATACAATGATATTTGTAGAGTGGCTAGCACAGGACCTTATACACAGCAAGTGCTCAAAATGCTATTATTATTTTCTTTGAAAAAATATATATTGTGCACATTTAGAATAAAAGTCACTCTACGAGGTAAGATCAAATTGACTAGAGCACCTCAAAAATTGAGTTGTGTAGATATTTTTCTCAGTTTCAACTTGCAGTAGTTTTAGTTATTTACTTGTTTAACATTTATTAAAATTTGTATAACGGGAAAATTAAAATCATCCTTGCCAACACTGTAGATATCAACTGAGAAATTAATTATGTCATGTCTAAAGCATCACTTTGAAATCCAGGATGCCAATTAAATTTTAAAATATTTAAAATGCAAATATGCAAACCTTTCTGGGTTTCAAATTTCTATCAAACCAGAGGAAAAAGTTCTGGTATAACTACTCATTCAGATTTTTAAGTATATGAGTTTATGATAATGGTATTAATTTTTCTTTAATTTAGAGAATAATTTTATATATCCTCATATATCATTATCTGGACATAGGGTAATAAGGTACTAGCTGGAAACAGAATAGTGCTAACACTAGTATTATTATTCTTGTTATTTCACAACAGGCTTGCAATTCAAAATCTATTAAACGTGCATCAATTTGCTAGGCTTTCCATAACAAAATACCACGGACGAGGTGGCTTAAACAACAGAATTTCTTTATCCTTACAATATGGAGTCCAGGAGTCTGAGATTAAGGTGTTGGCAGGGTTGGTTTCTCCTAGGCCTCTCTCCTTGGCTTGCTGATGGCCGTCTTTTCCTTGCTTTGTCTTCACATGGTTGTCTCTGTGCGCACACACGTCTGCTGTCTCTCTCTGTGTCCTAATCTCTTTTTATAACAACACCAGATATATTAGACTAAGGCCTACTTTAATGACCCCATTTAACTTATTCACCTCTTTAAAGACTTCAAATATTGTCACACTCTGAGGCACTGGGAGTCAGGGATTCAACATATGAATTTTATGAGGATACAAATCAGCCCATAACACATTGTTTATTATGCTACCAAATAAAGCATCAATTCAACTTGGAGCCTTCATTTATTTTATGGAAAATCAGCAGAATGGTACTGTATTTATAGAAATGTAAAACAATTCACCTATTTCTGTCTGTGAGTATTGGTGGGCACCTATGCATATGCATAGTTGAAAACAAAAGCTATAAAGCCAGCGTATGTCTCAACACATGTGCTCTTGTGTACTTTTATTTTTAAGAGGATTGCCTTTCAAAGAGTTAGAACAGAGTTTCATTGCTTTAATATGGAGTTAGACTAGACGTCTGGTGGCCCACATATAGTGTTATATAGGATTAATTATTTCAGCCTATGTTCAGTGCTATGATATTGTCTCCCAGACACAGAGGTCTGATAACCCCTGGCAGATAGGAGAGAGGGTGTGACACTGAAATAAATGGATATTTGTGCTGTCACCCACATTTAGAGTAATGAAGAAGCTTTGAATTTGAGGAAGAGCATATGCTCCCCCATTATTCTTTAAAGAGTTTACTGAGATATAATTGGTATAAAATAAAAAGTGAACATACTTAATATATACGATTTGATAAGTCTGGAATTATGCATACCCTTGTGAAACCATTACCACAAGCACGGTAATACACAAGATCTTCATTTTAGATATGAGGACATAGATAACTGAAACTGAAGGGATGAATAAAGATATCCCACGCAAATGATAAAAAAGAAAACAGGGGTAGCTATGTTTATATCAGACAAAATAGACTTTAAGTCAAAATCTGTCACTAACGACAAAGAAGGTCCTTATAGAATAATAAAAGGATCGCCCTCATTATTTTTTTTATTGAAGTATAGTTGATTTACAGTGTTGTGTTAGTTTTCCCCTTGTTTAAGCTTTGGGAATCAGAACACAGAAATTAAGAATCTGGTGAATGGAGGACTCAGAGTTCAGTTCAAACCAAAAAGAAATGGATGGATTGTAACTGAGCAGACCTTGAACATATGAAAACTTCCAGGGATCCTGATATTTGTCTTGGACCTTTGGGCCCTGAGAGTAATCACTTTTTTACCGTGGGGAAGCCACTTTCTGTATTGCACTTCACTTCTATCTTAAGCCTCTAGAAAAGTTTTGTTAAAAATTGCAGCCAAGTAAAGGCTAAGTTCTGATCAGTGGCAGAAGTGACTTATGTCCAATTTTGGTGAAAAGTTGGTATGGGGAAACGCAACACAATCTGTGGCTCTATGGAAATATGTATTGACCCCCAATGTGTTAAAGCAGCAATCAAATAAGACTTTCTGGGAGAGGAAACAAACAAACACCTGGATAGACATTATGACTGTGCAAATATCATGCGGGGATTCTCAGAAATGCCTTGCAGAAGAGAATTTAGTTTAAAAAACTGCTAATTGATTATTAGGACTCACATTTGTTGTAATTTGGATACTACAGTAAATAGATATACACAGAAACATGAGATTTTCAGACATACCAATACCTGACCAATAACTCCCGAACTACACCCTATAATAATAGCTCTTTTATAAGTGTTTTTACTGCAATAATCAAAAACAATAACACTTCTTTTTATATGTACTTTTAATGTTTCCCCAATGAAGATAAGGGTAAGAGAAAAGAGGAAAGAATCTAGCATGTGTAATTTTATTTCCTGTATGAAATCTACTAGCTGATCACATTTACGTATGTATGTCTACCAGATCTTTCTGTGTGTCTCTCTGTTTCTTTCTGTCTTTGTCTCTCTGACACTATGAACACAGAACACCTAATTTTAGAAATGTATCTTATTTTTATCATCATGCCCTAAAAGTAAACATACCATTGGTTACCCAGTCCAGCTCCTATCCATCTCCAAGACCAGAATCTTCTCCCACCTTAAAAAAAATAACAAAACAAAAATAAACACATCAATTGTAGCAAATTTCTAGCATTATGTAAAATATGAGCATGTCCCAGAAATAGAACTAGTCCATGCTTTACTAAAAATGTATTTCTTCATTAAAAGTGAAATATCAAATGTTACTAGGTCACATTCAAACAAGGCATATTTATATTGCTTCAGTTATAATTATAGTCATTCACAGCTAAAATATCTGGGATTGGTTTATGCAGATATTTATATTAGTCACCAGTTTTTCATTCAGTTTATATTGTCGACTACATTAATGAAAAATATATCAAAAATACTTAACTTAATTCTGGCAGGACTCTGAACTTCACTGTTTTCCTGAAAATATAGTTTTGTGGGACAAATTGCCAATAAAAGTTTTCTGGATTTTGGAAGGCATGGCATGGTATCATAGTCAATAGAGAAATGAGGCCTGTGACATTTCCTTCACTATTACAAATATTTTGCATTACAATTATTCTTTTAGTAAATCATTAAATAGGTGTTTCAAATTTTTCTATTATGGTAGAATTGATTTTCACATTGTTTTGATATCCTGTGGACATTACCTCAGAAGTGTAAATGTGACCTTGAGATGCCTCTTCATTTTTATTTAATAAATCGAGACAAAAGCCCCCAGATGCATGCATGAACCCAACACTCTACATTTCAAATGTGTTAGAAGCTCTATTAAGAAGTAATAAGATTTTAGCCACATTCCCCGCAGCACTTTGGGGTACTGCTGCTTCATGAGATTTTCTCTAAAGCAACCTTTCAAAGTCAGCCACAAAAGCTCTTATTCTAGATCATACTGGCATCTGACCTTTGTAAACTTACACACAAGAAAAAAATAGGAAAAAGGAAGATGCTAAGGCAGACATGGTTATCTATTTCAGACTGCAGTTATACCCACAAGCTACAGAGATATCGTGACCTATAAAGTTCAGAGTTGTGTTGATTCTTCCTAACAATTACCCACAGCTATTATGATTTTTCTCCCATTACTAAAAATGTCATTACTGAGATAACTGCTCCAGTTTGAGACGGTAGAAGATTTAACCAGTAACTCATATGTAAAAGATAGGGGGAGGAGGAGAAGTGGTTGATTTGATTACTGCCATTTTAAACTGCTAATAGGACAGTGATAAGATGTCTCATTCTCTCTGAAACTTTATCATTATTCAGGCACTACTCACAGTGTTTTATTCTCATATATTTCCTTGAGATATAGTATTTTTTTCTTCTTTTAAATTGGCTCTGAGATGGCCAATGTCCAATCTAATTATGTGATAATGACAGTATTATCAGACCGTAACTGGGCTTCATTAATGTGTCTCATGGTGATTTTCAGTCTCTGGTGGCAGGTTATGAAGGAAGGAACTCGGGTGTTCCAGATTACATCTGAATGTAACAGTTACGATCCACAGCCAGGGGAAAAGAAGGTATCAGAGACACCCTGAAGCTTTTTCTACAGACCTTGCTTCCCCAAACCTGAGCATCCATCAATTCCTTCATAAAATCCACCATAGACCTTCAACATAATGAAAAAAACAAGGTCCTGACTTGACAAAAAAATGTGTAAAATTATCTGAACTGCCAACGTTGATATACTTTGGTAGAAGTATACAGAAGTCCATGTACAGAACACCGCCAGCTTGACTATCCATAAACAGGTTCAAACTGTTTAGACAGAAGAAACACTTAAAAGGTTTGCACATTTTTAACTGTGTTCACCTACACAAGTAGTAATACTCAAATGGGTATTACCAAGTTAGCACAGATTACAATTCCCCTGATGCGTCCTGCTTACTTCTTATAGTTTCTATTTAAAATAACTGTGTGTGTGTGTGTGTGTGTGTGTGTGCGCGTGTGTTTATGTGAAGCATGTATTAGGTTAACAACTAAATTGCTGTAAGAATCAACTAAAACTTTAAGATTTACTTATGACCAAAAATTGGTCTTATTAATATGACCTAGATTAAAAAATATGGGTAAGACATAACTGTCCCACACTTTTACAATTTAGGAGTTTTGAGAAATAAAGCTTTGCTATGTAAACAAAACACTTTTTTTTTTTTCCTGAGGGAAAATGAGCCTTGTTGAATAGGCAATTGTAACTGAATCACCAGGGATGTCACAAGGGCTCCACTCTAAATAGGATGTTAAATGGAATATGTTATTATATTTTAAAAGTAGAGACTAGGTTGAGATTTATATTTGTATTTTTGAGTATATGTGATTGCTTTCTTATATCTAATAAAATATTTAAATAAGGCTTGAGCATTCTTAGGGCCCAGGGCAAGAATAATAATCAAGACCCATATAATATATGTTTCAATATTTAAAAGCTATAAATCAAGTTAAACTGTTAAATAAAATATGCTTTGTTCTCCCACTTTGACAAATATGCTGTCTTAATAAAAGCCAGATTTGAACTACAATTCTTGGATCCTCAAAGTTCAACCCCAGATTGTGAGGGCATGAGGCGAGCTGGCCCCCAGACCTTGTCCCATAAGAGGCCTTGTGGGCAGGAGTTCAGCTGACCTGTCCAAGCTCAGTCTACCACCATTCCTCCTGCAGAAAGCTTCTTATTGGCCACTATGGTCTCTAGTTTTGTACATTGTACATGTAGCTCGCACAAAAGACAGAGCTGAAGGAGAGGAACGTGGGTCCTGGAAGCAGCCTCAGAGCCCTCTGGGGACAGAATTCTAAGTCTCAATGTACCACAGCATGATCTAAAAGGTGGGGGTAAAGTGGATGTCATCAGCTCCAATTAGCCCCATCCCCTTACCCTTGTAAGTTCCTTTTCCTATGGGGAGGAAGATGGCCAGAGGAACAGCCATGGTGAAGCCCTCTAAAGCCCAGGGCCCAGCGCAGGGTATTCTCTGGCTCAAGCTTACAGTATTAGTTTCTTAATATGTATCGGTACTTGCGTGTTACCATAGAGTGATTTCAATTTAATACTGCGATAATAGAAAGATAGTGGTCTGCATAATGGAGGGGTCATTTGTTAGCTTATTCAGTAGGAAGACTAACTCTTTTTATAGAAAGTATCTAAAGCCTCCCAAAACCCCCTCTCCATTCACAAAAGGATACTGAATTTCTTCCATGCTAGAAAACAAGAAATATTGTGTAGTGATTAGAAAGAAGACAAATAAAGACAAATAGCAATAAGGAAGAAAACAGAGAACCCAAACTTCACATACTTCCAGAGACCATTCTAGAGGGAAATGAAGATTTTTATAGAAATAGAAGCTAAGGAACAGATATTTAAGAATGCGCTTGGAACAAGTGTGTGTAAAATAAAGTTTAGTACAAAAGTCCAGGGAAAAATATTTTGTATGAAAATAAGACCTCATTGAATATAAGAAAATTGGATGCCAAAAAAAATATTTATTGGACTAATGTCATTTCCTTAGGCACTCTGATTAATACCAGTTCTTTAACTAAAGAAAGCTAGAGATTAACATCAGAAGGCTCAGTATAGCCTTTTCATTTTATTACATATAATTATTTTGGCCAGCTGTATAGCTTTTATTCAGAATACAGGTTCATTTAAATCTCAGTAGATGTATTTTATATGTTTATAACTTTCTGGGTTGAAAAAACAAAACCTCTTCCATCTAGCACAGTAATTGAATATTTGGACCAGATGATCATTACATGTCTATTGCCAGTAAGATTCTCATGCAAGATTCATCACAATAAGGCAAGTTGCATAGTTGATAATAAAGTTCTCAATGAACACTACTTTTGACTGAGTGTGTTTCTTGTTAACCCAGCAACGCACCATAGAGGTAAGTATTGGGACTTCATATGGACAATTTATAGAAATGTAAATTTGCTACTTCTATATCCAATCCATTTCTAAACATGATATATTTTAGATAAACATTTACTTTCTATCTGAATAAAACATTTCTCCCAGGCAAGTGAGATGACTTTATATCATTATTAGCATGCACCAAAGAACATTTTTATGTTTTCCTTATCAGTGTATTCTTAATTCCCTGTAAAACATTTTAAGAAAAATAAAAGAGAAATTAAGCTTAGACTATTCCCATGTATAGGCCTGAAGTCCCTTAAGATTCAATAATCACCACATAATTCTGTCCTCTTTTTGCATATAAAGCGTACAATAAAAGTAAATAAATTGAGAGTTAATTATTGGTCTCAAGAAAGTCACACAAATATCATTGCTCACCTTTCTCAAAAAGATATATTTTACTTATTATTGTATGGAATATGTAATGCTTAGAACTCTCTTGTGAGATATTTATAAAACTTATCTGTTTAATGTTTCAAGTTATTATTAAGGCAGAAGCCATTTCAAAAGGTATAAAAAGATGTCATTACTGCCCATGATTTCTGATCCAGGAACGGTTAGAAACGTGTAGACTGTAGTACTTCTGCAGCATACTGCAGGTAGTAGACAAAACCAGGCGTCACCTGCCCCCCTTAGGTAGGTATCCGAAATTTCACATGGTTACATAAAAATGTCTCACCTTCCCAAAAAAGACTAAAGTCAGTGTGTTAAAATTACATAATACGAGTATTTTGAATACAGAATAAGCATTTCAATTTTTTTTTTAATCTCTCGGTTCCCTGAAATGTATAATTTGTTAATTATTTTCAAAGAACAACAAAAAATAGAAGCTACCTGTGCTTTTGGGAGGTACCTAATATAAATTGTTGAAAAATATAGGGGAAGTCAATGGAGAAAGATTATAAAATTCCATCTACTTGTGGGCACAGAGCACAGGGTCATATTCTTGAGAGCAGGCTGGAGTTCTGGAGCTTATAGGTACAACATTCAGTGAGAGATATACTTACCAATTCTCCAATAGTCAACTCCTATCCATCTCATTTTGCTGATGAAGAGGGTTGAGTTTCATCTCCTCGGGTTCCAAAATGACTTAAAGGTAGAGAAATCTTGTCATGCTTGCCTGCTAGCCCATTCTCCTCCCTCTCCATCACCTCCTGGAGCAAGAAAGAACAGCCTGTGAGACTGAAAAGTTTTGAGTCCTCCCCCTCCTTGCCTTGTAATGGAGCACAGCACCTCATGGGGGCTTACAGGTAGAGCTGACCCATATTTAAAATTAACAGGACTATGACAGTTTAGTGAAATCAATCACCTTCATTGAAAAGAATTTCTCATGTTGTTCCCAAACAGATTTCTTAAAGCAAAAATTAATTGAGGGAGTCCTCATTTTATCTTAAAAATGAAGACTGCTTAAGATAAAAGAAAAATCCTTATTCAACAGTGTTTTAGGATGTGATGATAGATGAAAAGGGATCTAAAAATTTCACCAACTGTCCAGGGATCTGGCCATCTCTGTACAGAAGTCTTCAAAAATAAACTCATTAATTAAAGGATGGATGATCATAAGGATAACATTTCAAGGCCTGTGCGGGAGTTATTTTACCTGTTAGTAACTCTTTTTTAATGTGGCAGAGTGCCTCTTTCTGACTTGACCTTTAGCAGTGCGGTATGATCAAAGGTATTATAAACTGATTTGGGTTTTTCTTAAAAAAAAGACACATGGGCTTTTCAGAGATTTAGAGCTAGGTATCTGTTTGCAAAAACTGCATTCCTATATTTCAAGCACAAAATTTAAAACAATTAATTGAGACATAAGCCTACCTTTTGGAAAGAAATGTAAATGCGCGCACACAAACACACACACACACCCACCTGTATACACACACATCACACACACACTCCTGATTTTCTGAAGCTTTTCTTTCAAACATGAATGCTTCAGGAGTAAAGTTGTAGGCAGAAAGAGACATGTTTTCAGTATGAAAAAACTCAAAAGTTGTGGCATTTATCAATTTGAAGCTGCTCACTAATTTGACAAAGCCAAAATGTGATTACTGTTTTAAACCAGTAATTTTAATTTTTAGCACTTAAAAGAAAAAAACAAACAAACATGTCTATTCTACTGTCCTGGAAATTGGCAGTACAACAACATAATCACAGAAAATATGCCAAGAATATAGATCAGGTTTTGGGTATTTAAAACAGATTTTTTTCTGAGAATAAAAAGTTGAAGAGGAAAAAGAACCAGGTTTTAAACTATTTGCATGGTCCCAATTTCTGAGCTGAGATGCAAAAAACTAAAAGACCTTACATATTACATTTCATATATATGTATGAAATATGTATATGTATGCATTATGCATGTATGTATATGCATTTATGTGTATGTACTTATACTTTTATAAGTATATATATATATGCATACATACAGATATATACATATACATGTACATACGATTGTGTATTTGGGAAATTTTGGTTTTCTTAATTTAAAAGAGAAAAAAATGTGAGTTATAGAAGCAGACATTTTAGTATTTTGCTTTATGTTAAATTTCTGCTTGGAATGTTGAAATGTGTTTTTGTAAGATTAAATTACTTAAAATAGCTTATTATTTTCATCAGGGTAATCTTATGGTTACCACAAAAGCAAAATAGAGACAACAGTAAGGATACACTTTAATCCTTGCAAAAATTCAAATATTTTCATTACAGGTAAAAATGACCAAAACTTTCATTACTTCAATTTTTTAAATATTATACAGAATAAAATATGTAGTGTAATAAGGTGCATAGTATAAGATAACTACCCAGACTGGGAAAGGAGAAAGTATGGCAACATGGACAAATGGAAATTATTTCAGTCTTTCCTATGTGTGTAGTAAAAAATTTGGCCTTTCTCAAAGAGAGATCTGGCCTTTGCCCTCAGCTTCTGGGAGGTAATCTATGTCATACTTGATAGGAGTTTTATATAGTATCTGAGCATGTCTTAAATCTCAGCAAGAATAGCAATTAACACTGGACGCATGTAAGTGGCCACCCAAACTCATTTCCTACTTAGGGTTTTAAAACACCTTTTAAAAATAATACAGATTTCTTCACATTTCAGAAATGTCGTTTTAACACTCACTGTTACCAATTAAATAGCTCAAAAGTACTCACTAAATATATGTCAGGAATTTCTACCACTTAAAACTTTTGACATATTTGATATAATTTAACTAAATAATCTGAAAAATATAATATCAGGAATGTATATAATACCCCATGCTTTCATCTGGCAACTAGTAGAAGATGATGGAGTTGAGAACCCTGTCATTTTTGCAAAGTTTTATTATGTTCTAAAAGGGTTATATTGTGCAACAGTTAATATCTTGAACTGTAGAATTCAACTATCTGCATTTGAAACCATGCTATGTCACTTTCCAGTGGGGAAACTCCAAAAAATTACTTAATTCCCATGCGCTTAAGTTTTGCCATTATAACGCATACATTTGCTGTGAAGCACACAAAAGCTAACATGCAATGCTCTTAGAAGAGTGCCTGGCACATATTAAACAATAAATAAATATCATCTATTTTAATAAAAATATTGAATTACAAAATTGATATTATTATAAATGTGAATATCTGATATGGAAAAATGAAAAATGGATAAAACAAAACAAAAAAAAGCAAAATAATAGTTTTTCTTGAAATATATTTGACCTGTGTACTATACCTAAAGTGCAAGACGTTTAAAAAAAAACCTTTTGAATGATTACATTACACATGGAGATGTATCAAGTAGCTCTCACATTAAACAAAAGGCATGCTGCATATTTCCAGAGTTAATTTTTCAAGCAATAATCTATATCTATTCCTCACTGGACTGATGGCCAGGTATATTTGGGAGGGGAATTATCATAAGATATTCCATTATATTCTACTTTTCCTTCCCTTCTTCTCTACACAAATAAGAGAGAGAACAACAGAACAGAATAAAAAGTATATAACTCACAAAGCAGAAATAATATATTGTGGAAATATTTTAGGTAAAATATTTTAAAATATTATTGTAAATATTCAGCCATCAATGAAGACATGGATTTATATTTCAGCACTAATATATAATAACTGGGTATCACTGGGCAAGTAAATATATAAGCCTCAGAATCTATATCTTATGGAGAATACCTAAGGTCATTAAAGAGGTTAAATTTCACAACCAATCTGAAGCACTTAATAAATTACTTGATATACAGAAATTGCTCAATGATTTTCCATAGTTATTATTATCCTCCCCACAAAAATTATTTTGAAAACCAGATGTGTCTTTTTAAGGAATACTAAATCTGACCGGTAGCTGTCATCAATAGAAGTATCTCTCAATGAAACATTTTGTTTTTGACTATATAGTAATAATTCAATCATCACCAAATTCTTTATCTGTGGTAGTAAAGAGAAAAAATGAAATTGGGTTATAATAAATTATTGGCTGCAATTTTTTATTCTTTTCTCGATGCATGTTCTTTGCCATGAAACTTTGCAGTTCCTTTAGTAGTTCAGAAGTAGTGAACTTGCTCTCTCTTGATTTGGGGGCCAGCCATGTGACTTGCTTTGACCAATAAAATGTTAGCAACTGATTCAAGTAGAGACTTGAAATGCGCTTGTGAAGTTTACTGTGCCCACTCCATCTTCTATCATTGCCCTTAGAAAAGCATGCCCACCCTGACTAGCCCCAGCTCATTGGAAGAGGAAAAGATACATAAAGCAGAGCAACGCTTGTCAAAATGGAGGCAGAAGAAGAGCTACACCAGCTGACCTACTGACTAATATAGTAGTTAACAACAGCATTTACCATGACATACATACATATACATATATATAAAATATATTTTAGGCACATTATCATCTTGCTCCTTCTACCTATGCAAATCTTTACAAGTGCAAATCTATTCGTTAAAAAAAAAAAAGCAAGCAAGATTATGAAATTAGAGCAGTTGCCTGATATTTATTCCTTTGGACATGTCAATTTTAAAATTTAAAATCATCTCCTGAATATACCTATCTGAAATACACACACACACACACACACACACACACACACACACAGTTATCTCTAAAGCCTGCCTAAAGCATTTATCAGACATTTATTAGAACACAAATAATCACTTAAGGAGATATGGAAGGAGTTCTTGATTTTAATTAATTCTGCCTGAGATTGTTTCAAAGATTTGTAGAATTATTGCCTTTAGTAAAAATTGGGTATATATGGGGATTTAATGAGATTTCCTGAGGCAAGAAGTAGAAACAACATGATCATTCATTTTTCTATGTCACATAATCTAAGGATATAAATATTTGAGAAAAAAGAATGTGTTATATATATGACTTACCACCATTTTCCCATCTAAATGCATCCAGTGTTAACTTTCTATGTCACCTTTTTTTCACATTTTCTTTTCTAATATTTACATTTGGCTTTCCACTCTGAAAAAGGTAATTTATAAAAATTTCATCCGACTATAGATGACTATAATTAAAGCAAAGTATCATCAACTAAAATTGACATTCTCTAGTATAAAAATATCAATTCTTGAAATATTATTCTTGAAATATTAATCAAGACTAGAAAAATTTGAATTCCTGAATACTGTAGTTCTGAAACATACATGAGTGTTAATGTAAATATCTAAAGGTGATATGTTGTACCACTTGGCTGCCCACCCTTTATCGTAAAAGTACTGATTTTTTGGGACTTCCCTGGTGGTCCAGTGGTTAATACTCCACGCTTCCATTGCAGGGGGCATGGGTTCAATCCCTGGCTGGGGAACTAAGATCCCACATGCTGCAGGGCATGGCCAATAAGAAAAAAAAGAAAAAGGTACTGATTTTTTAATAGGACCCTCACCTAGGTGGTATGAAAACTAGGACTTATCCATTCCCCAATTTTAATTCAATCCTAATGTTTAGCTTCAGGAAATTATGTGAAAAATGAAAGTACTATGGTAGGCAGAGTAATGCCCTCCTCAAAGGAGTCCACCTCAATTCCTAGAACCTGTGAATATGTTACGTTACATGGCATGAGGGGATTAAAGTTGAAAATGAAATTAAGGTTGTAAACCAACTGGCCTTAAAATAGGAGGATTATCTTGGATTATCTGATTGAATACAATGTGATCACAAGAGTTCTCAAAAGATGGACCAGGGAAGCAGGAGAATCAGTATCAAAGTAATGCAATGAGAGAGAGACTTGACCAGCCATTGCTGGCTTTCAAGATGGGAGGGGAGCATGATTCATAGATTCCGGGCAGCCTCTAGAAGCTGGAAAAGGTAAGAAAATGGATTCTCTCCTAGAGCCTCCAAAAATGAATGCAGATTTGAGGACACCTTGGTTTTAGCCAAATAAGACACATTTTGGACATCTGACCTCCAGACCTGTATGGTAATAAATTTGTGTTGTTTTAAGCCATACATTTTATAATAATTTCTTACAGCAGCAATAGAAAATTAAAACAGGTACTGATAAAAGGGAGATCTCCCCAAGCACAGTATAAAATAGAGAGTGGCCTGTGTAGGGTTAGAGGAGCAGGCATGGAGAAACTTCTGCAGCACAGTCTCCCTGACATCTCATCTTCAAAACAGTACAGGGTCTGACAAAAAGGGAAAATATTGTCAAATCATTGGGATCATTCTATGCTTTAGAAAGATGTGGCAGCTTTCAATATAAAAGATCAGTGACATTCTAGCATTATAAGGTAGATTAAGATTTCTCCCCTAGGAGAGTAACACTAGGAGACTTTACTCATCAATCAAGTTCTCAAGAGCTTGAATTGATTTGTTTAAAAAAGCATATTCTCAATTTAACAATTCTGATGGCATTTAATGTAGGAGGTCAAAAGAAGACATATTATTTCAATTTTTTAAAAAGAGAACATAATAGTGATAAAACTAACACTTTTCTAGGTTTTTTTTTGAGTTTTTTTGTGAGTCAGTGGATTTCATTGTGTGTATTCAAGCGTGTTTGAATGTGTATGTGTGTGTGGGTGAGTGGGCATTGGGGCAGGGGTGCAAACAGGATGATTACAGCCAAAAGTTGTAAATGCCACCAAATGTTAAGAACAGTTCCCCAGTGACAGCGATTAAACAAATCCTTTCAAGAACTGGGAGGCCTGAAAGCATTTACAGAGGAGAATAGAAGAGGCTGAAGATATAAACGATAATTTCTAACCAGATTGGAACATTTTCCACATTAATGGTAAAAGAACTCCTAGGAAAAAATTAGGGGACTAAAAACATGAGGGTAGTCATTACTTTTTATCTTGCTCTCTAGAAGAAGATGGCTTTCCTGAGGACTTTCAACGACATAGTCCAGCTGCAAGTAGAATCAGCACCAGCTACATAATTTGTGAGGCCCAGTTCAAAATAAAAATGTAAGGCTCCTTATTCAAAAATCATAAAGGATTTCAAGATGGAGACAACAGAACACTAGACCAAGTGAGAGGCTCTTCTGAGCCTGGGACCCCGGGCAACTGCACAGGTGGTACACCCATGAAGCCAGCCTTGAGTGGAATGGTGTGTTAAGAAGGTCTAAGCTGAGGCTGAGAAAGGACTTGAAATAACTGCTTTTTACACCCCTGTTGAGTTTCTTTCTTTCTCCTGTGGGCCCTGGGGGCGAATCCATACGTTCCTGCACACTAGACTGCAGTTTGGAAGGGACTGAGAATGGACAGGTGTCTGTTTTGCTTTCCAAGGGGGTGATAACAGTGTAAAGTGGTTGAAGACATAGCTAATTCGCTGGTATTGAGAGCCCAAGCCACATAAAGGTGTGGGCTGAGTCTCAGCGTGAAAGCGTCAGCAGTGAGCCTGAAGCAGCTGGAGAACAGACTGCCCATCTCAGCCCCTCCCATTCTCTCTATCCCAGTACAACATCACAGACATCAACAGTGAAGACAATAGAGAGCCAACCAGGGCCCAGCTGACCTTTTCTGAATACCATAAAATAATGCCTAAGGCCCCGGAATATGGATCTTTTCTAATAGGAAGAGGAAATGAAGAGCAAGTGGGTATGTATGGGGCGGGTGTATTAAAAGGTAAACTTGAGGGTGTACACCTCATTGAGGGTGTACTAAAAGGTAAACTTAATTTAAAACCAGAATTGCATATGTACTTATACATGGAGAAATTGAGTTTTTTGCTACCCTGATATATGGGTAAAAGAATTTTGGTAAAAGAAAATTAAAATTGTATTTTTTATACATGAAACTTATAAACCATAAAATGTATATGTTTATGCTGTTTAAAATATAAAATGGAGACTTATAATTACTCTAATACACTTATGAATTAAGTAAATATTACAGATTTTTTAGTTTTACTATTTTACTAAAATAAAATACCAAAAATTAATCATTGACTTAATCATTAATTATTGAAAAGAGAATAGCTGAGTAAATATATTTTTTCACATTTTCGAGTATAATATAATCATATAATGACTTACCACACACTACATATTTTAACTATATAACTGCTTTGTTATGCTGATTAATGGAGGATTATATAATTTGAACAAAGCATTGGATAATAAGAAAATCCTCAGACAACAAAACATAAAATGATGGACGTATTACAATAAACATCCTTTTAAAATCAATACTTGGAATTTCAGGAAAGTAATGGAAAAGAGGAGACTGAAAATGAAAGTTGTATGAAGGTTTGATGCTTTATCTGGAATAGAGTGATCTCCCAGAAATCAACGAATATGGTATTTGTTGCTGTACAAGCATGGGAAAGTAGGTACTGAGTTCATACCAACTGGGGCAAATTAGTGTTGAGAATCCCACATAAAGATGGGAACCTTGAGAAGTCATTTCAAAGGTAAACTGGAACACAGACCTAATAAAAAAGGGGATTCCAAGAAAGTATGAGTATCTTATTTTTGATGCTTCAGAATTTAAAATCACTCACATAGGCTTGTAGAGAAATATATTCTCCAGCAAGGATGTGGTGTCGTCAAGGTGGAATATTTACATTAAAAGACAGATACTGAGGCAGGATTTCTGGAACGATAGAGTAAGAAGCCTGGTAGACTTTCTCCCCAGCAAAACAACTATTTAGCTAGTTATGCTTCCTCTCTACTTCCCCATGTCATCCAGCCTCTCCTCCAGGTTCTCTACTGGAGGAGAGTCTGGGTGGCAATGGCCAAGAAGAAGGGGACTCTCTTCCTCTAGTTTCCAGTCTAAGACTAGAGTTTTACCCTTGGAGTGACAGACTGCTTGCACTTCTTAACCCCATCGAATGCCACCCCTCCACTCCAGCCCCTTGTTACAGAAAATTTATCCTGGGTGGACTGGGCTAAAAGACGGAGGCTCCCTTTCCCACTCAGCCCATATTAGCAGAGGAGAAGCTCCATTTCCAAGCACCAAAGGCCAAGAATCCTGGTGACCATGGATCCTACCTCAGCTCACTTATAGGGAGGAGATTTGACGCTGAGAAGGGCAAGCTAAGGAGATGATGGTCTACCCTCCCCCACTCCGATAGTAGCTGCTCATTGAGCACGGGTGTCTCTCAGGAGAAGTGAGCTGCTGCCCACACTCCCCGCTCCTTTGTTTTGGTGCAGTTTCTTTCCAGGGGAAGAGGCAAGTTAGGAGTACAAAGATATCCACTGCTCCGCCAGAGGGGATTTTGTTTGGAACAGAGCATGAAGAATGTTATGCCCAAAGACATTGTCAAAAAGAAACGAGAGCTTGGTGGAGAACAAGTATGAGGATCCTGATAGGTTCAAGATGCCAGTGGCAACAAGTGAAAAAAACAAAGCAGCTAGAAATTCATCAGAGAGAACCAAGTTGGCCAAGAAAAATAATACTGGGATCCAAGGAGCCTCTGATCCCTGAGGGTTGGGGCAAGCCACACAGCATGGGCTAACCCGCTGAGCAGCAAACAGAGTAGGGCATGAGTTAGTTCAAAAGCATTTCCCAGCCGACACACAGATCCATCGATGCAGGGAAGAAGCCTCGCAGGCACAAGGACCTTAAGCACAACCTCTAATGAAAACTGGCTGAAGCACGAACTTCTCTTACTCAGGGGCAACAATTACGAAGCCAGAAAAAAATCAAATTGCACACATCCTTGACAGTCTGTAGGACTGTACATGTTCAAGGATTCACCTTCTCAGGAGTGATCAAAGAGCAAACCTCCAAGCAACTGTCATTGTCTGAATATGAAGCAAAAATATAAACTCCCTGTAGCAGCTTCTAAGTCACACAAATAACCAACAAAGAGGAAAAATCTAACTGGCTAAAGGGGCTTAAGCACAACCTGTGACCAATAAGAGGCATACGCCAACCCAGTGGTGACACCCTAAGTAGCCAGTTTAAAAGATGAAAACAGGAAAAATAAATTATCTGAACTGGGACATCAAAGGCAGCATAAAGCAAGGGAATTAGACTTCACAGAGACAGTTCAACCAAGTCACTAAAAAAATAAATAAACAACCAAATAAACAACAACAACATCAAGCAGGGATGTTGTTACTTGAAGCTGACTCTGGAAATAAATGCGTGCTCTGCCAGAGACTGCAGGTCTGTTTCTTTGTGACCTGGAATGGTCAGAGCAGCCCTCACTACCCCCACCCCACACCATTCACAGCACTTTTCCTCATTTAGCAAAAAAAATGTATTTCATGGAAGATATGAGGAGAGAATTGACTTAAAAATATTGTAGATAATTTCAGTGTTTTCTGTAACCACCCCCCAAAACAGCTGTGTCACTAAAAATGGCTTAATGGCTCCAATTCTGCCATTTGCTCTTCCAAACATTTATACTGTCCATTATTTATAAAGGTGTGTTTGGAGAATTGGAAAAAAACAAAACAGATTTACCAAAAATAAAAATAAATGCAATTATTACCAAAATAAGAAAACTGTATTGAAGAAATTAGACAGTAACTGGAGTCCACATGAAGAATGAAGAGAAACAGAAATGGATAAGAAGAAGGTTAATAAACAACTATAAATTCTCTCTCTCTTTCTACATATATACACACACACACACACATATATATATATATTTAGCTTTCCTCTTAGCTTCTGTAAAAGGCATAAGATTATATGAGTGTTAATTATAACAATATGTTGGTGGGTTTGTAACATATATAGATCTAATACTTATGAGAATATTAGCACACAAGAGGCGGGAGGGAGTGGAGCTGTATAGAAATGAAGTTTCCATATTTCACTGCATTCAAGTCAGTACAAACGTGAAGCAGATTTTGATGATGTTAATAGCCAGTTTTAAGCCATAGAACAACCACTAAAAAAAACTAAACAATAGAATTACACATCACTAAATACTGTACTAGAATATGTTTAACAAAAAGGGACACAGTATAAAAGGAACAGAGCTACAAAAAGACATGAGCCATATAGAAACAAAAATAAAAATGGTAGCTATAAATCCAACCATACCAATAATAACATTAAATGTGAATGGATTGTATAAAACAATTGAAAGTCAAAGATTGTGAGATTTTATAAAGAAAATCAAGATCCAACTATATGCTGTTTAGAGGGAGACACTTTAGATTCATATATAAAAACATACTGAAAACAAAATACTAGAAAAAGATATGTGAAGAGCAATCATGAGAGCTCAAGTGGCTTTATTAGTATCAGAAAAAATAAACTTTAAAACAAAAAGATGTTACTAGAGATAAAGAGTGACAGTATACAATGTTGAGTCAATTGATCAGGAATATACACAAAAATTAAATATATAAGTGTTATTCAACAAAGTCCCAAAATGCATTAGGATGAAACTGACAGAATCGAAGGAAAAATAGATAATTCAACAATTATAGTTTTGAGTTTTTAATATTCCTCTTTCAATAACGATGGAACAACTAGGCAGATTAACAGGGAAACAGGAGGCTATAACAACACTAATAAACCAACTAAACCAAACGGACATCTACAGAACACTCCACTCAGCAAAAGCAGAGTACATGTTCTTTTCAAGTGCACAGGGAACATTCTCCATGATAAATCGTATGTGAGGCCATAAAAAAAGCCTCAATAAAATCAGAAGCATTGAAATCATACAAAGTATATTCCCCAACCTCTACAAAATTAGAAATCTTTATCAGGAGGAAACTTATAAATATATGGAAATTAAACAACATACTCTTAAATGCCAGTGGATCAAGTAAGAAATTAAAATGGAAATTTGAAAATATTTAAAGATGAATGAAAATGAAAAAGTTATAGCAAAATTTACATGATGTAACTAAAGCAGTTCTCTGATGGAAATTTATAGCTCTAAATAACGGTATTAAAAGAAAGAAGAGATGTCTAAAGTTAACATTATAAAAGAATATTTCAGGTTCAGCCTGAGAGAAAATTCATAGCAGCAAAAAGGCGTATTTAAGGATTACCACAGAGAGGCAAGGCAAGGTAGAATCTGAAAGAGAGTTTGAGAGATGTGTATGCAGAATGAGAATGTCTAACACATATCTAGCAAAAGGCTAGGAAGCCATGGAGTGTGAAAGAGGGAATCCTACTTAAGGGATACCAACTGAGATTTTTCCAGAATTGATGAAGGACATGATGTCTTTCCCCAGATTGAGGCAGCATGATTCCAAAACTGTTGCATCCTACAGTCCTAGACGAGTGAGTGACTGGCACTTAGCAGACACTCAATAAACATTTGTTGAATAAATCTAAACACATTCAGGTAAAACTATGAGGAATGAAATATAAAGAAGAGATTTGAAAATGTAACATTCATTCAGATTTCCTAAGAAATAGCAATTAAATGACAACAGAATTTTCAACAACAAAAATTGAAGCTAGACAACTTCCTAGAAGGAATGCTGGAAGAAAATAATTCTCAGCTTAGAACTGTACACACAACTAACCATAGATCAAACTTGAGGGAAAAATTAAAATATTATTAAATAAACAAGAGCAGAGAACTTAACATTAACAGACTTTCAGTGAAGTTGTATTTTTTTTAAGTGATAGCTTTCAGAAAGTAGGCATAGATCCTATTGTGATATCAGAAATGGTAAAAAGGGTGGTGAATCTAAAGTGTTAACAATAAACAAATATTTGATGCTGGATATTTGGGGGTTAGAAAAGATGTAATTAAAATACAGACACAATGTCATTTTAGAAGAAAAATGTCTCAGAAGGCATGAAATATTAATAATATTTTATATTGCTCACAAGGAGAACAGAGATCTATTTTTATGGAATTTGATCAGTCAAATGTACATGTAAAATTGTTAACTAAGAAACTGAACATTTAAAATAGAATGTGCAATTTCAAACTGTTAAAGAGTAAAAGAGAAATGGAAAACCAAAAGTAATTGATAATCTCAATCAAAATACGAAAAGTTCAACACTGTAATAATATAACTATACGAAATACAGGTTTTATGCACATATCATGGGACATTTGAAAGGTCAAAGATATTTCAATGGCTTGATTATTTTAATTATGTATCCTTGTTCTAAGTCCAGGTATGGAACTAAATCAAAAAGGAACTGAATTTAGCAATAAATTATGTCAGGCATTAGTAACTAGATTTTTTATTTGCTATAGACACTGAATACCTATGGCTATTGTTCAGTTACCTATTTTTCAATATTTCTTGAGGGCTAGTTTTTCACCTTCACTTCAGTGAAGAAATATACATTGATTCTGACTCTTTCAAAGATGAATTGCAATTAGTATCTGATGATACATTGACCCTCTGCAAAGAATTCATTAAGCAGATGATACAGAGAAACTTAGGTATAATTTAGTTCACATCATTCCAATTTGACACAGCCTATTTAAAACCATGACCCATTTAACGATGATTGAGAAACGTGTAACAGAGCCATTCACTTTCCTTATTTGTTCTCTAAAGAATTTAGAATGACACAGAAAAAAAAGTGTGCAATTTTTCAATGGCCCTGAAAATTTCCATTGAGGATGACAAAGCCTAATCAAAAGAAATTCCTTTAATGAATGTGACTGTAATGGAGACGATATTTTCTCAGAAGCTGGTGAATGTTACTGTCTTCATGATTTGTGCTCTGATTTTAATAAATTGTTCTAGACTTCACAAACTTTATGAAATATACTCTCAAGCAAAATATTTTATAATTAAGAAACAAAATATCATGGCCCATATTATCTGTATAATAAACAAAACAGTGTTTTGGGGGTTATGTTCTAATTTCCTAGATATTTTGAAATTGAATTATTTGCTCACAAT
Organism: Eubalaena glacialis; assembly: GCF_028564815.1. NCBI lineage: Eukaryota > Metazoa > Chordata > Mammalia > Artiodactyla > Balaenidae > Eubalaena > Eubalaena glacialis. Next base: position 17,500,459 of record NC_083719.1, read on the forward strand.
ATTTTCTTTTCTGCTATTAAGCAAAGCTGCAATGTGAAAATTTTAGATTCTGAGAAATTGTTTTTAGTTTTCCTTAGGTAATAAGGTCATATCTTAATTTTTCTCATATTTAACTGGAACTCTTTTGGTACTGCTTAACTTTTAAAATTCTTTTGGATATACACTGCTGGTAAATGCAGTACAATGACAATAGAAGGTTAAAAATAAATGAAATGAAAGGAGAAACAATATTGTTCTGGCTTAATTTCCACTTAAAGAAAAGAAGAATGACTAGTCCCAGAAGCTCCTAATAGCTCCTTATAGGTTCTAACATAATATTTTGGTATGCTTGTTCACCAAATCTGCTTAGAGACCAAAAGGCATTTTCATACTCTTTTGCTCTAGTAGTTAATGTTTCAAAAGATAACTTATTAACCCAATGCTATGATTGTTATTTTACTATCCTGTTCTTGGAATCTCTGTTTTTGAAGTAGGTTATGCAGCTTATAATAACAGGCATATAACTTAATGCTCACCAATAGCAGAAACTTTAAATATAGCATAAGCATAGGCACATTTTATTAGGAAGGAGTGTGATCTACTACAAACTGACTTAACATGCCTTCAAGGAAAAGGAGTTTCTCTCATATAAGTCCAGAGAAAGACAGCATAGAACTGGGGTAGGGTCTCCATGACAACATCACAGAGCCGGGTTCTCTCTCCCTTTTCCTCCTCTAATTCTCATCATGTGGACCTTCATCCTCACTCCTGCGGCCTCCTAGCTACCACAAGGCTGTTGTACCACCAGGTATCATGCCCAGGCTCCAGAGAGAAAAGGATCAAAGGGACAAGATATCATGATTATCTACTGCTGCATAATAAATTAACTCAAATTTAATACCTGAATAAAAATAGTTTTTATATTTTGATTATTATTAAAAATAATGGCTTATTTCACAGATGCTGAAATCTGTGCTATGCTCACCTGAAATGATCTATTGATCTTGAAAGCTGGAGGATTAGCTGGAGACTTACCCAGATGATCTTTCTCTCTTTATCTCTCTCTCAATCTATTGACCCAACTACTTTATCTCTTCTGTCTGCCAGAAAAAAACACTTATGTGGTCACGTCTTCCAAGAGCCCAAATGCAATAATAGCTAGGCCTTCTAAGAGATTTGGCTTGGTATCATTTTTGCCACCTTCTACTCCTAAAAGTAACCCCTAGGCCCATCCCAGATTCAAAAGGAGAAGACTATGCAAGAATCTGATACCTGAAAGCATAGTTCATTTGGAGCTATCGTTTAACAGATAACTGTAGTACGTCATCTGGCTCCTAAGGATTCACATTTCTCCCCCATTTAAAATACACTCATCTTCCCTAGTCCCCACCCCAGAACAGCAGATGTCTCTTTGCATCACAGAGTCAGGAAGTCAGGCTTGAGATGTGGAATAGCATGAGGTCCACCTGTGCATAAGGATTTTCAGCTGTCAGAACACTTATCTGAAATCCTTTAAACTAAGTAGACAAGTAAACTTGCACACACACACACACACACCCAGTATGCAATGTTGAGACTAGGACAGGAAAACAAAACAGACACTTAACTTTCACAAAGAGAGAAAATAAGAGGCACAGAGCAGGAAATAGTAGCTTATAATTCTGAAATCCAATCAGGTACACGTTGCCAGTTACTTGATTAGGGCCCAGTTCTGCTCCATGTTTCTTGAGCACTCTCTGAGTCATCTTTCCTTTTCCATAAGAAAAGTTCTTCTTCTTCATCTAAGTGTCTTTTTGGCCTGTTTCTTGCCTGAGAAATTTGTGAATATTGAAGACTCTTTTAATTTGCTGTTTCATGTTACTATTTTTTTTTCTTAAGCTTATATAATTCTTTTGCAAAACTGTGTATCTCTCAGGTCTCAATAATCACTCCATTACACAAAGGCAAGATCACATAACATCTCTTTTTGAGTCATGCCCTTCTTCTTTGGACTGAGAATTAGGGTGCTGTGGTACAATGCCATCAGGATTCTTAGAATAACTATGATCTAGCAGGGACTGTCTAGGAGGAATGCATATAAGATTTTCAAAAGTCATTTTTTTCTCATTGAGTGTGAGGCATCCATTTTACATTTTCCGAGTATCGTCAAAGACTCTAAGAACCACACCCTGACTTAAGGCTGCTTTTAATGGCAGGACCCTGTATTTAGTATTTGTCTTAATAACATTTCTTACTTTGAGACTTTTGCCAAGAGGGACTGGGAATTAGAAACAGTTTATTTTTGAACCCAGTAACCACTGGCTTTTTCATATTTCCTCTAAATTATGCTTTAAACGTGAACAACTCCTTCTGTAGCCCACCTCACTCTTTCACTATATTATTCTAGGCAGCTAATAGAAGCCAACTGGTACTTTCAACATTCTGTCTGGAAATTTCATAACCATATCCACTAGTTCAATATGAGGACTTTCTATCTTCCACATTAACGCAGGCAACAGTTTTGCTGATTATTCTGCACTTAACTCAGGTCTACTTAATTAAGGTTTGTGATAGAAATTTTCTCACTGTCCTTTCAGAATTTATTAGCAGTTACCATGAAGCCCTTCAGATCTTTGTCTACTCTCCAGTTTCAAAACCAATGCCACTTAATTTTAGGTTTCTGTTACAGAAGCATCTCCCTCTTGTGTATCAATTTCTATTGTGATTATCTCTTATAATGAAATTCACTATTCAAAATTTGGTGACTTAACATCCATTTTATAATTTTTCACAGTTGTGCAATACTGACTGGGCCCATCTGGACATTTATTCTTCTTGTCTTGCCAGCCGTCACTTGTGTATCTGCATTTCTCTTGCCAGATGCCAGGGATTAGGTTTTCTCTTTCCATGTAATCTCAGGTTGTCTCCATTTCCTCACCAGTGTCCTAACTGATTGCTCCCTGGGGATCTTCCATTAGGGTTGGAGGATCTCTTACACGATGGTTCTGATTCCCAAAAAGCACAAACACAGAAGGTGCCAGGCCAGGAGCTGGCACAATACCATTTCCATCACATTCTATTGGCTAACACAAGTCTTGGGGCCAGGCCACATTCGGGCAGAAGGAACTAAACAAAGCACAAATACCAGGACATGTGGTTAATTTAGGTAAAAATCACAGGCAACAGACTGGCATACTCTAATGTTCACCAGTTCTGGGAGGTTTAAATAGAATACACTACAGCCACATTGTATTAGGAAGGAATGTGATCTACCAAAAATCAAGTAACAGCAGTTAAACTAAAAGAAATTTACCTTACATGACAAGGAAAGGCCAGAGGGAGAGAACGCATGCTTTGTGTAGACTCTCGATGATCATACTATGGGCACTGTTTCTTTCCATCTTTCCATCCTCTGATTCTCAGCAGGCTGACTTTCATCTTCATCCACCCTGCCTAATGATTGCCATGAGGCTGATTTATATCCATGTATCAAGACGTTATTGCAGGTGGAAAAGCTATAAATGGGACAAAATAGTTTTGAGAGTCAAGTTGTCATTAGAAAAGCAAAACTAGGAGATTTCCACTTACTCTTCATTGCACAGAGTTGTATCATCTGGCTGCTCCCAGCAGTAAGGGAGATACTACAGGTTAGAAAGATACTGAGCATTTTCTTTCACTGCAAAAACATCTGATAAGTAGGCCATTTGGCAAAAATCTACAGCTTTAGGGAAAGTAATTTTAATATACAAGAATACTGGTGTGTTTGGATGCTTCTCAGCTCCTTCAGTAAAAGTGTATAAAAGGTTTATAATATGGTTTGGAAGTAGTTTGCAAACAGAGATGAAAAGAAATATAGCTCTGGTAGCAAAAGCTCTGTCTGTCTATAGTCTGTAATCTAAATTGCCTGAGTTTTCAGTAATTTAAGGACTTGTAAGGTTGGAAAATTCAACTATTGCTGTACTCCAAATAATAGGAGAAGCAATGATTATTTAGTGCCCTTTTCAAGAACTTCCCATTAAATGTTCTCAGATAGGTAATGTGATACAGTTCAGTGGCAAAGATGAAATATAATATGTTGAATTCACACCAGTAGCAACCTACTGGCTTTCATCCAAATCAGTTATGTTCATGGCTTAGGTTCATGGCCATCAAGCTTGAGATTGAACTTCTCAATCTCTCTTGTGCCTAGGTGTTCCAAGTGCCTAAATTCTTACTAATGGGACACAACGACATCAAATACATCTTCTTAAATATGACTACCCATAACTCACTCTTTCTTTACCTTGCTCCCAAATGGAAATGGTAATGACCAGAACAACTTTTATAGCTGTGTGGTGTGGATAACAAAGCCAATTTGTTGAGTGCCTGGACTGTTTCATGGAGCACAGAATTCCTGGACCCATAATCCAAACAGGGAAATACACATGTGTGTGTTTAGACACAGAAATGGTGAGGTTTATTTCTTTAGTAACTTACCCTTTACTCTGGCCAATAAAGAATTGTGTATTGGAAAGCTTGCTGCCTGCCACAAAAACCTAAAAAAAAAATGTGGCCTTGATATCGTAGTCAGGGTGAAAGCAGTGCATTTATTTAAAATGTCACCTCTGGTAACTGGAAGAGCACAGAGCTTGCCTGAGGAACCTGACGTTCTAAAGCTATTGGAAAGAGCCAGAATGTTGCCATGTGTTAGCTGTTTATTGCTTCATTTAGCTAGCTTATTTCAAGAATTAATGAGCTCAAGCAAGAAGTAGACAATTTTCAAGCAGAGATCGAAGGGAATAGAAGGAGTTCAGAAATGAGGGATCTGATAGGGCCGGAAAAGCCAATTGTTTTATCATCCCAACAGTAGGAGATAACCGTGTTGCTCAGAGCCTTTCTAACAGTGCCCATTAAGAATTCTCAGCACAACAAATGAATCCATAGATTATCTGTGCCATGATCAGATTAAGGGAGTTACTTTCCAAACAAGCCTATTGCTTTATACAGTTTTACATTTTCAATAGAGCCATCATTAAAATGATAGCCCATGACACTCACTGGCTGTACAAGAGAACCGTTCCATAAGAGCAGGTTTAATAATTATTTCCAGAAAAGAGCCTTGGAGGTGGTTTCAAGCACATGGAAATAGCTGGAAACAATTGCACCAGAAGCTCAGTGAGTTTTTTTAAGGAATTGTTTTACCAAGAAAACCACATAGTTAGCCTTCAAAAATTCTCTAGCTCCCAAATCAGTGGGAGCAGAAGCAGGCCATAAACACTGCTGTGCTCCTGAGAAAAGCAATCTCTTTAATATCTATGCAGATATGGCTAGAGAAGATATACAACAAGAACACATTTTTTCAAAGGGAACGCCAGGGCCACAAAGGACAGAGCACAAGAAATTTTTTCCAATAAGCAGAAATGAATTCTAAGCAAGAAACTTACTCCAGTGATAGGACAGAATCTCTGCAGTTCTTTTCTAGCAAAATATTGATAGTATTGCTCTGACCAGTGACTGCCTGGTCATTCCTTCCTTTTCCAAATGGGAAATTTTATTATAATTTTAATATTCTTACTCTAAGTAAGTTATGTATTTGGTGTGAATAATAGGTAGATAATTTATCTTACGGTGAAGACTGCTCCCAGATATCCTAGTATTTGATCTGGACGTAATGAATAGGATCATAGGTTGTTTTCCTTGTGAAGGGAGTGATACATTTAAGAAAAAGGGTATGCATAGATACTCCTGTGGCAGATCATGACACATACTGTTCTCTTTTCCTCCCATTAGTAATACCTACCCCTCCACTAGAGTCTTAGCTGGCATGTGTCACCTAGGAGTGGATACTTTACTAAATTTTAGTCAAAGGAATATGCACAGAAGTGATGCATGCAACCTCCATGTCACATCTTTGGGGAAAAAATAAAAGCTGCTTTCTCTTCAAATTCTCTTCTCCCCCTTATGGTGAAGCTGTTAGATTGCATCTTTTATACATGGCACATAGATATATGTCCCATCCCTCATGTTCTTCTTACAATTAGGCATTCCCAATGTTTGTTGGATTCTATGTTTTCACCTTGTCAATTTTACTGGAGACTCGTGATCATTCTCACAAATGGAGTATGTTAAAAGTGATGGAATATGAATTCTGAGTCCAGTTCATAAAAAAAGAAATTGCTTCCATTTGGCTTATTTCTGTTTCTGGATATTCAACTTTGGAATCTAGCCACTATGCTGTAAGGAAGTTCAGGCCACATGGAGAGACCATGTATTGATGTTCTTTTCCATAACCCTAGCCAAGTTGTCAGAGAACAGTCTGTATCAATTGCAAGATACGAAAATGAACCAAACTTCAGATAATTCAAGTCTCTCACAAGGCAATGTCGGAATACGAAAGAAGGGAATCTGAACACTGGATGACTGTGGAGCAGAGATGCCTATTTTGGATTACTTTCCCTCCTCTTGATATTTAGGAGTGAGAAACAAGTATTTATCTTATTGAAAACATTGAATTTTGAGGGCTCAAACGTAGTGGTAGAATAAAATTGAAGCTTTTATAGCCTGCCTCCTGCTGTCAGAGGTTTGGGAAACACAGAGCTTTGCCCGTATACTACTCTATACCCCATGCCTTACCATGACCATTTAATTAGTTAATTACTACAACTATTCACTCATAAATTCATTCATTCACCAAGTATATATGGACTCCCTATTATATTCCAAGTAATGTTCTTGCTGCTGGGAAAACCACAGAGAGCAAGTCAGTTAAAATCTCTGTCCTTGTATTAGTTTCCTATTGCTGCTATAACAAACCACGAACTTAGTGGCTTGAAATAACACAGATTTATTTTCTTACAACTCTGGAGGTCAGAATTCAAAAATCAGGATGTTGGAAGGAGCTGGATTCCTTCTGGAGGCTTAGGGAGTAACCCATTTCCGTGCCTTTTCCAGCTTTCAGAGGCTGCCTGCCTTCCCTGGCTCATCCTGCACCACTCCAACCTCTGGTTCTGTTACCACCTCTCCTTTTTTTCTTTTTCTTTTCTTTCCCCTTGTCTTCAGTCTGCCTGACATGGACATCTTTGAGAATCCATCATTCAGTCTACTACAGTCCCCGTGAAACATACATTATCTTTAGGAATGTTGAAAATATCTTTACCGGGAATTAATGATTTAGAAACTTAATAGCTGGTTTGTCTCATTTATTAATGGTCTTTTAGTTCATGTTCTTCAGTGAAAAGGTTCACTATGTGATTTTTGGTTGCATTATTTGGGATACAAACTCGAGGTAGCCAAAGTAGTTTTCCATTCTCCATTCCTCCCTTTATGGAAATTCTCTACTACAGCTTACATTAACCCTTTATCTGCCTTAAGATAGAATTCTGAAAGAAAATAGTTTATTCAGAGAAAACATTAGATATCTCTTAGGTATAATTCTGTTGCTCTATGTATATTTAAAAAAAAATTGTGGTGGTGTCACCTGCAAAGCATATTAACAATTCCTAGGAAACAAATAATAGAATCTGGGTAATAAAATATAGTCTAACCTTTCTTCTTTTTCTCTGTATTTAGTTTAGTCTCACTTACTCACAGGGGGGCGCGTGCAGAGGCCTCGAACCCGGCTCCTCAGACCAGAGCTTCTTGTGCGAAACCGCTGCTGCCCACACCTCAGCTCCGGGACCGTGCGCAGAAAACCACGACTCTCAATCCAAGATGGCAGCGGCAAGCCGTGCGCAGAGACTCCGCGAGATTTGGAGCCTGAGCCACGCAGCTGCGCCTGCATCGCGAGACTCCGCCCTCTTCTCGCCTGGCTGACGAAAACACCACCCAGCCGCACCGTTCAGGATCCGTTGGGAAGAGTATGAACTTTAGAACGTGAGGTCGGACCTCTCCAGAATTGAACTCAATTTTGTTTTATTGACATGGGTGACACCAGGAGGACACTTTTGGGGGCCTGACAATTTCGGCTTGCCCTGGCTCCAGCGAGAGGATGGCGGAGGCTTTGGGAGGTTTGTGTGAGGATGACTGGCTCTGGTTTCTGAGTTCACCGATAGGTTACAATGGCGGTAGCCTTCAGCAGAATTCAGAGCAACTCTGCCCAGGAACCCGATACCCGGGTGTGGTGCGCACACAGTGTAGCCCCCAGGGGCATCTGCACTTCGCCCCCTCGAGGGGATCACACTGTGCCTGCTGTCACTGGGGCTTGGAGACTGATACTCATGCGTATCTTCCAGCTGCTTGTGGCTGTCCTTCCCTTGGTGCCAGATGCCCGGGGACGGCGGGGTCCTGTGGACGAGAAAAAGCCGCAGCAGTCTGACCCGCTGTCTCGCCAGCAGTGCTGCCTGCCTGACCCCTGTACAAGGCAGTAACGGCTGCACCAGGACTTTTTGCCCTTCTCGCTGACCTCCTGGGTCAACAGTATATTCTCCCTCATCACTTCCAGTTTGGTAAAGGAACTGGGCAGCCCATGAGCCAGGAGGCGAGACCCGGAAAGATCCAGGTAGTGAGGACCGCCTGACAAAATGGATAAGGATGCATCTCTGAGTTCCTGAAGTGGGCTGGGGGCCCTGTGAGCCACTCGCGAGACCGTGAGCTGCTGGCGAGAACAGGAAACACCCACCGCCCCACCTCTCCTCCCCCTCTACTTGTGAGGCAAACCTTGGGTGATTCTTCATCAGCCAAGTTTCCACGGGCTCTCCTCTGGGATCAGCACAGGATACCAGCTGACCCGGCAATCTGGTAAGTACTCCATGGGAATTCCTCATAATTTTAGCTCTCACCTGGCTGGAGGTCTGAAAACTCCTCCTTTTTGGCTGAAAGGGGGAAAGAGAAGGCCCCTGCCTCAGACAGCTGTGCCCCCCCCCCCCCCCCCCCGCTAAGGGACCACATAGGTCAGGAACTAAGGTGGCTAAGTGGCTCTGGCCCAGAGGTAGTCCCGTTTAACCTCCTGTGGGACATTCTGACTGAGGAGGGACGAGTGGGTCATTACACATTCACGTGGCACCCCCAGTTAAATCAGAGTCCACGCCATTTGACCACCTCCTGTTTTGGACTTTTGAGGAGTCCATTAACAATTTGGTGCTGGTTCAAAATTTCCAGAACCAGAAATCTTATTTGGGTCAAATCTTGTGGAATTTTCATACCAACAAATAACTCTAACTCCCCCCCCTTGGAAATTGGAAACAAATCTAAAACAGAATCTCTAAGGAATGGGGAGCCGAATGTCCACCATACAGAAGGATAGCCCATTAGGGTGCATCCTGCAGAACGGGAAGATTTTCGGGTATCACCCCTGACCCCAAAACACTTCATCTTCCTATGTAATACAGACAGGCTCCAATACCGGCTGGGAGATGGGGAAAGTTGGCCCATCAGTGGGTCTCTAAATTACAGCAGCCTTTTACAACGGGACTTGCTATGCCAGAGACAAAAGAAATGGAATGAAATTCCCTATGTCCAGTTTTTTATGGCCTTTTATCTGAACAAAAACCCTCAAAAGAGATGTGGGCGCTCCTCCACTGAGGTAATACCAGTCCTATACCCTCCCCCTGAGGACCTTCTTAATCTCCTCCCTAACCCTCCTTCTACTGCTCCCTCCCTACACCCTTCCTTCATGTGTTCCGATTTCGGCCACAGGCATGAGGGTCCCTCTTGAGACCAACCCCCTCCCCCAGAACACAGTCCAGCAAGTACACGAAGTGAGGCTAATTACCAGCCAGGATCCAACAACCTGCCAGAAAGAGTACTCCTTTTGAGGCAGGTCTGGGACGGAGAAGGAGGGCTCATCCAGGTGTGCATCCCATTTACCACTTTTGATTGGTATAACTGCAGAAGTCATAGTAAGGGATTGAGAGAAGATCCAGAGAGCTTCCTGAATCTGATTAGGGGAATCTTTCAAGCCCATGACCCCACCTGGGCTGACATCCAGAGCCTCCTCAGTGTACTCCTAACAAGGGAAGGAAAGGCCATAGTCTTTTCAAAAGCCCAAGAAGAAGCAAAGAAAACAGAAGTATGCTATTTCATGCTATTTTCAGGCTGAGGAATCAAGGGGTCCCAGATAACAAACCCAAATGGGACCAACAAGACATTGGAGAGTGGAGTGGAAGACAGTCTGACCCATTGTAAAAATATGATCCTAGAGGGAATCCAGGCAGTAGGAAAGAAATCTGTCAATTGGAATGAGATAAAGGAAATCAATCAGGTTCCAAGAGAAAACCCCTCAGCATGGCTAGAGCACCTCAAGGAATGCCTCTGAATCTATACCACCACTGACCCTGAGTTGCTGGAAGGGAATGCAATCCTGAGGTCATATTTCATTTCAAAGTGCTCCTTACATTAGTCATAAGCTTCAGAAACTGGAAATAGAATTAGATACCCCTATCTCTCCCCTGGTTGAGTTTGCCTACTGGGTGTTTAACAACCAAGAAAAGTCAGAGGACGAAAAGACCCGGAGGCAAGCCCTTCAATGTCAGCCAGTCTGCAGGGGAATCTGGACTAACCGCCCAAGGAGATTCCTGACTCCAGTGAGTTACCCCTGCCCCCCACTGAGGGATAGCAAGCCAAGGAAACTAGGACACAATCAGCATGCCATATGTAAACAAGAGGGACACTGGAAGAGAAAATGCCCTTGCTGACCCCGAAGGGGGACAGATATGGCATACCCCAGCCACTACCCTCAACGGCAGATGGTCCAAATAGATGAAGAATGACAGGGCCAAGGGGCTTCTAAGCTGGCACTGCAATTGACCCCCGAGGAGCCCTGGCTGACTTTGGGAATAAGGGGAAGCCTATCCCTATCCAATTCTTAGTCGACACTGATGCCCCTTACTGGTTCTGAATACCAGATCAGGCAAACTTGGTCACAAGAGTTGTAAAATTATGGGGTTATCAAGTAAGGCCCAAGAACAGGCATTGATAGAGCCATTTGAATGTAAATTGGATGAACACACACTCACCCATTCTTTCCTGTATGTCCCGAATACACTACACCCCTGCCAGGAAGAGAGATCTTCGATAAATTGGGAGCTACTATCCCCCTAAACGGGAGACAAATTGGAGACTGCTGTCCCCTTAGACAAAGAGCAAAAGATGATGTTAATGGCTGTGGACAGACCTCCCTGGACAGAGCAAGTCGATCTCCTCAGAGTAAATTCCAAGGTCTTGGCCCAGGGACCAGTGGGACAAGCTGTAGGAGTCAGTCCCCTGATAGTCCATCTAAAACCTGGACATACATGGCCCAGTAGAAAACAGTACCCTCTCTGCAAGAACTCTGTCCCCCTCCCCAGTGACAAAAACCCTATAAAGCAGCCCCACCCTCAGACTCTCCGAGAGAGTTTGTGTCCTAGAGCACAAGCTCACATTTCTCCATTTTTTGATCAAAGAATAAGGCTTTTCTTTGATTCCAAACTGAAGCAAACTTGGGCTCACTCTGCTGGCTCAGAGGACACCGGACAGGAGGAACCTTTCTGGGGACTGACTCAGGGGGGTCAGTAACAATGGTGGAAGATAGAACTTGGCTCCTTTCAACAATTTTCTTAAGATAAAGAGTAGTTTAAGAACTAAGCTATTCTGGCAAAGGTAGACTTGAATTTTCAAAGTGCAATAAAAAAGTCTACTTATTTTGTTTCTAAGGGGAAACAAATATGGGAAACAAAGGATTTTCATAGTCTATTTGTATGGAAGAGTGTATTCCCTAAAGGAATTCTGTTGTACATGGAAATCCAAGAGAGTCGATATAATCAATAAAGCGAGAATTTGGGTGTGAAGGAAAAAGTGATATGATATGATAGAGCAATTACAAAAAATCATGTAGCATTCCCAAAATCCAGTATAAATCTTCTGACATTTAGAATCAATTGTGAACTAGTTTATTTTTTCCTTTGTTCTCAGTTTAAATTAAGGTTGGATATTTGGTTCACTTTAACTTCTAAACTGAAAAATAAAAAGGAGAAGCAAACAAGGCAAATCTTAGTAGTATTGTAGGGTAGCAATTTGTACTGATGACTTGTGATACTGATTCAAAAGTGTTTTTGCTGCTGAGGAAATGGAACATTCAAGAATTAAGTAACAAGGTGCAGAGCTGGCCAGGCAAGAATTAATGTAAAACTTATTCTGTGTTATCTAGCAGGAATATTTTTCTAGCAATAATTAACCTGAAACTGTCAAGTTCTGTGGACTTGGCCTGAATTAGAAGATTGTAACTCAGCTATTTCTAATTTTAATTTATCTCCAATATGATACTGTAGGACATATTTCATGTAATTTTAGTTGTATTTATGTGTGCTTGCTAAGGAGAAAATCAACAATAATCTCAAAGTTTTTAAGAAAATATCTATCGTGAATGTTGGAGAAATATAGAACAAATATCCTAGATGGAAACAAATTATAACAGTTAACTATTTTTAAAACAAACACAGATTCTTATGCATGTGTACATTTTAATTGGGAAGTGGCTTGTAGTTTTACTTCTACCCTTTACAGCTCATTTACTTCTCCAAGTTATGTACAATTTTCACTAATCAAATTATCATAGTTTATAGAACAGGTTGTTTCCGTATTATAGCAAGGTACTTTATTATTAAATTCAAGGATTTTTTTTTTCCTAATTACCCTTAAAAGCCAGCTATCGTTGGCAACAAACTCTTTATATTCTTTAAATTACTTGTCAAATGCTAACATAATATAGAAAGGAAAATTAAGTAAAATAAAACACCTTTGTAAATTTAGGATAGTGCAATTTCTCTGAAGTTGTCAGGAAGAAGTCATAGCCATACTTTATTTATTTGCTAGCTGATTTTGCTGAATAAAGTTTATTTGCATGTCAATTCCATTTGGTTTTTAAAAAATGATATTGTATAAATATTTTTCTTTCATTATGAATACAGTAAGTCCCCTACATATGAACTGTCAAGTTGCAAACTTTCATAGATGCGAATGTGCATTTGCACGTCCAGTCACGTAAACTAGTTCACGTGTCTGGCGTACATTGTTACGTGCATGCATCCTTTACAAGTGGTTGTGCTTTTGTGTACTTTACAGTACTGTATAGAGTACAGTAGTACACTATCTTTATTTCAAGCTCAGGATATCTGGAAGCAAGCGTAAAAGCAGCAGTAATGTAGCTGGTACTGATAAGAAGCGCCAGGAATTGGAGGCCCAGAGAAAGGATGAAGAGAGACAAGAGAAAGAAGAAATAACTGAAGAACCAGAGAGATTCATGACACAGGAAATGGCAAGGGGATTTTCTTTATTTGAGGAGGCATTGTTAGTTTTTGAAACACAGAACCTGAACATATAATAGTACACGAAGGTTGCAGCAGCTGTACAGAATACATTCTAGGGCTACCGTATTATCTATGACGAGAAAAAAAGAGCTACTACCCAGACATCACTGGATCATTTTTTCAAAAGAGTAAATAGAATTGAATCCAGCGGGGAACCAGAACCTGTGCCATCAATGTCAGGCGTGAGTGAAATTGCAGCTTGCCCTCCGTCTCCTCTTCCTGATGATCATTCAGCTCTACCATCTCCCACCTCTTCTCCCTCCTCCAATCAGTAACTCTTCTTGCCTGTTCACTTGATGCCAGCCCCTGTATGCCAGCTGTTGTACTGTACTACTGTACTTTTCAAGGTACAGTACTGTAAGATTAAAAATGTTTTCTTTATTGTGTTTGTTTTTTATATATTATTTGTGTCAAAAGTATTATAAACCTATTACAGTACAGTACTAGATAGCCGATTGTGTTAGTTGGATACCTAGACTAACTTTGTTGGACTTACAAACAAGTTGGACTTACAAACATGCTATTGGAATGGAACACGTTTGTATGTAGGGGACTTACTGTATAATGTAGCTAATGTCATCTGATAGAAAGAGCAAAGATTTAATGGAAACAAATTCTGTTGATACAAAATATAATTTGATGAGTTTGAACAACCAACTACAGTGCCTGAAAACTCTGCTTTAATTGCCTATGAAGATACAACAAAAAGGTAGAATGTGACTATGTCTTTTCAGTTATAGAGGAGAGAGAACAATATGCCAAGATCTAGAAATTGGTTATTGCAAAAAGGAAGAGATTTGATATAACCAATATCAGTGAGAAAGATTTTAAGTACTTTCTTGGACTACATTTTTTCTATTGCATACCCTACACTAAAGCAACTTCAGTGGAACCTAAACAAATATATTTTCCAAAAACTAAAGAAGATTTTGATTCACATGCATTCTTTATCCCTAAATTCTAGACCTATTTGTTGCATTCACTAGAAAATAGAAAAAATATCCATCAATTTGAGAGGAAATTTCTTTGAATCACCTAAAGCTCAATACTTATGTGCCTCACCCATAAACTAATCTCTTTCTAAATCAGACTATAACTTGGAATTCATAATTCCTGTGACAGGAGACTGTCTCACTATATTTACTTTATTATGGAAATTAACCTGTCTCCGTATGCACAAGAAATAACACAGGATTAGTTCTAGGACAAGGAGAAGTTCAACATGATCAAGGATACAGCACAGATGTGCAATTAAATGTATTAGTCAGGAAACTTCTAGTGAGAAAAGAGGGTTCAAGTTCAGAAAAGCAGACCACTGCTATGCAAAGTTGAATATTAGGACCTCAAAATTCACCTAGGAAAAATATGTATTTCCCTGTCCTCACATATGATACAGGAGAGGAAGATTGCAACTTGAGCCTTGAATTTATACTTACAACACAAAGATGAATAAATAACAAACACAAAACCAAACAAAGTTGAATGAAGAAAGTATGGCAGCTTAAGGACAAGAAAAAAGCTCAATGTATACGTGATCATATTTCTAAAAATACTTCTGATCGGAGATAAAAACAAGTAAGAAAATACTCAGATAAAATGTGGCGTGAAATCTATTACCTAAGAGAGGGGAATCATAAATAGAAAATAGGCAGATATAATTTGACAAATAAAAAGGCTTGCTGAAATTAATAATAATATAAAAATGTATATAAAATTTTTAAGAAGCCAATAGAAATATATTTGCCATTGAGAATATTAACCATTTAGGAAAAAGCCATGCATTACTCTTACATTAAAATAAAACAAAGTAAATTTTAGGTGTATCATTGTATAGATACATAATCATAATTTATAAATAAATATACTTTGGAATAATTTTAGATTTACAGAAAACATGCAGAGATAATGCAGAAAGTTTCCATACACACGTCACTCAATTTTCTTAATGTTATACAACCATGGTAAATTTTTCAAAAATAAGAAATTAACATTGGTACAGTGTTCTTAAGTAAACTACAGATGATATTTGAATTTCTGCAGTTTTTCCACTAACTTTTTTCTTTCCAGGATTCTATTCAGGGTACCACATTTTATTCAGTCATCTTGTCTCCTTGGTCTCCTATGATCTGTGACAGTCTTCCCTTGTTTTTCATGGTTTCGACAGGTTTAAAGAGCACTGCTCAGGTATTTTGTAGAATATCTCTTAATCTGAGTGTTTCTGATCTTTCCTCATGGTTACACTGAGTTTATGGTCTTTTATGAAGAATACCGTAGCAGTCAAGTGTCCTTCTTATCAAAATATTTTGGGAATGAATGGTATCAACATGATTTTCACTAGTGATATCAACCTTGATCAATTCAATAACATTTTAATAGAAAAATATAAAGCAAATATTTAACTGGCAGTTGAATATTTATGAACCTGCTACATAAAATAATTCAAACATACATATAATTAAATATATATCTTTATAAATTACATATAATTATGTGTGTATATGCATATATGTAAATATATAATTATATATTTTTATCCATCCATGCATATACATATTTAAAACTAGATTTGGCTACCTCAGTTTTTTAAAAGTATGTGTCAATTACAAAAACAATTAAATAGAAAATTATTAGCTGTGAATATATGTAACAAAGTAATAGAAGAAAGATTAATTTTTTAAAAATTTATTTTTGGCTGCCTTAGGTCTTTGTTGCTGTGCCCGGGCTTTCTCTAGTTGTGGCGAGTGGGGGCTACTCTTCGTTGTGGTGCGTGGGCTTCTCATCACGGTGGCTTCTCTTTTTGCGGAGCACAGGCTCTAGGCCTGCGAAGCTTCAGTAGTTGTGGCACGTGGGCTCATTAGTTGTGGCTCGTGGGCTTTAGAGCACAGGCTCAGTAGTTGTGGCGCACGGGCTTATTTGCTCCATGGCATGGGGAATCTTCCCGGACCAGGGCTGGAACCCTTGTCCCCTGCATTGGCAGGCGGATTCTTAACCACTGTGCCACCAGGGAAGTCCAGATTAATGTTTTTAATATCTAAAGAATGTAAGCAAATCAATTAAAAGTCTGTTATTCCAACAGAGGGTGGAATGAACGAAAGTAGAAGAACAACAGCCAACAAATTGTAGCAACAGAGAATAAACTGAAGAGATTAGATTGTTATTAAACTTTTTTAAAGTTCTACCCCACTAATTAAATGGAAAAATACCCAACCAGCATAAAGCACTTAATTTAACCCAAAACTAGAACCTATAAAAATGAGTCATTATGCTGCTGTTGTAGTAGACATGAAAATTGAATGCTCAGATTGTGTTGGGAGATTAAATTGGTGCAATTATTTTTTTTTTCTGAGAGCAATTTGTATTTCCTTATAAATATGAATGTCTATTAAATTTTTCAATTGTATTTAAAATTTTTTTCTTAGGGTACATTCGAGCATAAACAAAATTGCTTTAAGAATGGCCATCATGGTGACATCTAAACAGTAAGTTGAAAACCCCCTAAATGCTTAACAAGGACAATAAAAATGTATTATAAAAATGAATGAAATGCATGAAATGCTATATTTTTGTTACCTTTAATCCAGTTAAAGAACATTGACATGGAAAAAGAATCAAATTGTTAATAGAAATAAAATTCATGTCATTTAATAATGTTTGTAATACCATAGCAATATTATTAAAAAGGAAAACAAACAAAAACTATATGTGCAAATAATTCCAGAAAGTTATACACCCAAATGCTGATATTATTTCTTAATAGTAAGACTAATAAATATGTGATTATTTTTCTCATCATTATTTTAAATGTAAGTGTATGTACTTTTACTTCTGTGAAGAGAAAAAATAAGCTAAAGTGAGACACAATGAGATGTGATGTTTCCCATCATAATGACATATGAAAAAAAGCAGTTCTTTCCTTGTCTTTGAGAGAACACTGAGATTTTATCATGTGCTGCTGATGTGTGGATATACAGTATCACAACAGATTTTTTTTTAACTCAATTTTACCGTATATAGCAAGAGGTTTACATTTATTTCACTCCAAGGAATCTGTTTTGAAATAGACTTTTATTGACCGTGTTTATGTCAGATTTATTATATTAATGAAAAATTGGACTTTCACTGATACACTGACAATGGCGAATAGATGAAAGGCATTTTGTATATCCATGTTTGGAGTACATTTTAGCCTCTTTCAGGTGCAGGGAGGAGAACTAAGCTGGGTTACTTGAAACATCATTGAGTCTGAAGATCTACTAGGAAAGGAGGAAGACAGGCCTACTAATAGAGGCTCAGAATGGATTGAAAGTTGATCTAAAACAGGCAAGGAGGCTCCCAAACCTGTAACGTTGACCAAGGTTGTCGAAAATATACAGGGACCATCTGGAGCTATTCTGTAGAGTTCTAGAAAGAGGGGTGCAGCAGGGCAGCAGGCATTGTAAAGCTTCCCAGTAGAGCAGCAGGCATTGTAAAGCTTCCCAATAGAAGTCTGCATAGTACAGTAGGTAAGGTACTCCCTTGGTCTGGTCAGTAAGGAATTGCATGAGTTGGTTAATGTAAATTAGACCAAGTGTCAGTGTTACATGAAGTCTGCCTCCGTGTGATGTAAAGAGAAAGAAGAAAAAAAAAGCCTGATTCTGTTTAGATTGTAAATGATAGTAATAAAAATAATAGAAAACATTTATGGAACACTTAACTCTATGCCAGGAAATATGCCAACCATTTTCACGTACATCATTTCACTTACTGTCGCATCAATCTGACAAGTTTTTGAAATGCTTCTACCCATTTAAAATGAGGCTTATGAGTAACTTGTCCAAAGTCACACATTGGTAAATGGGAGACCCAGGATTCAAACCCAGGCAGTCTGCCTTCAGAAACTGAGCCCTTCACCTTTACATGGTAGATATTATCAACTTAATTTTATTAGTATTATGATTTAAAAGTAAAGATAGACAAGCTATATCTTTTTTCCCATTGTCATTCAGTTTGCAGGGTTTTTTTCTGCCATACTATATTGATATCTGGGAAATATGGATAGGATTTCTTAATTTATCTGTAGCAAATATTCTACGTGAAAAAATCCTATTAATGTAATGTAGAGCAAATATAATACATAAAAAAATATAAATGTAGGTAAAGATGCATAGAAAAAAAGATTGGAAGGAATAATGCTAGCACATTGACAGTGTTAACCCTGGGTTGTGGATTGATATATTGGGTAATTTTAATGTTCATTATTATGACTTTATTTCAAGTTTTCTAAAATGATAATAAACATGTTTATTATGGAAAAACATGATGTTGATTTCAAGAAAAGAGGCAAATTGCAAAACATCTGGGGAAATATAATATGTATGAAAATAAAAGACTAAATGGCACATTTCACATAAGTTGGTAGTGAAGCTAAATTTTATAGCTTTGGAGACTAAACATTCAGCATCTTTCATAATATTTTATTTTTTAAAGTGTTGTAAAACTTAAGATAACTGGGAAAATGAATTTAATAGACTAAAATATGAATGCTATTTAGATTAACTTATTTTTAGAATGATATGATGCATTATCTTTAAAAATAGGATACAGTTTAACATAGTTTTATAAATTTTATTTTCACAAAATTAGGAAAATTATTTACTGACTCTGCTATTTCTCTGGGATTTTAAGAATTTCCTTTTTGTATTTATGGTAACTTTCAAAACTGCTAATATACCATAAATTTCAGAATATTATGATAAGAAAAGTAAAGGTAATAGTAGCAAAATGAATTAATACATGAAAACCACAAAAACAATGACTGGCATACAGTAAACTACAAACATGTTAGCGATTTTTATAAAAATGATACTAATAATTATGGTATTTGTACAATTAGTTTTTAGTTTTAGTTTTACTAGTCTTAATAACTATGTTATTATTTTAGTCTCCATGTTAAACATCTTACTTGTATTGATTTATTTTCTCTTTATGACAATGTTCTGAATATATGTTAATATTATTGCCATTTTATTGACTAAAGTCATTTGCTAAAATTAACAAAGCTGCTTGATTTTGTCACTAGTATTCACAGAAATGAGTCCAATTACAATTTATATGCTTTTAGTTTTTACGTGATACTCTTTTCATATGACAGGCTTTTTAAATTTACCAAAAGGCTATTAAATAAGCGTTTAAATACACCTGTATTTCCTATTTAAAATTTACAAAGTCATTCTATCATTCTTAAAATAGTTAAAAAAAATTTTAGTGATGTAGTATGTTTCATGTTATTTAACTAGCTATGTTGACTGATATAATAGCATAGTTTTCACAATTTAACAGAGCATTTGTTAAAATTATGACCCCTCTGTTATTTTTATATGTTAATAACAATCTAACTTACCTTAATTTTGAAAAAGTAATTTCATGAAAGTACTTAACTAAATGAGTTAAATGCACCCAATCTTAATTTTAGAGCATTAAAATTTCATAATCTCCCAGAGCCATTCAGTTTGCAGATCTTTTTCTGCCACACAATATTCACATGTAGAAAACATGAACATGTGCATTTAAGACATAAAAATGAATTAAACAAATATTAAATTCAATTTTTGATAGCAGAACATAAATGCATATGCTCCCTGCCTTACTGAAACAATTAGTATTTTTCAAAATGAGGCAATGAAGTGGTACCCAAAAGATAACAAGCACATTTTCTTCTGTACAAAATGATAAGTAAATTTACTGAGAACATTACATAAATAAGGACATGGCAAGGCATGTACTCCTCAGATTCCCATAGCTCCTTATTGGAACTGTCACCTGTGTGTGACTTCATCCAGCCTGAGTAAGGATTTCACTGGAGAGGAAAAGCTCCCTTCCCTTGATTGTGAGAGTTTTCTATCCTTACCCAGCTCTGCCTCACTTTTCTGGAGACTCTGACTTTGTGCTTTACTCCCCGTATAAGGTAAAAGTAACATTCGTGGTACAATTGAACAAAATTCTCAGCACATTTCTGACATAAATGTCCAGTTTTCAGGAGCATCCTTTGACAGGCTCAGTCTTTAGTTCTGTCTGTGGTTCAGTTTTGTCCATCACACATTAATGTCAATGGTGAATATCAATGGAGACTAGCCAAGTTGAACAGTAGGGAAGGATTTAAATGACTAGCTCTGCTCAAATCATATGAAGTTGTCCTTTCATTACGTAACAAGTGAAGCTTTGAATAGTCTTCAAGGTGAGTCTCGAGCACTGTCAACCATTCTAATTCAATTTTAAGTTCTCTAAAATATGAGGAAATTATCTATGAAATAAAAATTCTCTGTCCTGTCTACTTTAATAAAAAATGTTAGAAATAAGTTATTCACAGTTCCTGTATTAATGCATTGTTTTCTCTTTACACCATTGAATGTATGTTTTTCCTCCACATCTCACACCCTAAGTTTATAAAATATATAATGAAACTCATGGAATTAAAATTCTAAATTGATTTTAACCCTTCCTCAATAACTATTAAGTTTCCATATTCTTCCTTACCTTCTAAAATTGCTTATTATTGGCAGCATTTCCAAGATGTACACAAATAACTCTCCAATAGGAGAGCTCAGGAACTGTGGGGTCTATCATATATATTAGTTTCCTTAAATTTCCTTTCTCTTGCATGCACTTTTTTAGTAAATTAATGGCAGGGTACAGCTGGATGCTTCTGGAGATGTTAATCTTTGATATCATTGAAGTGTGGACCTAATAAGAAATTAGACCTCTTGACCCAAAATAGGCTTAAGATATGCATAAATGTAAACATTTGGATGTAATGAGGGGCTGGATTTGGGAGGTGAGCAATAGACCAGAAAGCAGTAAGTATGGCCTTCTGTGGTGAAATAACTGACAAATGATAGATTGGTCTATATTGTGTAACCTAGAGAAAGAGAGCAGAGCAGAGTAACTAGAGCACAGGCTCTGCCTGGAACCAGACAGACTGGATTCAGAGCAAGCTCTAGCATTTATTCAAATTCTGCCCCATAATTTCCTACTGTCTCAGCCTCTGGAGCTGCGATCTCTTCCTCCTTAACTCAGTAAAGTGAGTGGGGTCTGCTCACATTCTTCTGCTTCTGAAAATTGTTCCAGCCAGAAAGTTTAGGTGATTGTAGAGCTAATAATGTTTATTTCCTTTCTGCCAGGGAGTATCACATCACGTTCCCAATGTTTTGGAGTAAATAGTTTGATTTTGCCCTGTTCTCCTGTTGTTTGAAGTCAAAAGTTAAGTCTATTCTTTGTTATTTTATCATGGCTTGAAGAGGAATTCTCTTATTTACTTAAATTTCTATATCACCATTTATAATCTAGCCTACCTAGGCTTACAAGAAAAACCTTACTTCTCTCCTGCACTTATGCTACCCTCTTTTATAATCCTGGTAAGGTTGCCTTTGTCAATCCACAAGATTGATGAATTTGAAATGATAAATGATTAAATCCCAATTTTTAAACCATATTTTCTGTTGTAGTGCTCTAATTCATCCAGTCATAATATCTCACCTCTTGATCTCTTACTGATCACTGGTCATAAGCTATATTCACCTGAATTTGGCTTGCCTTCCTTCTTTCTTTCCTTCCTTTATCTTTCTTTTACTAGGGCCACCTCCAAATGGTTATCATGAAAGCAAGTCAAACTCAACAGTACAAAATAAAATTCATCAAATTTCTTCATTAAATCAACTTATTTTATGGTGGTTTTTACTTTATTAAATGGCACCAACAGCTATCCTAAGCATCTTCATCTCTTCCAACATCCATTCACTTACCAATTCCAGTCAACTCCACCTCCTAGATAATTTTGGATTCTATATTTACATTCTACCCAAATTGTCACAATTCCAGGTCAGTTATTCCTCTTAACCTGAATGATTGCAATGACATCTTAATCTGTTTGCCTGTCTACTTCCAATCTATACTGCAGTCAAAATTTAAAATTTATTTTTAAATATAAATCTTAAAAATATAAACCATACTTTATTACCTGTTCAGTGAAAACTCTTAATAGTTTCCCATTTCCCTTAGGGAAGGGAAAGCTACTTAACATTTGGCATTTGAACCCTGTTGACATCTGTAACATTGTTTTCTCAGCCTTCCCACTGTTGACAGAAATAATAAAAAATCTATAATAATAATAGGGAAATGTTTTATTCCAGCCAAAGTGAGGACTATAGCCTGGAAGACAGCCTCTCAGATAGCTGTGAGGAACTTCTCTATAGAAGCATGGTTTTCAGTATAGTTTTATATCTTGTCAGAACAAAAAAAGCAAGGAAGGTACATTCCTTCCAGGTTTAAGGGGGAAAAAAAGACAGAATAGTATGTACACAGTGGATCAGTGTTGCCTTGACACCTGGGAAGGGAGTCTTACCATTGAAGGAATAATGGTAATTGCATCCCAGGAATGGAGGCATTTATCTCTATCTTCAAAATAGACGTTCTTTACTTCTGGACAATGCACCCTTTAATGGTTAAAGCCAAAATGACTTCCCTGTACCTTAATAGGTGAAATTTTCTTTCATTATTTCCATGTTTTGATTGCAAATCTTTTGATATAAAGCTTTGATGATCAAAATATTTGTTCCTCGATGCCAGGGTGGTACTACCTGCCTGCAGTGGGTGCATCGTGTCCCTCAGTGACAGGCTTTTTCATACATATATATATATATTTTTTCCTAGTTATCCATTTTGGGGGGGAAACTAATCAGATATAGTGAACAAGCACAGAGGTATATGCTGACAGGGAAACATTTTATAGGCTACACATATTATCAGTGATATCAAACTGTTGAACAAACATTGTATTTGTACTTTTAGCAGTAGATTTAAAGCAAGCAGTGATACATGTCATGCGTAGATTTATAACTAGGAAAAGAATAGTGATACCTACTATGACAATGATACGCATCTGTAAAGCAGAGTGGGAAAAAATTCTTATTTCTGAGATGAGCCAACTGAACAGATCACTTATAGTCAGTTTGCCTTACATCTTGTAACCATTTTATTTTTTGGGAATGTTTTTCTAGGTGTATCTCTTCTGCAGAGGTATTGATACAAGGGCAACGAGTAGTGTGAGCAGTAGCACAAATACTTCCTTGTCTAGCCAGTAGAAAATCGAAGGCAACCCTGTTATCTTATACTTTTTGTCTGTTCTGAAATGATTTTTGTAGAGCCCTCAGCTATTTGATGGTAGCTGATAGATTTCTGATCATATCTCTGTTTACATATACTCTTGCACTAGGAACCAAGATTCCCAAAAGACTTTGCTACCAAGTATCTTGATATCCTGCTAACATGGATTTATTGCCTCTGTAATAAAGAGAGAAAGAAGGTTCATCTATTTCCATATGTATAGACAATGGGATAACATAATATCCTAATAAACATAAACCTTCTATTTGCCAGCTATTAAGACATTTATGTGCACATCCTTGAGAAGGTGGGTCAATTCCAATACTAAGACAAAACCTGGGGGAGCACAAGTGATTCCTCCCAGAGTGCTCTCATTGATAGTCTCATTAACTGGAAGTTTAGTTAACACAATGTTAACCCATGAATCATTTTTCTTGCAGGCTTTCCAAAAGCCATCTGTACTGTATTTAACATATGGGAGTTACTGGCATAACTTACTCATGTTTTTTCTCTTTAAGACATTTGTTCATCAAGTAAGAGATGGGGCAAAGGAGCCTTGGGGTAATCTGTGCTCAGTCTCTAAGAACTGAGGATAGTATCAGACAAGGGATGGATCCATTAATATGTTGAAGAATTTGAACCTGAAGGCCAGACAGAGGTTAGTCTAGTTGAGTGGTAATTTTAGGAACATCTGAAAAGTCGGTGACAGGAATTATGAAGGGCTTATGTAAGTATTTTTATTGACTGAGGAATTTGATGAGAGATCCAACCAATTGGTTAGATTGCCCCCAGTAGCTATACTTTGTGACAACTTTACCAGATAATTTTCTTTCCATAATGAGCATTGAGGCAAAAGTATAGCTAGAAGTAAAACAATAACTTTCATTTAAAAAAAAATAACTTTCAATTTTCACAGTGAGACAGATGTTTAGTAACCAGTTCATTTGAACTAGTCGGATGGGTCATACAGTCCTGGTTCTGATTCTTGGGTCAGCTGTCTACCACTGCTGTCATCTTCTCCTCCTGGTGTGGGTGTTCTTTCTCCTCTGTTTGAGCACTAATTTAAGTCTGAGGTCAGCATTCCTCTCTACAGACCAGTCCAATGCAAAAACCCGTTTTGAAATGAGGGATGTGAATCCATCAGTCTATGGCTTTTAATTTGGCAGTGCATGGGTTAGTTAATAATACCTAATAAGGTCCTTTCTGACATGGCTACAAAAAGTCTTTGATTTGATGTGTTTTCTAATTAACAAAATCTCCAGATTGTAATCCATGATCCTCAAGGTCTTTGTTTCTGGGGAGCTCACTATGAAAGGAATTAGCTACCAACTTTGCATTTCTTTTAAGTGCCTCAATAAGATCCTGACAACAATGTAATATATCTCCCTTGAGTAAGGTTGGTTCACATATTCCCTCATCTAATTACATAGGGTGTCCTGTTATTATTTCAAAAGGAGACAGCTGATGTTTAGCAAAATGTATAGACCTAAGTTTGAGAAGCACTAGCAGAAGAGCTTTTGCCCATGAGAGATTAAATGCTTCTGAAGGTTTTGCCAATTGAGTTTTGATAGTGACATTAATTCTTTCCACCAGTCCCAAAGATTGGGGGTGATAAGTGCAGTGAAAATGCTGCATTATTGGCCATATGTCACAAATAGATTTAATTATTTGTCCAGTAAAATAATTTCCCTGGTAACTGTGTAACTTGGAAGGAATTCCCCAAACAAGAATTATCCTTTCAAATAGCAATTTAACCTTATAGCCTTTGCTCTTCTTCAAGGAAAAGCTTCAACTCAGTGTGAAAACATACAGATCATTACCAAAATATATTTATATTCTTGAGACGGTGACATTCGGACAAAGTCCAATTGCTGTACCTCGAAGGGACCCTTAGGAAGAGAAAGTGGCCTTGTGACCCATGAAGTGATTTTCTGGGATTATATTTAGGGTAGATAATAAAACAAGCATATACTTTATGAGCCATCATGGGAGAAATTTTCCAAACAGAGTGTTTTCCCCATAAAACCATTTTCTCAGGTGTCCAATGAGTTAAAGAATGTACATGCTGGGGTAATGGCATTTGAGCTCCAACAGGCACTATAGTTTGTTTGTTTGTTTAATTATTTCCAAATTATATTTGTGTGACAGGTCCAAAATTCCCCCTTATTGTTGCCCTATTTATTTCTCTTCTTCAATGGCATATTTCTTGAGCCGGCAGATGGAAGTCTTTCACTGGGTTGGCAGGGTTAACAGAGAGTGCTGACCATTCTCAAGGCTAGACAGAATGGATATTTAAAGCTGCTTGTTTGCTGCCTCATCAATAAGCTGATTTCCTTTAGCTTCCATACTGTCAGATTTGGAATGTACTGGTATTTTAATAATTGCCAACTGTTTTGGTAGTTGTATACCACTTAATAGTCCTGCAACCTGTTTTCCATTTTTTAATATTTTTTAATAAGCTTTCCTGATTATAGCATCAAGCTTTAATAAACTCTTGATGTTTCCATAGCATTCCAAAGTCATGTACCACTTCAAAGGCATAATGACTGTCAGCATAAACATTTGCTATCTGACCTTTAGCTTGTTGATGAGTTGATGAGCTCAAGTTAAAGCAATTAATTCTGCTTGTGCTGACTTTGTTTTTTGGTAAAAAAGAACTTTCAGTTATGTCCATTGTGGATGTTTCTGCATATCCATCTTGGTAATGCCCCGAATCATTTTTTAAGTAGGACCCATCTGTAAACCAAAGTAGACCGGCATTATCAATAGAATTTTCTTGTAAATTATTCCTAGGAGTAAGAAGATAATCTGTTTCTAAAATGCAGCTGTGGTCATTTTCTTCTTGTGGTTCTGGAAGCAAAGTTGCAGGGTTAAGGTTATTTTTGTGACATACAACAATTGTAAAATAACTAAAATTATGACTAATAACATTAAACCAGAATATATCCAAATTTTAGTAATTTCATATAATCTCTACAACATATGTTTATATCATTTACCCATACTATATAACCTAAGAAGATTTACCACTACTCATTTGACAATGTTTCCCATGTGACTTAACATACCAAATAAGCCTAATTAAGTTTATTTTTTTAACTTTGTATTTTATACTGGAGTGTAGTTGATTAACAATGTTGTGATAGTTTCAGGTGTACAGCAAAGTGATTCAGTTATACATATACATGTATCTATTCTTTTTCAAATTCTTTTCCCATTTAGTTTGTTACATAATATTGAGCAGAGTTCCCTGTGCTATACGGTAGGTCCTTGTTGGTTACTAATATTGGAATGGATTTAATTAAGTTTAATTTCTATCTTTGAGATGCTCAGGTGCCTTCTGAAGCATCCCAAAGTTACCTAAAGGTCAAAAAAACTTCATTTAGAATTTAATTTGAGGAAGTTTGTCAAAGACATCAAAAGGTTTTAAAAACACTTGGCTAAGTAGGATCATAAGTCAGTATGAAACAATACTTATGCACTCAACCAAAGTGACAATAAATGATTTCAAGGGCAAATACAGAAAGTTACAATAGACGGCTTAAAAAGTAAAGAAACTTTACAATTTGTTATCAAAAGCAGATCAATATCTCAGGAAAACTCTGTCACCTAACAGAGAGAAAATCTAATTCAAATTTTGCACCAACTGACTTTTAATATCAAAATTCACTTAATTAAATCCATTCCAATATTAGTCAGTTCCGAGAACTCTTTTCTCAGGGTTCCTTTTCCACAAACCTACAACTTTCTATATCCATATTAGTTTGTCACTTATTTTCTTTTGAATTTGGAAATAACCAGCTTTGGGACAAAATCACTTTATTTTCCCTCACCAAAAATACATTTCCATTCCTCATACCATCTTTTATGGAAAACACACAACCTACTTTCCTTTCATGGAAATATTTCTCTTATTATCTTTAGTAGTTCCAATCACATTCATTAGTCAGAATTCTTAACCCTTGAAACCCCAATCTCTAGCAAAAACCAAGAAGCAAGCAATTGTGAACTGTCTGTCATACCAGCATTTCCTGATTGGTAAATTTATAAGTATATTCCATAACCTCTAGAAACATACATTTTCTAACAACATAATTACTTTCCTCAATGTGGTACAAGATGTGTGTCCAATAAACCAAAGCATCTTTAGTTTTTCTCTAATAAGACAAAATAGGTAAACTTTGACTTACTTAGCAATTAATGTTTCAATATTTCATCTTATTTGAAAATGATCTGGATATTCAATGAATCCCTATCATTTAACTTAACATAGCAAAGCTAAAATTTCAAGTTATCAAAAAGATTTGGAGAAACTAATTGAAGTAGACATACCGTAAAACATAATTATTCTTAGAGTTCATCTGAAAGCTTTTATCTCATTTATATTACTTAATTTACAAATAAATCATTATACCAAATTTTGGGTTTCCTGCTGACAAATCTGTAACAGAGATAATGTGAACTTATTTGACGTTTAGTAAACTTAGGTACAATAAAAGTTTTATACTTAAGGTTGTTAACTGTGAAGATAGACCTATTTAATTAAACCAGTAAATGTAAACTTGTTTTCATTCATTAAAGAATAATCTTAGATCACCTGATCCTTTAAAAAATTCAGTTTGGTTTCCATTACATTTAGAAATACTTGATTTTTAAGCACTTATTTTAAGTCAATTAAATAGAGCTCTTTTACAAACTAATTTTGATAAGATCATTTGAAGGTAATGATATATCATGTCTCTAATGTACGCACAGACATGTAAACAGACACTAGCAGAGATGTCATAGCTTCATTTTAAAACTTAGTCGTGAATCAGGTATTACAATGTAAACTTACTAGTTGGTAAATAAAAGTTGGAATAAATTAAATTTACTTGCTTGAGGTTAAAAATGCCTCTTTCCCATCCCCCACCCCCCTTTGTTTTTCCAGTTTTGGGTTCTACTGATTGAGCAAAGGATGTAGTCTCAGGCAATGTGGTCTGTGTTTACGTTTCAAGGACATAATAAGAGTTATAACCTTAAGCTTTCTCCTAGGAGTACTTTTGTTCCCTTAGGGTCAGAATTTTGAAAAGATATTTCATCAAGCCAGCTTTTTTTTTTTTCCTAGCCGTGTATGCAAAAAAAAAAAAACAGTTTAGGAATGTCAAAAGAGCCCCATCTTGGCCAATTAAGAGTTAAGTTATCTTTTGTTGTATCTTCCTATTTTGTCAAATACTTGCAATTATCAGCTCCATATTGTACATGAGGCTACCTGGAGTTCCAGTGGGTGGCTGCCCGCCCAGAAGCTGGTCAGATTTAGAAGCACAATTTCCCATTATCTTTTAGTTTCATTTCATTTTAAAGTCTGAACAATTTCTAAGGACAATGTAGTGGGTCAGAAGTATGCTGCTTGCCAGTTTAGCTCCTCAAGGGGTCACCCTTGACTCAGTTCAGCTCTTTTGTGTCTCAGTTTCTCCTGCCAGGAGTCTAAAACCACCCTGGGGGTTCAGAGCAGTGGATGGCCAGTCCTTGTGTGTGTGTGTCCCAGGACAGGCCATAAATTACTTAAAGTGTCATGATGAGGTTCCCTATGGAACTATTACACATCACTAGGATCAAGCCTCAGACACTTCTGCTAGGTTCCTAGTTATCTTAGAATGCCTTGTGGCTGGAAGGAGCTAGTGTCCCTTTTCTTTAGAACTGAAGAGATTTAGTCTCTCATTTTGCTATCAAACAGTTTTTTCAGACCATAAATATACAAATTTTTCTAATTTTAAGCCAGATTTTAAAGGTCAGCCAACCCAGTTTACTCCAAAATTCCTTTTAGGCTTTTCCTGCCTAGAAATTCTCCTAGGTCCCTGCCTAGGAACATCCTCTTAGGTCTCTTTTACCTAGGAAAGGTAACGGTATACCCTTAAGACTCCAAGTCTTAACATAACAGCTCAAATAAAAATTATGGACCATCTGCTTAAGATAATGAGGGCCTGATATCAGAAAGAATTTACCAAAGCACCTGACGAGTGCTGTGAAGCTGGGGGGCGGGAGTGGTGTAGTGCTCAAGGGACCCATGCTTAGTACAGGGTGCCCGTCCAAAGTAGACCCCAAGTGACCTCAGGTAGGTATTTTTGACATCCTGCTGACTACATCGAGCAATGTTGATAAAAACAATCAATAAAAAAATTCTAATAAGAATAGAGAAGAATATTATTAGAGCCAAACTGAGGACTATAGTCTGGGAGACAGCCACTCAGATAGCTCTGAGGAACTTACTTTGGAGAATTAACGGTTTTCAGCACAGTTTTATAGTGTAGCCGTGGCACCTGGGAAGGGAGCCTTATCATTGAAGGAGTAAATATTGGGATCCCAGGAATGGAAGTGTTTATCCCTATCTTCAAAACATACATTCTTTACTTCTGGACAATGTACCATTTTCTTTAATGATTAAAGCAAATGTATAATGTGTGTTTGATAGACCATGAGACAGACTGTTCTAGTTAGCATAAAGTTCAAGCCAAGTCATGTATAAGCCAAAATTACCCTAATATGTGAAAATTTCTTCCATCACAACTAATCCTATTTTTCTCTGATTAGTCTCGTATACGTTAAGCTTTGGCATCTATGGACTAACTTATAATTAGCTTATAGCGCACACATAGACAGGCAGTATTGTGAATAAGGAACAGACTACTTAAGAAATGCCAAAACATGAGACTTATTTGGTCAACAACTGACATTTTTTTAAGTTGGAATTTATGGCTGTTTATCTTCTATTCCTTGGATCTGTTCACTCAAATTGTTGTGGAATTATTCTTGGTTTTTGTGACAAAGGACCCTTCAAATACAGATGTTATCTGCGCTCTTTTCTTGATTTCTTGGATACATATGGTTAATTAAGCTTCCACTTTAGCTTTGAGACACTAATTTTCTTTAATCTCCATGCTTATCCGTATTTATCTTACAGGCCAAGAGATAATTTGACTTCTTCTGCAACTCCCAAAACTAATGAAAATGTGCAAATTCTATTCATGTCTGTCACTACTGCAGTTTGCTCATTCATTCAGTAAATGTTGATTGGGTGTTTTCTATCTACCAAACATTATTACAGGTGCTGGGAAGAGAACAATAAATGATTCTAACTTTCTAATGTCTTTGAGTATGCACTGGAAGAGTGAGATATGCAATGAACAAATAAGCAAAAATATATTTTTTCAGATAATAAAAAATACAATGAAAAAAAGATAAGACTAATACAAATTTAGATAAGATGGCCTGTCTGGGGGAGTCTCTGAAGATTTGAGATATGAGTGAAAACCACCCACTACACATCATGCATTTAACTAACATGTCAATATGAATCTCTTTTTTCTCTATTTCTTTCCACTTAAATCTCTCTATACAACTCTTAGATACAACCTGCACATGACTGTAACCCTTTCCATTTTCCTTTTAAGAACTTCTTTGATTAATAATTCTGAAAAAAATAACATAATGAGATTTCTCCTAGATTAAGAATTTTCTATGTACTACCCATTTCTGGAGAACTGCCCTAATTGGCTTTTAATTCATTAAGCTCTGCCATGAAGAAAATTTCTGCAAATACCTGTTCATCAGCATAATTCTTTATATCTTTTCTTTACCTAACTCTCATATACATATATACATATATATATGTTTTAGACAAAAAATAAAAGAAAAACATATTATAATATCTCTAATATCCTAAGATACAACAACATCTGACATTCATTTACACATGATCTATGTAATCTGTTGAACCAACATTTTTAAAAAGTCACAGAAGGTAGGAATTAGGAAAAAAAAAAAGCTACTGGAAATCACAAATGCAAGCAGAAAATTAACATTTATATTATCTCTGTGTTCCAAAAAGCATTCATAAGACTTGTCCTATTTTAATTATTTTTCTTAGTGTTTTGCTGTTCTCCACATGGGTACAAAGACATTCTATTCAGTTTATCTTTCACAAAACACAAAGGGATTCTGGGTGTTAAATAATTCACAGTGAAGCCTGGAGCTCACAGCTGTACTACCAGAAGCCTTGCCAAAAACAGATATGGTCATTTTTGAAATCAGAAATCAATCTTATTGGGTTTTCTCCAGCAGATAGTAGTCACAGCATTTAGATATGTTCCTGTGGCACAGATTAGTATGTTAAAATATATATTTTACCTTTGGATGGCTCCATCCTATTGCAGCAGAACTGGTGCTAAGCAAAATTGAAAAATAGGAGAGGCTGTACCTCATGATTACATCTAATGGCCTTTTGGGGGCTCTCTTTTGAAAACCACAGTCTTTTGGAAGGAGGCTTTCTCAGCATCTTTGTTGGTAGATTGCTGCCTCCTTGATTAATAATGTTAACTACTTCATGAGGCCAAGACAGGTAAGGACCAAATATGGCCATTAAATTTGAAAATAAAGATATCTCTGGTGATATTTTCCAAAGTATATTTGATGAAATGAGGGAAATAAAATTAACCTGAGGAAAATTAAGATGAGAAAATCTACAGAGAAGTATTGCATGGAAGTAAGGCTATGATTATATTAAGTTTTTTAAAGCAAGAACAGATCTTAATGGTGAGATTTATAAGCAAGCTAAGAGGGATGTGGTCACTGTGAATAGATGGTAAATGAGATACTTCGGGAAGTTGGGACACTAAAACATTTCAAAAGTTAGATTGCAGCTGTGGCTGGCCACAGTAACAATTTCCACAGTAACCTGAGTAAAACAATTATTTCCATAGTGCAAGAATATAAAAAATAATTACATTCAGCTAATGTTTCAAATTAATTTTCCTAATAAATGAATATTGGTGTAACTATGTGTTCAAATAATATTTGCATATAGCACAGAGACTAATAATGCCAGTATATCAGAAAAACTTACAAATAAGAATTTCTAAAACTTGAATATATGATAGTCTACATAATTTTTTCCTCAAATGTAGTTTAACTAACAGATTGGTGACTAAACATATTGTTTTCATTTATGTCCAAGGCTCAGTGAAAAACAACAAGAACAAAAGGTCTCATTCTGAGGAAATCAGTGGGAAAAAGTGTTAGCATGAAAGCAAATGAGACATAGTATTTTTAATAGAGTTTTACTACCATATCCCTGAGGAGACACTCTTGAAACAGTAGTAAACTGATAAAACTAATATGTTACTTGCTGAATTCCTGCTTTCAGACCTGAAATAGGTAAACCTTGCTGTAGGCCCCAGTAGTCACTCTACTAAAACAAAAAAGTCAATTTTGTAAAAATACAGCACTCCAGGTCAGTGTGAGAACTAACAATTCACAAATTTGATAAGATTGGGTTGAATTATATGATTTCATAGGCTGGAGATTTTTGAGAATCACAGGTTATGGGAGAAAGTGATTAGTGAGCATAACTTAGAATTAATTTTCTCCCGAAGAAGGGTGAAATATATTGGAAAAATACTTGTACAAGTTGTTAAATATTTTATAAGTTATATATCAAAGGGTGTAGTTAGAGAAGCAGATGAATATATTAATAAACTTAAGATTTGACGAGATGCATTTTTCCCATGTCTCACATGGTACCACGAATATGGTATTTAATTTTTCTCTACAACAATGCAACTATTTGGGAAATTGCTCTAATTATATCAAATATCCTCAAAGAGATATGTTAAACTTGTTTCTAAAGTTTTCCCTGAATAATTTGAAGAAGAAAATCTAAAAGACAGATGCAAATATGGTGATTTAAAATCAAAGCAAATATTGAGTAGTGATTATGATTTATGGCAAAAGCCATTGTCCATGGGACTATAAGTAATTTGTTTCTGTCCTCAAGGATTTTACTAACTACTAGTCTTAGATTATCAGGCTGTTGATCACCTATGTCCCTCATCTTTTTTTGTGCATCTTGCATTCCTAATGTTTTCAATTGAATAAAGTTTCGAAAGCATAATTCTTCTGGTCAAGAAGATAGATTGAGATTAAATATTGAGTGATTATCTTCCCATAGTATAAAGTACACAAGAAATTACTACAAAATCTAATCCTATGGATGCATTTGTCAATTGAACCAGGGTTATTCATTTATATTCAACACATTATAAATTTTTATGAATAAAAAATGCTATGCTCCTAAAATGGGACATTGTGCCTTTAAATTAATGTTACAGAATAGAGTTCCCTGTCATCTTAAAAGAAACAGAAGTTTCCAAATCAGTTTATATAGTAGGAACTAATTTTACTATCAGATGCATCAAATAAAGATTAAGTGGTTATTTAGTGATAGGAGGTACAACACATTTAGAAAAATTTTGTGAAATAACAAGCATTAAAAAAATCTAAATCCATAAGATCATTTTTTAAAAGAAGACAAATAGTCTTCCTTAGAGTTTGAAGCGTTTATAGATAATAGGGGAAAAAAGAGTTATGGATCCAAGAAGATGGAAAAACAAAACAAACAACACAATGACCAAAAAAGCAAATCACATCCCAGCTAAGGAGGTGAAGACTGTTGTGGATGTCAGAGACATTCAGAAGAGCTCTGAGGTGATGACAACAGTCTTACAAAGTAGTTGGGGCCCCCTGTACAGCTCAGCTCAGGGTGGTTAATCGTGGAACTGCATTAGGTCCACCTGTCAGTCACATCTGCTCTCTCTCCTGCTTCAACACTCAGGGTGCTCACAGGCCAAGGCAGGGCAGACCACTGTTGGGCTATGTGGAAGCTGCAGCTCTCCCAAAACTGTCAACTCCAGGGGGACAGGAAAGCCTCATGTCTTGGAGATACGCTACCAGCATAACCCTCATAGAAGCAAGATCTGCCCCGCCCTACAAATACCAAAGAATCAGACCTTCTTATATTTAATAAATAAATACATGAAGAATCAGAAAATACACCACATTAAAAGGAGGGAATAAATCTCAATAAGCAGAAAAATAAAAGTGAGTAAACAGAATTACTTAGTAAATGAGTAAATTAATTGCAATAAAAAGCTTCTGGAGGAATATTAGCTTTATACAAAAATCTTCTAGAGATCTTGGGATTTAAAAAGTTCATCACTTCAACTAAAAAACGAAACGGCAATTCCCCGGCAGTCCAGTGGTTAGGACTCTGCGCTTCCACTGCAGGGGGCATGGTTTGGATCCCTGTTTGGGGAACTAAGAGCCTGCATGCCACATGGTGCCACCAAAAAAATTTTTTTTTAAATAAAAAAATAAGTAAATAAAGGAACAGAAGTAAATAGGTCTTTAGT